>NW_027460346.1:6710999-7910999 GCF_050947875.1 Dermacentor variabilis
AGCTTTAGCTCGGGTGCTCCTATCTAAATACATGTAAAAGGTGAATTCGTTTTTCTCGGCAACCACTGCACCAAATTTGACGAGGTTTGTTGCATTTAAAAGAAAGACGTAAAATCTAGTGACTGTTGGTTTCGAATTTTTGAGTTAGGTCGTCAATTCTTTATTAAAAATTGGCAAAAATCGAAAATTTTCAAAAAACAAACCGATCAAGTTTATAACTCTGTAACTCAACAACGAGAAATGATAATACAATTCTGTGAATTGCATGTAATAGTACATCTAAAGGGGACAAAATTGATATGTTACACATGAATATAGAAAATGTAATAATAGCAAAATACTACTTTTGCAAAACTCTTGTAACCAACGTAACAAATTCACGTAGAATGTGAAATGACATATTGAATTTGTCCGCTTTGGATTATATAATCGATGCCATTTTCAGAACTGCGATATCAGTTTTTGATGCAGAGCTATGAATTTGTAAACTTCGTGCTTCTATTTTTTTCAAACGGTCAAATATTTGAAAATCGTTTTAAGAAAATTCAAGCCCTAAATCGAAATTCCGCTTCCAACAGTCACTAGAATTTAATTTCCTCTTTGAAGTGCAACAAGTTTCATTAAAATCGGTCCAGGGGTCATCTCATAAAAACGTTTTTGCGTTTTGCATGTATTTGAATAGGCTGCGTCGGAGTTGGGCCCGAGCTAAAGCTTCCGCCCTTAAGATTGTCGTTCATATCTTCAACACTAAGGTCCTCTTCCAGAGTTAAAGCCGAATACCTGTTCTGTAGCTTGATCCGGAATTCCTCTATTTTCCCTCTTATCGCTAACTCATTGATCGGCTTCTTATGTACCAGTTTCTTCCGTTCCCTCCAGAAGTCTAGGCTAATTCGAGTTCTTACCCTCCTATGGTCACTGCAGCGCACCTTGCCGAGCACGTCCACATCTTGTATGATGCCAGGGTTAGCGCAGAGTATGACGTCTATATCATTTCTAGTCTCGCCGTTCGGGCTCCTCCACGTCCACTTTCGTCTACCCCGCTTGCGGAAGAAGGTATTCATTATCCGCATATTATTCTGTTCTTCGAAGTCTACTAATAACTCTCCCCTGCTATCCCTAGTGCCTATGCCATATTCCCCCACTGACTTGTCTCCAGCCTGCTTCTTGCCTACCTTGGTATTGAGGTCGCCCATCAGTATAGTGTATTTTGTTTTGACTTTACGCATGGCTGATTCCACGTCTTAATAGAAGCTTTCGACTTCCTAGTCAGCATGACTGGATGTAGGGGCGTTGACCTGTACGACCTTTAATTTGTACTTCTTATTAAATTTCACAAGACCTGCCACCCTTTCGTTAATGCTATAGAATTCATGTATGTTACCAGCTATATTCTTATTAATCAGGAATCCGACTCCTAGTTCTCGTCTCTCCGCTAAGCCCCGGTAGCACCGGACGTGCCCGCTTTTTTGCACTGCATATGCTTCATTTGGTCTCCTAACATCACTGAGCCCTATTATATCCCATTTGCTACCCTCTAATTCTTCCAATACTACTGCTAGACTCTCCTCACTAGATAACGCTTTAGCGTTAAACGTTGCCACGTTCAGATTACAATGGCGGCCTGTCCGGATCCAGGGATTCTGCTGCGCCACAGGTCTGACCGCCGCCGTGGTCACCTGCTTCGCAGCTGCTGGGGGCTAAGGGCCGGGGTATGATTGATGTATTCATATAGGAGGTTGTGACCAAGTACTGTACCAGGGTGGCCAATCCTGCTCTGGTGAGGGAGTGCGTTACCAGTTCTGGTCACCGGGATCAGGCCGCATTCCAGGCCTGTTTATGCAATTTTATCAACACGTGGATTTTTTTTTAATCCGGTGGAAAATTGGGCGGCACCGGGATTCGAACCACGGTCCTCTTTTGCACACGAGGCGGATGCTCTACCTCTACTCCACCGCTGCACCCTATTATGTACTATGTAATGACACAAACTTGCTAACTATTAGAATAATGGAACGTGAACGTCAGTTTAGTGTGACCGGATCAGAATGACCTTTCTCGGCATACTGCTGTATGGGAGATCTAGAAGGCAGCAGCAGAGCATGGAAGCGACATCTCGTGACTCTTACTTCAACCACAACGCCTACAAAGGTATGCTTTTGCGTTGCTCGAGTGATCTCGTCGATGGTGAAAAACAAAAGGAGCCACTATATGTTAGTGACTGTGTCGCTGCCGCAGCGTTAACGCCAACAGGCAGAATATGGCCGACCAATGCAGTAAGCTCTAATGGAAGGCGGTGCTACTATATAATGACGAATTCGATGAACCGCACCCGTGCGTGACGGGGTGCCTCAATGTGCCGTTTCATCCAATCATCGTAGCCCCAAGGCGGCCCGGTGCGCGCCGGTGCGATTTGTCGAATTCGCCACAAGTTACTACGAACTGCTACGTGTGTCTTCGCCGCCACTGATCGGTGTTCTGGGGCCGTATTCTGTAACGGTTCGCTCTCACGAACACCATTGGTCGGCGCTTCGTTGTCGTCATCCCTGGTGGGCGTGACTAAAATTTTTGTGGTCGTCACGCAGGTTGCCAATCGTTTGGAAGCGAACCTGTCGTCTGCTATGAGAGGAACCGCGGAAAAGTGGTTCGCTCGAGGGTCGCGAACATGATTTCGAGAGTTGCTAGGGCAACCGTGGGTGTCTGCTAGTCTCGGGCTGGCAAGTGCGACGCGAGAGAGGCCGATAGCGGCTTCTTTGATTGTGCTTCTGGCGAGCGCTGGCCAGACAACGACGTGTCGAGAGTCAACGGCGCGACGCGTTCGACATGAGCGAAGGGGAGTTTCGAAGGTAATGCAGGCTCTCCAAAAACACACTGCGATGGATCTGCAACGAGCTAGAATTTCGCGGACGAGATTTAGTAGCGTTGACACTGCGACGTAAGTGATGTGCGCGCTACGTTTTTTTTTCTTTTTTTTTTATGCGAAGCATTTCTTGGCGAACATTTGCCACTTGGACAGTATCCATCTAGCCGCCTACATCTTGGTGCTCTCATTGTCGTTTCGTTAACTTGCTATGTATGTACATGACTAGAGTGTAAGGCGAACACAAATGATTGGTCATGACAGGAATATTGACACGTGTACTTGTTTTTATCTGGGGACGCGTTTCGCCGCCTGACAAATGTTATCGCACAGCGCGGAACGCGCCTGCATGCATCCGAAGTTTCTGGAAAGTTATCGATGCTTCCATCCGTTGTCTGTTGTCGCCGAACCTTATGTTATCCGATTTCATCACGTGACGCGAATGGTGTAGAACTTTGTGGAAGACACGCGGGTCCAAGCGCTTAGTCTGGAACATTCGACGACAGCTGTATAAAAGCCGACGCGCTCGACCCGCTGATCAGATTTTCGACGATCGCGGACCGTGTTCGCCGCTATCTTTGTGCTATAAGTGTAGCCTGTTTTTGTAGGCACAGGTTCGCCCAATAAAAGTTAGTTTTGTCGTTCACAGTGTTGCTACTGTGTTATTCAACATCACCACCACGTGACAATATCATGACATGTGTGTCATGTAGGTCATGAAACAGCCGCCTACGTCTTGGTACTCTCATGGTAATTTCGTTAACTTGGTATCTACCACAATTAGCATAGTATGGCAAGAGTGTATGATGAACATAAATGATAGGTCACGACATTCGTGTCATATAGGCCATGAAACAGCCGCCTACGTCTTGGTGCTCTCATGGCCGTTTCGTTAACTTGGTAGGCTTACCGCACACTGCTTCGCATAGCATAGATTCCCACAGGACGTGGGATCTGCTGGCTTTTCTTCAGTAGGTTGTTTTCAGCAGTGCGTCTGGAATGTAGAAGCTATTAGGTTGCCGCAACTGTCAGTGAGTCGCATCATTACCACCGTCGCCAGGGTTATTACGGTTAAGGAAAAGGGATGCTAGATTTCTCTGCAGGGGAAAGCCGCAGTCAAGAACGCTTCCTTAACCGCGGCAACATTCTCGAAGTTGTGAGATGTGTGGACGGAACTCTCATCGCAATCGTCCACCCTAAGAAGCTCAGATATGGCTAAACGAAATCCGATTAGAGCAGCGGCCTACACACAAAGAACTGCTTTGACTGCATAAAGTATACTAGCGCACCACCTAGCGACAAAAAACAATGAAACAGCACAGATAAAGTTAAACCACCAGCTACCCGCGTCGGGAGCTCACAGTTACTACTGGAAATTAAATGTGCAAGTGTTGTATACAAACCAATTTTTTTTTACCAAACTAGCAACATCCTTCAATTACTGTATCGCCCCCGAAGTACAAACAAACATGATGACGTGACCTTGCGGCAGAACGCCGCTCGTTCATTGGTCTCCCTCGCGCCGCGGCTTTCCACTCTTTCTCCGAGAGACGTGACCCCGACGTAACAGCCAGAGCGAACCGGTTCCAACGCGAACCGTTACAGAATAGGGCCCCTGTAAAGCGTAAGAAAGGTGATAATATTACGCGTTCAATGCGACATACAACTCTGACCAAGACCAACAAAGTACCTATCAGGCTTCAGTAGTCTGAGCAGCTATCTTCGAAACGCGCCGCACATCGTACATGCGACTCCTGTTTAAGACGCATTGAAGACGTGGCATATGATACGTGTGACGTGTTGGAAAGGCAGCTGCTCCGGTTGTTCTGACCTCGAAGTTTGGCGGATCCAGCTGTTGGTACGCAAGGTACCGCGCACAAGTATCACACGAATAATACTGCCACGTGTATTCTGCTGGACTACTAACACGCATATATAGAGAGGCTACGTCTGCTAATTTTGAGTGTGCACTGAAGTGGGAAATTCATGTGCCTAATAACCAAAGCTATAAATCGCTGTTCCGACAATAAGGGAAACCTTGTTTGGTGCCTAAGCCTTCGCGAACGCCTTGGTGGGCGTCTGGTTAGCTCTTGTCTCGGGACGGATCGAATGGTTTCTACGCACGAGTGAGCAGTAATGACTAAAAGAAAGAAGAGAAAGAGAAGAGGCAAAGAGAAAGAGGTGAACGAAAAGAGGAGGAAGAGAAGGGCTTTCACCGTTCGCCTCTTCAGAGAGATTTTAAGCGACCCTGTAATTTTTCCGTCTAGAAGTCTATCATCGTTTTATTTGCGCAAATACATCACTTTGTTGCGTAAAAAAACTTCGTGCTACATTTAGGTGGATCGAATTTCTTTTCTTTCACGTACAGTTGTAGTGGTCTCTAGCTCGGCCTTCTTGATTGTATGGCACGTCGTAACGGAAACTCTGGATTTCAAGTCTGTCTTTAAAATGCAGCCAACCTGACCAAAATCAGTCCCGTGGATAGTGCAGTATATTCTAGGCACAATGAGCGGGGAAGTCAATGCCGGGCAGAACGATTTCTCCGTTCCACATGTACACGAGAACACCGTGAATTGAAAGCGCGCCGCCATATTGATGAGCGCTGGTCGCGCCATCTATCCCAAGCGCCGCGAAGTAGCAGGTCTGGGCTGCCACGCCGGGAGATGCGACCCGGCGCAAAAGCGAAACTTGGGCTTTTCAGCTGGGCGGAAGGCGTGTGTCGCGTTTTTTCTAACCTGTCATTTTCGCTGTCTCGATCCAATCAAACTTCAAGACCTCATGCAAGTCCGCAACGGCCACACTGAGTGCTGTGCAGGCTGCAGAAGCGAATACATCGGGCAAGTACGCTATTACGTATGTACAAACCGCGCGCTATATGCTAGAACACGTGTGAGCTGTAATATCTCCGCATTTTTGACACGTAACCTGTGAAGAAATATACAGCACTGTGCTGGTGCCATATATTAATAAAGCACGCAGAACATTGTCCTCTGCACTTTCAGTTTGGTCTTGTTTGTCATGGTCACTACTGGGTTGGCCGCGTTTGGCAACCAACTAGCGAGGTCGTATGACAGGGCTTATAGACTGCCTGATTAGCAGACGCCTGCCCTTCACCACCTGCACATTGAAAACAAAATATATGTTATAGTAAGAACGGCTGTAGTTCTTTCCCATGCCATCACTGTTGCGAAGATATAAAGTCCTCTCAAAATGAAAAATACACCAGGCCAATTGTATCGTGCAACCACTTAAGAGTACAACATTCAGAACACAAGCCTACAGCACTCGAACAAGCAGTATATGAAGCTAAACCTGCACTCAATGGAAAATGAGGAACTACAGTAGTTATAATGCTCAACTACATGTGCAGTCAAAGCCCGTATAACAGGGTGAGCATGACGGATGCAGGTGTTGTACAGCTGCTGCAAAAACCATGACAGGGCACATAAAATTACCATCCCTACTTAAAGCTGCATCATCAGGGACCCCTTTGTACAATACAACAACCACACCTGCATTAAATTAGCCCCACCAACTGCAGCTACCTGGTATCAGACCTGTTTCGCCTGTGCGAGGCCATATCGGATTGTTGGCGCTCCCTTAGAAAAGAAAACAGTAAAAAAAAAAAAAAAAAACTGGCGAGAACGAGCAAAGTTTTGTTACAAAATACAACAATAACTAACCACCTTATTTTCCTCGCTATATGAACGGGAAAATCTTGCGCTTTACCCCGCATAACAGCCCGCATGCAGTTTAGAGCTCGGGAAGCTCAAATGAATTCGTTACGAATGACACCTGCAACACCGGCTCGCAAAGACAGGCGCGCTGCACGAACACCTTCGGCGACGAGCAGTCGTCGTTTACGTTTTTGTGGACGCATGCTACGTGACGAGCAGACTTCGGTTTACTTTCATAGCAATAACGCTCACCAGCAGGGCAACATTCTATTGCCTACAACTTGTCGTTCACGCTTAATGGTCATGCCGTGCACCAACTGCAAGTATCGCTAACCGCAAACTAAACTGTTCCGCTTAACCGTCGGGAGCTCTGCATGACTGAAAACACGAAAAGACTTGTCTTTTTGTTATAGCCAAGGCGAAGCACGGGCACGGAATTCTGCTCTGTAGGCTTGTTGTCCAGAAAGTGCTCGGAGCAAACATGCGTGTTACACATATTACGTTCGTAGGGAGCAAAGTTGAACGTGGCACCAAAATATACAGAGATCGAATACTCACTCGTGCATTTTCACTGGGTTGGTAGTTCTTCCTATTCACTGCAGCTATCCACCGCTGGCGCAGCTTGGCATTCTTCGTTGCGGATGGAAATCGGTGCAGGCTGAAAACACCGCACCGGAACGATTTCCTACGGGTGTTATGCTCTTCGCAAACGGCGCTAAGCAACCTGCTATTTTTGCGCTGGTTAATTTGGCATCCAAACACGACGCAATGATGCCCAGATGACTTCTTGTACTTTGGATCCGCGTGAACGGGCACATTTCCGCACTTTGGAGTCCTAGAGCTGACGCTTGCCATGTGTGCCGATCGCCGGCGAACACACTTTGGCAGCCCAGTACAAAATGGCGCCGGTCGACCGGGCAACCCGGATGCGAGAGTATGCGTTCGGTTAGTCTGGGTGCGAGGCTATCGTGTAGACTGCCTGACGATCCCCTGAAAAGATCGAGTTCTCGCATATCGGCAGCAGCCGATCACAAACTGACTTTTAAAAGATACACGACTAAAACGTCGGCGCGCTGATCAAAATGTTCTTATTGTTTTTCACTAGATTTTTTCTTGTCGCTAAAGTTGACTATTTGAGCCGCATGTAACCTGCTTCTGTCACTTGAGCAACTACGGATGCTCCGAGAGATGTCACAGCGGTTGCCTTTCGCTGGCAATCGTTCACCAGGAAATCATTGTAGCGTTTAGGTGACCGTTCTTTTCGAGAATCGGCAGCATTCCCAATATTCATTAGGGCTCACGAAAACGTCGAGATAAATCATGTTTATTATGGTTATCCCGCACTTGTACATATACACAAAATTTACGCGCTATACATCTCGGGAGGATACAGAGGGATGTTCGAAACACTGTACACAACGGTGCGTTGTTGGGTGAAACGCTTGGTGTGCTAGAGAGCAGCACAGGCAGGTAATAAATACTGTGCAAAGTATCACGTATATGTTTTCTAGGGTGCGTCCCCAAGAGTGCTTAAGAATAGAACGGCTTTAATGCTGATGATGATTTAGTGACATCCCCTTTGAAACCGGGTGGTGACAAATAGTCACCTAGACTGCTTCAGTTGCTCAGGTATGCTATACATGCTTTTCATTCTAGCATTTTGTATACTTCTCCTTAATAATCTTTCCCTTCCTCAAAACTTATCTGTATCCACCTTGTACCGCTGCGTATGCCTGTAACGGATCCGGTCGCATGAATCAATCTCTTCCCTGCTTTTTTTCCACAAATACTCTACACGTGTCTTGTTTGCCTCGACTGCTGACCGGTTTATGCTTCCATCCACTTTAAATGCAAGCACTTCTCGAAAGTGTATGCGTTACCTACGGGTCTCACTGCGTGAATTCCTTCGCATTCAATTAGGATGTGCTGAGTGGTCTGCGGATTTTGCTACAGCACACACACGCCTCATCTTGTTCAGAATATTTTCTCCGGTATGTTTTGCATCCACTTTAAATGCAAGCACTTCTCGAAAGTGTATGCGTTACCTACGGGTCTCACTGCGTGAATTCCTTTGCATTCAATTAGGATGTGCTGAGTGGTCTGCGGATTTTGCTACAGCACACACAGGCCTCATCTTGTTCAGAATATTTTCTCCGGTATGTTTTTATCCTTAAAAAACTAGTTCGAGCGTCAAATAATAAGGCACTGCCCGTTGTCCCATCGCACAGACTTTCCCTTCGAATTTCTTTTTTGTAATTCTTGTAAATTTCTACGGTATATTTTGTTTTCATTCTTTGCTTCCAGTTCACTGTCTGTGTTACTATGACTTTCTTTTTGATGACTCGTGGTTGCTATGTACACTTTCAATTACCCTATACTTCGTTGTGAACTTTATTGAGCTCTTCCTCCATTCTGTGTCCACGCTATTCAGGCACAGATACGTGCGCCCCCCCCCCCCCCAGAAGAACGCGCACATTAAGGTACTCTAGTTATGGCCTCCTAGATTGCGCGCGCCAGCAGGTTTTGCTCAATACCTGCCAGCGCGCGTAATCTCCCAGGCCATGCCCTTGTAGCTCCCAGCTGTGCGTGCCACTGTCCACCGTCCAACTGTTGATGCGAAAACATCAAATGGCCCTTAAATTGGAGGAGTTATGAACTCCTCGAGGAGTTCATGCATAGGCATTACCTGCCTGTGCTGCTCTCCAGCACATCAAGCGTTTCACCCAACAACGCGCCTGTCGTACCGTTCTGTACAGTGTTTCCAGCATTCCTGCATACATGTATTGCGCGTAAATTATGCGTAAGCGTACGAGTGCAGTATAATCATGATGATGAACGTCGTGCGACGTTATCGTGAGCCGAATGAATGTTGGGAATGCTGCTGAAGCTTAAAGCCAGAAGAGAACGATCACTTGCACGCCACAATGATTTCTTAGTGAACGACCGCCCGCGAAAGGCTACCGCTGGGACATCTCACGGAGCATCCGTAGTTGCTCAAGTGATAGAAGCACCTTACATGCGGCCCAGATAGTCAACTTCAGTGGCAAGGAAAATTCCAGTGAAAACCAATAGGAAAATTTTCTTCAGCGCACCGACTCTTTATTCATGTGCCTTATAAAAGTCGGTTTGTCATCGGCTGTTGCAGATATGTGAGATATATCTTTCCAGGGAGATCTTCAGGCACTCTGCGGAGCCGGTTCGGGGGACTCCATCGCGGCGACCGCGCGCAGTGGTCGTTCGCTGTACGTATTCGGTAAAGACGTAGCATCTGTAAACCATTCTGTGCTTTCTGTTTGCCTAAGATTATTGTTTTGACAGTAAAAAAAACTTCCCTCGTTTCGAGAGTACTTACATAAATGTACAGGAGGGCGCCCGCGTGTTGTTTTTATTGAGCGCCTACAGCCAAACCTATAAGGAGCGCGCGGCGTTATACCCGTCATACTACGCAAGCGAGGCGCTACCGACAGATGACGACTCCGTAAGCCCTCGCCCCCAATCCTGTCTGGGCTGCCCTCCAGCACATCAAGCGTTTCGCCCAACAACGCACCTGTCGCACCGTTCTGTACGGTGTTTCCAGCATCCCACTCTATCTTGCACAGATGTATTACGCGTAAATTATGCATAACTGTACAAGTGCGATATAACCACCATGAAAGCGATTTATGCGACGTTCTGAAGAGACCAAATGGATATCGGGAATGCTGCTGTTGCTTGAAGCCAGAAGAAAATGACCACTTGTACGCGCACGATGATTTGCTGGTGAACAACCGCCAGGGAAACGCTACTGTTGCGACATCTCTCATAGCGTCCGTGGTTGTTCAAGTTATGCGTGCAGCTTACATGCACTGCAGATAGTCAACTTTAGTGACAAGGAAAATTCTAATGAGAAACAAAAGGAGCATTTTGATCATGGCAAAGACGTTTTATTCCTGTGTCCCTGAAAAGGCAATTTTTCATCGGCTGCTTCCCATATGCGAGGACTCGTTTTGGGGGATCTTCAGAGAGACTGCGGAGCTCCTATATGTTGTTGCGTACTCCTGGGTAGCGTACCGTACTGCTGCCGAGAAGTAGCGACGCCTGCCTATCGAAGCTCGACCGACATTACTTATTGGGTAGCGTGGCGTTGTCGGCGGGCTGCAGGCATCCGGTAGATCATGGCGACCAAGCAGGGGCGAGACGATTTGCCAGTGCGAAACTTGCACGGTTTATTCAAAGGTAGTTGAAAGAAAATAAGAAAAGCATGAAGTATGAAGTATATCAAAAGTACATTTCGGAGCTCCTTAAATAGGCTCTCTACAAGTGTGGGCGGGATCTTGCTTCCGTCGAAGGACACGTGACAGGCACGGAGAGAAGGCCCCTCCTCCTGTAATACCAAGCACGGGCAGGAGAGGTCGATCCTCTCATCGACGAATCCGGGGAGAAGGTCGGGTGAATGACCTCTCCGGCGTCGTGGGGTCCGGCCAAGAGAAGGTGGGGGGATGAGGTAAGCACACACGATGCCACGACCATGAGAGCAGTGGCAGAGGTCCCCGTGGGCTCCGGCTCAGGGGTAGGGCGAATGACCTCTCCGGCGCTCGTGGGCTCTGGCTCAGGGGTGTAGGGTGAATGACTGCTCGCCACGTGGTGTCAGACGCCAACCCTAACAATGTGTACATGCGGAACGGAGAAACCGTTCTGCCCGGCGTTGACTCCCCTGTTCATTGTGCCTAGAATATACTACACTATCCGCGGGACCGATTTTGGCGAGGTTGGTTGCATTTTAAAGACAGACTTGAAATCCAGCGATTCCGTTACGACGTGCCATACGATCAAGAAGGCCGAGCTAGAGACCACTACAACTGTACGTGGAAGGAAAAAAAATGTCATGCACCCAAATGTAGCACGATGCTTTTTCTACGCAACAAAGTGATGTATTTGCGCAAAGAAAACAATGCTAGACTTCTAGACGGAAAAATCAATCGATCTAACCGGGCTTGATATTTTCTATTAGTGCCCCCTTAAAGAGAATCCTCACCAGGCTACATAGCCAATATTGGCTATACGCTAGAAGTGGTTACGTGTCATTTAGGGAGCGTTCTGCCGCAAAAAAAGAAATCAAATAGGCTCATTTATAACCGAGACGGAAATATTTCAGTGCCGCGAACCCATGATTTCATGAGGCGAGATCCGCTGCCAAGAGAGAGAGAGAGAGAGAGAGAGAGAGAATAAACATTTTTATTAGGTAAATGCAGCTTTGGAGAGGCGTCCTCATTCCAGAATGCCTTGAGCTCGGGCCGCGTCCTGGGCCCTCGTAATCAGCCGTTGCTGATCCTCGAGGTCGGAGCTGGCCAAGGCTCTCTCCCAAAGCTCGTTAGTGGGGTAAGGGTTCGGAGGACTTAATGGTGCCGCTCTGCAACCCCCTACTATGTGCCTGAGGGACCCGGGCTCTGCGCAGAAGCGGCATTGCGGAGAGAATTTTGTAGGGTGTATGAGGTGATTTCTGGTTGGGTGGGGGAATGTATTAACCTGTAGAGCTCGGAGGAATCGCTCCTGCTCTCTAGGTAGTGACTTGTGCGGGGGTGCATATGTTCTGCGGTTTAGCTTGTAGTGTTGTGTGATGTCTTGGTACGAGACTAGAGCGTGCATGCGCTCGGGTTCAGATTCCTCGGCGTCGGCTCGGTGGGTCAGATCTCGAGCCACGTGGTTGGCGACCTTGTTGCCAGGAATGCCTTGATGAGCTGGCGCCCAGATGATCATGACTGATCTCGTTGGCGGCTTTTGATTGATGATCCGGAGCGTAGTGGTATGAATTATGCCGCTAGCAAAGTTGCGGCACGCCTGTTGGGAGTCGGTCACTATGACTTCAACCTCTGTTTGGGAGAGCGCGAGGGCTATGGCCGCTTCCTCGGCTTGGAGGGGATTGTTTCGTGTGAGCGAAATGCTGCTCCGATGTTCTGTTTTGACGACTACGGTGGCTGTTGTGGCTGCGCGTCTGGAGTAAGAAGCCGCGTCCGTGTAGGCTGTAGAGGGTAAAGTTCCGTATCGCTTGTGTATGGCCAGGGCGCGGGCCTCCCTTCGCTCTGCGTGGTGCACAAGCGACACCCTCTCTCCACTTGCCCCGGCTATCCTACGCAAGCGAAATCCCTTCCCTGAGTTCTCCCATACCGGACCTCGAGGGTCGCGCGACGCATACGTCACGGGCCCCACCTTCATTTTTTTTTCTCCTTGCTTTTTCTTTTTTTTTTTTTGCGGCGCCCAGCACTTCCGCTGACGGCGTCGCGCGCGAGCTGTTGTGATTGTCTCGTTTTGCGTAGCCCACGATTTTGCGCACTGTGCACGAGGACACCTGACTAGCAGTATAAGTCAGTGCTACACGAATACCGAGGCAGACACAAGCGGATCACAGAGCATGATCCCGCGCTGGATCACGGTAAAAAATTACATAGTTTCGGTGTCTTCGCGGGCGACTGCACGACGTGGGAATAAGCAGACGAAACGGAAGTACATATCTCTCTTGCTGCGATGCGAAGTAAAACAAGAACATGCAGACATTCGGTTTGTGTGTTTTTTTTTATTTCTCTAAGATTTAATTCGCCCATTCAAGCAACATATTACACAAATACCAGATGTTGCCTTGATTAATTCTCGAAGTCACGTGTCACCACGAGCGACGTCACAGTGCAAACACGTGTACGTAGGCGCTCTAGCACGTGTACGTCATCCTCCGGCTTGGAGCGCGGCGGCCGCGAGGAGAAGGAAGACGGCGTTCGGTTTGAAATTTCAGGTCTTTCCGCGGCGCGTAGCGACGTAATACTTTGCAGACACTATCGTTATCGCGCAATGTATGCTCTGCGCTTGTCACCTGAAAATGGCCAGACCTGGTGAGGGGCCCTTTAAATGGGTCGTTATAAAATGAGGCCAGACGGTGGAGCGGGCTGGGAGCAGCGCAGCAGAGCGCCTGAATTGGCGACCTTGGTAGAGTCCGGTGCGAGGCATGTGTGTGTGAGTTTACCGTGTCGCAGAGGATCCGTCGAGGGAGTTTTACTCTGCTCATTCAGACTATAAGTGCACAACCGCCGCGAGATTTTGACATTACCGTCAGTACATGACGGACGGATAGCCTATATTTGACAGTACGTGAATACAGGATTGCGATTGCGCTGAGGCTAATGGCGACGACATGAGTCAGGTGATTCAGGTCGTCATGGCTACTTATACTGCGTTGCTCATGGTGAGTTCCTAAGACATTGTAGCTAGCTAAAAGGATTATCGTCGCATACGAGTATTCTAAATTCGCTCAAGTACGCTAAACACGGTTCTGGAAACATAAATAAATTATTTTCGTCCCTAAAGCTTTAGAACTTCACCAATTAATTCGTCTTCAAAGTTTACATGTGCTTATTTGCAGCTTCAGCCAGCAAAGGTATACTTTAAGAAACGCGAGTTATAAAAAAAAGAAAAAAAATACGAAATTGACCATTTCTTTTTCTGGCAGAACTACCATTGATTTGTTTATTTTAACTATTTTACTGAATTGTCTCAAAGCATTATATTACACTTAAATTATATAATTTCCAATGCACTGTAGGAATTTTCTGTAGTAACTTGCCTAACCTATTTCGTCCACGATTTTTGCTGTAAGTTACTCCTCGTAAAAATATGACCCGAAGAGCATTACGTACAACTGCTTATTGTCATTTCAGATTTGAGTCGCTATCTCATTTTGATCTTCCTTTTAAGCGAGACATGAATTTTTGAATGTGTGCCCCTGCGCTACAATCGGCATGCGTCCGTGCTACCACTCCACCGCGATGCGCATACAGCGCCAGTCTTGCTTCAGACAGTCGGCGCGCGCACTTTAACCTGGTAGTGTAACGCGACCTACCTCGACACGTGACAGCTTTACTGCATTGCCCGGCCCAAATAACTATTATAAAATTTACCTTTGGCGTTGTGGTCTTGTCATTCCTCCCACAGCGCGCAAGCTGAGAGATTAGGCGAAAGCTCTCAGATCGAGTTGACTTCTTCATCGCGTCCTGGCTTTCTTTCTTTCTTTCTTTTCTTACTTTACGAGTTACACGCCTGGCTGAGAAGTTTGAAAACACGCATGTCAGCGCGCATGACCGAGAGACATTGGTGCACACGTTGTGTTTATCCCGGTTAAACGATGCTAAGCTCGAGAGCGCTGGATCAAATCCCGGTCACGGCGCGGCAGCACTTCGATGGGGCGAAATTAAAGAAAAAAAAAAAAACGCCCGCGTGCTGTGCATTGGATGCACGTTATTTACAGAACGCAGGAGGTCAAAATTAATCCGGAGTCTACGGCGTGCCTCGCATTCCTGTCGTCATTTTGGCGCGTAAAACCCCAGAATGTAATTAAATTTGATCCCCGTTAAACGTACAGAGAGCGGGGAAGCTGTGCCGGGGGTTCTGAAGCGCGCGGCTGCAATCGAGATTCGATGAAAGGGCGCGTATCGGCTGTTTGGGCGAACGCCTACGGGTGAGTACAAGACGGACTCTAATGTCACATATAAGACAGCTTCGTAATCATCATCGTCGTTATCATCATCGTCATAATCATCGTTTGCTTACACCATGTGCAGTGCGGGTAGACCTCCCATTTATTTATTTTTTTCTCTCCTGTAACATTGCGGTTTCATTGGGCCAGCTCAAATCCCAACTTTGCTACAGACTTGAAAATTCCAATTCCATTTGCTAATAAAAAACGTTGATTTCAAGCCAGTTCTTTTTTTTTTAAACGCCGTATTTTTTCCTTTCTCCTTTTTGTTTTACTTGGAGACTCTACATTCGTTGTTCCCCGAGTACGATGTTGCTCCCGCCATTCAAGTTCGAAATCCACGCATATATCCTTGAGCCCGAAACTTTGCGCCGCAGAGCCGTCTCGTACTCGATCCTTCCCATTGACCGTAAGTACAAAAGTTATAGTAGTTGCATCGGCTATCGCGCTTCACGTTGCTGCCATCACAGCACTGAGCCGAAATGAATATCTGTCGGCAGCGTGCCTCAGGCTACCCGCCGTGGTTGCTTAGTGGCTATGGTGTTGGGCTACTAAGCACGAGGTCGCGGGACCCAATTCCGGCCATGGCGGCCGCATTTCTATGGGGGCGAATGCGAAACACCCGTGTACGTCCATTTAGGCGCACGTTAAATAACCCCAGGTGGTCACAGTTTCCGGAGTCCCACACTACCGCGTGCATCACGTGGTTTTGACACGTAACCCCTCCCCCCCCCCTTTTTTTTTTTATCTAAGGCTATAAGGTTGAGGATTGGGTGAATCGGTATTGCATCCTAAAACAGGTACAGCGCAACGTGGAAAGAAAGAAACAGGGTGAACCAGCCAGAAGAAGGAACAGAGCGCTGTGTTCATTCTTCTGACCGTCTCGGCCTGTTTCTTCCTTTCCATGTTGCGCTGTACCTGTTTCAGGGTGCCTAAGGCGTCGTACGATTCTAAAAAGGAAAAGAAGACCACGCGTCTGTGACACTGCGTAGTTTCATCGTTCGTGATAGGAACACCTCCACGCGGCTAACCACACAAGAGAGAGGTAATCGCCTGTCCATTGGCGCGCCTTCTGATCAGCTTTTGATTACAGCTGCGTGTGGGATAGGTAGCCGGTGCCTCTTCCTACTCCTTCCTCAGTTCGGGATGAGTACTCCGCGCGTACGAGCCCGTATTTTCGCGATTCTACCACACCCCCGATTGTAACGCGCAGTTATTTTACCGCCCAAATATCCGAAAGTATAACTTGGTGCCGTTTCTACCGCGCACATCAAGTAACGAAACCTGAGTCGACGCGTAACCTGTTGAAACGATCTTATGAAACATACAAACGCACACGGACACACACACGCAGCTGAATCTTAGCGGCTAGACTCTGTCCGACGACACCTCCGTTTCGCTGCCTGCCGACCACAGAAAGTAATTTTCAGTTCTGTATAACGCGTTACAAATTCCTTTCTCGCTTGTTTCCAGAGCGCCTCCATGTCTCCAGAGCGCCTAACACACGCGAACCAGCCCGGTTACCCTGTTGTTCTGCCAGAAGGATCACCTTACGCTTGAAGAATGCCTCGTAATGAAAACTTTTTTTTTTTCATCCAGCCTCTGGACTACCTCCACAAAAGGCGGTTGAACAGAAACGCTACGACAGGCGTACAGAAAACTGGAAAATGGAAAATGGCGACCGCAAGCCAACGCGTAAGACAACAACGTCTGTTCGGTTGCAGTGTGGCTATCTACCTTACAATGAGCTTTCCTTTCTTTTTCTTTTTTGATAAGTATCGCAATTGTATATTTTTATTTTATTTTGAGTAGAAATACTTACGATTGCAGCGCGCACGTTAATTTCAACGCACATTTTATTTAATAAACGTGCGCATTAGAATCGTGCAAATACCGTATATATCCTCGCACGCGCGCGCTCAATAAGTGTGTGTTTTGAAGGTTCTGCGGCAGGAATGTGTGCGAAAACTTTATTCAAGAAGAGAAAAATAACGGAAAAGAAAAGCCTGCCTAAAGGTGGGGCCCTTCGTCCAGAGCTCCACTGACGCACTGAGGCTGGAGTGTGAAGAAAAATGTACGAAAGAAGACAACGACGAAATAAAAAAAGTCGTACTCAGAGCTCTCGCCCGACCTCTCGGATATACTTGCTCTCTCTGGGAGGTACGACTGAAAGGCAACGCAGTGATCAATTCTATAATAGTTAATGGGACTGGGCAACACAGTTGAGCCCTCACTTGCTGACAAAGGTCGTGTTAGTGCATGCGCGGACTGTCTGAAGCGAGACAGTTTGTTGCGCTTTGCGGTGAAGCGGTAGCACGGTATATGTCACGGAACTGTGCCGAGCGTATAGCACAGGGCCCAAATTCACGAGTTCATTTCTCGCTTAAAGCAAGAATGAAAATGAGATAATGACGGAAATGCAATATGCCACTGATCAGGCCACTAATCAGGCAATTTTTACGAGGAGTACCTCGTTGCGAATACTGCGACTGAAAGTGGAACAAAATCGAAATTTTAGTGTTACGCAGGTAAATTCAGAAAATTCATGCAGTGTATTAGCGCTTAAATAATTTTAGTGCATGTAGATGTGCAGGGCAATTCGGTAAAGTAATTAGAATAAACACATCGATAGTAGTTTTGCCATAAAAATTTCAAATTTTGTATATTATGTCAGAATTGGGGACTTCTAAGGGACTTTTTCTTACCAAAGTTTCCATTAAGTGCCTTTGCATATTGAAGATGTGTCTTTTGCAGGTTCAGTAGACGAAGTTGTGAAGCCTTTAGCGCTAAAATAACTTTTATATTAATTTTCTTGCAGAACAATGTTTCGCGTGCTTGACCAAGCCTCGAAACCACGTCGCCTGGCAAGAACATTTTTTTTTCAGCAACAAAGATCTTGAGAAGTAACTCTGAGCAAGGTAGCAAATAGCACATGACTTTTTAAAGAAATATCTGAGATGGTCAAGCGATACGTTCGGGTCACTTGGCATGAAATGACCCAAGAGAATTGAAAGGGAAGTACGCTTACTTCGTTATCGTAATTAGTTCTGTTACATCCCGTTTCGTTATAACGACGTCTGATCGTAATAATGATAATTACTCGACGCGCCTTCCCAATGTGCTCCCGCTTTCCGAGAAAATGTTCTCTTACAGACGCCACCGGCACGATGAGTAGTTCGACGACATTGCCCATCGATGTTCAGCAAAGGTAAGCCTGCTACGGTCCAGTACAAACGGCCAAACTCACCATGAATAGGATCACAGGGCCACAGCCCAAACGCGTATCCTTAAAGATGATTGGCACAGAGATTTCCGCGACTTGCTCTCCTAACAACATGCTCACCAGCCCTCTCTGCTCCCCTGTAGTGCCGTTGCGCACATCAACCAAGAAGAATATGTTTCACGGAACGCAAAGAGGTCGGGGTCGCTCACACTTTACCAACAAAGGTTCCCCTAGCTGTTTCAGAATGTCGCAGTACCTGAAAAAAAGAAGGCGATGTCGGTAGCCCAATTGGGCCTCTTCTCTGAAAATTTTATCGAAAATTGGTTAATTAAATATAAAATTTAAGTTGCAAAATTTAAAATACGCAGTGCGTTCATTTCTCACCCCATCAGATGTATATGCGCATGTATATGAGTGCCGTCTAAAGTGGACAGGTGTGTACCTTTTCATTACGAAGATACAATGATAATATTATTGTTTTCTATTACGTTTGAATTTTCGGCAATCATTCTAAAGTCGAAGATCTCAATGGAAGCGTAACGCGGAGCTTGAAAGTGCATAGACCAGCCGCTTTCAGTCACCCGCCGAGAGGAAGTTTCAATTACTGAACGGGAGTGCGTGGCGTTAGTTTGGGCAGTAGCCTAATTCCGCGCCTATAATTGTACGGCCACACATTTTCCGTGGTTGCCGATCACAAAGCCTTGTATTGGCTCTCGTCAAGACCCCACTGCACGATTGGGTAGATGGGCACTACGGCTCCAAGAATATCCATTTGCTGTTGTATATACAAGTCAGGCCACTTGCACAAGGACGCCTACTGCATATCCCGTCATCCTGTCGACCGCCCTGAATATGATGCGCATGACACTGACGCTTGCGCCCTGGCCATTTCTGATCTGCGTGACATTCGCACTGAACAACGGCGTGCTGACTGCTTACGATTTCTAGCCGGACATCTCCATTCTGGACATTAGGAGCCCGCGCTGTGCATGTTCGTGCTCCGCGACGACGTTCTCTACCGTCACAGCTTACGCCCTGAAGGACCAGAATTTTTACTCGTTGTACCGCGCCATCTCAGGACATCAATTCTTGCACTGTTGCATGACGCCCCTACTGCAGGACACCTCGGCGTTTCTCGTACTTACGACCGCGTATACGCCGCCGCTTCTATACTGGCCAGGCCTGTACCGCTCTGTGCGCCGCAAGCGCTGTGCGCTCTGTCAGCGCCGCAAGAAACCTGCTGTGGTGCCCGCTGGACGCCTTAATCACCCCGTCCATGTGCCCTCAGAACCATTCTTTCGCGTCGGTATCAATCTTTTCGGCCCTTTTCCGACGTCGAAATCTGACCATAAAGTATAAACCCCATGCAAGCGATCTTGCGCGCGACAGCGACAAGCGACGCAATGGAGATGGCTGTCGCATTCGCTCGTCACCTACAAGTCGTACCCCATGCGAGCGACGTCTCCGCAGTGTTGCCGTCATGAGGGCAGCAATATACGCGCCGAAACTAGCGTGACGCGTGCTTTATTAATTTAAGTTGATGTACTTTAGTATAAAAAGCAGCATAAAATATTTCTGAGGGTCTTGCAGTATATCTATAGGTTCTCGTCCCTTGTACGTATAAAAATTAAATCGTTTGCTCCTTCCATGTGACAATCAGTAGTATTAGAGTGATGTACATCCAGTTCCGGCTTCGCGCTATTGGCTAGTCGCTCATAGCACTTCCGGGCGACGAGCGACGAATTCTAGATTTCCAGAACCGAGCGGTCGAGCGACAAGACCGAGGGATCTGTTCAAGCGACGGCCTTTTTTTTTTCACTCGAAGCCGTCGCTCGTCGCTGTCACGCACAAAATCGCGCTCAGGGGGTTTAGCCTTTAGCCTTAAGTACGTCGTCTCTCTCTCTTTCACTCCCCATTCCCCTCCTCACGAGTAGGGTAGCAAACTAGACTCAGTCTGGTTAACCTCGCTGCCTTTCCTTCTTCCCTTCTCTCTCTCTCTTGTCGCGACTGGTCCACAAGCTGGATCACGCGAGCTTTGTCCACAAGCTGTGAAACTGCAGGTGGCGGATTTCCTTTTACATGACGTCATTCTCCATAACGGCGCACCCGGGCAGCTCCTCATTGATCGCGGCCGCACCTTCTTGTCCCGAGTTGTTGAAGACCTACTTTGCCCCATTTCTGCCACGTAGAATAAGTGGCGTCTTCTACGTGGGAAATGGTTCTGTATGACGTACTGAAGTGATTTAAGTCAGCAAGGCTGACGTTTCTGCGGCGTTTTTGAGACTAACGGAGCACCCAGAGCGAGTGTGCACGCGTGTTTCAGCCTACAATCAGTATCGCACATCAGTTGCGTATTTCCGACAATTCGTTTCACTACAATGTGCTCTTACTACAGCATTCTCGCTGTATTTCTAAGCTGTGGTTTAGCAGCAGGCAGTATAGTTACAAAACGTATGACGATCGTAATAGCGTGGGTACCGCGTTCTCCTATGGAATAACTTGTGCTGTTTACTTTGACAAACGTTGAAATTGTTGTCTGTAGATGCACTGCCCAAACTTCATTTGCTGGACGAGGTTTCCCCCCCCCCCCGAATAAAATAGCTTTTGTTAGTAATAAAAGCATAGCGTACTGTGTGAATCATACTTGTCAAGTGGTCGAGCGACCGGTTGTAGACTGCGCGAGCGTTCGAAGCAGTGGTAGGTGCTATGTAATATATAGATCTGTTTGTTCTATATAGCCCATGTTCCAAGCATGCGGCATGATGGTACCATGCAAGGCCTTATTGCAGCGTGAGCCAGTATTTTTTTTTCTCGGTATTGTTCGTTTCGTTCTCTACGATTCACTCACTCGTCTTACAAAAATTGTTTCCTCACACATAGCCATCGAATCCTTTTTTATGCGATGCCCTTTGAATATTACTTTGCATGGAAAAAAGTCAATGCCGAAGCATAAAGGTTATCTCTATCATGCTGGTTTACCAACCGCAGTGATGGCTCTGTTGAGCAACGTCATCGTCCCCATACAAGAGGCTAACGTAGACATAGCAGAGGGATGTTAAGTCTATAGAAGACTTTATATGCGTGAGAGCGATGTCGGTGCCTGACGCAAATGCTTTATAACGATTGGCGCTTAGATGTTTCGGGGTTGCATTGGGTTGGCCGTACACGAGCACTCTTATGTTTTAGTTCCCACGCCAAGCTATCAGATGGTGAGAATATTTTCCAATTCACGTTGGCAATTTACAGACGCCGGTTCTCTTCGTCGCGTGAAAACCGATACAGCCCAAAATAGTTCAAAACACATACGTACACCGCAGCTGATAGTGCACTTCGCATGTTTGCGGAGCCAAGAGAAATTCCCGCACATACTGTAGTTACCGCTGCATCGAAACTTTACACAGTGCTTCTTTGACGACCTTGTACGAACTCACATCACGTAAATTTCATGGCGAATGAGCTAAAACATCCAAATCGTTCCTGAGTACGCAATGAAGCTAAGCCTTCTGGTTTAGCTTTGCAGAGAGCTTCGCACTTTTCTTGGCCTTGCGTCATACTTCCGGCGATTAGTAAGGGACTATTGAGGCCCTTCTTTAGAACCGTCTGACTTCGGGTACTCCCTTTGTGTGGTCTGATGACCCCAACGTATGCCTTCGACACGTTAAAGCACGTCCTCACCTCAAGCGCAATCCTGCGTCACTTTGACGAGACTGCCGCGACCATCCTTCACACTGATGCCAGTGGACACGGCATCGGTACGGGACTGCTACAACGTGAACCCCCACTGAAGAACAAGTATTAGCGTATACGCAAGCCTTTCGTTTGCAGAACGAAATTACACTATAAGAGGAGGAAGGTCTTGCGAACGTTTGTACTGTTCAAAAGTTCCGTCCATACCTGTACGGCCGCCATTTCACTATCGTGACTGACCACCACGCTTTGTGTCGGCTGTCGTCGCTGAAGAACTTGACCGATCGACTCGGATGCTGGATTCTCCGTTTACAGGAGTATTCCGTCACTGTCACGTATAAGTCTCGGAAGAAACATCAAGATGCAGATGCTTTGTTCCACTGTCCGCTGCCGTTGCTTCCTTTACCTCCGCCCGGGCTTCTACACTACCGCCTAGACAATATGTGGCTACTCCGGATGACCACTCTTTAGCCGCAACAGAAGGCTTCCCTTCAGGAAGGCCAAATTATTTCATCCTGCATCAACGCAACGACCGTATTGATGATATAGAGTATCTCAGTGACTCAAAACGTGCTTCAAACAGTACGCGCTTGCGACGCCATTTTTCTAGATTGAGGCTTCACAATGGTGCCTTATACCGGTACTCCTATCGCCGCTAAGGTAACCGATGGGTCCCTGTTATTCCCCGTTCCCTTCGTCTCAACGTCTAGGAGCATATCGACGCAACTGCTGGGCACTTGTGCTTTGACAAAACTTACGACCGTGTCAAGACACGCTACTTCTGGCCTGGCCTCTATGCCAGCGTCACTAAATACGTCTCTTCTTGAGCCTTGCTAGCACCGCAAACGTTCAACCACTGCTCCCGCGGAGCAGCCTATTCCGTCCCCGTCCATTTGAGTTCGTCGGCATCGACTTGTATGGTCCACTCCCAACACCCGCTAGCAACCGGCAGATTGTCACCGCTATCGGCCGCTATATTACACGTTACGCAAGACTACTTCCCTCCAGTCCGGCACTGCCTCTGAAATCGCAGAGTTCTTCTTACGTTCCATCGTTTTGCAGCACGGAGCTCCTCGTGTGCTATTGAGCGATCGTGGAAAGGCATTTCTCTCCCGCGTTCTCTATGAAGTGCTTACACAAAACAACGTCTACGTGCCTCCCTCAGACCAATGGTCAGACTGAACGCTTTCACCGAAGTTCATCCGACACGATTTCGATGTACGTACGCCCCGATCACACCAACTCGAATATCATCCTCCCTTTTATCCCGTTTTCCTACAACTCTGCCGTTCAACACGCAACTGGATACAGCCCATTTTTTTCTCGTCCATGGGCGGATATCTACTTAAGTGTCCACCATTATATTCTTCTCTGCTGCCCCGTATAGAACGGCGTCCCTTCCGGAAGAGTCTGTTTCACGAGCCAACTATACTGCCGTCGCGTCGCCCGCGCCAACACGGACGCCGCCCAGGCCAACAGAAAACTTCACTGTGACGAGAAACGACGTGTGGTGTCCTTCCGCGCCCAGGCGACGCAGTTCGATGGTCGCCAATTCGAACCCGTGGCCTGTGCAAGAAGTTTATACATCGCTACATCGGCCCGCACACCGTCATAGAACGTCTTCTGTAAACTACCGCAATGCTCCAGCCCATTTCGTGGACAACCGCCGTCGCCACAACACTGAGATTTTCCACGTGTCCCGCCTCAAGCCGTTTACTGGTCGCTCACTTATCCTTTGACTTGCGGCCAGGATGGCCGCTCATATGTACCTATCTAAGTATGTTTACACCTAACCGTTTTACCACCTAGGTGCCTGGGTCACTGGGTATAGTTCGTGGTCGAATGGGTAGCGCATCGGGCCGCTGTGGCGAGAGTACAAGGTTGGAGGCCAACCATCGAACCGACTTAGGTCACTGAGGATGTGGTAATGTTTAGACGCGTGCCGCCCTTCAACGAACCTCTTTCACGCCGACAGTTGGGTTACTGCAGTGTAGATGCGGGACTGGGTATACGTACCGCTGTTCGAAGAAACTTTTTGACGCCGACTTGCAGCACTGGTTATGTGCCACTCCTTCTGTTCTGGTCTCCAGTAAACCTCTTTGGTGCCAGCTTGGGTAACCGGGTATGTACCAGTAGATTGTTGCCGCTCTTCAATGAACGTAGTTGACGTCAAGTTGGGTAAGTAGGTATGCGTCAGTGGGAACGTGCCGCCCCACAATGACGAAAAAGATCCCTTAAATTTATCCGATGCTGAGTGCAATCGAACCCACGTCACAAGGGTTCCTCGAGGACAGCAACCCGACGCAATAGCAGGCTGCGCCATAAATGCACTCGGTATGTGCCACTTTTCAATGAACGCCTTTCATGAACACGCTTTAGCGAGCTGCGCCATAAATGCACTGGGCATTTGTGCATATGCTGCACTTCAACGAACCCCTTTGACGACAACTGGCACATACCCAGTGGCACATGACCCATGACCCGAGTGTTGCGGCAAGCGAGGGAGCAATTCTCGCCTTTCGCACGCACCGGCGCGACAAGCATCTCGGAGGCCACGCACGTAATTCTCGGCAGCGTCGCTCTATGGCGCAGCGCTTCCAGATGAGGCGCACTGCTGTACACGCGTCATATACTTGACGCGTTTCGGCGATGGCAATACCTTGCGTCGCTGCATTGCTTCAATGCTAATCGTATTACCTTCGAGTTCTCGGATAAGTTCTGCCTTATCTGATTTTTATAACCTTGAGGATGGTTGTTTATATATGACGAATTCAGAGGCAGTCACATTTTAAAGCGCCACATTTATTTTTTATTTTTTTGAAATCTTGAACATCCCACCTATTTCGAGATGTTCATAGTCGAGTCTCAATGCCCAATCCAAGCTATATCGAAACCGAGCGCGCCGGGAGCGCAGAAGAGGCAACCCCGCTATCAGTCGGAAACGCCCCGTGAAGAAAACCGCGACCAAGTATGAGCGTCGCACGTCGCAGCCAGTCGCGGCACACAAGGGACGCACGTATACGTTCTTACCTGGCAGGCATCTGCCGCGACGTGCCCTATTTGCAGGGAAGTGCCATTCCTTCGCCACGCACTTCGTTACGATCGATGCATTTCCTTGACGCGTTTTACAGCTGCTCGATCGATAACTACCGATCAAGTCATCAATGAATGCCGGTGCTTTCGAACATGGAGGAAGAAAACTTTCCTACGTTGCTTCCTCCGTGGCTTCAAAGAAGCTAAAAGCTGCCGCACAGCGCATCTGTTCACGTGCTTTGCAGATGCTGCAGCTGCATCGTCGTGCGATGACTTTCATTCCGTTCAATGGCCGCCCACCAGCCGCGGGCGCATCTTTCGCCGAGACATCGAAGCCGCGCCCCCATTTGCCTACCAGACGTGTTCCCCTAAAGACTGCCGATCGACTATTTGATGTTG
Organism: Dermacentor variabilis; assembly: GCF_050947875.1. Lineage (NCBI taxonomy): Eukaryota > Metazoa > Arthropoda > Arachnida > Ixodida > Ixodidae > Dermacentor > Dermacentor variabilis. The sequence continues at coordinate 6,736,373 of NW_027460346.1, forward strand.
CGAAAGGAGGAAGCAAAGGGGAAATACATTTGCAGTGTATATATTTGCCCCCTGGCTACGCCCCTGCAAGCCACCATGCAGCGTCGTCTTTTCTTAGCGTCGACTTCTAGCTCTGCCTTCTTGATTGTATGGCACGTCGTAACGGAAACGCTAGATTTCAAGTCTGTCTTTAAAATGCAACAAACCTCATCGAAATCGGTCCCGTGGATAGTGTAGTATATTCTAGGCACAATAAGCGGGGGGCTCAGCGCCGGGCAGAACGATTTCTCCTTTCCGCATGTACACATATAGGAGCTCCGCAGTCTCTCTGAAGATCCCCATAAAACGAGTTCTCGCATATCGGCAGCAGCCGATGACAAATTGCCTGTTCAGGAACACAGGACTAAAACGTCTGTGCCATGATCAAAATGTTCCTTTTATTTCTCATTAGAATTTTCCTTGTCACTAAAGCTGACCACCTGGACTGCAAGTAAGTTGCATACATAACTTGAACAACTACGGACGCTCAGAGAGATGTCACAGCAGTAGAGTTTCTTGGCGGTTGTTCACCAGCAAATCATTATGCGCGTACAAGTGGTCATTTTCTTCTGGCTTCAAGCAACAGCAGCATTCCGAGCATTCATTCGTTCTCATAAGAATGTCGAATAAATCGCTATCATCGCGGTTATACCGCACTTGTGCACTTATTCATAATTTACGCGTAATACATCTGTGCAAGATAGAGCGGGATGCTGGAAACACCGTACAGAACGGTGCGACAGGTGCTTTGTTGGCCGAAACGCTTGATGTGCTGCAGGGCAGCCCAGACAGGATTGGGGGCGAGGGCTTACAGAGTCGTCATCTGTCGGTAGCGCCTCGCTTGTGTAGTATGACGGGTATAACGCAGCGCGCTCCTCATAGGTTTGGCTGTCGGCGCTCAATAAAAACAACACGGGGGCGCCCTCCTGGACATTTATGTGAGTACTCTCGAAACGAGCGAAGTTCATTTACTGTCAAAACAATAATCTTAGGCAAACAGAAAGCACAGAATGGTTTACAGACGCTATCTCTTTACCGAATACGTACCGCGAACGACCACTGCGCGCGGTCGCCGCGATGGAGTCCCCCGAACCGACTTATTGCCTGGAAGGTAGGCCCTCACTGAGAGCGAACTATGTCGACTGGCTGTGTAACCGAATGGGGCATAACAGAATGAAGCCTCAATGCATGCAGCGATCGCACTGGTTAGTAGCGACCGACTGCGCGTCTGCATGCATGTCCGCGCACAATGTTTCGCTTCGTGTCGTGAGCATATGAGCATTTGACAGTACACGAGCAACCATTGTTGCACGGGCTATCAGAGCTGCTCAAAAATAATTTCGTTATAACTAGGGACTTCGGGCCCTACGGCAAATTGTGATGTGCCGTCGCGACACTTCAATATTTTTTCTTCTAAATTCTTGGATGCTTCAATATCATTATTTCTCCAAGTTGCGCCGCACTGCATGTTTATCGCGGTCTTCTCAGAGAGCAATTTCCTGCTGCTTCTTTTTTCTTAATCCAGTACATTCATTGATTGGTACGTGCTAACACAAACATGAGCGTATGCCTTTTTTAATGTGCTTTTCACTGTTCCCTTTCCATTACAGTGAACTTGCCAGTATCTAGTGTCAACAAGTTCATAGACCAAAGCCTCATGGCATTAGCCGGGCAGCGCGCGCGGGCTAAAGTATCAGTGCGCGCTTTCTGCTACTCACCGCGAACATCGCAGATCCGACGTCTTGGCTGAAATCTTCCTCGCGGAAGTGCTTTCTGCACACCTGAGTTGTAGCCGATGGCTGCTTGCTTGTTCTAAGTTTCGCGATCCAAGCTTCGCCCAACTTCTTGTCCTACGGGTACGTCTGAAGGCCGACACCGGGCTCCGTTCCGTACGTCCGCCACAGCGGCACCGGGTCTGCCGTGTTGTACACCTTCAAAGCTATTCATATTCAATACCTTCCTTCAATGCCTATTATAGGGCTTTCAAGTGTTGTCAAGCGTACACCCGAAGTGGGAAAACCTCTCCACTTTATCAGAACCGCAGCGCAGGTGGGACTTAAAACTTTAGAAAAAAATTTACCACTACCAATCTTCCCCCTCGTATACTGTGGGGATCGACGTCCCTTCCCGCGCCTCGTGCCTCAGCTCGCGCGTTGTGCTTAGCTCGATCTCCCGGAACTGCCGCCGCAAGGGCAACATGGCGGACCTGGCTGGCGTGCCGTAGCTAATTTCCTGCGCAAACCGTGCATCTCCCTCTCCGGGGGTCGAGTCACCGCGCGAGCACACGTCACCGGGATGCATATTTACAATTGCTAGTAGGTAAAGCGGGGCGTGGCACTTGCGGAGACGACGGACGTTTGCGCGCATGCGCGAGTAGTAGGGGGGGGGGGGGCAAGAGATAAAATGTGGGGACTTTTGCTCCTTGAATATACCTACGGAGGAGTTTCTTAGCGCGTTGTATGCATTTGTCCCTAGGCGTGCCGGCAGAAGTCGCGGGGCGTGGTAGTACTGCACTTAGCATCGCAAGTTGGCGGCTGGACGTAAATATATTTATTCAATCGTGTTTTTTACTAATTAGAACAACGTTTCATTATTTCGCATCATTTGCGGCGCCTCTAGGACACCAAAGCTAGAACCCGGGCTGGTCCGTGCGTTGGGGCTCGCCGAGGCCTGCGCGTGCCAGGGGAGTATAAGTTCGGCTGTCCGCTGTAAGAGTTGGGGTCGGGAATGAAATAGATGGTAGCTGGCCCATGCCGTCGTCCGACTCACCCACGCTAAGGATGTTGTTGAACGGAGGAACTTGTTCTCATCGGGAACGAGGAATATGGGATTTATTTACAGTATCTACATGTGGGTGGAGAACGTTACATTCCATCAGTCAGGCATGACTGAAAAAAAAGCACAGTGAGCAGCCGCAAAACGGCTGCTTAAAAACACTCTGTCCTCCCTAGATCCCTAGGTGAGGGAAAACGGCCGTTCAACCTTCGACCAATTGCAGTGTCCAAAGTCATCGTAGTCGACCCGCCTTTGAGGGGGAAGGTTCACGCCCTCACTTCCGCACTTTGGCTTCACTGAACACACCGAGGTGAGAGGGTTCTTGTAGACAGGGGTCTTGACCCGTGCAGGCGCCTCTTGATCCGAGAGCAGACCCTGCAGTCAGTAGCCGCCGCGTCTGTCCATTGACTGTGACTACCTCTGGGGCCCGTGAGAATGCACTGCAAAACATCCTTTTCCAGGAGTTCTGCTAGGAGAATGCCAGCAGAACTCAGGAGTTCTCTTGCTCCAAGCAAACCGTGAAGGTGACAGCAAATCGACTAACAATTATCGGTCCACCGAACGTGGCTAGACATGCCGGCGCCGTTGGGCTGTTGAGGAGGCGCATTGTTGTCCTTACAAAGCGAGTCGTCGCAGCAGGCTGGGAAGGGTTCGGACATCGCTTCTCCGAAGATCGCCAGCACCCGCAGACCAATCGTAACACGGCTATCGCGGACAGCCATTTTTTTATGCGAACACAACCTGGCGCGCTTCGGCCTCCGCGGCCCCAACCCACAGGCAGCCCAGCTTCCAGCTTTGATCCCTCCGGTACCGCTTGGGTGCAGATCCTGCGCCGCCTGCTTTAATATAACCTCAGGTGCTCTCCTGAGGCCTCCGTTTGCCGGTTACATGTGCCCTCCTGGAGCAGTGCTTGTAAAAAAAATTCAATATATCATCGCGACTAAAAGGCGACCCGTGACTTATACAACTCCAGTCAGAACCTTGCCCCTTCAGACCCAGCGATCAACAAATAGGGCGTCCATGCCCAGTGCCTCACCGCGCGGGCAGCCAACGGCGGAGCGTAAACAAACTTGACCGCACTCCGCAATGCCGGCATGTCTAGGGGACAGACGCATGCAACACGCGCTAAGAAACCTCCTCCGTTGCGCCTAGGCAGACTCCCATATTCAAGAAGAAAAGGCCCCCAGATTTTCTCTCTCGCACCCGCTCTTACTCGCGCCTGCGCAGAAACGTCGAGCGCCTTGAGAAACACCACGCCCCACTGTACCTAAAAGCTGTACCTATTAGCAATTGTAAAAACGCCACCGGGACGCGCGCCCTGGTCGGGCTCCCGAGTGGCGGCCCCTGGGCGGCCTTTCCACCCGAGCTCGCGCGCGGAGGTAAATAATAGTGAATGGAAAGGCATAAAATATAAAGCACCCTATAGGCACAATTAATTACGGCAATCTTTACAATTCGTGCATGTTCGGTGAAACTAAGCAACAAAACAAAAAGAAAAAAACGCTTGCCGCCCTGCTCTTCGGCATTCATATTAACTGCTATGGCGCGGTTATAACACGTAGACATAATAAAGAAATCATTATTCTGCGGTCTGCTCAGCACAAAAATCGCGGCAGTTGCATATGAAGCGAATATATATATATATATATATATATATATATATATATATATATATATATATATATATATATATATATATATATATATATATGTTAGAAAAGTGCGTGTATTGGTATGAACATATATCTACGATGTGTTTATACATCAGTAAACACTATAGAAGCCTCTATACAATTATTCATAAAAATCCTAGTGTATATCCTCTATTCAGTGGCTGCTTTAAGCTCTATGTAAATGTCATTAGTGTTTATACATCAGATATATAGGCTGCAAATCTGCATTGGTTGATCTGCAAAAATCATGATGTGTATTCTATACTGAGTGACGGCTGCCACCTTGATATTGAAAGTCATTAGCTGTTAAGTTAATGACAACAGTCTTATGCATCACTAAAAGCATATCGAGATGTAATCAGAAATTCAGGAACCGTTTTTTGCAAAGGCGCTTTCACTGAACGCTTCATCGCCGCGGCAGATCATAAATGAACAGATGCCCACAGGCCCGCAACGAGTTGGTTACGTGCCCATGTTAGCCCTAGCACAGCGGGCGCGCGATGCTCGATCGGTGTTGCGGTGAGCATTCGCCCGTAAGCGCCGTGATTGTCGCACTGTGCTGCACTTGGGTGAATAAGCCCGTGTCTGTTGGCGATCCGACTCCGGAGCCTTCTCTGCGCCGTGTCGGAGACTCGACGAACTGCCGTAGCCCCGTTGTGCGTTGCGGAGCGGAGAAGCGCGAGGCTCACCCCATAGGGCGAGCCTCGCGTAAACCCATCTCCACATAACTGGTGTCCAACTGGGTTTCGGCACAGCATGAGAGCAGGCCCCTTCACGGCCCTCGTTCCTGCTTGACCCCGTGGCTACGGATTTATTGACCTTCGATGCGGACCACACCGACAGCATGAGGTACGTTCGCCTCGGCGACCCTCTGCTTTCGGCCACTGGGAGCGATCCCTTCTTTGGACAGCCCTTTGGTGATGTCGACCGCTCGGATGTGTACGCTAGTCTCCGACGTGCTGTCCTCGCTCGCTGGCCCCTTTTTGTCCCAAGCGCAGTTGAATACCCATTAGCCGCATCGGAGCCACCCTCCTTAGATACCGGTACGAATATGCCCGCTGGCCTCCCTTTGTCCCGAGCACAGGCTAGTGTCGCACCGGAGCCACCCTACTTAGGTGCCGGACAAACTTTCTGACTCGCCTCTCTTTGTCCTGAGCGCAGTTCAGCGCCCAAGGTGCCGCGTCGGAGATATCGGTCGTAGATTTGCGATATTAACTGGTTTGCCAGGTTTAGGAATAAGTGTAACCTGGGCTTCCTTCCACTGTTGTGGTATAGCGCCCTTGGCCCAGCATTCGTTTTATTTATATCGTAGTATTCTCCATTGCCTGGTCATCCAGGTTTCTTAGCATCTTGTTATTACTCCCGTCTGGCCCCGGGGCAAATTTTAAATTAATTGAATTATGGGGTTTTACGTACCAAAACCACTTTCCGATTATGAGGCACGCTGTAGCGGCGGACTCCGGAAATTTAGACCACCTAGGGTTCTTTAACGTGCACCTAAATCTAAGTGCACGGGTGTTTTCGCATTTCGCCCCCATCGACACGCGGCCGCCGTGGCCTGGATTCGATCCCGCGACCTCGTGCATAGCAGCCCAACACCATAGCGACTAAGCAACCACGGTGGGTTGGGACAGATTTCGTATCGAGTTTTTGTAGCACTTCTCTAATCTTTTGTGTAGTGAAGTCCTCATCTAAGGTCTCGTTAGGCTTTCGCTCATATATACCGCCCGCGCTCGACGATTGGGTTGGGTATGTAGCCCTTGCCGCAGTGATGAGTTCACCTTCCTTCCCTTTGTGCTCGTGCAGAAGCTTCCGCGAATTATGGTACAAGGCAGAAAAGGACAAACTCAATACATTCATAAGGAAAGCTTTTAAGCAGGCCATAGGCTTATCCGATAGCACCAGTACTGATAAATTAATGCAGCTGGGCATGCATAACAGTTTAGAAGAATTGATTGAAGCTCAGCAGATAGCTCAGTTGGACATTTGCCAGCACCCGGACTGGCAGAAGTATACTCGATAAATTACGAATTAATTACCATATAACCATTGGCCAGAGAGATTAGAAGCAGGATTCAAATCACAAATTCACCCAAAAATATGCACCCGGAATTCAATCAGGGCCGGAGAACGAGCAGAACTAAAGCTCTACTCGAACAGTATGGCAATGACGAGGAAGCGCTATTCGTGGATGCCGCGGAGTATTCAAATCACCAAGCGTTTACAGCAGTAGAAATTAATACAAAGAAAATAAGCATACACACGGGCTCAATCAAAACCAGGGTATCTGAGGTTGCGAAGGAGGTTGCGGTCACTCTGACTATCGCATCTCCCAAATATACATACATAATTAGCGACTCTCGATCGGCTGTACGAAATTACGCCAGAGGACGGATATCAGCTGAGGCTGCAAGAATTCTAAACAGTAAAGCCAAACTCATATCATCCGAGGACTTTGGCGACAAGAAAATCATCTGGTTCCCAGCCCATACAGCGTGCGAACCCACCACCACCCCCAACCTTATCGAGTCTGCCTATTGTGTTGCACGAGGGCGCATTAACAGCGCCCGATCAGAGGGGGAGGCTCTGACCGAGGAGGATGTGGAACGGAAGGATAGCGATATACGCTTCTCATTCGGTGACATTACTCAATTCTATAGAAAGTCGAAGTGTATATATTCACCTCCTAGCCCAAAGTTGAACAGGTCTCAGGCGGTTGACTGGAGGCGCCTTCAAACCAGAACTTACACGAACCCGGTACATCTTAACCGCATGTTTCCGGAATTATACCTCGATGCCAAATGTAAATTATGTGATAGAGGAGCCACCCTAGAGCAGCATATACTCTGGGATTGTGAACTAGTTCAGAGCAGAACTGCAGTCCCCCCGGATTATCTAGAGGCTGTTGGATCTGGAGGACAATCCCAATTGCTGTCCCCCAGGTATTGGACCTTGCCGTTGGGTGCGGGAGTTGGCCGAGGTTGAGGAGGACTTTGAGATGAAAACTGGAGGTTTATGTACATTATTTACAGTGAGAGTACAAAGAAATTAACAGTCATAAAGTCATTACGGGCGGGCAGCAACTCGGACGCTGCGGCCCGTGGCAAGAAGCTCGAAAGACATGAATGAAGGAATGCTTCCTTGCTGCTCCCGGTCTCTGGCTTTTTACCCCTTCGGTGTCTCGAAGTCACGTCCCGTTCGGCCAATCGGCGAGCCCGCTCAGGTGGCGTCATTTTCGGTCAATGGTAGGCGCCCGTGCGAATGTAAGTCACACCCGGCGCAGAGGGTCGCTCCTTGGGCTCCATTTGTCCGAGGGATTACTTGTATGCGGTATTGCCTTCCTGGTCTGCAAGTGCCGTCACAAAGGCGGACGGCGGGGGGGATTGCTCCCAGGGCTTCACGGTGCATTAAGGCCGTCGTTGCCTCGCGGCTTGCAAGCGCCGTCACAATAGGCGGATGGGGGGAGACGGGTTGTCTTCGAGCGACCTTTCAGAGCTGCAAAGGCGCTTTCCTCGGGACCCACGTTACCTGGAACCGTGCCAAGCTCTCGCTACACTTTCGGGAAGAGTCAAACAGTGAATAGCTCCACATGCGGCGCACGAGGTGGGGGACGCCAACTTGTTTGGACGTGCCGCGCCTCGGGAACGTGGTAGATGTGCTTCTGCGCTGCTTAATTAGGTGTGACGCGATTCGATGTAGTCTGGTGAACTCGAAGTAGGCTCAGGAAAAGGTCCCGTATCTAACAAGGCGCGGTGGAGAGCCGCACTGACTAGCTCAGATCTTCAGTACTAACTTTGGGCCATCCAGCAAGCCCGGGAGGCTACCCCCGACGCGGCCTAGACCCAGGCCATAAATTGCAGCATAATGAATAAAGTTGTCACACACACACACACAAGCTGTCTACGGCTAGGATCTGGAAGAAAATGCCCCCCCCCCCCCGAGATGATGACAAAAACAGATCATCATGTGAACCGATCCTGATGATAGTGCAGAAAGGTTCCAAGCTCAATGGCACATACCTCTGTGGGCTCGGTAACTTGCCCTTGAACTACCATTTTTGTCACAGGTGGAATCCAAAGAGGTCCCAGGCACAAGAGTAAGAACAGATGTTTTTGAAAAAAAAATGTTTTGTACAACTTTTTCAAAAAGGACAACCTGTTAAAAAATTCTCGGCGACAACCGCGCAAACGCGCTAGTGCGCCACTGCTCTCGCGTTCGTCGTCTTCCACGGTTGGCTCCGTTGTGAAAAAACTATCATCATCAGCAATTGCTCGAGCGTCGTCGTTTTCCACAGCTGGCTCTGTTGCCGCTCATCATTCCAGCGTAGAATTTCACTTCCCTTCTGTCGTCGTAATGGGGAGGCCGCGTTTACGGGGTATGAGCCATTCATGTTCTTACGCGAGGGACACGTTTATAACAGAGGTGATACGCGAATATGTATGCGTACCTATTCGCGCTTTCCAGAAACGCTAGCGCCGCCGCGCGGATCTTTTCGGAAGCCGGGAGGGGGTGATGGATTTCTCGCTCACGCGGTTTCTGCAGCTGCGTTGGCGTACTTGTGCTCTTCGTTATGGAAGAAAACAGTCGACGAGCGAAGAGCAACCGCATGTGCAGTGTGCCGCAATGCACAAATCGTGCAATTTCCGGAAAAGTGAGCCTGCACCACTTTCCAAAAGATAAAAAACGGAGGAAGTTGTGGGCGATCAAGCTCCGCATCGGGAAGCAAGTGAGCGAAGAAATGGTCGTATGTAGCGATCATTTTAACAAAGACGACTTCTTTTGGGGCCACCTTGGTGAGTAATTGACTGTTGCGATGCTCTCAATGATTTCATTTTATTCTTGTGGTGAGCTGATTGTGAAATTTTGCCTTAAAGACGGGTTGAAGCCCTTACGAAAGCGGCTGAAAAGAAACGCCGTGCCTTCGCAAAAGATCCCTATGCGCTCCCACGAAGCAAGTGTGAGGCCTAGGGTTCCCCGAAGAAAGCCCCCCACAGATTCTCAAGGTAAGTTTAAGTACGCAAGTGTCACCGTTTATTAAATGTTCTGCCTGCACTCGCGCTGTTTCGGTAAATATTCCTCGACGGTGCCTGACGCTGCGTAGTGAGCATTTCACACTAGCGAACGTATTCTGCATCTGTTCTTAGTCGTTCTGTGTGAAAATCAAACAGGCGGTCAATGTGCAAGGCGTTCGCTACTTTTTTTGGCTGTAGTGAAAGTTGTGTACCGATCGGAGGTACTGCGCAAGCGTTTGTGATCTTGTATTTGTTTTGCTTGGTCTTAAAGCATCTCTTCTATTGACCTAACAATGTTGCAGGAAACGAGGGCCAACAGGACGACGTATCTGAAGTCGTCATTAATGAAGATTGCGCATGCGAGCTTCCTGATAATTTGGAAGAAAGTGAATACAATGGTGAGAATTTTTTTTCCGACCTTCGCACCCAAGTTTTGATGATGCATAGGCGTTACCGCATGTTTAAGTTTGCCGTTTCACCAAACAAGGCGAGTCCGGTTGTGCAACTGCAAAGGGCAATATATCGAGAGTGGTATCGCCGAAAGATTTTGGGCACCTAGATAAATACACGTTCTACTATTAAGAGACTAAGGCTTTTCTAATGTCACCTTAGGCAAGTAACCTACTGGAGTGACTCTGATGCAATAGTGTTCTGTGTGTGTGAATGTGTTTTTTTCTATGATCTTTCTCACTTTTTGTGCTTTTCTTTGTAATATTTCGGCACCCCCCTTACCCTTTCACCTGTGCACCAGGTTAGCAAAGTGGATGTTTACCTTCCAGGTAACCTCCCTGCCAACCTCCCCGCCTTTCGCATCTGATACTTTCTCTCTCTGCTCTTGAATTTTAGAGCAAAGGCAAGCCAGTGCAATGCATCTTGTTTTATTTTGCCGTAGGACTGAATACACCGTGTTGTAGGACACTTCACATGGTTTTATGAAGGATTTAGTTCACCATCATTGTATTGCAGACCCACCTGTGCAGGATTGGCTTCCCCCCCTTTCAAGCTCTTGCTCACGAACAACAGCAGGTAACTTTTTGCTTAAAACTGTACCAATTTCGCTCTAAATTTTTTCTTGCGTTACAGAACGAGACGCTGCAAGGGCACTTGTTGAACTTCAAGAGCTGGGCCACACACCTGAGCTAAACAAATCCGTTCAAGTGAACTCACTGGACTTCACACAAAAATTTAGGATTTCGGACGTGCTTCTTTCTGATGCTCACCTAAACACTTTGACTGGCGTACCTTCTCATGCACTTCTAAACAAGATTGTTTCACTCGTAGAGAAGTATGAGGCGGCAAATAGGATGGAAGCTTCTGTGAGGGACAGAGTTATTTTGGTGTTCATAGTTCTGAAACAGGCTATGTCATTTTCCTGTCTCAGTGTACTTTTTCAATGCAGCATTTCGTCCATACACAGATATTTTGTGCACACACTGCCTCTTGCTGCTGCAGTGCTGAAAGCTGCCATTGAGTGGCCTTCAAAGGAGGAAATTTTAAACAATATGCCTTCGCACTTTAAACAGTATCCGAGAGTGCGAGGTGTTGTAGATTGCACAGAAATCCCAGTTGAAAGATCTCGCTGTGTGAAATGTCAGCTACTGACATATTCACAATACAAGTCGACTTACACTGTAAAATTTCTCATATGTGTAAGTCCAGCTGGCACAATAACATTCATCAGTGAAGCATTTGGTGGACGAGCCTCAGACAAAGCCATTACAGCTGAGTGTGCAATACTGGAGAAGTTCGAGTCATTCACAGATGACATTATGGTCGATAGGGGTTTTTTCATTGATGACTTGTGCACTGCCCGTGCAATTGGCGTAATTCGGCCACCTTTTGCTAAAAAGGACTGCCAGTTTGACCGCAATGATGCCCTTAGGACAGCTGATATTGCTAGGGCACGGGTTCATGTAGAACGAGCAATACAACGAGTTAAAATATTTAAGCTCTTCAACTCAACTCTGTCCTGGGAAATGCTGCCTTATATCAATGAGCTGTTCACAGTTGCGTGTGGGCTAACTAACTTGTGCGCACCAATACTGGCTGATGATAAATTTCAGTAAGCACGCTTGCAAAGCTGACACAATTCATCCTCATCATTGCAATCCTATTTTATGTCCACTGCAGGACGAAGGTCTATCCCTGCGACTTTTCAATTATCCCTGTCCTGTGCCAGCCGATTTCAACTAGTGCCTGCGAATTTCTTAATTTCATCACCCCAGCTATACTTCTCCCGTACTCGACTGAGCTTCCTTTCTCTTCGCACCCATTCTGCAACCCTAATGGTCTACCGGTTTTCTAACCTACGCATTACATGATGTGCCCAGCTCAAATTTTTCTAATAATGTCAATAAGTATATTCGGTATCTTTGTTTGCTCTCTGATCCACACCACTATCTTCCTGTCTCTTAACTATATGCCTAACATTCTTCGTTCCATCGCTCTTTGCGCGTTCCTCAACTTGTTCGCAAGCTTCTTTGTCAGTCTTCACGTTTCTGCCCATATGTTAGCACCGGTAGAATGCGCTGATTGTATACCTTTCTTTTTAATGATAATGGTAAGCTTCCAGCCAGGATCTGGCATGTGCTCCAACCCATTTGTATTCTTTTGCTGCTTTTACTATAACTTCGAGATTGCTGGTGCCATTACCCTGCTTATCTTTTAGTGCATACATCTTGGTTTGACCTACGCCAAGCTTCCTTCACCGATTTCATGCTGCGTCCATCTTTTACGGCTTTTTTCAGTCTTTATCGCGTTATAATTTCGAATCAATTATTTTCGCCTTGTTGATCAGTTTTGACAGTTTCGCAAATTCTATCTTATCTCTTGAGTTGGACACTTTCATTCTTTGTCGCTTCTTTATTAGGTCCTTTGTTACTTGGGAGAGCTTGCCTACTGGTTGCCTTGGTGCCTTGCCTCCCACTTCAATTGCTGCCTCTGAAGCCATCCTCGTAACGGTTTCATTCATTAGCTCTATGTCATCTTCATCTCTGTTCTAAGGCTGCATATTTGTTTGCAACTACCAGCCTGAATTGGTCTGCTTTTACCCTTACTGCATCTAGATTGGCTTGTTTCTTCTTGACCAATTTTAATCTTTCCCTGTTCAAATTGAGGTGAATCCTAGCCCTCACTAACCTATCAGTGTTGATCAGACACATATTGCTATGGTTAACGGAACACAAACTGGCGAATGTTAATGTTACTTTAACAGAACAATCTCTTTTGGTGTATTTTCCACTTAATTTGTGCGACATCATCAGCTGTTCAATTATACATACTGTCTATAGTATGCGCTGTTGGGTCAAATAGGCGTGATGGTTATTTTTTTTTTATTTTTTCATCACTTTGTCGTGTACATTGCAATGTGTGACTAAGTACAGCTGTGAACTTGTGGGCATTGCAACCACAAAGACGTGAAGAATGTGAACCGAGAGCAGGTGGCAAATATACGAGCATGCGAGAGCCTCGCATGTGGCATACATTTATTTGCAGACAACCTATACAAATGGAAGTGATGTGTACACATTCAGTTAAGAGACATATGAAAGTTGAGAGGAGGGCGAATATCAACATTTTCTAACAAATAGTAAATATTGAATATCACATAGCAAAACGCAGACACACATTTACAGGAGGAATGTTTATTGTGGTATGTTTATAGGTGTGATACGTGTACTGACAAGTAAAAAAAAAAAGCAGCCAAGTATATCAGGTACAAAGGACCAGTTATAAACACAGAAGCACTAATTTTCAAGTAAAAAACTACTTGTATTCGCTCAAGTACTTTAGAGTGACTGCAAACAAGCTCTTCAGGAATTATGAGCTGCTGTGTGACTAGCTTTTCGAAGAATGCAAAATAAATAGTTGCTTAAAAAAAGGATCAACAGCTTTCTTCTCTTTTTTGCAACATGTGCACTGTAGACACTTGTAAAGGTGTCATTTGCAGAGAAAACATCACAGGTTGTAGAGTAAAAAATGAAACTCCATGACTAGACATCCAAAAGCACTAAATGACAGAATACAAGCAAAATTTGCAGCTGGCCATTTATGCATATGCTGCAAAACCTAGAACCAAACTTGAACTCCTCATTTTGCTTCTTCGATGCTTCAAAAACTCTTGCCATTTCAGTTCTCACAATTTGCTATACTTTCCTTAGCAGACATTGAACAGTAAATATAATTAACAATTGCTTAATTGCTGCTACATATATTGCAATTCACGGCGGCCGCATTTCGATGGAAGCGAAATGCGAAAGCACCCGTGTACTTAGATTTTCGTGCACGTTAAAGAACCCCAGGTGGTTGAAATTTCCGGAGTCCTCCACTACGGCGTGCCTCGTAATCAGAAAGTGGTTTTGACACGTAAAACCCCATAATTTAATTTTTTAATATATTGCAATTCGTAAATATTACAAAGTACTGAATAGCTTTTCTTCTAAGTATCCCCCCTCCCACTGAATGGAAGTGATCAACAACGAAAAAAACCTATGAACACCAACATACTTTCAAGCCTTGCTAATCTGCACAAGCTTAGGTAGTACCCTTTTGAAGTAGACATACTGCAGCCTGTCTACAAGTGCCTGAATATGCTCGGTGTCTCTCGGCACATGAATGACAAGGCTCTCAACTTTCGAATATACTATAAAATGACACAGATTCATGTTAAGGAGGAGCATGCCCAGTTGAACCTGGGAATAATACTTGTGAGCACGTCTCAATGCATAATTTTCTCCATCACACACAATAAATGCCAGCTTCTTAGCATTTACAAGGTCTTGTATGCTAGAGTGCTTGCCTAGAACAGGACACTTCACTTCCAGCAAGATGTTCGTTCCCCTCTGCTCACTTATTCCATCCGGGCTGTAGCCAAGCCAAGGAACATCTGGAATGACGACGAGTCCCAGCTTGCTCACGCTTTCGTTATGAGTCTTCTCGTACTCTTCAAGTGCAAGAGGCTCGTTGTCTTTTCCATACATTGTGGCTTCATTTCCCTTGAAAGGCTCCCTGCAGTACAGCCTGTCCAGCTTTGCTTCCCAACTGCGTGTACCTCTTTCTTCAAACGTGTAGAGTTCTCTGCAGATGCTTCCAGTAATTCTTTTTTTTCTTTCGCTGTGCCACAGAGTGGATGACTGATCAGTTGTCTCGCGGCATATTTCCCTAGCTTTGGCATAGGAGAGGCACACATTTTGAAGATAGAAACTCTTTTCATTTTCATTGAGATGTTCAAGAGTAAACCTTTTCAGTACTGTTTTTTCACCATCTAGCACCGATTCAAAAAATGAAAATTTTGTGTGCTCTCTCAAGTAGCAACCTTGTGTGAAAATTGTGTCGATGGCGCGGACTATGTTCAAATTGCTAGTGAAAGGGATTGACTTTCTTGCACGAGTTTTGTGTTTTGCCAGTGCAGAATTTGGTACTGCATCGATAAGTTCTTTCCTAATCAGGGCTTGAACATCTTCAGGGACACTTATTGGTTGAAGCTGCTCGACGTGGCAAAACAAACTAATTGGCCTTGGTTTGTAGATGCTGGCGGCACTGGCACGTCCCCACTGTTGTTGCACATCCGTGCATGACAATGCATCCAGGGAAGTGGCACTTGTCCTGTACATCAAAATAAACATACCTTGCTGAAATACTCTGTGTATTGGCTTTTTTCTGCATCTTTCATATGATTCAAGAAAATGTTTCCTAACAGTGTCGCGATGGGGCTAGTTGGAATTCTATGATGCAACTTGGTAGTGCGGAAAAAAAAATGAGACAGACGGGAACCATTTCAGTTTTGAGTTAGCGCTTGTGTACATTGGTTCCATTTTGTTTCATCCTTTGTTTCCGTGTTAGTAAGTTACATCAACAATATTTTACAGCAGATTCAGAATCAAAATCCTACAGTAAACAAATAAAAAAGCCCAGAACGTTTAAAACATTTCTGGGCATTCTGTGGTTATTAATACAGCCTGTGCCCACCTGAAGTGACTGAAGCAACACATACTCAATTGATTGCTGTGTGCATGTTCTTGAAACTCTGTTCCTAGTGCAACAACAAGCCCCAGATGGCATTGAAAAGGCATCATTGCCACTGACTTCTATGTTCGCCTTTTACAATGTGGCTCTTAGTTCGACATAAGGTAAACATATTCACTGTCACTTGATGCACATTACAGGCAAGCCAACTAATGAAAATAAATAAACACATGATGTATAAAGTTTTACCTGTTCAAATATATCAAAGTGGCAAACAAATGTTTGCATTGACCAGAGAGACCGGCCTTGCACGTGCATTCTCCCTGAAAACAATCAAACCAATGTTAAGCACGCAAACGACCTTAAAACCGCGCTAATTATTTACAGGGCAAATGCGTAGGCTCCCACATGCACATTGAATTCTGGAAGCCGAAAACAACACATTGGTGCTTTTATGACACTAGAACGACGAAATTGCGCGTTTAAGCCCGAGAAGTAAGTAAAAAAATAATTGCATTTAACGCGTTGCACTTTGGCGAAATCGCCGTACAGCACGCGAAAACGCTAATCATGCTGGAAACGGGGCGCGCTGGCACACCTCATTGTCTCGCTCATAGCTTCTAAATCGGCACTACTGAAATGTTTCCGTGTTACCTGGCATTTTTAACAAGCATTCCACAAATAAGCCATTGCAGGGAGCCATGAATGCACATAACGTCATCAATGCACACAACGTTTATATTATGCAGCGGCATGAGGGGTACTGCGCTTTGTTTACATCCGAGCGCCACCAATTAACTGCTTGGTGTCAATTCTCGTACATCACGTATATCTTTAAAAAAAACGTAAGGTGAAATACTGACCTTTACGGCGCCGGTTTCATTGCAGACTTGAACTTTTATAGTATGCGGGGGGCCTCTCACGGCGCTTGTCTGCAGGCATAGTGACTCGACCTCGACAGCCGCGCTTGTCGTCGCTCGTATACCGCAGCATATTATATGGCCAGCGTTAAACGCAGCCTCTCCTTCTACAACACATCTCTGCGTTTCCTTTGCAAGATCAAGGATCGCGCTTAGAGATACTAGAGGCCCGTGAGCCGCCTGCACCTGTAGACGCGCACGCTTTCGTGTCGGCTCCATCACCTCTATCCCCGCCATATTGAAACGTTCTCCGCGCCCCCTATAGTCGCTGGAAAGTGCGAATATCGCCACGATGACCACAGGTTAGGAGAATAAATGTTTTCGCACCTTTGTTCAGTATTCTGGGTCACCTCTGTGTCATCCGCTAAACAGTTTCGCTGGTCATTCACCTTCAGAGTGGAATGGATCTTTTTTTTTTTTCCTTATCTCCGCTCCCGTAATCGCTATGTGCTTGTCATAGGCATACGCACCTGGGGGGAACAGCGATGCGGATGAACTTCTGTGTTTACTTCGAAAACGCCTCGACACCGGCCTTGAACGAAGATAATGCCCACGAAAATTTCTGAAGTCTTACTAGATACAGTAACCCATAGGCTTGGGCCTCTTTTTCTTCTTCCTATTATTATTATTATTCGGTTGGGTTGCCACGCGACAATGTCAGTTTGAAACTAAATACAAGCATATGCAGGCCCGTTTCATATAGATACTGCAATAGTGACTTACAAGATGTCTTGTCCATAATTCATCGTTCATAGTCTTCAGCTTGCTCACTGTTCAATTCCACACCTTTAAGCACACTTTCGCGCCTCTTCGAATAGACTTTCTTCATTGGCCACTAGGCGGTGTGTCCGCTGCGTGGGAGGCGAAATGTCCGAGTAAATTGCCCTAATTTTCACTATATATGCACTTTAATTATTGTAAATACATGGCTCTCTGTACTTCTTTGCTCCCACCTCTGTGCGTTCTCTAATTCTGTTCCCTCTTCATTGCATCATCCCCCTTTCTGGCCAGTGCTCAGGTGTCAGCCATCGCCAGTGCGGCCAGCAAAATTCTTTCTTCAAACAAGCACAAATGTAGTCAGCGTTTCCCCAATCAGACGCGAGCTGACGGACATACCTTTCACTTATTTGTTCTTGGCGCGACGGCAAAGTCGTTTTGTCCATGCGCATGGTAAATGGGAAATGGAATCGCCTCCATCACAACATTTCGGCCCTTCGGACCACCACTTGCCCTCGACTTGATTTCACACTCAAGCCTTCCCATTCATTCATCTCCCCCTTTCTGAGCCCTCTTCCTGAAACTTCCTGTTCCGTGGTAACCAGTGGCGTAGCCAGAAATTTTGTTCAGGGGGAGGGGGGGCTCACGTTGTAGTTCGGCCTCCTCCTCATGAGGAAGCTTTAGTTCGGGTGCTCTTATCAAAATACATGCAGAAGGAGAATTCGTTTCTCTCGGCAACCACTGCACCAAATTTGACGAGGTTTGTTGCATTTAAAAGAAAAGCTTAAATTCTAGTGACTGTTTCAAATTTTTCATTTAGATTGTCAATTCTTTATTGAAAATTGGCAAAAAACGCAAATTTTCAGAAAATGAAACTATCAAGGTTAAAGGGACCCTGAAACGATTTGGACGATTTTCTACAAACGTACCGAGTCGTCAGAGTAGGTCCTTCTGATCATTAATTGACACATCTAAGTGCTCCGCGTAAAGCGTGTAATTTATTATAAGGTTTTAAAAATGCACACCGCTGCCGATCGCAGCACACTGCTCGGCGGAATTTTAAGCCGCCCCTACCCATATGACCGAAATCACCCATATGACGCCAGTGGGGCGAGCTATCCGATTGGCTGACCAGTGCGCGTGATCGATATTTTTTCCAACTTTATGGTAAATAAATGATGTTCGTAATAGTTGGAATGTTAGTTAATTTGTTTTTATAAAAAGAAAGTAATATAAAGAGAATGCACAAGTACAATCTTTCAGTACACTTAAGCACTTCCGGCACACGGCAAGTGTCGTCTGCTTGTGTTACAACGTGCTCCGTCTTTGAGGAGAGCTCCGCCGTCAGTGTTGGTTTGTATTTTCGCGAGCGCTATGATTCGACTTTGTTGCGTTGTGGACTGCAAACATAGCGACTGGCAATATGTCAAGCTGCGACATCGTGTACCTCTGCAAGCCAGTAGACGAGTGGACTGGCTGCAGCGCAGCGGACTGCCGCTATCCGATCGGCGCCAGGATTTGTGCGATTGCGGCCGTCACTTTACACCGGAAGATTACGCGAGTCCGGTATTAGGGTAAACGCAAGCGCAAGGGGACAGGGCCTGGCCGTGTCCCCTTGCGTGTCGTTTCAGGGGATGAACAGAAGCGCAAATGTGAATGGTCTGCACGGTGCAGCTACCTGGTGGCATAGAGCTCAACCACACACAGTAGCAGCAACAGAATGTATTCTTTGCTGCTGGTGTAAAATTTTCGCGGGAGTGTAATCGTTAACACGTTGTTTTTGTAAATGTTTAAAATGTGTTATACTTGGTTAGAGCAATATTAGCTCTTTCTTTGGCTGGTTAAGCTCTGCGCCAACGGGTGGCTGGACCGTGGAGACCGATCAGGCAGCTCACGTACGTCTACATTAAAGTTCCTTCATCAGATTGAGTTTATGCCTCCACCGTCCCGTCGAAATATGCAGGTAGTGTGTGATTACCGGACTACCAGACACGTTCGGCGCTACGACAGAATGCTCGCAACGCACGCTGCTTCGATAGCTCTCGCTTGGGGTCGACGGCCAAGCGGCTAGCGGAGAGGTTTCTCGCGGGCGGGCTCCAAAACAACCGGAAGTGGACGATGTGACGTCGCATCGTGGCGCAGAACCAGTGAAGGCGGAGCTTAGCCCCGATCGCTCGGCGAAAGAGTTGAGGAGGAAAGCATGGCTAGGGAGGAGGCTAACTTGTTATCGCTTGTTGCTCCATTAATACGTAACGCTTCACTTATATTGTGGTGCGAATGTTCTACTTAAGCTGTACCCTACGCGTCTACAAAATTTGTCCGAACCGTTCCAGGGGCCCTTTAAAACTCAACAATAAAAAATATCACAATTCTGTGAATTGCACCTAATAGTACATATACAGCGGACAAAATTGATGTGTTACACATGAATCCCAAGAAATTTAGTATTATGGAAATACGGCTTTTGCAGAACCATTGTACACAACGTAACCAATTCACGTAAGATACAAACTGACATACCAAATTTGTCCGCTTTGACTGTTATAGTTGATGTAGTTTACAGAACCGCGATATGTGTTCTTGATGCAGAGCTATTAGATTGTAAACATCGTGCTTCTATTTTTTTTTCGAAATTTAGAATTTTCAAAATATTTTAAAGAAAATTCAGGCCCTAAATCGAAATTCCGCTTCCAACAGACACTAGAATTCAACTTTCTATCTCAAATGAAACGAATTTCATTAAAAGCGATCCAAGGGTTTCTTGGATAGCTTTTAAAAAAGCGATCCTGCGTTTTATATGTATCTGAATAGATAGCGTCGGAGTTGGGCCCGAGCTAAAGCTATTCCGCTTCCAACAGACACTAGAATTCAACTTTCTATCTCAAATGAAACGAATTTCATTAAAAGCGATCCAAGGGTTTCTTGGATAGCTTTTAAAAAAGCGATCCTGCGTTTTATATGTATCTGAATAGATAGCGTCGGAGTTGGGCCCGAGCTAAAGCTTCCTCTTAAACTATTTGTCGAGGGATCAAATACATGAATAATAATTGCATTGCCATGCATTGCCAAAGATGCTGCAAACGAATTCTTGAACGCTACGCACTGTCAAAACAAGTAAAATAATTAGTTGCTTTTTTATAAAAGAATGTACTCTTATGTGCCACAAATTGTACCCAAAGTAACCGATATCAATGCTTCCATGTTTTTGTCTATTTAATAAGTAAAGAAACTATCACACGAACTTTACACCTATATCTGTTCGAAACCACCAAAGCATTGCATGCCGCTGATATGAAAAATGTAAAGCCTATGAAATGAACAAGTTGAGGACAAATTTGTTAATGAAATTTCGTCATTCAAGAACCTTGTTTACATTCTTGCACGCATGCAACGGCCAGTGAAACATCTCAATGACGCTGTCATTTAGTCCAATGTATTACGCAGGAGCAGCCGTCACCGGTCCTGTATCGCGAGTAATTGCACCGAAATTATAGTCGCAACAAAGAGCACATATAAAAAGCAGGAGTTCAGCAAAATATACGAGGGCGAGTCAAATGAAAGTGATTCAATGCGAATATATGACAAACGGAGTACTTTATAAGTAGTCTACATGAGCAACTAGACGTTTGTAACGAGTCGCGTGATTGCAGTCTCATAATTATAACTCCTTGGGTTGCTGCTACAAAAAGTCTGCAACTGACTCTTTCACGTCATCGTCTGAGAAGAATCTGGTTCCTTTGAGCTGTTTATTTTCAGTTGCCCCAAAATGTGGAAGTCGCAAGCCGACAGGTCTGAGCTGCATGGCGGATATTGCAGCGTTCCCCACGTGAATTCGCCAGTTTTATATTAACCACAACAGCGACGTGGGGACAGGCATTGTCGCGGAACAAGATGACCCCATTAGTCAATTTTCCACGTTTTTTGTTCTTGATGGCAACACGTAGCCGATCCCACGTTTCACAATATGGGAAAGAATTGATAGTCTCTCAAGATTTAGCAAATTCTATCAGTAATTGCCCCTGACAATTGTAAAAAAAGTCAACAGCACCTTTCCGGTGGAAATGACTGCCTCTGCTTTCTTTGGGAGTCGTGAATTCGAATGTTTCCACTCTAAGCATTGCCGTCGTGTTTCAGGCTCGTAATGATGGCACCATGATTCCTGTCCGATGACAACTGCAGACAAAAAGTCGTCACCCTCAATGCGATACCGGATCATACGAGTCAAGGTAGTGCTAAACCTCTCCGTCTTCTGGCGGTGGTTCAAAATCTTGGGCAACCACTGCGCACACAAGAGCCGATAGCCGAGATGTTCATTAATTATGGTGTGAACCGAACCGTGACTGATGTTCACACGCTCGGCCAGTTCATCGATGCTATTCCTCTGTTCTTGTCTAATCAGCTCATCAACCTTTGCAATTTTCTTGGGGGTGATTGCACGGTGGCTTTGGCCCAGTCTGTGATCGTCTTTGCAACTTTCACGTCCTTCTTTGAACCGTTTGCTCCAACTGTTCACAGTGGCCAATGGAATTCAATGTTCTGGGTACATGGCAGCCATACGACGACTAATTTCTTTTTAGGAAACGCCTTCAGCTGTCAAAAACCTCACGGCACCATGCTGCTAAACTTCTGGAGCGTCCATTACATCACGCAACCATGTTCAACCCAGTGGTTGAGAGCATTAAAGAACATTTATCCTCAAACCTCAGTGTCACTTTTTTAAATGAGAGGCGCCTGGGCGCCACGCGCACGCCTCGCAGATAATGAACCGAACCATTATTGCGCGGGGTTCGTTGGCTCACTTTCATTTGACTCGCCCTCGTACATTAGAAATGCGAAGATACAATGGAATATACAAATGCGAAAATACAGCTTGATAAAGAGCAAAAAAGCGTCACTGGAAACAAAGTTCACTGCACGTATACACAAAACCTCGCAACAAGATATTTAAATATACTCATAAGTCTCCAATAAATCTACGTATCTAAGAAAAATTCACTTTATATAATGCATCAAATAAGGCAAATAAACATGTTGCGCAATCACAGATTCACGGAATACTAGATTCCGCCCCCATTCCATCCACTTCCCCCGATGTACCGCCCGCGACGGAAGGCGGCATGCTTTTCTCCTTTGCGCACACAAGACTGAGCCACCATCGTCAGCCCCACCATGCTACCGCCCCCTCCATGCTTTCACTCGCACATACAGCATGCGGCACGCGATTCCGATGTTATCGCCCTTGGACTCTATGCGGAACGTGAGGGCGACGGCAGGAATGCGTCGGTAGTGTCCATATAATTATTGCAACAATATAGTAAGGGTATCCAGCAAGTGAAGCGTCCCGTGGCCTATTGCTTTCTTTTTCGCAAAAGAAGAATTAACAAAATCAAACTTTCACCATGTGACAATTCGCTGCGCCACAAGATTCTTTTTTTCCTTTTGTGGGGTGGGGGCACCGAAATGAAAAAAAAAAAAACGCAAGGGAAAGTATGTTGGCCACAATCGAATGCCTACTTTGGGCACCTAATGTAGCTACCGAAAGAATATCGAAGAAAACGTGAGACGCTTGGTACACCGAGAACCATACGCATACTGCTCGGTATCCTACACTGGCGAGACAAGACTTTCTGGAGTCCTTGCGCTCAAGTGAGTGCGGTGCAATTCGTCGAGTCCCCACAGTGATGGCGGCGAGCGTCCATTGTTTCTTTTTCTCGTCTGCTAGCCAGAAAGCATCCAAAACTACGCTAGGCGAAAATCCATTCGGCCAGAGAACACCGAACGCGTACCGAAGTGCGTCGCGCAGTGGTCAGGGCAACACGAGAAAAACGCATACGCTCTGGCCGGCTCTGGTAGCCCGCGGGTAGGGTAGCAAGAACCAAAAAATTGAAGAGGCTCAATGTGTCCTCATGAATAAAAGTCTAAGTAGAAAAAATAAATAAGAACGTAGCTACCTTGGCTGACTTTACTGTCTTGACATGGATGCTTTGGAGTAGGCGAAAGAAAATGATATTTTTTTGTGCGAGATGGCAGCACAAATGAACCACCACAACACTTCGTCATAGAATAAAGAACCAACTTGCTTCGTCTCATTGGACCTCGCTGCGTGATTTCTCAACTTGTCTGATAGTGTGTTGATTTGGCTTACCTTGTTGTATGTTCCGATGTACCGCTTTAGAAACAGCCAATACACCTTTGGCGTCAAATGTTTATAACAGCATTAAACCAACTTCCGCAATTGAAAATTTAAAGTACAACTTTGGAAATGCCAATGCACCTTTCACATCAAGTTTATGAGAACTTTAAACCCATAAAGTTTTGGAATTGATATCCATGCGCTCTGTAGATCCCACGGCCTCCACGAGATGTCGCGGCGAGCCCATTCGCCATAAAATCTCTTAAGCTTTGTAAAGTAGAGACACTCTCCTCCTCCTACGCCTTCACTCCTCCTCGTTTCTCCTCTTTTTGATGCTCCCTCCTCGACCGTGCCGCCACCTACATTGCTCGAGCGTAGCAACAGCACTAACATGCGCTCCTCGCCACTCCGTAGACGTTCCTCAAGCAAAAATGGCGCTGATGCACGGGGCGAGGGCCCACTTGGTGCTATTAGGCCAACAGCGACACGGCGTCAAGCGTAAGACAGCTGACATAAGGAAGTATAATATGGATAGAATTGAACATGCTCTCAGGAACGGAGGAAGCCTAAAAACAGTGAAGAAGAAACTAGGAATTGGCAAGAATGAGATGGATGCGCTAAGAGACAAAGCCGGCAATATCATTACTAATATGGATGAGATAGTTCAAGTGGCTGAGGAGTTCTATAGAGATTTATACAGTACCAGTGGCATCCACGACGATAATGGAAGAGAAAATAGTCTAGAGGAATTCGAAATCCCTAAGGTAACGCCGGAAGAAGTAAAGAAAGCCTTAGGAGATATGCAAAGGGGGAAGGCAGCTGGGGAGGATCAGGTAACAGCAGATTTGTTGAAGGATGGTGGACAGATTGTTCTAGAGAAACTGGCCACCCTGTATACGCAATGCCTCATGACCTCGAGCGTACCGGAATCTTGGAAGAACGCTAACATAATCCTAATCCATAAGAAAGGGGACGCCAAAGACTTGAAAAATTATAGACCGATCAGCTTACTGTCCGTTGCCTACAAAGTATTTACTAAGGTAATTGCAAATAGAATCAGGAACACCTTAGACTTCTGTCAACCAAAGGACCAGGCAGGATTCCGTAAAGGCTGCTCAACAATAGACCATATTCACACTATCAATCAAGTGATAGAGAAATGTGCAGAATATAACCAACCCTTATATATAGCTTTCATTGATTACGAGAAAGCGTTTGATTCAGTCAAAACCTCAGCAGTCATGGAGTCATGGAGGCATGGAGGTAATCAGGGTGTAGATGAGCCATATGTAAAAATACTGGAAGATATCTATAGCGGCTCCACAGCCACCGTAGTCCTCCATAAAGCAAGCAACAAAATCCCAATAAAGAAAGGAGTCAGGCAGGGAGATACGATATCTCCAATGCTATTCACAGCGTGTTTACAGGAGGTATTCAGAGACCTGGATTGGGAAGAATTGGGGATAAAAGTTAATGGAGAATACCTTAGTAACTTGCGATTCGCAGATGATATTGCCTTGCTTAGTAACTCAGGGGACCAATTGCAATGCATGCTCACTGACCTGGAGAGGCAAAGCAGAAGAGTGGGTCTAAAAATTAATCTGCAGAAAACTAAAGTAATGCTTAACAGTCTCGGTAGAGAACAGCAATTTACAATAGGCAGCGAGGCACTGGAAGTCGTAAGGGAATACATCTACTTAGGGCAGGTAGTGACGGCGGATCCGGATCATGAGACGGAAATAATCAGAAGGATAAGAATGGGCTGGGGTGCGTTTGGCAGGCATTCCCAAATCATGAACAGCAGGTTGCCATTATCCCTCAAGAGAAAAGTATATAATAGCTGTGTCTTACCAGTACTCACCTACGGGGCAGAAACCTGGAGGCTTACTAAAAGGGTTCTACTCAAATTGAGGACGACACAACGAGCTATGGAAAGAAGAATGATAGGTGTAACGTTAAGGGATAAGAAAAGAGCAGATTGGGTGAGGGAACAAACGCGAGTTAATGACTTCTTAGTTGAAATCAAGAAAAAGAAATGGGCATGGGCAGGGCATGTAATGAGGAGGGAAGATAACCGATGGTCATTAAGGGTTACGGACTGGATCCCAAGGGAAGGGAAGCGTAGCAGGGGGCGGCAGAAAGTTAGGTGGGCGGATGAGATTAAGAAGTTTGCAGGGACGGCATGGCCACAATTAGTACATGACCGGGGTTGTTGGAGAAGTATGGGAGAGGCCTTTGCCCTGCAGTGGGCGTAACCAGGCTGATGATGATGATGATGACACGGCGTCGGCCTCAATCAGAGCGTGCGAGGAGGAGGCGGCATTCTTCAAAGCGTGGCACCACTTCACGAAGTTTAAGGGGCTTTAGTTTGCCATCAAAACGCTCTCGAAACTTTGTGCTCGGATAAGGCTGCTTGCGTTATGAGACTTCCGGTGCACGGATGTTGTGGCGAAATCAAGCCCGAGTTTACAATGTTCGCAGTGAAATGTTTTTTCGAGCGTGAAAAAGACATTCTAGACAAAATTCATAATTTCTGGCGCCGGGGGTCGCTTTGGTCGGCGGTGCATGGACAGCACGAAAAAATTTCGGGGGGGGGGGGGGGGTTGAAGCTCCATAATGCCCCTCCCTGGCTACGCCCCTGGTGGGAACGGGAGAAGGGGAGGTCCTGCAACACTCCCCCCCCTCCCCCAGCTACGTCAATGTGCCACGTAGAAGCGTGAGCATGGAAGTGGACATGGAAGTGTACGGTGTGAGAATACCAACTTCTATGCTCCGTGTGTGTAACCGTGTTCCTTCTTTTATCCATGTCTTTTAGGAGCAATGCTACATGTTCATAGAGGTGCGCGGCGGCGATCAATAGGGCAAAGGTAAAGCATGCGGGAGCCAGGTGGCAGAAGCGCAGTAGAAAGTGACACTACACGCATAAGGCAAGTTGCGATGAAGTTATGGGCATGTGAATGCAGGTACTACAATGAGACTCTCCGATTATGCAGTCCCGGACTATAACCAGATAGACTATTCACAAGCCACCTGTGGCTTCCGGTCTGACCAGCCCCGAAAGAAGAACGCGTCACAGTCATGTGATCCAGCTGTCGGGGGGGGGGGGGGGGGGGGGAACGCTGTCCGAGGTTCTATTCGAAGGCGCCGTGACCGGAAGTCACTCCCCTGGCTGCCGTTGTCGGCTCTTAGCTACTCGTAGATAGCCCCCTACCCAGCGAATTCATTAGCGTGGCGTTCAAAATGGTGCAGTCTCAGAGGCCACGTCGCCGACACATCCATAGAGCTTGCATAGTGGTATCGCTGTCCGAGGGCACATAACGTGTTAGCAAAGCTCAGTTTACGTCGCGCTCTCGCTCTTCGTGCCCCTTCACTGCTGCATTTAAGCTAGCTCACTGCCTGCGAAAGTTAAGCAGAATTCCCGCACGGACATAAGCAAAATTGCGGTCGTGCCACATCGCTGTTCATGCAGAAAGCACCCACCTATATACTGAAAGCTCGCGGGACCATCTACTAAACGCCCAACACATGTCTAAGTGTCAAATGTCGACTGATCCTGCACGTCCAAAAGCAAATGCTCAAACTTGGTAACAGAAGGGATCAACATTTATGTCAGCAGCAATCGGCGAAGCTCCGATCGCATACCATCCCAGCTACCGTCATCAAATAGCCACATGCAATATGATGTGCTACCTCGCGCATCAGTTTCATTCACCTGAAAAGCGAAATCTAACTGTTTGCTATGCATATAGAAATGAGCATGACAGATTACGCAAAACACATCAAGAAAAGCAAGCATGTGCGCATGATCGCTGTGCTTCTCTCTTAAAAAACACTGCAGCAATTAGACCGCTCGTCAAAAGCTCGCATGATGGCACACAAAACACCGATATAACAAGCCAATAGCCAAGTGCACAATATTTGCCGTCTGGAATGCGCAAAGTACGTAGAAGCACATGGCATGTTTCAGAACATGGCGTTAAACACCGCGCACATCTTTTTAAGAGAGCCGTCATCTGCTAGCTGCTCGCACTTGTGCGAGCAAAAATCTGCTGACAGCTCCAGAGTCCGCAGACAGTCCGCGACTTCCGGTCCGTGAGAAATGAACGTGATTCTGACAGCTCTCAGACTGGTGAGCAGAGCTTCTGAAGCTGGTAGAGAAAATCCAATGTGGGACAGCCGTCCGGGACTAATCGATGAGGCCCAATGTCAACAAACACACACTATGCAACACCGTATTCACCGCTTAAACTTGCCCCACCATGTACTGCATGCTCCCTTTACTCATCATAAGAAAAAGCGCATATGGCATAACAGTACACACAGCATCAGGCTTGTCAGCTGGGGGACGCGGGTCGAAATTCCTCAATCGCAGGCATGTGCTTATGTTACCAATGAGCAATAGCCTAGGTCTCAGAGCTGTTTTCTAGTGCGAACGCCGAGACCCCACACAGCCATCGAGGCGAGGAACCCAGCGACCCACTGACCCACGTCAAACCCCGGGGAGACAAAGTTTCTATTTAAAAGTACACCAGTGCACCTTCGAAAAACCACTCCCCATCACTGCAATCTGCCGGCATTCGCTTGCTCATCGGTCAGACCCAAGAGCATAGCGCTCGTGACAATAGTTGCTAGATGTTGCGCTTCCAGGTGGCACATGTGGTCCTAGAGTTACTGTATATAGCCATGTACAGTAAATATCTGCTTAGGCCTTTTTATGTGGTCCTAGTGATTCATGCGACACCACTTGATGGCGCATGCCAGCCTCCCAAATCAACCTATCAGCACAGCACGCTTCAAACGTGGGGACTCTGATGCTTTACACCGAAAAACTAGTGAAACTATGCACCAACTCAAACCATGAAGAAAGCACCAATGAGATAGGCAGGAAATGGACATTTATCAAAGCTACCCTATTTGGGGAGCTTACCTTTGAGTATGGCACAATGTGGCTTGGGCTGCCATTGTACCACCACCAATCAGAAGATAGAAAGCACAGGTTGCACAGCAACATTTCAGTCACTGTCAAAATACTAAGGATTAACGTAGCAACCATAGGGGGACCTTATTATACCCCTATCATACGAGCAAATTTAGTGACACTTCAAGCAAGGGTATTTCACTGCACAAAGTGTCACTGTGGCGGCACACTGTCACACTGAATAATAAAGGGTCCTTTTGCTTTCATGGCAATGTCGACGAGCAGATCAGCATGTACATTATATATGTTTTTTTAAGGTGACATTTGCAAGATAACACTAAACACTGCGAGCGTTTAGTGTAAACAGATTCAATGCAACCACAATCCAATACAAGACCGCACTGCACACAGGGCAAGATGATGAAGAATGGCAATTTCAATTGCAGATTACTGCTTATGGCACAACATCTGAAATCTAAAAAAAAAAGCAGGTTCAGAACTAGTGCATGGAGAGAGAGAGAAATAAATGTTTATTTGTGAACTAATGAGAGAGAGAGAGAAAGATCTCCCCCTTCGCCCTCAGGTGGGCAAAATATGGAGTATAATTTATTTTTGAAGCACTGCTATTGAGGCCACACACTTCGATGCAGCAAAGCGAGTTTGACGAACACACTCGATGGCGAGCGTCACTAAACCTTTGTCTGACAGCCTGCGCACGACACTAGTACTGGCGAAGTACACTCGCTCAAAGTGACACTAAATCTGCACATCTGACTTCGGTATTAGTCACTATACTGAAGATTCCTATTCATCCATATACAGTTAAACCTCAATATAACAAACTTCAATACAACGAAATTCTCAATCTAACGAAGTATCACTTTTCATAACCACTTGTCCATAGAACACCATGTATTTAGAACCTCAATATAACGAAGTGTGTATGAGATTTCAATATAATGAAATTTCACTGCCACCGTAAAGGAATGCCTAGACAATAAATGCAAACTTCCACGGTATCAGATGGTCGAATGATTGAATCACAAGCGGCTGCTTGCAAGGCATCTCTCAAATAGGGTGCCCTGTAACAAGTGACCGCTGAAGTGGAGTCGCATCATGTTCCATATTAAGTACAAGTGCAATAAGATCCTATCGCGCCCTGCGCACTGTGTGCTTTAGGTGCGAGCGAAAGTGTGCGAGAGTGAGACAAGATGGTGGCTTGACAAGTGCTGCCTCTTCACAGGAGCAAAGAGAAAGAGGGGGAAGAGAGCGAGCTCACGGTAACACGATCAAGAGCGTGCACGAGGCGGCGGGGGAGAGGGGGAGGGTAAGTTCGTGTGCGTCTTGTCTTGGCCGTGGCTGCGCATGGCTGAGTGCATACGCAGCTGCGCACCCTGCTTTAGAGGTAATCTGGCATGCAAGCAAAGAGTGGACATGCCAAGACAGCGTGGCATCATGTAGGCTGTCTTCTCGCGCGTTTAGTATTGGAGGTTGCGCAATCTCGAATTTCAGTGGCCCGTTGGAGCAAGAGGAAGACTAAGCATTCCCTCCCCACCACGGGCGGTTTTCTTGATAGCATTGTCCCAGTATGGGTGACGCTATCAGCGGTGGCTGAGCACAACGCGAAAGCATTCTCCCAAATTTATCAAAATGAATTGTTTTCTCATTCAAATTTGCTTTTTTAGATTGCCTGATAATTCAGAAAATTCTGCGGCCCATTTCCATGCAAGAAAAATGGATTGGCGACTGTACTTATTTGCACAAAAGGTCGAATTCCAATACAACTTTTCTATATAACGAATCAAATGGTCGATTTTACAGACTTGTTATATCAAGGTTTAACTCTATTTCAGTGTTGATTTGCATGTTACCGCGGTAGAATGTTGCAGGCAATGACCACGTGTACTTTCTTCAGTACTGCAAATGCACACTATTTGACAGCATGCTCAGTAGGGCTGGTTAGTACACATCTTGATAAGTAGCAGATGTAACAGCATAACACAGGATACAGAAGGAACCAAATGGGCAGAACAATGTCAATGTGGTTCCATATCCTATTTCTATTGTCATTCATGAAAACCATGCCCTATCAGTCATGCCACCACCATGCCTGTGGACTGCCAATATGACCAGCAATGCCACAGCATCCTGGATTAAAATGTGCAGTGTAACAAGTTTTGTTCTGGCTCTGATAAGAATCAATTTATAGTTGACATACACAGGTCAAAAGAAGGGGAGTGAATACTTGAACATCCAAGTATTTATGCAATGCTATCTACTCATGTCAATGCTTAGCCAGCGTTAACCCTTTATGGAGAAGTACAGTTTTGGATCTGAGTATGGGATTCCTGGCTAAACGTCTTCAGTAAACACTGAATGGCAGGCAGCAAGTGTCATTTGTTGAATTTGAGCAGGAACAGGGATTGAAGAAGTATGACACAACTTTCTTTTGAAAGCATGATCAGAGGAGAAAGACCTATTTAAGATCCCTGGCTGCAGTGGTATAACACAATGTAGAGTAAATGCAATTTACACCTCTGTGTCACATCCAACAAGACCTGTGTACAATGAAAGTTCCAAACGAAGCCATAGGCGGCTTTGGCTGAAGCTCGCTTTCAGTGCCTGCTGTTGCCGACAGGCAATAAACTGTGATAAACCTACTGCTGAAAACGTTTTCTTGAATATCCTTATTCTCAGTGCATTTTGCACATTTAGATGCAACAAACATTTCCAGAGAGAAAAGTATATTTGTCTCATCCTCAGACTTAAGGCAGCAATCTTGAAGGCCACTGAGCATTCAATGAGCCCAACTTTATTTTATATTGTTTCAAATGACCAGCATGCAAAAGGCATGCCATACACAGACTTCAAATATCCAGACGTACTACAATTTATTCAGATAGAATTTCAAAAACATTAGTCCTAGTAAAAAAAAAGTTGGAGGTATCAAGCCAAATGGGAAGAGAAGCAGCCAGTCTTGGCAACCAGAAGATCCCAGTCCGAATTGGTAGGAAGAAAAAAAAAGGCAAGAGCAAGAGAACAAGGCAATACAAATGCACCAACATGGTGCCCAATAAGTGCCTTGTGTCACTGCAAGGACTGCTTTGCTGAGAATTCAAAGCCACACAAAAGACAAGAAAAATGAGAAGAAAAGTTGCATGGTCACAGTCGCCCACTTTAGTCCTCCGGGTTGCATCACCGGTCCACCAATCAACACATCTTCTGAGGCAGAGAGGTCTTCTGTCGACAAGTCGTCTGCAAGCGCGCAGCTGTCTGGTGGCAAGTTGTACACTAGCGGTTCTTTTGCTAGCAAATAATTCTTCCAGCCAGGAAAACCATGGGCTTGCATAAAGGATTGAAACTGGTGTCATGCTTGTGTCAATGAGAGAAAAATAAAAGCTTGCATGGCTGGAGAAGAACAGGGTTGCACACAGCCTGCCCCTCCAGAGCAGGCATAGTCGTCGATGTCCATTTCCTGTCCATCGGTCACAGAGGAACTAGATCTTGGGCAACTTGGCTGCCTTGACCACAGGGTTGTTACGCTGCAGAATGTAGCGCCCCTCTGCCTTGTAGTCATGAGAGCATGCATGTGCCTCAGCATAACGGTGAGTAGCACAGAACGTGCTTCCGCACCTGCACAGGAACAAAAGCGCTGATAAATGTAACACCCCTGTTGACTGACTTGCAATGCCGCAAGAATCAACTTAAACCCCACACCATCAATATTAACAAAAGTCATCACACTGTTCAACACAAAGCACACAAGACTTGTGGAAGGTACATCTCTTAAAAGCAAGCTGCACGGAAAATGCTTTGATTGGCACAATCAGAACGTCTCATGCAGTCAATCCTTGCTCTACAGTTTCTCAGCAGTTCAAATTGCGCGTCCCTTTAAAGCTTACCTGCAAACATAAGTGGATGCCAGTCCAGTCTTCTTGTTGCACCAGGAGCACCGCTTGCCCTTCTTCTTGGCCTTGCCAGGGGATGGGTGCAGCGGGTCCACTGGCATGTCATCAGTCTTGGACTCTGAGGTGCTGCTTGAGTCATCGTCCAGCTGGATTGGCAGGAGTTCACCTCCATTTCCAGCACTCAGCTCGGCAGAGGACACAGTGCCCACGTCCACAGACAGCGCCACATTGCTGCCGCTGCCACTGGCAGTCCCAGTTATGCTGGCAGATGTCTCAGCTGACATAGAGCCAACTGCCCCAGCTGCACTAACTGCCGAAGAGCTACCTTCAGCAGGCATTGCAGTCACACTGGCACCCTGCAAATGGATGGAGAAACCAGCTATAATGACGAAGCACAGTGGTGCACTAGATGTTGCCTATATGCTAGCCTCCAGATGGCAACAGCTGCTTCTACCTCAGCTGATAACCTTAGGGTGTGCTTGGGAGGGCATCCCAGAAAGTCGAGGAAGCTCCAGTACCTGACTGCATATGAGCAAATGGCATTCTGCAGCTGTGCACAAGGTCACAGGTTCGATTCCTCAACAAAGATGTCATACGATAGGGCAGAATGCAAAGACTCTCGTGTACTTATAGGTTCAAGCAACACATTAACAAAACACAGGCAGCTGAAACTAACCCTCAGCCCTCCACTACAGCACCACTCATTAGCTGCTCTGTTGCTCTGCGGCATTAAACCGCATGAAACACTCAATCAAATGCATTACTTTGAAAATCGTTGACATGGCCCACTCTCAACTAAGTCTTCCTTGTCATTTTGACCTGAACAGGCTACTTTGAATTGGAAGTGGATTGAGACAGGTCTGGAGTTTAGCATCCCAAGGTGAAACGGGTCCATTGGAGATGCCATAGTGGAGGGCTCCAGATTAATTTCTGACCACCTGGGGGTTCTTCAACATGCAACTAATGCGTGGTACAGAAACATTCTTACATTCCACCCTCACTGCAACTTGATCAGAATCATTCACAATACCCTTATCTGAATGAGTAGGCTAGTTTGTGAAAATTGATTTGCCAACAACAACAACAAAAAGAAAGTCTAACTGCTTTAGAAAAAAGACAACTCCTGTCCATATGGAAAAAGAACTGTCTGCAGTTTTGTAGTGTGTAGTTTCGGTAGTGTGCTAATAATAGCTAGAGCTTGCTTTTCACTAAAACTGAGACATACTTGACAACCTGTGAACCTTAAAATAATTAAGATCATGTGGGCACGACACTGATTAATAAAGAGGCGGAGGAGCAGGGGCAATAGCAGGAATTATTTTTTTTTTTAAATCTTGACCCGAGTGCACACATTTTCTGTGGCACATGTGGCTTTTATTGAAGATGATTTACTTTTATATGCAACACGCAAGCAGCAACAAACTAGGCCCAGCAAATATTGACAAGTAACACCATTGCTAGCAACTTTGGTGTCATCGATTTCCCCTACGATAAGTAAAAGTGGTTAAACATTACCCTCCCCTCTAGCCATGGTATTCCCCCTCAACTTTCACACTGTACTGAAATCGCTATGCCCCACCTCCTTCGTGCGGTGATGCAAGTGTTGTCTACTTGCAGTTGATTTGAACCGAGAGTGTACTGCCTCTTTCCTGCATGGTTTTTCTCGCTAAGCATGGCCAGGGAAATTTAAAAATGAACTGCGCGCGGCGGATGGAGACGCAGCAGCACTACTAGCACAATGTTCACTGGATTACGCTGGGCAAAGCAAAAAGAGACAGATGCTACCGCAGGTGTTCGTCACATTGCTGCAAACGCATACGCCATGTCCAAACTATACAAAGTTGCTGTTTCTATATGAATATCTAATAATACCTATGTTGATGATTGTCTCTATATTACAGTCGTTAAATTTCTTTGTAGCCATCAGCAGAAAGAGGAAGCGCTCCCCACTAACTTGTGAATGTGGTGAAATTGGCTATATACAATGTTACCTCTACTCTAGAATTAAAAACAAAAAAAAAATTTACGGGGGAAAGAAAGGCAAGAAAGAAAGTACATCAACAACAGGAATCGAATCCACACTTTCTGCATGGGAGGTGGAGACGGTACCACTACACTACTTTTTTTTCTTTATTACCTCGTCGTCACTGACATCAACATAAAATAATGTATACCAATAAAAGTTTTCAACTGACACTTTGTAAAGCATGGTCAATTGCCTACGCAATGCCTTTCTTTCCCGACTTCAGCTTGTTAGGATATTCTTCAGCAGTCATTCTGGGCAAATTACTGTATTTACTCGAAAACAGTAATTAAAATCTAATGTGCACTTTTTTCCCGATAAAACGGGTCCAAAAATTGTGCGCGTTAAATTAAAGTACGACCCCAAGTCTGCATTACCATATCACCGTCAGCATTTCAAAATGGCCGCCTTGCACGCGCTTTGAACCTAGCTGCCGTATCTTCATCCATGTGCTGTAGTATGTGTGCTTAGGTTAGTGCACCGTCCGTCTTCCCGTTTTCCATGTTTGCTCTATCAGCATGGAAGTGCCTACTGCAAAGACATGCTGAGTTCATCACGATGCCCAATTAAAAGGA
Source organism: Dermacentor variabilis (assembly GCF_050947875.1). NCBI lineage: Eukaryota > Metazoa > Arthropoda > Arachnida > Ixodida > Ixodidae > Dermacentor > Dermacentor variabilis. The sequence goes on from NW_027460346.1 coordinate 6,771,009, forward strand.
ATGTAATCATGTGCATGGAGACGGACAGAAATGGGGCTGCATCACAGGCGTTTGGAGTTCCCGAAACTTGCATGCGGGACTGGTGCAAACAGAAGAAGCTTTCTACTCCAGCGGCTGCTACATGCAGCGCGGTCGCGCATTCCCTATCTTGAAAGTGATCTGCGACAAGTCTGCACATCTAGGCACACTGCGCCATCTTCTCGTCGCTTAGTGCGCATTGAGGCGAGACGCCACCCAAAGGTCAATTCGCTCGCCCTTGCTACACCATACTTCCCCACTTCTACATTTTGATAAAAAGTTTCTGCGGTCATTGCGTGAGACGTGCTCATGTTTGCTTATGCGTGCGTGACATCATGATTGCTGATTTAATTAGCAAACGAATGTTTAAAAGTTTATACGGCCAATAAAACAACTATCCTCACTTTTTGTATAGCAGTCTACTAATTTGCTCTCGTAATCGATGCTTCGCCTTTCGGGTGAAACTGCAACTTTTTTTATTTATCGCAACTTTAGTGCATTGGTAGTAAGTCTGTTTTTCCAAATGAGAGAAAGTTGTATTCCTGTGTGAAAGAATGAGGTGCACGGTACTGTAGAGGACTTTTTTCGTTTGGGTCCCAGCAAATGGGTGCGCGTTACAATCGAGGGCGAATTAGAATAGAGTAAATGCAGCATATATAAGACTTGGCTTGCTCACAAATGTGGAACCTGCGGTTACCACTAAAAGCTCCTTTATTTTCAACATTGCAAGTGATCGCTGTGATGACCAAGGAGGTAAGTGTTGACATTGACATGCAGTGCGGATACCTTGTACAGCGTGCAGTCACAGCAGTTTACTCCCTGCACAGACCTGCAGCGCAAAATGAGTGTAATATAGCGCTGGTACCAGTCACGTTCCTGCAGCCAAAGAAGAAAGTGCTGTTCCTATTTTCACGCAAGAATCCCTCCGTGTCCCATTGGTTGCTATTGCCAGGGCTGTAGCAGACAATCCGCATTCTCAGGCAGTAGTGGGCCATTTGTCTGAAGAAACACGTAGATTTATTGTGTTTGTGTATTTGTTTTTAAGGGTACCAAAGTAACTATGCATAGGTGTGCTATTAAGAATAAGCTTAATGCAGCAGCATCTTTCAAAGCATTCCAGATGAAGTAACGTGGGTAACCAATTGGATCCCTTGCTGGAGTCGCATCACTTGCCAACACCCCGTAGCATAGAGAGGGGCAGCTGATAACGCAAGAGAGTGGTGCCGCTGCCATCATTAGCAATGAACATTATTAAAACCTTCTTACACCGTTTAGACGGAGCGCTTACATCTGTCTTAATGATCAGAAGGACCTACCCTACCAACTTGGCAGGTTTCCACACAATCATTCAGGGTCCCTTTAAGATCACATTATCATTTGTAAAATCATAAAAGAAGCCCAAATTCATAAACTTTACGAAACATTCAAGAGAGTAGGCAGGTATGGAACACTGTATGTATTTTGACGTGCTGAATTTATAGATTGTTTTTCACAGATCATACAGTCAAAACCCGCAATAACAAAATCCCAAGGAAACAAAATTCTCTCCGCAATGAAATATTTTTGGATCCCCAGCGAATAGTTCATAGGAATCGAAGCATTTTGTTTCTCGTGACAATGAAACTTGCTTTACAGCAATCCTTTAACCATATTTTCTGAAAGGGCAGTCCAAAAATAATCTACTTGCGTAACATAACACTAACTGTATCCATAAACTGCTCAAATGAATTCGTTGTGCCCTTAAATTGCATAAACTACCACCACGGCACACTTGCGTGACTGTCGCCATTGTGTACAAAAACAAAAAAAAAAAAAGAAGAAAGAAAAGCTGCAGTGGAGTAGCTGCACCTCGCAACAGGCGACAGTAATGATGGTGATGGTGGTGGTTTGAACCTTGCAACGGGTGACTGCGCAGTGTCTGGACCAAAAATGCAATATTAGTATTTAAATTACAAAAAAAAAAAGACAGGAACCGAAGGTGACCTCGCAGTGGGCACATTTTATTATAATCCTGTGAGCCATCACAGCATGTGCTAACGTGGAGCAGAACGCCTGCATGGCATGTTGACTCATCCACACATGAAGGCTCGGCTAACCCCAGTGATGCTTTATGCTTTGTGTGCCGCCGCACATGGTCGTGTGTGTGCAGTGCGGTTGATGCGTGTGGTTGGTGCTATGGTGCATCAATTGTGTTTGTGGTGATTGGACCATCTGCTTTGCCAGCCTGGGCCAGCTAAGATGCCGCCTTCAGCCAAAAAGCAGAAATTTATGACACTACAGAATAAGGCTGCAATTATTGCCCACACTGAAAATGGCAGGAAGTAAATGGAGATTGCCGACGAATTTGGAATTGCGTGCAGCTTGGTCTCTACAATTTTGAAAAATAAGGCCTCCATTCTCAGCATGCTCAGAAATGGTGCGAGTGCAAAGAACAAACCAGTGACGGCTGCGGTGTTCCCAGACGTTGAAAAGGCAGTGTTTGCGTGGTTTTGTGAACAGCATGCCAACAAAGGGGTGTTGTCTGGCAGAGTGCTTCATCAGAAGGCGCTAGATTTAGCGTGGATGCTCAGACACAATCATTTTAAGGCAAGCCCTAGCTGGTCAAGCCGTTTCAAAGCACGCCATGACATAGCGGCCAAAGTCATTTCCGGGGAGGCAGCAACAGTCGACACTGCGGCAACATCATCGTGGCTGCTGACCAACAAAGAACCACTGGACCACTACAAGCCCTTCGACATTTACAATGCGGATGAGACGGCCTTACTGTGCGAGATGCTTCCATCGAAGACCCTGGACTTAAAAGGCCAGAAATGCCACAGGGGAAAACACAGCAAGCGGCGTGCACCAGTTATGTTGTGCGCTAACATAGACAGCACAGACAAACGGCCACTGCTTATAATTGGCAGAAGCAAGAAGCCCTGCTGCTTCAGTGGAAATCGTAGGCTGCCTGTACAGTACACCGCGAACATGAAGTCATGGATGATCCGGGCCATATCTGGTGGCTGGCCAAAGGCCTTCGATGTTGACATGCGGAAGGCAGGCAGGTCAGTCTGCTGCCTTTTTTTGGGTAATTTCAGTGCCCATCACGTTGATGACGTGGAGCTCAGAAATGTACGCTTGTTTTTCCCCCATCAAACTGCACTTCCGTGCTGCAGCCGCTTGATCAAGGAGTCATTTGGAGCGTCAAGTGTGCCTACAGAAAGAAATTTATTCAGTTTCTGCTGCTGAACCTCCAGCTCAAGCGTCCCACCAATGTGGACATATTATTGGCGCTTGAGATGATGGCCATTGCATCAGTTGCAATGTGTCCACCCATGATAGCAAATTGTTTTAAACACGCCAGCTTCATTGCCACTCAGCAGGCATTGTGCGCTGCTCCAGCGGTACCAGAAGATGATTTGGCCGAATGCACTCTATGACAGCGCTGATGGCACAGTGCCGCTATCACTGACCCACGCATGGGGTGAACTTTGTGCCGTGGCAAACGGAGTTCCAGATGGTCTCAGTGTCGACGAGTTCATTCGTGCAGATGAAGTTGTCGAGCATGAAGAGATGACTGTTGAGGCCATCATAAGTAACATGTGCGAAGCCGACAATGCCCACGACCACCACAAACCAAATCAAGAGAAGACGACGAACCCATGGTTTGTGTGGAATGCCTTCGACAAAATTCGTTTGTTTCTTGAAGAGCACAATTACGACTTGGCAATGGACCACTTCTTGAAGTGCGAATTCAGAGCTGTCAATTTGCTGCAAGGCAAGGCTTGGCACAGTAAGCTTACTGACTTTGCGGCCCAATTGCAACATGTCAATTCTGGACGATTGATAGCTCTGGCAATTCGTGTTTCACTCAGGTCAATTTTTGTAATTGGAAATTACAAATTACAAAAAAAATTCGCTCCCAAAGGTTTTATTGTCCTTTCATTCAAACTCATGCAGAGCTTCCGCTTTTGCTTTAGTGGACACTTACCATTCTGGTACATTAATATTTCTTATATGTTTAGAATTTGGCAAATGTGTCACCTAACTAAGATGAAATATCTCGCCAGCCAACCGAGAAATGCAGCATGTTCAGATACGTTCAGACTTGAAGCCTTGCTCCGCATCGACCCTAAGTGACTGTATGTCAGCCAATGCCAACACAAATGCCGAATGTGCATCGGGCTTTAGCGTGCCATACATCACATCCACATAAAGCACTTAGTGCAAGGAGTAAAGAACCTTGCCAACAATGACGAATGAACCTACACTAAAAGCCTGTTAACTCGAAGCTGTAAAAACCGGAAGAAATTTCTAGATATGCGGAGTTTCGAGACGAGCGAAATTACAAGAATAGAAGCCCACTGGCCCCGCAAAGAGCCTTTCCAAAATGCCACCAGTAATATAATTCTAGGCCACTTTCACATGCATCAGCTACAGACACCTCTATGGCACCTCTAATAAGCCTCTCATCGGCACACCTCTATGGCATCTCTCATCAGCACCTCTATGGGCAGAGGGTTAGTGGCGCTGTCCCAATACGATGTATGTGCTTTGCACCGAGTCAAGCTGACTGATCCTAATGCAATATTTGACTCCTGTCATCCGAGCGTAAATTGTTCCAGACATCTAAAAAGCTGATGCTGCTACTTTCTGCATCATAATGAATTCCGGACAATATAACTTGAAAAGCTGAAGCTATAGAAGAGTGCCATTGTCACACCATTAGCAGACACCCAAGAGTGACACAGCACTTAGGCCTCACCTTTGTGCAAACATGAAATGACTGTCCTTATCAAGCTGTGAACTCGCTGAAATGCTGTGGGCTCGCATGCTGCCTTCCCTTAACGCAGGGCATGGTTCAATCGTGCCTGCTCTAATGTGCCGACCACCTTCCTCAACGTCACGTTTAATCTGCTGAGACCACATTGATATGTCACTGACAGCACCCTAAATGAGAGGGGAAAAAAAAGACAGACCCCCGGCACTCCTGGCTCACTGCTACGAGTGGCACAAGCAGCGAAGTGGCACAAGCAGCCAAGCAAGCCCATGTGAGCAGTGATAGAAATGAATGTATATGTGGTGTTTATTGGAGCAAGGGTCAGATATGGCCAAAGAGCGCCATTGCCGTGGTAATGAGTTCGCCGTGTAGTTATGAGTTATATGAAGTTTGTCATATGGCTGTAAAGGGGCCTTAACAATAGTCACTATAAAATGCGTAAAATCTACCTGTAATAAGACTATGGCGATGACATATGACGTGTACTATGAGCATTAAGATGCATTGCTAGCATTAAACAATCAAATTCTCATTTTAAGATGTCTGACCCTGTGCGACCGTTAGTTAATTACCTTGTGGAGCATAAACTTAGACCAGTAATATCTGACAAGGAAGGTTATTTTGTAATTATGCCAATGACATGTTTTCAGAAAAAGCAATTTCAGCCATAGAAAAGAATTTACAGCCAGTAAAACTCAAGCCTTCGGCAGTTAAGCAACGTGCGGTTGACCTCCTGTGAAGACAATCTTGATAGGGGTGTCTGTAATGTCAAGAAAGCAAAATCCCTCATCTTAGAACTGTTTTTCTCGGCGAAGACCCATAAGCAAGAAATTCCTTTTCGTGCTATAGTGTCAGAGAAAGGGACGCGGCAGATCTGTGTCGCTAGTTACCTACAGAACTGCTTAGCTTCACTCGTTTTTTCAGACCCCTTTTGCTTGCGTAATTCTCAGGCACTAGTTCAGTATTTGAGAGAGGAAAATCCTGGTGATTGTACAGCTTTTAGTATGGATATCGAAGACCTGTATTAATCCTTGCCACATGACGGGTTGCTAAATTCCGTAAATGAGTGCATTAAAGAACAAGTGCAAGAGTTGGCTTTTATTGACAGATGTGGTGTTTCCACGGGAGCTTTTCTAGAAATTCTTTCAATGTAATTGAAGTCGACGCTGATTGGGTGGAGAGATGGTGTTTTTCTGCAGAAATCAGGCATTTGTATTGGCTCAAAGGTTGCCCCTATTCTTAGCAATATTTACCTGAGTAAGGTTGACAACTGCTTAGAGAAAGCCTTAGGCGATAGTCATCATCATCATCATCATAATCAGCCTGGTTACGCCCACTGCAGGGCAAAGGCCTCTCCCATACTTCTCCAACAACCCCGGTCATGTACTAATTGTGGCTATGCCGTCCCTGCAAACTTCTTAATCTCATCCGCCCACCTAACTTTCTGCCGCCCCCTGCTACGCTTCCCTTCCCTTGGGATCCAGTCCGTAACCCTTAATGACCATCGGTTACCTTCCCTCCTCATTACATGTCCTGCCCATGCCCATTTCTTTTTCTTGATTTCAACTAAGATGTCATTAACTCGCGTTTGTTCCCTCACCCAATCTGCTCTTTTCTTATCCCTTAACGTTACACCTATCATTCTTCTTTCCATAGCACGTTGTGTCGTCCTCAATTTGAGTAGAACCCTTTTAGTAAGCCTCCAGGTTTCTGCCCCGTAGGTGAGTACTGGTAAGACACAGCTATTATATACTTTTCTCTTGAGGGATAATGGCAACCTGCTGTTCATGATTTGGGAATGCCTGCCAAACGCACCCCAGCCCATTATTATTCTTCTGATTATTTCCGTCCCATGATCCGGATCCGCCGTCACTACCTGCCCTAAGTAGATGTATTCCCTTATGACTTCCAGTGCCTCGCTGCCTATTGTAAATTGCTGTTCTCTCCCGAGACTGTTAAGCATAACTTTAGTTTTCTGCAGATTAATTTTTAGACCCACTCTTCTGCTTTGCCTCTGCAGGTCAGTAAGCATGCATTGCAATTGGTCCCCTGAGTTACTAAGCAAGGCAATATCATCAGCGAATCGCAAGTTACTAAGGTATTCTCCATTAACTTTTATCCCCAATTCTTCCCAATCCAGGTCTCTGAATACCTCCTGTAAACACGCTGTGAATAGCATTGGAGATATCGTATCTTCCTGCCTGACGCCTTTCTTTATTGGGATTTTGTTGCTTGCTTTATGGAGGACTATGGTGGCTGTGGAGCCGCTATAGATATCTTCCAGTATTTTTACATATGGCTCATCTACACCCTGATTCCGTAATGCCTCCATGACTGCTGAGGTTTCGACTGAATCAAATGCTTTCTCGTAATCAATGAAAGCTATATATAAGGGTTGGTTATATTCTGCACATTTCTCTATCACTTGATTGATAGTGTGAATATGGTCTATTGTTAAGTAGCCTTTACGGAATCCTGCCTGGTCCTTTGGTTGACAGAAGTCTAAGGTGTTCCTGATTCTATCTGCAATTACCTTAGTAAATACTTTGTAGGCAACGGACAGTAAGCTGATCGGTCTATAATTTTTCAAGTCTTTGGCGTCCCCTTTCTTATGGATTAGGATTATGTTAGCGTTCTTCCAAGATTCCGGTACGCTCGAGGTCATGAGGCATTGCGTATACAGGGTGGCCAGTTTCTCTAGAACAATCTGTCCACCATCCTTCAACAAATCTGCTGTTACCTGATCCTCCCCAGCTGCCTTCCCCCTTTGCATATCTCCCAAGGCTTTCTTTACTTCTTCCGGCGTTACCTTCGGGATTTCGAATTCCTCTAGACTATTTTCTCTTCCATTATCGTCGTGGATGCCACTGGTACTGTATAAATCTCTATAGAACTCCTCAGCCACTTGAACTATCTCGTCCATATTAGTAATGATATTGCCGGCTTTGTCTCTTAGCGCATACATCTCATTCTTGCCAATTCCTAGTTTCTTCTTCACTGTTTTTAGGCTTCCTCCGTTCCTGAGAGCATGTTCAATTCTATCCATATTATACTTCCTTATGTCGGCTGTCTTACGCTTGTTGATTAACTTCGAAAGTTCTGCAAGTTCTGTTCTAGCTGTAGGGTTAGATGCTTTCATACATTGGCGTTTCTTGATCAGATCTTTCGTCTCCTGCGATAGTTTGCTGGTATCCTGCCTAACGGAGTTACCACAGACTTCCATTGCACACTCCTTAATGATGCCTAGGTGATTGTGTTATCTCGATATTTTGTTACATTGATGATTACCTGATTTTCTGCAATAGGGAAGAATTCGATTCCGCTGCTACCTCAGTAAGTGAGCAATTTAAACTTTATGGAGGAGGATTAAAGTTCACCAAGGAATTTCCTCAGCGATGCGTAATTCAGTTTCTTGACATTTCCTTGGTCTCTGAACAAAATCACGTTTGTTGGCAGTACTCCCCAAGATCTTCGAAGCCGTTGCTAAACTTTCAATCCAAGCATTCCAAAGTAGTAAAAACGCATTTGTCATGTCGTGGCTTAAGTCTTCTTTCACCAGATCCTGCATGCACAAAATGAGCGCCAGTTTTAATGCGCAGGTCTGGCGCCTATTAGAAGCAGGGTATCCTAGTGTAGCAGTGGCCACTGTGGCTGAGCGCCTAAAGAAGTCGGTTTCGAGAGGGACGGACGTGATTACAGAAAGCAGTAATAGCAAAAAAAGAGTAGTGGCTATTCCGTATATTCATTCAGTGTCGCACAGGCTTCAAAAAGTTGCAAGTAGATATGATGTTAATGTTGCTTTCACTGCTCCCAATAAGCTAGGTAAGGTATGCGCTGCCATACAGAGGAAAAAGGAGCAGGTAAAGGGCAAACAGATATTTGTCTAGTGAAGCACAATAAGAACAACAGGTTTACTGACTGTCGTATGGGTGTGGTTTATAAAATTCCCCTTAGCTGTGGCCAGTTCTACGTAGGGCAAATGGGATGGTGTATCAATCAGAGGCTAATGGAACATAAAAGGTCGTTAACTGGTGGATCGCCTTCTAATCTTTCCCTACATTGCCAAGATTGTAACTGCACGCCAGAGTTAGATGAATGCGCGATATTGTACAGGCATAAGAATGAAGATACGAGTCTTATGGTAGAGGCATGGCATATTTATAATGGTGGAAGTGCATGCGCGAGTCAGCGTTCGATTACTTTACATAAAGAAAAGATTAAGTGCCTTAACAATTATCTCTCACGTAGACCGGCACGTGTACCCGACTGACACGTGGTGTTACCATTCCTGAGCTTGCGCAGATGAGTTTTGTGTCTTCTTTCTTTTTTCGCCTCAGTGCTCCCTTCAGTTGATAGTCGGCGTTCACGTTGTCCACTTCTCTACTCTTGTGTCCTGTCTGCATGCCTCACCTCTTTTTTGCATAATGAATCCTTACCAACTAGCTCAGCTTTCTGTCGTTCTAAAAAAAAAAAAAAAAGATCACCTCATCACTGCTACCAAGTTTCATTTTTCTTCACCAAGCAAGAATGCCAAAATACTGTGTGTTTATCGAGTTCCTTGTCACATGCCTGTTTACCCCTCCGACTCCCTACATCATGGTACTGATATGTCTAGCGATCTTACTAAACCCCCTATTTTAAAATGCTAATCTGCATTAAAAAAAAGATGTCAAAGAGCACTCACAGTGACAGCAGATCCAGAGGCATCTGTCGAAGATCCAGCAGACCTCTCGGGGCTCCCATTTGAAGGGCCATTAGATGTGGGCACGGTGTTATCTGCACACAAGTGGATGTAGTCAAGGGAAGAAAAACTCCTGGCATGCCTTTTTCCTGCAGTATAGACGTACATCACAGAAAGCATAGCCAGCACTGCCAAAACACTCCTTTTCCCACCCTAGCTGCCTTCCTCTAACAGTTGTTCCCAGCCACCAAAGTACCAAGAACGGTGGGTCAGCAGTCAAACGATTTCAGAATAATACAAGGGGCAGGGTACTATACAACAAAAAGGCAGGAGAGCTCCAACAATGAAAAAAAAAATTTCATTCTGTGGCTTTATGAACTAAAACCATGATCTGATTATGAGGCCAGCTGTTATGAGGGACTCCGAATTAATTCTGACCATCTGGGGTTCTTTCATGTACACCCAATGCATGGTACATAAGCGCTTTTGCATTCTGCCCCCATGCTCCAACAACTCAGAACAGTAAAATAGACTCAATTTATGTGTTCTGATGCTTTACTGCAAATAAAATTTTTTGCCGAACTAAGCTGATGCTAGGTTACAGGCTACTGCACAACACTTCTGGAACACAGAATATGAATTTGTTGCATGCCTCACGACTACAGCAAAGTGCATTTTGGGGCTTGTTGGTGCCTATGTAAGGGAAGTTTTCTGCGCAAACAACAAGGAAAGTACACCAGAAACAAGAACACAAGCCGTATGTGTATACCTTAGAACATGCGCAGAGCATCATCAAACCAGGCTCCCGTGTAATGATAAAAAGCATTAATCCAATAACTTATTTTCATAGTTAGGCAGATACACATTTGCCTTTCTTATGAATAAAAGATGCCCCCTGTACTTGTTGGTCTGCATAACAATAAAATTCAGTATGCCCATTGCACTCACTTGGTGGTGGTGTCTTTCGATCATCCCCATCGTTATCAGCTGCCAGACGTGCCCAGCGCGACAGACTGTTGTTCAACTCCTGTTCTAGGTTCCACAGCTCCTGCTGCACGACACGCTTCAGCAGTGGGGCCACACGCAGCCGATTCGGCGACGGCACTGTGGTGCGACGTCCACCATCGCCCAATGCCCAGCGGATGCCTTCAGCACTTCCAGCTGAGGAATACAAAAGCAATACAGTACTGCAAGACTGCTTCCAGCATTGAGGGATATGCTAAACGAAAGCACCTCATGCAGCTTGGTAGATTTTGCTTCTTAAATAGCCAACAAGCAACTTTCACAGGGAGTATAAGTTACCTTCTGGCACAGCACAAATTCATAAGACTTTGTTCAATTCGAAAAATGGCTCCTCCTGATGCCACAAACTGACAGCAACTGGGGACACAACTAGTGTTCAAGAGGAATGAACAAGGCGATTGTCATCCTTCAGATGAGATTTCTGCTTTGTATGTCATCCTTATAGTGTTTTGAAGAGTTCTTCATAAGGAGTACTGCATCAACCTAACCCAATTTTATGTTTGCCTTTAGCATACCTTTAATTCGCCTCTAAAAAAGTAGCGATTGCATTATACTTCCAAGCAGGATAGAGGCCAAAAGCCCTAATGCCTTCCAAAGCATTTATTTGGTCACCACTAAGAGACATCCAACAAACATAATCATAGCCCAAGCTTACAGCAGCTACAACAGCTTACACTTGTTTCCATCAAATTAGGTCCCAAAGCTGCAGCTGGTCTATGAAAGGTGCCATAGCAGGAATTCAGGCACCACAGCTAGGCAATGAACTCTCAACTTTCTGCTTGGAAGCATAGAACTGCAAAACCAGCAATGAAACTGCCCATGCCAGCAGCAGCACCATAACACAGAGCCTATTGGGTAGAGGAAACAGTTTTCAGTAGCACACACTGCGATTTTATGTCAACAAATGCACCACTCCTCTTGAAGCATAGTGTCAAGCTTCTGACCTGGCTTGGCACCAGCGTGCTGGAACAAGGGAGAGCATGCACACCTCGAAACACACAGGACCATAGACAGCACTGGGCTGGACACGTCGAGTGTTAGCAAGCATTAACAAGCGCACATCTGTTATAGCTCAATATGTCCTGTCATTCTCACAGCCTTCCTACTGGAACGCATCAGCATGTTTCAGTTACACACTCAAACTGTCGTGGCACCTCCTGGCCAACGACGGTTCTGTATAGCCACTAAGCCACCCTAGTGTGTCAATGTCACTCAACACCTGGCTTAGCTGACTGTACACCATTTTACAACCACAAGAACGCAAACCACTGGTGGACAGCAGTGGCAACTCTAAGAAGCTGAGGCAAAGATGAGAAAAAACAACTGTATCTCTCGGGATCCATTCAAGTTCCCCTGGAGTCTTCCAAAAATAGCAAAGCAAATGTCAACAAACCCACAGAACACTGAACATAGGACTCTGCTAAAGAGCCCAGTTGCTTGAGCATGTATTTAGTCTACATGTCTGAAAAAATATTGAAAAAACACTCCACCACAGTTTCAGCACAGACAGTTTCTTCTGCATGGATAGACTGCTGTAGTGGAAAGCCAATGATATACTCCTGGTTACTTCGTTTTTATGTCTGCTATATCGTCCAATTTTGTTTGCACTGCCTTTCTTAATTCTGACTGTTTCCTAGCTCACACCTTCTTTAAGTCTGATGTTTTACTGGTTAATAAATTTACTAGCAGTGGGGGAATAGAGATTTTTGAGACTGAACTGAGTACGAATTTAATAATGCCAAAAGCGAATTGAATATCAAATACTTTTCAAGTAGTTTTCGAACAAGGAATAGCCATTATCAGAATATAATATGATGTTCACATCCCAGTATTCTTAAGGTTAGCAAGTTTTGGTCATTACATGATACATTATGAAGTGTTGCTTATTAAATACATAAATGGAGCATGAGAGGCAAACAAGTAGTTTCTTCACATGCACAGGGCTCTTCAAAGAGTGCAAATGATTCGCTACCAAGCTTCTTGCAGTATGGCTACCTAAGTGACGTAGATAACTTTTTTATTTAAAGTGCCCTGCAAAAATTTTGATTAATCAATAATTCGAGAAAAACCCTGCATCAAAAGCTATTAATCAATTAAAAGCTAAAATTATGAATGATTAATCATTAATCGAATAAAAGATTAATTCACCATCCCTAATATAAGGACTACAGAAATTCCAGACGCCTTACAGTGCGCTGTGTCATAATTTGGACTCTGACTGCACACCACTGAGCCAAGCAAAAATAGTACTACAGTCGAATCTCGTTAATTCGAACACCTCTTAATTCAAACATTCGGTTTATCCAAACTGACGCTGTGGTCCCGTCAAAGTTACGAGTATTACAACGGGCGAAAACGGCAGGCAATTCGAACGCGCGAGCATTTGCGACGGCTAATTCGAACATATTGTGCTTCGACAATGCTCTCAGTAGTGCACCAAACCACAAGGCGGCGCCTCCAATCAGCATTCCTCTGACCCCACCATAGAGGAGAGCTTAGGAAAGACTCCTCAACATTGCGCACCAAGAAGAAAAAAAGTCATGGCAGAAATTTGTGCACAGGCGTGCGCAGGCACGCATCACCGAGTACTTCTGTTAAAGACTAGTTTGTGACTTCTGTTAGCGTTGCGGCACTGCCATGTACCCTATAGTCAATGTATAAGAACGTCTGAAATTTCGGACACAAAAAAAACCTTCGCCATCCGATTTTCTAGACTTTGGGCCATGACCACAGGTCAGAAATGGCATTAATCGAAGCCACCACCACCGCCATTTTGATTAGCGCGCCACCTCGAGCCGGCGCTCTCGCACGCAGATCCACTGGCAGCCGTAGCCACACTGCAGCAATGCTAGGCCTAGCTACTTCGACATTTGCTATCAAGCTTCTTGCAGTTCGGTACCGTATTTTTCATTCAAACAATTTGCTGCTGTTAGCAATGGCGCTGACTCCGCCTTTGAGATTCTCGCCAGTGGTTTCGGAGTGCAGAAAGCATGGCATGTTGCATAATGCTGGTTCCCAAAAGTCAACTTTGCCCCAATACAGCAGTCTTACGCGGTCAAGCATACCAAAAGTTCGAAGGGGCAACTGTCATAGGACATGGTGTGTTTCCTTTAATTATGCACGCGTGCATCCACCGTCTATCACAGTACGAGCACCGATCCACCTAATAACTGACTGTCATTTGTAAATACGTGTGAATAAATCTTGAACTTCCCACTGACGCGTTAGCTCAGTGCACATGCACCACCACAGAGAAGTCCTCCACTCAATTAGCTTCCCTTAATTCGAGCAAATTTTCGGGCCCCTTCGAGTTCGAATTAACGAGATTCGACTGCATTTTAATTTTGAGGCGTTGCCAATTTGGTCATCAGTGCCTCTGCGAAACAAACTAGCAAAACCTAGTTGATGTAGTAGCAATCAATGAGAATTTAGTGCATGCATTGAGTGTACTTTCACCTATATGTAGAAACAGCATGACTATGGTCGAGGATAAGGGCTGCAATTTTGTAGCACTGCCTTCCATTTGATTCTATGCCACTCTTATCACCCACCGTTCATGACCAGCTGATCCTGTTAACGCATGCAGGGCATCACTCTGACCACTTACAGAGTGAAAAAAGCGTGAAAAGGAATAGCATACAGTAAAAGCTCGTTAATTCAGAAATTGTTAATTTGAAATTTTGGATAACTCAAATTAGCCACCGCGGTCCATCTAACAATATATTGAAAGCAATGTGCAAAGTATCCCGTTAATTCACAGTGAAATCCGCACACCATCGATAATTCAAACTCCGCGCCATCCAGGGTAGGGTGAGTCCTAGCATGCGGGAGAACATTGGTGTTGCTGTTTCCACCGGCGGCACTTTGTTTAGGGCTGAGTGGAGAGCGACACATATGTGCTTGGCCAGGCATGGCCAACTCCTCTGTTCTAGGTTGATTCTCTCCCTCTCTCAAGACCTTAAAGATAAAAATGCAAACACGGCGCTGCATTTTCTTTTTCTTTCTCTTTTCATGTTACATGTTAGAGGCTATTTGCTGAGAAGGCTTAGAGGCTATCTGCTGTGAAGTAACGCCAGGTAATGTCTAAACATGGCAGCCGTGACGTTTATCGGCGCTTGCAGAACCAAAAAGCATAGCCTTTGAGATTCGTAGCTGTTACTCAAAAAGAAGTATCGCTGGTATATATGTTTGGATGCCACCTATACGTAATGTGGAACTCGGCAGCATGCAGCCAGTGCAGCTGCGAGAGTACAACGGAGACCAACGTCGTAGCAGATTGTGGTGCTTTTCACGAGTGCATTTTAGAGCGCAGCTCTTGTTCGTGCAGGGAGCGTTAGGCGGCGCAAAGGTGCATTTATAATCCGATGTTTTCGGCACACGTCGCTTGCAGCCAGTCACGCTACGCTGCTTGTTCTGCGCCAGTCGAAATGCTGTCCCCTTTATACTTTTAAGAGCGCGCAGAACAATCCCAAACCGGCGCGCCGCTTTGAATGGCTGTCTGCGACCGTTGGTGAAGCCGCTTGGGCACCTTTCTTCCCCTCACGATGCATTGTGGGTCGGTGCAACAGTGCAACGAACATGCGTATGGAGCAAGAGCCATCTCGATGTCAGGCACATCGAACCGTGTTGGCTGCGTCCAGTTATGTTGAACTATAGAAATTGCTCTTCTCATCAACGTGACATAGCATGTGCACACACATGCTAATATTAGGTCAGACTATATGTGCGCCTTAACCGAGTGGTTTGTTCTCCAAGTTTCAGTACTTCGAATTTTGTATTATTTAAATTTTCATTGTATCACCGTGGAATTTGAATTAACGAGCTTTTACTGTACAGTAAAACCTGGTTACTTTGACCCTTAATAATTTGGAAAATCAGATAATTCAGACTCGTCCTTTGATCCTGGCAGGAGTGTGCATTATCTAACGCAATGAAACTCATTAATTCAGACATATTTGGCTACACATCAGTTAATTCGGACAACTCTCAGAGCTCGGTGAGCGCTGGAGCTTTGCAAAAGAGCGACGCAGAAGAGCAGAAATGGCGTTAGCGCATCTCTAGTTCTCATCGCCATAGTCATTAGTGGAAAGCGCACGAGAATGATACAGTAAAACCTCATTAAACCGTACCCGCTTAAACAGTGGTTTCGTTTTAAAAGTCGTAAAGTCAAATTCCCGACACAGTGTTCATTGAACATAACACATTTTGTACGTGCATAAACTGTACCAGCTTATTGCATACGTATCGGTTAACACATAGTGTTTCCACTTTTTATCACACAAGTACAGCGGTGCGTCATCCCCATTGGGGCCGGCTCGGCAGAACAACAAGCCTCAGAGGACCGAACAACGGCTTCCAAGCGCTCTGTACGTTTGCAAGTGAAGCCAGATCAACGTCAACATCATTTCAGTACCGTGCCAGAGAGCGTTGTGGTGTCATGCGAGCTAGGACTCGCGTCATGCCGAAGCTCAGATAAAAAACACTGGGTGCTCAGCATAGCAGAAAAATTGGACATCGTTCGTGCTGTCAAAGCGGCCTGAAGAAGTCTGCGCTGGCATGCGACAGGGATCTACCGTTGACTACGGTGTGTGGCATTTCGAAGGCGAAGTTGCTCGGCAGCGCTGCTGCGACCGCAGAAAGATATTGGCTCCGAGGTTCGACTTTTCACCAATGTTGCCTCTGTTCTTGCCGAAGTGCCGCCTAATGACAGTGATGACACTGAAGGCAACAGCACAGGCGATTCAGGCCCGACAGTGGCAGAAGCTGCGCGTTACGTCAGCCTCATGAATGCAATCGTCGCGACGAGAACAGCACCCCGCAATGAAAATGGCACCCCACGACTTGTGCAGTGCTACCGTGCCAGTGCACGGAGAATATGCAACAGCAACAAGGAATATGCCATGCGCGTATTTGCAGAGAAGAGGGGGCTGGCCGAAAAGATGGCTCGCAGCTTCAGTAAGTTTGAGGCCGCTGTCGTCGCTGCTTGGCTGCCACGGCATCAAACGAAAGTAACGAACTTTTGCTGCGGGACATGAATAAATACTGCATATTTTTGACCTTTCATTGCACTCTCCCCGAGTTCCGTTTTTGACAGGTAAATGGACAATCTCATTTAGCAGTACTACCGTTTAGCGCATACTTTTTCCGAGCTCAGGCCAATTACGGTTTAACGAGGTTTCACTGTTGTAACGCCAGAATGCTAAGTGCCTATTTCTGCCTTTAAAGCCTTTATTCTCGCTCGTTTACAGCCACGCACAGCACCGTGTTGGCCGCATGCCTTCATGATTGCACAGTTGCCATACATGATAGCATCGATTGCGGCCACAGTTTTGTCCGTGACAGTTGCAGCAAGAAGTAGTTTCATTTTGACTCGGTATGCATGTCAGTCGCATGCCTTCATAACTGTGCAGTTGCCATCCATGATAGCGTCGATAGCGACTGCAGTTTCGTCCGGAATTGAAGCAAATGGTAGTTTCGTTTTGACTCTGTGCGTGCATCGGCCGCACAGAGTCCATAGGATGGTAAGAACTCGAATTAGCCTAGACCTGAGGAGGGAACGGAAGAAACTGGTACATAAGAAGCCGATAAATGAGTTAGCGGTAAGAGGGAAACCAGAGAAATTCCAGATCAAGCTACAGAACAGGTATACGGCTTTAACTCAGGAAGAAGACCTTAGTGTTGAAGCAATGAACGACAATCTTGTGGGCATCATTAAGGAGTGTGCAACAGAAGTCGGTGGTAACTCCGTTAGACAGGATACCAGTAAGCTATCGCAGGAGACGAAAGATCTGATCAAGAAACGACAATGTATGAAAGCCTCTAACCCTACAGCTAGAATAGAACTGGCAGAACTTTCCAAGTTAATCAACGAGCGTAAGATAGCTGACATAAGGAAGTATAATATGGATAGAATTGAGCACGCTCTCAGGAATGGAAGGAGCCTAAAAGCAGTGAAGAAGAAACTTAGAATAGGGGAGATTCAGATGTGAGCGTTAAGAGACAAAGCCGGCAATATCATTACTAATATGGATAAGATAGTTCAAGTGGCTGAGGAGTTCTATAGAGATTTATACAGTACCAGTGGCACCCACGACGATAATGGAAGACAGAATAGTCTAGAGGAATTCGAAATCCCACAGGTAATGCCGGAAGAAGTAAAGAAAGCCTTGGGAGCTATGCAAAGGGGGAAGGCAGCTGGGGAGGATCAGGTAACAGCAGATTTGTTGAAGGATGGTGGGCAGATTGTTCTAGAGAAACTGGCCACCCTGTATACACAATGCCTCGACTTCGAGCATACCGGAATCGTGGAAAAACGCTAAAATAATCCTAATCCATAAGAAAGGGGATGCCAAAGACTTGAAAAATTATAGACCGATCAGCTTACTGTCCGTTGCCTACAAAGTATTTACTAAGGTAATTGCAAATAGAATCAGGAACACCTTAGACTTCCGCCAACCAAAGGACCAGGCAGGATTTCGTAAAGGCTACTCAACAATAGACCATATTCACACTATCAATCAGGTGATAGAAAAATGTGCCGAATATAAACAACCTTTATATATAGCTTTCATTGATTACGAGAAAGCATTTGATTCAGACGAAAGCTCAGCAGTCATGGAGGCATTGCGGAATCAGGGGGTAGACGAGCCGTATGTAAAAATACCGAAAGATATCTATAGCGGCTCCACAGCCACCGTAGTCCTCCATAAAGAAAGCAACGAAATCCCAATAAAGAAAGGCGTCAGGCAGGGAGATACTATCTCTCCAATGCTATTCACAGCATGTTTACAGGAGATATTCAGAGACCTGGATTGGGAAGAACTGGGGATAAGAATTAATGGAGAATACCTTAGTAACTTGCAATTCACTGATGATATTGCCTTGCTTAGTAACTCAGGGGACCAACTGCAATGCATGCTCACTGACCTGGAGAGGCAAAGCCGAAGGGTGGGTCTAAAAATCAGCAGAAAACTAAAGTAATGTTTAACAGTCTCGAAAGAGAACAGCAGTTTACGATAGGTAGGGAGGCACTGGAAGGGGTAAGGGAATACATCTACTTAGGACAGGTAGTGACTGCGGATCCGGATCATGAGACTGAAATAATCAGAAGAATAAGAATGGGCTGGGGTGCGTTTGGCAGGCATTGTCAGATCATGAACAGCAGATTGCCATTAACCCTCAAGAGAAAAGTTTATAACAGCTGTGTCTTACCAGTACTCACATACAGGGCAGAAACCTGGAGGCTTACGAAAAGGGTTCTACTTTAATTCAGGACAACGCAACGAGCTATGGAAAGAAGAATGATAGGTGTAACGTTAAGGGATAAGAAAAGGGCAGATTGGGTGAGGGAACAAACATGAGTTAATGATATCTTAATTGAAATCAAGAAAAAGAAATGGGCATGGGCAGGACATGTAATGAGGAGGGAAGGTAACCGATGGTCATTAAGGGTTACGGACTGGATCCCAAGGGAAGGGAAGCGTAGCAGGGGGCGGCAGAAAGTTAGGTGGGCGGATGAGATTAAGAAGTTTGCAGGGGCAACATGGCCACAATTAGTACATGACCGGGGTAGTTGGAGAAGTATGGGAGAGGCCTTTGCCCTGCAGTGGGCGTAACCAGGCTGATGATGATGATGATGTGCATCAGCCGCGCACCTTCAGCACCGCAAGGTCACGTGAGCAGCCGCCGCAGCTTCGTCCACAGCGGTTGTAGCAAAAGTAGTTTCGTTTTGACAAGCTTTCGAAGATAAAGAGCATCGGCTACAACATTATGGACAGCGACCAGCTCACCGACGAAAAAATAATCGGGATGCGCCCACGGCAGTAGACAGCCTGTCTCAGACGAAGACGCGCGCCACGGCCATGCTGCGAAGGAAGTCGCAAGGCATTCACCGCTGCAAGCGCTAATCAGCCATGAGATGACGAGAAGTGCAGCTTCCGCACTGCTTTTGTACAAAATATAAACATGATCGGCCCATTCATTCAGTAAATAAAAGCGTGTTGACATAGTAAGCATTTGTTTATTGTTTTCTTGATACCCTCGACAATTCGACATTCGGTTAATTCAGACATTTCTTTCGTTCCCGTGAAATCCAAATGAACGAGGTTTTACTGCATAAGGTATTGCTGGAGAATCACAGCCACAAAATGGCTAGACCAAAGGCAAGCACATGCACATGCAGCATTGCAATAACAAACTTGGGCCGTACGCTTGGACAATCACTTTCAAAAAGACTTTCATTTTCACAATATTTCGTGTGACTAGCATGGACGGATGCATCAATGGGCAGCAATGCTTTCATATCGTGACAAAAGAGCGTGCTTGACATTTTGCGAAGAATGACATCACTTGCTGACACCAATATCTATTGCGTTCTCCGAAAGTGACAATGCGAGAGAGTACGGCAGACCTTCCTTTGCCATTTGCGCAATAAAAGGTCACTTATTTTTTGGCGGAATCCTGCATTTTGGATTCCCAATTATTCAGACTTACTGGAGGTCCCCATCAAGCACGAATTATCAGTTGGCGAATGTAGTATTAAACATTATCTTAAAAGAATGTGTGAGATGTATTGGAAACCCCAGACCTGCTGAATGAAAGAAATACATGGAAAGTGCTATTTTTGTTGTGAAAGAAAACACCATTTGACGCTGTTTGCACTCAAGAAACCATTTAGAAAGTGGCAAGACATCTTTAACAAGGTGGGCCCATCATAAGCCAAAAAGTGGTGCATAGCTAATGACAACCTGAGGTCGTCTAAGATCCTTTACAGGTTTAAGCTGCACACTTTCCAAAGCCGACACGACACACGGTCAATGGGTATTTCGCTTACCTGATGGAGGAGGGGGTTTCCGTGCAGCAGCCAGGTCATGGCGGCAGGCATCCGCAGCAGTTAGAGCCATCTCGGGAAACGTGACTGACGAGAGTGGACGTGATGGCTTGGGGCTAGGTGGCAGTGGACTTGATGGGGCAGAAGCAAGCGGTAGGGGTTTCATGGGCAGAGGGGTAGGCAGGGCAGATTCCCCAGCCATCTTGGCACTTGCAGCTGCCGATGAAGTCTTTGCATTGCAGGCATGGCCTTTGTCGGGAGTGCATGGCGAGGACACAATGGGACGGGTCGCTTTGGTACGCTGGATGACCGATACACGCACGAAACTGCAAACAAATGAAATCTCACTTCAGAACTAAAAATTGCCATACTTGCTCTAAAGTGCACTTTCACTGCATGGTGCAGTAATTCACATTAGCGGGGGTTAACAAGGTTTTACTGTGTTATCGAAGTCTGGCAAGTGTTCATGACACACATTATATGCACATAAAAGTTCTTTCCCCTCTTTGCATATCTAAAATTGACCCTCGTATTATATTCAGGCTTTCACAGTGTGTCAGTCAAACCAGCTATGAAACTTCTGAAACAGCATCTTCACGGAACAAAATCCATGAAAGCGTTCTGTCATTAGTATCAGTCAAGTTCCAAAATTTGTTTAAAACTCTGGGCATCCCCGAATTCCAGTAATTCTGTTATGCTGCATCAGTGCCGGGATGTAGAGACCTATGTGTGGCCGATTCCTTCACCTATGCTGAAAAGATCAACCTTGGCATAGCCAAGAGAAATCACAATTGAGAAAAACTAACCGTGCTGGAGCGGTCCGGGGCCGGTCACAGTCAGCCCAGTCCAGCTCGAGTGGCTCTAGCATTGATGCTACAGCAGAAGCCAGGTCTTGACCAGGCTGCCGTTCGCAGTCAGGAGGCAGGCATGGCAGGCAACCTTGCTCCTGACGGCCCACAGGGGGAAGCACCTGCAACCAGCAACACACATCCCTGATCACCAAGCCCCTCTCTCTATGTCTAGCAGAATAGAGGCACGCGCATGCATGTGACGAGTTGAGACCTTCGCAAAAGGTGTGTCAGCAAAAAGCACTACAACAGCCTAATCTAGTGTTGTGATTCGTGTACATATGGTCTCGTCTGTACATTTGCAACTGCTACAGCACATGCACATTCAGATCCTCGGGCAAATTCTGGCACTGTCTAATAACGCATTCATCACAATTTATGGGCATCTTTACAAGCTTGAACACTTGTGTAGGTGGCCCCACACAAGTGTACATCATTGTTGTGTTGACGCATCTTAGCTGCCATCACATCATGCATCTTCACTGTGACCGCCTTATCTTTATTTTTCTGGGTTGCTGGCAGTCCCTTCCTACATCATTTACACTGATCCAAGGACAACATCTGGCACAAACTAAGAGGGCAAACAAAGATACCTTTTCTCAGGCATTTATTGACAATTTCACTTTCTTGTTGCCAAAGTTGCAGTGTTTGAAATTCGACATTGCAGAGCAGAAAGACGGGACAGTAAACAGTGTCTAACAACACAGGCACAATGTGCAAGAACCTCTTTTGTCCACCCTCACTGCATTCCATTTTTGCAGTGTCCACTGTGATGTAAAAACACCAACTAGACTGGCAAAACACTACTCAGTGAACCTGTCATCATATTGTCACCAGTTAGTGCCATTGTTCAATGGCCAAATATGCCAGGGACAAAAATGTTAAATTCTACTTGCCTGTTAAAAATAAGTACACTCTGCCAAGCCTTTCTTGGCTGACCGCAGACGTTTTAAAATGCCTTACCACGGAGTCAATGTGACAAGATGGATCAATCGGTGCAGTACAGAAGAAATAAAAATCTACTAAACCACACCCTTCAAAACCAGAGAATAACACATGACAGAGCTTGTAAAAATTCTAAGAAAGTGCAAACATGAACCGTACATAAGTGCTAAACACAATATCCAGCCATGCATGTATCTTGCTCAGCTTTTGAACGGCAACTGCTGAGCATCTACATGCATATCACGGCTTAAAAGCACGTGGCAAGGTCCATACCACTGCCCCCGGCACCAGTAATGGCAAGTTCCAAGTTGCATAAAGAATCTGAACAATACTACTTCAAAAATAAGCTACGAGTGCAATTCTATTACATTTTGAAAGAGAAAAACTGTGATCCGAACAATCATAGAAGGAAGCTACAAAGGAAACCTACACAGGTTTCTCAGAGATGGGTTTCTCTGGCAATTTTTCTCTTTCATTAACCTTTATCCATCTTGTGAGCTTTAGCAGAACTGATTCAGATATTCTATTACCTTTGTGCACCCCTCCATACATTATGTCTCCAAAGTTGGACTCTTACTGGCACAGTCATCAGTTGTACAAGTGAAAACCCTCAACAGTGCCCACCTTATAGTAGCGCCCAGGCTCAGCAGTGCAGGCAGTGCCTTCTTCGGGCAGTGAAGCACACCGGGATGATGATGGACCCATTGGCCCAAGAGTGGCCAGCAAGAGAACCTGCAGCATGGTGCACACAACTTTAGTTTTAAAGCTCAGGGCTGCTAAAGAGATGTTACTATAAAGTAATGAAAAAAAAAAAGCATTATGCAGATCCTGCACACAGGTTAAAATCTATGTGAAGTGAAACTTTAATGATTGAATGGTTAATTAAATGCTATAACAAACAAATGCGATACATGCAATGGTGTACATTTTATCTTATGCAACATGTAACCTCATACAATGTTTATGTTTGTGCAACACATAGATCACTAATCTTATACAATGTTTTTGTTATACATTACACAGTTCACAAGCTATAATGAAATACAAACACCAAGCCTGGTGGATACACACCGAGACATCGACGCAATGTCGCAAGGACTAAGGCGATGCATGATATTTGTCGACAGAACATTGGCGATAAGAGGTGTATGGCATAGAGTAGTATGACACATATATAAATTCATTTTCTGCATCTCTTGTGCCACACTGGTACGTACCCTATCTAGAAGATAGAAGTAGCCCAAATAAAAAATTTAAGAAAATCAGAGACCCCCTTGAATAATATACATTACTCTATTAAAAGGCAGAGCTGCCAACCTTAGAACTCAAGAACTACTATAGATGTCAATAGCACAGGTGTCCGTTTCTTCCCGCGTACTCACATCATCGCATTCGCACGTTGCGGACGCATCGAGAGCCGGCATAGACACAGGAGAGGCACACTACACGCCTTTCCCAGTTCTCCCTCGCTCTCGTGACGCACTCCCTTCTCCCACGCGTGAGCAAGAGAAAGATCTGATGCACGAGGACATACCATGTTTACTTGATTCTAACGCGCACCATTTTCCATGACCAAAAAAAAAAAAGAAGTACAATATCACGCACCTCGTGCTTTCATACATACTATTTTCTCTCATTTGGAAAAAATTGATTTATTCCCAATATGCTAAAGCTGCGATGAATAAAAACACAAATGGAAACGGCGTACCTTGCCGCCAAGATTCTCACTACGCCAGTACGAGTCGCGTGGGGCAATAAATATCACTCGTCGTCGCTATCAGACAACTCCTTATCACTATCAGCGGATCAAAGCATTTCATCCTTGGTGCCGTCTACGGCATTCAAAATCCCGCACTCTTTAAAGGCCTTTTTGACCATGGCAGACGTGATCGTGCACCATGCATCTTTCACCCATCCAGCAAAGTCCTGCAGCAAGGCACGCCTCATTTTATTGGAGTGCATGAATTCGTGGCAGCCACTGACAAGCCATTCGGTGTAAAGCGGCCGAATTCTATCTTTCAGTGGCTAATTCTAACAAACATTGAGCGACTGGAGCTGTGATGTCATGCCACCGAGTATCACAACAAGGTCGGTGTTGCATGCAGCCAGCTTGTCCTTGACACGCTGGTCAAGGTGGCACCTGAACGCGTCGAGCCTAAGCATCCCACGCAGACCCAAACTGCCACCGGGTCTCTTTCGCCAGATGTTATCTATCCAGTCTGCGACGAAGTTCGTGGTCATATAACCTTTTTTATTTGCGCGCACAATCACGCCACTCGGATACGCGATTCCTTTAGGGAGCATCTTCCGTTTGAAGATACGGGGGCAGCTTGTGCCCATCCGCAGTGCAACAAAGCATTGCAGTGACTAGCTTTTTTGTGGCCAGAAACAGATATACAGCTTTTGCTCCCCAAGGGAGCCTATACAGTAACTCTAGCTTATTCTGCAAACATGTCACTGCACTTCCAACCTGTTCGACTGAAAATAGCACAATGACCTCCTCAGGTCCAGTGTCCATCTTTAAAGACATCGTCTAGATCCTTCTCTCTATTACGCTAGAAAAGATAAGATAAAAGTTCTGGTAAAACACAAAGCTATGTGCCAGTGGAAGTATACATAAAGTGTCTAATCTAGGCTTATGCAAATATTCTCTACGCTACGTTACCGTCAACGTGATGTCCCTATTTCCCAACATGAAGCTGGTACGCTGTTGTGTATGCAAGGCATCACTGAGAGGGAGACTAACTAGCAGCCACACAATGTTAAAAGCTAGCTAGAACTGCTATTGTGGAAACAGTGCCCAAAATTAGCCCACACTATGTGATCCGAGCATGCAGTCATTATGAAAGTCACATTCAGTCAATAATTGAGGCCAAAGATGGTTTAACAGCTTTAGAAAACAGTAGCAAAAGAAACAGTAAAAAATTTGGAACAAGCATTTCAATTCTTTGCTGAAATATTGTTGCCATTTTTTTGATCTGACGTTAAGTCTTTAAGTACCTCACGCACCCGGTACAGGACACAGCCCTCTTCCAGCAATCTCCAATTAGCAGTCTTGTGTCAGCTGACTGTCCTATGCCTGCAGATTTTCCAATTTCATCACCACATGATCTCCTCCTCGACCTCGCAATTGAATACAACTGTAGGACTTAGTAAAAGGAAGAAAGCCTCTCATGGCATGTTTCCTTTCTTCTTGTCATGCTATCCACACTAACACTAGAAAAAAATTTTTTTTCAATGAAAACGCAGGTATGTGCACTCACTTTACGGCAGCGTCCCTGGAAGCCAGCACCAGCCCGACTGTGCAGGACCCCAGCACTCCGTTCAGTGCGTTTGGGCAATGCCCCAGACGCTTCAGCTCTGGCAACAGCTGCTGGTAGATGGTGGGTCACATGACCACCGCTGCTGCTGCAAGCGTAACAGGCTCATCAGCATGCCTCTCCAAACAACCTGGCTATTTGTTCACAAACTGTTATCATGCACAACCATAAACACTTCAGCGTAAGGCTGCAATTTAACTCTGCAGGGACAAGTTGCAACAAGTAGGATTGACAACCACCCTGCTTCAGCTGCTACCATTTCAAAAGGTCATGTTTACATTTGACATACGTATTCATACATTCCTTTAGATAGGAAAGAAAGCTTTCACCAGCGCTATTCACAGTGTTAACATATTGTCGATGTTTTTGAGTTTTTTTGTGCTTTTTTTGATAAGAGGGCCACATCCATTACTGTCAACTTATGCGAAGTACTTTGTTGCAGATTAGCTGGTTCATGCTGAACAAGCTCTGCACTCTGTCCTACCTCTCCTTTTGCCATTATTTATACACTTTGCACAGTACCTTATTTGTTCATTATGCCAAAGTTTCACTAACAAACGCTGTGCTATAATTATTATGTTAGTGCAATTGAATGCCCATGACACTATTGTCAAACCTAAGAATAAGCTGCAATATTGTAGCGATGCCTTTTTCGCTGCTATTCCTTTTCGCACTTCGTCAGTGGTCAGGGCATCGCTCCACCTACACTATAGGCCTCGTGCGCCACCTATAGAGGCGCCACTGATAGCCACCTAGTTGCAGCAAGGGTTCGCGGCTGCGATTTGTCCTTTGTTCGGGCGCCAGACTGCTTCTTCTGCGGTGACAGCTGTAGGGAAGACGCAGACCTCTGTGGGAGCGGGTATGAACAAGATGTTACCGGTGTTTGGGGCAACATGGTCCACATATGCGCCAGGTGCGTCCCGTAGACAAACGCCATGAATACCATTTACATGAAGTGGAGCTCATGTAAACTAGCCGACAAATATTGTTGACTAATGCGATGTCTCGACCGTGTTTTTTTTTAATTCTACCCTTGCCGTAATGCTGCTTCTGTACCTCAATAATAAGCACCCGTCGTTAGTGCAGACTTAGATAACAAATCCGCACGGTGCGATGTCTGCATATGCCGTTGTGATTTTTCTGCCGATGAACACATGTGACGCCGCCGAATAAGTGTAGTGAAAGTCGCCTGAAGAAGAATAATTGCGAATTTATTGATAGAAACGCGTACACTATAGTCAACGAAGCCACCAAATGCACGGGTTAATAAAAGCGCGTGTTAGCGCTGTACCGCCGATGAACTGCCGTTCGCGGTGCAGTTTTTGCAATTTTAAATTCCCTAAGGGAGCTGCTTGGAAACGTACAAAGTTATAGTCTAACGTTGCAGTACTTTTTTTAAATGTTACTAGAGAGAGGTCCCACATAATATATTTAAAGGCAGAGCAGCGCCAGTCAAATTAGATCCAGCGCTGGCGGCAAGGCCGGGTTTAGTCCTATGTGGCGTAAGCATAATAAGAAATAATTCAGTTGAGTACAAAATTCACTTGCAAGAAGCTACCACGTTGTGAAATAAACAAATCACTCTGCGTGTTAAGTCTTCTCAGACAGCATCAAGGTGTGATACTTACCAAATGTGACGCCAACTATTCAGCGAAAAATGGAACAAAATACCATATGCAGTAACTATTAGCAATTCTCGCCCTGAGCTACCTATATTCTAAACACATTTCCCAAAAAAACACGATATCTAAGATGCCCTCGGGCGAAATGAATAAAGCTGTTAAAGAAGCACTTGCTTGGTGTCATTCCGATAAGACACAGCGTGATTTATACCCTTTACGAATGAGGCAGGGTGAAAACCTCGCAGCTCAAAAGAATCAAGAGTTATTCATGAAGCAACTAGCAACAGTTAAACATGCGCGAAGCCACGCATAAAATAGATGTAAAAACATGAAGTGCGCGACAGCTGGTGCGAGGATTTATCGGGCCACATAAAACTAACAATTTCAGTTCTTGCAAACTTCTGTAGCTTTAACATACAACACAATGCGCTCATGCAGTCGTGCTGCCTAGCTAGCCCAACGCGGTAAAGAAGCGGAAAACAATATAAGTGGCAAACGGCATTCCGAACTTTAGCGAAATGCCTTTAAACCACATGCTGCACTGCAGGACTTCGTCGCTTACACGTCCAACTACAATCGAGTAAAAAAATAATAATGAAAAGAAAAAAAACCGAAGCGACGAAGGAAAGGATGAGAACAAGAAATTTCGCGCCGAAGCGACGATCCATTGCCACCGTTGCTCCTGCTGATGAGGCTTTGCGGGGAATAATTAGAACCCTATCGCAGGCACGTTTTCGCCGGTATTTGAGCCCCCCACCCTGCAACAATTCTTCTTCGACATTCTTCGGAAGCTTGGGCCATCCCACACATGCGAAGGGTGTTGCCTATTTTGCTCTCAAAACACAAATAAGACGGAGAAGCACTATCAGCGACGCAACAAACTACGGCGTGCTACGGCGCGCGGCTCGCTCCTCTCCCGTGCGTTCCGCGCAAGGCCGCCACCAGTGGTGCGGCCATCGGCCTGCACGCAGCCTGTAACATTGGATCAGGCAGGCGTGAATGGTGGATGATAAGAGTGGCACAGAATCAAGCAGAAGGCATCACTAAAGAATCGCAGTTTAGGACTGCAACACACTGCAATGAGAGGCCACATAAACCCACATACAGGAAGCAGCTGCATTTTTGCTGATGTGGCTCAGTGGCAATGCACCACTGTAGTGAACTCTGCACTACTGCCAAGCTTCCTTGTAGACACACGCTCAACAACCTAGATTTTAGAGGCTGGCTTTCCTGCACAGCTAAGTCATTGCACTTGCATAGTAAAGAAGGGTGAAAGGAAATAAAGATGTTGCATTACACTTTGAACACTTACAAATATGACTGCAAAAGGTGCTTTCTTGGGCTGGTAAATTCAAACAAACAAAAAAGAAACAACTTGCATTATATTCATGCAAACACAATGCTAACAATTCGGTAAACTGAGTTTACACCAATAAATACAAGTGCGCAAATACTCATTTTTGAAATTGAATTGAATAGTGCCAGAGGCGAATCTAATATCATAGTTTATGAATAATGAACAGCTGTTATCACACTTACTATAAAATGATGTTCGCATCCTAGTATTCTTAAAGTTAGCAGGTTTCTGTCATTACATAGTACATAATGAGGTGTCGCTTAATAAAAGCACAAATGGAGCATAAGGAGCAAACAAGTAGTTTTTTCGCATGCACAGGACTCTTCAGAGTGTGAATGATCGCTGCATAAGCTGTAAAGTATGGCTACCTAAGCGATGTAGCCAGTTTCACTATCCATGTTACGATGTTTTACGTCTACATTATGCCCACGGGGGTGAAAATTTATCATACTTTTGCTCCAATTTTATATTTACTTGGGTTAATTTTTCCATTTACCAATAGAGGCTATTTGATTCAAAGATAGAATTGAATAGGACACTATTTGATTCATTATTCAGAAATTTTGAATATTTATACACCCCTCCAAACTAATTACCATACCATAAGCAACAGTACTAAAGTTTACAGGCCACAACATGCATGACACTAACACACCAGTGCTTCTGCCGACTTCTAGCACTAAAACAATCTGGAGGCCTAGGGCTGCAGTTGTGGTCACCCTCTCAAGCTGCAATGCCTTGGCGATGCAACGAGAGCTCCACTAAAAAGCCTATGGTCTGCCTCGGCCCCACACTGTAGATTCTACTCTTTGACAATACTACTTCAAACACCATAGAGTTTCTTATAATTACCTAGAGGAAAAAACTGGGCATGCGATGCTATTGTAGGCATGGGAATACCGGGAAGTAGTCAATATGGATTTACATCTTTCTTAGAGAGCCAGGGCACTTTGAAGACGTGTATACACTGGTTCACTTTTGTTAACTAAAGCAGCATGTAAAATGCTGGGTTGTACTACTATGTCAAACAAACAAAACAGTACTGGTGGTGCTTTAAAGTCGGAGAAAGAACTATGAGGGCAGCACTCAGTATGCATCAGTTTATATTGTCCGTTTTCTTCGCCTATGAGTTGCAAAAGTAAAAAAGACTTGTGATGACTTCATTGTAATTATTTGCGTATTCAAGACAAGCCTGTCGCACCAAAATCCAAGCGTCCCAACGGTGCCACAGTTCCACAGTGGTACCAACTTCCCTTTTCTATGCCATTCTGATTCTGTAAATATATTATGTTCTTGAGTGGTTTATGGTAAGAATTAACACAGGAATTTTAGAAAAGCTGCTCTTGAGGGTAGCTTTCCCTCAATGCATGCCATATAATGGGATAACTGGAACCAGCTGAGAATATCTCTTGTCAGTGGGTTGGTTACACGATGCCGGGCACGATGCCGGGCACACAAAAGGGAAACCACAGAGGCGCAGGTGGCAGGTTTCGAGTGTTCACGCGCTGCCACTTACGTGCACTAAACACATTGTCATCGTTGCCGTCTCTCTCATTGTCATCTGAAGCCATCTCGTACCAACAAAAAAAGAAAGCCACCCTCCGAGACAAACTTTAGGTGTTCAGCAATGCTGCTCTTGGAACTACTCCAAGAAGGAGCTATTTCTTTTTTAGGGACACCACCGCCACTAGCATTTCTCATGTGTGCCGCCATTTTTAAATCACCATTGCCAGGCTAAACACATGGTTAACGTGCAAATCGTGTTTTTTTTTGCCATTGCCAGGCTAAACACATGGTTAACATGCAAAACATGTTTTTTTTTTTCCAGACTCCTCCAGCCCTCTGGTGTTGAAAATTGAAACCAAAGCCAATTACAGACCATAACTCGTCTTTAGCAGTGGCAGCAGCACAATATTGGGCTGAACGAGTGTGTGTGACTCGCCATTGGTAACATTTGTACAACCTCCCACAACGAGTACAGCTCAGGATTGGGCATTAAAGGAGAACAGACAGAAAATTTTTGTACGATTTTTTTTTTCTGTTAAAATAATCGTGGACCCCATAATACCGGTACAATGCCTCAATACCTCGAACATACAATAAATCATGATTGCAAAACGCATGTCAAGATTAAATTGCGAAGGTGGGGTCATATGGCATCACTGATGCATGGGTTGGTGCATTAGCTCAAGCCGCACTGTGATCACTCTGTCAAAAGCGGTAGGCGATGCAATAATAGGGAAGAGAATGTGGGAAGGACGAAGGGCACTACAAGCTCTAGCAGAAGCTATACAGTGGTTATAAGCCACAATTTCAGAGGACTACAAGAGCACGGGGCCAAGCTTATTATCCCATGTGGAAGTGGAGAAGCGCAGAGTGAGAGAGCAAAGACTGGTTTATGCTGTGTGCATCCAACTTTCGGCGACCACTGCTTCATATTTTCATGATGTACAGAGGTAACTTGTAAACTAACCCTAAGCCAAGAAGCTGTGCTCCACTTCGCAATCATTTTGAAACAGTCACCTTAAAGGAGAGCATAATTGGAGTTTTTTTTTCCCACTCAAGAAATCTGGCATGACACTAGTTACGGGGTCAACAGCTAACTGATTAAGCACAAAAAGGGGATAGAACATTCTTCAGTCAGTGCTCCTTTAAGCATTTTGTTGGAATGCTCCTTTAAGCATTTTGTTGGAACAGTTGGAAACCCTGAAGCACCCATAGCGTCTATATAAATGTATTTCGACATCTGCACTCTTCACATTATAGACATTACAGGAGGAAAAGGAGGTGTCACTTTCAAATAGTTTTAACAGATAAACTGATCAAAAAGAGAAAAAAACTGTAGACAAGCTTGGTCTTCACTGAAGGCTACAACAATAAAGTGCCATGCACTAGGGCGCTGCGGTTTCAAATGTACAAGGCAAATATGATATGTTCAGCTTCTCTTTTGTTTTGGTTTGAACGCATTTCAAAAAGTGCACGCCTCAGCACAGAGAAAAAAATTGGTTAACACAGACTGAGCATGTTGGTAAAGCTTCAAGACTAAAAACCAGTGCAAATGGATGCAGACAGAAAAGAAAAGCAAAACATCTTGTTAAGCAACACTGCTGTTGCTAACTTCACCTGCTGACTTCACCCTTTCAAATTGTGTCAAAGCAAACTGCAAAAGACTTGGCAGTATTTCTAAAGTACTTCTGATACCATCATCATCATCATCATCATCATCATCATCCTAGTTACGCCCACTGCAGGGCAAAGGCCTCTCCCATACTTCTCCAACTACCCCGGTCATGTACTAATTGTGGCCATGTTGTCCCTGCAAACGTCTTAATGTCATCCGCCCACCTAACTTTCTGCCGCCCCCTGCTACGCATCCCTTCCCTTGGAATCCAGTCCGTAACCCTTAGTGACCATCGGTTATCTTCCCTCCTCATTACATGTCCGGCCCATGCCCATTTCTTTTTCTTGATTTCAACTAAGATGTCGTTTACCCGCGTTTGTTGCCTCACCCAATCTGCTCTTTTCTTATCCCTTCACGTCACACCCATCATTCTTCTTTCCATAGCTCGTTGCATCGTCCTCAATTTCAGCAGAACCCTTTTCGTAAGCCTCCAGGTTTCTGCCCCATATGTGAGTACTGGTAACACACAGCTGTTATACACTTTCCTTTTGAGGGATAGTGGCAACCTGCTGTTCATGATTTGAGAATGCCTGCCAAACGCACCCCAGCCCATTCTTATTCTTCTGGTTATTTCAGTCTCACGATCCGGATCCGTGGTCACTACCTGCCCTAAGTAGATGTATTCCCTTACCACTTCCAGTGCTTCGCTACCTATCGTAAACTGCTGTTCTCTTCCGAGACTGTTAAACAATACTTTAGTTTTCTGCAGATTAATTTGCAGACCCACCCTTCTGCTTTGCCTCCCCAGGTCAGTGAGCATGCATTGCAATTGGTCTCCTGAGTTACTAAGCAAGGCAATATCATCAGCGAATCGCAAGTTGCTAAGGTATTCTCCATCAACTTTTATCCCCAATTCTTCCCACTCCAGGCCTCTGAATACCTCCTGTAAACATGCTGTGAATAGCATTGGAGATATCGTATCTCCCTGTCTGACGCCTTTCTTTATAGGGATTTTGTTGCGTTCTTTGTGGAGGACTACGGTGGCTGTGGAGCCGCTATAGATATCTTCCAGTATCTTTACATAT
This sequence comes from Dermacentor variabilis, assembly GCF_050947875.1. Taxonomy (NCBI): domain Eukaryota; kingdom Metazoa; phylum Arthropoda; class Arachnida; order Ixodida; family Ixodidae; genus Dermacentor; species Dermacentor variabilis. The sequence goes on from NW_027460346.1 coordinate 6,803,617, forward strand.
GGCTCATCTACACCCCGATTCCGTAATGCCTCCATGACTGCTGAGGTTTCGACTGAATCAAACGCTTTCTCGTAATCAATGAAAGCTATATATAAGGGTTGGTTATATTCTGCACATTTCTCTATCACTTGATTGATAGTGTGAATATGGTCTATTGTTGAGTAGCCTTTACGGAATCCTGCCTGGTCCTTTGGTTGACAGAAGTCTAAGGTGTTCCTGATTCTATTTGCGATTACCTTAGTAAATACTTTGTAAACAACGGACAGTAAGCTGGTCGGTCTATAATTTTTCAAGTCTTTGGCGTCCCCTTTCTTATGGATTAGGATTATGTTAGCGTTCTTCCAAGATTCCGGTACGCTCGAGGTTATGAGGCATTGCGTATACAGGGTGGCCAGTTTCTCTAGAACAATCTGATCACCATCCTTCAACAAATCTGCTGTTACCTGATCCTCCCCAGCTGCCTTCCCCCTTTGCATAGCTCCTAAGGCTTTCTTTACTTTTTCTGACGTTACCTGTGGGATTTCGAATTCCTCTAGGCTATTCTCTCTTCCACTATCGTCGTGGGTGCCACTGGTACTGTATAAATCTCTATAGAACTCCTCAGCCACTTGAACTATCTCATCCATATTAGTAACGATATTGCCGGCTTTGTCTCTTAACGCACACATCTGATTCTTGCCTATTCCTAGTTTCTTCTTCACTGTTTTTAGGCTTCCTCCGTTCCTGAGAGCCTGTTCAATTCTATCCATATTATAGTTCCTGATGTCCGCTGTCTTACGCTTGTTGATTAACTTAGAAAGTTCTGCCAGTTCTATTCTAGCTGTAGGGTTAGAGGCTTTCATACATTGGCGTTTCTTGATCAGATCTTTCGTCTCCTGCGATAGCTTACTGGTTTCCTGTCTAACGGCGTTACCACCGACTTCTATTGCGCACTCCTTAATGATGCCCATGAGATAGTCGTTCATTGTTTCAACACTTCCTGAGTTAAAGCCGAATACCTGTTCTGTAGCTTGATCCGGAATTCCTCTAGTTTCCCTCTTACCGCTAACTCATTGATTGGCTTCTTGTGTACCAGTTTCTTCCGTTCCCTCCTCAAGTCTAGGCTAATTCGAGTTCTTACCATCCTATGGTCACTGCAGCGTACCTTGCCGAGCAAGTCTACATCTTGTATGATGCCAGGGTTCGCGCAGAGTATGAAGTCGATTTCATTTCTAGTCTCACCATTCGGGCTCCTCCACATCCACTTTCGACTAACCCGCTTGCGGAAAAAGGTGTTCATTATCCGCATATTATTCTGTTCTGCAAACTCTACTAATAATTCTCCTCTGCTATTCCTAGAGCCTATGCCATATTCCCCCACTGACTTGTCTCCAGCCTGCTTCTTGCGTACCCTGGCATTGAAGTCGCCCATCAGTATAGTGTATTTTGTTTTGACTTTACCCATTCCCGATTCCACGTCTTCATAAAAGCTTTCGACTTCCTGGTCATCATGACTGCATGTAGGGGCATAGACTTGTACCACCTTCAATTTGTACCTCTTATGAAGCTTCACAACAAGACCTGCCACCCTCTCGTTAATCCTATAGAATTCCTGTATGTTACCAGCTATTTCCTTATTAATCAGGAATCCGACTCCTAGTTCTCGTCTCTCCGCTAAGCCCCGGTAACACAGCACATGCCCGCTTTTTAGCACTGTATATGCTTCTTTTGTCCTCCTAACCTCACTGAGCCCTATTATATCCCATTTACTACCCTCTAATTCCTCCAGTAAAACTGCTAGACTCGCCTCACTAGATAGCGTTCTAACGTTAAACGTTGCCAGGTTCAGATTCCAATGGGGGCATGTCCGGAATACTTGAATGCAATTCTTGCTAGCTTAGGGGGGAGGTGGGTCCTAAAATTTTTTTTCTTATTTTTGGGTGAATCTTTAATAAACTCCACTGTCTGGGGTAATTGTTCGTGCTGATTTCAGATCTGTAATTAGATTTCTGATAGCTGTAGCAGTTCAAAAAATATTGAGGTCTGAAGTCAAATTAATTTCAAACTTGTTACTGGGCTTTTTGATGATTCCATCTTGCTAAACCAAAAACTAAATGCATGACACCATTGCTAAAGACCTACTGTAGGGGGTGATGCTATTTTTATTCATTTGGAAGCATTTTGCGAGCAAGAAAACAATCTTGCATTTATTATGAACATGTTTTTCTAATTAGCAGCGATTACTATACCTGAATGTAATTTTCATGACGGTGCAAGAGTAATAAAAATAGCATCACCCCCCAGATCATTTCAATACGAATAAAATGATACCACCCTTTGTCATTTTTGGCCAAAAACAACCCAGAAAAAACACCCGTAAGGCGGAGTACAGTGTGCAAAAACATCGAACTGAAACAAACTCATTTGAAGTTTCAAACAAATGTAGCTTTTGCTGAAGTCAATCTACACCAATACAAATGGCACCATTTTGAAGCTGTGTTTTGTAAGAATGGCCATACTAAATGTGTGACTGCACACTCAAAATAATAGCACACTGGCCACTGAACTAGCACAAGAAACTTTATTAGGCACCACGCTCTACAAAGAGCATGGTGCCTGGGTTTCAAACCAAAGTGTAGAACTCTGTGTGGGCATGAATATAGTTCCAGTGTTGTACATGCAGGCTGCCTGATTGATAGCAGTCTCCATTACAATCAGTGAGGCACTTTTTTTTTCATTTGGTAGAATTGACCATGTTACTGAATGAAGGCTCCGAGTGTAAGTAGCCTTCCAAGTCATCTTCACCTGACAGTGGCTGTGGAACTTAGGATCAGAGAGCCAGTGATAGATATGCAGCTGCTAGGTGCTTTCCAGAATTTTACTTTTGTATGATGCCTCGATCACTTCTGCAGCCAGGTGTGTGCCAGCCCAAGGGGCCTAGTGAACAGAGCTCATGATGAGGTTCTCTTTATGAAGGGGTGGTATGATAGATATTGTTACGAGCTATCGTGACAATATGATAATAGAGTGAACGCGCAATGTGCTTGGTTGCGAGTCCGAATCGCCGATGTGCGAAATGCATAGCTGCAGATACAAGGAGCCGACGCGCGATGTGCTTAGTTGCGCAGTTCAAGGTGCCGACGCGCGAAATGCCTAGTCGCGGGCTCGAGGACTCGACCCTCGATGCGCTTATTCGCGCAGTCCGAATTGCCGACGCGCGAAATGCCTAGTCGCGGGCTCGAGGAGTCGACACTAGATGCGCTGGTTCGCGCAGTCGGAGGCGCCGATACACAAAATGATAAGGTGACGGTCCGAGAAGTCTGCGCGCGATGTGCATGATCGCCTAGTCGGAGACTCCCTATGCGCGAAATGTTTAGCCGCGTTTCCGAGGATTGCGCGCGCGATAGGAATTTGTCACGAATTCGAAACACCGAGTGCTGAAAGGCTTAGCCGCATGTCCGAGGTTTCCGCGCGTGAATCTTGGTCGCGAAGTCCGCGTCGCCGATGCTCGGAATGCTTAGCCGCGAGTCTGAAACGTCCACAAGCGTAGGGATCGGCCACGCTACTGCGATGTCCGCGTAGCGCCCGTTTTGACACGTCGAGATTACGGCGAGTGGAGACACCAAACTCGCGAGGTGCAAAGAGCCGAGCAGACGACGCGAGCGCCGGACGAATGGCGAACCGCGCTGGAGTCACGTGGCGGGCGCGGCCAACCGCAGACTCCGGCACGACCTTCAATCATTTGCTTTTTGTGCGCTTGTTTCTGTATGGAGGAGATCGCTGAAGCGGCAAATTTGAAGACGGAGAAATGCGCTTTCCAACGAGACCAAGATGGCGGCGCTCGGTCGCGCCGTTCCGGAGATATTGTGGCGTGAAAAACGCTGTTCTTTCTTGATTTCCGCGAGATTTTTCGCCACCTTGGCTAATGAAACGAATTTTTTAGAGCACTTCTAGGCGGTTTACAGGGATGATATTTGGGTATCAGATAGAAAAAGGGTAATAGAAACTGAAAATGATTTTCAAAAAATCGGTTTTCTGGCCATTTTTCGCGATCTAAAACCCGCGTCCCCCCTTTTAAAAAGGATTACAGACTCCAACAGCAAACGCATGGAATAAATCATTCCATAGGTACCACCTAGCCAAAAATATGGTAGTCCCAAACGGCCCAGCACTGCTGCTGATGATGAGGCGAAAACAAGGCAAGCCCTATGTGAATGGTCAAATAGTAGCCACAACAACAGCAAAATTGCTGTAGTGTGGTGGGCTTCACAACATGGCAAAGAGTGCAAACTGGGCTAGGTGATGGCTATTGCAAGACCGCTGTGTTCCATGTATGTGCAGCTCACTACTACATGCCACAATGGTCTGGCCACAAAAGACGATGACATGCTCAGTGCACTGACCGTGCGAGAGCAGTGGTATCTGCAAAATCAGGCTTCCACCTGATTGAGCAGGATTGGCTAAAACACAATTTGTGGACACCAGGCAGCAGCATCTGTCTGGTTTTTGTTCTCCCACAAATTATAACATTTATTAGCACATAAAGCATAAGCCACTACCCAGGAGATCAGAGCTCACACCTGTACAATCAAGAGGCAAGTACACAGTAGCAAACACACATCAATGTAGTGAACATATAATGGATTTACTTGGCTCACGGAGGAAGAAGAACAACTGGGAGAGAGCACGAAGTCAGGCAGTTAGCCTTGGCAAGGCACACTTCTCCAACAGAACCCCTCGTTTTCTTCGCGGCCCACTTGCACATTGGCACTTGGGAAATGGGCCCTACATGGTTGCCCGATCTTTCAAGGCATTGTCTGGTTTGTGGTAGCTCTTTAGTGTCACCTTCGTCACAATCGGTCCTCACCACCTCATACTCTCTGCATGCTCGAAAGGGCATTTCTCATTTGCTCAGTTTTGGTTTCTTGCACGAAATAGGCTGGAGTACCAAATAGTTGGAGTACCAGCAGCTCACCTCTGGAGGGATGACGGAGACCTCCAGTGGCGAGGAGTAATACGGCTGCAGCCAGATGACGCTGTCTGCAGCTGGGGAAGCACCGTGCTGCCCAAAGCCTTCTCAGCTGCACCATAGAAGTGGAGAGCTGTCAGTGGAATACACATCCTGGACAAACAGTGCTTGCAACCAAGTTCTCTCTGCTCTCATTCAGTGCCAACTGCTTTGTTCTCACCTGCACTGACGAACCATCTGAGACACTCACTTTTAATGCAGCACTGTCTGTAGCAGTCGAACAAAAATTAACGCTTACCATGCGTTCGCACTTACCTTTCTTCTTTCCAAAAACTGTCACATCTGCAACAGTAAGCAAGGCTTGAACACATTCACAGGAAAGTTACAAAAATAAAACAATACACATCTGTAACATGCTACCGTTCTTTTTTTTTTTCCCCGCATCTTCACACTTCCAGCCAAGACTGCCCTCAAATACAACTACAGTTGCTGCTGCATTTGAGCGCAGTCGAGTTGGATGCAGTATCGGCATAACTGAACACTATTTTACATACAACATCACTTAGCTACGCCCACTCCCCCTTGCAGCAGAAGGCCCTGAGTAAACCACTGGATGATACCATTTAAACATTTTTTCAACAGAAATAATGTGTTCGCTTGCTTCTCTCACTAAAACAAGTTATTCATACCGATTGTATACAAACAAAAGCATGGATAAAAAATGAGGCCTACGTCTTCAGTGCGTCAGTCAGCCGTGAAACTACAGTTCGACTGCTGAAGCAGTAAAAAAAAAATATCCAACAGGTATGCTTCAACATGTGCAATGCACATACTGACAGCATTTAGATAAGTCACAATGATAAAGGATTGTTAGCTCAACCCTAATTCAGAAGTAATTCAACTTTCATGCCCAATTCCAGCAAGCATGTGCATTGTGCACCCCGTGATGTCAAATCCTTGTGAATTTAAAGCCATTTTTCTCAGCTAATCCCTGGAAACACAGCGAGTGTGCAGCACCGCAAAATCTACAGTAGTGATGACAGTGAACTGGAGGCAAAATAATGTAATGCTAGTATCCAACAAACATAAATTGACAGACACTTCACAAATGTACCAGCAATCGGTTTGTTGGTCAGTCACATTGAAGTGGGGTGAAGTGTGGCACAACATAGGGACAAGGACACAAGACTGAAAGTGACACACTCACAGACAAGCCTTTTGTGTCATTCTTTCAATCTTGCTTCTCCTAGTTTCCATGTTGTGGTTATATATTGCTTCATTCTAGGCTTCTCAAAGTCACAGCCCCTATTGCAATTACGATGGCCCTGCAGCAATCATGACAGCTGCTTTGTCCTGTAAGCTTGGTGTGTATCCAAGGGTGTGGCTACAAGGCCCCTTTGTGGGTCAAATTTGGACAGAACTTTCTGCGGCAATGCAACCAATGCCATGGAGTTGCACGAGGTTCCCTGCTCAGATTTGTCTTCGGGCACAATTCACTGGTTGCAAAATAACACAGAAGCTACCTATACACCCCATTTCTCACTCCCAGCATCATCAAACCTCAATTTGACAAAGTTTTCATCAGTAACATGATTTTGAAGCACTTTCTCCATCACCACCAAGCTTTTTTGCACAAACCCCCGTCAGAAATTACAATGTACTAATTTGCCAAACTTTCTGTCGCTCAGCTTCACACATCACAGACACACTGAAACTGCTAATAATTGCTGTTGCATGCATGCTTTCTGGCCCGTGTAAAAGCTATTTGACTTAGCTTTCGAGAACAAACAAGACGTAATGGCAATGACAAAAGAAAACTCACATTTCCTCTGATAAAAATGTTTGTGCAAGCTCTTCGCAATGCCTTAATAACATTTACAATGTTGAGACCATACTAAGATGTGTAGAGACTACTCATAACACTGACATTAAGGAGTTTTAAGTGTGTCCGGTATTCTGCCAAAAGTGGGTGGATTGCCGGGTGAGCAAAGGCATAAACGTGAGCAACTGGAGTAGCGACACCACCTGGTGGCGTCAGCCCTCCAGCCACTTACGTTTACACCCCCACTCGCCTGGCGATCCACCCAAACCCCCTGCGTTTGCCAGAATATGGCGTAAATTTTCAGCAGCAGCATAATTGTGTTCCTGCCAAATATGCACACCAGCAGCAATGTAGAATACACTTGTTAACTGCAATAATAGCTCTGTGTATGTCTGGTTGAGCTCTGTGCCACCAGGTGACACCACTTCAGGTACTCATGTTTACACTCCTGCTCACCTGGCAATCTGCCCAAATTGGTTGTGTTTGCCAGAATACCAGGCACACTAGAACTCTTTATTCCCTTTTCATTGTCATACAGTGCTTGCAGTACTTGCAACACCAGACTCTCCTCCTCGAAGCATGTGCAATGTGGTGCATCTCATCACACCTGCATTTTCACTGTCAAACATAGCATTTCAATACTTGGCTGTAATGCTAAGCACTTCAATGCAAGCTGTAAAATTACATTCAGGCACTTTACGCGCCAAAAGCACAATCTGATTATGAGGCACCGTTAGCATGAACATGCAAGCATGTGGCTCATGCTCAGCATAGCGCCAGGCGCAGGAAGCTGTGCAAAGCAAGCACATGCGTGAAATGCCGAAAAGGCACCACACGTCGAGTGTCGTCAGCTGCAGAACCACCTCTTCACCCACACAGCCACCTGGCCATGTGATTGCCCATTATGGGGAAACATTTTCACACACTGCCACTCATGAGACATGGAAAGCATATAAGTACACACTTCTACCACAGTGCCGCCGTAGGAGCTTATTATTATTCGCCAGTGGCAGCTTTGCAAAACCACTCACATCTCCATCAATCCATGAACCGACCATGACGGAGGCAGGCATCACCGAGCTATGCCATGTACAGCAGCGTGAAAAACAACGTGCCCACAGTGAGACCCCTTGGCATTATGTTACACCACGCTCCGTCTGCAAAATTAATGCTTTGTGCTTTATCGTGCAATAAAGACCAAACGCAAAGCTGGCATCAGCTAAAAGGGGCTTCGTAGTGTCCAGATGGCTGGCTAGAGAAGTGGAACTTTTCCCCTCTAAATCCCATTCAATGCAACAACGGCACATAATGTGCACAACAGAAGTGAAGGGGTAGTTCACTCACAGACGATGCACGGCATGTGCCACCTTTGCAGTGTTCTGGGCATGAGCGTGGTTCTCGCCACCTGGCGCTGCACTGAGCATGAGCTACGCGTTCACATGTTCCCTCTAATGGCGGATCAACCTGAACAGGAGCGTTTTTGCATTTCAACCCCATTGAGATGCCGCCGCTGCAGCCAGGATCAAAAAATGCAAGGCCGCAGCCCACTGTTATCACTTAAACAGACCTACTATGGTGCAGTGAGTAGAGCATTTGGCTCACAAATGGAAAACAACACGTTTGAATCCCAACAATTTGAGACTATATTTTTCCCCGCTTCGAGGTACTTTTGATGACGCGCTCAGTGATGCACAAAATTTTTACAATGTGACGCACTTTTAAGTCCAAACTTTCAAGACCAAATTTGATGTTATCTGAAATTCCTTTGATGCAAAGTAGCCAAGCTCGCAAATGGTGTCTGTGCTAGTTTTCCTTCTTTTCTGCCTTCCTGGATGCAAGCACAGTCGAACCCAGATATATTGAACTCTAAGACGATCGCACTGCAGAATGGTCTTCATATGCTGATCACAACGCTAACCCTAAAAGCATGTGTCACCCGGACCAAAGACTGTGGTGCACCTAGCACGTGTCAAAGTGCTTGTTGCACATTTTTATTCAGAAAAGGTGGAAATGGACACACTGCACAAGCAAACTAGCCTTTATGGATATGCACCTTCCCGCCATCAGCGCGCTTGCACTGCAAATCGTGTGCGGATATGCCCAGCGATGTCTGTTACAGTACAAACAATAGGCAGATCGTCATACGTGGGCTACCAGGCGGACGGTCAGGGTGGGTTTCATTTAAGCATCCCATGCCCTGCACCACATATCGGACTGGGAGGACTTTAGTTTTCTTGAAGCAGAGTAGCGATCTGCTCCTGCCGACAATGACCGCAGTTTTGCACAAGCCATCCATATGAACAGCGAGCAAAACAGAGCCCCCTGCTGCTCATTTTTCCTTCATGGCATATAATGCCCTTCAGATTCAATCTCCTGTTTGACAGGACTTGCCAAAACAGTGTCATTTGAAATTCATCAGCATTAAATATTCCCGACGACACAAGAAGTGATCGTGTCTGCATTAGGAAAAGTGCACTTGCAGGGGTGCAGTGCAGCATTCCATATATCAAATGTGGCGGTGAAGGAGAGTTCGATGTACATGTAGCACATCGCTATAATTTTGCATGGAATCTTTAAGGGAATTTTACGACTGTTCGATATAGGCAATCATCTTATATAACCAAGTTTGATATATCCGGGGTCAACTGTAGCAGTGCAGCACCAGGAGCTTTGCAAGTACACCAGAGAGGGATGAGTGCACAAACGAAGACACAGGCACAGAAGACACGGGCACAGAAAAGGACAAGCACATGTGTGGCACCTGCTGCCTACTTACTAGATGGTGGGAGAAGGCTTCGTGGCACGATCGGCCGAGGCGCCCGATCCACAGCATCGTCATCCCGCTTTGCTGGAGGTCGGGCCTTCGGCGGCTCGAGCGGTGGCAGGAGAGCCTTTGGTGCCGTGGTGATAGCCTTAGTGCCTTCTTCCGTGGCCAGGTCAATGAACACAGGCTGACCCTCCTAAAGGTGACAAGGAAACATTACCTTTACGCTGCAAATAACAGACCATAGCAAGTGTACAATCATCTGACTTTGCAGCACATGGCTTGTGGTTGGTGGTGCTATCTTCCTACATGCCTGTGCATTGTATTGACATAGCTTCAGCTGGTGTTTGCAGCTATACAGCACCCACAATATGAGCACCACACATCGGGACGTTTCCTTTAACAGCGAACCACACTGTACATCCGGGAGCACTCTTGCAGCATGCTTTACGTTCGGCTAGTTAAACATGAGCGCTCTGAACACATTTGCATTTTTTTTATTTAGAGTGTCACACTGTAGCTAAGGGCGCCTTCGTGCCAACAATGCAACAAAGATAACGAGAGTTCCAGTCATGTGAAGGCTGCGACCTCTGTTATTGGCACAATGTCATGCGAACAATAATAAAATAGTCTGTCTTCTCACTTCTAGTATGTAGTTACTGCTCTGGCAAGCAGCCAAATTGGCTCGAGGAGGCTTTTTATTTACTGGGCTCGGCAATGTTGCAATAGAGTATGAGCACAGTAAGACCCTGTAAAATTAACCATTAGGGTATGGCATGGTGGACACACAACTGGACACTCTTGCAGCACCTTTTCCATGCAACACGGAAATGTAATGAAAAATACTACTAATTAAGCTAGGTCACACTTCTGAAGTAGCAAATAGATAGATCGATGTTACTGACAGCAGAGGTGTGGTATGCCAAAATATGTGCTAAACTGAAACACAAGTGGTGACCTCAACCTTGGATTTTTCTGCGAGGTCACAGAGCAAGATTAACACCTTCTGTGCCACACTATTGTCCTGAATTCCGATAGAAAATGTAGAAAAAATGAAGTCGGCAATAATTTAAGAAGTTAGTTTACAAAATCTCAACTATTTATTGCAACAGCAAAGCTTGAGAGCCCCACACAAAAAAATTTCAAAATGTTGTTGACAAGAAAATGAAAATGGCAAGAAACTTAGAAGTGGCATGGATGAGCCGAGCTTGTGCGTGGCCGTTTTTTTTTTTTTTTTTTTACCAGAAATGACAAGTCCAGATCGTCCATGGCATAGAAGGGGTTAAAAAATGAACCTTGGCAGGGCACGCAATAGTCTGAGCAAGTGAACAGGCACCAAGAGAAGGAAATCCAGTCAAGGGTGTTACAGACAACAGATGTATTGATAAGACAGGGGAAATTTTCATGTTGCAGGTGAGCTTTCTGTTCCTGCAGCAAAGGTTAAGTGTGGATCTCTAGGAAAGGTGTTAAACCTGCAGTAGACTTAATCAGGCTAATGATGAGAAATATTCTTTCAATTTCCCCTACATTACAGTTGAGCCTCATTATAACAGCCATATATCCAACACAAAAATACTTTCATTATATCTCGTACTCGTTATAAGCATATTTATTCATTATATCTGATAATTTGTTATATCAGTTAATTATACTGAGGATTAAGTGTACTATGCATGTGGCATGATGTGCTACCTTCTTTGTCCCCAATCATGCTGATCTTTGCTGTTTATGTGTAAGCAGTGTGCAACTATGGTATGTCCGTTGTTGCGGAACCACTGTGTAGGCACCTGCTCTTTGCAACTACAATATATAAAAGGTAACCATGGTGGCCAGAGATATCCTTGGCAAATAGGCAGCTGGGTCTCTACTAAAGACAAGACGAAAGTAACACAACCAGTCAAAGGAAAAAAAAAAGCCCAAGACACTGCGAATTGTACATTATACATGAATCTATTTTACAACCTTATGCAGAAAAATAAAACATGACCACCATCAACTGCCATGCTTCCTTAAAGCTAAGCAATGGTAGTAGGTCGCTTCTGGATTGCGCTCCTCTTTCTGACCCAATTGAATACTCTTGGTCCAGGCAACTTGAAAATTGAACCACCATCAAAGGACTTGTAGATAAGAGAAACTAGACGAAATTACTATTTCCGGGGGGGGTGTCGAAATCAGCAAGTTTAAATTCACTTACAGAGTACAGATAAGAACTCGCCACTATGTCCAACACACTTATGTGGCAGGAGTGCCTCCTGCATTCTAAACATTTCACTGCCCACAGAGGTGAATAATGATGAATACTCAGTTGAGTAACAAAGGAGACACAAGAGGGCCTGTTTTCATCTGAGGCCTGGATGAAAACAAGCTCCACTTGTTTCACTTTTGCACCAGCCTCGTTCACTTCCAGTTCTTACACAACTAACTTCTCAGACACTTTTGAAACGCAGCGAATCAACACACAGTACCATCGATATGTATTAACACACAACAGCAGGACACGCTACAGGTAGCAGTAGGCGACGACTTTCAACAAGTACTACTACTCACCGATATCAAAACTGCGCATAATGTGAACGTTGACCATTTAATTTAGTATGTTGATACATAACATGCAGATGCTTAACAGTTCTTTTGGGTACAGTGGCTACAGTGAACACATATCAGAAATCAGGATGGTGCAAAAAGTCATTCTATTTTATTCTGCTGGCAGCCCAAAAAGCTCACTTATGCATATTTATGCCTCGTTTTGCACTTGATGTATACTTGAATCTTTTAGTAACCATGCATTTAGTATTCACCTTCGAATGTGGCAAGTTACAAGCAACCGAACTGTGCAACATCAGCAGTATATAGTGAAACATGAGCTTTTTCCCTTTTGCCCTCCTGGCAAGCACACAAGATTACCAATAGTTATCAGCCACAGGCTGGTATACTGTACCAGTATGGCAGGGTTCTCCCGAACAATTTTTGAGGGGTGAACATATTGCAACCAGGGGTGATACCACGACTAAGCCTTTTTTTTTTTTCAGATATGACCTTCCGCCACTTTGAACTGCACTCACCAATTTTGCACTTTGGACATTATAACAGAACTATTGTGAGCCAGCCATGCATCCTACCACAATCGCCAAACTTCGTCAGGACAAGGAAATGCACAGCTTGCCGTGCACTAATCATGCGCCAAGAATTCGAATCTGCGTAAGCCAATACGAGTGCTTCTGTGTCCCCGTGGCAGTAGTAATGAATTGCGACGCTAGTTCCTGCCCTTTTCATTCACTTCCCTTGCTTTTATGTTTCTATGGCAAAATATGGTGATGGAGTTATCCAAAGAGCTCAGATCTCCTCTTTATGATGGTTCCAAAATGGCGGCTCTGCATCAATGATTCTTGCCTGAAATCTTCCTAGGGCAGGCCGAAAATAAACATTTTTGACAGAAGATTTTGACGTGTTCAGTGCATTCACTGACCCCTAAGCCCCACCGACACTGCCATTAAAGTGGTCTCTACTGGAGTCACCCAGGGGTCAGGCACGTGCGTGCTAACTACGTAGTCAAGTTTGATATATCCGGCGAAGGCAAAGTTCAAGATCAAAATGACGAAAGCTTAGGCTTGCAGAAATGCATGACCACCGGCCAGGACCTTCAGCAGGTCCTGATCGAATTAACCAAAAAATATAAGTAACCAGAGTCAAATTAACGGATGTCTACTGTATTCGCAGTTCTCATTCGAAAAGTTTAACAATAGCCTGTATGTGGCAGTGCCACATTCTCCACAAGGCATGGTGGTATGGTATGAATGGTTGAGAGGTGCATGGTGGGTTGCCTGCAGTAATATGGCTCATGTGGGCAGCCTATCAGCTTGTAAACACGCTCTGCAGACCAGCTGCCTTGCAAGTTGTCTCACAATTGTCCGTGCTACTTGCCGCTGCTTCTAGGCTTCGGCTTTGTGGCAGTGAAATGAATGAGCGGAAGGCTGTCAACCCTTTCCTTCTTTAAGCAGGCTCCTCTGCGATGGTCGTTAGCCGCGGCTGGAGCTTCTTCAGCCGACGCACAGCCACTGCAGCTTCAACGTTACAAAGACACTATAGCAGCTGCGGACTGTGTCAACGAGGGTTTTTGCCCATCAGAAAAGGATTCTGGCAGCCCCATACCGCAAGATTCTGGCAATCCCATGCTGCAAGAGTCTGGCAATCCCATGCCGCCAACTTCCCAATAGGTGGATGTCCTTCCAAGTTGCCCGAGCACCAGGCTGGGAGCATGCTTGTACCTATCTTACCAGTAGGTGCCCGGTGGCAGCACTCGTCTGCGTCTCACGGCAGCGGCAGATGCTCGACTATTTCACCAAAGCTGTGGTAGGGACAAGGGGTGCCCAGAGACCCTCACAAATCGCTATAAGGCCCCCTTTCGAGATGAGAACCCGTATAAATAACTGAGCTCCAGGTTGTGGTACGCCTCTACCCATTACTGGTGACCCCGGGATTCGAACCCAGTGCCTTCCGCATACGAGGTGGGAGCTCTACCATTTCACCACCACAGTCATGACCCAGTGGGTGGAACACCCAGTTCAGCTGCGAGAAGTGCATAGTTCCATCCCCACCACCACCTCTTACAGGCGTCCGGCTTTCCAGGGGTGCGTTTCTTGGGAGAGATTCGTACTGAACACGATGCTTACTATGCGAGAACGTACAACAAGAACGAAGACAAACAAAACATCCACACCATGCTTATTTTGGACACAGTCTAACTCTGGAAGTAGGCGACAGGCTGCTGCCTTCTACCACAACATATGCCTGCAAAGAGGCAGTCACGTGCAGTACTATGTGCAATTACAAGCAACAGAACTGGCTAGAAGACACAGTCAACATACAACTCAGCCGGCCACAATTCAACTCTTCGCAAGAATAAGAGATGCATCAATATGAAAATGGCATTGATGTGCAGCTCCTGAAGAGCCAAGCACCTGAGGAACTATTTTGCATGCATATCGGGAGGCTTCTTTGGCACATTAAGATTGGTAAGATATACCTCATTTTAACGAAGTCACACCTGACACGAACGTACCTTCATTATATCCAACATTTTTCATAAGCATGCATTCAACCATTGCTATTGTCAGTGAAAATTTTGTATTTTTTTCAAGTTATGTCATTACACCCAACATTTTGTTACATTTGACAGCACTATATTGAAGCGTGACTATAGCAGGCTTTCCAAGACTCCGAAGTGTAGCGACTCCTGTCCCATGGCAATTCATCAAACAGAATTCTGTGGTAGCATCTCTCCAGCACCCAACTACCCAAACAATAGACCTATGAGAAATGGGAGAGTATTCACCTTGCGCAGCCGACAGTAACGCATCTTCCTCTGCAGTTGCTCCAGCTTCTGGCGGGTGATCTGGTTCTCTCTGTGCCGGCGGCTCTCAGAGGCGCTGTCCTCATCGCTCAGCTCCCGAGGCGTGTTGTCCTCACTGCACCTTGCCAGTCACGCATGCACTTAGGGTGCGCACCAGTTCTCCCAGCCAGAGAGTGCACAGCAAAGTGGGTGGGGGGAGGCCACGCTAAAGTCGCTCCGATCCCCTTCGCAGGCGGCAGAAACGCATGGGTAGTATGCAGGGTCGTTGCAGGCTTCCCATGCGTCTCTTTATCTGTCCAAGACAATACCAATGGCACCTTAGAAGCAAAATTTTCCTTTTGCCAATAAGCACCTTGTCATCATAGCCAACTTGCCTGTCACTTGCAAGCATCATGGACTGCTTATCTGTGGAAGCAAGTCTCCCTTTTGCAAATTTATTTTAATCATGTAAAGTCTTAATAACCATGGCTGAGAAAATTCTCATAAAATAGTAGCCACAACGCAGAAATATGAAGAGCTTGCTGAATATTCTTACCATTCCTGCCTGCTTGAACATCACTGAAATCTTAGAAAATATAGAGCTTCTAAAGTTGAAATACAGAAGCACTGTACATTTACAGCATTACTGATTGGCTGACCAGAAAATATATAATTCCTACAATAAATGAAAAACGACAAACTTTCTTAAGGTAAGCAGATTTTGTTTCAAACGCTCAACATACCCCTTTTAATGAAGCAATGTAGCCATTTTTATGGCTAGATTTATAGCCATCTTTAGACAACCAAGCAGTAGGAATCAGCACCAATGCAAAAAAAGTGCACCTAGCTTGCACTCTTCAACAGTGGCAAGGAAACTATGTAATTAACAGGTGTAACTAAGGGGCTAGACACTGGCCCTCCATATTCTGCTGGCATTTTGCAAGCGATCCCATCTGACTAGCACTAGCTGCTACAGTTGCTGTTAGCAGTGCTTAATACGAGCACACTATTAAGATGTGAAGAAAATATTGTTTGGAGTGACAGAATGGTGTCCGTTGTTACATAGACACTTGCTGAGATTAAGTTCAACTACACTTACATCCTACCCCTTAAGATCAGTTACGTGGAAAGATTAATCCCTAGGCATACATTTAAGCTTTCAAAGGAAAACTCTGCAGCACAGCTGGTGGTATGCCGCACCATTGGTTGAACTTAACCGGTGTTGCCATTTCAGCATAGAGTTTTGAAGACTAGGTTTAAAGGCAAATACAAAGTGAAGGGAACATAATGAAAGAGGTATTGCACAGTCCCTCTGATCTATTTGCCCACTATCTTATAAGCTTGAGGAAGGACAAATATACTTTGCACTTTTGGCATTTGCATTGCTGCTAATGGCTCATCTATGCTGCATTGACATCTAAATGCAAGAAGCCTGTAGGTCAATATTCGCCACTATGGTGCCGTTGAGGAAATGCAGTATTGCTACATTTTAATACATCTGGCTTGGTAATGGGTTCACCACACTCACCAGGCCCATTATATATGCCTACTACTTTCACAAGAACTGAAGTCCTCATCTCATAGGTTCAGTGTTAGAAGGCGGTCACCAGATAGCCAGGTCAGGAATTGGGTGAATTGGTTCTAGTTCCACGAGGCAATGGTGGCGCTGTCACACACCTTAGATATATTTTCATATTTTACACGAAATCATTTTCTACAAGAGAAGTAATAAGAGTCAGCCCCCCCCGAATTTTAGGTTAAGCTGAAATCTTTTACACAGTGTTAAAGGGACACTAAAGGTTAATATTAAGTCAACGTGGACTGTTGAAATACCACCCCAGAAGCCTCGAAACGCTTGTTTCGTGCGAAGAAGAGACTTATTTTAAGAGAAAATGCGTTCTGAAGCGTCCGCGTACCTCTACCGCAGTTCAAATCACCCGCCCTCCAATCGAGGAGTATTGACGTCATGGTCTCATAGTGACGTTGCGCAGTCGGTGAGTAAAACGGCTCCCGCACATGGCCCTACGGCTTTTCTGCACAAAACGCAAACGCGCGGCCAGAAACAGAGCCAAGACAGAGCCGACAGCAGCGCGAAAGCCTAACTATGGTGGCTAGCGGAAGGGAAAGCGCACGACGATAAGCTGGTTCTTTATTTTATGACGCCAACATTGACGCTCGTTGCAATGGATGGCCCTGACAACGACACATTAGCTCACGATGCTGGGCTCGAGTTCAGCGATTTAAGCACTGATGAACGTGACCTGCTGTTGAGGGCTCGCGCTGCCGGCGTCGTTGCGTACTACTACGACGACGGCCTGCTTTGAAAGGCACTTGACGCGACTTCAGTAAGTAGGCGTTCAACTCGTAATCCTCTGGACGAAAGTGCAGCGAGCACACTACGCGATTTTTCGGCTCTTTGCCAGCGCGCTGTGGCAGAGGTACGGCACTTGACCACTTCGAATGGAGAGGTTCACTCGTTAGCACACAGTGATAAGTAACGTTGGATTCGCCGCTGCAAATACCCTTGGCCAAGTTCCGCGGACCGTTCGTGCATCCCACGACATCACATGTACGTGGCATTCTCGCTGCTTGTTCCAAATGCAAGTTTCGTGAGCTAGCAGGACCACCGCAGCACGACGCGATAAAGAAACAACTGAAACTCCAAAGGCGCGCGGTGCAATGTCGAGCACGCAGAGTCGAGCGAAAACGAAACCTTTCGATCACCCATGCTATTCAAGGGTAACGTCAAAATGTTATTTTTTCTTAGAATCGAATAGAAGTAGACAAGTAGCATTTTCTTCCGTCTTATAATCTAATGAAATTATCTTTTTAATACGAGTAGTTGAGTACTAGTGACATAAATTATGATGAGAAGTGCTTTCGTCATCAGGCTAGTACCGGAATGTCGCTGGGGGGTCTCAAATCGTGTCATGCATTTACCTCAATTTCTCGGTTACTAAAGCTCTGTTCGCAATTATATAGACTTAGACATTCTAGAGCATTGCTTTATCACTTTAACTTGACTTTCTGGTAACCTTTAGTGTCCCTTTAACCAAACAAGTAAAGGTGCTGCGGCTATCAAAGCCTCAGTCTTGGATTAACTGCATTAAGACTGGCATTCAAGTATGCACATGTGTATGGCTGTATTAAATATATAACAATCACCATTCATTGCAAAATCTGCTCACCATTTCAATCATCACTGATTGGAAAATCTGCTCACCATTTGCTACACCTAAAGGCATTCCCAAGCAAAAGCAGGGTTTTTGTTATTTAGGTCCGCTACCAAGACACTCCAGTCAAAAGTCAGAATAATGATTGTTGTATAATTTATTCAACTTTAGACAGCGGTACCAATGGAAGATTAATATATTGAAAGGAAGTAGATCCTCCTTGTCCTGCCAAAAGTGATAAGCAGTAATGATGAATAAGAAAATGGCTTTTTGTCCAATCAGGTGCATTGGAGAGTTTGGACATTAACAATACAACCAACCAATTGGCTCTGAGAAACAGAGTGCACAACAGTGGCTGCTGGCACAGACCATAACACAGTATTCCCAATTGTTTTCAGATATTTTGCAAGTAATATTCACTATAAGTGTGGGGGAAAAAAACTTAGTAAACAGAGCTTGGCACATCAGAACCTATCCCTACTGACCTTTTTGTACAGAAAGATAGACAAAAATAAAAATGTAGTCGTAAAAAGGCACACATTTTCTTGCTCATAACAGACAAGAAGCCAAAAGATGTCATCTGAACTCTTTTGCTTATTAGTATTTGCCATACAAACACTAGTTTTCATACAAACAAAAACTGATCTGAACAGCAACCCCCAAACTAAAATAGCACACACATTTTGCTCTATTCTAGGCCAAGACCACTTAGTGGACACAGAAGTAGATGACAATGTTGCTCTTGACACAGTCTAGTCAAGCTTAGTAAACGTACTAGTACAGCTTGCCAGAACTTGCATTGTGGATTCCCCGTCATGCACATCTTGATGTGTCTTACCAGTTTGCACGACGTACAGAGTAAGCAAAAAAGTATCTTAAAGCGAAGCTGCTAAGGTAAGCTTTGCAGCTGTTTTTGTATGGCATTGTGTTTGGTATCAACCAGGAATGCAACCTGCATCTGAGGCCCAAATTGTTGCTTCGAAATGTAATTACAGTCAAACCTGAATATATCGAACCCACATATACCAAATTATTGTATGTAATGAACATCAGTAAAATCCTCTCCACAGTTTCTGTATAAAACTTTGTTTTTATATCGCGAACTTTTTTGCAATCTCCTTCACATTCTATATATCCAGATTCGACTGTACCAATGTATAAAATAGTACTTACTTTTCATACACATCACATGAATATTTAACATCTTCCTTGCACATTTTTTTCTTTTCAGCCAGTAAATCATAAATTTTGCTTCTCAAGTTGTATTTTATTGGCTTCACATTGGAAATGAGCTAGGAGTTTGTACGGTTGTGGTGGTGATAAGCAGCAAGCAATGCAGTTGGCATGGAAGCCCCGAAGTAGCCATATAACCAGGGCATTGTCGATGAATCATCAATAAGAACAGCCGGCAAACAGACCCATAGTACCTTGGACAAAGGGTGCGAAAACTCACTTATACAGTTATGTTTTCTTTGATGTAAAAGTGTTTCATACAACTTCGAAGGATTCTTCTTTATCTGCCAAAATTTGCTACGAACTGCACGCTGCTAGCCACACTACTGCACTTAGCATGTGAAAGTGCACCTCAGGCACGATTTCTCTCATGGTTGGTGCAGTTTATTGTGATCTGCAACAGAGAAGTACAGTTGCCGTCACAAAGGCTGACCCACATAGTTTGCGATTTTAAAGTTCAGCATAGAAGACAGGCATAAGAGTTTGTGCTGTCCTTTTAGTTCCTGCAGTGCACTTATTTTCTATGCTCAACTTTTCAAAGAACTAATCCTCACCGCCTCGCTCAGCTTTCTGTCATTTGAAGTTTCATGACCCACATAGTGGGCCTTTCACATGTATACCGTGTACTTTGGCTTCATCTTTACAGATTTTATGGAGCACCAAGCTGTTAATTACATCTAAATTCCTGGTGAATTCAGTGCTGCATTTACCTCTTGCCCATATTCTGCGAAGAACTGAGAACCTTGCACAAAGTAGTTATCACTGCTTGCCTGAAAATAGCCATGTCACTATTGCAACGGGGGCACAACCTTTTCCAAAAGTTTGCCGACGAAGAAAAACTGGTTCCACTTGGCTGCTCAAGGTGATCATCTATGAAACTAGGATTAATGCATCTCACCCAGAGCACTTGCACCCCACGGGGCGAGAGGCCTAGCTCAGATTCATATGTTGGTTCTACCATGCAGATGTAACACCACTAGATGTAAGCAATGCAACACCAACTAGACCAATAGATTACAAAACTGAAGAACAAAGTGCTGAACACACCACAGTCAAAGACCAAGTAAGAGATCCAAAAATGGATGCATGTCGTCACAGGATTGCTAGCACCACACTACAAAGGCGACATTTCATTTCCATAAGTAATTACAAAGCAGGCAACCCCACGTCTTGCCATGGTTTACAGAAATAATGGCGAGACGTAGGGTTTCCTGCTCACACCCACAAGGTGCAGGTAGATTCGATAAACGAAAAGTTGCCATACAGCCTTTTGGTTTACATTCCAGTGCTTTGAGTTGATTAACTCTTTCCCTACTGTGCCCAGTAAGCATCACTGGCCTGTTAACAATGGTTTCCAACGCCGTTTTCGAGACCTTCAGTGTCCCTTATGGACACACTGCACCAGCTAACATATAGTAGGAGAACTAAACTTTTTCTTATGGAGTTAGCTTTTTTTCCGGCTTGGCTGCGATTTTTGAGTGGGCTCTTAACACACGCACATGCTCATCAGAGTTGAAAGCGAAAACGACAGCCTATGAAAGCAGTGTGCATGCTCCGAAACATTGCAGATCTTGCGATCCCGCTGTGTCTGTGGCCAATTTTATTGACCGCTCAAGCAACAGCAAGTAAGAGGATGCTGTTCTTTCAGCTGACTGATTCTAAGAGCAATTTTTTCAGTAAAAGTAGTTTTCAAGGATAAATTTTGATTCCTTTGCAGACAGTGAGTATTAGATAGCAAAACATTTTGTATATTTTCAAAGTTTTTTTATTTTTCCCTTTTTATATACAAGCATATCTTTACAAGTTTTGTTCAATTTCATTCTGCAATCTTGTTCTTGGCAATTTATATTTTTTTACGAGATAAATCTGGTTAATAAATGTATGCCTGAAAAGCGGGTTCATTCTGCTTTGCTTTCATGTACTGCATAAAATTTTCAGTGCAACAGTTTCTTCAAGAAAAAAAAAGGAATCTAGCGTAACCTTTAAAAAAAAAAAATGGCCATTTTACCCATGGTAGAGAAAGAGTGAAATTGCCCTCACACTGCCAATCATAAACGAAACAGTTGGCTCAGAAGGTAGAGCAAATACCCTGGAAAGGCAGCAATACCTTGCTCTGTGCTCAGAGCATTAATTTTTTCCACCACGCAGCTTTTCAAGAAAGCCCTTGCGAGTTTCCTTTGTACCTTCATGTTACTATATCGCCCTTTCATTTGCGAAAATAGACGTGATCGAGGAGTATCTCCGCCCCACCGGACTTCGATGCTCCCCCGCCAAGTCGGAGCTTCTGCTTTACAGAAAAGAGAAGGGAGGCAGACCCAAAGATTGGAAGCCAGTATCCGAAAGCAGCATCAGTCTTCGCACTTGTGACGGGGGGGTGATACCCAGGGTTGACGTTATTCGGGTCCTGGGCATGTTTGTCGAATTCAACGGCGGGAACGGAACGGCTCTCAGCAAGATCATCGCAAAGACAGACAACGCTTTCCGCCTCGTTCGCAGAATAGCAAACCGGCACCGAGGAATGAAAGAAAACAATCTCCTCAGGCTTATCAATGCATTCGTACTATGTCACTTTACGTACACAATTTCTATGCATAACTGGCTCAGAGCGGAGCGAGACAAACTCAACGCTCTCATCCGCAAAGTGGTCAAGAGGGCTCTCGGGCTACCCATCAGGACCCATACCGAGGATCTCCTTAGGCTGGGGGTGCATAACACTGCCGAGGAAATTGCCGAAGCCCAAGAACGCGCGCAACTCACTCGCTTGAGCACCACAGCGGCAGGTAGACACATCCTCGAAGAGCTGGGTTACCAACCTGCGGGATTCCCGATGGTCAGTACCCCGATCCCCAGGTGCATTCGAGACAAGTTCGAAGTGGCGCCTGTGCCCCGAAACGTCCATCCCGTCCATAACGAGGGCAGACGCAAGGCCAGAGCAGCAGCCATCCTCAAACAGATCAAGCAACGAGACATTAGAGCAGGCTTCGTCGACGCCGCGGAGTACAGCGATGGGAAGACCTTTGCCATCGTTGTGGTCGACTCCAGCGGCAAGATTTCCAACTGCGCCTCCATTCGCACTTCAGACCCCGGTGTCGCCGAACAAGCCGCCATCGCCCTCGCCCTGCTAGACGGTCGTGGATCCGAGATATATAGAGATTCCAAAACAGCAGTTAGGGCTTTTCAGAAGGGTTGCATTGCCAAGCAAGCTGCTCGTCTTCTTAGCAGCTCGAGTCGAGATGCTCTCGCGCATCATTCAATCCACTGGTTTCCAGCTCACGTAGGGTCGGTCGAGGGTGCTCCCCCGAACCTCAATGAGTCTGCTCACGAGGCTGCGCGTGACCTCACCGACCGCGCTTCCTCTACAAGAAGCACCGACTCCCCTCCTCCCTACGGCCACAGGGACGCTCCCGCTACTCACAACGAGCTTATTAAATTCTTCTACATGTCTAGAAGGGTCTTTCCACCCCCTCACCCCAAGTTGAATAGGGCGCAAGCCGTTTCGCTTAGGCTTCTGCAGACCAGTACGTATCCGTGTCTGTCCGTTCTCCACGAGGCTTACCCGGACGTGTATCGCGACGACGCCTGCCCCTCCTGCGGCCAGACCTCCACTCTAGCGCACATGCTGTGGGAGTGTGGGTCGACATACCCCCAGTTCATCAAGGAGGAGTGGGACTCGCTTTTGCGTAGCCCCGCTCTAGAAAAGCAAATCCTGGCCGTCCAGCGTGCCCGCGACCGGGCCGGTGGGCTAGACCTGCCGGTCCCGACGTGGGACTAGCCGGGTGCGCGACGAGTTCGCGTCCTCGCCGGACCTACAATAAAGTTTATTCACTCACTCACTCACCAGTCCCATGACAACATCTAGCTGCACTTTACGAGCTTACTAGCAGTTTAGAGTTGCAGCCCTTGAAGAGCAGTTTCAATTCATATACAGAACTTCCAGGAAAGCTCTGCAGCATCAGCACCCGTATTAGCGGCTGTTAATGCTTTCCCGAGCTCGAGTGCTTATCAACAAGATCAGCAGCATGCAGTCTTCACCTGAGCAGCCCCGAAGGTGACCTAGGAGCGCTGTCCAGTACAGTGTACAAATGCACCTTGTCCCCGTCTCGCATCACGACCAGGCGCACTGCCCGCACTCGAGGGACATTCAGGCTCATCTCCTCGCTACACAGAGACAACAGGTGCAGGGGAGCAAGAACGTAGTGTAAGACAAAGGTGTACTAAATTTTTTCACTCTCACAAAATGCAAATAAAAATTAACTTTCCTCTCATGTTGACACTGCAATCATTCCAAAGCTGGAGAAGATTACCTCTAATCACTGCTGCAACACTAATGAGCAATCTTTAGTCCATACATCCTCTACAAAGAAGCTCTAGGGCAGCTTAGTGTCAGCTTTACAAGAGTACACAATAATAAGCCTGCTAATCTGGCTCTACAGGCAGCGACACAATGACAATGCTATATAGATGAAGTTAATTTATTTGACACTGCCACAAGCTAAATCACTGTCTTCTTCAGTAAAATCACTGTCTTCTTCAGTACAGTTGCATCACAACAATGATGTCAGTCACTCTGTAATTTTGGCAGTCATACACATGCAATGAAAAGCGTACACCCACCCTTTGGAGTCTAGATACTTGGCCACATCATTCAGGGTTGGCCGCTCATCCAGGTAGGCTGCACACAGGGCACAACCAGATGCCAATAAGAGCTCTCTTTAAGAATATGTACTCAAAGTCAACTGGAATTGTAACAATTCATTTTTTTATTCTTTTCGAAACCTTCCTCATTGGCTTGGGTGCACCCATGCCACTGTTATCATTGTAATCAGTGACCTAGAGTAACAGATTAAGGAAAACATGAATGAAAAGTGGAATTTATAGTTACACAATATGGCCTCAGCTCAACAAAGTATGGCATAAAAATATGCTAAAAAAGCAGTCTGAAACTGAGGCACATACGGACCAATAGAATCTTGTCCACTTGACACTTTGGCACAGTCATGTTGCAGCACGCTATCATTTCAGGTTGCAACAAATCGAGAACAAAATGGTAGGTACCACAATACATACGTGTAATCAAACGTCGCAGAACAAGCACACGGGCTGCAACAGACATCGCAGCGACAACTCTGGGTTAGTCTTAAGAAGTATACCAACACCTTGAAACAAAAGTGATCATGCTCTGCTCTTACCAAGGAACAAAATGTTGAACTCCTGATCTGAAGGTGACACACACACACAGCAGCAGCAACTTTTACAGAACAAGAGATCCCTTACTAAATGTGTGCAATATCATAAAATCTCGTCATAACGAGATGGGATATAACTAACAGATATGATGAAGTAATCATAATTCCCTTAAAAACCTATGCTTTTCATATCTTGTTTTAGCAAAGCACTAATTTCCTTCAAATAGATAAAACAAACCTTTTTCAGTCTGGAATGAAAATTTACGTCTAAGGCATCAAATCCAGAGCAGAGCTTTAGTAATCGTGAAATTGAGTAAATTTTTGAGGCTCCCCGAGACATTCAAATACTAGCCCGATGACATAGAAACTCAATATAATTCTGTAACTAATACTCCACCACTCATAATAAAAATACTGTTGCCCTGCATTATAAGATGGAAGGAAGAAAATGCTACTTGTCTACATTTATTTGATGCTTAGAAAAAAACTATTTGACAATACCCTTGACAAGAATGTGGGTGGTCAAAAGGTTTCAATTTCGTTCAACGCTGCACTGCCAGTGCTTTCGTGTTTCAGTAGCTTCATTATCACAAAGTGCTGCACTGCTTTTGCAAGCTTGCGGCACAAACTACTGTATTTACTCGCATAATGATCACACCCCTGAATTTTGTCATCAAAATTCTATTCTTTTTTCTTTCCCGCGTAATGATCACACCCCGAACTTGTTGCAGTGATATGGCGTGTGCCAAGTCTAGCTAATGATGATCGCGCTTACCATTTGTCAAATGCTATCAAATGCTACGTGAACGACTCTTAATGACATACCAAGTGGTTTGCACGCGCCAAACATTCTTAAGCAGATGCCCCACTTCATTCCACTCATCACTTTCCACACTTCCATGAAAAAAAAAAAGCGCTACAACAGAACTTGTTTTGGCTTTATTACTTATAGGCATAATGGTTTTGGCCAACAATGGTTTTGGCCAACAACAACGACAAAAAAGGCACCTTTCGATTCTTCTCCTGTGGACTCAACAAATCACGAGCGGCCACGATAGCGGCCACGTTTACACTGATACATTAGAAGTGTACTCTATTCATAAGCTGACACTTGTAACACAGCTAAGATATTTGCCCACCGTTAGCGGAAACGTGCCATATTAGGATAGTAGTGAAGACAAATGCCGCAGTTTCCGTAGCATGCCCACCATGTGTTTCTATGTCACTGGCAGCTAAGCACGCCCATCTCTGTTTCTGTCCCCTCAAAGTGGACATGGCTATGTTATTGTCGCAAACTTGCCAATATTAATATTACTCATTACTGATACGGAATAAACTGTTTCAATGCGCATAATGCACCCATGAGAAGAACAAAAAATCGTGTTCGGCTTGCTCCGCCAGCCGCCATTTTTGTTTTGGTGTCCCGCACTATTACAGCGCAATTGTACAGCTGCCGCCGCCTGCTTGACCTGTTGTCATCCCGCAGCAAATGCGCGATGAAAAAAAAATTCTTTTCGCAGGAAATTTAAGCCGTGTACTATCGCACCCCTGAATCTGCATCAACTTTTTTGACAAAAAAGTGCCATCGTTATGCGAGTAAATACAGTACAAGTAGCAGAGAATGCCACGTCCATGTGAGGTCGTGTGATGCCCGAATGGTCCACACCACCTGACCAAAAAGTGGCAGCTGCAGCGGCGAAACCAACACTGTCAGGGCTCAGTTTCTGGTCACGCTGTTGCACTTTGCACAAAAACTGTAGTGCAGTCTGTCAGGCACTGTTTTACTCACCCACAGCAGTACACAACCAGGCTAGAGGGGAGATGCACACACTAGAGGGGGATTAGTGTGCATGCGTCTCCCCCTCTAGCCCAGTTGTGGGCAGCAAAAGGAAGTGATGGCACATGTAACGTCACAACTGCCCGCCCGGGGGCAGGCGGTTTGAATTGCGATAGAGGTATATGGACACTTCGGACACTATTTTCCCTTAAACTTGGTCTTTTCTTGGCACAAAAACGCTGCAGGGTTTCTGGAATAGTATTTTAACAGTCCACATTCACTTGACATCTGCCTTTAGTGTCCCTTAAGTTCAAATATGGCTGCGCATGACTGAAGAAGCCAACTCTCACACTCTCCTGCACTCTATACACATCATGCTATGCCTTGGTCAAAGGTCATGTACTACACCATAACAAAACACGGACAGCAGAGTACGTAGCTTACATGCAGAAAGGATGCTTCAGTAATGCTGTTCCGTCTAACTGTGGCCGCGATAATTGCTGCACTTGCATATTCAAAGGATTCTTTACATATTGGGACTGTGCTTGAGAATGATCTATTTCGTTTTTCTCTCTTTTCGCCGTCATTAGCTCGGACACTATCGTCGAGATCTGTTACTCGGCAAGCCAAACAGAAAATGAAATGGATTGTTACAAAGTATGACTTTGGCTTGGCTTTTCATGCAAGTCCCTCATCGTCTAACGGTCATCACTGGACACCAGCATAAAGAAGAGCTTTTTTGTTGTTCAGAAAAGTCTGCACTAGAACAGCAGTGAGCGTTGTACGAAGTCTGAAGTTCGCAGCTCTCCACTGGCATGCTCCTGAAAAGATGCAAGACCTGTTACGTCACCACCGCTTCTGCGCACGATGGCAGCAAAAATGAATTAGCCTAGGCAGTGCATTAGAGACCACAGTCAAATGCTCACATCTTTTACAGTCGTTAGGAGACGTGCTGCAGGTCTTTGGCACAGCTTACCCTATGATCATAGTAACAGCTCACACCCCCCGCCCTTCCTGCCCCTACCTCTGTGGGAAATGTCAGCCGCGTGCACTAACAAACCTTACAATGAAGTAATGGGTAAAATTAAGTAAATTTGCCTCCTCCTTCGATTCTATTATAGTGAAGTTTTATTGCAAATAGAATAGTGATGGTCTTCCACCAGTTGTTAGGATGGCTAAGAGCTGTTACATCATGCTCTGACAGCATAAAAACAAGAGAATCAAGAACCAACGTCCCTTCACTTTTTTTTAAAACCTCTTGCAATATTCTGCCTGTTTCTATAGAAAAATACAGCAAGCATGCATAGGCTGCAGACATTGCTGTCACCAGCATTATACTGAAAAATAACTGTCCAAAGAGCGAATAAAATGTGACAAAGACAACAAAATTATATTTGAGCTTACGTTTTCTCCCGACATTTGCTTCAAGGAGAATAAAAGGCAGGTCGCAGCACAAGTAAAAATTAACAATCATGACCCTATAACTAGAAGCAATGATACACTAGGAACCACTACCCTCAATTTTGCAATAGCACTTGTTATTACAACAGTTAGACAAGCTCATTAACAGTGCTAGTGGTAAAGAAGGCACCTTTTATTACTTAGTCATTACTTCTTTATTTCTTAGCTGGCTTGCAAAAATACACCAGCAGAACTGTTGAGTTAAATGAATACAAAGATCCAATTATTTCAGTACTGTGACACCATATAGTAATAAACATTAGGCATAACATTAATCACAAGCATAGCACATTTCTCCCATTTTTTTTAGTTCAACAATAACTGCGTTTTAATTGTTAAAGCCAGAAAAGTACATAAGTAAATGTTTCACTGATAAGCACACTATGTAACAGCAAACTAGCATTGTTTTCTGCAAGAATCAATGTGTGAAAAACTATAACAGAACTAGAATATAAAGAAAGGGTCATTGTGAATCCACACAGGTATGCAGCCCAACAAGTGCTATTATGTAGCATTACAAAAGGAACCCTGCAATATTTTTTCCCAACTGAAGACTAGCCCTGCACAACACAATTTGCACCTCCTTCAACCTCCTTGTCAAACATGCACAGAGATCGAAACTATTCACAACAATGCATCAACATGTTAACAGACGTAATCACAAGGCGTGGTCGTTTCTCGCATACCAGGCCACTTGCATCTATCACAAGGAAGGCAATTGATCATCGTCCCCACAGAGTAGAAGTGTATGTGCCTCGAGAGGCTACGCAAGTGTCCCAGCAATGCAACATAAGCCAATGCATTTCGGCATGGCTTAAAAAAAGGGTACAAACATTTAAATGGCTATGCAAGTGTCCCCAACAACGCAGAGCAGGCCAAAGGATTTTGGCAAATGAAGTTATTCAGCAGGGAGAGCAACACACCTTTGCGGGTGTTGATGGGGCCTCCTCGCATACCCAGCACGAGCTTGATGGTGGCTCCATCAGTGATGTTGCATTCATGCAGGGATGAGTCGTCTGGCAGCTCTTGGCACTGCCAGATCAGGTGCTGCTGGGACACTGGGATACCTGCGAGAACAGGTGTCTCAGCCAGGCAAAAGTCTTGTGCCCCTAATGCTGCATAGGGGTTTCTTTGAAGGGACACTAAACAGGAAAATAAGTTCAGCTGTATTGGAGTATTACCCTTCCGCAATACCAAGACCGCCGCTCTTATCGTGAGAGGCTTCAAAAGCCGAAACAGCAGCAAGAACGAAAGATGGGTGGCGATGCCACCTTGAAGTTCCCGCACGAGCTCGCCATGTCAGATTTTGACGGCGTTTGCTCAAACCTAGATTTCTGGAGTACAAGGCGAACTACATTATACGCTCTAAAAGAGCCAAAGACTGAACTTAAACAAGTTTCTTTAAGAATGTTTATTGCGCCACAATGGCCTACAAGTAGGAGAGAAAACCTCTGAAATTGTGACATCACACTGACAAACCAGCACTGGTGTTTCAACATAAAATTTACAAAATGGAAGTTCAGCCTTAATTTTCTCATCTGTAATCAACCTCCTTATCAGAAATTAACCAAAATAGAGCTATGAAGGAATACCTTGTCAGTCTAAACTGATTGCATGCATGCATTTCTTTTCCTTGAAAAAAAATCATCATCAGCAGCAGCAGCAGCCTATTTTATGTCCACTGCAGGATGAAGACCTCTCCCTGTGATCTCCAATTACCCCTGTTCTACACCAACCAATTCCATCTAGTGCATGTGAATTTCCTAATTTCATTGCTCCACCTACTCTTCTACCGTCCTCGATCCCTTCTCTTGGTACCCATTCTGTAACACTAATGGTTCAACGGTTATCTAACCTGCGCATTACATGACCTGTCCAGCTCCATCTTTTTCTCTCAATGTCAATTAGAATATTGGCTATACCTGTTTGCTCTCCGATCCAAGCCGTTCTATTTCTGTCTCTTAACATCATGCCTAGCAGTCTTCGTTCCATCACTCATTGCGCGGTCCTTAACTTGTTCTCAAGCCTCTTTGTCAGTCTCCAAGTCTCTGCCCCATATGTCAGCAGTGGTAAAATGCACTGATTGTACACCTTCCTTTTCAATGATAAAAGTAAGCTTCCAGTCAGGAGCTGGCAATGTTTGCTGTATGCACCCCAACCCATCTTTATTCTTCTGTGAATTTCCTTCTCATGATCAGGGTTCCCTGTGATTAACTGACCTAGGTAAACATGCTCCTTCACTGACTCTTGAGGCTGACTGGCAATCCTGAACTCTTGTTCCCTTGCCAGGCTATTGAGCATTATTTTTGTCTCCTGCATATTAATCTTCAGCCTCACTCTTACATTTTCTCTGTTAAGCTGTCCAATCATTTGTTGCAATTCGTCTGCAGTGTTGCTGAATAAAACAATGTCATCGGCAAACCAAAGGTTGCCGAGACATTCGCCGTCGATCCTTACTCCTAAGCTTTCCCAGTTTAATAGCTTGAATACTTTTTCCAAACACGCCGTGAATAACATTAGAGAGATTGTGTCTCCCTGTCTGACCCCTTTCTTTATAGGTATCTTCCTGCTTTTCTTGTGTAGAATTAAGGTAGCTGTGGAATCTCTGTAGATATTTTCCCAAGGTATTTAAGTAAGCGGTCTGTACTCCTTGATTACGTAATGCCTCTATGACTGCTGGTATCTACTGAATCAAATGCCTTTTCCTCATCTATGAAAGCCATATAGAGAGGCTTATTGTAGTCTGTGGATTTCTCGATTACCTGATCAATGACATGGATGTGATCCATTGTAGAGTATCCTTCCAAGGCCCTTCTGACCTCATCACTAAACGGAGGTATCCCGACTCATCTGGTTACTGTACAGGTCAGCATAGAATTCTTCTGCTGCTTTTACTATACCTTCAAGATTGCTGGTAATGTTACCCTGCTTATCTTGGAGTGCATGCATCTTGGTTTGTCCTATGCCAAAATGACAAACAAACAAAAAAAAATACTGGCAAGCACTGAAGTGTTTTAAATAATTGGCCATAATACCTGTTTCTATGAGCCAGTTTCGGTTTCAGCACCCAGGTGATGGATGCATGCCGGAATATACTAGCTTGTTCTATGTCTGCAATCGCTGCGACTGCCACACACGAGCATAGCAAGAAATGCACACAGCAATTTTGGTTATGTTTTTCATGAGCAGTGGCATCCTACCTAGACTTGCTGTTACATGACATTAGCAAAGTTTGCTGTGTCATAATGTCACAATAATATTGCCAATGTCAAGTTTGGAGTTTTTAGACCAGCTTTAGCATACCTTACAAGTGTTTTCCGTGCTTTTCAATAGCTAAGTGCCACATTTTTGCTGGCAAAACGCATGTGGTGCAGTTTCTACAACTTCATAAACATTTGGGAGTACTCCTGTACTTTACAGGGTCACCAAGGAGGAAAGTTAGGCAAGATTAGTACAATACACTTCTAGAATTATAGACTTAGAGTGGATCAGTCTTTCTGCCAGTGCACATAGTTCTGTTTTCATTTAGTGGATTCCTTCCTAGCTTCTTTTCTCAACTGGAGATAAAGTCGAACATCACGAACACATTACAAAGGTTAGTCATAGGCAAGTTTGGGTATCGAACTATTTCCAGCGCACAAGCCTATCTGTTGAAGCCGGGTTCGACTGCATTTCTCAATACTTTCCACAACTTTAGTATTGAATGTATTGCATATAAATCTATACTTTAAATGCTCATTCATTAATTTCTGTAAATGACTTATGCTCAAAGTAAAAAGTACTTAATTGTTCAAGAGGACAGTCAACTATACTGGGTTATTTGCATTTGTATGGCGCACGCCTAGACCTTTTTAAGGCTTGGCACAAGTTTGGCTGAAACACCTCTTGAATACCCCTTTACATTGAGAGTGCCACAGGTGTGCCCATAATGCACTCAGGACTGCAGTGATCCCGAGTGAGCACCTGCTAAAAAGCACAGAGGACAGCGACAGCAAGTGTATTTTATACCCAATCGCAATGGTCCTGCAAGGGGTTCTCTCATCCCGATTTTAAGGTCTACAGCAAGATGTGTTGAATAAACTCTTTGTACAAACAACGTTCAAATATAGGCACATTCAAGCTTAATATTTTCACATGCAATGTAGACCAAGTATTTTGCAACAAGAAACTACACGGAGAACTGTACCCACAACCTCACACTAGGCAACACTATGATGGATTTTAGACAAATAAAGTATACCTTGAAACCTATTTTTGCTAATTTCACATTAATAGCGTTGAGTACTAGAAAAGAAAATGATGGATAAACTTCAATGTTTATAAATTTCTCCCCAAAACCCAAGCACCGGTACATCGGTAACATAAGTATTTACTTATATATGAGCCATTGTGGTGCTGTAGAAGTTATCGAAACTGCTAAGTTCCTTTAGAATACAATGTAGCCCATATTTACTGATGCCAAAGCAGATGCCGTCAAAATCCACAACGTCATAGCAAGCTGCTGTGGGAGCTTCAAGGTGGCGGCGGCGCCACCAGTTTCATGAACACATATTTTCTGCCTTCTCTAGCGTACTCGTGTTAGAAGTGGATTTTTTGGTATTGCAGAAGCATAGTTTAGTAATACAGTTCTATTTTTTGTTTTTAGCATCTCCAAAAAGGAAAACATGCCCGATTAATTCCTCATAGTGAGATTTTCTAACTCTAAGCATGATCACTCCCGAGGAATTAGGTCAACAAATTTGTCTCACAAAGCTTTTGCCCCAACACAAAAGCAGAGACAGCCAAAAAGGGATATTATGGGACAAACAAATAACATCATGGAGAAGCAGGTAAATTCACCATATGTAACAACCAAACTTCCTTTGCCTTAGTGCCATTTTCAACCAGCATTTGCCATTTATTGATTCACTTGCAAATGCTAGTTGTATGAGCACGCAAACTAATTGCAGAGGGTGTGCTGAAAATCAAGGTCATCTTTTTCAAGCTTCTCACTGGGTTCCAGTCTAAAGCTTTAAGCCATCTGCACATAAACCCTGAGGCGATGCATTCTGCCTACTAAAGCAAGTGTGAGCAGACACTAAGTGGGCCCTGCCCTAGGAAAGCACCAAGATCCAGGTTCAAATGCAGGAAACATCTATGGCTTGTGTAAGAAAAAAAGCTGCAGCTCAAGTAAAAGGAGATGGGCTTGGGCAGAACATCGAACACAGAAAACCAACATATTCAAGTACAGACCCTGCAAAAGGTGCAGAACACACACACACACACACACACACACACACACACACACACACACACACACACACACACACACACACACACACACACACATATATATATATATATATATATATATATATATATATATATATATATATATATATATATATATAATTCAACGCTTTACTCTGGCAAGACAATGCACCAATGTTGGTGATTGCATGGAACAGCAGCACGAGATGCAACTGACAGAGGGGCCAGCACAATGGCTCTTAAAACAACTGCTTCATTTCATTCATCCAGCCTAGACAATAAAAATCAATGCTACTTCAAACCAGCATGTCCCTTAATTGCACAAGTTCTTCACGAGATAAGCCCAACAACTGTCAGCAATTTCCAATGCAAAAGATTGCATCATGGGTCCCTCGTCATATACTGATAAAACATTACCTACCCCTGTCTGCTGCTTTCTCATATCTGTAAGATAAAAGAAGCCCTTCAGCTTCAATTAAACAAAAAAGAGAAAAGAAAAATTGCCATCCTTCCCTCTCGTTTTTAGAAACAGTGGTACCCTTTGAACATTGGATCTCCAACAGGAAGCCATGCATTATGTTTGCCGATTGCTGTGTCAAAACAAGTCGACATGCCCTGCAATGTCATCTACCGTAGGCAAATGTTAAAAACGCCATAATTTAAACAGAAAGAAGCACTCAAACTACAAGAAGCCAATTGCATGTTACTAAGTTTCTGAAACACAGATAAGAAAAAGACAGCAGACATCACAATAAAGAGTATGTAATTACCACTGCATGAACTGGGAGCTTCATAGAAATTTTCCGAATTTGTAAAAACCTGATAACCATATAAGGATACCATCGTGTTACGCAGAAATTGACAAGCACATTCATTAACCCTTCTACTCACAGAATAAAAAAAAATCAACAAAAATGGGCGTAGCAGGGAAATTAAAAGCCTCTTTCCTTTAGACATTCAGACAAGCAAAACACACGAGGCCTAATGCCATAAACATTAACCATCCTCCATGGAAGTGACCTCGTTGCACATACACCAACAAGACTTCTTTAGAACATGCTCTTGCTGCTGAATTCTGCTATGTTTGGTTATTACTTCAAGGATACTTGACGCACTTGCAAAAATTTATCTGGAGGTTTTGCAACAGCCCCAGTAAAGCCTTCAAAGTAGAGACAGGCTGCAAAATTAGACACGATAAAGCAGCACTGGCATCTGCATAACCAGAAGTGACAGCTATAATGACTGTCATGACACACAAGTGGACTTGATCTATGAATAATTACTTGAACAGATTACAAACACCGCTTGCACAAGCTTAATTGAAAAGAAAATCGTACTTGGGTGCAAGCATTCCAACAATGAGCACCGTTCAAAGCAATTGTTCGCAAAGAAGAATCAGAGTCCGTATGTTAACATGTTAACTATGCTCTTTTTATATGCTAATACATCCTTCTGCACAAGTAATCAATTTCTTCACTCAAAATCCCGATAGCAGTAGCAGTGCGACATGCACCATTCGCCTGCGTTCCAATTTTTCGTAAACGTTAACAAATGTTACTGTTTCACCCTGCAAAAGCTGGTTCACAGAAAAATTCTCTGGTATCGTACGCGCTTGTTAGCCAGGAAAGCGGCATCCTAGTACCGCGGTTACTTCTTTCAATGGCAACGACGTGGAACCAAGTCGCGAGGCCAGCCTGACGGCGGAAGTTCGCTGCAAGCGTGTGCTGCCGCGTGACAGTTTTAAACACAGTGGGCAGGCTGGGAAATGGATGCAGTTGATGAGTACTTGCAATGGTACTTGACGTCGCGTCTTCCACGCTCCAAGCAAGAACGTGCGGCTAAAAAGAAAACAATCCACCGCCACGCACACCCACGTTACGCTCCGGGCCAGGCGGAAAAGGAAAAAAAAAACGTCCAAAAATAATAACACGGCCAGTGCAGACGCTGCTTGGCGTTCGAGGTGAACGATCGTGACGCACGTGTCACCCATCCGATGCTACTATTGCAACGATCGTCCTAGACTTCAATTCCAAAGGCTTTTTACTGTTTTTTTTTAATAACGGGGTCCTAAAACAAACGGCGACAGACGTAGACCTGCGTAACCACCAATGCGGCATCAGGCAAGAGCCGACATTTGTTTGCGATAACATCATGCACAGTCGCCAACCCACGCGCGACGCAAGGGGCCCCGTCGTTCGAACGCTTCGGCACGAGCCGTGTACGTGGCACGGGCTGGACATTGTTCTACGCCGTCTCAACATATATTCGCTTCACGGTAGCGCATGAATAAACGCCAACACGTTTGCCGACCAGCTCAGAAGGCCTACACTTTTCTGCACCTGAAAAAGACAAGCCTCCCTGGTTTCGATACGGCTCGCGCGGCGCCGGGATTATAGATCAGGCCAATGCACAAAGCGCAACGTATCACTAATCAAAGCTGCCGTTTCGAACCGAAGTGTTCTGCCACTTCTAATAAAAAGATCAACAGGCCTTTCCTGGTGTCCCGCGTCCGGTGTGCCGAATGCCGGCTCGGGTTTCCCCAGACACACACACAGACGCGGAAAGAACGCGCTCTAATAGTTCGTCTCCATCTCTGTAATGCGCAGTTCACAATTATTGGAAGGCATAAACGAAAATCTGCCGCCGTGCCGCTAAAAAAACAGGAAAAGCAAACCCAAATTGGGAAGTGCTAGACAATCGGCTGCAGTTCGCGTCGTGATCGCATACTGCCTGGGCGCGTTCCAGAACGCCGCCGCATCGAGTCAGCCTGAATGCGGCGCAGTTCTGACGCCAAGTGCAAGAAAACATAGCGGATGGTGGCTAAATACGCACCTTCGAGTCTTGATATCCTCGACTTGATCGAAACCACAGTGTCCGCAGGTGAGACGAGTAGCTCAAAGGCGGTGCCGTGCAGCGTCTCAATGAACACCTCGATCACGTCGCTGCTCGCCATGGTCGTCGTCTTCCAAGTGACGGCGGTAGCACCTGCGGATGGCACGAGGTGGTTTCGAACGCACGCGCTCGCGTTCGCCGCACGTTCCCCCTTGCGAGCGGCGTCCGTCAAACGTCACCCACGGGGCTGAAGAGCAGCAGGGGGGACAAAGACGCCGCCACTAAACTAAAAACCCTTTCGTGGCGGCGTCGCGTGCGAACGACCAGACGCCGTCACGTAAGCCTTCGCGGCTGACCGCTCCGAGCACTTTAGGCACGGGGCGCCCGCCCGAAAAGGCTTTACATGATCCTTGTCGGCAGCATTTACACTCGACACGCCACGAACGAGCTCGCAACTGAGCGAAAAAGAAGAAGGAACCGCTCACCAGCAACAAATGTGCGAGCGGCACAGGGGCGCCTCCAACCTTGAACTTCGGTCTCTTCTTTCGCGGTGAACCGGCACTCCCCAAAATCATAAACGCTGCCCACGACAAATGAAAAACGACGGGCGATTCAAGAAATCGGTGGGAACCTATGAGGGAGTGAGTTGTATGTACGAATGCTAATGCACGAGAGACCCGAGAGCGTCGATGCGCATTCCGTAGCTAGGATGGGCTTGCTGTCATCCGATGAAGCACCGCCGCCACGAAGTGAACGAAGACAGCCGCTGTTGCTACCTCCATCGGGTAGGGCAGCTGCCTCGCGCGCACTCGAACAATCGCACGCGCCCCAGTTCACCAACGTCCCGATCAGTAGCAACTACACGCGTCCTAGGCACATTGATATACACTTCGCTGACTTGCCTGCCTCAAAATAAAAGGAGGCCAGGAGGATTCACTAAACACCCGAAGACGAGTCACCACCCAAAACCCGGTTGCCCACGGCAACCTGAATTTAGTCCAAAATGTCTCTAACCTGCAAAGGAAACGCTCTTTGATGAACGCCTACTGCTAAAAAAGCAGAACCAATAAAAAGATTTAACTTAGCTTACAAAATTAATTGCCCCTTCTATCGGCTGTTCAAAAATTATTTACAACTATTTGCAAAAATTAAAAAGAAATTTATAACTAGCTAATTGACGTTAGGCGGCGCAGCTATACGTTAAATGTGCAAAGCGACTTGCGAAAAAAATGAGGACTTTTGAAGGAAAGTTGCGCAGCTTGTACCATTAAAAACTGTCAGTGATTGCTTTGTCATTTAAAATAGC
Source organism: Dermacentor variabilis (assembly GCF_050947875.1). Classification (NCBI taxonomy): domain Eukaryota; kingdom Metazoa; phylum Arthropoda; class Arachnida; order Ixodida; family Ixodidae; genus Dermacentor; species Dermacentor variabilis. The sequence continues at coordinate 6,840,698 of NW_027460346.1, forward strand.
CACAGTTAATTCACACTAGCTTTTTATGCTAAATTGTTCGCTTTGATATTGTGTTGTATGTACTTCTTGGTGCCTGGTACCCCTGGTACTGCGTCGTGTAGCCTTGTAGACTCTAAAGCAGTAGCTGCATCTGTACGCATCTAGCAACCATGTGCTAAAATAAGCGCGAATTGCAAAAGCGCAAAAGCTGATTTTTTGTTCTTTTTTTTTGCGTTGTACGTAAGTACACGTAAAATATTCCGCCGATGTCGCCTGCATGAATGGTGGTTACGAATAATTATTATGTCCACAGTTCCGGATTGTTCATAATGTTTGATGTTACCGATCCATGGGTACACACGGTACACAAGAAACAGGGCACGTCCATGTGTTTGTTGATGCCATGATCCGCGGTAGCTTTCGACCATAGTCTAGTACACTCTACTTTCAACGCTTTCAGGGGTTCGATAAGTAAATTCGGATTTTAATGGCACAGCAAAGGTTCCGACTACAATGCGCGAAAGACAGGTGGTTCAGTTACGGATGTTTTCGCCGGAGTGCTACAGCACGGGAAAGCTGGTTTCCTGTACATATAACGGTAAAAAATGCTGATTACTCTGGATTCCATCGAAACCTACACTTATACTCCGTTTCATACATAAGGTGCAACGCTGTGGAAGCTACGCAAGAAGTGCGGTCACCAAAGTTTATCACTCCGCGCGTTTTGTCTATGCTTCGCCGCGCTCAAGCGGCGTCTGCTCGCGCGAGCATGCACGTGAGGCTGCCGCGACTAGTTGCAAATACAAAACAACGAAAGGCAAATTGGTACAAAAGAACGTGTTAGCAGCCGAATGAGCACATGCTCCGTTTGCTTCTGAGGGCAAATTCTTATTCACGTTCAGAACTGACATTATATATAAAGAACATTTTCACAATAACCTATCAAAAGACACCGCACTGTTCTATTAATTATAGGTGCGAACGCAGCCACTGCAAGAAGTAGCTCTAGCCTCCACAGCGTTGCATCTGAAGTATGAAACGGAGTATAGAGGTGAAAGAGCAATTCTCCGCCTCTGAAGATCTGTCCAGGTCGTGCACTCCATCATATGACGGTGCTATGCTTTATAATGACGTCTCTAACATTACGGGACGAAACGCAGCAGATGAACAACTACGTTGGTGGGCAGTCGAGATGCTCTCCAGATGCGTCGCACCTGACGGATGAACTCACTGGTAGAAGAAGTTACATATTGTTTTTTTTTTTTATCTAACGCGAGAAAAGTTTAATTATAAGGAAGGCAGGGAAATCAGGCTGAGGTAAATTCCTCTGGTCAGCTGCTCAAGCTGGGGGAAGGGAAAGAGTGAAAAAGTACACGGCAGAGGGGGCCCGCGTAGCAGACGGCGAGAAAATAACGAAGCTGGGTATGACAGAGTGCAAAAACGTGGTGTGCTTTGCGTGTTGCTAACTTTAACTGATTGCTTCCATCTGATACCGCCTTGACTTAAAATAAACCCTCTCTTGACTGTGTATTACGTAAACTAGCTTAGCTATATGATAACGTCTCTGAATTTAAAATCCGACCGCGCACGAGAGGATTGAAACAATTAAAGTGTACGCCTCGTACCCGTCTACCTCCGCGCGTTTCTGTCTGCACGTTTCTGTCCTGCGTTTGCAGGCACCTGCAAACGCAGCTTTTCAGGCACCGTAAATTTCGCATCCGAGTTATATAAATAGCCATTCGATTTTTTTTTTTTTTTGAAAGAATATAGTGAATGAACTTTAAAGGGACACTAAAGTGAAAAATGATTTCTTCTGCATCAGTAGATTACCTTTCAGCAACACCAAAAACACAACTCTTACAATGATAAGACGTTTGGTAAGCCAGAAAAAGCTCAAGAACGAAATACGGGTGGCGACGCCTACTTAAGGTCCCGCACCTGGTGGCTGTGACGTCATGGACTTTTATGGCATCTTCTAGGGCCTACTACCTATATATAGAGGTACAGATTGACTACATTGTGTTCTAAAGGAACCAAATATTAAACATGGCCGGTTTCGAGGACCTTTACTCAGCCAACGCGGCCCAAATCCGAAAACATACTTTGGGATCCCTGACGTCAGGCTGACGTACAGGCGCTGGGGTATCGGCGTGAAATTCAAATACTGATACTTGGACCTTCATTTTCTCATCTAATAATCAAGCTATTTTTTTTAAATGACTGCCTGCAGGGTTCTGAAACAATACTTCATTAGTCTAAACTGACTTATTGTTTCGCTTAATGTCCCTTTAAACGTTGTCATTATGTACGTGCTATGTGTAAATGCTCGTTTTTGCATATTATTTTGAATATTCTTAGTGCTACTAAAATGAGTCTTAGCAACATGGCGGCGCCTTTGCGGTTGCCGCTTTATTCGCGCAGCCTTTCCTCTAGTGTTGCCTATCGCTTGATTAGTCGGCTGTCCTGTGTATAGACAAGGAGATTAAATAAAATTTGCTGCAGTGCAGGCTTCCTATAGGTGCCAATGCTAGGGGGTGAAGCCTGGCTATGCGGGCGGCGGTCATCTTGCCATAAGCAGGAACATCATGGAGCCAAGGCCTAACGTACTAGAGAAGGCCTTCCCGTCCTTTGCATATTTCTTTAACCTCTAATGATTAAAGCACAGCATACAAGTATCATGAAAAATATTTTTATTTAAGCTACTGTCTTTTATAAGATAGCACCTAGTGCATTGAGTAAATTGCATATTTACTTGAACAACTGTGCCACTTAAAGAACCATAGCTTTTACCGATTATTGAAAAGTATAAGCTCTGAAAGAACAACCCTTACTTTGTCTGCCTTCATATTTTTTTAATCATCTGGTGGCTTCTTTCCATGGCTGAGCCTCCAATTGTTTGGTTGCAACAGTTTCACTTTGTTCTGAGCTGAGTCGCATTTTCTTTCGATGCATAGAGCGATTTCTTATAATGCTCTTTAGTAGGTAAAGCAATGGCAACATCTTCCACTTCTTCGCGCAACTTCAATGCATGCATGCAGTGATCGGCAGATCCCGGGTTGTTGGAGGAGGTTGCTTCTTTTTCGCCTGTGAACAAATGTACACAATCGCATTAATTAAGGTACTTGTGGATGCAAAATGCACCAATGTAGAAGGGAAAGAGCAGGCACGTACCCAGGGGGGAGGGCGGCCCTCGCCCCAGAAATTAATAGGCATATCCCCGCCCCCCCGCCCACGCCACTACTTCTCACACACATTCGCCGCCAAATCAATGTTGAGACTTCACAGCTATTTGGCGGTCAACATTTCGCTGCCTTTTTCACTCCTTTTGGACGGCGGTAGTTATCGGCATCTGCATGCTGGGGTGTGAAGGCCAGTTTTCTCATCGATTCGGTGCACACGCAATTAACTCTAGATGCGTTCAGTCGTCACCATCTATCGCAACGGTCGGGCGCATCGCTGTTGCTTCGTTAGTTCAACCTTCTTTGTTTAGACTGATCCAGGGACCAGGAAAGGGATTCGTTCGCGGTCAGCTGGTCCGCATGCTCGTGGAACGAACTGCGGCCGGAGGAAACGCCGGTTGCGTTTAACTTTTCCTTTCGTTTCATTATTTCCTCGAGTGACGGCTCGCCGCGACGCTGGAAGATCCTCGGAACCATATACCCGCGAGATTATTATTATTATTATTATTATTATTATTATTATTATTATTATTATTATTATTATTATTATTATTATTATTATTATTATTATTATTATTATTATTATTATGCTATGGGTTAGATAGGGTGGAAAATAAAATCATGCGAAACCGCGTCCATCATGAAACCCTGCAATAACCGTTAAGCCCATAAGGAATATGAATGTCACCCGTTACCTTGTCTGGTTTTCCCCTAATTGTACGGCACACTTTTCGTACAAAATTGGCAACAGGAAACAAGAGTCGTAAGGAGTTGAGGAATTAAGCGATCTATTAAGGGGGAGAGCCGAGCCAACAGCCGAAGAGGAAGGGAAAGCGAAAATTAACAAATTTAACAGTTGCTTGCGAAAATATTTATGAATCAACATCTTTTTGTTGAAAAAGGAAGTAGAGAAAACGCCGCCGGAAGTCGAGAATAATTCCGTGTATTTTGAATGACGCTTCTACAGTTATCACTCGAGCCGCCTGACGTAGCCACTTCTCTGCTGTGCTTATATGGGTGTTTTTCTAACCTTCCGCGGCGGGCCCAGTGCCACAGATTGCAGTGCGTCTAAAACCGCAGCGTCCTGCGCTCTACGCAGTTGTACGGGAGTGGCGGCCACGCATCGTTACGCAACTTCCCAAATAACAATACGAGTCTGTTTTGGCACTTGGTAGAGCAGTAAACGAGGGATCCAAAATAACTGTAATTGTTCCGCAAATATATATTTCTCTATAATTCTTGCAGAGCTAATTCAAAAAACGGTACTAGAAACCTTCATTTTACACTTTCGCTTGTTTACTTGTTCTTGGCAGTGTTCTTCCAGCGTTTCTTTCCTGCACGAGTCCATTTGATGTGGTTCCTTGTTTGCCAAGTAAAGGAGAGGTGTATATATCTCACAGGCCTATTGTCTGTGAGATACACCTTATTTCATTTCTGTTTTGTGGGTTTACGCGTCCTTATGGCGAATTGTGGGCATTATTCACATTTGTTCTATAGTAAAGGAACCCACCCCCCCTCTTTTGTATAGAAAAGTTGCCCTGGGTTGCCCCCCCCCCCCCCCCCCCGAAAAAAAGTCATGAGTACGTGCCTGAGAAATAGTAACTATTGGATACCTTACAAGAGAGAGAGAAAGAGAGATCAAAATAGGACACGAAAGCAAGACCACAGCACAAGCCCAAACAGAGTTCTGTCTTGCTAGCTACCTAATGTGAGAACAGAAATGTGCGGCTCTTACTTTGCTGGCGTTCTAGCAGCAAGTGACTGCGGAAACAATGTCAGTGAACTGCACAGATGTGTCGAAAGGAGTCATCAGAGCTAACAACATCAAACTAGATGAATGATAATCCCTGTTTTAATATTACACGACAGGTTGCCTGTTTTTCTCTCCTTTCTTTTTTTCTCACTAATTGGCTCGCGCTAAGCAGAAGACCGATTTGCTTTGCGACTGTATATATTCCAATGGAGGCAGGGTACGAAGACCATCGCGCATGAAGGTTTGGATGTATACGTTAAAAGGACTAATACTATAGCTATCGCGGAGCTTTGGGGCGTAAAACGTTACTGCCATGAAAGCACAAATTTATGTGACAGCAACAAACACGCGGTGTGTAGCATGTGACAACAACGAGCACGTTCGGAGTTGCATCACTTTCAGCGCGCATGGAATACCCGTGCTAATATACTTACTTAATATACGATGTTCACTGGCTTCATGCAGATGCTCAGGAAACGCAGGAAACACTGGCAACAAAATCTTAGGTCATGGGCAAGATGTTTGGCCTGTTCGATCGAAGCAGTCCGGAGTCCGTCTTTTGGCTCCCAGCCTTAAGAGGAAGCTTTAACTCGGGCCCAACTCCGGCGCGGCCTATTCAAATACATGTTAAAACGCAAAAACGTTTTTCTGAGATAACCCCTGGACCGATCTTAATGAAATTTGTTGCATTTGAGAGAGCAAGTTAAATTCTAGTGACTGTTGGTCACGGAATTTCTATTTAGGCCCTGAATTTTGTTAAAATGATTTTTTAAGAATTCGAAAGTTTCAAAAAAATAGAAGCACGAAGTTTACAGATTCATAGCTCTGCATAAAAAACAGACATCTAGGTTCTGTAAATGGGATCCATTAGATCATTGAAAGCGGACAAACTCGATACATCATTTTATATCTTACGTGAATTTGTTACGTTGTTTACAAGGGTTCTGCAAAAGCTATATTTCCATATTACTAAATTTTTTGACATTCATGTGTAACATATCAGTTTTGTCCGCTTTAGATGTACTATTATATGCAATTCACGGAATTGTATTATCAGTTTGCGTTGTTGAGTTACGGAGTTGTAAACTTGATAGTTTCGTTTTCTGAAAATTTTCGATTTTTGCCAATTTTTAATAAAAAATTGACAGTCTAAATCAAAAATCCGAAACCAACAGTCACTAGATTTTAAGTTTTTCTTTTAAATGCAACAAACCTTTTCAAATTTGGTGCTGTGGTTGACGAGAAAAACGAATTCTGCTTTTACGTGTATTTAGATAGGAGCACCAGAGCTAAAGCTTCCTCTTAAGAAACGGCTATAGCTCCCAATGACTTCGCACCTCAGCATTTTTTTTAAAATATGTTGAAGAAAAAAAAAATAGCGTTAGTGCGAGGAAAGAGAAGCTAAAGCTGAAACATGGCCGCTAAGCTATTGAATAAGCGCATAATGAGCATGCTGGGGGTTAACATTGCGTTCGTTGTATTGAACAAATTTGTGTACTTATACAGGTGAAAAGTAATCCCCGATCCTTTCTTCATTCTATTCGTACACCCGTTGGCGGCGCTCGACGATACCATTCTTCATTATTCATTGCGTCACGTTAGCGATTACGCCTTTATTTTCTTCGGGTCTCCGCAAATCAACACACCACTTGCTCAGCCCGCCGGCATCTTTTCTACCTATTGTTTGGATCCCACCGATGGCATCGGTTGTTGGGAACTCGGCGCTGACGCCCGTGGTTGTACCTGGGTCGCAAGCCCCAAGGGTAGCGTTGGCCTGGCGGCCTGGGGTACAACTGGAAGCATCCGAAGGTCCCGGCAAAGCATGAGTCGACTGGTAACAACAAAACAACTTGTTTATTTTAACATCGCAAAGAGTTGGCGGTCAGGTTGACCGAAGTAGAGAGACGGGAGAGCACTTTACTCAAGAGAAGAAATCGGAGCCCTCCTTTTTGGCGTCCGGGGGCAGCTGTTTTTATACTCTCGCAGTTGAGGGCAAGAAGGAACCCCTCAATAGACGAGCACGTGATTGTACAATGGGCTAATGGTGACGCACACTGTCGTAGCGCCGCCGGTCGGGCACAAAGACTGGAAGGAGAGGGTGACCCCCTGCGGTCGCATCGCCGCCGTTCGGGCACAATGGCACATACACTCACACACGCACATGAAGACACGTGGCATCGGAACATGCCTGGAAACGCCTGGAAACGCCTGGCGGGGAGCGTTGCGGCGACGCCGAACGGGCCAAAATGTCTGCCGCCCCGCCGCAGTCGCGCCGGCAAAACCGCGGGTCGCAGGCGAAACGCAGCAGCGGGAGCGTTGCGGCGACGCCGAACGGGCCAAAATGTCTGCCGCCCCGCCGCAGTCGCGCCGGCAAAACCGCGCGTCGCAGGCGAAACGCAACAGACCGCCCCGCCGGGGGAAGGAGATCCCGATGGACAGGGGACTGCATCCGCTGTCCGGAGGGATGTCGCTCGATGATGCTCATAACCGAAGTCGGGCGTCCCTCGACGTTTCTTGAGCGCAGCGCAGAGAGAAGGCCTCGTTCTCTCGTTCAGGTTCGCACGGGACACTGCAAAGTGACTTCGGGAGAGTTCACATTTTTGTTCTCGTTCCCGGCAAGCGTTAGAACTACGCTGAAACTCAACCGCTCAGTCAGCAAGCACGGCACAACCCTCACTAAGCCCTGCCAGGCTCTTTCCCCTTTTTATACCACTGCCTAGTTCCTTACAGTAGTCTAGCATCACTCAGAACGCGTCCACAAATTGGAAAATTGCGCTAGAAAGCATATCATCACTTTGAAACACTAAACAAAAGCAATATGTTAAAAAAAAATCCTGCCTCAGGAAGAAAAACATCAGTAACAAACAATTTTGAGGCTGATTCCTACGTTAGGGGCTTCGACTTAAGCCATCGGCGTTACCGTTGAGACTCCCCTTTTTGTAACGCACCTCAAAGGAATATTGTTGTAAAGCGAGGCTCCAGCGCAGGAGGCGGCCATTTTTGGGAGAGATGGTCTGCAGCCATTGGAGAGGGCAGTGATCCGTCTCAATGATAAACCTCAAGCCGGCTAGATAGCATGACAATTTCTGAACGGCCCACACGAGACATGCACACTCTTTCTCGGTGGCGCTATACGCCTGCTCACGACTGGTCAGCTTACGACTAGCATACAGGACGGGGTGTTCTACTTCTCCCTTTTCCCGTTGGCACAGTACAACGCCCATGCCTCGCTCACTAGCATCGCACTGAACAATGAACCCTTTTGTATAGTCTGGCGATCGTAGCACAGGCTGGTTTGTTAGGGCACTCTTTAGGGCGCTAAAAGCTCTTTCCTTTGTCTCGTCCCAGACGACTGTTTGAGGCTCTGACTTTCTTAGAGCATCCGTCAGGGGAGCCGCGATATCAGAGTACCTGGGGATGTACCTCTGATAGTAGCCGGCGACACCTAAGAACGACCGAATATCGGTCTTTGTGCGCGGTTGCGGAAAGTCTCGCACAGCGGCCACTTTTATTTCAGAGGGGCGGCGACGACCCTGACCAATCACGTGACCGAGGTAGACAACCTCGGCCTGTGCTAACTGGCACTTAGGAGCCTTTACTGTCAAGCCCGCTTCGCGCAGGCGGGTTAGCACTGCCCGCAAGTGTGTCATATGCTCAGACCAGGATGCGGAGAATATCGCTACGTCGTCTAGATACGGTAAAGCGAATTCTTGCTGTCCCCGCAACACTTTATCCATGAGGCTTGAAAAACAGTATGGCGCGTTCTTCAAACCAAAACTCAACACTTTAGGACGGAATGTTCCCATTGGTGAAATGAACGCCGCATACCTACTAGCCTCTTCTGTAAGTGGAACCTGCCAATAACCCCTGACAAGATCTAGGGTGGAAATAAACTGAGCGCTACTAACTTTCTCAAGGCGCTCCTCGATGTTAGGGATCGGATAAATTTGATCCTTAGTGATGGAATTAAGCCTGCGGTAGTCGACGCAAGGACGAGGTTCCTTGCCCGGTACCTCAACTAAAATCAAAGGGGAGGTATAATCACTCTCACCTGCCTCAATAACACCGAGCTGTAGCATTTTCTTTACCTCAGCCTCCATAATATCGCTCTGGCGGGGTGACACCCGATACGCCTTGGATCGTACTGGCTCTGGGGAGGTAAGTTCTATATCATGAGTAAGTACAGAAGTCCTACAAGGCCTCTCAGAGAACAGACCTTGAAACTCTTGTAATAGCTGGTGTAGTTCGGTTTTCTGCTCGGGCGACAGCGGTGCTTTACTGATAAGGTCACTAATGACTTGACCGGTGTCTTCCCTGTTCGTCACTGAGCCTAGTCCCGGAAGCTCGACCGGAAGCTCTTCAGGAACGTTTACCATCATGCACACCACTGCTTCCCTTTGTCTATAAGGTTTGAGCAGATTACAGTGGTAAACTTGCTGTGCTTTCCGCTTTCCTGGCAGACTTACCACGTAGTTAACGTCCGACAGTTTCTGAACAATTCGTGCTGGGCCCTCCCACTGCACGTCTAGTTTGTTGTTTAGCGATGTGCGCAATATCATGACCTCATCGCCCACCTCAAAACGACGGGCCCTGGCTGTCCGATCATAATAAACCTTGGCCCTCTGCTGGGCCTTTGTCATTGCTTCACCTGACAACTCCTGTGCCCTTCTTAAGCGTTTGAGGAGCTTAAGTACGTACTCCACCACGACTGGGTCGTCGCCCCTACCTTCCCACGATTCTCGAAGCATGCGAAGCGGAGATCGAAGCGAGCGACCGTACACCAGTTCAGCTGGCGAAAACCCCGTAGCCGCATGCGGCGCGGTCCTTAAAGCAAACATCACCCCAGGCAGACACAGCTTCCAGTCAGTTCGATGTTCAAAACACAACGCTCTCAACACGCGCTTCATGACGGAGTGGAGCTTCTCAACGGAATTCGACTGTGGGTGGTACACTGAGCTGTGTAGCAGCTTTACCCCACACCTTTCGAGAAAAGTTGTCGTCAAAGCGCTAGTAAACACTGTGCCCTGATCTGATTGGATTTCCGCAGGAAAACCAACTCGCGCAAATATGGACAGTAGTGCATTGACTATCTCAACTGAGCTGAGTTCTTTAAGCGGCACTGCTTCAGGGAACTTTGTCGCTGGGCAGATCACAGTCAAAATGTGTCTGTACCCCGTGGCTGTTAGCGGCAGAGGTCCCACTGTATCAATAACGAGCCGTCTAAAAGGCTCCGTAATGATAGGTACCAATTTCAACGGCGCCCTCGATTTGTCCCCTGGTTTGCCCACCCGCTGACAGGTGTCACATGACCTCACGAAGTGGTCTGCGTCCCGAAAACACCCTGGCCAATAGTACTCTTGCAAGAGACGGTCCTTAGTTTTCTTAACTCCTAGGTGTCCGGACCACGAACCCCCATGCGTCAAGCGCAACAGATCCTGACGATAGCATTGAGGCACGATCAGCTGATCGAACTCCACTCCTCTGCGGTCTAGATACTTCCGGTACAGGACTCCACCTCTTTCCACAAAACGCGCATTTTTCCTGGCGATACCTTCCTTGACATTGCAGCGTATGTTTTCTAGGCTACCATCCTTCTTTTGCTCGGCTATCAAAGCCGACCGGCTGACTTTTAGCAACCTATCAAGTCCGTCTGACGTAGGCGCGATGAGCAAATCAGTAGATAGCTCTTCTAACTTTCCCGTGTCGGGCGTTTCCTCTCCAGTATCTGGCGCCTTTAACGTTACAGACTCAAGTTTATTAAGTTCGGGCGTGCTCTGAATATCAGCTTGCTGCGCCTCTGACCCTTTTTCGTTGTTTGATAACGTCCGCCTTTGCAGCGAGCTCCCGAACCTTCGATCTGGTTAAGGCCTGAACACTAGCTTCACCAAACAAAAGCCCCTTCTCGCGCAGGAGGTGATCGGACCTGTTTGAAAATAGGTACGGGTACTGGGGGGGCAGCATAGATGACACTGCCGCCTCCGTCTCAAGCGCTCCGAAAGGTCCTTCAATAAGCACTTTTGCTACCGGCAGACACACGCTATGAGCTTCCACGGCTTGCTTGATCCACGCGCACTCGCCCGTGAACATATGGGGTTCTACATAAGACGGGTGAACTACATCCATTGTAGCTGCGGAATCGCGAAGCACTCGGCACTCTTTCCCGTTCACGAGGAGGTCTCGCATGTAAGGCTCGAGAAGCTTCATGTTCTCGTCAGTGCTGCCTAATGAAAAAAACACAACTTTTGGTGTTGTTTCCGGACACTGCGCCGAAAAGTGACCCGGCTTCTGGCACGTATAACAAACGCGCGCTCGCCTCATCTCGAACCGCTTTCTGCGTTTGGCTGCCGCCGTCTCTTTACGTTTGGTCGGACTGCTTTCACTCGCATCCTCACTACGCGTGTCCCCCTTTAATCTCATGGGCGTGAACCTCGGCCTCTCAAACTTCGAGCCAAATTCACCCTTTTGACCGTCCTTAGCTCCGCGAGCTCGACGCGTCACAAACTCCTCGGCTAGCTCAGCGGCTTTAGCCACCGTACAAACGTCTGGCCTATCCAAGACCCAGTATCGCACGTTCTCCGGTAACCGACTATAAAACTGTTCTAGCCCGAAGCACTGCAGAACTTTATCGTGGTCACCAAACGCTTTCTCTTCTTTGAGCCACTCCTGCATGTTTGACATAAGCCTATACGCAAACTCTGTATATGACTCACTTCTGCCTTTCTCATTTTCCCGAAACTTCCGACGGAACGCCTCCGCAGACAGCCGGTACTTTTTTAGCAGACTCGATTTTACTTTGTCGAAATCCTCTGCCTCCTCTCTATCCAAGCGAGCGACTACGTCGGCCGCCTTGCCGGGTAACAAAGTGAGCAAGCGCTGTGGCCACGTTTCCCGAGAGAACCCCTGCTTCTCGCACGTTCGCTCAAAGTTAACCAGGAACAAACCAATGTCCTCTCCAAGCTTAAACGGCCGCATCAGGTCAGTCATTTTGAACAATACTCGTTCTCCTGCACCGTGTGCCTGACTTCCATTACGAGCGCGTTCCATCTCTACCTCGAGACGCTTCATTTCCAAAGCGTGTTCGCGCTCTTCTTTTTCTTTCTGCTCTTTAAGTTCGCGCTCCTGTTTCTCTTTTTGCTATTTAAGTTCGCGCTCCTGTTTCTCTTTTTGCTATTTAAGTTCGCGCTCCTGTCTTTTTGACCTCTCCTCAATAGTCTCAAGGCATTCCGACAGCTCGTCATCCTCAGCCTCTAACTCAAGAATAGCCTTTAGCAGTTCTGGTTTTCTGAGTTTGTCCGAGACATCCAGACCCAACTCTCTTGCAAGCTCCAACAATTTCGGTTTGCGCAACGACTTCAAATCCATGGCTGCTCTGAATGCTGCTTTCTCTACTGCCTATTATTGTCTTGCCGCAAACTAACCCGGCAGCAACGACAACCACAATTACCAGCTCTGTTTCTAACACTAACAAAAGCCTGGCAAAGCTCAGAAGAAGAAAGTCCCGCACTCACCAAACCTCGCAGCCAAGAGTCCAGCGCAGTCGTTCCGCTGCAGGCAACCAGTCATCACACAGGGCTCGTTGCACTGCTCCCGGATCGTCGTTGAGCTGCTCAGCATACAGTCAACTGCATATCTTCGCTGCTGGCCTCCGTTGTCGCGATCTCACCGCTGGCAGACAGTTGTTTGGATCCCACCGATGGCATCCGTTGTTGGGAACTCGGCGCTGACGCCCGTGGTTGTACCTGGGTCGCAAGCCCCAAGGGTAGCGTTGGCCTGGCGGCCTGGGGTACAACTGGAAGCATCCGAAGGTCCCGGCAAAGCATGAGTCGACTGGTAACAACAAAACAACTTGTTTATTTTAACATCGCAAAGAGTTGGCGGTCAGGTTGACCGAAGTAGAGAGACGGGAGAGCACTTTACTCAAGAGAAGAAATCGGAGCCCTCCTTTTTGGCGTCCGGGGGCAGCTGTTTTTATACTCTCGCAGTTGAGGGCAAGAAGGAACCCCTCAATAGACGAGCACGTGATTGTACAATGGGCTAATGGTGACGCACACTGTCGTAGCGCCGCCGGTCGGGCACAAAGACTGGAAGGAGAGGGTGACCCCCTGCGGTCGCATCGCCGCCGTTCGGGCACAATGGCACATACACTCACACACGCACATGAAGACACGTGGCATCGGAACATGCCTGGAAACGCCTGGAAACGCCTGGCGGGGAGCGTTGCGGCGACGCCGAACGCGCCAAAATGTCTGCCGCCCCGCCGCAGTCGCGCCGGCAAAACCGCGCGTCGCAGGCGAAACGCAGCAGCGGGAGCGTTGCGGCGACGCCGAACGGGCCAAAATGTCTGCCGCCCCGCCGCAGTCGCGCCGGCAAAACCGCGCGTCGCAGGCGAAACGCAACACTATCCATGGCAAGATGGCCTCGTACTGCTTCAGCTGAAGAGGGGCCCCTCCACTCCAGCAAAATTTGTCTATAACATCCTTGCATACAGTGCATATATGGTTTACAGATTCATTCACACGGTGCAGCTCACTGTTTGGAAACTCAGTGAGTCGCATGATCACGCGCAACAAGCCTGTGCGGATGACTAGCACTGCTGCGTTGGATATTTGTGTGTTTGTTTGTGTGTGTGTGTGTGTGTGTGTGTGTGTGTGTGTGTGTGTGTGTGGTGTGTGTGTGTGTGTGTGTGTGTGTGTGTGTGTGTGTGTGTGTGTGTGTGTGTGTGTGTGTGTGTGTGTGTGTGTGTGCGTGCGTGCGTGCGTGCGTGCGTGCGTGCGTGCAATGCATTTTCACTTGATTATACCACTTATATAGCGCCAAATCACATGAAAACTGCCGCACATGACAGATGCTCGTCTCCCGTTGCCGTTGTTGACCTCTCTGTCCCCCGTGCATTCTTCTCATTGTCTGAAACTCGAATTAAGTGTTAGCTTAATTATTGTGGTTAAAAATTCTGTCGGCGCGCCCTGACAGCGCCATATGTTGAATTCAATTTTCTTGAAACCGACTTGTGTCGGTAAAGTATGTGATATCATCAAGAAATTAAAGCATGCAACGTCTCAGCATGGAGTAGACAGTATATGTCTCGTTTCGGTTAAATGTGTGTCTCACGAAATGGGACGCTAAAACATGTCTCTTAGTGTACAGACGTTTTTTCCGGACCAGCTCAATATATCACAATGTTATAATGCGCAATGCTAATACGGCGTTAAAAAAAAGACAACTGAGCAAGTGTTTTGGATATTAAAGATGGAAGAATTACAAAGACCGAACTGAAAAAAGTTAACGCTCGGCTTATGTTTGGACCTGTGAAAGTCGTTTGACTCTTCTGACCGCTATATTTTAACCGAAAAAAAGAAGTAGAAAGCTACGGAGTGCGAGGGGTTGCTAAAAATTTCATAATAAGTTATTTATGTAATAGAAAACAGTTTGTTTAGCTGGTGACTACTGCACCTAGCGTGCTTACACTGCAGCAAGGTGTCCCAAAAGGTTAAAAGTTAGGCCCGTTACTATCTATAACTTACGTAAATGGTATTACACATTTACCATGTTCGCAAAAGATGGCGATATAGATGATACAAATGTGTTCTTTACAGCCGATAACGGGACAGAATTGCAGCAGTGCGTAAATTAAAAAGTCGCAGTTTAGCCCGAAAAGCGAAGCATCGATTGCGAGAGCAAATTAGTAGACAGCTATACGAAGCAAGGGATAGTAGTTCTATCGGCCGTGTAAATTTGGAAACATTCGCTTACTAACTGAATTAAACAAGCATGGTGTCAGCGCGCACGAGCAAACATGAACACATTACACTCGATGAGCGCGGACACTGGCTGTCAAAACGCTGGCGTAAGCAAGCGCAGCAGCAGCAGCTAGCAAAGCGACCTTCGTGCTGTCTATCGCTTCAATTCAAGAGCGGCGAAAAAACAGCGCCCGCAAAGGTATTAACCGTCTGCAGATGCCTTTCAAGACACGGCGCGTGCGACGGAGTAACAACACACAACACACACCAGAAATAAGGACCAATTACGAGAAACAAACGATTGGCTGGCCCCACAAAAATTATGAACAGATGCAGTAAATCTGTATCCTTAAATACTTCTTTAAGGGCACCTAAAAAAGAAATATCACAAAAGTTATATGGACTTTAAAATTTAATAAATGAGCTTACAGAACGAAACATTGCGTTTCTGTCATGAATGAGATATATTTTCTTTTCAGGATCCACATGATATATAATTTTGATTAATTTTCATTGTCTTTTTACATTAAGACAAATATATTTGAGTGCGTTCATATCCTGTTTCCAGTTTTTATTTTCATCTTATTTTGCATAATTTTAGCACACAACTAGAATGTGATAATTTGTTGTTGTACGCATGGCGTTTCTGTATATGGCTTTATAAATTTGATGACATTTGAATATAATGATAATAGAAATTGTTACCACGGTATTTCAGAGTAATCAACGGTGTTGCGTCTTTCAAAATTGTGCATAGATATGTAATCTGCGGTCAAACTTGTCGTTTGCGGGGACTGAGACCTTTGTCAGGCTTTATGTCTTTAGCCTCAGCCTACCCTCGTTTGAATGAACGAGAAATAAATTAAAATATACGAATTATGTTACGAAAGCAGGGCAGATCTATCGAAACTAGCAGCTGAGCGATTATAGATTCGACTCACCAGCTCGCTTAATTGAAAAACAAAAGGAAAAGAAAGAAGAAAGGCAGAGAGAGACTACCAGAAGCATGACGCAACATACTTTTTTTTTAATTATATGCACGCGGATATCCCTTATTCTTATGTTATCAGTGTTACGTTCCAGACAATTTTTTATGACACCCCACAGTGATTTTCAAAAATTATTCAGGGATGTACGCAAGTTTGCTGAAGACACCTGCAGGCAATGCATACCTATGTGCTGAATTAACGGTGCTAGGATGGCTATAGAACAGTGCGCTCATATGAGGCACGACCGGATGCAATCGTATATTGCCTCGTCTGTGCGCTAGAAACCTACACTGCATGGGATGAGACGTCAGGATAGCCGCCCGTTCCTTTGGGCATCCGAGCTGGGAACGTGCAGGTACAATATAAGGCCACAGGAAATCACCGAATCAGTCTTTCCTTTTCTCATGGTATCAACTTTGAACGCCTGCTGAGGTTACAAGTGAGCCGTGAGCCCGGAATTCCCATCGTTGCGATTCCCCGGCCGCGTGTACTATATAGGAGCCTGGCGCACGTTGCCGATCAATCAATCAATCAGTCAGTGACATATGCGTTCGGTCAATTAATAATCACGCAGGTTCTCGTTCACCGAAGAAAGCTGGAACAAGACCCAGCAGCGTTCAAAAGGGAGCTGTTTCAGATTATGCGTTCCGAAAACTCTGTCTACGGCATGTGAAGCCACGCGTCACGTGTACGACACTCTTAAAGGACGCTCGGTAAACTCAGGGTTAAACATGATTAGCTCAAGTAAGGTACAGGCGACTTTTGTCGCCGCCCTGCTTCGAAGAGTAGGCCAAACATCACCATCACAAAAACCGCAAAACACAATTTTTTTTTTCGTAGGCGCCGCCATATTGTACAAGCAGTGGCGCCATCTATATGTGCAGTTGGCAGAGTGAACTGGGAGAGACAGCAAAAAAATAACGTTATTTTTCCTGTGGTACCTAGAATGCCTGCCCTGTGTTAAAAGGGACTAGGAACAAACTTACTATGTTGGCTTGCGCTAGCGCTCCGTGTTGTATGCCAGGTATACGCTCGGCGGCAGTTCCTGGTGGCTGTCTTCTCGCTCACGCGGTCTTGAGTATTTCGTATGGCGTGACGTCTTCTACGTGGGAAACGGCCCTGTGAGACGCACTGAAGGGATTTAGGTCGGCATGATTGGAGTTTCTAAAGGCGTTTAGGCAGACGGAGCACCCACGCAGCGCGATGTGTGCGCGCTGTCTGAGCCTACAATCAGCCTTGGAGATCAGTTCTGTATTTCTCAAAATTCGTTTCATGAATATGTGACCTTATTGCAGCATTCTCACTGCGATTCTAAAAAGCTCTGGTTTAGCAGTAAGGGATAGTTACGAAGCATATGACGATCCTAACAGCGTGGGTACCGTTCTGCTGCGAAATAAGTTGTGCTGTTTACTTTGACAAGCATTCAAATAGTTATAGGTAGATACACTGCGCGACTACCTCGTTTGTTGGACGAGGTTCCTGCCCACGATTAGTCTTGGCTATAGTAATAACCAGTGGCGTAGCCAGAAATTTATTTCGGGCTCCGCCTCCTTCACATCTCTCTCTGTCTCTCTAAACATAATGATTGCTGAAAATTGCAGTTGCTATATTTTATTATTAGGCACTTGGCTTTATTTTATGCTTCGGAAATCAAAAGCGCACGCATGGCTACGGCAACATGCTGAACTGCATATCACATGTAAAAGCGTCGTTTCGTTTTCGAATCTATGGGTTTCGTTTTCACTGGTCAAATAACAAAGCATTTGGACAGGATACCGCGAAAACGCATAGCTATTATCGCAGAAATACTTTACCACTTCCGAAAACACAAATCGCAGGAGCATCGACTTGATAAACAAAATAATACTTTCTCACAGTTACGGCCACATTTGTCGTCTGCCTCCCATTAAGAGGAAGCTTTAGCTCGGGCCCAACTCCGACGCGGCCTATTCAAATACATGTAAAACGCAAAAACGTTTTTATGAGATAACGCCTGGACCGATTTTGATAAAATTTGTTGCACTTGAAAGAGAAAGTTAAATTCTAGTGACTGTTGGAAGCGGAATTTCGATTTAGGGCTTGAATTTTCGTAATATGATTTTCAAATATTTGACCGTTTGAAAAAAATAGAAGCACGAAGTTTACAAATTGATAGCTATGCATCAAGAACTGATATCGCGCTTCTGTAAACGGCATCCATTAGATCATTCAAAGCGGACAAATTCAGTATGTCATTTTACATCTTACATGAATTTGTTACGTTGGTTACAACGGTTTTACAAAAGTTGTATTTCCCTATGATTAAATTTTTTTTATATTCATGTGTGACATATCAATTTTGTCCGCTATGGATGTACTTTTAGATGCAATTTACAGAATTGTATTATAATCTTTAGTGGTTGAGTTACAGAGTTGTAAACTTGATAGTTTCGTTTTTTGAAAATTTTCGATTTTCGCCAATTTTTAATAAAAGATTGACGACCTAACTCAAAAATTCGAAACCAACAGTCACTAGACTTTAAGTTTTTCTTTTAAATGCAACAAACCTCGTCAAATTTGGTGCAGTGGTTGCCGAGGAAAACGAATTCTCTTTTTACATGTATTTAGATAGGAGCACTCGAGCTAAAGCTTCCTCTTAATGCCGGCGCACAATGGGTACAATCGCCATCGCATTCACTATCACCGTCTTTCACCCCCCTTTCGGCCCGGATGGCATTCGCTACACAGCACCTGCGGGATGGCAGGTAGGAACGAGGGTGGGTCGTAGGGCTCAGGCTTTTTTGCAGGCACGCAGAGCAACCCTGCATGCCAAAACGTAAAAGATAAAGGACAGGGGAGGGGGGGCAGGACAGGAGCACGGAGGAGGAAGATGAAGAAAGCAGTAAATGTGGGGTTCATCGCCATTATGCTCATTCTCTGGCGAAGCGGAGACAATCGACCATTTCTTGTTGTCTTGCAGGCGTTTTTATATTATAAGAAAACGACTACTCGAAATCCCGCTTCGCTCTATTGGTCTCACTTTATCAGTGCCTATGATCCTATCTTTTGGAGCCTCCATTGTTGGGTTGAGCCACAGAAATGTTTGCTTGGCGATCCAAAATTACCTCATTGAAACCAATCCATTTCCATGTTATATTGATCGTTCTCCCTCCCAACCATAGCTTTCTTTTATTTCTTATCTATTATTATTATTATTATTATTATTATTATTATTATTATTATTATTATTATTATTATTATAATTATTATATACCCGGTTTTCATCTGATTATTTCCTTTTTTTCTCCAAACACAAAACGTTTACTTTTAAACTCACACGCTCAAATTGTTAACTCCCTTGTTATCATTATTATTTTTATGCACCTAATTAAACCACCCGATTCTTGGCCAATCCCCCACTGTGGGTATGTGCCACGGCCACTCAGGACAACAACAACAACAACAACAACATGCAGGGGGGAAGAAATCACATTAAGTGGGACGAAATAGAAAAGCAATTACAAACGGAAAATTTTCAGGTATATGGAGTTGCCGAAACCCATTTAAGAGATGAGGAAGAGCCACCATTCATTGCAGGATACACCTGGGTGGGGTGCAACAGAAAAAGGAAAGAACGCAGAGGAGGAGAGCAACGCAAAGATGCATGCAGAAAACACAGAGCAGCAAAGGGGAGCACCACCAGAAGAGGTGGAGACAAAATGGGAGAATTACCTTGCAATGAAAAGAGAAGCATCGACATTAATTCAAGCCAAGATAGCAAAAGTTGGTGTACAGTGGTTGTTAGGGATACGAAAAAAAAGACAGAAAGGCCTCTAAGAAGTTTTGGGAACACATAAGGCAACAGAGTAAGAAGGCAGAGGTGGTTCAGCACTCACTGACCACACCAGAAGGAACAAAGGTAGAGGGAGAGGAGGCTCAGGAATATATTAGGTTAACGATAGAGGCAGCATTTGCAGAGCCAGAGGGTAGCGAAATGGAGAACAATGACAACAGCAGGACAGAATTAGAGGAGGAGAACAGAGGGATGACAAATAAGGAATGGGACAGAATTGAACACAAGGTTCCCGTGGGAACAGCGACAGGACCTGATAACATACCTATGAAATTGATAAACATATTAGGCCAGAAAAGAAAATTAAAATTACGAAACTTATTGAACAAATAGTTGTAGGGGGAGATGTTCCACAGGACTGGAAATCAAGCAGAATGATATTAGTTTACAAAGGTAAGGGAAGCAAGGACATTAAATCCTACAGGCCAATAACTGTCACGTCAGTCATATACAGAGTAGCAATGCAGATGGTGAAAATGAGAATGGAGGAATGGGCAGAACGTGAAGAGATCTTGGGAGAGCTTCAGAATGGATTTCGAAGGAACAGAAGGCTAGATGATAATTTATTTGTTATAACACAGTGCATAGTGGCAGCCAGGTAGAAACCGCTATGGATATCTTTTTTAGACATTAGAGGAGCCTATGATAATGTAAACCGAGAAAGGTTATGGAGTCAGTTGAAGGAATATGGTCTAGATAGAAAGGTGATTGGATTCCTACAAGTTTATACAGATAATGAGGTAGAGATAACATGGGAGGGGGAAACTGCAAAGCCAGCTAATATAAGAAGATGTCTCAGGCACGGCTGTCCATTGTGGCACCTGCTTTTTATGATTTACATGAGCCAAATGGAAAAGAGGCTAGAACAGAGCATAATAGGAACCGACATAAGCTATATGCTGGAAGGGCAGAAGGTAGCTCAAGTACTAGCCGGACTGATGTATGCAGATGATATGGTACTGCTTGCTGACACCCGAGTAGGGCTGCAGGAACTAATGAGCATATATGGAGAGGAGGGAGAAAATTGGGACTGCAATTCAGTAGAGAAAAGTCAGGGATAATAGTATACAGTGAAGAAAGGGGGGAACCATTGGAAATACAAGGCACTAAGGTTGATCATGTTGAAAAATACAAGTATTTGGGCATATGGCTAAACGAGGGCAAAAAGTACTTGGAAGAACAGGAAAAAATTATGATTGAAAAAGTGAAAAGGAACTCAGCTGTAATGAAACACAAGGCACTATGGAACTATAATAGGTACGAGGTGGTTAGGGGGTATGGAAAGGGGTTATGGTACCTGTCCTCACATTCGGAAATTCAGTACTGTGCATGAAATCGGAAGTTCGGGCATGCATGGAAACAAGACAGAGAAGTGTAGGCAGGTTGGTCTTAGGAGCGCACGGGAACACCCCTAATGAGGGAGTGCAGGGGGACATGGGATGGACGTCATTCGAAGGTAGAGAGGTAATAAGTAAGCTGAAATATGAACAGAGACTCGCAGCACTGGAGGCAAAAAGGTGGGCAGGAAAAGTGTACAAATATCTATACATGAAAAGTTTGAACACAAAGTGGACACTCAGAACGAGGAAGCTGAGGATTAGATACCTACAGCCGAGGGAGGGGGTGCAACGTGGTTCTAGTGTGGGAAAGGAGGTGAAGGAGACGGAAAGAAAAACATGGGAAGAAAGAATGCTCGGATAGACAGCGCTAACTCTGTATAGGACACAAAAACAGGAGATAAGAGAGAGCTCTTATTTGATAACTCGCAGGGCAGCTCACTATTATTCGAAGCTAGGACGGGGGTGTTGAGAACGAAAACATGCGGGGCTAAATTTGAAGACGTGGACCTTTTATGCACAGCTTGCGGAGCCGAAATTGAGACCACAGAGCATATAGTGCTGAGATGCACAGACCTTCGCCCCACTCTGACTGAGGGAACAGTGACAGATATGGAAGGGGCATCAGGTTTTCCTGGGGAACGAGGGCAAATAGACGAGAAAAGAGTGGCAGTAACGAAGGGGAGGCTAGAGGATTGGTGGAGGAAGTCAAGGGAGAGATAATACCATAAATCGGGGAGCTAATGTTTTCTATACAATTTTAGATAGTTATTTTGGGGGGAGGAGGGGAGTGAAAACTAGTTTAAAAAGAAGGGGATATAAAGAAAAAAAAATAGGAGGGGGAGCAAAAGGCTAGGTGGCGCCAGCCGCCGCCCGTTACAAAGGGCGTAGCCGCCATCCATCCATCTATCCATCCATTCATCTATGTCACCGTTTTCACCGTGCTTCCACTGCGCGACTACATCCCCACTGCAGGTCAGAAAATTCTGATAATGAATGTCGCACGGCTTTTTCCGCGTTACCACTTTGTGATTAGACACTCTGACTGGTCAGCTTTCTATTGCATTAAAGAAAAAAAATAGGTGCCATGAAAAGGGGCTGTCATTTCATTTAACAACAAAGGTGCGCGTTTTTGCGTTGTCGAAACAACACTTTGTTTAACTCCTGACAAAAGTTTTTCATTGGTAAGGCGTGCAGCCAAGTCACATCGAATTATGCTATGATCCTTATGCTATTTTTAAAATGATGATATTGAAAAAAAATTACTTACGAATTGATGCATTTATGCAGTGTATGTCATGACCTGGCTGGTACATGACTTGGAAAAACTAACAGTGCTAAAAATGGGGCCAAACGAAAACAAGACAGCGTACTATCGTGTGTCTTCTTGTTTGTAGGCAAGACTTGTTACAGCTCAGCTAACAGTGGAGATAACCGTTGTTTTCAGGCCAGAGTTTCTAGTGAATGGTACAGCTACGGCTACGTGCAGAAGAGGGCAGGCACTATTTTACAAGTCGCCTATCACTCAATCGCTCGTTCGGCGTTGTGGGCACGCTCTATTCTCTAGATTTAAAGAAACAGGAACGAAGCTTTGCGCTGGAACCGATAGAACTTCCCCTATGTTGTCCTTGTTGTCAATGTTTGTTGGCTTCTTGTGATAGAACTTCCATAGTATCATATGATGCAAGTTTCACTCGCTTTCGGTGACCTGCTGTCCGACTTGTTTGAAGAAATGTTTGGAAGTAACCCGAGATCATGGAACTGTAGTCATCACGCGATGCACATTGTTATTCGGTCCCACTCGGGAACTCATGAGGCAGACAGTCCGAAGCAGGGCTGCTTCACGTTTAGAAGCCTTTGTGAAAATTGCGGCATCCATAGTTCGCAGTGAAATAAGGGCCAGAAGCTCCGAGAGATTTGAAAGCGTCCTGTCTCCTGACACCCGTCTATTATGAAAATTGCCGAGACGTTTAGTTAGGATGGGCTCTCCGCAGCAAGCATCACGTGTTACGACAGGGTATAGGTAAGCCTCAGATAGGCGACCGGCCACGACCGTCTCGTGTTGAGCGATCGGGCAGTGAAGAGACGATCTCTTTGTGTCCATAATTAGCCGCCAACTTCTTGACGCCGTTTATGCACGTCCTACCCCCTCTCCTCGTATCCATCACCCCCCTCCCCTCCTTAACGTTCTTTTGAATTTGTCGCTGTCCTACTCTTCAGCATTCACCGAGTTGTTAAGCGGCGCGGTAGCCGCTGTAATTTCATATATTGCTGTTTCTGCGTGGACTTCGAGGCGTATCTTATTTTGTTGTAGCCCAAGCTGAACGACAAGGACAACAGAAAGGCACATGCAACACACACAGCGCTAACTTTCAACAATAGATTTATTTCCAGTTCTCATCGCTATATATACACCCTCGAAACTTCATGCAACACGTGTAAAATTTTGGTAAAACTGAACACACACACGTAAAAAAAGAACGAAAAAACAGGGAACCACATGCAAGCCCTTTTTAGCTCACATATCCACAGACATGTACACGTTCAACGCGAACAAAGATAATCGGGCTCTTTTGTGGATAATGAAATGGAAGGCTTACTGACGCATGTGTCACCAAATGTTGATATGCG
Organism: Dermacentor variabilis; assembly: GCF_050947875.1. Lineage (NCBI taxonomy): Eukaryota > Metazoa > Arthropoda > Arachnida > Ixodida > Ixodidae > Dermacentor > Dermacentor variabilis. Next base: position 6,864,135 of record NW_027460346.1, read on the forward strand.
TCTAGCTTCTATCATCAAGCGCGTCATCTCACACCTGCTTCTACTCATGATGACTGTTTCTTTAAATCTGGGTATGCATTTGCATCTCTAGCAATGGATGGCAAGAAAGCAGTCGGCAGCCACGTTGTTTGTTATTATGTTCTTGTAGCTTGTCATTTATGCATGTAACTGTTTGACCAATGCAGGATCGTCCAGTGTACCGAGAGGAATGCGGTATACCACACCCGCGATGCAACCAACGAATTTTTTTGTTTTATGTTCCTTTTCGCGTGCAGTACGTGTGATTCTTTCTGGCCTTGTGTTTCTACACAGGCTCACCAATTTATTAGGCGCCGAAAAAACAACGCTGATGTCGCTCCTTCCAGCAATCTTTTTTAATCTGTGGGAGAACCTATGTATGCAGGGCATCACAGCAACCTTTCTTTTGTTTATAACTATCGTGCATTAAGTGCTGGCATGACTTCTTCAATGCTTCGCTGAAACACATCTTCGCGATTCTCCTCTTCACAAGCTTTGCATGCGCGAAATGAAATGGTAAAAGTGGCTTACTTGCCCTAGGTTCGTAACACCAAGCAGGTTTCGTTATCGGTGAGCACAAACGTGATGTCAAGGAATCTAATCCTCCCGTCACATGGCATTCCAAAGGTCACTTCTAGTGGGTTAAGACAGTCACGAATAGCGGTAAAAACGAGAGCACATTCATTAGTAAAGCAAGCCCCTATAGCTATCCCCATCTACTTCGAGGCCATTCACCTACCCGCCCTCCCGCCCGGCGGCACCACCTGTCGGCGATCGGCTCCGCGACAGCCACAAGCGTCATGCGGCCCCCACTTAGCTGCCTCCAGGACGTTCGTTAATAAAACGGAGGCAGCCTCACCCTTCCCCTTTCGCAATAATACCCCTCCCTTTCCACCGCAGCGTCTTCGGCGCATTTTAATATGGAATAAACGTGGTTTCATTCATTCATTCTCCCGCCTGTTTGTTGTGGCCGTTTCTTAGCTTCCATGGCCCAGCACCCCCGTCCTTGACATATTTCTATGTGCGACTAGCTTAGACGGTCGTCTCTATAACCTGTGAGACGCAAAGACAGTGCGAAATGTGTTTGCGCGATAACGTTTATTGTGGACAAGATTGTCCCTGTGTGTACTGTGTCTAAAGCGCGCATCCGCGTATTGGGCAACATGTAAGTAGTATTTCATTGTTCCATATCATCATCACCTGCCACCAACCTTTCCCTGTATCTCCCGCTTCCCCCAGTGAGGAGTTGCCGGCTAGAGACACTCTCCAGGCTGACCTCTCCTCCTTTTTCTTCATTAAAATCTGCTCCTCCTTGCCGTGCGCAAATCAGCTTTCGGTAAGTCTTTCTTTGTGTGTGTGTGTGTGTGTGTGTGTGTGTGTGTGTGTGCCATTTTTTTGCCCTGCTTTAATTCTTCACAGTGTGTACAAACTAGCTTAACAGCAAGCTTTTCTCAAGTTTATTAACATGATGGAAGTCGGAGTCAAGGGAAAGAAAAAGAAGAAAGAAAAAAAGTGGGGGGGGGGGGGGGTATGCGTTTTCTAAACATGCAAGTCTCAGTATTTTCGGAATGATTTTCTTCCGCTCAGCGTGGTCGACGGAACAATCAAGTACCAGAAATTAGAAACTCTTCGACGACACGAAGGCCTGGTGGCGAGCAACAATGCATCCATGCTTTATGCACGCGCCCGTCCCACCTTTATCTGTGCGTGGACTTTTTTAGCGCTGATCCCTCCTCAGCAGTTATGGTGAACACGATCCGGAATGAAGTAGAGGCGCGCCACGAGTGGGGAAACAATGTTCTGCGCATGGGAGAGGTGATCACCCCCATGACAGCCCCCACCCCCCTGTGGTCCGCCACTAGCCCTGGCCTTGCTTTCGCATTCAAGCTTTCCGTTTCATCCATGTCGCTCTTTCGGAGCCCACCTCCTGAAACTTTCTATTCCGTGGGAAAGGGGGAAGGGGGGGGGGTGTTTCGACCACCCCCTGGCTACGGCAATGGTAATAGCAGCACACCGTACAGTGTGACTCACACTTGTCGAGTGGTCGAGCGACCGGCTGCGGACTGTGCGAGCGTCCGAAGCAGTGGCAGGTGGTGGGTTATAAATATGTTTGTTATTTATAGCGCATGGTCCAACCAAGTGGCATGGCCATGGGAGGTCTTATTGCAGCGTTAGCCAGTGTCTTTTCGTTTTCTTTAGCGAATAGAGAGGATGAAAACCGATTGTGGTTGTTGTTGTTGTTACCAGTGAAAACACTTCGTTAACAGGACGTCCGAATCAGGTCCCAATTTCTATGCACGAGTTCGGAAATAATTACATACGCCGGACGTCCAGTTTCGGATATCCGACCGCGGAAGTCCCAAGGATATCGCACATGAACTTTTTTCGGCAAGCACGTCAATATTTGTCCTCCAATTGAAGCTATGTCTCATAAGTTTCCTCGTAACTTGTTCGAATTACAATCCGAAGCTATAATGAGTACAGCTCGTATCTACGTTCTGACGCAGTTTACCTTGGAAAATTTAGTCACTTGAATAAGCCATTTGCGCTTGGCGGAAGGCCCAGAAGAATGAGGAGATACTGCACTGTCACGGTGCGTGCGCAGTAACGCTCGCACACAATGTGTCTGTGCCTGATGCATGCGCACTCTGCCTGTTATATCTGCCACACAGCGTGTACTCGTTAAATACCTCCATAAGGCCCCTCGCGAACATGCAAGGGATGTCCGCGGGACACGGAAAGTGTGGCCGAACGATCATGTGAGGGACGTCCGCCGGACGTGTTCGACACATCCCTAGGATACGCATGGCCCGGCAGTGTAGTCCAAAGGATATCCATAGGACGTCTTTGTTGTCACTGGGTTCGTCCCGTCCTTACGACGCATCCGCCCGTTTTAGGGAAATTATGTCCTCACAAACGGCAGTCGGGTTCCTTTAATGCCATCCCCTTTGGGTATTACTGGTTACAGGTCAAAATTTTCGCCCATGATTACAATACTCCCTAATGCGAAATTTGAGCGCAGCTCTATATGCGTTTTCATTTCGCGATATATTGGCTGGCGCGGACAATCTGTCTCGTGAGGCACGTTGCCAACGGAGCGAAGCGTGTCGCCACTGCCTCACTGATCGGGATATCGCGAAAGCCAGCGCGTGGCTGACGCGTGGCGCGATTCACAGCAGCCGCCGCCGACAGACCTCCTAGACGAAGCACGCTACTCTGGAGCCATTTCGTAGCCACCGTCGCCGCACTATGCTTCTTCTCTCACCCTTTCGTTATACCCTCCTCCTCTACTTTCCGCCTCATGGCTCCGCTGCCACTCCTCCTCCGCTTTCTTCATCGCGTCTTTCATCCCCCGTTGCAATCCGCGTTCGTTCGCTCGATTACGAGGTACAACGCCGACGCTCGCCGCAGGAACGGGCGCATATAAGAGCTGCGCTCTAAAAGGCAATGCCTAAACACAAATCTTATATGTATATCATGCTGGTTTACCAACTGCAGCGATTGCTGTGTAGAGCAACTCCGTCGACCTTTTACAGGAGGCTAACGTAGTCATGTAGTGATTTGGAGGTCTACTAGGCTTGAAATGCGTGAGAACAGTGTTGGTGGCTGACTCATATTTCATAGCAATTCGCGCTTAGGTGTTTCGGGGTTGCATCATGGGTTGGCTGTACACGACTACTCTGTGGGGATTGCGGTGCGCGGTGGGCACTTTGTGAAATACGAGATCCCCCAGAACTTTTGTTTTAGTTCTTACGCCAAGCGTTAATATAGTGAAATGTTCCTATTCACACGGGCAATTCACAGACACCGCTGCTCTTCGTCAAGTAAAAAAAAATATGCGTGGCCCCGCTATCGCAATCACCATAGAGCAGCGGAGCTGAGGGAAGTTAAGGCTTCACAAGAATCCACGCCGTCTTCCCTTGTGGGGGTTTCGGCTGGGATGGCGCGCCACTTGAGGCGCCCGCCGCAACAGAAGCGATTTGTTGAGATGGCATATGCGTCGGTGTCGTGTGCCAGACGATGCACCTGCGTGACGCGGCGGCAACCGCCGCGTCTATAGCTCCGACGCCGTGTACTTGGTAGCTTCTTGAAATCCGCCGTAGCGAGCGCGCATTTTTATCGGAGAGCAATGGCGTCACACCACCTGTGTCCCCGCCGCGCCGTTCCTTCTCCCCCGTTAGGCTCCACCCACCCTCGCCGCGTCGCTGCGCTGCGCGATGCTATTTTTATACTCTGCTTTCACTCTCTCTCCCTCACCCAGCTAGCTGCGAACGTCAAGAGAAACCCAGCAAGCTTCTAACAGCTCCACTGTAAAACCGATACAGCCCAAAACAGTTCACACATACACACACCACGGCTGATGATGTGCGTCGCATGTATGCGCATTCAACATAAATTTTCGCATACTGGCGACACAGTGGTTCTTTGACAACCTCGTATGAGCGGCCATCATGTAAATTTCACGGAGAATGAACTAAAACATATCCAAATCGTTCCGCAGCAGGCGATGGCACATTCAAGCAGCGCCGCGCCGGCTCGCACAAGCCAGAGAGGAGGAAATGCTCGCCGCGCGCCCTTTCCTCCTCGCCCCATTACGAGGTATATAAACCACGAACATTTTAGCAACACACTCCGCAAGCGCAGCAGCATCGGGTGCATAGCTTGCTGTGGCTGAGTACGTCGGAGGGCCATGTGCCGCGTCGCTTCGAGAGCACAAATGCCGCAACACGCAGAGGGACACAAAGGCATCACGAGAACGCGTACTTGCTCGGAACCTCACCCAAAACATGCGTGCTGCTATACTACCAGAAAGCTGACGAAACAGTACATTCTAAGAGCGCGCCTTGGAATGTTTCTGAGGCGAAAGGTAGGTACCACGTGCCTCATATGTGCGCGCGCCCGCTCACCATGAAGACGTGCAGAGTACTCATTCTTCTGAAACATTCACCTGGCATAGCTTATGGAATTCGCGAACGTTTTCAAAGTGAATTTAATCAGAAAATAGGAGAGTAGAGCAGTGGCGTAGCCAGAAATTTCGTTCGGGGGTGGGGGCGGGGGGGCTCACGTTGGAGCTCGGCCTCCTCCTTACATAATTTGTCGAGGGATCAAATACATGAATAATAGCTGCATTGCCATTGCCAAAGATGCTGCAAAGGAATTCTTGGACGCTACACACTGTCAAGACAAGTAATATATGTATTTTTTTCGTAAAAGAATATATTCGTGTGTCCCGAAAATTGTGGCAGAAGCAACAATATCAATGCTTCCATGTTTTTTGTCTATTTAATAAGTAAAGAAAATATCACATGAACTTTAGAACTATATCAGTTCGAAACCAGCAAAACAGTGCATGCCACTGATATGGTAAATGTAAATGCCGTGAAATGAGCAAAAGTTGAGGTAAAATATTTTAATGAAACTTGTTTACATTTTTGTATATATGCAACGGCCAGGGAAAAATCTAAATGACGCTCTTCTTCGTCACAATGTATTGCACAGGAGTAGCTGTCACCGGTTGTGCACTGTAATTGCGCCGAAATTATAGTCGCAACAGAGATCACATATAAAAAGTAGGAGTTCTGCAAAATATACACTATAAATGCGAAGATGCAATGGAATACACAAATGCGAAGATAAAGTTTGATAAAGGAGAAAAAAGTGCCACTGGAAACAAAGTTCACTGCATGTATCCACAATATCTCGTAACAAGATATTTAAATATACGTATAAGTTTCCAATAAATATACGCATCTAAGCAAAAGTCACTGTATGCAGGGTGTTTCAGCTCACTTTAGCCAGAGTTTAGAACTATGCCGATGCACTCTAAGACCACGCTACCAAATGCATGTTGCTCACTTTTGTATGTCGTGTGTCAAGTTATTTTTTTATATATTGCTTAATTAGATTTTTAGTCAAGATTAATTAACCAACTTCTGAAGTAACGAAGCTAGGAAAAAATTCCGATTAGAAAGTTGCAGAGCGGTTTGCAAAACATCCGAATAAACAGTTTCTGTCTTTTATCTATTAAGTATTAGTGCATTTCAGCTTACTGATGATGCCCGCGAAATTCTTTTCTGTGACATGCCGGCTCAAATGAAAGATCACAACGCTTCGTCTCATCGGACCCCGCTGCGTGCTTTGTAAACGTGTCTGATTATGTGTCGATTTGGCTTGTCTCGTTGTATGATCCGATGTACGACTTTAGAAAAGTCAATGCACCTTTGGTGTCAAATGTTTATAAGAACATTAAACCCACAGAGATTCGGAACTGAAAATCTAAAGCACCACTTTCGAAATGCCAATGCACCTTTCGCATCAAAAGTTTATGTGATATTTATACCCATAAAGTTTCGGAATTGAAATCCATGCGCTCCGTAGATTCCGCGGCCTCCGCGAAATACCGCGACGAGCCCGTTCGCCATCAAAACGTCCTTGAAACCTTGTGCACAGATGGGGCTCATTGCGTTATGTGACTCCAGGTGCATGGCAGTTGCCATGAAATCCAACTTGAGTTCACAATCTTAGCGCCGAAATGTCTTTTCGAGCGTGAAAAATAGATTCTAGACAAAATCCAGAATGATTTCCGGCGGCAGGGGTTGTTTTGGTCGACGGCACATGACAGCAAGAAAAAATTTCGGGGGGGGGGCTGAAGCCCCATAAGCCCCCCCCCTCCCCCGAAATTTATTTGTGAGCGAGTTCCGAAGCATAAGTTCGTCATAGGAAAACTGAAAAAAAATAAAAATGAAGCGTGCCCTGGGAGGACAACTATTCATGTGTCGTCCGAAAAAGAAAAAGTCATGTTCTTATTACAATATACGTTAGAGGTAATGCTATAACACACACACACACACACACACACACACACACACACACACACACACACACACACACACACACACACACACACACACACACACACACACACACACACACACACACACACACACACACACACACACACACACACACACACACACACACACACACACACACACACGCACACACGCACTTTAAATCCACGTTGAAAACCACAACAAATCTAATTTCGACGTTTCGGCCTTGGGGACCGGCCTTCATTCCAAGAGGGGATTTCTTCAAGTATTTATTTGTCGACTATATGTATACAGAATGGAAGCCTAAATGTTAGGCGATATAGTTAGGCGCAATAAAAGCGATTTGCGAAAGGCCTGGCGAGGTCCTATATGTCATGATGAGTCGTCTTCCAAGACTTCACGAGGCGCCGGTGGTGGCGGTCAGCGAAGCGATACCGCGAAACAATTTATGATAACTCAAAATTACTTTTCGATAACTCATTACTTTTCGAAGCGAGATCGTGATAATACGCACCTACAAAGCGAGATATAAGAAGGAAGAAGAAGTATGTGCTTGGTGTGGTAAAGCTAGGGAAACTATGGGGCATGTTTTATTAGAATTTGAAGACGTCTGCCCAGCGGTCGATTTATGCACCACTGGCCTCCTTGAAGCCCTTGGCACTGCCGCTTAATGGAAACGCACTTGGTGCGTTCCATTGAGCGGCCGTGCCCTTGGGTTCAGCGAGAGCAGGGGAAAAGTAAACATGTTAGTAAGAGGCGATTGGAAGATTGGTGGAAGAAAAGTAGGGAAACGACACAAAACGGAGACGTACAAAAGCAAAGTTCGCAATAGGGGGTACGTCAGAAAACTTGGTTGTGGGAGTTCATAGTGTTTTTTTTTCTTTTTTAACCTAGGTACACGGAGGAAGGAAACTAAGGAGAGGCCCTGACGTCACTCCTTGTGAAGCTAAAGTGAAGCCGGAAGTTCGCGTTGCTCATGGCCACGGAGGAAGGAAGTTCCACGGCTGCTCAATGGAACGCACTTGGTGCGGCCCGTCGTGTCGGCCGAGAGAGGCGTGACGCGCCTAGTTCCCATCGCCACCGCTGCAGCGCTACTGCTCCGGGACAGTTGCGGGGGGAGAGCTGTGCTCTCCGCCCGCCGCGGCCGCGCGGTCATGGCTTTATTTGTTCCGATAAAGAGCTGTGTAGCGGTGTTTCACAAAATATGAATGGTAATGCTAACTGGCGATTTGCTACTGATAGCAGTACGTCAGCATCGCTGCAGTTGTCAGCGACAATTCGTGTCGGAAGTCACGTATATATATGTTACGTGCGCTTCTTCGAGCGTTCGCCTATTCAGTAACTCGCGTTCGACACACACGAAGCCGGTTATCCGCTATATTAACTTGTTGCGTATAATTAGTTGGTTAGCATAAAAAGGCTCGTTTTAAGAAGTCCGAACACTGATCAGTCTGGTCCACAATTAGAGCCGATGAGTAACGCTGTTTTCCGTTTCTGGACATGCAGAGATTTGCTGCATTATAGTTCAGCCGGTTCACGGGTATGTGCGGTAAATATTTTGCAAATGGGCACTACTAGCCTACATCAATGGTCGGAAAGAAAACAATAAAGCCAGAAGTCAGTAGCTTGAGTCCAGTTTTTCTTTTCATTTCAAAGTTCATGTACACAGAATCTGAAAGCGTTACAAGCGCAGAACTTTCCTCGAGAGAGGTTTATGTGTAAGCAAAATTTTGTCCACTGTCGAATTCAGGCTGCTAGCCCAGTTCGTCAACAATGGTCTTATGAGCCTGCTCAAAAATACTCTGGAGAGGTCCTCAGCGTGGTTGCGATCCTCTTTTTCACAAGTCAGCGCCGGACATTGTGTGAAATGAGGAAGTAGTGCTGACATCAAGGTGTTGCATAGCCTGCTGGTTCGTCTCACGTCTGAGCACTTCATGACCTTGGTGACGAAGGTGCGTACAAGCTTACACCGGCCAACTGCTTCTATTGTTGGGTACCTTAGCCATCCATCATCAACGTTGCGGATCAATCCATATATTGCTTCAGCTGGCCTCGCTGCTTGAAGAAGGAGTTTGCAGGAATTACAAGCCACCTGAGGACGAGCATAACAATTTAGTTTGAAAAACGGCACTAAAAGAACATAATCTATTATATCCGTAATGAAATCAACCACAGACATATTTCAATATATATATATATATATATATATATGTGTGTGTGTGTGTGTGTGTGTGTGTGAATTAGACACTTAAACAAAGGATAAAATAATGCAAGCCTAATTCAATTTTTTTAACTTGTCAAACAACTGTACCTTTTCCTCACATGCACGTGCAACGTAGCCGGCCAGGTATGCAATTGGTGCTAACTCTATATCAGCTACTAGCTCACTCCACATAGTGATGAATTCAAGCTCACTCGAGAGCTCACTGGCTGCAGATGAGATGGCAGCTGGCAAGACAAGTTTCACCATCCTGCATGGGAAGTTTAACGGCTGCTTTCGCCAACCATAACGAAACCATGTTCTTCAACCATGCAGCCCGCCGTTCAGGATCGCACGGAAATTCATGATATCGGATCGTCGGATCTTTCCTTGCATTGGTGCTGCACAGCGGCACACAGCAGTTGCGCGGCATGGCACCGTCTGTGCTAACGTCTGTTCACACCGTACACGATCACACACGTGCGCAGATCCAGTAGGGCAGTCGTATATCATAAAGAAACCCGCTGCGACGCGTGAGACCCACTGGCTCTGCGGCGCTCGGGTGGTCTTCCTCCTGCAAAGCGTCCCGGAGCAGTGGCGCCCCGACGGCGGAAACTGTAAACTCTCGCATCACGCCCTCGCCCAGTAAAACCGGCGCGACGCGACGGGCCATATCCTCCTTGGACGGGCCGCACCAAGTGCGTTTCCATTGAGCGGCCGTGGAAGTTCCTAGGCATGGAGGAAGTTTCCTTCCTCCATGCCTAGGTAGGACCACTAGATGGCCGCCGCGTTGCTCGCTTTCCCATTGATGCGGCGGGTCCCCCTTAATTCAGCATAAATTCCGTAAGGCGGCGCTCGTTGCCTTTTCAACTTCCGGCGGTGGCGGCAGCGGCGGCTGGCTGCTTCCGCCGGCGCATCGATAGCGCCAGTATGCGGGGGCGTCTGCTAGCGAGCGTTCTCGTCGGCGTCTTTATATATATATATATAATTTAACTTTCCCGCCATAAACTGTACTAACCTAACATCAGCAACTTCGCAACAAAGAACCGAAAGCGATTTTGTTAACTCATGCCTAACCTTTAGATTAACGCAACTTGTCACTGAACATACACGTCAAAGTTGTAATTCTTAGAACATACTCGACCTCATTTTTGCTTCTGATCCTGACAAAGTTTATGCAATGACGCATCTGCCTGGTCTTAGTGATCATTCTATAATCCATGGATCGTACTCCTGTCAGCTTTCACAACCTACAAAGATAAACAAAGTGATCAAACTGTATGACAAAGGGAATTATTTGGCAATTAACTCGGAACTCGCACATTTTGCTGCTTCATTCCAAACCAGTTTTTTGATGCGTTCTGTCGAAACTAACTGGCTGCTTTTTAAAAACAAAATGCTCGATGTGTTCGCGAAATACGTTCCCGTTATCACCCTAACCGAAAAACAGTCATCCCCGTGGTTTAATATCACACTAAAGCGTCTTAACAATAAAAAGAAACAATAAAAAGCTTTTTCGCTCGGCTAAACGATTTAACAACGCAGGCGCGTGGAATAAGTATTACCTTGCAGAAAAATAATTCGAAGCTCTAGCAAATAAAGAAAAACGCACTTTTTTTTTCGCAAACGCTGCCGTCTATGTTAAGAAATAACGCCCAAAAATTCTGGAAGGTTATTAACCCTATTAACTCCCAGCCATTAGCTCTGTTTGATGAACAAAACCATCGTATTCCCGATTGCGAAATTGCTGAACAACTTAACCGTACTTTTTCTCCGTCTTCACAATTGAACCTGTTAACATATTACCTCGCTTCCCTCTTTCGGATCATTCAGTCATGCCTGATATTACCTTTTGTCCTTACGGCATTGAGAAACTAATTGATTCATTAAAACTTACATCATCGTCTGGTGTCGATGAAATAAATGTTAAAGTGCTGAAAAACACCAAAACCAATGTGAGCGCGATGTTATGTGCTATTTTTCAGCAATCATTGTCATCAGGAGTGGTGCCGGAAGACTGGAGAGTCGGCAAGATCATTCCAGTCCCCAAAAAAGATCCTCCATCGTTGTGCTCTAATTATCGTCCCATTTCACTCACCAGGGTTTGTTGCAAACTAATGGAGCATGTTATTTACTCTCAGATCGTAAACTTTTTAGTATCCAATAACCTCTTAAACTCTTCACCCAGCTCAACATGGCTTCCGTAAAGGTCTTTCACGTGACACCCAACTAGCTTTATTTTTTCATGATCTAAGCTCTAACCTCGACTTGAACGTACCTGTAGATGCGATTTTCTTAGACTTTGAAAAGGCATTTGACAAAGTTCCACACCAACGGCTACTCCTAAAACTTTCCCGTCTCAAGATTAATCCATTTGTACTAGACTGGATACGTAGCTTCCTCACTAACCGACAGCAGTTTGTATTTGCTAACACACAGTTATCTAAAAGATCTTCTGTCCTTTCGGGCGTACCACAAGGCACAGTTCTCGGACCACTACTCTTTCTAATGGGATCTCTTATAACATTTGATTGTTCGCAGATGATTGTGTAGTTTATCGACGCATAACTAACACTTCAGACGTGCATTTGCTTCAAAATGACCTAAAACGCATTGAATTATGGTGTAACGAATGGTTGATGTCTTTAAATACTAAAAAAAAACCTCGCTAGTTTCTTTCCATCGCAGACAGCATCACCAATCAGGGAAATACACCATATACGGCACCGAAATCTCATCCGTAGACTCATATAAATACCTCGGCATAACCTTTTCAACTACCCTAAATTGGTCACATCATGTCATTAACTTAGCCAATGCCGCGAATCGAACCCTCGGTTTTCTCCGCCGGAATCTAAGACTTGCTTCCCCATCAGTAAAACTGTCAGCTTATGTTAAATATGTCTGCCCTAAGTTAGAATATGCATGCTCTGTCTGGGATCCTCATCAACATAACCTATCTAATACACTGGAATCAATTCAAAACCGTGCAGCCCGGTTTATCTACTCTGAATATTCTTATCATGCAAGCGTGTCTGAACTAAAAACCCGTGCCGGTCTTACTAATCTAGAATCGCGACGTCTTATTTCTAGACTGTGTCTTTTTCACAAGTTCTATCATTCACCACTCCACATTTCAGCTATATTACGAGCTCATCGTCAGTCCAGCCGCATTAACCACAGCAAAGGCGTGCATCCTCCCCCGGCGCAGACTACCTCTCATCTACGATCATTTTTTGTGAAAACCGCCAGGGATTGGAACGGTCTGTCTGCCGACATCACGCACCACTCCGACGCACATCACTTCAAGGCTGCTCTCGAATCACTGTTTTGTTAAGCTAAGCCCATCCCTCATGTAATACCCCATCTCTGGCGCCTTTGAGGCATAATAAATAAATAAATAAATAAATAAATAAATAAATAAATAAATAAATAAATAAATAAATACTGCAGGAGAAAATAACTGCGGGCCGTCTTCACATTCATTTTTTCAATATTCGACGGTAAAACGTGATTCCTTGTAAGGAACCTGATTGGCCGCACTGTTGATTGTCTCTGCATCTTGTAGAGCATTTTGATGTATTTTGATGAAATTTCCTCGTTTTCACCAAATTCCTTGGCCAGGAATTGAGACCTGATGTTCTTTATAACGTGGCTCTGATCGAATGCGAAAAATATATCCACTGATGGACCTGCTGGATGTGGTGCCCTTGTTCTTGCTTCTCCGCCACTCAGAATTTCCATAGCAGTTACGTTGATTTTGTGGTTGTCGGTTACAACTCTGATGATGTCAAAACCAATGCTGGCTGTTTTGACGACGACGTGACGAATGACCTCGGCAAGTCGGGAAGCTGGTCTCCAGTGCAACCTTTGGTGAAGAAATAACCAACGGGGATCTTATATCTTGCTTGCAGGCCACCAAGCAGAAAACACAACAGTGAATTTGCCAGATGTTCACCTCAGCTGCAGGAGCAAGGTACTCGAGGTCAGGACCTAAGTCGACATCACCAACGAACGCGTCCCTTTGCTTGTGGTAGATCAGCTTTTGTCTAATTCTCATCTCGTCAACAACGAGGCTACATACTTTTGACTGTGGTGTGTCCAGATTCTCAAGCGCCGCTTCCAGGCGGGAGCGAACCAACTCGCGGAAACCGACTTCGCCGGACATAGTACCGAAGTATTTTTGTAGCGTTGTTCTGCAAGGTAGCTTTAGAAGCTCTTCGCACCTCAAGTATTCGTAGGCTTTTGTCGAGCGGTGTCGCATTACGATGCCATGCCTCATTGTTACTTCCGACCAGCGTGGTGTTTTCTTTTCATAATTTTTTACTTGGTCGAGGAGCAGCACTGCTTTTGCCGTCCCCTCCTCGGCGTCAGTCACAACTTCCAGAAATGCAGAGACGTAGCACTCTTCTTTCAATTTTTGAAGATCTTCTTTGTAGGCGTCTACAGTTCTGCGCTGTTTATCATTTCCTGCTCGCAGCGCATGTTCTTTTCGTCGCCATCGCTTTCTTTCTACAAACACGCTTGACGTGTTTGAGTTCCATTTTGTTTGCGTCTTGAACGAGCGCAAAGCCTTTGTTGGTTGCCTTTTCTTAGATGCAAACTTCTCTTAATCTGTTAGAGCGCTCTGGTCTTCTGTTTGTGCGTCATTGTCCTCCCCTGCAGCAGGCTCTGAAAAATGCGCTCCATTGTTTTCTGAGTTGACTTGCAAGCCACCAGATGGCAAGGAACGAATCGGAATAGTACAGCCAGGGCTCCGATTAGGCGTCGAGTCCTCGTTTAGTGTATCTTTACTGGCTGCCACGCCAAACAAAAGTTGCTCATAGCGGGTCGTTCTTGGTTTCGCTGGACAAGTTCCGAACTGCAGCCGGGAACAGCTATTGGGCAAAATTAGATCTAAATTAAATTATGGGGTTTTACGCGCCAAAACCACTTTCTGATTATGAGGCACGCCGTAGTGGAGGACTCCGGAAATTTTGACCACATGGGGTTCTTTAACGTGCACCTAAATCTAAGTACGCGAGTGTTTTCGCATTCGGCCTCCATCGATATGCGGCCGCCGTGGCCGGGATTCGATCCCGCGACCTTATGCTTAGCAGTCTAACACCATAGCCACTGAGCAACCACGGCGGGTAGGGCAAAATTCTGTGGCAGTTCCAGAAGGGTCCTCGTTGAAGTTTGTCTCGGCTGACTGTTCATCGTGCGGCTGCGAGCAAAGTACTTTGCTTTCAGAAGGCAGCATGCAGCCAAGCGCGCCTGTGGGCGACGAATCACGCTTGCGTTTTTCCGCTATGGCACACCCGGCGTATGGCTCTCGCGAAAAGCGCTCGCTAAACAAGCTGGGGGCCGCTCCAGGCTTAAGTCAACTTCGCATTTTCCAGCTTTCTCTGAAATCACACTCTCGAAAGTGCAAACTGCAAACTACCGAACAGTTTGAAGTTAGTGTGGGCATCCAGTTCTCCCTAGGAATAGCCTCAAGTCATCTTTCACGCAAACTGCTGTCGACCGGTATTTCATGAAACGACACGCCGAGACGTCGGCATTGAGTGCTTGACTTACATTGCGGCACACAGCAATAAGGCATGCCGACTGCAGTCTTTGTTGGACACCACGGGTAGAGGATTCACATTTAGGAGGTCTTAAATTGATGGATAAATGACAGATAAAAGGTGCAGGAACTGCGAGCGTAAAGAGCCGGCATTCAACTAAACAAGTCCTGCTACGAAGTACGTCTCTCAACTCGAAATCTTTCACAAACAAACTGATGCAAAGCAACAGGTCTGCTAACTCCAACTGTTGTCGCAATATTGGTAAAGCGCGTTTAAGAACTGTGTAAACCACTCTCGAAAACTTAAAAACATGTTTCATGGCATTTCTTAACACACATCGAGATTTCATTTCTTTATTCAAACATTCAAACAAAAAACGTAGCATAGCCTGTCGTCTGCTCGGCTCCGCGCAACGCGCCTCCCGCAGCCGACGTCGCCCACTCCGCAACCGTGCCGTCGCGCGCCGCGCCTGCTGCCTCCGAGACGGCAACAGATGCCATGGTAATCTCAGAGGCCGCAGCAACACGTGTACTAGGTTGCAGATGTCCGCCACAAGCGGCGCTCGTTGCCTTTTCGCAGAGGAGAGAAAAGGGAGAGGGCCCGGAACCGAGTTTACCGGACAACGCGACAGGCGTCTAGTCACTGCATCTAGTAAAGGAGGCATTGGTAGGGCATTAAGAAGTATAATAGCAAGAGCTTGGTGGCGCAACCCACCGCCCCGTTCCAAAAGGGGACGCTCATAACATCCATCCATCCATCCGCGGGCTCCCCTGTTCCAGCTAGCAGTGGCCGCGGCTGCATGCATCCGCAATACGTTATCCTGGAGGCTAACAATCATGTAGATGGTACGTCCTATAAATAGCCACGCTTTTTTCTTATAGAAACGCTACGTACGCGAGACGTATCATGTACGTTATCCCAAGACGTTGACGTTTGGATCAATTTTAACGTTGAAGATACGTTCGTGGTTCACAGGGTTAAGAGGAAGCTTTAGCTCTGGTGCTCCTATATAAATACACGTAAAAGCAGAATTCGATTTTCTCGTCAACCACCGCACCAAATTTGAAAAGGTTTGTTGCATTTTAAAGAAAAACTTAAAATCTAGTGACCGTTGGTTTCGGATTTTTTATTTAGGCTGTCAATTTTTTATTAAAAATTTGCAAAAATCAAAATTTTTTAGAAAACGAAACTATCAAGTTTACAACTCCGTAACTCAGCAACGCAAACTGATAATACAATTCCGTGAATTGCACATAACAGCACATCTAAAGCGGACAAAACTGATATGTTACACATGAATGTCAAAAAATTTAGTAATATGGAAATATAGCTTTTGCAGAACCCTTGTAAACAACGTAACAAATTCACGTAAGATATAAAATGATGTATCGAATTTGTCCGCTTTCAATGATCTAATGGATCCCGTTTACAGAACCGAGATATCTGTTTTTTATGCAGAGCTATGAATCTGTAAACTTCGTGCTTCTATATTTTTGAAACTTTCGAATTTTTGAAAATCTTTTTAACAAAATTCAGGACCGTGACCAACAGTCACTCGAATTTAACTTGCTCTCTCAAATGCAACAAATTTCATTAAAATCGGTCCAGGGGTTATCTCAGAAAAACGTTTTTGCGTTTTTACATGCATTTGAATAGGCCGCGTCGGAGTTGGGCCCGAGCTAAAGCTTCCTCTTAAGACGGGTGTCCCCGAAGCCGCTGCCCTGCAGTTCCTGCACCAGCTCGCCGTGGCGTCAATGATTTTAACAGCGTCTACCGCAGCTTGGTTAATTTCGATCGAAAAGAAGTATGGCGATTTAGTGAGTCACTAATGTGTTTTGAAACTTGCAGAAACCTCTTTGAAAGTAACCGCATCAAGCTGGCTTATTCCGATGTGTGTTTAGACTGAAAGAAAAACAGAATGTTACGTCGACCTCAACTGCAGTGATCAAATTCCGCGGTTTCATCGCTCTGCGGCTTCATAGAGTTTCCAGGAAACTGTATGTGCGGCTTGACCCGCGCTGTCGTCTGCTACTGGGTCTGCTACGCACTACGGAACCGGAAACTAGCTTACGTCACCGCAGCGGCCTTCTGCTGCGCGGACTCGCGCATGCGTTTCTAGCAAACATGGCGGACCCGTTGAGCCTGCTGCGACAGTTCAATGTCAACAAAAAGGATATCGCTGAGAAGAACTCGCAAATAATCTTCGACGAATACTCCTGGCCGAAGACCGTTAAGACCAACTACCTCGTGTGGGGGTGAGTGCGGGTGAAACGCTCCCTTTTAAGGCTGGGAAGCGCTTTATTTTTTCCATGTCTAGGCTTAGGCTGTGTGCTCCTGTTCGCGACTGGTAGTTGACAACGTTTATATTCAATTCTGTCGGCGTATTGAGTGCCGATTGCTGTTAGGTCTGGAACAGTGCCGTTCTAGATTATGGAGACACAATATTTGAAGCAGCGATGTTCCCATAGTCAATGCTGCAGCTGGGCAGCGGCATCCTGTCCTGCGGCATTGGGCACTACGTGGTCCGCATATTGACACAACCTGCACTTTCTCGTACCGACACACGCCTGACAGCATGCTACCTTGGAGAAAATGCTTGCGCTAGGACGATTAGAATGTAGCCTACGACACTTGTTTGGTTGTACTGCAGCCAGCAGCACTTATCGCGAAGTGTTAGCGGCGCCGAAGCCAGGGTTTCATTGGAAAGCCGTCTCACGATCTGTCGATTTGTTGCTTCTAGGTCCGGAAAAGATGGGGCACCTCGGGAGTACTACACGCTGCAGTGCTTGCTCTTTCTTCTCAGAAATGTCCACTTGTCTCACCCGGTGTACGTACGACAAGCTGCGGTGAGTACTCCTTCGACACTGCTGGACGTCTGCTCTGTCCGTCTCTGTGGGCATCGCTGTTTGTGCGCGTGCGCGCTCATTCATCATTGGTACTCTAAATGCATAAGGGCAGCCGTCGGTCGCTGCTCCTGTGCATTTGGTTGTACCATTAGCTTGTAAGTTTTGGATGAATTGCTCGTTAAGTCATGAAGCCATGCGGTAGCTGTCGAGCCTTCCTGCATCCGTGCATCACTGCTGCACTTAAATTATACATCAGTGCCTGTGTTTGGTTCGGGTTCTCTTACAAAATGGGCAGCAGTAGCAGCAAAAGAATGCACCGCCAGCGAAGCTGATGAAATGCATTACCAGTTGCATAAGGTGTGTGTGTGTGTGTGTGTGTGTGTGTGATGGTGTTAAAATATTTCGTATAACGAGTCGAATATTGCGGTATTCGATTCGCTATTCGAAACTAAAGGGTATTGTTGGATTTTCCGGATAATTTTCTAAATTTTACGAGTACTGTTCAGGTAATGTATAGGCTGAGAATTTTTTTTTTTTTTTTTATTGCGATAAGGCTTGCCCTTAAGGCATAATTCTTGGACTGTATATGTGTATTATATGTGTGCTGTGAGGCCTGTGTTGTGTATGAATTGGAGCATTGTTTTGTGGAATCTGTTGTCATGTATCCAGCGGTCATAGCTGGTTGTCACACTGTAGCGGAGGCCGGCTTCCAGTAGGAGACTCGAGCGTTCCGATTGTAAACCCGTACATGTCCATATTAGGTGGTATGCATCTGATTCCACCACAGGAACGGAGCAGTATGGACATGTAGCACCCAGTGGTAAATGCGACCAGTTCCACCTTGAGACAACAGCCGGTGTAAGGGCCACCCCGGCCCGAAGCCTCCTAAGCACAACTTCCTCCGCCCTAGTAAGGTGAAGGGGGAGGGAGCAGACACACGGTGGGATAAGAGCGCGTGTGTCCTGCCGGAGAACATTTTTACGGGCTCGCAGCGAGTTACGGGGTTGGGGTGGGAGGGGAATAGGTGGAGGATCAGGATTAGGAGGGCAGTGTGCCTGCTGGTCAGCAGCAATGTTGTGAGGGTTCGCTGAATGGCCTTGAATCCAGTGTACTTTGACGCAAGTAGATGTCTTACTATTCATAGTGTGTATTGTCTCGCAGATTTCCATCGCCTTATCAACCTTCTTGAGTTCCTGGATAGCCGCTAAAGAATCAGTGAAGATATCTAGTTGCTTGATGGTAGGCAGCTTAGATGTCGCATCTTGCACAGCGTCGTGGATGGCTTGAAGTTCCATTACTAGAGCGCTGGCTTCTGTAGATAAATAGCGCTGGTGGCCGCTGATGAAATTATGCGTAGTACTCAGGAATGATGTCCTTCCGCCGTCTGGGAGAATGGCAGCATCCGTATAGACTTGGCAGGTGTTAACGCATGATGCATCGACGATGTTGTGTTCGTCAATAATACCTGTTGTATCGCGGCGACGTAACCTCGTTGGCTTATTAGTTGTGATGCTGGTGAATTCCCAGGGAGGCATTGGATAGGGCTGATTGTCAATCCGAGAGCCGCGGTGAAAATGAGCATGCAACGCAGCGACAGCCGGAATAAGTTGCTTTTTTATTTCACGTGCTTTTTCACGTTGCAAAATGAGCTCTGCAATTGTGTTGAGCTGGGCATGTTCCTGTAAGGTTGGTATCGGAGTGATGCGGGGCAGTGCTGTGATTGTGCGCATAGCATCACGATTAATCATCTCCAACTGTGCCAGCTGTGCCAAAGTCAGCCGTTGAAATTGAGCTTGATATAAAATCCGTGGCTGCAAGACTGCACGCACCAACCGTCGAGCTACGTCAGTACGAGCTCCAGCTGCTTTTGCTGCAATGCGACGAATAAGGTGAAGTGTTTTTGACGAACTCTGTCTGGTTTTACGGAGCCAGTGTGCACCACTGCCGGATTGGTGAATATCGAGACCCAGTATGCGGACCTCAGAAGCCTCAGGGATTGTCACTGCGCCGAGTCTAAATGTAAAGGGGTGCTGCGTAATTCTTGTGCGTCCTTTCTTGTTGGCCACCACAACATAGCTTGATTTTTGGGCGGAAATGTCCAATCCTGCTTTCCGAGCGTAGTTGTTCAGCACATCAAGGGCTTCTTGAAGCTGTTGAGCTTGTCTAGAGATATCTTTATGCACGGACCACAAAGTGACGTCATCCGCATAGATTAAGAACCTCACATCTGGAATCCGATGTAGTTGCCAGGCTAGAGGTATTAGAGCAACGTTGAAGAGAAGAGGAGCCAGAACCGAACCTTGTGGGACTCCTCTGTTCGATGTGAAGTATCCTTCTTGCCTTCCATCTACTCTAATCGCAAATGTGCGATTCTGAAGAAATGAGTAGATGAATCTTATCACCCGCGGTGGAAGTCCCAGGTCGATGAGGTTGGATATAATGATTTCATGGTCTATATTGTCATAAGCTTTCGTTATGTCTGTTGCTACTACCGTGCGTACAGCGTGACTGTGTGGAGAAACCTGTAAAACATCGTCTGATAACATAGAAAGTCCGTCTTCAGTTCCCAAGTAAGAACGGAATCCAATTTGAGCAGGATGATATTTATCGTGGCGTTCAAGCCACCAGGAAACTCGTATGGCCAGCATCTTTTCAGCGAGTTTGCAGACAGTGGAGGTTAGTGAAATTGGGCGTAAAGACTGCAGGCTATTTGGAGACTTTCCTGGTTTCGGAATCGCAACAACAATTGAATGCTTCCAATCAGGTGGAACGTTTCCAGTCTCCCATACTTTATTAATAGCCTGAAGAAGTGCGTCGAGAGCTGCTCCTTCCATGTTCTTGAAAACCTCATAAGGAATACCATCGGGACCAGGTGTTGTTCGTTGCTTCGAAGTTTCAATCGCCGCTATTAGTTCGGCCATGCTGAAAGGGCTGGATATTTCGGATTTGGACTCATCAATTTCGGGGCAGTTTATAGGTGACGCTTGATCGTATTTCGGGAAAAACGCTCTAGCAGCGTGTTCTGCAAATTGATGTGGCGAACTCTGCATCGCTAACCTAACGCTCGCTGCAGGGTCAGGTTGCTTATGACCGCGTTCCATTGACCGGAACGTACGCCAAAGTGCTCTGTTTCCAATGCCCGATCCAAGATTCTCGCACCACTCATACCATCGTCATCGAGAAAGTTGCTTTTCGTGCTGACGCGCCTTCGCCGCTATATGGTTAGCACGTGCACGGCTACCTGGTGCATCGGGATTCCTCGACGCATACAATTCTGCCTGACGTCGCTTTGCCCAAAGTTGCAAAAGGGTGAGGTCCGGTTGAGGTTGTTCCTCGTCAACTGTGGTTACAGTGGTGTTCCTCCGTAGCAGTTCTTGCAAAGCGGGAAGAATTTCTGAGGGCTCTGAGGGTACTTTATCAATCGATGATTCCCGAAACTTATCCCAATGCGTAACTGTTACTCGTCGTCGAATTTTCTTTATGCACGTTCTGTGCAAACCAATCATTATGGGCATATGATCACTGCCCCATGTATCTGGTTCCACCCGCCACTGCGGCATTCCAGGACCCAACCACCACGCGAGGTCTGGAGCGTTTGTTCTAGATACTGCGGGTACAGCACAGGTAGCCACAGCGTGATGGTTCAGTAGTGTAAAAGTGGCATCGCTCATGATGTTTTTAACTTGGCATCCTCTTCAGGAGTTGTACTTGTACCCCCATTCTGTATGTGGGGCATTGAAGTCTCCACCCACGAGAATAGGAATTCCCGGGTACGTAGACCGGAGATGGGCTATCCACCCTAAGTTCAAACGTGTGCGCTGCGGTCTGGCGTAGAATGACACTAGAATGACAGGAGTCTTCACTGGTCGTGTCAGGACCCCGACAACTTCTTGACTACCACTACACCATGGCTCCAGGTCAAGCACTGTGTGAGCAATACGCGATGATATATAAACTGCAGCTTTTCCCGGAGCTGAAGCCATTGTAGTAGCACGTCTATCTCTAATAGATGGGTTATGATACCCATTAAAATTGGATAGGGAGCATAGCTTATTATGCTCTTGAATAAGCAGTGCCCATACATGTAGCTTATTGTATTGAAGCTTGGTTTTAATTTCTCCTAACTTGGAGTTGAGGCCCCGACAATTCCACTGTAGAATTCCATCCTGTGACAGCTGCTGCAGAGAATTAGCCATGATGCAGGCAATTCTGAATGAGCAACGTTAGTTGTGCAAGTTGATCTAAAACTGCTGTCCAAACAGCTTGGTTGACCTGTGGTGCCGGACGGGATCCAGGCATAACGGTGGCATTCGCAGTGGTTGATGCGTCACGTGTCGGTCCTATTTTCTGACGACGCAGAATTACCAATTCTTTACGTTTGCGTAGTCGCTCAATCTCTCTGGCCAGTGCGTCTATCCGAGCGTCAATGTCATCATGGTCATCATCTGACTGATGCAGAGGTTCCGGTAATTTCTGTTTCTTTGTCTGCGACTGCTTGCCACGTTTAAGAACAGAAGAATACAGTTGTGTTTCTGGGGCTTTTTCTTCTTCTGCCAAGAGCATCTCTGGCTCTTCTGCAAGAACCTCATAACGATTGTGTGTTGTTACTATAGTCGTTTTTGGTATAGCCTTTCGTATCCGTATTGTGGCCTTCTGTTTAGTCGGACAATTTGTGCTTGTCATATCGTGCTCATCAGATTTACATAAGCCACATCGATATCGTGGTTGGCCTTCTGGTGTGAGCTTTTCTGGATCAATAGTACGCTGTGGGCAAAATGCCTGCATGTGTCCACGTTGAAAGCAGCGGTAGCAGAATATTGCTCGAGGAAGGTAGGGTTTAGGTCGCAATATGCAACCATAGTAATAAAACCGTTCTGGGATACATTGAGGGCCCTGTACCGTCACTAAGCATGTACGGCTCTTGCCCATGAATCTAGCTGCGAGCACCCTGTGTGTCGTGGAGGTCAATTCACGACATATTATCTCAGGGGTGTCTTCTGGGTCAATGCCATAGACAACACACCTCTGTATATTAGGGCCCGATGCAAAGTAGCACTGCACAGGCAGGTGTTGATCTTCTGACAGCGGGATAGATGTTAAAGTGCACATTTTCTGCACATCACTGAGAGATGCCAAGTGCACAGTAATCGAGTTGGTAGATTTATATGCTGCGAACCCTTTGTATCCGGTGGTTTCAAGAGATTGGTCGATGACCCTTTGGACATATTTTGTGGCTACTGAAGTTATGTCGTAGCATGAAAGGGGTCGTATATGAACTCGATATGATTGAGAAGGGGTGGGCGTTGGGTAAGACTGAGAGGGAGCGGGCGTAGGGGAGGCCGTGGAGGAATTGTCTGGGGTGGCCCTTACCTTTTTTGCCGGTTGCTCCGAAGCGAAGGCGTCTTGTTGAAGCACGTTGATAGGGGCACCTCGCTTGGCTGCGTTCGTCAAACCGCCAGACGGCTGCACGTCCATAGGGTCACCAGTGTCCGTCGGCACGACTGCGGATAGGTTCACATTCACATCACGAAGAGGACTGTCCTTCGGTGTTGCATCTTGGGTATTGGAGCTATCGGTTGCACACTTCGGCTGCATAGTTGGCATGGATGTTGTCACGCGCAGCAGTCCAGTGGAAGGTACAGATGAGGAGCTCACATCTGGCACAAACACTTCTTCTTCGTCGGGCGAGCGCGGCGGCTCGGCCGCACTAAGCCTAAACGCCAGCCGTGCTTGTTTAGAGTCTATCAGACGAGCAGGATCAGTAGGACAAGGCAAAGAAGAGTCCTCACCAGAGTCCACAGGTCCCCATAGGCTTCCGATGAGCTTCATATCCGGATAAGGGCGAGATTTTCTTTGCTGTCGAGCAATTTCCAAGGAACACAAGGAAACCACGTCTGCGTGGAAACGTCGTCGGCTGAGAATTTGGTTTTCCAGCAATAGCCCAGGGAGGCCACTGTGTACACTGAATAGCAAACATGATCATGAAAAGCCATTTGCGTAGAAAATCGTAACAGCTTGCCACTATCATACAAACCTGAAGCATAATGTTGAATGATGCAAGAAACTTGAGAATAATTAATGCTGGCATCACCAGTTTTATCATGCTTGGGCTGTCTGTCCTAATGGTGACCAGCATTCTGAGGAAGAAGGGATGATGTCGTTGCATTGTGGAGCGGGAACAGCTTGCAGCGTACGTTACTGAGATGGCAAGCTGAGGGCTCATTCACACCAGCAATTGATTTAGATCATGTGACTAATGGTGACTGTTGCTCACACTGCCAAAAGCAACCTGCCTGTCGCGACACCGAAATGTCTGGCGATCGATGCCATTCATGTCTGTTTGCACCACCATAACCACGTAAAAAAGGGTCCTCCTGTTCCTGCATTGATGATTGGTTCTGTAGTCACACAACTGAACAGTCAAGTGTGAGAGACCCAAAGAAGTCACTTTTCGATCGAAGTGACCATTGCAACTGATCACACGATCTGTACGAGTTGCCAATGTGAATGAGCCCCAAAGGCTGTGTGCTTGACATGCTTGAATGCAGTCACAAACTGCAGGAAGTTGCTTTACCTGGTTAATATCTAGAACTTTTTTTCTGCACATGAATTCTAACTGCTTGAAGTTATTTAACTACATTCCTTAAATTCATTCTTCAGTTAATCTAAATGTTGTTTTCTGAAATGTTCTGGCATCAGTAGGCATAGCACATAACAGTAGCCTGAGCAGTTCTCAGCATTTCAGCGACTAATAAAGAATCTTAAAGGAAAAATGATATTCTGCTTGTATAACTTAAAACTACTCCAATCTATTTTTATTCTGAATCGGTTCTGGGATAGGTGAGAATGGCCACGGAGGGCTAATGGCCGATTTGGAATAAAAACAGATTGGAATAGTTTTAAGTTATACTAGCCTTGTTCTCTGTGATAGAAATTTGTGCAAAATGAAAGGTTGTTAAATCATATCTACAATTGGTAGTTGTCTAGAGGTGCTGGAAATAATACTGAACTTGAACACCAGAGTTTTGCTTGAAGATCTCAAGTTATTTTTCATTCTTTATTTGCTTTGTCCATAACCAATATTAAATGGACCAACAACTGACCAAAACTTGTCATGAAAGTTCATGGAAATGAAAAAAACATGTTGCTTGCAGTTTCAGTGGTAATTATAATTCTACAAAAAATTGAGACAGAAAGTCATGGAAGACTGCAGTTGATGGCACTCTGCTGTAAAATTTAGTACTGGTGTTGTAGCCCCCGCTATAGGATCACAGATTGGTGTACATACGTTAGCTGTTATGCTTTTTTGTTTAAAAATGGATTGGTTAAATTTTCTAGGAGTTGGCGATGTTCACTGTAACGTAAGTTCATGTTTTCAAGTGGCTTCACAGCAGTGATTGAGACAACAGAACTGTGGCTTTCTACAGTGCACGACAGCACGCACATGTGCTTTTGTGCAAGTGTATGAATGAGTCCCCAGTGTCCTGTGGTCTCACTGTGGGATACAAAATGCATAACTTATTCTTTTGTGAAAGGGCACCAGCCAAGTGCTGCCAGTAGAACCTCTTGCCATCTGTAGATGTAAAAAACACGTCAAAGCGTTGTTTTGTTTTCGAAACCTTGACATAGCTTGGCTCAAGTCTTGACTTGGAAATTACCAGAGCAGTTTGACACCAAAAAGGACATAAGCATTCAGATATTATTGTAAAAGTAGCATGACAATTCAAGAAGTACAAACTGCATGGACGTCACCTTTATAATCAAAAGGTTTCTTATGGCTGGGTGGCATTTATTGTTGGCTTCTCAATCATGCTGGCACAGAATCACTCATGCTAACTCATCACTATTCCCGACATGTGGCTACATAAACACAATCATGACTGCAGGCAGAAAAATTCTTGTAAAAAATTTCCGAAAACATATTCCACATTACTGCTGCAGGATTGTGCACTCAGGACGATAAGCTTTCCATTGTGGTAAACAAGGCTGATACCATAAACAATTGGTTCTTGGTCCCTTGAGCAACTATTGCTTATAGTTATGCTCTGATGGATCCGAAACTTATACATAATGAGGCTAGGTCAAGTTAGGCATACCCTTGTGGACCTGATAACCAGCAGTGTAATCATGTTGCGAGACTCGCCTTAACACAGTCATGCTTTAAAGGGGGCCTGAACCTGAAAGGGGGTGAAATAACATAGTCCGCGGGTAGCATACGCTGTTGTGAACACCTCAGCCAAGTTCTGCTATCGTACACGGTCCGTGGAGCTTGCAGGCGGAGCGTGAAGTCACCTTTTTCTCAAATGCTCTCGTTTCAAAAACCTCATGCTCCTCGCTCTTTTTTGTGTGCTTTATTTCGTCATAAAGCACACTGCAATATGTGGCTGCCATTGGTCGCTGCGCTCGGCTACACCATGGCCGCCGCGAGGTGCTGCCACAAGTCCAGTGGCTAAGTGCACTGTGGCTCTCTGAGGACAGCCGCGTTTGGCTTACGTTAAGCGCAGCATAGGCACCAAATCGGAAATTTGAACTGCGCGCCACGGTGACATCTCCGCCGTAGCCTTCACAGTGCAAGGCATTGGAGGAGGAAGGGGAGCACAGCTGACGCCGTGTTTGATTGCCGATAACTCCGCTTCTGCTGAACGCATTGAAGTACTTTTTGCGGCAAAGTGTTTCTGAAATAGCCTATCTTCACTTTAAATGTCTTTCTCCACTTCGATAAAAAGTGGTTCGGGCCCCTTTAAATTCAAAATTGAAAAAAAAAAAACCTTCAGGCTAGGTTATTTTATAGTCCACAGCAAATAAGTTTGCATGCACAAACTAGTCATAAACAGTTCAAAACTATGAGAAATCTATTTCATGTGTATTCATGATGTTCAATTTGGCTTCAAAAACTAGTATAGTTTTGTTTTTATCCGTGTCAGTGGCATTCTGGGGAGCACATGGCGGGTTCGATTCCCGGTCGCAGCTGCCTCATTTCGAAGGAGGAGAAATGCAAGACCGGTCATGTGCTTATATTTAGGTGCACATTATAGAACTACAAGTGGCCATAATTCATCCGGAGCCCTCCACTACAGCATGCTTTATAACCCACTGTGCAGTTTCGGGACGTTAAACACAACAGTTAAAATTTTACTTGTTGGGCAGTAACAAAAAAAATTGCGAAAAGTTCTCTATGCCATTACTCACACAAAACATAGTTCTGTGTTTGATGTGTGGCACAGGAATTGTAATCACCGGGACTGCATTGTCCTTGGCCATGTGGGGTTATATTGGTGTTTTATTTTAGATCATGTGAAATTTTTAATAATCACCTTTGGCAGGTAGCATAATTCTACTCTTTGAGCTGGACTACTCAGAGGGGGACATTACTTGCTTGAGAAATCAAAATGCGCAATTAACTAATTAGCAAGAATTTGTTAATTAAATTTCTAATTACTTACTTTACGGCACATATTACAATTTACTCATTGTAGCTGTTGAGTTTGCAAGGTGTATCCACTTGGAACAAACTTTCAGGGTGACACCAGTTTTGAGATATTAATTCCCAAAGTTGGCAACAAAACTGGTGCCATCTTCAGTAATCACTTTAAGTTGCTATGCCTTGTAAGCTCACCGGCTACAACTCATTGATTCCAGTATGTGGCATAAGGTAATAAATTTAAAAGGTAATCAGAATTTTTGTTGATTATGCATTTTGATTTTTTGTGTGAGTAATGTCTGCCACTTCTAGTAATCCAGCTAAATGACTACAGTTACACTGTCTGCCACAGGTGATTGTTAATGATTTTTTGTGGTCTAAAAAGAACATCCCATATATAGCTAGGGTCATGGAGGAAATGATAGTGTAGATAACTTTGTTTTATTTGGATGTGACACCAGACTCCATGGCCATTGCCTCTGAACTAATCTGAGGAAGCACAAGAGTAAGATGGGAATATGGGCTGACCCTGTGATGTAGAAGCTCTGATACTGCCACATTGGAGTGTTGAATTTGCAACCTGTGAATTCAGGGAAATTGTGGGTTTGACTCTGAAAGGAGCATATTTCGTTTGAAAGGGACCGTAAAGGCAATTTTATATTTTGTTTATTTGCTTCCAAAACATTAAATTCAGATTGGCTATGCCATGTTTTGCGTATTCTACACATGTTCTTTCTAAATCATGAGTTAAGAGAAACCTGCTTGGACTTCTCCCGATAACCTAATGATACAGGCCAATTGTGAGCGAGGTGTGGGTGAAATTTATTGCACCAACTGCCACCGGAGTGAGACAAAGAATTATGCTTAGCATGGCTTCATTTCAATGTGCTACTGTGATTTAGTTGGCAAGTGTAGTTCAAAATGGAGGTGGACGAGGAGATGCTTGTACGCTGGCACAAAGCATTCTAAAGACTTTCTCGGAAACAAAACACTTGGCTTTTTGTTTGAAGTTTCTCCCAATCATACACACGAAGCCAGTGAGAAGGATGGAGTGTTGAGTCTGCTTGCCAAGGAAAACATCAGCTCAGCATTGATTTTATTTTTAGGGCATAGGAACATATGTACCTCTCACACCATGCCTCAACCTGAGGTCTTGAGTTCACTTTCTGGTGTGAATTCGAGGCATCGTCTGTCTGTTTGTACGATACTCAAAGGGACCAGAGCAAGCTTTGCATGAAGCTGTTGGTGAGCGTGTGACCTGGGGTGACTAGTGACAGATATATGGACTATGGCCATTGGAATAACATTTGTCTGTGCTCTGTGTCACGAGTGTTGCTGCACGTGCCTGTCGTTCCAGTGTACTGGTATTTCATAAACTGTGATATGTTTTAGACAGGCTAAAGCTCCTTATTAACTCGTGACTTGCAGCAGTACACGGGAGTGCCAGCAGAGTCACCAGCTACTTCTCAGTTTTCTGTGTTTTATATACGTGAGAACTGTGAACACTGGCAAAGTGGTGTGTTAGTGACCTATAAATTGTGACCTAATGTATGCATCATAAATTAAATTCACTTTAGTGTCCCTTTAAGCAAAAAAATGCAAAGCGTGAATTAGTAGTACTCTGGAGTCCAGTCCACGGACCACATCTTCATTCTGTGCAGTTCCAGTTACTGTTGCTTGTGAAGAAGTGTAATGAAATACTGGGAAAAGATCGATAAAAAATTAAGGCACTGCTGCCATAGTGGTGCTGTCCAGCAAGTGCCCTCACTGTCACTCTGAAAAGGGGGCAGGAAACCATAATGCATTTGAATGTCCATCAAAAAAGAAGAAAGTATGGCCGATACAACATAAAACTATTCCAGTCTGTTTTTATTCCAAATCAGCCAGCAGCCCTCCGTGATACCTAAATATAGCTCGGGCTCTGCCCATATGGGTGTGGCACCCGCCCTTATGGGCTGGACACGAACCATTCTGACCTATCAGGGAGGGCTAATGGCCAATTTGGAATAAAAACAGATTGGAATAGTTTTACGTTAGAGGGCTCCACATCTGCACATTGATGTTCTCCAGAAGCCCGTCACCATTTGCACACATAGTAAAATATTTTGATCACAAAGCTTAAAAAGCTTACTTTTCACATTGCCAAAGGCGCACTAGTTTTGAGTTTTTTTTCCATGTTCTCTAGCTGATGCTCTTGGTTGTCAGTCTTGCTGTCGTTCGTGCTTATAATCAAGAAATCGCAGATGCAGAAAATTTCAGAAAATTTCGTTTGGAAAATTTTCTTGCATTTTCTGAATAAGCTGCTGCAGGCATGGTCACTTTCAATTACGTCACAAAAGGGGGAGGAGGGTCATGAAAAAATTGGTAGACAGTTCCTTTAACCAGACATTGTTCTATTTGTGGCCTTGGACCAAGTTTTGCTCTTTGCATCAAAGAATGTACTTAAGAGTTTGCGACTGTTTGTGCAGCTGCATTCTTTTACATCTGAGGTCACTTTGGTGTGTTCAAGCTTGTTACATTTCATTATTGTAATTTTTTTTTTTCAGGCTGAAAACATCCCTGTCGTTAGGCGTCCTGACAGAAAGGTGAGTTGCTCTCGCCAGGGAGGAACTTATTGTCTCCAGCACTGGAAATGGCTTTTTTTGTTGTCTCTTGTGGTCGTGGAGCATTAAAATAACAGAGCAGCCATGCATTTTATTGCACAAGAATATGCTTTGGCTTAACCCTCTGTGGATCAACGTTGGGACCCCAGCACCATCAGAGAATAACTATGCTGATGTGCTGTTGGAAAATGCTTTCCGAGATCATTTAAATTTCATGCATTCTTTTTTTGGGTGTATGTGCAATGCAGTATGTTGGTAACTCGCACTAATTCACAATCCTATAGTTTCACCCGCTTGCCTATTGTTCGCAGCGCAAAGATATGCAGAGCGTCAGGGCAACTTCTGGTTGAGCTCTGTTTCTTTGCTATGGCTAAGCATGGCGACATTCTCGCTGCACACATTTTATGGGAACGATTCTCATGATGTCAGGGACTGCGATGATGTTTTTTAACACCTTACAGAAATTAAACATCCTACACCAGACAGCAGATGCAGAAGCCATGTCATCTGACTAGAGCGGCAGAAAGAAGGCAACAGAAGAGGGGCAGTCTTGTTTTTTGAAATGTGCACTAAAAATTCCAGGCTCTAGCAATGCTTCAAACAGTATCATGCTGTTTTCAAGTAGATATTGGGCAAATACTTGTATGTACAAGGATGCTGAAAAAAAGTGTAGTTCCTCATGGTGTTTTTGCACATAAGTAGTACTTTTTTTTTGTGATTCCTAAAACTAGAGAAAAATGCAGTTTCATGCTGTACTGTTCACAAAGTGGATGCAAGTTTAGGGTTGCAAAGTGTTTAGCATGAACAAGCTCGGGATAACGAAAAAGAGGAGAGTCCTTCAAATGGTGATGTGCATATATACGATAGGCTTACTAAAGTGCCTTGGCATCTCCTGGCACGTACTGGTGGGCGAGTTGGTTATACATGATTACAACGAAGGTGCCAAATAAAACAACGGACGAAGGAAGGCGACAAGGAAGTACCTACGTGGTTGTCCCGTGTCGCCTTCCTTCGTCTGTTGTTTTATTTGGCGCTTTCGTTATAATCTCCTGGCCCCAGTGAAGTTTTTTCTGACCAGCTGCCACAATGGGCTGATGGTGTCCAACCATGTTGCAGGACATCCTTGCCTACTTGAACGGGGAGACAGCCACCTCTGCCAATATCGACAAGAGCGCCCCCATCGAGATACCCACACAAGGTGGGTAGTGGGTAGGCATGTCCTAGTGCGGATGGTAGGTGCACGCAGACCATTCTGGGCTGTATCCTTCACTTGTGTCCTGGTTACTACAGCATACTAAGCAACATAATGATACATTGTGTTTTTTTATGCTGTGGGTTCTATTCCACTGTGAGCATAATTCAAGAAATGTAGAAACATTAAGTGGAGTAAGACTACCCAGTGGGCCAGTAGTCATTGAAAGCAAAGAAAGCGAAGACCCATAAGAGTGTTACAGTGAACAAAAACTTGCCTTTTCCACCCATACTTACTCTGGTTGCAGTGACTGCTGACCCCTTGAGGTTTGTTCTAGTGTGAGACTGAGCATTGTTTTGGTTGTTCCATAAAGATAGTTTAAAGGCTTACTAAAAGACAATTGAGCGCTTTGTCTGAATGATTCTGAGTGCCCATCCTTCCTTTTCGCTACCTTCCTTCTGTAATCCTCCTCCCACATGGAGCGCTGGTTTCAAACCTCTCAACACGTGCGAAAAAAAAAATTGCTTCTATTTTGTGTCGTACTACATTTATTATCAATAGTCATTTTGAAACTGTATTCCATGCGGTAAATCCATATTTAATCATATGCTGGCGTAAAGTATGCTACGTGAAAAAAAGTTTGGAACCTTTTGGTGGCACTAGGGATTAGTGTGGTGACGTGGAAATGTTGCATCACTACACTAAGCCAATCATGTGCACGCAATGGTGGGAGAGTGCAATTATGAGAAGGACGGAGGCTAGATGAAAAAATGCTACTACCTTGAAACATCTAGGGACCTTAAACACATAAGTCTCCCTGGTGCATGTAGGTAATGACATAAGTATATTCTATTTAAGGGTATTGAGATTGTTTTATTATTATGATGTATTGAAACCATTTTCTCTATATTAATAATAATGAAGCTTTAAGTTCCTGTTAAATTTTTTTTGAACTGATTTCAAATGTGTAATTAGCCTTGGTGTAGGAAAATTAGTCCCAAAACAATTAAGATATAATTTCCATTGTTCAAAATGGGAAAAATATGGCATACAAATTATTTTTAAGGCATTGTTAGATAGCCTAAAGAGTAAGGAATGAAATTCTGGGGGCAATTTCTTGATCTTAACATTATCATCTATTTTACATTCAATTGATAAACCTTCTAAATTTGCAAAGTTAATGGCAGAAATATTGCAAAATAATTCATTTGTGAATGAAGAAAAAAACTGCCTCCAATATTTAATTTCTTACTGTTAACTATCTTACTAAATCCTTACAACTGAATTATCGTGATGCTTTTTTTCCTTTTTTTCCATAGTGGCCTCAAGCAATGGAAGTGAAGTGTTAGTTATCTTGGGAACTAATTGGCTGACACCAAGATAATTACATATTCTGAAATCAATACAAAAGCTTAGTTCATTATTACCAGTAACAAGCAAAGAAAATGGTTTCATTACCAGTGCATCCCCCACTATGCATGCAATGAACAATAATTGCGGTGCACTTTAGTGCAGTCACTAAAACAGAGGGTAACAATCACTCACATGTGTACTACAGTGAAAGCTCGTTAATTCGAACTTCAATAATTCAAATTTATGGATAATTCGAACTGTACGATTTGGTCCGGCGAAGCTCCACAGAAGTCTATGTATAAAAAAGCCCGTTAATTCGAACGTGAGAAGGTTCCGCCACGGATAATTCGAAGTACGCGCCACTGTGCCGGTGGCTTGGTGCCTGGCACACGGCCAGAGAAATGCGCCTACTGCCTACACACAAGGCTGCGTCGCCTCCGGAACGGGGAGAACGACCAGAGAAGGCAAAATCGGGAAAAGCCTAACTGGCGCGGGGTCGGCCAGAAGGCAGCGGCGGCTGCCTCACGTGACCTCCGAGACTTCTTGCCCATCGCGAATCTCGAAAGCTTTGCAAATCTTGTGTAGCTGCTAATGTTGTGCGGCAGATGGCACGGCAAGCACCAAAACACAGTGAATCAAGTGCCACGCAGCTGCGCTTGCAATCAAGAACCAACAAATCGGGGCCTTCACCACCTTCACATGTTCATCTTTGTCTCGGCAGTCTTCATCGGTTGTGCACGTCTGTTTTCAGCTTAGGAGGTACCGGCCATCGCGATGCTTCATGATGGTGTTAAGCCTCGGCTTAACAAAGCGCCAGTGCGGCCCTCCGCTGCGGAGGTCATGGCTGGATTGAATGCTGTCCGTCTCTTCTTCAGTTTTGAAGAAGGCAAAGAGGAAGCCTTCTGCCACATTCGCTTGTTAGAGCAAAAAGTGCTAGCTGTCGCCTTCAAGGAAAAAAGGCAGACTACGATCACGGACTTTTTTCAAGCATTAAATTTCTGACATGCCCTACTGCTTCCAAATCGCAGTGTATTGTTGTTCTTCACTTTCGTTAGTTCGAACTTTCGTTAATTCGAACTGAAGCGGCTTCCTCTTGCGGTTCGAATTAACGAGTTTTTACTGTATTAACTTACTGGCAGGGCATCCAGCAGCTCATGCAAGGCGAGAAGGAGTTGTCATGGTCATTGTGTCTCTGCTGTACTTCTGCATTTTTAAAAATAAATTATAGCTCATTGCGAAAGTGGTAGAAAGGTTCAGTAGTGTCCTGTGCAGCGTAGCCTATGACATACATCCAAAATTGAAATTCACATTAGTGGCCCTTTTACCGGCCATTATTGATGCTCATTGAGAGTGCAATGTGCACAAATCACATGTTGCCAATAAGAGACGTTATTTGTTGCGCAATGAAAGCACAGACAAGGTCATCGTTGTCGAAACTTGTATGGCAAGGTGCCTTTTCTGTCATGCTGGCGTGACCTCCTGGCATGGCAGAAAGTACATCTTGCAACTTGTTGTGCGACGTGTAATGACCGGATTAGCAGTGATAAGGGCTCTCCAAAAGAAGATGGTCTGCCTAGGTCACAGAGAGATAGCAATGTTTGATGCCATAATTTAAATGACTGCTGACATATTTTAGAAGTTGTTGAAATTCTAGCGCGTGCTTCTTGCATTTATTAACATGACACTTGGCAAGTATGTAGGTTGGGAAATGCAGTATATCTTCAGTTGATATAATTAAAGTTGGTCTTGAAGTGGCATCATTGACCTGGCAGTTGTTACGCAGAGCAAAATCTGCTGAGTTTGTGTAGCGATGGCTAGATATGGTGATGTTTGCTCTTAAAAAAAAATGAACAAATTGGTAGCATGCGTATCTTCTGGCTGTGCTCATGTGTGGCAGCCACAGCAATTGCAGGAACTGGGTGAGCCATTGTATTATGACGTCATGGTGACAGTCCACCTGTTGGCTACCAAAATCTAAACTAGGCTGTAGAAAAAGTATTATACTAAATTATTTAGTGCGCTCATAAGCTTTCCAATATTTTTTCTTCAGCGTAGAAGGTCTGGACTTTTCTATGGTGCAAGAAAAAAAGAGGGACAAGTAATAAATGACAGTATTATTTTTAAAGGGACTTTGGATGCAAAACTTAGGTTTAGCTTATGAAAAAAGCAAGATACCCTACATTCGGGAACATGAAAGAAAATGCCGTTTGATTTTGAGATTTTTTTTCAGACGAACTCGCTCATACTACCTTGTGATAGTGCCGCACGTAGGCTTTTGCATGACTCAGTCAGCTTGGGCTGCAGAGTGCTGCTGTTTACAGCAATGCCTTTGACATGTGATTTCAACGGCATCTCATTGCCAAAGTGAATCCATTGACCCGACATAGCACTTCAGCGTTGACGGCAGATGTTCATTGGCAATTGATTGTGTCCAAATCCACGCCCCAAAGATAAAGGCTATGCTTTTGCTGACTGCATGCATGCACAAGAAGCAATTGCGGAGCTCGAAACATGTCATAGATGCCATGTTTTGGACACTACCTATAGCATGACAAGAAGGCCTCAGTGATCAGCATTTCATTACATGTGCAGCATAGGTCAGTGTACTTTGTGTACTGTTTGGTTTTATCCTTCTGTTGACACATTTCCTGAACACCCTTCCCTTCGCCAACTATGGCAACCTCTGTGTAACACCTTCTAACTTAGTGAGAATGTCAGAGAATGGGCTCCAAGATTGTGTGCGCAATTTTACACATGGCAGGCAATGCTGTGGGAGCTACGCAATCAGTAAGGTCGTAGAAGTCTCACTCCGTTTGTTTCACAGGGCAGTTGCCTCTGATCTGTGATGCCTTCTATATGGAATAACTACTTCATATATTACAACTACAACATGCAGACGTAAGGTTACATCAAATCGTATAGCATCTGACGTAACCTTATGTCAAAGATTATGTTAGATACTGAAGTTCCTGCAAGTAGAGCATGTTTCTAGTTTGGCAGGAGTGAAGAAAAAGGGGATGAAAGAAAAGTATTACCTGTTAGCAGTAGTGTGGTGAAAGCTGATGTGAAGCACCTGGCTTTGCAGCAGACAAGCTGCAGAAAGTGGGGAAGGGGGAGGTGTCACAGGTTCTGTGTAGATGTGCTTCATATGTAACAGTAGACTACACTGCGCAACGTGTTTCGTGTCATTGCAGGTTGCTGCTTCTGTTTCCGCCTTGTGTATTGATTTACAATATAGTTTTGTGCTTAACTGTTTATTTTGTACTCCACAGATTTTTATTTGTGCCCAAATAAAGCAAGCACCAAATAAGCAAGTCAGTTTCAAGCAGAAAGGTACACTTAAGATGGGCTGCATAAACCTGACAAGCTTGGCTTTAATCATGGGCACCTTGTTGTCCACCTAATTGTCTTGGAGTGTGAGTAGAAACCTGGCTAACATGCAGACAGTCAGCTAAGCTTATAGACTGTTTTTCTTAATGGTTTTGTTTAATATATTCTTTTACTGTGCATTTTCGCAGCTTGTTGGTTGGTCACATTTGGCAGCAGGCCAACCTTTTTGTTTCTAGTAGAAATAGCATTTGGGACATGTTGATAAATTGGTATATCATGGAAAAGCCAGGGATAACATGACATTTTTTGTTGTAACTAATACAATGTGGCTTGTTTGAGCGCTGTCAGAAGCATTCTTTTTCTTGCAGTGAAGAGAACAGCTGAGGAGCCCCAAAATGAGGTGGTCAAGAAGCCGCGTCTCGAGGTGAGTGCCATTGTCACACTTGAGTTTCCCACAAACCCGTGAAAAAAGAAAGGGGGGCTCATTCATGCCACAATTCTCGAGGTTTTTTTTCTTCGTGTTCGTGCATTTACATTCCATTTATTTGTCCATTTATTTATTTTACCTTCAAGGTGTACACATATATACATGAGAAGGTGCATAACTTACAGGGCATGCGCTTCATTTCCTTTCATACTGTGAATGTTTGGGCACCAGCTGTACTAAAATTATGTGCTACTTGGCTAGCTTTTCTGTTTTCCTAGTGCTTCTGCCTCTTACTTGCACTTTAATTAGCTGTTGATAGTATTTGCTGATGTGGCTTTATCTTTTTATAACAACTAACACTTGATCTCTATCGCCCGGTCGTAGGCTATGCTGCTACATTGGCTCCCATTGGCAAGTAGCAGCATACAAGGCGACCGAGCGAGCTGGAGCGAGTGTCAAAATGTCGCAGTGTCCTGCTTCCACATACTTTGTCGTGATGTCCCGACACAGTATCCTTCTAGGAAACGAAACCGAAATTGGCTGTACAAAAGCTGTTATGTAAAATTATTTAGGAGGCTTTGAGGCTTGTGACTATTTCTGTTAGGGTTTAAAACCCTAGGACCTTCATTTAACACAAAAAAATTAATAGTCGAAAATATCATGTCAGTACTCCTTTAATGTACTTTAATTTCTCGACGCCTCAAATTTATGTGAGTAGGGTGTGTTTTTAGCTTAGCCAGTAATGAAAAGGGGGGGGGGGGGAAGAAAAGCATTAGCTGTGAGGAGTGTGTTGAATTCTATTAGTATTAAAATGTAATGTTCAGATGTTCATGGTCTGCTGCAAGGAACCTGAACATAGCACAATGGATTTGAAAAACAAGCAAACAGACAAAGAGTACAAGCTATGCAATTGGGAATGTGTAGCACTGGGAAGGAAGCTTTAAGGTGGCTGTGGTGTTCTGCTGCCGAGCATGAGGTTGGGAGTTTAATTCCTAACAGAACTGGTCACATGCTGATTGGGGTAAAAAATAGTCACAGGAAGGAAGAAAAAGGAAGCTTTTGTACTTAGACAAGGTGCATGTTTTAAGACCTTCACAGGGTCAAAATTAATACATAGGCCTCCACTATGGCGTCTTTCATAGCCTAAGTGTTGGTTTGAGATGGTGAACCTCGTGAATCAATCTATTAATTTTGGCTTTTGGCAAGGTTGTTGTAATGAATTCATATTAGTCCGTGACTGCAGTCGCTGTAATTACAGTCGAACCTCAATATATTGAACAGCGTGATGATTGCAAAATAGTTCGATATAGCCAGAATTCGACATATAAAATCACGTAAAAAATGTGTAAGAAACTTCTGCATATCCATCAATGAACCAAGGGCGCGATCGGGGATTATTGTTCAGAGCGGGTGTTAAGTTGTGCCATGCGCAATTAGCCTAGGCCGTGCCAACTTCATCAGCTGTGAGCATGCAGTCGATTGCGCCACATGCAATTAGCCTAGGCAGCGCTGACTTTGTCAGCCGTGCGAAGTCTGGGCGGCCTAGGCCAAACACGTGCGGTGCAACCGAATGCGCGCTACGAACAACGATTCTCTATCGCACCCCAATTGTGACGCAGTAAATACTTGAAGGTTCACACAAAGTGTTTATTTAATGGAAAGTACTGCAGTAGTGTAGCCTGCTTCTTATTGGCAGCCACATGCTTAAACATGGAGTCCTCAGCATAGTCTAAACAATCTACAAGCGATAGGCCGGTGCCCTCTATTGCGCCTCAGTAGCGACGTAGAAGGGCCAAAGCAGCTACAGCCTCAGTTGAAGTCGGGAGCAGGGCAACATCAGCGCTTGTGGAATCAACCTCGGCAGCGTCTTCATTTGGCCGCTACTTCTGCTGCTATCTCCAAGCCCGTCATTCGAAGCATTTTGAAGCAGTGTCAATAACAAAGTATTAAGGGGCATCTGCCGACGCGTCCATGAGAGCCCAATGAGCGCCCGCTGTTGCACATCTTTGTTGGTGCAAACCGCCAGTCCTCGCGAGGCGCGGCAGGCGCGAGTGCGGCACTGAGGAGGAGTCACTGCGACAAATGCAATCTGTCGACGTTGTTGAACTAGCCAAGCCGCTGTGTGCGTACGCTGCTATGTTCAAATGGCGCCCTCGGCCCAGTCGCAGCAGTAGGGCACGCCCATCGCACCAATCGCTATGGTTGAGGGTGTACGGGAAAGCTCATCATCTGTCAACAGAGAGCGCGTGGTCTAGGGTGGCGGAGTTCGATATATCCATTTTACGTACGACCCTGTTCGAAATAAAAAAAAATTTAAATGCATGCGATTTTCCAGGTGATACAGAAAGTGTTTGATATATATATCTGTGTTCGATGTATCGAGGTTTGACTGTATATAATCATGCTGAACAGCATCACATTGAGTTTAGCTCACAGCGGTTTCACCATGTTTTGTCTATATGTGTGCAGGAGACACAAATGCAGCGTGCCAAGGAGCAGTTTTCGGCTCGCTTGGATGCTCCCAAGGAAGCACCTGTGG
Source organism: Dermacentor variabilis (assembly GCF_050947875.1). NCBI lineage: Eukaryota > Metazoa > Arthropoda > Arachnida > Ixodida > Ixodidae > Dermacentor > Dermacentor variabilis. Next base: position 6,902,446 of record NW_027460346.1, read on the forward strand.
TCACTGAGCAGATCAGGTACTGCTTTCAGTATGATGCACTCCTGCGTGGTTCACTATGATTTGTGCATCCTCGCACGACTGCAGCATTTGAAGGTACGATGAAAGAAAGACATATGGCAACAAATACAGCATTGACTGGTGACTGAATTATGTTTAGAAGGTATACAGTGGGTGAAGGCAGATTTGCACTGGGAATTATGGTCACCCATCACAGGACTGCACAATTAAATTAATGTTTTTTAAAGACGTACAGTAAAACATCGTTATAACGAAGCTGAAGGGTGGGTCGTAATTACTTCATTATAACCATTAGTTCGTTATAGTCACTATCCATTTCTATCCACAATTAGCAAGCAAGAGAGGATGTACTCACCACCAAATCTCATAGCAGCCCGCCACGGGGAAAAAGAAAACGGCCATTGCGCGAAAAAAAAAAAAAAACAAGCAAAAAAACAACAGCAAGGAATTGATACTTTTTTCACGCCAAACGACTCATCACTGATCGATGAGCAGCACACCAGGTGGCGGCTCACTTCGCAGAAAAAAAGGCCTTGATAGATTTTTGCTGCGTCTTCTTCAGGTGAATGATGGCTTTTGCAGCAGCAGCCACTATTTTGAGTCCGTCCTCGCAGTCATCGTGAGTGCCAATGAAGCGGCGGAGCAGGTCTGCCACATTCAGTGCTTGTGCCGGCGTTGGTACGTTGGGTCGCCAATATTAGGCTCCGGGCTGTCGTCGACACATTCGTCACTGTCGTCATTAGGCATCCCCTTTACCATGCGCACAATTTCCGCCTCCGTTGTCTCTTCGGTCGTCACCGTGTCAGCATCGGCACTGACGTACTACATGTAGAAGGTGTCGCAGTCGGGTACAACGCTGGCGTCAAGGAGGGCGTCCCACGATGCTAGGGCTTGGTCTCTCGCGGCACCTTCCCCCCCATTGGCGGCGGCACCAATATCTTCGCTGTAACCACCGCTGCTGACGCCAAATGAGGCATGCTGGAAGCAATTGGCGGTTGTGCTTGCCGGTACAGCCATCCAAGCAGCCTGTAGCATCTCGATCGCCATGTACAAGTTGATAGTGGACTCGCACTTTATGCTCATATCGAGCAGAATCCGGTCGATCACACGCTTGCGGTAGCCCGACTTAAAGTTCATGATAATTCCTTGGTCAAGGGGTTGCACAACTGCAGTGCAGTTTGGCGGCAAGAAGCATAGCTCGATGTTCTTGAGCACAGCAGCAGTGTGGTGGGCGGCCCCGCAGTTGTCCAGTACGAGGCATATCTTCCGGTTCTGCTTGCCCAGCTGCTCGTCCCACTCCCGCAGCCATTGTGCGAAAATTTCTCTTGTCATCCAAGCCTACACATAACTCACTTGGAGCTTTTGTTCGCCTTTAAAGCATCGTGGGGACGCACTTTTGCCGACCGTGAGGGCCGGCACCTTTTCCAACCCATCCATGTTGGCACTAAGCAGCGTGGTCACGAGGACCTTGCTCTGCTTACCGCCCTGGCAGCGTTCACCTTTGAGGGCCAAGGTATTTTGCGGCAACATCTGGTAGAGCAGGGCGGTATCATCCGCGTTGAACAAATCCCTGGCACTGTATATTTCTAGCAGCTGTCCAAAGTTTGTCTGCACCTATGCCACTGCAGCTTCGCGGTCGACAGACTGCGCTTCCCCGCTGACAGCCCTGTTGATGATGTTGTGGCACTCCTTGAAACGCTGCAGCCAGCCGATATTTGCCACAAGATCGTTGTGCTCCTTAACGCACGTGAAGTCCCTTGCTTTGCGCTGCAACAGTGCCCCACTCACAGGTGTGCCGCTTGCTGTTGCGTCCAAAAACCACTTGACGATCGCCTTCTCTACAGCTTCGAAAGTGGAGGCTCGCAGCTTCTTTCTTTCTCGCCTTTTATGCCACATGCAACAGCATCGGTGACAGCTTCTTTGCTGCCCAAGATCGTCGACAGAATGCTCAACGCTATGCTGAAATCTTCGGCCACATTTTTCTTCTTCACGCCGGACTCGACGGCTTTCAGCATAGCCACCTTCTGCTCGATTGATATTGTTTTGTGCTTCTGTTTGCCGTTGTCCATATCCTTTCTGGCGGCGGGAACTCGCAGGAACGAACCGAAAGAAACACCGATATCCTTGATGTGCACACTGACAACAAGCAACAACAAAACCGCAGTTGGTGCCGCTCCACGCACGCAGCGGAAGAGCGGGTGGGTCCACCAGTTCCACGGGAAAGGGAAGGCCGGGAGACGTGCATGGGAGATGCACACGCCGTGCACTATAAGACTGATGGGTACTAAAATGGTCAGTAAATGGTCTTTGTGGAAAAAAAAATTGCCGACGATTACGTTACTTTCTAATGCGAAATTTGAACGAAACTCTTGAGCTGTTTCGGCTTTACGATATATTGAGGCAAAGAATTCGTGCAAGACATCTATGTACAGTTACAGACAACTTTTTATTCTTTACACATATTCCTTTTTCCAGAAACACTCCACTCCCAGTTCTTGATTGTCATGAAGGAAGCTTTGTGGTCGGAGAAATAGATGGATATAGGCTCGACTTGCTGCACAAATGCCTGGTTCGGCGTAGTGCACCTCTGGATTCTGGCAGCGACGGTGCTGGGCCTTTGCTCGGGCAGCTCGTTTAGCAGCAACGGCAGACGAAGGACTTCTGCGGGTTGCCTCGCTCATGGCTCAGAAAGAACTGGCTGAGAATAAACTATTTATATAGGAAGACGGATTATATTATGATATAAAGAGTCTGTGAGCCTCGGACAATCCGTCTCGTGCGGAATATTTCGCACCAGCTGCTACAAACGGAGCGTAGCTTGGCGCAACTGCCTCACTTATCGGGAGGTTGCGGGAGGCAGCGCGTAGGTGCATAGGAACGTTGCGCAGCGAAGAGATGGCAGCGACTGACTGATGCCGCTGACGCTGCTATCGAGTCAACTGAAGGTGACTCTGCATTTCGGCTTGGGAAGCGTGCACCGTGATCTGCTGATACCAAGTCGGCGCTTCGGCAGCCGGAGAACACCGCGTGCTCTCGTGCGGTCACTGCCACGGAAGAGGGGGTACATGCAGTGGTGAACGGTGGCGGCTATGCATTTCGGCTTGGGCAACAGCACATCATCGAGATCAGCTGCCACCGAGCCGTCGCTCATTGCCGTCGCACAGGGGTGGAATTGTAGGAAGAGCGAAAAGAGCAAGGCTCGTGCCGTGCGTGAGAGATGGCGCCAGGAGCATGCGCAGCTTGGCCAGCGCGCTGGCCCTGGCTATGGAGCTGGTTACGGCAAGGGTCGACAGCACTGAAAAATGCAGGAACGGGCCCCAAAGAGCTGCACTCTAAAAAAAAGGTTCGTTATACCCATTGCGAGGAAATTTTAGCTTTGTTAAACAATGTTTTCAATACATGGGCATCTATTGGAATTTCAAGGGGAATCATGATTGCTTCGCTATATCCATTAGTTTGTTATATCCCATTTCGTTATAAAGAGGTTTTACTGTACTCACAGTAGGAACCCACTGACACAGTCGTCCTTGCAGCAGTCAGGCTGTCTCGCAAGATTGTAGTTAAACCTAGATATACGGAACTTCAGTGCAATGAAATTCTCAATATAATGACTTATTTAACTTTTCATAACTTTTTGTCCTTGTAACAACATGTATTAGAACCTCAATATAACGAAGTGTGTTTATACACTATCTTAATACAGCTAGATTTCACTGCCACCACGGAGGAATACCGAGACAATAAATGCAAACCTCCGTGGATGCAGATGGTCAAACAGTTAAATTACAAGCGGCTGCTTGCGAGCGTCACCACAGCATCATGTTCTGTATAAAGTTGAAGCGTGATAAGATCCTATTGTGCCCCGCATGCTGTGTGTGCTTTAGGTGCGAGGGAAAGCTTGCAAAGGTGAGCCGAGAAGGATGGTGGCTTGATGAGCGCTGTATTCCCACGGCAGCAAGGGGAAAGGGGAGTGAGCTCGCAGTAACGCAATCAAGTGTGCAAGTGGGGGGTGGGGGGGTAGGGGGGAGAGTGTGCTTTGAAGCGAGAGGCAGACGAAGCATTTGCTCCCCGCTGCTGGTGCTTTTCATGATACTGTCGTCCGACTGCAGGCAACACTATCAGCTGCGGGTGGAGTTGACGCGAAAGCAGGACTAGCTTTGCTTAATTCGTGTCGCTGGCGTGAAGATATTTTCGTCGTGGCATGAAACCTTATCTTTCGTTGCTGACTGTCAAATTCAACAAAATGAATTTTCTCTTATTCAAATTCTTTTTTTTTTCTTTCGGTTGCCCGATTATTCAGAAAATCTTTTGGCCCTTTCCACGTAAAACAATATCTATTGGCGATTGTACTTAGGTATTTTCATAAAAGATCAAATTTCAATACAACAAAATTTCGATACAGTCAAACCCGGCTATATTGAACTCTAAAAAAGATGCGTATCAGTTCGATGTAGGGCATAACTCGATATAAGCCTGCTGAAGAATTGGACGTCACAAAAGCACATCCCATTTATAAAATCACTTTATTGATGAAACTAGCTTAGTTTCGCATGAAATAGTCCCGTATTTTATTCTGCTTGGGTAATTTCGCTGCCTGTGACGCACGCACTGCTCCACATTGTCTAAAGAGTCGGAGCAGCTGAAGCCACAACCTTCCACATTCGCGCAGAAGTGCCGGACTAGTGCGAGTGCACCAATCACCTCGTAGAATGTAAGCAAAGGATCATAGTTGCTTTCCTGATTATGCCCACTTTCACTTGTGCTCGGTTTGTTGTCGGCGATGTAGTTTTCGTTTTCGGGCTCTCCCATGGTCACGACGCCATCATCTGCACTCACAAACTCGTCAACCGTTGATTCATCAACGGCTTCCAGAAATTCTGACAGCTCGCTCCAAACTACTGCAACACCGACAACTGCTTCGTTGTACTCATCAGAATTTTCAGTCATCACCGGGCACACAGAAGCCGGCACATCTGAAGCAATTTCGGATGAACCACTTGTACACGGCTGCCTTGACATCTTATACACGGCCGTGCGTACGCGTCCGGCACCACGGGCACTGGGTCACGAGTTTGTCTGCTTTATCCCTAATCTCCCCCTTATTCTTGAAGATCGGGCTGAGAGTGCTCCTCATCTTTCACGCTGCGGCGAGATCTGACTTCTCACCTTGTTCGACTTGTTTTTATGATTTCGAGCTTCACGGCGAAAGGCAAATTCTGCCACTTCATCACGGCAACACTGTGGGAGAAGGTCCACAAAGCGCAAACACAGTGAACCAGAAAAATAGTGAGGCAACTCGGACTTGCATCATGTTGCACGATGAGGGCACGAGAGCCTTTGATTGGCTGCTTGAGCAAGCGCTGCGGGCAGGCCAAGATAACTTATTGCTGGGGGGGGGGGGGGGGTGCCGACGGCTTGCGCAAGGCGGCGCGGTCACGGTAGGGTGAGTGGTCACGGTAGGGTGAGCGGTGACTGCCGCGAGGGAAAGTCAACTTCTGGGGGCACTTTTGCATGACTTGATGTTCAATATATCGGGAGTCACTGCTATTTTTGTTCGATGTAAGTGTAATTTTTTGCTATGTATACTCATTGTAATATACTGTGTTCAGAAATTGTTCGATATACAGGATAATTCGATGTAAATGGGTTCGATATAGTCTGGTTCAACTTTATAACAAAGTAAATTTCCGATTTTACCGACTTTGTTATGTCGAGGTTTAACTTTATATTGCCCTTGTTAGCTTGTCTGGATGCTTATGCAACATTGTACATTTGTCAGTGGAAGATGTGCAATTACACTGGCAGTAACGGAGGGCTACTTTACTAATTATAGCAGTTTTGTCTGTACTGTTTTTCTGTTTTTGTTAACACGTGTACCAGACTGGCAAACCCACCTGTTTCCAGAGGACAGTGGCAATGAGTAGACTATTCTGTTCTTGAGGGCTGCTTCCTTGTTATGAAGCAATTAGCCTAACATGCTACTTGTGTGCACAACTGTCTGTTGTTGATTAGATTTCAGTTTAGTTACCTGAATATGGAGAAACTGTCATGAGAAGTTCCCTCCCCCCAAGAAAGTCAGGCAAAATGTTAGAACCCCTTTAAGTGGTTGCAGTGATTTATTGTAATGTCAATGCCTGACTAATATTACAGTAAAACTCACTTATGTAAGAAATATCACAACTTGGACTCGCCATTTTCTTTCATATGTGCGTTGTACTGTGTTATGTGCTTCTTACTCATTGCAATTTGGAGATATCTGACCATGCACCAGTTAACCCAGACAAACCTTGGAACAGGGGGAGGGCAGAATGCTGCTGGTGGATAGGCTTGGCCTGGCTATCACACTGACTTTTCTGCCATTAATGAATGTGGATCAGTTTAGCTTACTGCTTAGGTGTGTTCATGTGCACATTTCTTACCAAGTGCTTTTGTTTTAATATGCCAATTTTTTTATCCTGTGTTTAGCTCTGTAATATGTGACTACATGAAACTGTCAAATTTTGTAATTATTCCTTTTAGTCTTGTATTGTGGAGTTCGTTGTGCTTATCTTGTATTTTGCAAATTTATATATTCTCCCGTATTTTCCTAGAAACCACGTGCCAGCTCCACGCTGCCATGTCTTGTAACCTTAGGGGGCAGGGTGTTTTTCAAGCTGCCTTTGCAGGGTTTTTCCCTCCTTGCTCCAACCTTTTGGAAATAAAATAAACTTCAAACTTTAAACTTGCGTATCCCCAGCTAGCCATTTTTAAACATTCCAGACACAGTAGCACCATTGTCTTGTAGTTGCAGACTGTGACTAATGCAGCTGATCAGGCTTTTTTCTGCCCTGTCTGTATGTCATTATCAACATTTTGTGTCATATGACCTCATTGACACATTTCAGTGCTTGCATTGATGGCACATAACAGGCCCCCGTGTTCTAACCTGTATATGTAGTATTAGCTTAGATGGTTGTTTGTAGTGTGGTCATTCAAGTGAAAAATCTAGTGCAGTCACATTAATAGCAGTGTGATTTTTATTGAACACTTTCAGGTGCCACGCCTACTATGCAAGTTCCGACTGCCCTTGGAGCATGATTCAAAGATTGAAACATGCTGCTATTGTCACTTGTTTAGAAGACAGTATGTGTCTTTCTTTTTTTTTAAAGTAGCTATTATAGGTTTTAGGCGTGGTCAGTTTGCAACCCGGCATGGTGCTTCAAAGGGGCCATGGTGCAGATTTACTGTGGTAGCAGTACTGTCCTTTGAAATCTAAGGTGGATTTCAGTGAAAGAAAATATTTAAATTATTCAGTTGCTATATTCACTTATTTCAATGAAAGGAAATAAAACAAAGCGAACATTGGTAGCAGAAGCATGGGTTTCGGTAGCTCTATCTTTGTTGTGAACACTATGAGCATGCTGCTTATCAGTATAAAGCGCTACCGGGCTATTGCTGAAAGATTATGTTGTCTAGCTAGAGAAAGTTTTTTTTTTATCAGCTTGGTATGTGGTGGCCATGGTTGCCATGCGCTTTCTTATTGTTTGTGAGGAAGTGCGTGGCTGCTAATGACCCTGCAAATGTCCAACTAACTCGGCAGAGGCCGCTCACTGATGGATGATTTAGGCAGCTGCAAAGTGACGGAACTTGTGGCATTGCTGAAAGAAAAATTAGGGCATCCGAACAGCCTTAACCTTATTAAGCCAAGTGGTCCAAGTTTTTGGGTGTGTACCAGTTGGCATGGCAGCATTTGGGCTGCTCTCTAACGTGCACCATTGCTGTCTCAAGATGAAGGGCCCTGTACTGGCCTGTGTATGGCCCTCCAAAAACACCAGTTTCTCAGCATCAATAATATCACCTAAGTGCTCTTAATAGCCAAAAGTGTGCTGTGTGGCCTCACATGACTGGGCACGTAATGATGACAGCCAGACAGCTCGGTGGTGCATTGCTTTCTTTGCATGGTGCATGTTGCAGGTCTCTGTCCGAGGCCATGTCCGTGGAGAAGATTGCAGCCATCAAGGCCAAGCGCTTGGCAAAGAAGCGAGCCACCATTAAAGGAGACGACGACCTTGGCCTGGCTGACATGCAGGGCATCCTCGAATACGATGTGGACGTCACACGCGACATCCTCAGTCGTGAGCGCCAGTGGCGCACGCGGGCCACTGTGCTCCAGAGTGCTGCAAAGGTACGGTTCGTCAGGCAGGTTTTTTCAAGCTCTTTCCATACTGCAGGAGGTAGCCTAATTTGGGTCACCGCCTCCATTCAGGTTTGATGGGCCATAATTGTCACAGCAAAAGGCGAAGAAGGTGCAGCAGAAAGTGGACATGCAAAACTTCACTTGCTTGTTGTTATCTGGGGAAATAAGGTGCAACTAGTAGCCTAAGGGGTGAGACCAGCTTGTCAGCAGCTTTCTGCGAGGTCTGCTTTAGCTCACCGATTTCATAGAGGATACGATTGTGTTACACACTGCTAGCAGGGTCCATCTGCAGTATCGAAAGTTAATTTTGGCTGCGCACCTCCTGATGTTGGATTTCTGTGTATAAACATACATTTTACTTTTTTACAAAGAAAAGGCTTCTTAAGAGGAGTGGTGCACATGCTGGACACATTTGCACAACATGCAGCTTGAATTGGGCTGTCATGTAACTAGAGCCCCATTGATAATGACAGACAAAAAAAAAAGGCCTACAGGCAACCATAATTGTAGAATGTCACCTGCTCACTAGTGTCTGTCCTGACATGTGCCTTTTCTGACGTACAAGGCACATGTCTTGGCAGGCACATGCAGTTCGAGGTTCTGAATCAGATTGATTCCTCATACATGCACATGCAGAAAGCAGAAGTGGTGAGAAATTTCACCTGTCACTGTTTTAGGGCCTCTCCAATGATCTGCTGCTTACAGCAGTCATTTCCCTGTCCCAATGACTTCATCCCATAATGAGATCTTACGCTAGTCCAGCTTGTGTTTGAGGAAACAATTTAAATTGTTCATAATGAGCACATCATAATTTTGCAGCATCTAGCAATATGTGGCAGACCAAGGTGTGCTTTTATGTGCACCTTACATCTACTACTGAAATTGTTTTCAGTGTAGGAACCTTGTACAAACATTGGAGCCTTCGGTGAAAAAAGAAATAGCTACAAAAGATATGCTAGCTCTGTTAGAAAACAGAGTTCATACACCTCCTTTAAAACCCTTGAATTTAGAGAGTTTAAAGGGCCCTTAAAACTCCTTGAACATAAATGTGCTCCTTGAATTCCTTGAAAACTGGGGTTGAAGGTGGCTTTTGAACATTGAAATTAACAAACTCCACATAGGGACGATGTCAAAATCAGATTTTTCGGACTCCCTAGGAGCCCCGAAAATGTTAAAAAAATCGGGCAGGTTGAAAAAAATGAATGCATGCTTTTTACTGTCCCCAAGGGCTCAAATCATCACAGGCACATCTAAAATTGCTCTGAAAGCCTGCCAGTACACTTATTAGGCGTATCGGTGCTTGTACTGTGACAGGAGACTGCAGGTGCAAGCGTGTAAAATTAAGGAATACATTTCAACACTGTGTCAGGTTTGGTTAGTCGGTACATACTCTACAGGGGAACAGCGCAAAAAGATGACAGTCAAGAAGTGGAACACACACCAGCGCTGTGTGTGTTCCCCTTCTTCTCTTTCGTCTTTTCATGCTGTTCCCCTGTAAAGGAATACATACTGTGTGCCCTGACAATTACCCCTTCCCACTCTTGGTATCCTTCACCGCAATACTATGCGTATGCTTCACCGCGTAAAACTGCTGCATCGAGGCGAGGCTGACTTTCGGGAACCAGCATTATGCAACGCATCGTGCTTTCCAAGCTTCGAAGCCATCGGCGAGAATTACAAAGGCAGACTTGGCGCCATTGCTAACAGCAGTGAGTTATTTTAATGAAAAACGCGCTACCAAACAGCAAGAAGCTTGGTAGCAAATTTTAAAGTAACTGCGCCTAGCCTTGCCAGGCTGGTGCCTGTTCGAGGTGGCAAGATAATAAAAATGGCAGCGGTGGTGTTGGCTTCAATCAATGCCATTTTGGACCAGCGGTCATGGTAAAAAGTCTGGAAAATCGGTCGGCAAATGGTTTTTGCGTCCAAAATTTCAGACGTTCTTATGTATTGACTCTGTGGGGTACCGTGGGGATGCCGCGAAGGCATCCGAATTATAGGGCATGTCTGAAAAATTGGCCATCCGGAGAGTCGGTCCTTAAAGGGACACTAAAGTTTACTATGAAGTTAAGTTAAAGTGATAAAGCAATGCTCTAGAATGTCTAAGGCGTCAATATAATTGCGAACAGAGCTTTAGTAACCGAGAAATTGAGGTAAATGCATGACACGATTTCAGACCCTCCAGTGACATTCCGGTACTAGCCCAATGACGAAGGCACTCCTCATTATAATTTATGTCACTAGTACTCAACTACTCGTATTAAAAAGAACATTTCTTTAGGTTATAAAACGGAAGAAAATGCTACTTGTCTACTTCTGTTCGATTCTAAGAAAAAACATTTTGACGTTACCCTTCAGTAGTATGGATGGTTGAAACGTTTCGTTTTCTCTCGACTCTGCGCCGCGCGCGCTTTGGAGTTTCAGGTGTTTCATTATTGTGTCGTGCTGCGCTGGTTCTGCTGGCTTGCGAAACTTGCATTTGGAACAAGCAGCGAGAATGCCACGTCCATGTGATGTCGTCGGATGCGCGAACGGTTCGCGGAACTTGGCCAAGGGCAGTTGCAGCGTTGAACCCAACGTTACTTATCACTGTGTGCCAACGAGTGAACCTCTCCGTTCGAAGTGGTTAAGTGCTGTACCTCTGCCACAGCGCGTTGGCAAAGAGCCGAAAAGCCACACAATGCGCTCGCTGCACTTTCGTCCAAAAGATTACGAGTTCAATGCCGACTTACTGAAGTCATGGGGAGTGCCTTTCAAAGCAATGCTTTCTCGTAGCGCTGTTCTGTCGGTCTTGCCTGCATTCTCCGAAGCGCAAGAACTGCAGGTCGATTCTGGGGCGGTGAGTGCGGCATTTGGTTTTCATGAAGGAAAAGCCACAAATGTGCGAATATGTACAGCCATGACATACAGTTGCCGTCGTAGTAGTACGCAACGACGCTGGCAGCGCGAGCCTTCAGCAGCAGGTCATGTTCATCAGCGCTTAAATAACTGAAATCGAGCCCAGCATTGCAAGCCAATGTGTCGTTGTCAGGGTCGTCCATTGCAACAAGCGTCAAAGTTGGCGTCATAAAATGAAGAACCAGCTTATCGTCGCGCGCTTTCCCTTCCGCTAGCCACCATAGTTCCGCTTTCACACTGCTGTCGGCTCTGTCTTGGCTCTGTTTCTGGCTGCGTGCTTGCGTTTTGCGCAAAAAAAGCCGTAGCGCCGTCTGCAGGCGCCGTTTTACTCAGCGACGGCGCAACATCACTATGAGACCATGACGCCCCCACTCCTCGATCGAAGGACGGGCGATTTGAACTGCGCTAGAGGTACGCGGACGCTTCAGAACGCATTTTCTCTTAAAATAAGTCTCTTCTTCACATGAAACAAGTGTTTTGAGGTTTCTGGGATAGTATTTCAACAGTCCACATTGACTTAATATTAACCTTTAGTGTCCCTTTAACTGTATACCATGAACACTCTATCGGGAAACAATCCTACATATTTTCTTTTGACAGTGTCACTAAGCGATTGCAATGTGGCATGCCCACAGCCACCAATGACAGGCTTATTTATAGCACTGTCGCCATCGTGGAGCTTGACAAAACCAGATCAGACGACCAAGCCGAGCCACCATTTTGTTGTTTTGCTAATTGGTTCACACCAAAGCCGTCATGGTTCCATTTTAGAGCCGTAGGCTCTAAAACTGCCTGGTGGAAAGTGAGTTTCAGCCATTTTTATTTAACACGACTGAGTATCTTTGGCTGAGGTTGGACATGACTAACAGTCATGCCAGAAGATGATTGACATCATTACGATGGTAAAGTCAGCTTAGAAAAGTGACCTGAAGAACTTGAAGTGTGTCCAACTCTGCAACTGCTTAGCTGCAAGAAATTCCAGCTAAGAGAAAGGAGAGCTCACCGTTTTTCAGTATATGTGTACAAATAAGGTTTGTTTCACTCTCCTTGAATTTTGGCCTTCGGAATCCTTGAAGTCCTTGAAGTGTCCTTGAACTTTGAGTAAAATTTTCCGTATGAACCCTGTGGAAAAGTAAGCGTAAATAAGAAGACACAAGGAAAATGGGCACTTTGGTCTCTCGGATGTCTCTTTGAGCTGATTAAATTTGCCTGTTGCATTGAATGTCTTACAACCACACTTTGTAATTGACATGCACTCCTTCTAGCGAAAAGGGGTTGGCAAAAGAGTGTGTTTAGAAAACGGGTGCTTCTTTCTGCGTGTGGACCAAGCTTTAGATATCTCACTTCATCACCACTGATCATCACACCCTGCCACTGCAATCTTTGAAATGTATGAATGAAAATTGTTTTCTTTGGGTGTTCACATACATGAAATTTCATGGTTCTCATCAATCGCACAATTTTTAAATTTATTATTATTTTTTTCTGCTAGTGGATTTTTACAAATGTTTTCTAGTTTAAACAAGGAAGTCTGAAACTTGTGTATACGTATAGGAGAGGACTTACTGCTTCTGTGATTTTTTGCTTTCATGCAAGACATTGGTTGTCATATGTCTTGGGTCTCACGTCTCATTCATCAGAAGCGAATGTGCACCAAGAACATTAGGACATGTCAGAACACCATTTCATATCGATGCGTGGTCACTTCTGAACATGATTGAAAAATTGTGGAGGCAGGGAGTATTCACAGTTGTATTTAGGGCTCCAGGCAAGGTGAATTTGTTTTAAAGTGTTTATAGTAGGGGTGTACGAATGCCTATTATAGTTGCCGACAGTTTATTCGGACCTCACGGGGACTGCAGAAATGTCCGAATAAATGGGTGTCTGAAAAAGCAGATAAAAAAAAAAAAGAAGTCCTTTATTTCCACGTACTTATTCGGGCTCGGCAGTAGGCTTGAAGAAATCATGAATGCGCCATTGCACGCTGTTCCGTTTACGCGCAATCAGATAAGCCTGAATCTCGGAGAGGGTCGTACGGTCACTGTAGGCGGCTGAAAGCACAGTCACTGCTTGTACTTGGAGTCATCGGAGCCGACTCGGAGTCATCGCCGGTGGTGTAGCAGAAACCTGACGAAGGATTTCGCCGTCGTCGAGTTCTGTACATGTCAGTACAGCAGTGTCAGCACCTGTGAAACTGTCAAATGAGACAGTGTCCAGAGTCGCAATGCAGCCATTGCACAGGTCTCAGCAGAACATTTTCGGCGTCAGTAGGGAGCACATCGGAAGGCGACAAATCCTAGGCCTCCCGGCATCTGCTTGCCGGCATTCCCTAGCGCAGTCTGCGCGGGCACTGTCGGCGCCATTAGACACTTGACGGAATGTTTCTGTATGCCGCGCTGGATCATCGGAACCTCGACACAGCACACAAAGCAAACACCACCATGCCGACACCAGTCGCACAAACGAAAAACGTGGCCTACTCGCAGCGTCGTGCATGAAGAAACAAATCAGCTGCCGGATTGTCTTGACATGGCTTACTAAGCTGAAACCGGAACTGCTGTAGAGCCACTCTCTCGAACCGGGCAGAAACGATGATGATGAGCGGGGATTTGCAGTAGCGCCACTTTGTGGGGCAGCAAGGAGGCTCCGTTCAAAACAAAAATGGCGTTCAGCAAGCCTCGCTGCAATATTTTGTCGCCGGATCATGGCTCAGAATAAACGCATGCGGCACGAATGGTGCAGCACAAGCTCGCAATAATATTTCCAGCATGGTGAACCACCACAACCAGTTTGGGAATTCACTCTGACAAGCGGCAGATGCACACGACTGACGCGACTCGGCCCAGTTCGAAGCGCCATCTCCATCGGCGGGGTCACCAACTGTCTGGCTCGTGACGTCAGTCTAGAGTGCACGACCATTGGTGGAGGCTCGTGTGCATCCGCCTTGGAAAAGTAGACGCACCTTTTTTCAAAGTTGTGCCCGACTATACTAACACTAGACTCCACCGTACCCCCTCGGTGTCAGCCACATTAGCATTGCATAGGCCTACTGTCAGTCATGGTGTAAAGCAAGGTGTGCAAGCGCAGAGAGTATCTTCAAGTATTTTCAAAGTAGTACTCAACCGAAGTGATAGTGGGTATTTTGTTGATAATACAGAGCAATGCAGAGTGTGAGTGGCAATTTAGCATCGTGAAAAAAACGAGAACATAGTTCCACTCATCTGTGGGTGATGATACGCTAGGAAATGTCCTCCTTGCAAACTGTCAAAAAAATGGAATTCGTTACAATCAGACATGTTCTGAAAAATTTTTAAGCACCCGCAGTGGTTTCTTAGTGGCTTTGGTGTTGTGCTGCTAGGCATGAGGTCGTGGGGCAAGGCCGCGACGGCCCCATTTCGAAGGGGGTGAAATGTAACAACGCCCATGTGCTGTGCATTGGGTGCACATTAAAGAACCCCAGGCGGTCAAAATTAATCCTGAGTTCTCCACTACACCATGCCTCATAATCAGATCGTGGTTGTGGCAAGTAAAAACCTCAGAGTTAAATTTTTAATAAGTTTTCAAGGCAAAGTCAACATCAAAGAAATGCCTGCAAAAGTGAGGCCTTGATATTCATGTGGTCATTTGTAAATTTGTAAATAAAAATCTAATGAAGTTGTCTATGCACAGAAGCACTGTCAGTACTTGAAAAAAAAAAAAAAAAGTCATCAGAGGCTAGGGGTAACTGACCCCCCCCCCCATCCCTGGTCAGAAAATTTCCCGGATTTGATTTCTCCAAACCTGGCAGGTATGGACTAAACAGTTTTGGATCTTACTCCGTCATGGCCACTACTTGTCTTGGGGCTCTTGCAAGAATTCTGCAAATGGCTCTTCCTGCAGAGGGCACATGCTTCACAGAGTTGAAACATTTTCTTGACTGTTGTGATGTTATAAATTACTGGACGGACTGCTTGACAGGGTGGCTGAAATTCCACTTGTCGGTGTTGTTTTTCTCGGCTGGCGTCCCCGAACTATGCAGAGGATAATGACAGGCACAAGCCAGAAGTACCAGCCATGTTTTAAAGGGGCACTGAGGGTGGTGAATTTGGTGAGAAGAGTTTCCTGCAAAAAATTGTTTTTTTGAGTTTTTGGAAGAATTGTGTTTTTATAAACCCATCAAGGCAAGTTTCTGTGCACATGCATAATACTTGTGAATTGTAGTATTTAGCGTTAAAAATGTCCAATTTGCAATGTCGCAAAGCTGTCTGAAATCAGAAGCACAAAGTTTAGGCAAATCTATGTGATAGCCATCGCTGGCTGAACTGCCTTGCTTGCAGCTCCTGCCACAGTTCTATCTAGTAATCTTTGTAGGACATTTTTTGTTTTGTTTAACATACTCTTTTGAAGCCTTCTGTGCATTTGTTTAAAGAAAGAAAAAAAAAGCCCATTGGTGTAGAAAATGGAAGCCAGTATTTTTTTTTTTTGCCTTTTTGAATTTCGGGCTCAAATGGTGGCTCTGATAAAGCCAACGTTGTGTTATGAATTTTGCAGTGTTAGTATGAATGTTTTTTGTGTATGTGTTTGCAAGAACGTTCCTTCATTGTTGAGTTTTTGTATATTTGTAGGGGCAATGAAAACTCCTTTCCCTCTCCCTTTTATATAAATAAATTGGTGGCCAGATGTTGCCAACATATGCGATGTCATGGAGAGATAGTGCAGGAATATCTGTGGATAAGCCACACTGAATATTCCAGCACAGGATGCAAGTTACTCTTGGTGAAAGGGCTCTATATGGTATTCTAGAAATGTAAGGTACTAATCTAGTGTAACCGAACATTTCTTGAGCACCTCTCTAAACTAACTGGCCCTAATTTTCACTGACCCATGCATTGGCTCATTGCTAAGAAGGAATATGGTTGCAAACCTTTACGCTGAGGTGTGTTTTGTTTTCAACACGAATGATCTGTAACGATTTAAGTGGACACTTCACGAAGGGCCAGTCATGTGTACTGTTTGTTTAATGCATGGTTATCTGTGCCACAAGAACGTTGAGTTTTTTTCTTGACACTTAGTGAGAGCAGGTGGGGTGGTCCAACGCCGAAAAATTTGGGAACTCTTATTCTTGAGCTTTGTTTGTGCAGCTGTTCTATGGTTTGACATCGGACAATTGTTTTGTGTACTGCCTATGGGGAGCCACCTATTAGTAGGGGCAGAATACAGAGCATAGCCTTAAACTTATGTTTTGTAAATTCATACATTTAAATTTAAATCATTGACTCTCTTATCTCTTGGGACCACCAGCATGCTTTTTTTTGGCAATGAAACTCCCATAAGAGTGGCCTTTCTTCTCTGTGCAGAATTTTGCCAAGTCCATCTTCCCGATCCTCCAGTCAATCAAGATGCGGGAGGAAGGTGTCACCACCAAGCAGGCACAGCCTGAACCCATTCTACCTCCCAGGGTAAGCATCTCGCTTACAGTGTGTATGGTGTCACACAAATGCCCAAGTCATCATTGATGCTCTAAGGCAATGTTTCTTATGATAAATTCGGCTGGTTCCTACTGTGCTCTGGCTGGGATTGCAAGGATGCCGAGCCTGTTTTTAATTGGAGCCAGAGGAAGCATGCCTGAGTGGAATGTACAACCGCTTTGCCAGAGCAGTTGGAGGCTGGGAGAGGTAATGT
The DNA here is from genome assembly GCF_050947875.1 of Dermacentor variabilis. Classification (NCBI taxonomy): domain Eukaryota; kingdom Metazoa; phylum Arthropoda; class Arachnida; order Ixodida; family Ixodidae; genus Dermacentor; species Dermacentor variabilis. Next base: position 6,919,196 of record NW_027460346.1, read on the forward strand.
GTCAGTACTTCTTACATCGTAAACAGAGGTGCGCAGGTGCTGAAGCATCTGCCTGCTACTGCTGCATCTATCGCTGCGGCAAACGCCTCACCAGCAATAGAAGCTGCAGGAGCTGCATGACTTGAACTCTGCCAGATCTTGCTTGAAAGAAGCAGCCGAGTGTGTTTTGAGCGTTCGATTTCAACCAGCTGAATAAAATATGCATTGCCAGAGCGCTGTGGTGCGCTCGGAAGTGACCAGCGATCAAGCCTTCGAGAGTAATTTTTTTTTTCAATGCTTCATTCGTGACTGAAAAATAGTGCATCACACATGAAAGATATAGACACATGCCATGTAACTCCACATAATATTAAATGTTATACTTTTAATGTTTCAGACAATTATTACATGGAAGGCATAGTAGATCTGAACCTATCTACTACTAAATGAGTGGAGTGCCAAATTTTTGCGATCAGCAGTCTCAGTGCACTGTTTGTGCTTGTGACCAAAACATAGCATATATGTCACATACGGGAAGTAAAAACAACAAAAAGAAAATTTGATCTGTGACCTCCCCCCCCCTCCCCCTTGCACTTAGCATAAAAAGTCGAATTTCAGTACATCAAAATTTTGATACAGTCCATGCCCTTTACAACAGATCCACATGCAATATACTTTTGGATATAACAAACCCTTCTTCTCACTTAGTTCCGTTGGCCTATATTAATATGGAACATGTTTTATTTGTAACGGACCCAGCTATAGACACAGGGCGTGGGCGAGTTTGGACCGGTAGTGGCTTCATGCGGCGGCACTGCGAACGTAATGGCATGTGACGGCCGGGCCAGGTGCAGACGGCATTGTCGCCAGCTACCATCATTGGATGTGCTGCTCCTTTGTTTCTTCAGTTTTGCGTTGCGGCAATACCACGTGAAACCAAATTCGAACAAACATGTTGTGGTTTTGGGTGGACAAACAGCTACTGGAACATAACTGAACCTGGTGAGGCCATTTAGTTCAGTCAGTTAACTGCCATTGTGGCCTCACCAAATGGAACGACGGAAAGCCGGGATATGCGCGGTCTGCATGCAACCTGTATGTGTACAGTGCTCAACAACTGAAACACGGTACTTGGAACGCATGGCCACTGGCAACTTTTGCACCGTCCGTGAGTGCTGGAGACACCAAGCTCACGTATCATGGAATACGATGAACGCAAGGGCTTTTGTGATGCATTGTGACTGCATTTGATCCAACAGCGATCACCCAGCGCTCAATTGTAGTGCAAAAAAGTGACGGCAGCCATGCGCTTGGAGTATCGTGTTTCACTTGCTGAGCACTGCACATTTCCGATGCTACTTTGTTTTAGCTAAGGCCTTCTAATATTAACACGATAGCAAGTCCGTGTTGAAGAAAATCCGGTGTCGGTGCCCAGCACCGGCGTCACCGTCAGCGAAAATTCTCATACACATTTAGGTATGTGTATATACCACGCCTTGCTATGTGACATGCGGTATATGAGCATTATGTTGTCACACCATTCTATCACTTAAGTTGCTGATGTCTTGTCTTACACTCTTGGCAAAGTTATTTCTCTGAATTTTGAGAATGACAGCCCACAAAACAAATGTCATGAAACAAAACACCAACAGCACATGCTTCTTACGTTGAATCTTCTCTGACTTAAATATTAAAATTGCGAAACGATAAGAGAAACCTGAAAATAATGTAATATTTTTTTTGGCGCAGCTGTGCACTGCCTTCGGAATCGGCCTACGCAAGCGGCTGCGTCTCCACCCGAAAGCTTGTCTTCGTGTATAGCGTTCTCAGTCAGTGTTTCCCCGTTGACATTAACGTTACATAAGCTGCAGTTGCCGGGAAGCATTAGAAGCAGTCAGGGATCTTTGAGCGCTGTCACATTCCACTCTTAAAGGCAAAGCTTAAGCGTCCTCCAAATTTTTAATAAAGGAGCCATACCTATGCAAGAGCTCCGTGTTCCACGCGAATCGCATGTTTTCGACATCACAGGTGCAATGGCTTTGGAGCTTGGGCACTGAAGGTGAACACAGAGTTTTAGTCTTTCTTTAGGGTATATTTTCCTTCCGCGTGCTTCCCAACTCTAGTTGCGCCTGATACATGGCATGTGCATTGACGGCAACGAATGTAAACGCAGCGGCGTGTTCACACTTGCCATCAACGGCAGCCTTACATGTGCACAGGCTGCCACTGATGGCTCTCGTTGTGCTAAGCTGGGAAAATTTGACCAAGACTGAAGGTTAGGCTAGCTTCTAAGATGTTAAGATTGGCGACGCATCGCAACGAAGGAAAAGATAATTGTAACAAACAGAGAACAAGATCCTACCGATGCATGTGCATCGGCAAAGCAGCACAAGAACCAAAAAAGGGACAGGTATGTCTTCCTTTTCTGTCCGTAATTTGTGTGCTGCTTCGCCTATTTACATAAATGAATACGCAATGATTTCAACTACAGTCGCCGACCGTTTATTCGGACCTCACGGGGACTGCGAAAATGTCCGAATAAACAGGTGTTCGAAAAAGCAGATTAAGAAAAAAAAAGAAATCCTTTATTTCCACGCACTTATTCGGGCTCGGCAGTACGCTTGGAAGAAATCGTGAATACGCCGTTGCACGCTGTTCCGTTTACGCGCAATCAGATAAGCCTGAATCTCGGAGAGGGTCGTACGGTCACTACAAGCGGCTGAAAGCACAGTCGCTACTTGTACATACACGCTCCGCATGCGACGGCAGCGTAGCACATGGTGCTCAGAGTCATCGCCCGGCGGTGCAGCAGAAACCTGACGAATGATCTTGCCGTCGTCGAGTTCTGCGCATTTCAATACAGCAGTGTCAGCACCGATGAAACTGTCAAATGAGACGGTGTCCGGAATCGCAATGCAACCACTGCGCAGGTCTCGGCAGAACATTTTCCGCGTCAGTAGGGAGCACATCGGAAGGCGACAAGTTGCCTCCCGGCACCCGCTTGCAGGCATTCCCCAGCGCAGTTTGCGCGGGCACTGTCGGCGCCATTAGACCTTTGACGCGGTGTTTACGTATGCCGCGTTGGCTCACCGAAACCTCGACACAGCACACAAAGCAAACACCACTGTACCGACACCGGTCGCACAAACGAAAAAGCGGCCTGCTCGCAGCGTCAGCGAAGAAACAAATCAGCTGCTGGATTGTCTTGACATGGCTTACTAAGCTGAAACCGGAACTGCTGCAGAGCCACTCTATCTAACCAGGCAGAAACGATGATGATGAGCGGGGATTTCCAGTAGCGCCACTTCGTGGGGCAGCAAGGAAGCTCCGTTCAAAACAAAAATGGCGTTCAGCAAGTCGAACCATGCACCGGCGGTCAGAGTCGGTGCATGGTGCTCTCGACCGACTCAAGGAGTGTCCGAAAAATCAGACGAGAGGTTGAAAGGTGTCCGAACTTTCGGCAGTTGTTATACATTATGGTCTATGGGGAGAATGACGGTGCCGCGAGGCTGACCGAATAATCGGGCATGTCCGAATTTTCGGAGTCCGGAATATCGGTCGGCGACTGTAGTACATCAAAATGAGATCTGTAAAATAACTGCTGGGGTTCCACGACATAGCTTGCCGCGGTGAGCTCTGTTTGCGCGGTGCATTTGCATTGCAATTTGCACTCGTTTTCTACTTTATTTACTACCTGATGTCATGAATGTGACCTGCCTCCCACAAGCGGTAACGTTTCTCAGGAGCACACATATGAATATGTGCTTTCCAGTTCAGGTCTTAAAAACCATAGTATGAAGTCACTGGAAGCGCCCTGTGCACCTTCGTGCTGTTGTCTGCTTCACATGCCAGTGCTCCTACCACTGCCGTTTGCGGCACTGTTCGTTGGCGCACCGCTGGCACCTTACGATGGCCGCCTGATGCCTATAACTGATTGTCGGCTACAGCGGACAAATTTTTTCGCATATCTTGTCTAGATGGTGTAAATACAATGCACTTTACTGCAGCGATGCCTGCGTGTGGCAATGCACAGCATGTAACTATTTCTGGCCACTTGCGAAATGGGCGAAAGTGCACTTTTTACTTAGACAACGAACACACTAACCGCAAGCTTCCCGGAACAGTGTGCCCCACGCTATGCCCCACCGACTAATGAAGAGTCTTCCGGGTCAACCACGCAAGCGGATCAACACTGCTGAAGTGTTGCTAAGCCTAATCCACTAAGCGAAGCCATAGCATACGGTGCTTCATAAACAGCTGATGACGATCTCAGAATGCATTGTTTTGAGAACGCTTTATTTCTCATTGCATCAATTCGAATAAAAAAAATTAGCTATTTGACTCTGGGAAGGTGGATGACCAGTGAAGCTGTTTAGCACCTGACACAGAGGTTACACAGAATTTTGATTAAAAGTACAAACACATGCTATTGTCTTGAACTGCGGCGGTGATCATCACGATGAAAGGAACAAACACATGTGCACACACACACATTTATTGATTGGTGGGTCGTGATGGGGTTGGTCTTAATCAGTGGGTCTTGATCGGTGAGTCATGATTGGCGGCCATCATTTGGTTGTGATACTGGGGATGATGGCCTTGTGGTCGTCGTGGTACACACTTACGGTGTGCAGCCTCGGGAGAGTGGCGGGAAACCAGGCACGCAAGCGGTTGGAACGCCAATGAAGAGAGGGCGATGCGAATGTAAACATGGCCGACGTGGGTCAGCCTTTTGGGCTAAGATCCGATCGTAGTATCAGTTCTTACCCTTGGTGCCTGGAACTTCTTTAGGTCCTAGGTGTGACAAGGGTAGTTCAAGGACACATTACAGGTCCTGAAGTTACCCGGAGTCCACAGGCGTATGTGCCATCGCACTTGAACCCTCTCTGCACAGTCACCAGGATCGGCCCACTTTTTTGCTTACGGAGTTGAAAAATCCATGGAACTCTAGTCATACACAGCTTTGCTGCAAAAGAACACAGACTGCTACTCAAGGCGTCCAGACTGCGAAGCGTGTGATGTGATCAAGCTGACTCACATGCAGTGCAGCGGTGGCTGAACGCTGGCTCCGAGTTGAACTTTCCTTGTATTGCAGCCCTCATTAGTGCCATAGGTTTAAAAGTAGTTGTCGTTTGCCGTAAAAGACTGTTAGGACATAGATTTATTTTTCCGACCACTGTTTTGTGTGAAATACAAACTGTGGCTGATGTTTTTGTCACTGGAGGCAGCGACATGCTCAGGCCGGGTGGCCAGCATTAGCAGGAAGCTCCTCAGCTGGCTTGTCGCCATTGTAGCAGCTGTTAATCTTGTTGTTGTGCAGGTGTTTATAGGCTCTAGTGTGAGGAAACCACCATGCTTCAGCAACCACCGTTGATGGACAGCAAGGTGATATGCTGCGTGGTTGTATGGTTACTGCGCAAACCCATTTATTTATTTATTTTAATTTAAATGTTTTCATCATTTTTTGCAGTCACCTTTGTATTAAATAGCAGAATATCTGAAGTTCCACCATTTCACAGCATACTGGGGCCAAAGTCCATCTAAATAGGTCGTAAAGCTTGGAATGAAAAGCATGCCAAAGCCTATCGCCAGAGGTGTCAGTTAGTGGTGCATGATTGAAGCGCCACTAAGTGAGGGGGGGACAAACACTTAAACTAGAAAGCCTATGTAAAAAAAAAATGTTCCAAAATTTTATATCAGAATACTGTCATACGATTAAATATTCCTTTTCAAATATTTTTGCTGTACTAAAACAACAAATGTTAATTTTTTCTATTTCACAATTTGGTAGTTTGTTCTTGGTGACCCCTACCAACCAGTGATTCTGGCTCAAGACTTGGCAAGACTGTGGAAACGAGCTATTATGTTGTGCATAATGGTGTTGCTCACTGGAATATGGTGTTTTTTTTTTAAGCGAAGCTTTCTTTGTCTCTTTTTTCGACTTTTCCACTGCTGCTGCTGCTGCTACTGGAGCTGCTGTCTGGCACACCGTGTCGAGGGTGGTTCAGAGTGTGTGTACACATGACAGGAGCGAGTCAAAGAGGAAAGGCGACGCGAGAAACTGGTTTGGACCCCACTGCGTCGAATGTGCACAATGCCCTCTGGCGCTCCCTGGGCGTCGCCACATTAGCCTCTTCACAGCTGTAATTATCCATGACCCCCTTCAAAAGCATTGCAGAAACTGCAGCGCTTCCCTTTCTACTAATGTGCTAGTCCAGAGGGGACATAGAACTGTAGAGAGACGGGAGGAGAAAAGGCAGTTCTCATACAAGTGTACAAAGGGGGGGGGGGAGGTTACGTGAGAAGGCAAGGAAACCCTGCTTCTGTACGACAGTGGTTGCGGGGAAACTGGATAAGCTTAAGCTCAAGGTACGGTACAGTATGTTCCTGCTATTTCTGAAAAATAAACACATGCAAATATGTCAAGCGGACAAATTACCAGGGTGTCTACCAACCGGGAAAACCGGGAAAACTGGGAATTCTCAGGGATTTTGAGTAGTCTGGAAAAAGTCAGGGAAAACTCAGGGAATTTGGGCCTCTATCAGGGAAAATTAGCGGCAATTTTATTGGAAGGGTCGAAAGTCGCGGTAATGCTGGCTCGAGCAACAGACAGGAATCGCAATGAATCGTCTTTGACGCCTTGTCGTCGGCTGGATGAGTTGCCAGTGTGCAGTCAACGACCGACTTTCCGGATTCCCGATAATTTGGACGGCTTCGCGGCACCGCCACGTACCCCATAGAGTCAAAGTATCAGAACGTGTGAAATTTCGGGCGCAAGAACCCTTCGCCGTCCGATTTTCCGGACGTTTTGCCGTGACCGCAGGTCCGAAACTGCAATAATGAAAGGCACCACCGCTGCCGTTTTGATTGCTTCGCCACCTCGAACCGGCACTTTCGCTCGCAGATCCGCTGGCAGCCGTTGCCATCACTGCGGCAACGCTAGGCCTAGCTGCTTCGACGTTCGCTATGAAGCTTCTTGCCGTTGGGTGCCCAGTTTTTTATTGAAAGAATTAGCTGCTGTCAGCAATGGCACGGACTACGCTTTTGTGGTCCTCGCGATTAGCTTAGAAACTTGGAAAACACGGTGCGTTGCATAATGCCGGGTCCCGAAAGTCAGCTTCGCCTTTGTACAGAAATGTTACATGGTGAAGCATAACAAGCGTGGGAAGGGGCTATTACCACGGAAAACAGTATGTATTCCTTAATTATACACACGTGCACCCGGTATTTCCTGTCACAGTACGAGCGCCGATATGCCTAATATGTGTACCGACAGCCCTTCAGAGCGTTTTCGAACGTGCCTGTGGCGGTTTGAGCCCCTAAGGGCAGTAAATGACACGCATTTATTTTTTTCCAACTGGCCAATTTTTCGAACGTTTTCGCGACCCCTAGGGAGTTCTAAAAATCGGACGTGGACTGTGCAACTGACCAAGATGTTTCAAATGGTCATTGGGGCGAACGAGTGGCAGAAAGAGGACAAGAACAAAAATGATGTACGCATTGAGGAATAAACGGGAAAGGAAGCTTGCTGCCGCCGTTTTGAAGGAGCTTGAGCTCAAAAAACAAAGTTTTGGCTGATGCCGAGATGCAGGTGTCCCGCATCCAAACCCAAATAAACTCTTTAAAGCAGTGAAACACAACACTCAGGCGTCGTGCGCGGGCTGAGAGTATGTCAGGACAGTTGAGGTTGACTTACGAGCGGTTGAGAGAGAATCTCAATTGTGACAGAGTTCGGGCCTCATACCACTGAGCTTGCTATCAGTTGATAGAAATAGCTCATATTCGAATATATTTGCTTCTATGTGCGTCTCCTTTTTATTCGTATTTGTGAATGTCCAACTTATTTGCAATTTTTTTCGAGAACACTATTTGCTGTGCATTCTACTAACCCCTGCCTTCTATTCTCTTTTTGAATAACATAAACACTACTCCTTAGTATTCAAATTGGATTAAGTCGCTTTTTTAATTTGTTTTTCATATGCTTACTAGAGAGTGACAGCATCAGGCGATATGGTTTCAGCCTGTCTTGACATAAAACATAGTTCTGCATCACTCAGGGAAATGGGCAAAGGCACTCAGGGAAAACCTGGAAAACTCCAGGAATTTGGAAATGTCAACTTGGTAGACACCCTGATTACACAGGGCATGCAGAAGCAGAGCCGCATTAATTCAAGCACACCGCAGTGTCGCCTGGACCCTGCGGAAGTGGTCAACCGTCAAATAAACACTGCTGTGCCTGCTGCAGTAGCTTTGTGACTGTGGCATTTCTAGAGGTTATGGATTTGATCCTGACCACGGCAGCCGCATTTCGACGAGGGTGAAATAAAAAACTCACATGCACTTAGATTTTGGGACACGTTAAAGAACATCACCATGTCAAAATTAATCCGGAGTCCGCCACTACCGTGCGCCTCATAATCCAAGAGTGGTTTTGGCACATACAGCCCCATAATCCGATGCAAGTTTAATACTTCTGCCACGATGCAATTTGCCGTGTGAGGCAATGACAATGCTCAACCCACTCAGAGGTGATGAAATATGGAGCAAAACAATGCCTCCAGCAAACACCTTACTCTACCTGCGTGTTATGTGCACTACGCAGACAAACAGCAGTGGTGCACGCACGGCAACGTTTAACATCAACTCACCACTCCCATGTTAGACTAAATGTTCGAAGAAATTAAGCTTTGGCCGTCAACATCACCGCTAATTATCGTCAATCAAAGCAACCAGCACGAAAAGCCTCACTTAAATAGATTCCCACAGTGTGTGGGATCTGCATAATGTTTTAATTTGCTTTCATGTTTGTTCAAAGTGTGGCTTGCGCTTCACTTCAAGTTTTGCCTGACTTAGCCGTTCATTGGTGAAAGGAGTGGGTGCAGGTTTTTGTCTTATCCTGCAAGTTCACACTGCGGCATCCGACGTGCTGTGTCTCGTAGTGACGATAAATGCGGAATGCCCCGGGAAGAAATGTCATGCTATGTTTGTTCACTCTCTGTAACACAGACTCCGAGTGCCCTATAGGCAGCAAAATTTGTAAGTCGAATGTTTTCTAAATGATAATGTGGGGTAAGGCTGTCTTGTCTGATAACTGTTGGATGTGAATACATGCTGTGGCTTGCCATTGCGAATGATTCTGGGAAAAGGTTTCGCATATGTTGCTGTTTTATCCATTGAAACATGTTTTGCTTGGTCAATTATATTGGTTGCATTATTGTAGACGAATAAAAGGGAAATTGCTTTTGAAACCTCTGTGACACTGTCAATTATTTCCATCCTATTCGTTCACCTCCCTAAGGAACCTACTGGAGCAATTACCATCAATAGCAGCCTAATTTTGTTCACATTAAGACATAGGTCACTCCTATAGTTTAATGACACGCTGGCATTTCAGCTGAGGCGAGTTGAAAGCTTGCCTCAGCCTCAAAAGAAAAAAATAATTGCTGGCGTAGCAATCGAAATGCCGGATGCTAAAGAAATTCAAACATTCGTGCCAAGCAGCATAAGATCTTGACGTCACTGCCATTTCTGGTTGTGCTATCACTTTTTATTTTTATTTTTTGCTTGTTAGTTGCCCCCCCTCCTCCCCCCCATACGTAGAGGGTGACGGTTGCAACGAGCCGCCATTTTCTCGACATGTGGGCTTCTATGGAAGCTTCGCTACCAGTTTACATATACCTTGCCGGGGCCTTAATTTTATATAGAATGGACTTCCTATATAGTGGACCTTTTAGAGCACTTCTATGCACCCGTTCCTGGATTGAGTGTCGGTCTCGGCATAACTGGCAAAACGAATGAGCGGAGTGCAGCGGAGGATGAAAGACGGCAATAGCAAAGAGAGTGCGAAGAGAAAGAAGGAGAGTATGATGAAAGGGTGAGAAGAAAAGCAGAGTGCCGCACGAAATGTGCTGCATGGCGGCGACCTGCTAAGAGATGGTGCCATAGTAGAGTGCACCGACACCCAGTTGCCACTGATATCATTACTAAGGCATTGGGTGAGCGCATCCGCCGATACCAAATATGGAAGCAAAACGCTTTATCCGGAGCTTTGTTCTTTTTCTACAGTGTGTGTCATAGCTCAGTTGTAGCTTTGGGACATGAAGCAAAGTACAGACCGACTGCGCATACGCTACTTCGCCACTGCCACTAGAGAATGCGCTCCGTGCGAGCCACGTGTTCCTGTGTCCTCATGCTTTCTTTCTGAACAGCGAGTGAAGCAAATGGTGGAATTCAAAACACCTAAACAGCTGCGCTCAAATTTAGCATTAAAGAATGTTATAATCGTCAGTGAATTATTTCACTGGATTGTTGCACTCCGTTGTAGCAAGCGTCGACTGTATAAAAAAGTAAAGTGCTGGTTATACCTACTTTGTTATTCAGGTTTAACTGTATGTCAAGCAGTTATTCTGTTGAAAGCATCACAGATAGTAAAATTAACTGCACTGCAAAATGCACGGAATGAAACTTTTATGACCGCACAACTTGCATAGCTACATCAGCATTGCCTGCTAAGTATGAAATGGAGTATATATGATGCCTCATTACAAAAAGGTGCATTTTTTCAAACTGCAGTCATTGACCACTTTGGTTGTATGGTGGTGACCCTCAAAGATGACTCTCAAAGTTGGGTGTTAACTGTCATTTGATATGTTACCTGTTTCCTTTTGTCTCCATCCTTGGCTGAGGTCAATGTTGAGCTCATAGGGGGTGCTAAGATATCCCACTTCTGTATTCAGTATGAGCAGGAGAAGACAACAGCCGAAGTTCTTCTTAAAAAGGTGGAGATGTGGCTGTATGATCTATATGTCGAGCTTCTAGTGCCTACATACATTCTTTCAAGGCAGTGAACATAAGTGTTTGTTTTGTTCTTTTGTCCATGCAGGCTACGCCAGTGCGTGCAGTGCCTCAGCCAGCCGTTTACAACCGATACGATCAGGAGCGTTTCAGGGGCAAAGAAGGTGGGTGGCATGCGAATGCTTGAACGTGGCCTTTTTTTTGCACTTTTTTGTTGGAATATAATGTGAAGGGTAGCTACACCCTGTAAGAGGCAGATTTCTCTACCCGTCTTGTTGAGTTCCACTGGTTGCCATTGCCCACATGTGAAATTGCAGACAAGGAAGCACAACTAAAATTGTAGTCTCTGGAGCAACCATGACCGCAGTAGCCACTTTTTACAGTCTTCTAGTTATATTTATAGTTAGTATAATTAGGGGTGGTGCAAATCTCGAATTTCACCAAATCGAACATTCGATATACATATTCAATATGGAGACCTGTGCATTGCCACAGGTTGCATATGCCGCAGAACGCCTTGTGCTGGACGCCACCCAAGCGAGTACTTCACTTTGTTTTTGGCACAAAAAGAGTGCTGAGCGCGCTGTGGACGGGCCACCGGGGCTGAAGCAGTAGAGGACTTTGTCATTGTGAGTGCTCCCCGACGTTGGCCTGATGTGTGATTGCACACACAGCACCTGAACATCGCAATTCACACAATGGCACGCATTGGTACAAGGTTCGTCCGGGTGGACAGGACCGATCGAAATGGTAAAGTGACGTGGACAGAGGGAATGGCAACAATAACAGAGCATATTTCGTAAAATGCGAAAGCATGTGTGAAACTAGGGCCAGCTAGCCGCTGATAGGCGTGCGGATCGTGTTGAATATGGGCGACAAATTTCACGCTGCTTCAACAGCCGTCAATCTAACCTGCACACGTGATCTTGGGGCGGAGCACAGTGGATCAGCCACCAGTATGAACATATTAGTGACAATCATTCTGCGATGGCTTGTGGTCCATTACCACATCAGCCAGTTGCAAAAATGCGGTGAACACTACCTAGGCCATTAGGCCTAATCAACATTGTTTCCTTGAGCATCCGAGATAAAACTTACGGTTTGGTGCCAAATCGACTCAGATGTATTTGCAGCACCCGCACAACACTCGGAAAGCTGCCAAACTGCCTTGCAAACGAAAGTGAGCGTACGGAAGTAGTTCACGGCCACGATCATTGCAGCACACCGTGTGGTGGCCTCTTGTTCCTGACGCCACTTGTAGATGAACATCGGCGTCTTGTTGTAGCTTCGACCAACCCGTCTCGACTAACTTTGGATTTACCCAGTGGGTGCAAAAGTGTCATGACTCGGTTGCATGTTTCTGCACGGACAATGGACGAATGAAGGGGGAAGGAGAGAGGGGGGTGTCGCACAATCTTTCTCAAATTTTCTGGTATTCGAAATAAAGCTTTTGTTTCTTGATTCCAATCTGATATCTACTACAGTTTACTCTCATTGCAAAGGACCCGAGTACAACAGACTTTGGGATATAATGGACCATATTTCAGCCTTAGTTTCAGCCTTATACCTATTTTATTAATGCAATAAAGTTCGCTTTTAACGGACTGTGCTACAATGGACTATCGGCTACAGTGGACCAAATTAGCGGCAATTTTTTTCAAAATCGGGCGTATAAAACGGACTTTGGCCGTGTTGACACGGGCTGACAATTGACTTGCGAGGGTCAGCCGGCGATCGTGGCTCAATATTTCGCGCGCGAGGGAAAAAGGCAGGGTGGAAATGCACCGTCTTGTTTTGTATGCAAGGCAAGGGGGGAGGAGAGGATGTGGAGGCGAGAGAGAGCGGGTTATACTTTGGCGGCTGATGCTTATGGCGCGGCCGCCGTATCCTAAAAGTGATCTGCGATGTGGACAAAGTGCGTGCCCGCGTGGGTGCCATATCTTAAAAGCAATCTGCGATGTGAACAAAGTGCGTGCTCGTGCCGGCCTCGTCTTCAAAACAATCTGCGATGTGGACAAAGTGCGCCCAATGCCGGTAGCTTTGTATACGCTGTGCTTTTGACGCTTAGTTCGTGTGGAAGCGAGAGACAGCACGAGGGTCAGTTTGCTCACTGCTGCTGCCACGCTTGTGTTGCTTAATTCGCTATCTTCGCTTAATTCGCGAAAAATGTTGCGAAACAGCAACATTTTTTGTTTTTTACTTTGGACGTTTGTCACTCACTCTTTGCAATAAAGTTGTTAGACAGTGACAAAAGCTTCGGAAGTGAGGTGTTTTCGATATTATGGACTTTGGATAAAACGGACGTCGTTTGTCGGATTATCAGGGTTCGTTGTAATGAGAGTCGACTGTATTTGGTATTCTCACACCCCTAGTTATAATTTATGCTTCGACCACTTTATGTGTAAAATTAGAATCTGTGACCTTAAATTTACAAGAAAGAGGGAAAAAAGCAAGATATGGCATTTTGTAAGAAAAATGCTGTCGTTTGACCTCCCCCTTTAACGTGACTGCAACTTGTGCACAATTTCCTACTTCACACAGTGGGATCGGAGGAAGGAGAGGTTTATACTGACAGCGGTAAATTGGAATAAGTTTATTCTCCATTTAGGTGGTCAATTTTGCCCTTTTATATGGGAAGCTTCAAGGCTTCTTGTGCGAGTGAAAAAAAAAAAGACTGTTTTTGCTTTGTGTAGTATACTGAAGGAGCAGTGTTTGGGGCACACATGCGCAGATGTGTATTGGATTTATTTTTGGTTGCACCAGAATTTGTGATGTTCCCACTCTGTCGAGGACTGCAGTTGCATGAGTGGTATGTGGCAAAGAGGGCTGTGACATAGGTAATATATACTTGTGCATATTTGGCTTGAGAATTTATTAGAAACTATCTACAGAGCCAACTTTGCACTGAAACAAATGCCGGAACTTAGCTGCTGCCAAACAAAAAAACTATTTCAACATGTATGCCAGCATACATGCCATGGACAAATAGATACCGCATATAGGTTGCCCACACATATAATATAATTTTCAGTGGGCACTCAGAGCTCTGAATTCGGATGATAGTTCAGCACAAGCACTGTGCAAGCCCCTGCACTGAGGTTTGTTGCCTTTTGAAGACCCCAGCTATCAGAATTTATTCGGAGCTTTTCCCTTGTTCTACAGTATATGTCATAGCTCAATTGCAGCTTTGGGACATGAAACACTGTCACTGAATGTGCACTGTCCTCATCCTGCATTTCTCGTAATTGTCTGTGTGTGTGTGCATGCCGCAGAGACGGAGGGCTTCAAAATTGACACAATGGGCACGTACCACGGCATGAACCTCAAGTCAGTGACTGAAGGCAGCCAGCCCAAGCGGCCCGTTCCAGTGGCCACCCCGACACCTGTGGCCCCTGCCGCTGCCCCCGCCACCACAGCTGCACCTGTACCTCGGCCAATGCCCAAGAGAGGTAAGCAAAGTGTTCTTGGACCATTTTGTGTACGAAGGAACAGACATGAACATAGAAGCATCTTGTAAGGCTCTCGAAGCAGTCATAAAAAGTTGTGTTGAGCATGTGGCAAAAGCCCTGTGCCAAAATGGTGCTTGGTGTCGAATTCGCTGCCTTCAAACTAAAGGCAGTGCATTGGAAGTGGATAGATTATGTCCGATCGCATAGATACCATAAAATGTTATGAATGAAGCATGAAGTTTGGTCTGCTTTTCTTTGCTCTATGGTATCATGGCCCTAGAGGCATGGCTTGAGAAAGCCTGCCATTATGTGAAGTTTTTAGGTGTTTCCTTTCTCGGAGAAAAGAGCAGTTCATGGCAACTCAATGATTGAAGACGTTTCAAATAAGGCTTTGCAAGTGAAAAGTCCAGTGTGATGTTTGAGCCCTCTTCTAAGGGGGCAATGTCATGAACTTGTGCACAGGGCTTTTAATGTGCATGTGATTCAGCTGCTGACTTACCATTATTAAGCTGTGCATCTGCACTCCTTGATAGTAAAATGCAGCAGAAAGTTTTGACAGTTTATGTGTTGGTACATTAATGTTCTGTGGGGGATATCAGTGCTACTGGCTCAACTGCACTTTGGCAGGAAGATAAAGCCTATTGCGGATAAGTAAAGACCAGCCCTGCAAAGTGATGCCTACGCATGGTCGGCATTGGGTACTGAAGTTCTCGCATGAATAGATGGAAATGCTGTTTATGGAGTGCTTTAATTTGCCCTTTGAAAAAGCGCCCTGCTATGATTGTTCTGTAGACCTGGTAAAAGTGCTAACAGTTCACTTTTCATTTAATTTAAGCAAACAGTAGCTAGGCCTTTGCCACATGTGGTCATCATTGGGATTAGGCAATGAATCCTTTTGCTACATGCTGAACATGCTTGAACATGCTGAATTTGTTTGGGTGGAGTTAAACATCTTCTTGGACAGCCTCCTGTTTGAACTTTGCCTCAGTGACCTTGCACAGCCTTGACAGGAGTTGCTGGTGATACAGTGAGACCTCGTCAATACACAGCTGGCAAGATAAGTTGTACAGTGAGAACTTGTTAATAAATAATTAGCAACCTAAGTAGTAGCACACTCTGACTGACTCCTGCTGGTACATGCTCCGAAAATGAATAAACGAATGAATGAAACAATGCCAATTAAAGTGTTGGTACTTAGAAACGTGCTTATGTGATGTTTATGTATGTTCAAACAGGGCAAAAGGTTTGTAGAATTGTGCAATGGCGGACAGACAGTGAAAAACCAGGTTGCATTGTGTGGTGCAGCATACTGTCAGTGATGCTGCAAGTTGAAATGACTCTTTAGCTTGTAAATGACAACAATTGAACAATTGAACATGGCACACACCAAGTGGCCAACATGTTTTAAGTGGTCAGAGAATATGTCAAGTTCAGTGGCAGCTGAGTTGAGGGACTTGTCGCAACTACCATATTTATTTTATTACGCTCAAACTTCCCTATAAAGAAGTTGAAAGCATTGTGGTGATTACATTTTTGTACTGACTATCACCCTTTACTGCATACAGTGGAATCCCGATTATACGACTTTCTTGGGACTGCGAAAAAGCGTTGTAAAATGCGGGCGACGTAAAATCCAAACATAAATTATACCTATAAAAATACAACTTATTTCACGTGACAGATTTACGAGAAACTTCAATGTAAACTACTAACATACTCTGCAGGGCTTGGAAACCCAAATTACCAAAAAAGTAAATGCGATAAGAATTAATGCTGCAGTACAGGTACCAATTGTGCTTTATTCAAACGAACCTTTATGGCACTCCACTGCCCACTGCCGCGATTCCCGTCAGCCGACGCGAACACTGCAGATTGCAACATTGTCGTCGGCCTCCACGTACTCGACAAAGGTCAAGGTGAGGTTTAAACCCTCGAAATCATTGTTGGCGAAGCCTGCATCGGCCTTGAGCGGCATTGAGGTTGTTGCGCCTCCAGCAGAGGAGGCCGTCTCGCTTAAAGCCACAGTGCTTGAACGAGTTAGCGATTGTGCTTCGCTACACTGCGTTCCAAGAACTTGCAATAAAATGCATGGCGTCGAGCACAGTGATCTTTTTTTCCGACTCGCTGCGCTCCATAGCCGCCAGCTAACGAACGCTGCACTAACCGCTTTCGGTACCCTTGCTTGACGCACTTAATGATGTCAGCATCCAGCGGCTGCAGCCGGCTTGTGCAGTTGGGCGGAAAAAAAAAAAACAACCTTTATGTTCCTCAGGCTGGACCTATTGGGTGGGTGGCACGGTGCGTTGTCCATGAAAAGCAATATTTTCCTCGCTTTAGCATCCATTTTGTTATCCAGCTGCTGCAAAAAATCGCTCAGGAGTGAAGACGTCATCCACGCCTTTTTGTTGAAGTTGTAGCTGCACGGCAGTGTCTCCCAAGTTCTTAAAGCACTGTGGCTTTGTGAACTTTTATAAGACGTCATCCACGCCTTTTTGTTGAAGTTGTAGCTGCACGGCAGTGTCTCCCAAGTTCTTAAAGCACTGTGGCTTTGTGAACCTTTATAAGACGTCATCCACGCCTTTTTGTTGAAGTTGTAGCTGCACGGCAGTGTCTCCCAAGTTCTTAAAGCACTGTGGCTTTGTGAACTTTTCAACAACGAGCATGGTTGGAACCATCCTCGTTAGCACTGAATAGTGCCGTCACACACTCTTTACTACGCTTGCCACCATGACAGCTGTCACCCTTAAACGCAAGGGTTTGCTCGGGCTGCATATGGTAAAAAATACCGCTCTCATTGGCGTTGAAAACATCGCAGGGCTTGTATGCAGCAATCATCTCCGGCAGCAACTCCATCCACTTGTTCACCGTCAAAACGTCCACGGAAGTGCTTTCTCCGCTGGAGCGACTGTACACAATCCTGTTTCGTTTTTTAAAGTGATCCAGGCACTCGTTCGACGCCTGAAAGTCGTCGATGCCCAGACGCAATGCCACAAGGTCTGCCTTTTCTTTTAGAATGGCGCTGTCAGTGTTGATCACAGAGTTCCGTGCTTGATGCAGCCACTTGATAACTTTTTCTAACTTCTCATGCTGTCCTTGTTTTGCCAGTTTCCGCTTGAGCCCGAACTTGTTGGCGTTCCGCTTTGTTTGCCAGAATCGTCTTAAGCGGAGATTCGGGTATCTTAAGGTCCCGGGAAATGCTGGCTTTTGGGGCTCTATGCCGCTTTTCCGCTTTCGGGACATCGTGCGTCGCGTTGCTCCACACAACTCAAAACTTCCGCTGAATGCTGGACGCTAGGATTACGATGAAGAACACGTGTGATAAACCTAGGCCTCTCTGCGCTACCTTGTCGGCGATCTGCTGCTAGGAAACTGGAAGGAAAGAAACGCTTCCCCAACGTGACGAGAGGTGGCACCGTCGAGAAGAGAGGGAGAAAGTGATTGTGGAGAGATGGAGCGGAGAGACGGAGCGAGGAAAAAGACCTGCGACACTTTTCTTTCGTCCGCCATTCCGTCCCGCACTTCGTGACGGTCGTTGTATAACGGGTGAGGCGTAAAGTTGTATCTGATAACCGGGATTTTTAATGCATTGCTTCAATGGGGACTTTGCTGGGACTACGCTAATCAGTCTTAAAACCCGGGTCGTTGCAAAGCCAGGGGACGTATAACCGGGGTTCTGCTGTATGTGCTCAATGTTGCACACAACTTTTAACATGCAAAGCAGACTACAGCTCCATGGCCTGCCGAAGCACTAGTTGGCCGCATATGTGATGAAAATTTAATGAAATAACAGCAAAAGACTCACTGTCGTGTGCTACATGCGATTTCTTAGCACCTGATGAGGCAGCCGTTATGTCCAATGTGATGGTCTTTCGCTTCGGCTTTCCACTTTGCTCACTCATATTGTCGTGAAACTGTTGATACAGCAATAAGGTTGAAGGGAACAGCTAGCACACTGCGATGCAAAGTCTGTTGTTTTCAAGGAGCACATGGCACACAACACGGTGTACTGACTACGCAACTGTGCTGGTATTCTTGGCCGACCTCCATGACATTTGGAGATAGTTTCACTTTCGTGAGATTTCACAAACCTGTTAAAATATATGCCCGACAAAGCTTGGCATGGCGCCAGGAGCGTGGACGTACTAGGCAGACCTGCTTGGCCTGTGAAAGCAAAACTATCTGAGCAGCCACTTTCTCGTGGCCCGGCGGCTGCCGCAGCTCCGCTGTGCGAACGTGCCGGCTTGGCTTGGCCAGCTCGTGCCGGTCTCACGCAATCTCTGAGGACATGCCTAGCTGCGTCAGCACAGCACGGTGCACCACAGTGAGAGAGAAAAGTCGCAGCACTCGTTTTCAGAATGCCGTGCACAAGTATTATCATTGATAGGTGGCACGGCACAGCTAGGCGTGACCTTAGAGATTGCGATCTTGGAGGGTGTGCCTAGCTTCACCAACTATGTGCCAGAGAGAGAAAGGAGTGTGATAAGATAAGAAAGAAGGTGCTGCCTGTGCATAGCCACCATGTGCACGGTACACACGGCGGTGAGAAAGGCCAGTGTTGCACGATGATGGCGTTGAACTGCCGCGCTGAACGAGTGTGGAATCTGGCAGAAAGCTACATGTTCAGTGAGCAGGGGTTGGTAATTTTGTTTTGGAACAAATTTGTATAACAAAGTTTGTTATATCCGTCACCCCCGTTGCACAACGCCACTGTCTGTCGCGACAATGATCACCCCGTCGGAGATCTCTTCGCATAACAAGGCAGCACTGTCTGTACTCAGAAACTCCTCCATCGAAGCACCACCTGTTCCATCGTCAGTAGTGACGTGCTCCCAGAGCTCGATAATGTCAGCAACTTCCACCGCGTTGGTTCCAGCGGTTTCGCCCAAGCGCACAGAGCCCGCCTCTTCCGTTGATCGGCATGGCCCCTGGTTGCAACCGTCATGATCATGGTGCTCCTGTGTGAGTTCTTACTTTGAGACTTGCAAAATTTGCAGCTTCATCTCAAGTGATACAACATTGCACTTTGTCGGTGCCATCTTCTATCAACCAGGCTGTCCTCTGCTCCTTCTGCTGCACATTTCTGCAGTTGCTGCTTCGCTTCTTACTTGTTTTTTCTTCTCTCTCTGCATACATAGTTCGATTGTGAGAGACGTTGACGCGAGGTGGCTGGCACCATCTTGTGGCGCACTGCGCCAACTAGTGATGCTCTCCATGGCTTTCGCAATCGGCGTGCTGGCTGGACGCACTCTGCAGTTAATGGTGGCAGACACGAACTCGCATAGGCAAACGTATCGCCCCATTTCGGCATCGTTCGTTTAAGGGGAACTTAGGAATGCAAATTAAACAATTATTCTGCATCGAAAACGCCGTTTTGAAGACAAAATTTTTATCTTGTTATCCAGTATGTGATCAATAATGTATCATTATATATGGGCTATCTTCTCATAGCCCTAATGTATAAGTTGACAATCTTAAGTCGGGTCATCGATATAACCGATATATCATAAGTGGTATCTCTGTACGTGAACTGCACTGTATATCCTTTCTCGTTATAACGAGGTTCAAGCGTATAAGGCATTCATGATTATAAGGCGAGGATTAAGTTGGCGGACACAAGAAAAAGAAAAGCATGCTCACTAATATGAGGCGATATAAAGTAGCCCAAACATTATTCAGGCTCAGTAGGGATTGCCTGAAATACTGTATCTTTAACACAGCCAAAACTCGAAATGGCGACCACGAAATAGGGTAAAAGGGAGCGTCAACATGCGGAGGTGGTGAGAGGCTGGGGTTCCCTAGGAGATAATGAAACTGTATCAATGAGATTGCTCCCTTGAAGTGCGGCTTTATGGCAGTGCACGCCATTTTGCTATGAAGCCACACTAGAAGGAAGTTGCACTGCCATTAACCCACACCTCAAGGCAAAATTCGCATATAACCCTGTAATTTCCAAGTCGCGAGTGTAGCTTTCAAGGTTGTTGTTGGCGGTGGAGAGTTCGCAGGCTGTTTGTTCCCTTCCTCTTTGTAATTACATTACTGGCACCCTGAAAGGGGTCCTGAACCACTCTTCATTGAAGTGGATTAATGCATTTGGAGTTAAAACTGAAAAAGTACTTCAGTGCGTTCAGCAGAAGTGGGGTTATTAGCAATCAAACACCCCTTTTGCAGTGCTTCTGCTCCTCCTTCAATGCCTTGCACTGTCAGCGGAGCAGGGCATGCCACAACGCTCCACCTACTGAATGCCACCGTGGCACGCAGTTCAAATTTGATTTTTGGTGTTCACATAGATGCCACTACTCCAGATTTTGCCACTGCCGACGCACCAATCGTAAGCCAGATGAAGTTGTCCTCAGCTAGCCGCAGTGTGCTCAGCCAGTGAACTCTTCACGGCACCCTGTGGCGGCCGCGGTATCTGCGCTATGTTGCAGACCGCAGCTGCATGCAACTGTGGTGTGCACGCACAGCGTTTGCTTTGTGCTTGAGTGTGTACTCGCACTCGTATGCTCCAGTCTGGCCGTGCTACATGGTGCGGACCAGCTTTGTCCTGCACCAGTGTGACCGACAGATAGTAGCCTCATCCAACTTGCGCATCTTGAAGTGCTATCAATAGCTCAATACAAAGCAAAGTCTGCCAAGGCTTCTAACCAGGAGCGGCAAGGAGTGAGTGCACGCTGGCAAGCATGGGTGTCGTTTGACCTTAAGTTTCGAGTGGGTCAAAGCTAGTTGAGTGTTCAAAACTAGTCGAAATTAGCGAGACCTGACGGCTACAACACTGCTAAGCAAGGTGGCCAAAGTTTATTTCCTACGCAGACGGCCACAGCCGAGCTTGAGCAGACAATAATCTGCTTCCTCCTGAAGTAGGTAATTATTATTGAAGTTTGAAAGCAGATTTTCACTTATTTCAGCCCGTTTATTAAATTATGTCAATAAATACAGTCAATCCCGGATATATCGAACTCGAAGGGAATCGCGAAATAGTTCAATATATCGATAATTCAAAATATAAAATATGCATGTCAAAAGCTTCTCTAACAACTTCACATCTCAAGGCAGTTTCCCGATGTCGTGACTAATGGGAACTTACCGATCTGTGCCTCCAAGGCACGTAAAAACAAAACAAAAACACAGTGCGATGACCAGAGCACTTTATTTTGGAAGAAAAAAGTCTGTGACCTTTGCTTCCTTTTTCTTCGGCACCATCAAGTTCATTAAGCTGTCCTCAAGCTTGTTGACAGTGTCCAAATGAGAAAGGCCAGCTCCTTCCATTGTGCCACAACAGCGGCGAATGATGCTGAAAGCTGATGCAAGTTCAGCTGCAGTGCATGATGGTTGGTCCTCTTCGTTGGAACCTCGCCGCTAGTCAAGTCTGTGTCCTCGTCACCCATGATGTCAGCCACAATCTCCGCATCAGCGCCGCGATCCGCTACAGCTTGCACACCATCGTCAGCGCTGATGAAATCGCGTGCTGTAATGCTGCCTTGCGAGGAGTTCCGAACACCGCGGCGACCGACGACTTTTTCTCGCCAGCCTCCACCCGTCGAATGATCTCCACCTTTTTTGAAAAATCCAAATTCTTGTGTTTTTTCGCGGCCATGGCTCTGGAACACGTGCCAAAAGTGGAAAGATAAACGCACTGCATACTATAATATGGCACTGATTCACTATCTGATGGAAGGTAGAACAGGAGTGATAACTTATCAAAGGGCAGCATGTGCTGCATTGTGTACAGCACAGGCATTGCTTTATTCAGTTATACATGCTTGAGCAACAGTATACAAACTACATGTTCTGCAAAAAAGACTCACTTTCTTTGTAGCTTGGACACACAGCCTAAAATCAATGAGTGCATCCTGGTGTTTTATGGTCTAGTTTGTATTACAGCATGTACTCTATCCCAGGCCACGTTCCTAGTACAGTATACGTTTCCTTGTGTGTGTTTCGTATAAATCAAGATGTTTAGTGTTTGAGAAATTCACACAGTGTCTACGTTAGTTATGCGGTGAAAAGCCCGTGCTAGGCCAGAAATGTTTTAACAAATGGTAACCCATTCTTTTGGACAGTTTGTCCACCTAAACCATGTAAGTATTTACTGAAAACAAAAACAAAAAAATGTTTGGTTACTGTTTATATTATGTTCTCATGGAACCATTGGTGAGCGACTTTGCAGTGGAAAAGAAAATGGTGATAAGGTTTTCAGCAAAGAAACTGCTGTTGTGCAGGGGTGACAGCTTGGTAGGGGTATTTCTTTTATTTGTCTGGCCTTTGTGATGTAAATGTGTATAGTAGAACCTCGTCCATACATTTTGAAAAAAAAAAAGAGAGAGAAAAAATGTACTTATCGGAAAAACCGAAGTAACTATCCGAAGTAACTAAAAAAATTTGACAGACTCAGCTATTGTTGATATCTGTGTATAATCTGCTCCTTGCATAAATGTTTAAAAAGTGATGAAGTATTGCAGAATGGTATTTAAGCTTTGTTGAAACTATGTGTTGTGCATGCCATGCTTATGGAACAGGTACTACAGTTGATCTTGGATATATCGAGCTCGAAGGAGATCATGAAATAGTTCGACATATCAATAATTTGAAATCTAAAATATGCCTGTCTGAGGCTTATCAGAAACTCCGCATCTTGAACAGTTTCCTGAGATGGCAAAAGGCAAGAATTTACCTATTCGTTGTACTAAGCACCATTAAAAGCACATATCAAAAAAGAAAAATTGCCCATTATTTGTCCTATGTATTACTACCAAGAGCATGCCTCAAAAGCGCCATTTTTTCTTTGTGTTGTTTTGGCTTTTTATAGTTCTTTGTACGCGCACGTCTCTCTATATCACCATTTTCCATTCAATCTTGCAGCTGTCACTTCTTTCTGTGCTTGCAGATGCTCCATGTTTTCAAAAAAAATTTCAATTCTTGCAGCCTCACACTCGAAGCACGAGACACCTTTGGCTTCGATTCTTCTGATGGCGTATTTTACAATGAGGCAGCAGAAGTGCCTGCTTGAGACGATGTAACGCAGATTCCTCCATCTCATGTGGCTCGCTTGATGGAATGTTCGAGTCCACTGGCAGGGATTTCTTCTACACTATTCCATAGCTACCTCATAGCTAGGAGGGATGAATACTGTCATCGAGCCATCATATTTTTTTCTATTTTGTCCTCATAAGGGACATCTCTGGACGAATTGCCTGATTTGATGCTTTCAGCAACAGCAGCCGACTTTTCTCTCATTACCATTTTATAACAGCTGCATCATTGGTCACCTGTCCTCATGACACCCAATGTCTCCTTTATGTTTGCTGCAATGCGGTAGAACATCTCCTTGTTCTTAAATTTTTTCATTCGACCTACTAAGGGAAAATATTGCTTGTAGTAGTCTAGCAGAAACTTTGTTTTTCCTTGTGTCCACTCGCAGCTTGTACCTGTAAAGCATGAATTCTGTAATCTTGTACAGATGTTACAGATATGCATCAATGAAACTAACTTACTGTGATTGCTCATTTTATGTGTATGTTCCTTCACTGCTGCATTGCTGCACTTGATGATAGGTGCAGCACTTGTGGCGACTATGCAGTGCAGCCCATCGTTGAAATCTTTGTGTGGACTGCAGGTTTAGCAAGTGAAAGTTGTTATTGTTGAATTCAGTAACTTGTTTCATATGATTTCATGCTTCGATGTGTGCACACAGTGTACCATTGCTGTCACTGCACTGTGAACAAGCTTGACGGTGCAACCACTTGCGCGCACTGCCACATGCTCGCACCAATTTCACAAATGTGTGTTCAGTCGAATGAATGATATTGCTTCACATCCTTGCGCGACATGCACGAAATACCGACGCTCGTCTTTTAGGACAGTACTATAATGAGTACGAGAACCAAACATCAGGGGTGGAACTCCTGTGCCAATCGTGCCATTTTGATACAAACGCAAATTCCTGCACCAAACTGCACCAAGTACAGAAAATTTACAGAAATTGCACCACACTTCGCCAGAATGGCCTCGGCATGTGCGCTCCAGCAGTGGCCATGAACAGCGAGCGGATCCATTCCTCGAAAAATAGTGCAACCGTTCAGATTCCGCATACTGCACAACGGCGCCTCCCGCACAGATTCTCGTCACTTTCGTGCTTATAACACCGGCTTTTCTGTGGTTCTGGCAAATGGCTGGCGCACGTGCGGCCACTCCCGGCTGTTGTTACTGGTGTCAGAACGGCCAGGGCATCTGTATTTAGACTGTACTAGAATACGGTTGAGTAGGCCGAGTGGCGCGGTGCTCCTAAGCTGAGGCGCAAAACAACGAAAAGAAGGCTGAGGGTGCTGTGGGCAAATAATATATTAAGGAGGCGCATGCTGCAGCCGGTTCAGTGGGTGGGTGCCGCTGTTCCCAGGGCTGGCATAATGTAAAACTATTCCAATCTGTTTTTGTGCCCATATGGGCGAGGCCTGAGCCATTTTGACCTGTTACAAAGGGCTAATGGCAGATTTAAAATAAGATGTCGCAGTTTCTCCCGAAAGGTGAAGCGTCGATTGTGATAGCAAATTAGTAGACAGCTATACGAAGTAAGGATAGTAGTTTTATCGGCTGTATAAACATGTAAACATTCGCCTACCAACTTATTGACAAGCACGGTGCCATGAGCGCAAAGGTAAACATAAACACATCTCACTCGATGACCGCAGAAACTCGTTGTCAACCCACCATGGTTGCTCAGTAGTTATGGTGTTGGGCTGCTGAGCACGAGGTCGCAGGATCGAATCCCGGCCACGGTGGCCACATTTCGATGGTGACGAAATGCAAAAACACCCGTGTACTTAGATTTAGGTACACATTAAAGAACTCCAGGTGGTTGAAATTTCCGCAGTCCTCCACTACGGCGTGCCTCATAATCGGAAAGTGGTTTTGGCACGTAAAACCCCATAATTTAATAATTTGCTGTCAAAACACTGGAGTGAGGAAGTGCGGTACCAGCAGCGAGTGAATTCCAGTGTTTTGACAGGAAGTGTCCATGGTCATCGAGTGAGATGTGTTCATCTTTGCTTGTGCATGTGTGACACTATGCTTGTTAACATTGTTAGCAGGCAAATGTTTACAACTTGATACGGCTGATAAAACTACTATCCTTACTTCATATATCTGTCTACAAATTTGCTATCGAAATCGATGCTTCGGCCTTCAGGCGAAACTGCAACTTTTTTCTAGTATGCCATAGCTACAAAATGTGCTTCTACCACCCACTTTCTGATTGACTTGCGGCAAGGCGAAACTATTTCTATTATATAGAATTGGCTTTCAATAAACCACTATATTTCTTAACTTTGGCTTTTATGTATGGTCTGTTGGTGAAGCACGTTTCCATGCACTTCACCCATACTGTTGAGACATTAAAGAAAAAAATGTATTTATAAAAAATGTCTTGGGCTACTTTTCGAAATTTCAGATTCGCTATTGGAAAATGCATGTTTTTTTTGTTATTGCTAACTCTAATTAAAAATCTACAGGCACTGTTGTCAAAATTTGCATGCACTAGACAGTTTCAGTGTCAGGGTAATCTGCTTCAAAATTCAGCTTAAGACTTTGCTTAAGATAGTTGCAGTACATTGTGTTGGTCTATTCTGTGTTCCATCATGGTTTCGAAGTGGGCTGCCATATTCCATATTCCACCAAAATTCAGATTGGCCTTCTCCAAACTGCTTCATATTTTTTTTAGCTGCTCTAACTTGCTCCAAAATGAAATTTAGTCTGCTCTAAGCTGCTCCAAAATGCAATTTTACTTGCTCCAAAAATTGCTCGAAAATGACTTTGGGCAGTCCAACCCCTGAAACATGTTACTCACCCTGATTGGCATGACTGGCCCCGCTCACCATTTATGATATTAGAAGGCTGACGGCTGGTGTCATTTGCGTAATATCCATCTTGAGAAGGGTTGTAGGAACGAGGATTATTACTGGACAGTCTACTCAGTCTGCTAGGCTCCAAACCACAGTGGCTGTAGCATAAACGTGGCAACAAGCAACTAGAAAAAATTGCCCTGAATATGGTAGTCTGCAGTTTGCAAAGCCTTGTCCGTCTGCTGCAAAGCCGGGTTTGTCTCCTAGGGAAAGGGCTCTTTCACTTCATACCAACGTTCAAGCTCAACAGTGCCCTGTAGCTCTCTCTAATCCCGGTACCTGACACTGAGCTAATGAGGCACACAGTGACTGCATCGGGGGGGGGGGGTGCAGTCACTATATGTGTCTCATTAGTTTTGTCTCCCGTTCACCTCTGGGCAGAACTGCTTGCCCCGTCCCCTTGTGCGTTTCATTAGGCTTCCAGTACATCGTAGATTCAATTTCCCTCTACAGGCTATCTTCGAGAGTGTCTCCTTTTCTTCACGGACACCGTCAGCCATATGTGCAATGCCGCAAAGCGAAAGTCAGCAATTTGTAAAAGTTCATTTTGTTTGTGCTTTTTGTTTGTACATTGCTTCCATTTTCTTTTTGTTTGTTTGCTTCTGCCCTGCCTTTTAGGAAATAAATCTTCTATGGTGGCCTGTCTCTATGTCCCCATAGTGTCGTGTGCGCTGTTCAGACACGATGCACTACAGAGAAGCGGCCGCAGTGGGCAGAGACAGCGGATGATAATCCCCTCCGGCACGCAAAGGATGCTGTGTAGCTCCATATCCGGTTGCCTGGTGTGCACAAGTGGCCCTTTGTCATACTCTTGCTCTGGCTGCAGGGCTTGTGTTCCAATTGAGGATTTAGATGTGTCGCTCCACGCAGGAGTGGCGTGCTCGCTCGCAGAGTTGGCCACCCACTCAGACTCTGCCATTGGAATTTGACATTATATTCGGAAGCAGCGTGGCAATCCTCTTTCCAATAATGAACGGCCCTATGTAGTATGCTTCTTTGCACTGCATTAGTTCCTTTTGCTATTCATATTTGAATATTTCACCGCATTACATGTCTGTGTTGTGGTCAAGCTGACTAGAGCAAATTCATCTTTTTGGAGTGCAAATAAAACCCTTGCTGCACGAGCCATTCATATTTTGAGACACACACGCAGCCTGCTTATTTTTCCTCCACAGCATGTACTGCCTTTCAAATTCACTGCTTTGTTGAGAGCCTCTGCCAAAATAGGGCTGTTTAGTTGGTGTGAATATTTCTGATGACGTGACAAGTGATTGAGGTGCCATTAGGTGAGGCGTACTTGCAAGGACGCAGCATGGCGCGGTGTTCAATATATTGAATGTAGTGTTGGCTGGGAGTCTGATGTACACATTGTACAGTGCTATAGGCAGGTTGCGAACGCAGTTCCCGCGCCTACTAGAGCGCCCCTCGCGGCGGCGAGCGCGGAACTGGCAGGATACGACCGGCCCGCTTGCGTTCGGAAAGCCTGTCTGTGCACTGTTTCACGCGTAGCTGTTGCCTTTTCTGAGCAATGCCGAAGTGCAACCCGAGCTGTTGCGTAGTGGGCTGCTACAGCACGTACACCAACTCACGAGGAACAAAGTTTTACAGGTTTCCAAGCCGACCATATGAAGCAGAATGGCGTCAACACTGGATAGCACTCGTCCGACGGCATAAGCTGTTTTATGTTCCGGAGTTATGCCAAGTGCGTTATAACGCTGAATTCTTTGCTTTTACAGCAATGATGGCAGCAACGGGACACCTGCAGTCAGTGGCGTAGCTAGGTCGTCTGGCACCCGAGGCCCATAGGTCTTCTGTCACCTCCCCCCCCCCCCCCGGTTTATTCGCGGAAGGCGAGAATATCAACAACTTCCGTGTGTCTTCAGACGTATATGACACCCCCCCCCCCCCCCCCCACTGGCCTCTTGCACCCGGGGCCCACGGCGGACCCCCCCCCACCCCTTGCTACGCCACTGCCTGCAGTGCACACCAGGATATGCAGCAAAGTAGTTTGTTCTCACACTGTACCGCAGTAAAGCTGTGGAACTCTTTCCCAATCCTCTCCCATTCAAACAGCGCTAGGGCTTGCTGAGAGATTTGAGGAGGGATTGCAGCCGGCTGAGCTGGCATACACCCTTCTGCGCCCAGCATATCAACTAAGGGGCAGTTGAGATCACCAAAATTTTTGACAACGTGGTTTGTTGGAACCTCCTTTGCACGCACTGAAAAATCACAGCATAAAAGTATCGCAGTTCCAGTAAGTTGGGCGAATATATTTTCCCAGTGTAGTCTAACACAACTGGTAAGTTCATCCCCTTTTTTGTTTTTGGGGAGAGCAACGTTAGAATACCTCTGGTAGGTCTTTCGAGTTGTTCGTACGCCCCACGTTCTTGGATGAGATGTTTTGGATTCGTATTTGCCCTCCTGTATGTACAGGGGGAAGGGTGCGCAGATGAAGGGGACATATCATGGACAAGGTTAGGTTAGAGGAAGCGAAAAGGGTTACGAAAAGGGTTCTGCTGAAATTGAGGACGACGCAACGAGCTATGGAAAGAAGAATGATGGGTGTAACGTTAAGGGATAAGAAAAGAGCAGATTGGGTGAGGCAACAAACGCGGGTAAACGACATCTTAGTTGAAATCAAGAAAAAGAAATGGGCATGGGCAGGACATGTAATGAGGAGGGAAGATAACCGATGGTCATTAAGGGTTACGGACTGGATTCCAAGGGAAGGGAAGCGTAGCAGGGGGCGGCAGAAAGTTAGGTGGGCGGATGAAATTAAGACGTTTGCAGGGACAACATGGCCACAATTAGTACATGACCGGGGTAGTTGGAGAAGTATGGGAGAGGCCTTTGCCCTGCAGTGGGCGTAACTAGGCTGATGATGATGATGATGATGATGATGATGATGTACAGGGAAACTACCGTGGCGTCCTTGCACTTCCCTGCGATGCCAGCACGGCAATCGCAGCTCCCCGCTAGGATTTGTCTGCTGTCGCCGGTCTTCAAGAATCAATGTCGCCTATAATTTCATGCGTCCACACCGTAGATAACGAAGTAACTTACGCCGAGCTTCACGCATCTCGCTGGTGCATTATTTTTCGTTTGCGGAATAAACCTAGCAGTCACTTCAGATCAGTGCGAGTTCAACACTTCCCTCACGTCGTACCCACTTCAAATAGATGACTTCCTTTCTCTAAATTCTTTTCACGAAAAAAGCTATGAAGATCTTGTAATTCCTGAAACCCGGTTAAAATTAATATCGGCACGCTGTTTCGTGCCATCGCTACCATTTGACAGGGTGCCAAACACACAGCGCGAGCTGCTGACGCCGTGAGTAATCCTACCACATTCGCGCAACTATTCGTTAGATGGCGCAAGGGGTCGGAAAGACAGGGCGCCGCCTAGCACTTGCAACGTGCCCATACTTTTGCATGGGATTTCCAAGGGGATGTTACGGCTGTTCGGTATAGACAATGACTCCATATGTCCGGGTTTCATATATCTGTGATCAACTGTACCAACCACTAGTGGTTGAGCAAGGGGAGCCTCAGGGTGGAGCCAAAATTTCAACAAAGCGACTTGTTTTTGTTAGGGCGCCGAGTGCTTTCCTTGGCAGTGTTTGTGTAACTCTCCCCCCAGTGGCGAGAGTGAAGTGTTGACTTGAATATTCATATTCCTAATAGTGTATATGATGAACATCTACTATAATTCTGTGGTATAAAAACCTGGAATGCAGTTTATGTAGTAATAAATATGTCAAACAATTTTCTTAATGCACTAGAAAAACACTAAGAACAATGGACGAGTCTCTGACGTAAACAAAAGTTTAAGGTATGTCTTTCGTGTATTTTTTTGTTATATGTATCATGTGTATATGTACTCGTTTGTTTTTTGAGCATCCCTACTACTGTACATGCACAGAACCTCAACATGTGATTTCTGTATAGTAATTAAACTTCTGTAAAATCTTGCATATACTGTCGGAAATTTTTATAAATTTTTAGACCCGAACTAGCCTAAACTTTTGGGTCCACTCTGTACAAATCAATCAATCAATCAATCAATCAATCAATCAATCAATCAATCAATCAATCAATCAATTAATCAGGAGGGTTTGAGTCTGTGCTGCAGATTTTGGGGGGAAGAGTTCTCAGTTTGGTGGGCGGGGTTTTGATGGAAGCTGTTTGTCATGTGTAGTTACTGCTGCTTCCGCATGCAAGCTGATGGAATGTGGGCTTTGTATATGTCTCTTGCAGTGTCTCGGACACCCATCATCATTATTCCAGCAGCCACAACCTCACTCATCACCATGTACAATGCCAAGGACATCCTGCAAGACCTGAGGTGAGTTCACCGCTGTGGTGCCAGGTGCCAGACTGCAGGGCGCATAGACCTGGCAGGAAATTCCTGTGCCTCACATTCTTGTGTTTCTTGTGTTTACATCTGTATTGTAGTGTATTATAGCCATTGTGGGGCAACTGTGATTGACCTGTAATCGTGTGCTGCGGTGAGTTTGAGAGATGTCAGGGTCGGTCAGCAGCAATGAAGGCACCTCATGCAATCATTACGTGATAGTTCTGAATATGTGCCACTTATCCATAAGGCATTGTTCTTTTAGTGTTAGGGGGAGCCCTAGGGGGGGGGGGGGGAATTTAATCTTGAATGACACTTTGTCCATAACATCGTAATGATGTAATGCTACTACTGCGAGGCCTAATGGAACTAAATCTGGCTCCATCTAATCCTCACAGTAGTAGTTGGTTACATAGAGTTTCCTACAAAAATTACTAGAGGGAACGCTGGCGCTGCAGTCGTACCACCATGGCAATGATGGGAAGTACATGGATTTGTGTGATCTTCGCGCTTATGGATTCATACGTTCTTGTGGCTTTGTATATTATGCTATATCAATCTTATTGTCATAAATTTCAGCGCAATCTATGCCCTTCGAAGTGCAGAAGACACCGGGAACACGCACAGTTGCTATTAATTGCAACGATTGAGCTTGTCCAGGTGGCCAAATCAAAATGCACCAAGCGTCTCACGGCACTGGCATGCCCATAATAAATTCATAAGGCCGTTTCATTCGCGTGTCCGTGGCTTAATGGTTTCAATATCAGGCTTGTGTGCTCGAGTTCCTGTGTTCGAATCCTGTCGTCAGACAATTTTAATGATGTTTATTTAATTATTAATTATGCAGTGCACCTGAAAACAACGAGTTTATAAAGTCACAAAACCGTTTGAAGCCAAAAGGATGAAGTTTAGGCAAATCCATGTACTTCCCATAATTCCCATGCTGGTACAACCGCTCCCATTGCAGCTCCCATAGACACTAGCGCCAGAGTTCCCTCTAGTAATTTTTGTAGGAAACTCCATGGTTGGTTAAACCATTTTTTGTCTCCAGTGACATCACCTTGCGCAGAGCAGAGCAATGAAGGCATTGGAGCTGGTGTTTCAGCAAACTTACCTGCATTTATCTCAAGCAGACAAAATGGTCATTTTAAGCAAGAAATGTTGGCTCTAGATTAATACAATTTGTCGCTGCTCATAGTTAAGGTAATTCAGCAATGGCACAGCTATTTTGGCTCCTATAAGGATTGCCTGTGATGGATCAGCCGAACACGTGGTTGTGTGAATCATGTATCTATCGCATCTATGTTAATGGATGACTTTTTTTATTGCTGTTTCATGGACTTCATTTCCAATGGCACCGTATCCAGTTGCTATAAGTTGTCACTGCAGTGACTCCCAAGTAAAGATCATTATGTTGTCATGTGTCCAATATATCAAAGTGTAGTTCAAAGAAAAGCATCCCATCAATGTTGCCAACTTTTTTCGAGCATGTCGCTAAACGTAGACAAAAAAGTCGCTAAATTTTTGCTAAATTTTGCCTCAAAGTTGCTAAAGTTGTTACGAAAACTGTTGAGTAAATTTCATATAATGCAGCCATTTTGGAACTCCTGGCATAACGCATCTCCCAAAACTTTTCATGCTCATCTAGGGTCTGTGCAGGTGAAGAATAAACTGGGAATTTACCAGCACAGTCTACAGAAAGTTTACCTTACTAATATATTTAAAAAACATGCATAATGACAGCAGAATTCCTGCGTTTACCTTCAGCTTTTAAGATTAGAAATTCAAAAGAACACAGGTCACCTGATTTTCCTATCACAAAGTTACACTTTGTCCACTTCATGCTTGCGAATTTTTTAGTTTTCAGCGCTCGTGAAAGGAGTACTAAACTATGTGATAGGAGCTTGGTCATGTTGTTAACATAGTAATGACAGTAATGTGAACTTTATGCAAGTCAAATACAATGTTGCCACCCCTTGATTCACATGTGCAGTATTGATCTTAAAGCCATGATTAGGCAGTCCACCCAGTTTGCATGAATGAGCCCAGCCGCTCCAATATACACATTTCTGCAGTTGATCTGTCCTATTATTCACCTGCTGTGGTCTGAATCTCACCATAAAATTTATAACTAAGTTTTAGTAACTTAATTTACTGCTGCGCTTTTGTACGTCCATCTGTACATAGTGAAACTACTGGACCCGCAGTGTTATGACCCATTCTAGTGGGTTTTAGAAATAACGAAACAACACACTTTTTGCTAGCAAAATGTGAAGCCTGTTTGTCTTGGAGCAATTAACCCCAATGTATGGCCTCCGTGACTGCAGATCATTGTTCATTCATCATGTTCACAGAGTCCATGCACTATGCAGCCAATGTCAGCTGCTTTTTGTAGCTTTGAATAATTAAGTATGTTAAAGTCATCTGAAGCAGCTTGCTTATATTTGAAGTCGCTAAAATGTTGCCAATTGTTCTATCACATCACTAAAGAGACCACAAATTCACTAAATTTAGTGACAATATCACTCAAATGGCAGCATTGCATCCCAGTTTGTTTACTTAGGACTACAGGAAAAAGAACCAATAGGAAATAGGCTAAGGAAAACGGACTGCACTATGTAGGTGAACATAAAGAAGTGAAGTGCATCATGCGAAAGTGTAAAAAACATGCATATGCCAAAATACATATAAGAAATGTAAGAGGCAATAGCTCTGGGCCATTTGTCGAAGGCAGAACAGCAAAATCTGTGATTCTCTAAATGTGTGGAACTGAACAACAGGATGGTTGCATTGGGGCATTGGTGTTGGTAAGAGAGTGTAGTGGAAAACCGCTACTGCACAGTGGGATGTGACATCTTGCAGTGTTGAGTTCTTAGTATTTCACAGCACTGCACAGCTCCTTGAGCTCACATCAAAAGCCTGTGTAGTCTGGTTCACGGCCTGGGTGGTGGGAGCAACTTGACTTTTTACCAGGCTATATGTGGTGGTGCAGGATGAAAGCACCATTGTGTCCAACAAGCTGGCTACAAGGCCCAACTTCATATTCACAGTGATGTGCAGGCTGCTTGCGTGCTGTTTAGAATGTTTTCTGCTTCTGATACACCGCATAACAGTGCAAATATTACTGTGCGTTATGCTATGCTGGCTATTGCTGGCATTGCTTTGCACTTCAGGCAAAAATTCAACTTATGGTGAAAAATGGCCAAGCATAGGAGTAGAGAGTAGAGCTCATTTTATTAGCAGTCTAGTAATGGAGATAAATTAAATTTGTGGAAATGCCCTTTCTGTTTAGCGTATGCTTTACAGTCCTCCCTAAGCAAGTTGTAGATGTGCATTTTATATGGTGTCTGATGCAACACCCCTGGGAGTCTTTAGATGACTTCATTCATGGGTAGTTTGTTAAAAGTGAAGTTTTACCACACTAACAAGTACTAGTCGCAGTGCAAACACACACACTTAAGACCCCAGCCACTAGACACACCGCACACAAGGGCCGCTTAGTACAGCTGATGCTAATTGTACTA
Source organism: Dermacentor variabilis (assembly GCF_050947875.1). Taxonomy (NCBI): domain Eukaryota; kingdom Metazoa; phylum Arthropoda; class Arachnida; order Ixodida; family Ixodidae; genus Dermacentor; species Dermacentor variabilis. The sequence goes on from NW_027460346.1 coordinate 6,953,189, forward strand.
TGGTGGGACGAGCTAAATCCCTCCCTGGTGTTAGTGTACGGTGTTTGAAACAAGTGATCTTGCGTGAGAGCACTCCGGCCTAGCATTTGTGTTGGAAAGGTAGCACTCATGTTGGAGGCAGGATGTGTGTCTAAGCGGCCCTTGTGTGTGGTGTGTCTAGTGGCTGGGGTCTTAAGTGTGTGTGTTTGCACTGCGACTAGTACTTGTTAGTGTGGTAAAACTTCACTTTTAACAAACTCCCCATGAATGAAGTCATCTAAAGACTCCCATGGGTGTTGCATCAGACACCATATAAAATGGTTTCAATTGACTGAACTCATTGTGTGGTAGCATAAAGTCCTACAGAAATGACTGTTGTGTTTGTTTCTCCAAGCCAACCTGGTTAAGTTATAAGTAGTGAAGGCCTAGGCATCCTTCATTGGGTTTGTGTGAATAGGGATGCACTCCATGAAGGGAGCCTAATGTGTTTGCAAAAGTACAGTAATACCTTGTTAATATGACCCTCGTTAATTAGGGAAATTGAATAATGCAGACTTCATGGCAATAATTCCCAGCAAATGTATGCATTATTTAATGTCATCAAACTATTGTTCATTCGGATATATTTGGCCGCACAATGGTTAGTTCAGATGACCCTTGGAGCGTGCTGAACACGGGTCACTGCAAATGTGTGCTGCAAAAGTGCAAAATCAACACTAGCCACTAACCCAAACGAAGCGGCTGAGTCTTCATCACCATATTAATTGGCAGGAATTGTACGGGAACAAGTAGACCGGAACGCTTTGCCTATGTGTGCCTATATAGCATTCATTCTTCCGTTTACTGTTGTGCATGACACCATGTTGGTTGCATGGTTGATATCCATTATCACGTTGATAGCGACCACGGTTTCATCTGCAGTGGTTGTGGTGAGCAGTAGTACCATTTTGACTCAGTGCAAATAGTGTGCAATGCCACAAACATTGCAGAAGCTGTCCAGGACGAAGAGTGATTTTACCACGACCCATAAGTTGGCAATAAACCTGCCAACTACATTGTGATAGATGGACAATCTGTTGCTGACCAGCTTACTGGTGAAAAAATAATTGGTATGTGCACCGTAGTCAAAACATGTCTCGTATGAAGGCACGGGTTTTGCGCTGTGGCTGCTCCATGAAGGAAGTCTGAGGTCCTCGCCACTGTGAGCGCTAATCAGTCACAATATAGCAAGAATTGCACTTGCCGCACTGCTTTTGTGCAGAATAGAAAGATTTGTGAATTCATTGAGTAAATAAAAGCATTTTGATGTAGCAAGCATTTGTTTATTTTTCTTTTGAAACCACCAATAATTTGACATTCGGTTAGTTCTGACATTTTTTTTCGGTCCGGCGAATTCTGAATTTATCAGGCTTTGCTGTAGTTTTGCACCGGAAACTCGTGCGACCAAAATTAATCCTACACTTCTGTGTTTGCTTGCTTTCCTTCAAAACGGCTTCGCCTGAAATGCTCAGCTGGGGATTGCACCTCCTGTTAACATTAGTGCCTTTTAAGTTGGAAGTAGGGTTGTGCCTTTTCATTGTGATGAGTGTAAACTGCCACGAAATTACAAAAGGGTGCATACTTGAAGCATGCATACCATCATCGTTTCCCAGGTCATGTTGAGTTCTGTAGGTGGGAGTGCACTGCCCATTATGAGATGCCAACACTTTTCACTGTAATAGTAATTTTCATGAATGCATTCTCTTCTGCTCTGGAAGTAGCAACCTTTTTTTTTTCTTTTTAATGCCGAGGTGTCTCCACTCACTGCGAGGTGTGTGCACTCTTTCTTGTGCCAGGTTTGTCAGCACAGACGAAAAAAAGAGCCAGGGCTGCAAACGTGAGAATGCAGTGCTGATCCAACGGAGACGCAACCGAGGAGCCACTGTCTCGTACCGGGTGATTGACAATCCCTCCACCTTGGCCGCTGAGGACTGGTGAGTCGCACCGCTTCGATCTCACACCAGACTAGTGTGGTATTGCTACTATACTCGGCAGCAATCTAATAATTCAGTACAAGCTCGCCCCTCAAAACTGCACTGCTTTTGCCCTTTATGCCTATCCTTGCTCTGAAACGTTCCCAAGAGGTGCTGATATTATCATGCATGCATTGTTTTGTGGAGGTGATAAATATCCATCGGACTGTCACCGTTACAATTTGTTTCTCAGTGCAATACTGTATCTGAAAATTCCTGACTGTTGTAAATTCTCTAACTAAAGCATCTTGTCTAATCAGATTTTGCGCACGTCGCAAATGCTGTTGTACATTCTTGAATGTAAGCGAGCACAAGCGAATGTTATGGGATGTGCTGTGATACATGGTTAAATTGGGGACACACTTGACCCATAAGATCAGATTTCGGTGACCAACGACTGTGCTTGCCACTGTCGTTATGCTTAGAGGGTTACTTGTCTTTTTTTTTTCTGTGCACAAATTCGCTCTGTAAAGAGTTAGACTCATGACTCATACATAGTTCTGGCTTTGTTTGGTTCTTCATTGTCACTACAGTGTGACAATAATGAAAGAGGTTCACCTCTGCCATGACCTAACAAAAATGGGCAAAGTAGTTGGCTGCTGAATCTGTACAAATTCTCTCCGAGTTGGACAGCAGTGTATTTCTCACTGTATTCTTAGGTTGTCACTGACTATAGCCCATATTTGGCAGACCCCTTAACACAGCCCTCATGCTTGGCATTTTTTGCTCATGGCTATAGCATTGGAAGGTTTCACTTTTATTTGCTAGCACAATGAGCGCAAAACTCAGGGCGAGAGAAGTAAATACCTGTGAAGTTTTGAAAGCGTTCTGCTGCTTGCTCAGTCCCCTGCTGGCATTTTCAGCCATTTGGCAGGCTGCATGTTTAATGGGGACTCCGCTTTGAGCTCTTCATTCCCCCTGTAAAAGTGATACTATCACACCTGTTTGCTGTGAACCTTGTGCTGATGATTTTTCGAAGTGAACAAACATTGCAGTCCATCTGAAAACACATTGTTTACGTCAAAAATATTTTCACTTCGACGAATGAAACACAATATTTCACAGTAATCAATGTAGTTTTACCCTTCTGTAGCCATTGACAAGTCAAGAATGTTAGGGAAGCTGCTCCCACAAACGTGCACTATGTGTGCTTGACCTGCCACGATGTTCATCGTGCTCTGCTGCTAAGCACAAGGTCATGAGTTCAATTTCTCTTTCACAACGTTGGCAATAAATGAATAGTATATAGCGGTGCAAATCGATCACCGGTGATTGATGCTTTAGATCGTCGATATCAACACGTTGGAGCCATTTCTTATGCACTTAAAGCTATCCAGTAGTTAGTGCGAGCACTGAACTTTCAGAATCAGTTTAAATTTTCGTGCTCCGGCGATGTTGTGATTTTTGACGGACCTTTTTGCGAACTAATGTGCATATGTTGTAGCAAAAAGAGGCGTGGCTGTCACCTTCTGCTGCGCTCGAGAAAAAAGCATGCCATTGACGATTATGCTGCACTAGCATAAAAATTGTGTAATCAAATGACTCCCACCAAGTCAAGAATTAAAGCATATCGCCAGCTTTGCCGTCCGACAGTGCTGAGTGGTGATAATTAATCGAAAATGGCACCAGCTCTTCACTAGTGAGCTTTGGTTTCGAGTCTGAATCGTTTTATTCTGCCAAAGTGTATTTCTTAAGGTCCGCTGCATGTCCAACATCTGGACCTGGCATTTTCAACCAGTTTCCAAGAGTTTTGGTTTCGCTTCTCTCGTAAGATACAGGCAAAGGGTGCTGCCAGTGTCACTGTGCAGTTATCGAAAGTTGCTCCCATGGCGTCGTTTCACGCGGCTGCATTGCGAGAAGAGCGTCGTGCTCGAAACTATGCTGCACCCACACTTCGATTTAGTGATGAGGACTTGAGTTATGATTCTGAAAATGACAGCAAAGCAGATTCAAGCTCTGACGGCGAAAATGTTTTGAGTCAGCATGGGACGTCCGCAGCTGTTCAACGGCGAGTTTCCTTTATGGCCTTGAGCAGTCTCCTTCCTTGTGCACGCTTATCTGCCGATCTTTCTGCACGACCTGGAGGGCTCTACTGATTATCTTCAGGGTGCATACCTCGCTTGGTTATGATGTGTTGCCATTGGCAGCAAAGAAACGACAGCCAAGAAGGCCGCCCGTAGCACATCTTGGCCTAGCACTAGGGATTAGCATAAGACAGTTTACAACGGCGTGGGATTTCTTTCTACTCTTCTTCTCTGCAGAGGGAATGCAAACAGATATGCTTGGACACATAATCCAGCTACGCTGAGAGCGATCGGTCCTGGAAGACGTGTATGACTCTAGACGAACTGGTGAAGTATGTTCCTTGGACTTCTCATCGGAACATCCTCAGAAGATGCTGAATATGCAGAACTGCAGAATGTGTTACGAGGACCGCAAAGTTGAACAAAAATCTGACGTTTTGTGGAAAAAGTGCAGAGTGCACCTACGCTTCACAAAATCCAGGAACTGCTTCACCGCATGGCATGAGCGATGAACTGGTATTAGTTTATTTTTTTTGTATCCGAAGAACGGCGGTGTACTGAGCATTTATTTTTTCAGACACTATTCCTGGGTTATTTACTATGGCGGATATACGCGGCATTTGGACAATCATGCAGGACGGGGCCATCCTGTCCGCCGTTTTCCAGACGCTGGTTGCTGACAAATGGCAGTTTCCCCATACTAGAGCATATGTACTCCTGAAATACAGCAAGATAACAGCCGGCACAATGGTGCAGAGCCAGCCAGGCAGTAGGGATGGTCTGTTAATTTTATCTGATTTAACGATTAATCACTCATTGTTTTAGCCTTTAATTGATTCATGGCTTTCAATGCAAGATTTTTCATCAATTAATTGATTAATTGAAATTATTGCCGGGCTCTTTAAAAAGGCTAAAACAGAGTTATCTACTTTTGTAGGAACCTATTTTAATATTTGAGAGGTGGAAGTTAGAAATACAAGTGAATAAAGTTTGATGGCTTCTATAGATTATGAAAAGGCATTTGGTTCAGTAGAGATACCAGCAGTCATAGAGGCATTATGTAATCAAGGAGTACATGAGGCATATGTGAATATCTTGGAAAATATCAAAAGATTCCACAGCTACCTTGATTCTCCCCAAGAAAAGCAGGAAGATACCTGTAAAGAAAAAGGTCAGACAGGGAGACACACTCTCTCCAATGCTATTCACTGTATGCTTGGAAGAAGTATTCAAGCTATTAAACTGGGAAGGCTTAGGAGTGAGGATCGACGGCAAATATCTCGGCAACCTTTGGTTTCCTGACATCCTGTTCATCAGTGCTGGGGACGAATTGTAACGATTGGGCAGCTTAACAGAGAAAATGTAAGAGTGAGGTTGAAGATTAATATGCAGAAGACAAAGATAATGCTAATAGCCTGGCAAGGGAACAAGAGTTCAAGATTGCCAGTCAGCCTCAAGAGTCAGTGAAATGTTTACGTAGGTCAATTACACACAGGGAACCCTGATCATGAGAAGGAAATTCACAGAAGAATAAAGATGGGTTGGGGCGCGTACGGAAAACATTGCCAGCTCCTACTGGAAGCTTACTATTATCATTGAAAAGGAAGGTGTACAATCAGCGCATTTTACCACTGCTGACATATGGGGCAGAAACTTGGAGACTGACAAAGAAGCTTGAGAACAAGTTAGGGACTGCGCAAATAGCGATGGAACGAAGAATGCTGGGTATAACATTAAGAGACAGAAAGAGAGCGGTTTGGATCCGAGAGCAAACAGGTATAGCCGATATTCTAATTGACATTAAAAGAAAAAAAATGGAGCTGGTCAGGTCATCTAATACGCAGGTTAGATAACCGGTGGGCCATTGGGGTTACAAAATGGGTGCCAAAAGAAGGGAAGCGCAGTCGAGGACGGCAGCAGTGTGATTTCAAAATTTTCACGCCACTTCTGTCAAATTCTAGAAAACAAATAATCAAACATGTCTAATTGATTAAGTTGATTAAATGAAAGGTGGACTTCAATCACAATCGTTTTGCAGGATACCTTTAATTGATATATCGATTAATTTTTCATCAATATTAACCCTACCAGGCAACCCTACGTCCTAAATTACGTTGTATGCCGTCTGTTGTAACAGCCTTGGACTACTGTATATATTTTTTTCTCTTTTCAGGGAGCGAGTGGTGGCTGTTTTTGTACAAGGCCCAGCCTGGCAATTCAAGGGTTGGCCCTGGGGAGGGAACCCTATTGAAATCTTCTCACGCAGTGAGCACCTTTTCACATAGACACACCTTTTCTAGGAGAAACTCTTCAGACTCTGTCCTCATCCAGTTGCTTCACTGTGTGGGTGCTGAGAAAACTGTTCCTTAGAATGCTTGGCTGTTGCTTTAGCCGCTTGCGAAACCCGAATATGACACCAGCAGAACTGAGTTTGTGAACCCTTGGTTTACAGGCTCGTTCCTAGCATGGATATTCACAATCTATCAAATAGGGCCATTTCAATTTTGGTGAACACCAGCATTTGAAGTGGACAATCACCTTAATGACTGCTCACTACTGTCTTTGCCTTGATGTCAGCCTTGTTGCGAAGTAGTGTACTTTAGTGCTCTGCCATATTCCAAAAGACCTGTGCGAGCAACAACTTATTGCCTTTTTCTGCTTGATCTATGATATATCAGAGTCCAAGTGATGATTTTGCAAAGTTTCTACGTTTCTTCCCCCCATGGTGTCAATGTGTGGACAGCACAATGTCGTGAAAAAAATCCGGATGACAACCATCAACAGGATTTCTGGAGAATCAAGGGATAGAACAAAGGTAGTGAGCACACATATGTAGAGAGAAGAGGTTGTGAATGGAGGTCCATGTTTTCATCGGCAGTTCTCGCAGCTCACAGAAGCCTCCTTTTAGTCTGCCCCACTTTCCTTAACAGCTGCCTTTGACACTGCAAGCTCAGCTGGCACTGACATTATGTCAACAGTACTAAACTTAGAGTGCCAACGTAAGTGGCACTCAAGTTGCATCAGGAACACAGCCAGTTGTATAGGCGGGCAGTAGCAGTACTGATGGGCAATGCCCCTAAGTATGTTAGATTTGTGGTAAGGTGAGAGTTTGGCATAAATTCGCAGGGTTCCTTTTTCATTTGCAAGGGATTTTCAAGGGAGATCTTGTACTGCTCGACATACAGTGGAACTTTATTAATAGTACCTGGCAGGGAAGTTGCATAACTATGCACTACACTGTATTACACGCTAATGGTCAACTACAAATTTGCATCTCTTTACATGCACCAGAGCAAAAAAATGAAAAAAATGCGAGACTACAGTAAATGTTGCCTAAAATACACACTGAGGAGGGCATCTTTTTTTGATGGAGCGGAGTTGGGGGTGATGGATTATACAGCCTGCTGTCGGTTATGTTCTTGTCTGAGGCCGCCACCACGCTTACCGTATATTTGTGTTGCTGCTTCTTGTAGGCATCACTGCATCCATGATGAAACCGCAATAAATGGTAGTCCGCTCTCTGCACTTTCCGAAAAGATGGAAGAGCTCTTTCAGTTTCACAGGTCAATACGGTGTAGTTAGCTTCTAGGCAGCAAGAAGTGATCAAGGTGTGCACTAACCACTAGGCATACAACAAGCCATTAGGGCTTAAGTGCTCACCCTATACTTTAGCCTCTATGGAAAGGAAATGGGTCGGGCATTTGTTGTAGCTATGTTTTAATGGTTAGTCTGTTTATAGCAAGCACGTATTAATAAAGTTTTACTGTAAAGGATTAGAAATAACCAGCTTCATACAGGCGGGCAGGACTGTAATAAATTCTGAAGCAAATTAATGGATTGTTATACTATATCTGCCAACATTTTTTCTAAAGGTACTAAAATGGGATACAAGCATCACAGTACAAACTAAAAAGAAACACTAAGCCGATTTCTTACTACTTTCATTAATTTCACGGAACGAGGTTGATTACTAGAGGAGAAAATTAGTCCGAACCACCATTTATTGAAATTAATGCTGAAACCCCAGCACTGGTACGTCACTGTGTGATGTCACAGATTTCAGAGTGTTTTCTTGTTTTGAAACGGGAAATATAGAAACTAGTGAGGTCGATTCTTTATTTCTTTCAGAATTCTGTGGAGCCCTTCTTATACATAAGCAGTCAGATAGACCTGTGGAGGCAGCGTCAGTCATCATAGTGAGACCACCTGTCATGATCTCACTATCATCTTGTGTCTTTTGTCTTATGTCTAGTTCTTGTGTCTTTTCTGTCTTATGAAGACCCCTGTTGGAATAAGAGTGAGTTTTTTTGATATTGTAGAAGTATAATTTGCTAATTTTACTAATTTCTTCAGTTTTTCTTAAATTTTGCACATTCGATAAAACCGTTTTGCCTAATAAAATGTGCTCTGTAATACTAATAGTAATCTATATAATCACTCCTCAAAAAAAGAATGTTTTCTGAACTTGGACTCATGCCTGAAATGTTCCTCTTTAATGCCCCTTTAAATAATTTAAATGGTCTGAATTTCTGTTGAACTTCTGTGCTAACCACCAACAGCCCCAAAGTATGACTCGATCACCTTGTTTCTTGTTTGTGCAGTCAAGGCATTCCATCTCAAGTGGGATGAGATCACACTGGATAGCAACGTGGCCAAATGGGCTGTGCATGTGATTCAACTGAGCAAGCAGAAGCGCCACCTTGACAGAGCCAACTTACTCAACTTTTGGGAGGTGCTCGACAGGTGAGGCTAAGCTTTTGACATCGCCCCTCCCACCAGGAAAAAAAAAAAAAAAAAGATATTCACTGGCGATTTAGCTGTAAATGCGATAGGGAAGCCATTGCATCGCACCTCCTTGAGGTCCTAGATCCACGATTCAAACCGCACTCATCACACTGCAAAGTATTGTTCAGGAGCTCACTCAACACACGTCCTGAGCCTTCGAGGCACGAAGTGCAACTGATTGGTCCAGAGCAGACCACCGTCAGTTGCACTGTATACACTTGAACCTCGTTATAACAGGATGCAGTGATGCTACTGCTACGCCAATTGCGCCGAAGTGCACTGAGAGGCAAACCCTTCTACATCCTGCTACATTTCAGCAAAATGTGGGAAATGTGTGCCCACTCTGCACCGAAAGGGTTGCCTGTGCTTTCAAAAAACTATGGCCTCAAGTGCCGTTTTACCGCACCATCTGTAGCGGCATGGCATGGACCAGCAGCTGTATTAGCTCAGCGGTGGGCCAAGTGAAGGGATCGTACTGATGTTTATTCCGTGGGTTGCCGTCCTATATTCAATACCTTCCACCTCGACACATGGGGTTTGGTTAGGCAACGGGACAGCCTCTATTTTCTGACGGCAGCGAGCGAACGCGCTGGCGCCGAGCCATATCCCGCGCTCCTCTATGACCAATGTAAAATGGTGACCGGAGTTTCGGGCGCTGTATGGTGTCTCGCTTGATTTTTCGATCATGACACGCACATTGGAGCCGACATGGTGGCTGTGAACAACTTTTCCGCTATTCAGTTTGTCACCAATCCCCCTCTTTTCTTTGTGTGGTGATTTCACGTCGTAAAAATGGCAAACAGCTGCTACCAAGATTTTGGTTGCGTTGGCACCGAACAGCAACTTTCGCCGCTGCTGGATACTGACGACACGGCGCTGGGTAAACCTTGCTGTATTGTATACAGCTGTGTTCAAAATTCGCTGCGAGCTCTGCGGTGGCAGGCAGGTCGTCACGGCGAGATAGCCTCCAATATGTTCAGACCAGTAAACCGCTTTGTTGATTGGGCGTGAGGTCCCGGTCTAAAGGTGGCCGGAAGCCGAGATTGAGTCCGCGGCTGACATGCCGGCAACTACACTCTTAGAAAAATTTACACCCTTTGGGGCTTATCTTGTCCCACAACCATAATCGTCATCTGTCTTGCCCGTGTTTCTTTTCTTTAACGCTGCGAGCCTGGTACTTCCCAGTCACGAACGGCATGTGCATTATCGGTATGACGCAGCATTCTCGACAAGAAAGTAGTGCGCGCCAAATTTTCAGGAAAGGAAATGCAAGCCAGGCAGATGACGATTATTGTTGTGGGACATATCTACACCCCAATGGGTGCAACTGTTTTAAGAGTGTACCGCAAACGATTTCGCAAAATTTGTTTTTGCGCTTACTGGACGGAATGGCGGAAGCTCGCGTGTAGGCAGAAAGCTCCAAACTGAATTTGCTGATCACAGCCCAATCTGACAACGTTGCATGTGCTCAGCCAAAGGTCACGCACATATACAGTCGAACCTCGATATATCGAACAGTGGGATGATCGCTAAATAGTTCGATATAGCCAGAATTCGATATATAAAATCACGTAAAAAATGCGGAAAAACTTCTTCAAATTAATTAATGAACCAAGGGTGCGATTGGGAATCGTTGCTCGGAGCGCGCGTTTGGTTGCGCCACGCGCTATTGGCCTAGGGCGCGCCGACTTCTAATGCGCAATTTGAGCGCATCTGTATATGTACCGTATTCTTGCGATTCTAAGCACCCCCCCCCCCCATTTCTAAGCACCACCCCGCTATTTTCTAAAAAAAAAAAAAAAAAAAAAATCGGTAAAAAGTTTGCATGCGAATCTAAGCACTCCCTTTCTTGCGAAAAAGAGCGCGTAGCCAAGGCTTTCAAGCACACTTGCTCACTCTGTCATCGAGCTGGAGCCGTCGGGAGTCCCAAGGTAGCGCGGCATCGGCAGTGCGATCTCCGGCTTCTTGCCCACAGCCGCCTGGAACGGCACGCGCAGCGGCAGGGGCGGCCATGTCTTGTGTTGCTGCGTTCTGACACTACACGACACATGGCGGCACAGAACGGCAAAAACTAAGCCCCTCCCCAAAACCGGCCGAAAGCGACCCCGGTAACTCTATCACTGTTGTCACGTGGGCCTGGTATCGGCGGCCCTCAGCAAGTTGCGTGGGAATCGTGGGCACACATTGCTTTGTGAACCCACACAAGTGGTAGGTTCACTGTCTGCACCTAGGTATCTTTCTTTTGAATATTTGCCAAATAAAATGTTATTTCTCGTACCTGGCTCATCGAGATATCGCTGCAAAAAGAGAAGGAGGGGGGGTCATTTTAGATTTTACTACTCACCTCACTTGGGGCATCACGATCGTGAAAAAAAAAGGGGGTGCTTAGAATCGAGTAAATAGAGTATGTTTATATTTCGTCATATACATATTGGCTGGCGCAGATAATCTGCCTTGTGTGGCCTGCTGCAAACGGAGTGAAGTGTGGTGCGACTGCTTCGCTAATTAGGCGATTGTGAGAGGAAGCACGTGGGTGATGCGGGGGTGACAGCAGCTGCCGCAGACAACCTCCGCTGATGCAGTGCTTTGTTTCCGTACAGGCGATGCGTGCTACTCTGGCACCATCTCGTAGCCATTGTCACCGCAAAGCCCCTCGTGCGCGGCACTACACTTTTCTTCTCATGCTTTCGCCATACCCTCCTCCTCCACTTTCCTCATTGCACTCTTTTCGCTCTTGCAGCGTTTTTTCATCCCCCACTGGGCTCTGCGTTCGCTCTCGTCTTTCGCTGTGCTTGTTCGTACGGTTATGAGGTAGGACGCCGACGCTCGCTGCAGGAACGTGCGCCTAAGGGCTGCTCTCTAAAAGTGAATAAACATATTCTGGAACTTGTAATAAACGCAGCTGGTGTAATGGCCATAATGAAACTGTTGTGTGCACTTGTGCCACAGTAATGAAAGTAATCAACTCTTAAATGCAAAACAAAATTAAAAAATATATTTTTCCATATCCTTGAAGATGAAAGCACAAGATAAAAGCCTCTAAAGCACGCATTGTTTGACAAGGATCCAAGGTTGATGCTTTTTTGGTGCAGGCACTGGTTGGGGTCAGCCAGCATGGATGCAGAATGCATGAAGGTTGATTGATGTCTCTCAACCCAAAAATACAATCTGCTCTATTTAGAGTGTGGTATAGAGTAGCTAGGTCCTGTCATCTTAAATGTTGCAAACATAGTGTGCTTCTTTTATGTAAATTTTTTTACAACAAAAACTTGTTTTCACTTTATAAGAGCCGCTTACATTGTTTAGCTCAGCAAATTGTTTGGTCTTGTTTTGCACATAGCCTCCAAGATCACTTAAGCCATTACCTGCTTGTTGCCTTGTCTTGAGACACCATGGTTTTAGCTATTTGCCTTACGTCTTGCTTCGTGAGCCACTCCTGGCATTAATGCTGGTATATGTGCAGGCCTGGTTGCCTAAGGAGAGTGACCTACCACGGCATTTTTCTTGATGACACAGACACCAGCCAATGCTTAGGAGTGCTGGTTAGCACCCATGCAAGAAATTTGTTCCTTGTACACCTAAAGAAAAGTCACTTTCATTTGGGCAGCCCTTTACAAATGCTAACGTTGTTGCACTAGTCAGTTGTGATGGTTAAACTACCTTTTGATAGTCACTGCAATGTACTTATAGCAACACAAGTTTGTTCCAAATGGCCAATAACGTAAATATATGTTGTCCATAGTTTGTTTAAATTTTGCTTTTCATTGATATTAGATCGATTTCGGATGCTGCAATGTCTTGGGAAGTTTAAAGCCTAAACCACAACTTTTGGTTCAGGAATGGAAACTTGCACTTAATGTCCATCAGACTTGCACACGTTACAAAAGAGAGTAACTGACTACAATTGCAACTACTTAATTCAAAATTTTAATTGATTGCAGATACCAATTACTGTCCCACAAAAGTAATTGAGCAATTACTAAGGAGTAATTGATTACATTTACATTACTTTCTTCCCAACATTTATTAACATTGCACAAATGCAGTAAATGTAACAAGCTGGCCTGGCTGTTTGAGTGCATCCATTGTAGCCCTTCACATGTTTATCTTCACTAACAGTTGTTATTCAAAATGTTTGTTGTTTGTCGACCCTCGTTTTATTATGCAGGCATCAGCACCAACACTGGAAATTCACTCGATTTGTGTACTGGAGGGAAGGGTCGAACAAATTGAGCATGAGATTGTGTTTACTCAATGCTGCGATGCTCGTGTCTGGGTTTTCTTTGAGGCAGAGCGCTTCATTGTTGCTGGTATTTGGATCGGACTGCTGGTACGATCTGTTGGGAACTCGGCGCTGACGCCCGTGGTTGTACCTGGGTCGCAAGCCCCAAGGGTAGCGTTGGCCTGGCGGCCTGGGGTACAACTCGAAGCATCCGAAGGTCCCGGCAAAGCATGAGTCGACTGGTAACAACGAAAACAACTTGTTTATTTTAACATCGCAAAGAGTTGGCGGTCAGGTTTGACCGAAGTAGAGAGACGGGAGAGCACTTCACTCAACAGAAGAAATCGGAGCCCTCCTCTGGCGTCCGGGGGCAGCTGTTTTTATACTCTCGCAGTTGAGGGCAAGAAGGAACCCCTCAAAAGACGAGCACGTGAATGTACAATGGGCTAATGGTGACGCACACTGTCGTAGCGACGCCGTAGCACCATGTCGTGGCGCTGCGCACGATCTCGTAGCACCTGGTCGTGGCGCTGCGCAGCACACTGTCGTGGCGCTGCCGGTCGGACACAATGACTGTAACGAGAAGATGGTCCCTGCTTTGGCATCGCCTGTTTCGGGCACAATGACTGGAACGAGATCCCTGCTTTGGCATCGCCTGTTTCGGGCCCAATAACTGGAATGAGATCCCTGCTTTGGCATCGCCTGTTTCGGGCACAATGACTGGAACGAAATCCCTAGGCGGTCGCATCGCCGCAGACGCGCCTGGAAACACCTGGCGATGAGTGTTGCGGTGACGACGATCGGGCCAAAATGTCCGCCGCCCCGCCGCCGTCGCGCCGGCAAAACCACGTGTCGCAGGCGAAACGCAACAGACCGCCCCGCCGGGGAAAGGAGATCCCGATGGACAGGGGACTGCATCCGCTGTCCGGAGGGATGTCGCTCGATGATGCTCATAACCGAAGTCGGGCGTCCCTTGACGTTTCTTGAGCGCAGCGCACAGAGAAGGCCTCGTTCTCTCGTTCAGGTTCGCACGGGACACTGCAAAGTGACTTCGGGAGAGTTCACATTTTTGTTCTCGTTCCCGGCAAGCGTTAGAACTACGCTGAAAACTCAACCGCTCAGTCAGCAAGCACGGCACAACCCTCACTAAGCCCTGCCAGGCTCTTTCCCCTTTTTATACCACTGCCTAGTTCCTTACAGTAGTCTAGCATCACTCAGAACGCGTCCACAAATTGAAAAATTGCACTAGAAAGCATATCATCACTTTGAAACACTAAACAAAAGCAATATGTTAAAAAAAATCCTGCCTCAGGAAGAAAAACATCAGTAACAAACAATTTTGAGGCTGATTCCTACGTTAGGGGCTTCGACTTAAGCCATCGGCGTTACCGTTGAGACTCCCCTTTTTGTAACGCACCTCAAAGGAATATTGTTGTAAAGCGAGGCTCCAGCGCAGGAGGCGGCCATTTTTGGGAGAGATGGTCTGCAGCCATTGGAGAGGGCAGTGATCCGTCTCAATGATAAACCTCGAGCCGGCTAGATAGCATGACAATTTCTGAACGGCCCACACGAGACATGCACACTCTTTCTCGGTGGCGCTATACGCCTGCTCACGACTGGTCAGCTTACGACTAGCATACAGGACGGGGTGTTCTACTTCTCCATTTTCCCGTTGGCACAGTACAACGCCCATGCCTCGCTCACTAGCATCGCACTGAACAATGAACCCTTTTGTATAGTCTGGCGATCGTAGCACAGGCTGGCTTGTTAGGGCACTCTTTAGGGCGCTAAAAGCTCTTTCCTTTGTCTCGTCCCAGACGACTGTTTGAGGCTCTGTTTTTCTTAGAGCATCCGTCAGGGGAGCCGCGATATCAGAGTATCTAGGGATGTACCTCTGATAGTAGCCGGCGACACCTAAGAACGACCGAATATCGGTCTTGGTGCGCGGTTGCGGAAAGTCTCGCACAGCGGCCACTTTTATTTCAGAGGGGCGGCGACGACCCTGACCAATCACGTGACCGAGGTAGACAACCTCGGCCTGTGCTAACTGGCACTTAGGAGCCTTGACTGTCAAGCCTGCTTCGCGCAGGCGGGTTAGCACTGCCCGCAAGTGTGTCATATGCTCAGACCAGGATGCGGAGAATATCGCTACGTCGTCTAGATACGGTAAAGCGAATTCTTGCTGTCCCCGCAACACTTTATCCATGAGGCTTGAAAAACAGTATGGCGCGTTCTTCAAACCAAAACTCAACACTTTAGGACGGAATGTTCCCATTGGTGAAATGAACGCCGCATACCTACTAGCCTCTTCTGTAAGTGGAACCTGCCAATAACCCCTGACAAGATCTAGGGTGGAAATAAACTGAGCGCTACTAACTTTCTCAAGGCGCTCCTCGATGTTAGGGATCGGATAAATTTGATCCTTAGTGATGGAATTAAGCCTGCGGTAGTCGACGCAAGGACGAGGTTCCTTGCCCGGTACCTCAACTAAAATCAAAGGGGAGGTATAATCACTCTCACCTGCCTCAATAACACCGAGCTGTAGCATTTTCTTTACCTCAGCCTCCATAATATCGCTCTGGCGGGGTGACACCCGATACGCCTTGGATCGTACTGGCTCTGTGGAGGTAAGTTCTATATCATGAGTAAGTACAGAAGTCCTACCAGGCCTCTCAGAGAACAGACCTTGAAACTCTTGTAATAGCTGGTGTAGTTCGGTTTTCTGCTCAGGCGACAGCGGTGCTTTACTGATAAGGTCACTAATGACTTGACCGGTGTCTTCCCTGTTCGTCACTGAGCCTAGTCCCGGAAGCTCGACCGGAAGCTCTTCAGGAACGTTTACCATCATGCACACCACTGCTTCCCTTTGTCTATAAGGTTTGAGCAGATTACAGTGGTAAACTTGCTGTGCTTTCCGCTTTCCTGGCAGACTTACCACGTAGTTAACGTCCGACAGTTTCTGAACAATTCGTGCTGGGCCCTCCCACTGCACGTCTAGTTTGTTGTTTAGCGATGTGCGCAATATCATGACCTCATCGCCAACCTCAAAACGACGGGCCCTGGCTGTCCGATCATAATAAACCTTGGCCCTCTGCTGGGCCTTTGCCATTGCTTCACCTGACAACTCCTGTGCCCTTCTTAAGCGTTCGAGGAGCTTAAGCACGTACTCCACCACGACTGGGTCGTCGCCCCTACCTTCCCATGATTCTCGAAGCATGCGAAGCGGAGATCGAAGCGAGCGACCGTACACCAGTTCAGCTGGCGAAAATCCCGTAGCCGCATGCGGCGCGGTCCTTAAAGCAAACATCACCCCAGGCAGACACAGCTCCCAGTCAGTTTGATGTTCAAAACACAAGGCTCTCAACACGCGCTTCATGACGGAGTGGAGCTTCTCAACGGAATTCGACTGTGGGTGGTACACTGAGCTGTGTAGCAGCTTTACCCCACACCTTTCGAGAAAAGTTGTCGTCAAAGCGCTAGTAAACACTGTGCCCTGATCTGATTGAATTTCTGCAGGAAAACCAACTCGCGCAAATATGGACAGTAGTGCATTAACTATCTCAACTGAGCTGAGTTCTTTAAGCGGCACTGCTTCAGGGAACTTTGTCGCTGGGCAGATCACAGTCAAAATGTGTCTGTACCCCGTGGCTGTTACCGGCAGAGGTCCCACAGTATCAATAACGAGCCGTCTAAAAGGCTCCGTAATGATAGGTACCAATTTCAACGGCGCCCTCGATTTGTCCCCTGGTTTGCCCACCCGCTGACAAGTGTCACATGTCCTCACGAAATGGTCTGCGTCCCGAAAACACCCTGGCCAATAGTACTCTTGCAAGAGACGGTCCTTAGTTTTCTTAACTCCTAGGTGTCCGGACCACGAACCCCCATGTGACAAGCGCAACAGATCCTGACGATAGCATTGAGGCACGACCAGCTGATCGAACTCCACTCCTCTTCGGTCTAGATACTTCCGGTACAGGACTCCACCTCTTTCCACAAAACGCGCAGTTTTCCTGGCGATACCTTCGTTGACATTGCAGCGAATGTTTTCTAGGCTGCCATCCTTCTTTTGCTCGGCTATCAAAGCCGACCGGCTGACTTTTAGCAACCTATCAAGTCCGTCTGACGTAGGCGCGATGAGCAAATCTGTAGATAGCTCTTCTAACTTTCCCGTGTCGGGCGGTTCCTCTCCAGTATCTGGCGCCTTCAACGCTACAGACTCAATTTTATTCAGTTCGGGCGTGCTCGGAATATCAGCTTGCTGCGCCTCTGACCCTTTTTCGTTGTTTGATAACGTCGGCCCCGCAACTACCGCCTTTGCAGCGAGCTCCCGAACCTTCGATCTGGTTAAGGCCTGAACACTAGCTTCACCAAACAAAAGCCCCTTCTCGCGCAGGAGGTGATCGGACCTGTTTGAAAATAGGTACGGGTACTGGGGTGGCAGCATAGATGACACTGCCGCCTCTGTCTCAAGCGCTCCGAAAGGTCCTTCAATAAGCACTTTTGCTACTGGCAGACACACGCTATGAGCTTCCACGGCTTGCTTGATCCACGCGCACTCGCCCGTGAACATATGGGGTTCTACGTAGGAGGGGTGAACTACATCCATCGTAGCTGCGGAATCGCGAAGCACTCGGCACTCTTTCCCGTTCACGAGGAGGTCTCGCATGTAAGGCTCGAGAAGCTTCATGTTCTCGTCAGTGCTGCCTAATGAAAAAAACACAACTTTTGGTGTTGTTTCCGGACACTGCGCCGAAAAGTGACCCGGCTTCTGGCACGTATAACAAACGCCCGCTCGCCTCATCTCGAACCGCTTTCTGCGTTCGGCTTCGGCTGCCGTCTCTTTACGTTTGGTCGGATTGCTTTCACTCGCATCCTCACTACGCGTGTCCCCCTTAAATCTCATGGGCGTGAACCTTGGCCTCTCAGACTTGGAGCCAAATTCACCCTTTTGACCGTCCTTAGCTCCGCGAGCTCGACGCGTCACAAACTCCTCGGCTAGCTCAGCGGCTCTAGCCACCGTACTCACGTCTGGCCTATCCAAGACCCAGTATCGCACGTTCTCAGGTAACCGACTATAAAACTGTTCTAGCCCGAAGCACTGCAGAACTTTATCGTGGTCACCAAACGCTTTCTCTTCTTTGAGCCACTCCTGCATGTTCGACATAAGCCTATACGCAAACTCTGTATATGACTCACTTCTGCCTTTCTCATTTTCCCGAAACTTCCGACGGAACGCTTCCGCAGACAGCCGGTACTTTTTTAGCAGACTCGATTTTACTTTGTCGAAATCCTCTGCTTCCTCTCTATCCAAGCGAGCGACTACGTCGGCCGCCTCGCCGGGTAACAAAGTGAGCAAGCGCTGTGGCCACGTTTCCCGAGAGAACCCCTGCTTCTCGCACGTTCGCTCAAAGTTAACCAGGAACAAACCAATGTCCTCTCCAAGCTTAAACGGCCGCATTAGGTCAGTCATTTTGAACAATACGCGTTCTCCTGCACCGTGTGCCTGACTTCCATTACGAGCGCGTTCCATCTCTATCTCGAGACGCTTCATTTCCAAAGCGTGTTGACGCTCTTCTTTTTCTTTCTCTGCTTTACGTTCACGCTCTTCTTTCTCTTTCTGTTCTTTAAGTTCGCGCTCCTGTTTCTCTTTTTGCTCTTTAAGTTCGCGCTCATGTTTCTCTTTTTGCTCTTTAAGTTCGCGCTCCTGTCTTTTTGACCTCTCCTCAATAGTCTCAAGGCATTCCGACAGCTCGTCATCCTCAGCCTCTAACTCAAGAATAGCCGTTATCAGTTCCGGTTTTCTTAGTTTGTCTGAGACATCCAGACCCAACTCTCTTGCAAGCTCCAACAATTTCGGTTTGCGCAACGACTTCAAATCCATGGCTGCTCTGAATGCTGCTTTCTCTACTGCTTACTATTGTCTTGCCGCAAACTAACCCGGCAGCAACGACAACCACAATTACCAGCTCTGTTTCTGACACTAACAAAAAGCCTGGCAAAGCTCAGTAGAAGAAAGTCCCGCACTCACCAAACCTCGCAGGCAGGAATTCCGCGCAGTCGTTCCGCTGCAGGCAACCAGTCGTCACACAGGGCTCGTTGCACTGCTCCCGGATCGTCGTTGAGCTGCTCAGCATACTGTCAACTGCATCTCTTTGCTGCTGGCCTCCGTTGTCGCGATCTCGCCGCTGGCAGACAGTTGTTTGAAGTCGTAGGCGATCTCACCGCTGGCAACCAGATATTTGGATCGGACTGCTGGTACGATCTGTTGGGAACTCGGCGCTGACGCCCGTGGTTGTACCTGGGTCGCAAGCCCCAAGGGTAGCGTTGGCCTGGCGGCCTGGGGTACAACTCGAAGCATCCGAAGGTCCCGGCAAAGCATGAGTCGACTGGTAACAACGAAAACAACTTGTTTATTTTAACATCGCAAAGAGTTGGCGGTCAGGTTTGACCGAAGTAGAGAGACGGGAGAGCACTTCACTCAACAGAAGAAATCGGAGCCCTCCTCTGGCGTCCGGGGGCAGCTGTTTTTATACTCTCGCAGTTGAGGGCAAGAAGGAACCCCTCAAAAGACGAGCACGTGAATGTACAATGGGCTAATGGTGACGCACACTGTCGTAGCGACGCCGTAGCACCATGTCGTGGCGCTGCGCACGATCTCGTAGCACCTGGTCGTGGCGCTGCGCAGCACACTGTCGTGGCGCTGCCGGTCGGACACAATGACTGTAACGAGAAGATGGTCCCTGCTTTGGCATCGCCTGTTTCGGGCACAATGACTGGAACGAGATCCCTGCTTTGGCATCGCCTGTTTCGGGCCCAATAACTGGAATGAGATCCCTGCTTTGGCATCGCCTGTTTCGGGCACAATGACTGGAACGAAATCCCTAGGCGGTCGCATCGCCGCAGACGCGCCTGGAAACACCTGGCGATGAGTGTTGCGGTGACGACGATCGGGCCAAAATGTCCGCCGCCCCGCCGCCGTCGCGCCGGCAAAACCACGTGTCGCAGGCGAAACGCAACACTGGGGCTAGGTTAAGGTGCTCCCAATAAGGCCAGTGAAAAACGGAAAAATCTTCCGTGTGTGATTCCCTGGTATCATCATCTGAAGTGGCCATCACTAGAGCCATGAAAGTGCCATTTCAATTGGTCGGCCAACATATGGTGGACCTCCTCTTGGTACCCTTCATTCGTTAGCCATATAGACTTAACTCTTTGAGGGTCGATTTTTTCGCCATATGCGACTGCCCAGGGTTGATTTTCTTTAATTGCAGATTCCTATTCTTCTTAGTGACTTATTTCGAAAAAAATTTACCGCAATTTTCCTAGGGTGACCGTAAAATGAGAAAAAAATATTTTGTGTTGGTATATATGTACTCTTCATGAATAGCAACAATAAAAAAGGAAATAAACTTATAAGAATTAAAAATTTGATGCATGTTTATACACATAGTTCAAGGCCTTGAATGTGCGCACACAAGAATATTTCTCAAGACTCAAATTTTCCTGCTCTTACACTAATATTTAATATGTACACCCATAGTGGAATCGAACTGCGTAAGTGTGCGCACTCAAGAAAACTGTGTGGTTGTGTGCCCGTGAAAAAATCACGTGTGACAAACTTCCGCTAATCTTCATCTTACCACCAACCAGAGGCATTTAGCTTTCGCAAGTGTCAAAAAAAAAAAAAAAAAATTAACGGAAACGCATGCACGGCGGCATCCATCCTATGCGCACCGATGTGAGCACTAAACGAGCGAGGAAGAGGCGGTTGCCCTTTGAGCGATTAGTAACAAGATAGCCATTAGTTTTGCAAGCGCAAGAAGCCGAAACCGCCAGCGGAACAAAACCCGAACCACCGCCCGCCCGCACGTGCGCCAATGCGCGAGCGGTAGTATATAGACGCACGGGAGCAAACTAGCTCTAAAACAAACCATGCAACGAAAACCGAGAGAGGGAGGCACATGAAAAAAATTCCCTGTATTCCCACATAGTGGCAGCACATGACAGAAAAGAAAAAGTTAGGAAATCGGCGCGCTTTTTAAACGTACAGACGGCACTGTAAATATACGGCATCGACCATTTTCGAACTTGTTCGCTGCGCCGTATATTTACGTCATTGACCCTCAAAGGGTTAAACAACTTATTGTAACAGACTCTAGCAAATATTTACATTCCAAGAAAAGGTGCCCAAAAGTTTATATGTTTATGTATCTTCTTGTTTTAAGTACATATTCTAAATTTCATTAGTACAGATGAAATAGAAAAGAAGTTATGGCTGTCATATGGACCAGTTAGGCATGCCACTTTGGGAAAACTATCTTTTCAGGGATAATAAAGACACACTGATTGCTTTTGTTAAATATCTTTTAGGGGGGTTATAGTGCAGAGTAAAGCCAGTCGCGTGTTTTTTATTACATTTCTGTGACAATGTCATCACTTTGAGGCTAAGTTCATTTTTTTGTCATTATATGTCAAATGTGTAATAAATATTTGCGTTAATAAAAATTTAGGAACATAAAAAGGGCTTCATCTTATTCCTGACAAAATTTCAGCTTAGAAACTGCTTTGAAAGCAGGTTTTGGTGAAGCACTTTGGAAATGATAGCTTTCCTAAAGGCCAAAAAGTGCAAACTGAGAAAAATGAGCTCAAAGATTTAAGAACGCGCTATATTAAGACAAAATAATTAATCGAAGTGCCATGCTCCGTAGGTTCAACCCTCCTCATCAATTCGAACCTGCTCTGTGGCAGTTGCTTCCAGTCGCTTTTGCCTTTTTTCAGTTTCAGAGCAGCCAGAATAAGGCCTTTCTTTTTAGTTTTTACTTTGTGGTCTGCTGTACTCTCGATGGAAGGTCTTCCATGATTAAAATGCATGCAAAACAAACTTTCTAATGCAGGCATTCACTCCATGTTTGGTTTCTTGCCCGCTCTGCAGCCGCGTCTTAAATACAGTGTTCATAGGTGTACTTATTTATCCTTTTCCTGGGGACTGCATTTCACCCGCTAACAACTCAAAGTTATCGCTCAGCACAAGACGTGCCTGCATGATTTGAAACCTACTTGAATGTTATCGTTGGTTCTATCTGTTGTGTTTGTTCTCACCGAACTTTGTGTAATCAGATTGTGTGCACGATGCGATTTGTGTAGTAGTTTCTGGAAGCCACATGTGCACCAGCAATTATGCTGGAATGCTCAACAAGCAGGGTGTCTACCAACCGGGAAAACCGGGAATTCTCAGGGATGTTGAGTAGTCTGGAAAAACCCAGGGAAAACTCAGGGAATTTATGCCCTGAAAATTAGCGGTAATTTTGTTGAAAGGGTCGAAAGTCGCAGTAATGCTGGTTTGAGTAACTGACAGGAATCATAATGAATCGTCTTTGACGCCCTGTCGTCAGCTAGAGGAGTTGCCAGTGTACAGTCAACGACTTACTTTCCGGATGCCGGATAATTTGCACAGCTTCACGGCACCACCACACACCCCGTAGAGTTAGTGTATCAGAACTTCTGAAATTTCGGACGCAAGAACCCTTCGCCATCCGATTTTCCGGCACTTTTTGCCATGACTGCAGGTCCGAAAGGGCATTAATTAAAGCCACCACCGCTGCCGTTTTGATTACCTCGCCGCCTTGAACCGGCGCTCTCGCACACAGATCCGCTGGCACCCATAGCCACCACTGCGGCAACGCTAGACCTAGCTGCTTCGACGTTCGCTATTAAGCTTCTTGCCATTGGGTGCCGTGTTTTCCATTGAAAGAATTTGTTGCTGTCAGCAATGGCACTGACTCCGCCTTTGTGGTCCTCGTGATCGGCTTAGAAGCTTGGAAAGCATGGTGCGTTGCATAATGCCGGTTCCCAAGAGTCAGCTACGCCTCTGTACAGAAACGTTACTTGGTGAAGCATACGCAAAAGTATTGCAGTGAAGCATAACAAGCTTGGGAAGGGGCTATTGCCACAGGACACAGTATGTATTCCTTAATTAAACACTCGTGCACCCGGCATCTCCTGTCACAGTATGAGCACTGATATGCCTAAAACGTCTACTGACAGGCCTTCAGAGCGTTTTTGCATGTTTCGGGGTGGTTTGAGCCCTTAAGGGCAGTAAATGACATGTAGTTATTTTTTCCAACTGGCCGATTTTTCGGACGTTTTCGCGGCCCCTAGGGAGTTTGAAAAATCGGACGTGGACTGTGCAACTGACCAAGAAGATGCTTCAGATGGTTCATGGGGCGAATGAGTGGTGGAAGGAGGACAAGAACAAAAAGGACCTATGCATTGAGGAATGAAAGGGAAAGGAAGCGTGCTGCCGCTGTTTTGAAGGAGCTTGAGCTCAAAAAACAAAGTGTTGGCTGATGTAGAGATGCAGGTGTCACTCATCCAAACCAAAATAAACTCTTTAAAGCAATGAAACACAACACTGAGGTGTCATGCGTGGGCTTGAGAATATGTCAGGACAGTTGAGGTTGACTTAAGCTGTTGAGAGAGAATCTCAATTGTGACAAAGTTCGGGCCTCATACCACTGAGCTTGCTATCAGTTGATAGAAATAGCTCGTATTCGGAAATATTTGCTTCTGTATGCATCTCTTTTTTATTCGAATTTGAGAATGTCCGACTCGATTTGCGATTTTTTTCTAAGACATTTTATTTGCTGTGCATTTTACTAACCTCACCCTTCTATTCTCTTTTTGAATAACGTAAACACTACTCCTTAGTATTCAAACTGGATTAAGTCGTTTCTTTAATTTGTTTTTCATATGCTTACTAGAGAGTGACAGCATCAGGCGACATGGTTTCAGCCCGTCTTGACATAAAACATAGTTCTACATCACTCAGGGAATTTTACAAAGGCGCTCAAGGAAAACCTGGAAAACTCAGGGAATTTAGAAATGTCAACTTAGTAGACACCCTGACAAGTCATGTATAAAAGCTGATGCGCTTGACATGCAGATCAGATTTCGGTGATCGCTGAATGTGCTCGCCGTTATCGTTGAACTTTGAGTTCCACTTGTTTTGCTGGGCACAGGTCTGCCCAATAAAGAGTTAGTGTTTTAGAGTCATGCTTTTGACAGTGTGTTATTCTACGCCATTGCAGTAATGTACAATATAGTGAAATGTCGATATATTGAACTTCAGGGGAGCATGGAAAATTGTTCGTTATTGTGAAAGGTTGTATAGTGAAAGCTCCAAAATGAACCATTCCGCTCATCAACCCATATCAGTTCATCAGTTGTCGCTGTTTGAACTATCCACAAAAATGTTGCTGTTGGCTCTCAGCCTGTGCTGTTGCTATTTTCCATAGATTCAGTCATTACGTGCCACCAAAGCACCGTAAGAGTGGTGCGCAAAGGAGATGCTGAAGCTGAGAAAACCACCTACAAAGAGGAAGCTCCATGTCGCCTACAAAGTGCAACATTTCTTTTTATTTGTTTGTTTTTCACATTCCTTGCTGTGGACATGGCAACTGTCTCTCTCAAGGTGGACACCTGAACTATTCCAAAGTGCAAGTGTGCGTAAATGACACCATCCAGAAATCGCAACTGTGTGGCATTCCCACGAGCATGGAGGTCACATTTCTCTATGCGTGTAGCTAGTACGGCCACAGAAAGAAGAGCGAAAGAAAGAAGAGGCATTCGCAGAAAAAAGTGTGAAAGAAGGAAGAAACATGCCTCTGTTGCTAGGCAACGCTTGTCTGGGCGGAGCATGCTCTCACAAAATCTGATGCATTGTTGCCTTCGCAATAGAAAAAAAAAAGTCCCCTCTCGCCCTTTTCTCCTCTGGCGCCATCTAAGGTTTGCCAAACCCATGCGCCGCAGTGTCCGCTCTCTGTGCCTTGTCGTTTGCTAGCCTACTGTTCCTTCTGCCGTCTAGGGTACATGGAGATCTAAGCATCCCCAGGTTTCAAAATATTACTTCGTAGTACTGAGGCATTGTTAACATGACACAGAAACTGAATAATGATTGTTATTCTGAAAATTTCAATATTTTGAAGTTCGAGTGCTGAAAGATTTTTATATCGAAGCTATGAGCAATCAGCAGGAGATTTCTGAACATTTCGTTAATCTGAAAAGTTTGTTAATGTGGTGTTTGTAGGACGAGGTTTCACTGTACTTGTTTCTGCGAATCGGTTTCAATTTGGGTATCCTGGAGGTGGATGTGTCATGACGTCATGATAAAGTAGGTCGCTTCGTTTCGGAAATCAGTGCAGCTGTCGCATGCCAACGCTGCCAGAAGAGATGAGTGGTGCACTCCTTTTTATCGTTTTATGAGCAATGTCTATGTACCCAGCCATATTGCCACCAAATCTCGGGGAATTTTTCTCAATATCATGACGATGATAATGTTATGGCGCCTGATTTAATATTTCGAGACCAACTTTAGTTTCAAATTGAAATACCGTAGACCTGTATAGTAAACTAACTGTATTCAGGGTAACACTTTATTTGCAGTTCTTGTGGTCCTGACTGCAGTGCATGCATTTCAGACCACATTATTCGAAGTGCAGTACTGCCAGGCACTGCTTAATATAAATTGTGGGATCGCTTGACGCAGCACACATTTGTATTTCTTTGTACCAACCTGCGCAGGCAAAAGGCGCTGCAGAGGACACTGCACAACATGGCAGCAGCTATAAAGTGCAACTTTGTTTCAATATACGTTTTGTGTGCTCCCGCGATGTTGGAGTGAACAGCCCTATTTACTACTGTTTAACGGTTCCTATGCTTTGCACCGCTAAGGAAGTCTATTTCCTGTCCTGATGACTTTGTTATAGCGAGTGTTTACTGTACTTTATCAGCGCTTCCCATCCTTCATACTTGCTATGTGTCATCCTTTTACGTGTGTTCATACTTTGTGCAGCCTTCAGTAAAAGTAAAAATGTCTGCTGCAAAACTAAATTATCTATTGCTGCAGAAGCTCCTGCTCACAGTATAGTATTGTCTTTTTCTGTACTGTAGCAGTCATGTTGTGAATGATGCGTAGGCTCAGCTCGTCTGACCTTGGCACAGGCCCTTCAAAGCCTTCTTATTTTTCCCTCGCAGAGTCGAGTTTCAGCGTACATGGACACATGATGCCGCAAGGAATGCGTAGCAACCTTCCACAAGCCACCACTACCACAACCAACACCAACACCTATACTGGAGCTGAAGGCACCTTTACATCTGCTAAAATGGATGCAGTGTTCAAGAACAACGGAGGTAGCCCTTCCGCAGACAGCCAAGCACTGCGCACCAGTATGGGGCATGTTTGACCACTGTGTGACCTCATAGTCATATCTTCCTGACCCCTGCCATGCCTTCCCATGTGCTCGTTCTTTGGCATGAAGACGTGTTTGTGCAGTGTTCTTTTTTTTCCTTTTTTTTTGTTTCCCTCTGGACTGGAACTGCTGTGCATTGTTTTTGCGCTACCTGTTTGTGTACGTCAAGTAGTGCAGTGGCATAGCTTCTGCTTGACCTTGATCGTTCAGGCAGTTTGTGAGGATTGACAGCGGCCACTTTTGTTTTGCTTACTATTTGAAGGCCTGCTGCTCTTGTTGAAATATTTTGAGGTGTATGAAAAGTCAGTGGTACAGTACCAGTGTGTGGGGAAAGGGGTGGAGTGTTCTGTTTATTTTCCCCCGTCTGATGAATCACAAGCGAGTTGCAGTGAGCCTGTGGTGGGTGAGAGGTGTAACCTTCGGATGATGTCATTGCTGTGGTTTTGGTGCATCACTCTTGAGCTTGCGTCTTGCATGTTTGTCGTTTCTCTAGTACAAAAGTAAGCGGGCCACTGAGGAACTGACTTTGTTTTTGCTGCATGCACGAGTGTAAGGGGGCAGCAATGCTAGAAGAGCAAGGTAGAATGCCCCATGACCATTTTCATCATTTGAGCTTGAGAAGCGATAATGGACTGCTGGTTCTCTCTCCCAGGGGTGAACTGTGTTTTGCCAAACTGCAACTTGGCCTTCCTCACTGAAACATTTTGTTATGGCAACATTGCTTTTTGTTTTGGTGAGATGATTTAATGACATTTTGCTACTTGTAAAGTGGCATTTCTACCTGCATGAATGAAATAAATCTGTTAGGCTCAAGCTCTTATGCCCCTCTTTCTTTCTGCTTTCTCTTTCTCTCTAACTGTTGACTCCTGCCACCCATTCTACCCTCTTCCACAATACTTTTGTCCATTTACATTGTAGCAAATCATCCGACATTCATAAAATTGCACTGATGTAAAATAGATTTCACTCTGTGGCATTTTCAGCTGTAGTCATCGTCAAGGTGTTCTTTTTCTGTCTCTCTCTCTCTCTCTCCTTCTTCCACTGTGTTGTGAAGTATCATACGTACAGGAGTGACTTTCGAAAAGTAGAGCTTTGAAAAAAAAAAAATGCTGATTTTGGCTTTGGACACTATTCTCTCCACGACTCTTTAACGTAACTTTTTTGTTTTCTCTCTATTAGAGCTCTGTACATTTTTTTCAAGCAATGGGCTTATAGTGTATCATATTACAGAAGTTACAAAATGCATGCTGTGTCTGCCTCGTTTAATGTCCTGTCTATAAGACATATGGTAGTTATTGCTGTGTGTGTGTGTGAGAAAGGGGAAATGAGTGTTTATCACTGTGTTGTGTAAATATAGTTCATTTTAGAGAGCACACCAGTGGTCACTGATGAGTAGCTGCATGTTGACACACTGTAATTCGTTCATCATTTAACTTGTGCCAGCGCAATGCAGCAGAACCCCAGGGACATACAGCAAATTCTCACTGTTTGCATTGCAGATCCAAGTAGACACTGCTCCAGTTTTGTGCAGATGTACGTTGAAAGAAGCTGTTGGCCCTGTAGAGGCTAATGTGTGTATTTGTCAAGAATATGGTCCTTACCACTTGTGTGTTATTAATTTTGAAAATTGATGCCTTGATGCTGTCAGGAAAAACTGGAGCTCTCCTTAATTGTGGCAACTGCTTCAGGTGTTCGGCTGCTTCATGTTGATTCTTGAAGTGATATGCAAGTATCAGAATTTTCATTTGAAACGTGCACAGCGGGGAGTGAATGGTAAGATGTTTTATTTGCTTATTATTGCTGGGCCTGTTTCATAAAGATATTTTTGGTCTTTTAAAACCATCTTCACAAATGGCACACTCTTATATGTACATACAGGGCACATGTACCAATAGCGTAGTCCTATCGGGACAGCAAGGAAATAACGTACGCTCAGGGCCAATGTCCTTTACAAAATGCAGAACATGTGATGCTGTGAATGTTGAGCAGTTTCTTGTGCACATTACAATTGGAGTTTTAGAATGTTAGTTTTCTGTTTGTTGACACATCTCCTCACTTTGGCATCTGATATATGAGTGTAAAAACACCACAAGTACCATGCACTCTTTTGGTGCGTGCAAGGTGGCTAGTGTGCACAGCTGCTTTTTTTTTCACCTGTGTTTTCTGTGAGGGCAGCCCCGTGCCTGTTGGCATGTCTGTCATGAGGGTCGAATTCATTTTGTACATAATTATACCAGTAGAATTCTGATGCCTGCAGCCTGTCTGCTGCTTGCCTCAGTTCTTCTGTTTGAGAGTTCATTAGTTGTGGCTTTATGTTAACCCATTAACTCCCAAGCTGCCCTTGACTTTGTGTACCTTGTACTGGTGTTGCAGGATGCACTTCCCACATGTCCAGGCCACAGCTCTTCAGCTTTGCTTGCCAGTAAGCAACCGCAGTTGCCAGGCTTATTCAGATTGTTCAGTTTAGCCATGAGGAGGGGGGGCGGGGCACGAATATATTGCGGAGTCATTGGACACATGTTAATACTGGAAACAGTGACATAATAAAGTTCAGCACACAAAGTAAGTGGTGCTGCAATACTGATATTGTAGAACTGTGATTATTAGAAAAACCTTCCTACACCTGAGCAGGTGTGTCACAGAAGTGCTAAGTGTCCTCATGACTATTTTCTACTGATACAGAACAGTGCACCCAGCTTGGTGTGTTACCTCGTATAAGGCGGTTCCCAGCTTGACTAAGCACATGGATTCTTGAAGCGAGGGGTTGCTTTGTGGTTCTTGAAACAACGATGCTTGGTGGTTGCTCTTCCATTTCCATTTCTGGCTCTCTCTATCCTTATGCTATATGACTGTGATGCAAAAACTTGTACTTTGGCGGAAATTCCTCCCTCCTCTGTTTGGGACAGCATCCCTATCCTTAATTTTCAGTCATCGTTATCAGCTTACAAGGCACATCATCAGGAACCACGAGCAATATTTTTATACACTACAAGCTGTATAGCACCATACACGGAGCGTTTTATCGTAATAAGTTTTTCCAAAAAGGGTCCAGCGACTCCTGCGATAGAAGCAAATAAAATGTTAATTGCAGTACTGGAGAAGCTGATCGACTCTCCCCGCACTAGAGGCTTTCTATCGTTGCCTTGTCCAGTGAGCGGCATTCCTCTCCTGACTGCTTGCGCATCAAAGCCAAAGGCCAACTCCTATTCTTTCGACACAATTCATTCCCCTGCAACCTCCACTTCCATTCTTTTATAGCGAATAGCTTTCTTTGCTTCTTTTGGCCGTTTTCCTTGTTGATGCTTGATGGTTGCACTCACGACCGATTCAAAGGCACCGATGCAAAGGGCGCATGCTTTCACGCAATCAAGTTGCAGGGTGCGTTTGTCGCCGAATGACAACTAGCTCTTTGAGACAAGCATGCTGTCACGAGAGATTGAGGCATCATTTAGGTGCTGTGGTACAGCCTTCCTGTACTCCTGCCAGTCTCATCCTTGTGGCGTCTGGCAGCTGTGGAGGGCTCCATGGCAGGAGAGCAGTGTGGCACTTCACTTCCACATTTGGCCGTTTTCCTTGTTGATGCTTGATGGTTGCACTCACGACCGATTCAAAGGCACCGATGCAAAGGGCGCATGCTTTCACGCAATCAAGTTGCAGGGTGCGTTTGTCGCCGAATGACAACTAGCTCTTTGAGACAAGCATGCTGTCACGAGAGATTGAGGCATCATTTAGGTGCTGTGGTACAGCCTTCCTGTACTCCTGCCAGTCTCATCCTTGTGGCGTCTGGCAGCTGTGGAGGGCTCCATGGCAGGAGAGCAGTGTGGCACTTCACTTCCACACTGGTGCTCGCACAGCTCAACAAACATGACGAATTGGCTTGTATGTTGTAGCCACTCATACTACTGCTGCAGATTTGCTGGTTAACGGCTCACTTCTCTAAGGAATTAAACAATGAAACAATGAGCTTTACCTAAATTTCCTCGCTAATAAATTTACGCTTTCAAGCGCATCATTCTTTTTTGAAGTAAATAGCTTGCTAGAAGCTTTTGGATATTCGCTTACGTTAACAATTATCGTTGATGGTTTCCACAGAAATTTTTAAAATAGTTCTTCCTTTTACAGCAAAGCTGTTAGGGGAGTTCGCAACGGTTTCCTGTGGCCGCTAGTGGTGGCTGGATTGGTGTAGAATGTGGTATGAAATAGTTTGCAGCACAACCTGTGTTGCATCCCTAAAGTGCCTGTATGACTAGTCCGCTGGAACATGCAGCTGAATACTGGCATCAGCAGTCAGCATGGCATGCAAGCACATGCGCCGGATTTAGCGGAGGGTATAATACAAGCAGTAAGCTCAGATATAGCGAAGCATTTAAAAAGACTGGTACGGCAAAGTATATTCACCGGTACAGTAGAGTTCCATTAATTTGACTCCGGTTAATTCGATTCCGACCAAAGGTCCCGGCCGACGCCCATACGTTTCTATGGGCCTAAACTTCTGTTCGATTCAAAGTTGGCCCTTGCTGAATACTTCGAACTTCACTAGTCAGCTTCGCCGTGGTGACTCATGTGGTGAAGCATACCAAGAATGGAAATGGCCCTTTGTCACGGGACCTAGCACGCGTTTCTTAATTATACAGGCGTGCATGCACTGTCTCCGGTCACAGTACGAACATCTAGACTCCTATAAGCATACTGGCAGCCACTCAGAGCTATTTCTGACGTTGCTGTGGCGATTTGCACCCCTCGTTTCGCCTGCCATGCTTGTCTCGTATATGAGACCATTAACGGGGCCTAGTACGCGTTCCTTAATTATATGTGCGCTCACCCGCCGTGTACCGAAAAGCGGAGAAAAACCAAGTGTTTTGGGAAAGCTAGCGAAAGGAAAGTAGTAAGATGAAAAAAATCCAAAAGGGGAAGTTTAAAGCCAACAAAAGAGCGGGGGTGTACCTAAAACTCTGAAGGTCTGCCGGTAGACTTACTAAGCGTCTCGGTGCTCGTACTGTGACCGGAGACTGTGCATGTATGGGTGTAAATAAAGTCGCCGCCCAAGCACTTTGTACAAATGGTTAACCAGTGAAGCTGAAATGTGCGGCATCGGTGTTTATCACTGGGTTAATCCTGACGGTTCATGAAACGATGGCTTGGTAGGCTGCCGGATCCTCGGTACGCAGTTGCTGCTTGCGTTCGGCTGCATGAGCCTGTTCTTGTACCCGGAATGCAGCATCGGCATGGCGTAGATGAGCTCGTTCCCAATTCTGCTCGCGGCGTTGCTGATCGAAAGCTGGCTGCCCCTCAGGAGTACATATGACGCGTGGCCTACCCATTTCGGAGCCGGAGAGAAACTGCTGCACGCCTGCTCGGCTGCGACGGAGAGCAACAACGTCACTACAGGCGCAGCCAACCTCGCGTCTCTCTTTTTTTCGCGCATGTGCATGGGGTTTGTGCCGGAGGAGTTTTCGGCGTACCGGCGACAGGCGGACAAATGAATCGGCTAGCCATAACAGCTTCGCTGTAAAAGGAACACGTGCTATTAACAAAAGCATCTTTCACCTCTTAGTATGCTTCACCGCATAACACAGCTGTATTGCGGCGAAGCGAACTTAAAGACGTTTATTGCCAAGCATGCACGTTAATGGCGTGCTTCGGCGCTTTTCCTGATTTTTGCTTAATTCGACCCGCCGGATAATTCGATCAGTTTTATTGGTCCCGCCAGGATCGAATTAACGGAAGTCGACTGTATTAGTGAAGTATTTGCAAAAAAGTTGGGTAGATTTGTAAGTAATAAACATTCTCTTAAAGCGAAGCTTTCTTTGTCTTTTTTATTTTTTTATTGATTGATATTTATTACATACAAAGGGTGTGTGAACTTGTTTAAAGGGCTCAATCACGCCGGTGACTTGTAGAGATCGCGCGACTAAGTTGGTCACAAAGTGACCAGACGCAAATAGTTGCATTGGTCAAAAAGTTAGTTTTCTATCAGTTGCTCGCAGCTTGACTTTTCATTCTCAAAGTGGCTGAACAAATCAGCTGCGCAGCGACATTTGTGTATGCTGACACTTATTTTATGTGACGATAACAGTGTGAGCAGACATGAATGATAGGAAATGCGGGACATTTTGGTCGTGCTGGCTGGTGTGAACATTGGTCACCTTGAGTTTCCCCTTGGTCACCAGTCACGGTCGGGGTGAATGTGCTGGTGGGAATGTGCCCTTACACATCTTCTATGTCTTTGATGTCCGAGTTGCTCGGGTTCTTAATGAAAAAAGAGAGCGCTACGAAGACAAGGACGAAAGAACAACATGTACGACAGACAAGGCGCCTTGTCTGTCGTACATGTTGTTCTTTCGTCCTTGTCTTCGTAGCGCTCTCTTTTTTCGTTAAGTATGCTCAACCAACTCGCCCACATCAAGCTTCTGCTGCTCGGGTTCGCTTGGATTTACACACGTCTGCGAAGTTTTTACCTTCTTTGTGATGATCATCCAATCATTCAATAAATGGGCAATTAGCTGGTCTCCTAACTGTGTACACTAAGAGACAGGATGTGGTACAAATATAAAAAATTGGCTTCTGTAGCCATCTGTACTATACCTGCACTCGTGCCTTTGACCAGCTCTGTTTTCTATAGACTTGTAGTTAACAGTGGTGTTGCGCTTATCTGAATCACATGAAACAGCTCGTTACATGCGCTTTAAAATGCAGGCAAAGTCCAGTGATTTCGTCGAAGCACTCTAGCAGCTGTTGTGAGGAATTACGTAAAGAAACAACATACGATAAGTAAATATTCTCACTGCTACAAATATACGCCTTCAAGCGCATATTCTTTTTAAGAAAGTGAAGCTTCCTTTGGGGGGGGGGGGGGGGTGAACCTTCCAGGTCTTTGCTGACCATGGCTGCCTTGCCGTATAGCTCAACACAGGATGGTACACATATAATGAATTCGCTAATATAGCCGTCTGTACTACCCCTACAGTTGTGCTGGCGACCTGTTTTCTACTCAGCAGAATTTCACAAACATACAACAAACAGTAGCTAAATATTCCTGCTGCAACAAATATATGCTTTCAAGTGCATGGTTCATTCTTAGGGCAATGCTCTCCTTGTGCTCCTCCCTTGGGTTTGCCGTGTCTGCTGGATGGGTTTCTCGTCAAGTGAAGTGGGGCTGATCCCGAAGACAGTGCAATGGTAAACTGGTTTGACGCTGGAGACAGTATAATCTATAGTCGAGTGGGTCATGTGGTGAGCTTGTATGGTGGAGTCCTCTGTATAACCTCACACTTTTCGCAGATGTGTCATGCACTTGTCCATGCTTCGTCGTTCAGGTGGTTGATATATAATGCTGCTTATTGGAATTTCAGCATACTCAAAATACGTTAATGCTGTCTTTGACAATCATTATCGATGGTTTATATGTATCTTTCTGTCTGTTTTTCTTGTTACATAAGGCATTTCTACAGGCAATTCTGCATACTCTGCGTTTCACAAGAATCCCCGAGTTCTGTGAGCCACTGCTGGCCATTTGTGCCCCGCAGCATGTATCATGCAGAAGCACCATACATGTGATGTCATCTCATAGGCAGAGCAAGTGGCTTGTTCGAGTAAAGTGTGCAGGCATTTGTTAGTATTCATCTGTTTCCACAGGATATGCTGATTTAATACTTTGCAGGCACAATCGTCATCGCTTGATCTATGCTCCATGCTTGTCTACTTGCAATGCTCAAACCAGGTGTTTGGCCCTTTAATCCTGCCGAAGGAGACCTTCCTGGGATATTTCCAGTTACACATGTCTCCCGTCGACCAAAGCCAGCCTTTATCAGTGAATTTTCTGTACTCTCTACCTACTACCTCTATCCACGGCCTCTTTCGAACTTCTTTTCCCTAGGTATCCATTATTTTCCCTTTTGGCTGTTATGTTTCATGCCCAACTTCACACCTTCGAAAGAATTGAAACCTGGGCCAGTCGTTATACATTCATCTTGAGGACCAAGTGCCAACAGATGAGGGACAGTCGTAGAAAATATAGTGCCAACATTTGTCTTTTCTTCGATCCTCAATCTGTTTGTGCTTGGTCCTCAAATGAATTCACACCTTCCTTTTAATCTTAAATGTTCTGTCCCTAACCCAGTCGTAACCTCTCCATCATTTTTGTATGTACGTCAGTGAGGGACTGTGCATGTTTTTCAAATTACGATAATGCAGGCAACAGAGAAGGGAAAATTAGGGAAATTGCATCTGTTTATCTGGGTGTGAAGGACTTGGGAGATAAAAGGTTAACATAAAAACACTTCATTTGTTGTTCATTGATCACTATGTGTTTGATTTTTGACAGCAGCTCTTAATGTCAGTAATATTGTCCTTCAAAAGCAAGGCTCTTTGGGAGATTTATTTTGCTTCATGTGCATGTACTAAGCTTTTATTAAAGATCTGTTATTATTGAAAATTATATGTGCAGCTCAGTGAATGGATTCTGGCAACAGTATACACTGTGGAATGGATGAGCGATGATGGTAGGATGAGCCCGGGACAGATCTCGTCTACTCGTTGATGCTAAAAGAGGCAAATTTGAAAGCCTCAAATAGTAAAGCTGTTTGTGCAACCACATACTTATATGATGAGCAGTTGGGGAACTAGGGATTTTAATAAGGGAACTTCAACAGGGCCCGGACGAAAAGTATCCTTGTCTAAACGTTGGCTTAAGCCTGAAGCTTTCTATGTTCACCTTCTGACCACTTCATTTCCATCTTCCTGTGAACCTTTGGCCTTGGCCTTGTTTGCATTCACTTTTACGTACTATATAAAAAGCTTGTATGGCTGGAGACATTTCATTCAACTGAACAAGTTGAGGTAGCAGACCTACATTATTGAAGTCTTCTGCACTCTTGCTCTAGTCTCTCTTGCATTTGCCAAGTCGAATTAACTACATTTCTTTGTCACAGGTGGCAACATACATTGAACAAAGCCATTGATGATTTATGCCAAGTAGATCTTTAGTTACTGACAACCAATGTATGCATCAGTTACACTCTGTTGGCAATTAAATCAATATTTGATGTGATGCAAGATGGTGCTGCTGTTGTGCACTGCCATGTGTCAGTATGTGTGTTGTCAACAGCACTAGATCCTACATTGTATACCTGCCAAGTCTTGTTTATCTGTATGGTGTGCAGAATTTCAGCATTTTGTGTGCTTGTAAAGCCAGCAGTCTTGCAGAAAGCATACAAGAGGAGAGAGGAAAAAACAGATGGAAAAACAATATGTAGACTGGCTGGCTACTCTGTGAAGGGGTAAGAGAGTACTGTATGATGTGTTGGCAGCTAAAGAAAGACGAGAACAGCGAAAGAAAACACGAATGGTCACATGTGTTCTGCTGTGCTCGTCTTTCTAGTTTTTTCCGGGTGGGGGGGGGGGGCTATTTGGTAAGTGTCCACCTATTGGACATGTCCATTTCGTCTGCTGCTGAAGTTCTGATTGGCTGGGCTGGGATACATGTGAGGAGGAGACAGGTGCCCCCAGCCCAGCCAATCAGAACTTCAGCAGCAGATGAAATGGACATGTCCACTAGGTGGACATTTCCAGAATAACTCCTCCCCCTAATACAATTTGAGACTCCACTGGGACGTTCAAGTACTAGCCCGGTGTTGTGGTGACTCGTCATTATAATTGTCATTGCTTTATATTAATGAGACAAGCTGTTCCATGTACGCAGTTCTCAGCATTTGAATTTGATGGCAATTACAGTATAATGTGTGTGGTTGTGGCACGCAGCATGCACATGTGCAGACAGCTTGGCAAACCCGGGTGCTCGGTATATGTTTCCACATTTTAATGTTCCATCTACAGATGTTGGCCAGTGCATTGAACTGTCGCGCTGCTATATGTCACACTGCCACATAGCTACGGCCTCTTCGCACGTTGATGCTAGGAAATCACCTAGGACGATTTTTCTTAGCATTTCATTGGCTGTGCCGGGAGTGTCTTCTCGGAGCTCCAGCGGTAATGACGTGTTGTGCTTCATGGAGTACCCAAACGTAAGCATAGCGGCATTGAGTAACCTCAATCTTGTTCAAACACCGCCCTTTTCTCCAGTATGCACATCGAGCGAGTTTTCAGTGTGTCTGCTGATGTCATCAAAAGAAAATGAGGGAACATAATCGACAATTTTGTGAAGCAATCTTTAGTGAAGATAATGTGTGAAACGCTCCAGAAGATACACTGAAAGATGAAAGGAAACTAACGTAAAAGCAATTGGTTAAATTTTAGTACTATATATGTTGGTCATTCCAATGGGCAATAAATAGGCGTTTGTGAATGTCATACCAAGCCACAGGTGGGGCAGAAGTGTTGCTTCAGCTCTTGGTTTCCCAGGCAGAGGATGGAGCTGCAGATGCAAATTCAAGGTACGAAGGCAGATATTGGTAAATTCGTTAATTCTAGCCTCACTGTGCCAGTGTAAGCTCATGTGCTATTGAGTGAAGTCTTGTAGCTGCATCAGTTCTCACCAATGGTATTTGTATACAGTGGACACCAACAAAGGCACATCAGGTGGCCTTATATCCATGCGGTCATCACCACTGACAAAGCGATGTACATGTTTCTGATTACTAGGTGGTGTGTGATGTCATGAACTTGTTCATTAGATCCATGGTGAAACGGCCACATGAGACGCTGAAGATGGACCACGAATGTGATGATTCCTGAACAGTGCTGCGAGTTCTGTAACTGTAAATTGTTACAGAACTCGCATGTGAATTGTTACTTTGTTACTTTGGGTGGATGTCTCATTTTCCCTTTATTAATTCTGTCCACCTTGTGGGTTTCTGCAGAACTATTACGTCAAACTCTTGCCTTTGCTTCGAGTTGTTGATAAATTTGACTTTGGCCTGCCATCTGCTAGCCGCCTGGTTAGCCCAGATGGTAGAGCAGCTGTCCCAGAAGGGCAGTGGTCCCGGGTTCGATTCCCGGACCAGGACAAATTTTTCTTCATCTGCCAGGCTTTTCTTTCGAGGAACCCATATGCGTTTCCTTTGTAGCACATAGCTATGTTTGGGCAGATGTCATTTTCCCTTTATTAATTACTTCTCTCTACCTTGCAGGTTTCCACAGAACTATTACGTAAATTACATCAAATCTCTAGACATTTAACGACGCCTTGAGTTTGATATATGGTGATGCACTTGGAGAGGATCAACATTGCACCTTCTGAGCATGAGGATGAAACTGAATCATTCATAAAAGATTGAATTGATGCAGGAACAGTCGTATGGCCTTTTGGAGAGCTGAAAACATTTCTACTTTCTTTTCGATGTAGCTGCAGGAATGCCTAAGATATAGGCTTGGAGCTGGATGCATGGTACCATATGGCTGTAGAGATGTCTTGCTGTAGGCTTGAAGCTCGGAAGTAGAGCTTCGCCACGGATAACTAAAATGCTGTTAAATGTTCTATGCAGCCTAATTGCGGAAAGGGAAGCGAGGTGGTATTATGGAATAGTAGCATAGCGAGAATAAAACCACGGACACAAGGAAGACAGACAAGGACAAGCGCCACTCACAACTGTTTAATGGAAGGAAGGATAGTGCATATATATATATATATATATATATATATATATATATATATATATATATATATATATATATCCTCTTGTCACGCATGCGCCTACCAAGCAGAAGAGTAGCCGGTACATGCACATCAAACGCGGATGCGCAAGAAGGTAAATTCGGCATCCAGTAATGTGATAAATTTACATCTATCTCTATTCTTGATAAAGAAGGCCTCAAGAGCGAGCCTGGAAGAGGCGTTGCTGCTCCTGCCAAGAATAGTAGTCGCAGAAAATCAAGCGTCGCAACCACACACTGTAACATAAGCCACGTGCGCCCTTATCCTCTTTTTTCTTTAGTTTTTGCGCATGTTCCTTTAAACGGTCATTCACACAACGCTCGGTTTGACCAGTGTAGAGCGATCTAGTTTTACGAACCAAGTTGGATGCCTTTTGGCAGCTGGTTTGCCTTTGACGGACGTCAACACTATAGTAGAGTCTCTTCTGCAAAAAGTAAAGCTTGGAGCACGAAGGGCGAGAGCAGAGGTCAAACGACCGAAGGTAAGACCAGAGGTTATTCCCTACGTACACAAGGTGTCACACAACCTTAAAAAGGTTGCTAACCGTCATGGGATTCCTCTGGTTTTCTCTGCGCCCAACAAGCTTTCGAAGCTGTGTTCTCAAGTTTGCTGTAAGAGCAGGCAGGGCTGCCACAGGAGGCATGTGAAGCCCTTTGTTGAGTGCTCCAGAGGGGTTGTTTATGCAATTCCCTTGCTCCCTTGTGTGCAGCTCTACATTGATCAAACCGAGCGTTGTGTGAATGACCGTTTAAGGGAACATGCACAAAAACTAAAGAAAAAAAGGATAAGGGCGCACATTTGGTGGCTCATGTTACCGCGTGTGGTTGCGACGCTCGATTTTCTGCGACAACTATTCTTGGCAGGAGCGGCAATGCCTCTTCCAGGCTCGCTCTTGAGGCCTTCATTATCAAGAAGAATAGAGATAGATGTGTGAGTGAACCTTCTATCACATTACTGGATGCCTAATTTAACTTCTTGCGTGGCAAGAGGATATATATATATATATATGCACTATCCTTCTTTCCATTAAACAGTTGTGAGTAGCGCTTGTCCTTGTCTGTCTTCCTTGTGTCCGTGGTTTTATTCGCGCTAAGCTACTATTTCAAATATGGACGACCAACTAGCCCAACAGTCAACTCTTCTGGTATTATGGAAGTTGCGCAGAGTGTATTATATGCATCCTCAAAAAATTGTCATGTATGTATGTAACGATGGGATTATGTGCAATGGCTACAACGATGTGTTTTTATTAGAACAACATTAGAAAAGTTTGGGCTTACCTTTGCTTTATCTTCGCTCAAATGTCATAACAGTGAAGGTAGCATTTTTCAAGCAAAGCTTGTATACGCTAGCCTGCGCCGGCGTTGTAACGCAAAAAAAAAAAAAAAATCAGTTGCTCTCAGAGCTGCGCAAGTGCAGGGATTGCTATATATATAAAGAAAGCAATATACCCGTTTACCGGAGAATCTGCGCCGCCGCGATACTGACGTCATTCTCTCCGCTAATAGGAGTCGTTTGTCTAGGTAACGTGAGCGCAACGAGTGTTTCTCGCATCACAACACTATCGGAGCTGCGATGCATCGGCCGCGCTTCGTGCGGCTGAAGAACAGGCGGCGTTTGATGAACGCTGCCGGGAACTCGCTCGAGAAAGGGCTCGTCGTCGACGTGCCGACCTCGCCGGGAGGGACAACGAAGAACCGCGGATCTCGAGCTAAGAGAGAGTATGTTCACTTGTAGTGTCAATACCGTCTAATAAATAAACAATGAATGGAAACCAAATCAAGTTATCAGTGTTGTATTGTGACGATTCTAGAGACCGTTTCTTTCGTAGGCGCCGCCTTATTGTGAACGCAGTGGCGCCGCCTATGAGCAGCGCCATACTGGCTTGGGTGAAATGGCGTTTCTTTTCGCGCTCGTGCGGTCCATTTAGTATGGCGTGCGTCTTCTACGTGGTAAACGGTTCTGTGAGGCGTGCTGAAGTGGTTCAAGGCGTCATAACCGGAGTTTCTGCTGGCGTTGAGGTGGACGGCACACGCAATGCGATGTGCGCGCGCATATTTGAGCCTACAGTCAGCCTCAGAGATCAGTTGTGTATTTCTGAATGTTCTAATCAGTAATGTGACCTTATTGCAGTATTATCCTCTATTTCTAAGCTGCGGTTTAGGAGCCGTGAAACATACGCGACGATCGTAACCGCATGGGTACCGTTCTGCTACGATAGGAGCTCTGATGTTATACTTTGACAAGCGTTCAAACTGTTCGCTGCAGGTTACATTGCGTGACTACTTGGTTCCATGGATGAGGTTTCCGCCCCTAAATAAAATAGTTTTGGCAAGTAATAGCAGCATACCTTACAGTCTGAATTAAGTTTGTCCAACAAAGGGACTGTTTACGAACTGGGCGAGCGTCTTAAGCAGTGGTAGGTGCTGGATTACAGATATCTTTGTTCTATATGCCGCATGGTCCAAGCATACGGCATCGGCGGTTATATATTTATAAACGTTGTGCGGCGTGACTATGTGAGGTCGTATTGCGGCGTTAGCCCGTTTTCTCTTGATTTTTCGAGAAAGAGGATGATAACCGAATTTTTTTTTCGGTTGTGTTCGTTCCGTTCTCTACGACGCACTCACACGTATTACGGAAACTTTGTCCTCAAAAATATACATCGCATTCTTT
The DNA here is from genome assembly GCF_050947875.1 of Dermacentor variabilis. NCBI lineage: Eukaryota > Metazoa > Arthropoda > Arachnida > Ixodida > Ixodidae > Dermacentor > Dermacentor variabilis. Next base: position 6,993,742 of record NW_027460346.1, read on the forward strand.
TTATGCGATCCCTCTCATACATTATAGCTGTATACAGGCCAAAAAGGCAATGCCGAAGCGCACAGCTTACATATGTATATCGTGCTGGTTCACCAACCGCAGTGCACTGCGGTTGGTGAACCAGCACGATGGCGCTGCTCAACACAGCGATCATGATCGCTGTGTTGAGCAGCGCCATCGGCCTCATGCAGGAAGGCTAGCGTAGATATATGGTAATTTGAAGCCTACTAGACTTGAAATGCGCGAGAACGATGCCGGTGCATCACAAATATTTGATAGCGCCTGCCGCTTAGGTGTTTCGTGGTTGCCTTAGGTTGGCCGTGCATGAGCATGCGCTCTTATGCTTTATGTTTTACTCCCTACGCCAAGCGATCAAATAGCGAGATTTACCATTTCATGCTGCTAATACAGAGACACCGGTTTTCTTTGTTGAATTAAAGCCGATATAAGCAAAATAGTTCACAAGACATTGTTGTGGTCGCACCGCTGGCGCGAGTTGTTGGGAACTCGGCGCTGACGCCCGTTGTTGCACCTGGGTCGCAAGCCCCAAGGGTAGCGTTGGCCTGGCGGCCTGGGGTACAACTGGAAGCATCCGAAGGTCCCGGCAAAGCATGAGTCGACTGGTAACAACAAAACAACTTGTTTATTTTAACATCGCAAAGAGTTGGCGGTCAGGTTGACCGAAGTAGAGAGACGGGAGTGCACTTTACTCGGATGGATGGATGATTGTGGCTCAACCCTTTGAATCGGGCGGCGGCGGCGCGCGCCACCTAGCCTTTAATGGTTCTATATGCATGCATACCTATGTATTTACTCCTTTACTTTTGCGTTGATATTGTCCACCAATCAGATAGCCTCCGTTTAGTTATTTCTACCTGTTCAAAGTCTATTCTACTTTCACTGTCTTTAAAACCCAAGGCTTTGAATAGTTCCCCGTTAGATTCAACTGCAGGGTGAAGTTGTTTACAAGCAAGTATCAGGTGTTCCGCCGTTTCCTCCTCCTCTCTACACGCCTCGCACACCAAATCTATCTCCTGGTATCTGGCTCGGTACGTTTTAGTCCTCAGTACACCCGTCCTGGCTTCGAACAACAATGAGCTTCCCTTAGAGTTATCGTAAATATTTTCTTTGGCTATTTCTTGCTTAAACGTCCTGTATGTCTCCAATGCCGATTTGGTTTGCATCTCTGTACTCCACATACCCCTCTCTGCCTCCTTAACCTTTTTCTTGACAGATGATTCCTTACTTGTTCCCCCGCTACTTCCCAAGTATTTGCTTGTCAATTTTCTAGTTCGCTTCCTCCACCTCGTGTCAACATTCCTCGTGTATAAGTAACTGAAAACCTTCCTAGCCCACCGAATTTCCCCCATTTTTCTCAATCGCTCCTCAAATGCTATCTTGCTACTAGCCTCTCTGCCCTCGAAAGAAGACCATCCCAGATCCCCCTGCACTCCAAGATTTGGTGTCTTGCCATGTGCTCCCACAGCGAGCCTACCCACACCACGTTGCCTAATTTCCAACTGTTTCCGGGTCTCTGTTCTAATACATAGAACTGCATTGGCAAAAGTCAGGCCTGGTACCATTACCCCCTTCCATATCCCTCGTACTACCTCGTACCTATTGTAGTTCCACAGTGCCCTACTCTTCATAATCGCTGCACTTCTGTTACCTTTAGTCGTTAGATATTTTTCGTACTCTGTCAGATACTCAATGCCATTATTTATCCACACCCCAAGGTACTTGTATTTATCGACTATCTCCAGCGTGGCCTCCTGTATCTTATGCTCGCCGCAACTGTTATCATTAAAAATCATGACTGCTGATTTTTCTTTGCTAAACTTCAAGCCTAACCTGTCTCCTTCTGTACCACATATGTCCATTAATTCCTGCAGATCTTCTGCATTGTTAGCCATTAATACAATATCATCCGCGTACATCAGTCCTGGTAATGACTGTTCAATCAATTTTCCTTGCTTGAGAAATGATAGGTTGAAGCCGAGTCCGCTTTGCTGTATTTTGGACTCTAGACCTTGTAGGTACAGCATAAACATCAGAGGTGACAATGGGCAGCCCTGCCTAAGCCCCCGCCGAATCATCACAGGCTCCGAAACCTGCTTTTCCCATTGTATAATCACCCGGTTACGTTCATAGATATCTTTTAAGAAATTGGTTACTCCATCTCGCACTCCTAAAGTTTCCAGAATGCCCCACAAGCCCTCTTGAAGTACACTGTCATAGGCTCCCTTGATGTCCAAAAAAGCCAGCCATAGGGGTCTGTGTTCCTTTTCAGCTATTTCAATGCACTGTGTTAGCGAGAACAGATTGTCTTCTAGCCTCCTATGCTTCCGGAACCCATTTTGTAGCTCTCCAAGTACCCCCTCGTTCTCTACCCATGCCTGCAGTCTGTCCTTTATAATCTGCATAACCACCCTGTAAACCACTGACGTCACTGTTATTGGCCGGTAGTTATTTATGTCAGCTTTGTCCCCCTTTCCCTTATATATCATTCTCATCCTACTTAGCCTCCATTCGTCAGGTACTTTACCATCCACTAGCATTTTGCTCACCACCTCCCTCAATGCTTTCTTAGATTTCGGGCCCAATTTCTTTATTAACATAATTGGAATACCATCGGGGCCTGCCGATGTGCTACTTGGTACCCTCTTCTCCGCCCTTTCCCACTCTTTTTGTCCAAGCGAAAGCAGTGGGTTGACCGGGCTATCCCTTTCCGACGTACTGCATGTACCATTTGTCTGTTTTGTAAATTTTTCCCTCATCATGGTTCCTATATGCTCCATTGCCGCCTCTCCTTCTAACCGAGTACCTTGAGCTGTTACTATATACCTCTGCTCTAGGCTTGTCCTATTACCCAAGGAGTTCAGATGTTGCCAGAATTTTCTAGCTGCCTGTTTATCTTTTTTATTGCTTATTTTTGACAGCCATTGGGACCCTTTTGTCTTGATTTTCTCGTTGACCAAATAAGATGCTTCCCTTTTGCATTTTATGTAGTTTACCCATTTCCTCTCTACTTCTGCTTCAGGTTCTCCCTTACTTTTGGAATACCTGTGTTCCCTGGAGGCTTCCTGACGTTTCTTTATGTCCTTCTTAACTTCTTCATCCCACCAGCTCTTGAGTTTTCGTATCCCTTGCCTTGTTTTCCTGACTCGCGCCTTACCTAGCTCACGCTCAAATAGTCTCATTAACTTTGGGTAAGTCCAATCAGTTTCAGTACTCTCTGATATTTCCTCTTCAATTTGTTTGGCCGCTATTTCCACTTCGTCTTCTGAGTAAAAAATCACATCTGGCGTTTCCTGGCGCGTCGTTCGTGCTTTAGTTTCCCTCTTAAAACTCAACTTGATACGTTTGTGGTCGCTACCTATACTTCTGGAGCCCTGTTCATCTATAATCATGGCTCCTAATCTATCGTACAGCCTATGTGACATCAACGCATAATCTATTGTCGAGTGTCGACCCCCTACCTCCCATGTTATGATCCCGTCACACTTTTCAGTAGAGTTACAGACAACTAAGTTAAGCCTCTCACACATATCCAGCAGCATGTTACCTGTGGAGTCTGTGTACCCATCCATATCTTCAACATGCGCATTCATGTCTCCTAATACAATTACTTCACATCCTTTTCCTAGCTCATTGATGTCCGCTGCTATACAGTCCAACATTTTTTTGTTTTCCTCTTTAGCATTTGATCCTGTCCAAAGGTATACAAAGCCCAGAAGTGTTTTCGCCCCTGCTACTTTTCCTTCTAGCCATAAATGCTCCTTGCATTCCTGTTTGACCCTTTGCCAATTTGTATTTTTATGAATGAATGCTCCAATTCCCCCACCCTTTCTGCTACCCTGCACTCTGTTGCAGTATTCCCATGCATAATCAGGGTTACAGGGCGGTTGTTCCATGTCCCTAAGATGTGTCTCTACAAACCCATAAACCATTAAGTTCTCCTGCCTTAGTTGTTCTTCGATTTCCTCCCATTTTAGTCTATTTCTGCCACCTTGCATGTTAATGAACCCTATGTCTGACTTAATTTGGCTCTTGCGCTTATTCCTGTCACCTCTCCTACAGTACCGATGTTCGCGTGTTTGTGGCTCCTGCCTCGAATCGTCCACGCCTACACTGCTTCTTTCAGGGCTCTGGGTCCCCCTAAAAAAGCTGTTGCCTGGCGACCCATCCTGCCCCCTATCCTTTTGCCAGTGGCACCACTGTAGTGAATACCATCCTGCACAAAAGGTCGGAAGCCGGTTCCGTACACGTCCCTGTTGACCTCCATCACGCTGTACCCGAGTCGTCCGCTCAGACTCCTAATGACCCGATTGGCCTCAACCACCCTCCTTTCTACCTGGTAAGCCTGGCCCTGAACCTCTGGGATAGTGCATATGGTCACATGCACCCTCCCGGAGGCCTCTCTAAGCTTACTCAGCCCAGTCTCAATGTGCCTCTCAAGGTCCTGGCTTCTCCCCTTAAGCACGTCATTGAGCCCAGAATGCATAATGACCAAGCTGTCGCTCTCCGTGCTGACCCCAATTACTTCCCGCGCCTTGGTCATTGCTTCCGCCATACCCTTGCCCGCTTGCACCTCCACCTGTACTCGCCCGTCCGCCTTCACTCTCGCCATCACGCCCTGTTCGGCCCTCCCCACATTGGAGTCCCCTATCACCAGGACCCTTCTACGTGCAAACCGTTCGACTGCAGCCTGTGCCTGCTGCCCCTCCCTTTGCGCCCGCTGGCGCCCCTGTGGCTGCAGCGTCGCCTCACTCGGGGCGCGTTGTGCAGCTTCACTATAACTACGCCGTGTCACCGGCGGCGAGCTGACGACGGCTTGCTTTGGCTCCCTGCCTCCCGCTTCGCCTGTAGGGTCTACCCTACTTTCCGAGTTTTTGCCAACACTTTGTTGTCCTGACCCGACCTTCTCCGCTGCCCGCTTCTCCAGCGCGTCGAGCCGCCTTTCCAGTTCGGCGCTCCTTTCTTTTTCTGCCTCAAGCTCGGCCACGGTCCTTACTAACTGCGCGGCCTGGGCCACCTCCACCTTGACAAAATTGTCAACTTTCGCCTGCAGTGCTACCCGCTTCTCCTGTTCCTCCCTCAGTTCTGCCTTAAGCTCGTCGAACTTAGCCGCCCAATTCCCTTCCAGTTTTTGGACGGCTTCCCTGACGCCCTCGCACGACCTGCACGTGAAGCTAGACCCCTCCGCGTCTGCTAAATTCTGGAACTTAGTTTCGTCGAGGAAGCACCATCGCAGGCACTCGTCGCACTGCACTTGCTCCCCGTCCCCCGCGGCCTTCGCGTTCTTCGATTTCATCGCTAGGCCTACGTCCCGAGGCCCAACGAGGAACTTCGCCAAATCACTCAAACAAAGCCGACCTCGACCGCTATCCCAAACTAAAATAAAGAATTGTCACTCCCTACCCCATGCAAGAATCTGAGGAGCTAGATGAAATAATTAACGAAGCCTATCAATAGGTCCCTCCTACCAACTAGGCCTAACGGGGGAGCCGCCAGACCTAGACAAAGCCGGTGCGTTTGCTACTCTTACCAAGAATTCAAAATTTGCGCCCTACTCCATGCAACAGAAAATACTTCAAAACACTAGCTAATAAAGATAAAAAGGTACTTAGCTACGAACGAAGTCGCTGAAGCCTCGACCACAGGAGCGTCCGTACCGCCGTCCGCACCGCCCGCGCCTCGGTCAACAGAAGACTCAACTCAACAGAACAGAAGGTCAACACAACAGAAGGTCAACTCAACAGAAGAAATCGGAGCCCTCTTTTGGCGTCCGGGGGCAGCTGCTTTTATACTCTCGCAGTTGAGGGCAAGAAGGAACCCCTCTATAGACGAGCACGTGACGGTGCCGCTCGGGCACAATGGGATAAGGTGGCGCAGCGTCGTGTCGGCGCCACTCGGACCCCCCTTGCTTCACAGTTGTTGGGAGCTCCTCTCCCCGGCTGCCGCGCTTCGACAAGCGTGGGCACAATGGGAAGAGAAGGAGGAGCAGCCGTCGTGTCGGCGCCGCTCGGACCCCCTTGCTTCACAGTTGTTGGGAGCTCCTCTCCCCGGCTGCCGCGCTTCGACAAGCGTGGGCACAATGGGAAGAGAAGGAGGAGCAGCCGTCGTGTCGGCGCCGCTCGGACCCCCTTGCTTCACAGTTGTTGGGAGCTCCTCTCCCCGGCTGCCGCGCTTCGACAAGCGTGGGCACAATGGGAAGAGAAGGAGGAGCAGCCGTCGTGTCGGCGCCGCTCGGACCCCTTGCTTCACAGTTGTTGGGAGCTCCTCTCCCCGGCTGCCGCGCTTCGACAAGCGTGGGCACCAATATGCACATACACTCACACACGCACATGAAGACACGTGGCACGGAACATGCCTGGACGCGCTTGGCAGGGAGGCGTAGCGGCGGCGCCGAACGGGCCAAAATGTCTGCCGCTTTGAACGAAGCCCTGGCGTCTGTTGTATCCTCGCCGGCTTTACCGCGCGTCGTAGGCGAAACGTAACAACATACACACACCGCGACTGATAATGTGCGTACACCGCGGCTGATAAAGTGCGTCACATTTTTGCGCCAAGAGATATTTCCGCCTACTCTAGTTACCGATCCACCGAAAGGCTTCCCTGACGACCATATATGAACGGACATGGCGTAAATTTCACAAAGTACGATCTAAAACATCTCGAAATCGTTCCGCAGCACGCGACAGCAACACTTTCAAGCAGCGCCGCGCCGGATCGCCCAAGCCATAGAGGAGGAAAGGCTCTCCGCGTGCCCTATCCTCCTCTCCCTATGAAAACGTCTATACTTACTCAAAAGTCATATAGTGTATCGCACGCTGTAGTAATAAACAAAGTTACACTAAACTTATACGCATTAAAACAAGCATTAAACGAGTCAACACAAGCTTCGCTTGCACCCATCGTCACAGAGGTCAATTTTTTTATCCGCGTTCAGTAAAAGGCACAGTTGCGCCCGAAAGGGGAAGCTGTAATAGCAGTAGCAAAGTATTAGGCAACGACACGAAGTAAGGTTCTCAGTTTTATCGGCCATATAAATTGCAGTAACATTCGCTCATTAATTGAATTAACCATCATGGCGTTACCTGCGCACAGTCAAACGAGCAGATTTCACTCGAAGACTGTGTACAGTGGCTGCCACAAATATGGCGTGATGACATTGGCGCCGACTACGGGGGGCTCCGGGGCCCAAGCCCCCTCCGTAGTTTTTCGGGGGAAAGAGTCTCAGCCCCCCCCCCCCCCCCGGCGATGCCGAAGCCTGCCCTTCCCACCTAACGTGTCATTGCCAGAGTTTTTGTCACCCGCATCATTTGAGGTATCTTTTGACTTGCTTCGACCTTTTCACCTAAAATTTTATTGTGCCTAATAGCTTACTGCATCATTGCTGGCGCGGACGTGCACGGATTTTAATTCATACTTTGCTTTATTTCTGCGAATCCAGACAATAGGAGTGCGAGCGCATTAGAAGTACCAGCGGCGGCGGCCTCATCCGTATTTGCTTACTTCAGCATTGCTTTAAATTTCCACTGTAAACACCATGCACATACACAATATTACGTTCAAATATGTACACAGGACAAAGTTTATGATATATTTACAGAGAAGGAGCCGGCCAAGTAACCATTATTCCTAAAGTTATGGATAGCTTACGCCTAGAGAATGAATATGTTGCTGTATGTTTACCTCGCTTTAAAATGCTTTGCGTGCTTTTTTGACCCTGAAAAAAAAAAACTGTTGATTTAAGTGACCCTTTGGCAGAGTCTTTTATCAACGGCGTGTAAAATGCACGTGAATTATATGTCTCAGTATTGCTTCTCTTTCTAGTAAGCAAAGCTGACTAATTAAAAAAAAAACACTTCTAATAATTTACAACATTTATTAGGGATGCAAACATCGTCACTTGCATGCAGATGTTATAAATATATACAGGGTGTCCCAATTAACTATCATGCGCACCAAGATTTAAAAAGAAAAGCAATGCGTTACTCGAAGAAAACCTAGTCCATATTGTTTCCAGTACAGTGGAGTAGCTGCCACAAATTTTTTCGTTACTGAGATTTAATCAGGTAATTGTAATTAATTATCTAACTCGAGACGTACTATCAAAATTATCAAAGTGTCAATGAGGCGTCTGTAACTGCGGTATACTCAGCGACGTACTAATTGCGTACTATTTTTTTCCGACTGATAAATAAACCCTGCGAAATATGGCGAATACCACGTGACTGCGCTTCCACCCGCATCATAAAGCAGCGCCTTCGAACAGGCTCCTTCTTATAGCCAGAACGAAATGAAGGAAATAAAGAAAAAAAAAAACACCGCCCAAGTACTCCGTAAAGATGGTTAACCAGCGAAGCTGAAACGTGTGGCCCCGGTGTTTATCACTGGGTTAATCCCGACGGTTCATTAAACGATGGCTTGGTAGGCTGCCGGGTCCTTGGTACGCAGTTGCTGCTTGCGCTCGGCTGCACGAGCCTGTTCTTGTGCCCGGGCAGCAACATCGGGACTGCGTAGACGAGCTCACTCCCGGTTCTGCTCGCGGCGTTGCTGATCGAAAGCTGCCAGCTCCTCAGGAGTACGTATGACGCGTGGCCTGCCCATTTCGGAGCCGGAGAGAAACTACTGCGCGCCCGCTCGTCTGCGACGGAGAGCGACGACGTCACTACAGGCGCAGCCAACCGCGCGTCTCTTATTTTTTCGCGCATGCGCATGGGGTTTGTGCCGGGGGAGTTTTCGGCGTACAGGCGACAGACGGACAGACGAATCGGCTAGCCATAAACAGCTTCGCTGTAAAAATAACACGTGCTATGCCCCGTAACAGAGGCATCTTTTACCGCTTATATACATATACAGCTTCGCTGTAAAACATCATGATCGTGCTAGTACTTTATCAGCCGCGCCTCGGCCGAACCAACACGTCCCGTTCGGGGTTAGTTGGAAACAAGCTGTGATAGCTGTTGTCTTAGCGTAGATAAAGTGCATGGATGTTCTTGTTTTTTTTTTGCCACAAACCCAATCACCACAAAAGCGAATTGACAACGTCAGTGCAAATGTTTAAATGTGCGTTTTGTTTCGTCCCGGTCGCCATGTCTTTCTCTAATGCGCAGAACGTAAAAATGGTCCTTGCCTTGGGAGCTGCAAATGACAAGAGGAAGGCCGTAAATATACATCAGTCATAGAAGTGTGGCGGACCAAACGCGTCGACTACCATCAGAAATGATGAAAACCTGAGACAAACCGGCAACTTCAAGAAACAGCGTCGTAGGACTCCATCGTTGAGTCCTAGCCTACGTGCGGATGTTCTAGCATTTATGACCTCAAACTATCATGCTAGCGTGCGGGACGTGGCCGCCCAGGTACCAATTTCCAAGTCATCAGTTTGGAGGATTCGAAACGTCGGCCTTTCACCCGTACCACATTAACCAGCACTGATGCTGTAGAATCGTCTAGATTTCTCGACTTGGGTCCTCAGAGAAGCCGATGAGTCGCAGGACTTTTTGAGCAACATCATGTGCACAGATGAAGCCAATTTTCACAGAAACGCCCAGGTAAATTTGCATATTGCACACTATTGGAGTGACTACAATGCACACTGGGTAAAGCGCAATCGGCACCAGTACCAGTGGTCGTTCAATGTGGGGTACGTAATTTGCTCTGGTGCTATAATCAGTCCCATCTTCTATCACACTGTGACTGGACAGCGTTACGTGTACGAAATCCTTGTAGTGGTGGATAAGTTTCTCAGCGAAGTGCCGCTGTCACGTCTTCCACTTCTGTGGTATCAGCAAGATGGGACGCCAGCACAGAGCAGCAGCCGAGCATGAAACTGGCTGGATGCGACTTTTCATGCGCAATAGATTGGAAGACACGCGACTGTAAATTGGCCGGCTAGGTCATCTTACCTATCTCCACTCGATTTCTTTCTTTGGGATTATGTGAAAGATGGTGCTTACACGATCGAGATGGACGTCAGATTAGCTAAAGACAAGCATAACGGATGTCTGCCGTAGAATTCGAGCGTCGGTCATCAAGAAAGCCACTGAAGATGTGAGAAAGCGGAATCAGTACTGCGTAGCTGCAGAACGAGATCTATTCGAACACGTCTTCTAGGCAGCAGCTGGTGTTCAACGGCGCTTACTAATTCATAGATAATTAGGGCACACTGAAATCTGATTTTTTTTTGTGCAGGCGTTCCTATTGCCAATTCGGCTAATTTAGAAGTGGTCATTTACTTTCTTGATCGCATCGGTTTTGCCTTTATTCAACACGGGGGCCGCTGCCCGGTCTGTTCGCTTTTGATGTATGCCACGAACCTGTTTTTCCAGCACGTATACAGACTCATGAAAACTAAAACCGCCACCTTAATTTGGCTTTGGTCCGAGGCAAACTTCTAGCGCGAAATGTAGCTGCGCGCGCACTTTTTCTATGCGGTGCGAGCAAATCCGGGATTGTTGAAACGTTCTATGCTTATTCCATTGCTTTTCGCATTTCGTGCGTGGTCAGAGCGGCGCTTCGCTCCGTTATCAGGACTAACGCTTATCGGACAAATGGACAAAAACTTTTGTTATCAATGTGATCAGTCGGCCTTGAGAGACGGATAATAAGTGTGACGTATATAGAGAGGAAGGAGTAGCTGCAAAGCCGCGAAACCTGCTGATGGTGCTCCTTCGGTACCACATCAAGCGGATGCGCTGTCTCTTCGGGTTTGCGACCGGCAATGCAGTTGCTTTCTATCAGCTTACTCGAGGGCGCTGCTTTATGATACGGGTGAGAGCGCAATCACGTGGTATTTTTCATATTTCGTGAGGTTCGCACGCAATTAGTACGTCGCCGAAAATACAGCAGTTAGGTGTCATTTTAGGGTGCCTGGGGGTGCCTACACATGCCTCTTTGACACTTTGTTAATTAGGACATTACTTCTCGAATTAGATAATAAATTGCAATTTTGAATTAAATTTCAGGAACGAAAGAATTACCGGTGGCTACTCCACTGTACTGGAAACAATATGCACTAGGTTTTCTTCGAGTAAGGCAACTGCTCTTTTTTTTTAAGTCTTGGTGCGGGATAGTTGGGGCACCCTGTATAATTCACTCAGTAACCAAAATGTGGCCAAGCCGGATTCACTCGAAATCAGAATCAACAGCAGTCATACGCAACAGCGCTTATACTCGGACTCACAGAAAAAGAAAACAAAAAGAGAGAGAGAGAGAGAGGCTGCAGTTTCGCCGGAAAAGCGAAGCAGTATTAGTGATAGCGAAGTATACAACTACACTAAGTAAGATTACACCACCGAGAGACGCCTGATTTTTGGTGGTGGGAGAGGACTCAGGCTGTGAAATTGAACTGTCTCCTACTATGAGGTGTTCTAAATTCTCATATAAGGCCGTCACTTCAGTGAACAATTCTTCGAGGTCGCACGAAGTTTCTTCAAGTGCAAGAAATATATATATATATATATATATACATATATATGGGGTTCAGAAAGCTGGTCTGGCCCCAGCCTCCGCCGGAAAAATGAAAACTTTCCGCCTATGCGTGAAGAAGAGCGCAAACAGAGGGAAGGGAACGCTTCCTGCTTCCACTAGCTTTAACTCGTGTCCGAAGCTTGAGATTACGCGACCGCCAACTCTAGGTGCGTCAGAAGAGTGCGCACACGAGCGACCAGCCAACTCGGGTCGCCCGATCTTTGCACCCGCCGAAGGTGACCTCGAAAATACAGCGCGGGGGCCACGATTCCGATCAGCCGCGCGGACAGCCATGCGCAGCCACGGCCGGACTAAAGGAGACGCGCACTTCATCACAATATCATACGCTGTTATTTGTGTTATTTTGCTTTGCACATTAATACTTTCGTGTATTTAACGCATGTAGATTGGCGAAGCAGCACGAAAATCATACACAAGGAGCGACGTACGTCTCTCCCCCCACACATCCCTCTAGCTTTTTGTTGTGTATCGCCGATCAAACACGTGTCAATACGTTTTCCGTTCTTTGTCCGATTTCTTTTTTTTTGTAGAACTATCGGCGGCGGCCGGTGCACTTGTAGGGCCGGTGTTGACAGCGAGTTCAAACACGCCACTGTGTTAGCGTTCGCCGACAAAGCAGAGAACACGTACAGAGTCGTGTACCAGCCGCAGCCACAGCTGATGGAGTTGCGAGCAGAGGACCTGTACCCGAAAAGAAAAAGACTGAGCCGCTACAAAAAAAAAAAAAACGCAAAATGATGACTACAAATCCGCGCGTTCGCCTTCGGTCTCCATGCTCCGGAGCCGTCACACCTGCTGAACACGTACAATTTGCTTGGAACACGAAGTTCTTGTGAATGAACAGCTTCATTCTTTATGTTAGAACAACTAGACAAAAGCAAAGCAGCGTCAGAAATGTATTTATCGTTGCCTACGAACCGCACATATCCAGGTTTTTCCGCCGTTCATAGCTGGTGAGGCCGCGATGAAAACAGAAAGAACTGAATGGCCTCACCAGCTTCACAGTCATGTTTGGATACATTTCGTGTTCGTGCGAAAAAAAAAACATGTTTGTTCGGATTTGGTTCCACGGGATATTTCCGCAAGGCAAAGCAGAAGAAACGACGGAGCATAACCAACCAACGTAGCTGGCGGCTGCGCCTGCTGCACCCGGCCCGGCCGTCGCATGTCATCATATTCGCGGCGTCGCCTCATGAAAGCGCGCCACGGGTCCGAACTCGTCCGCGACCGGTGCCTATGCGGAACATCACGGCAACGCCGACGACGACGGCGAAAATTCGCTGGGACGTTCATATAACTGCTACCGCAATAAAAGGAATGGAATCGAGTGGAAGGGATCGTTACATTATACACCGGCCAAGGTCACCGTCGAATTTCCTCGTCTGACCATCCCTTCCTGCTTCTCGCTGTCCAGGGTCCAGTATTCGGCTTTCTGAAGCCGTGCCTCTGCCGTGGACTTTCTTATCCATCTGAAGGGGAGGGAGGATGTTTACTCCTGTTGGAGATGCGGGCGACCACACCGCACGTCGGGGCGACGCGTGAACGTGGCCTCCTGCGCTGCAGCTGTTCACGTTGTCACGGCGTACTTCAGAAGTTACGTTGAACGGAAGGTCGGGATAACGTGCAACGTTCCGGCGATGCAGTCCTCGCACGAAATTCAAGGATGTAAATTTTGACCTTTGTACTCCCAGTCCCTCTTAAGAGGAAGTTTTAGCTCGGAGGCAACTCCGATTTACCCATTGATATACATGGAAAACGCTGAAATGTTTCCCACAACCGCTGGACGTATCTGCATGAGATGTGTTGCATTTCAGAGTGGTATCTAAATTATAGTGGCTCTAGGAAGCAGAATTTAAGTTTATGACCTAATTTATTTTACAAATATCAAAATTTTGATATTACAAAAAATATAGAAGCGCAAATGTTAGAAATCTAATTCTGCACCAAAAACAGATGTCGCGCAGCTCTATAAACTGCACCTGTTAGACCATCTAAAGTGGAGAAATTGGGTATACGAATTGACAGCCTTCGTGAATTTCTTAGGATGTTCACGAGAGTCATGCAAAAGCCCTACTCGGATATTAGTGGTATATGTTTCAGAGTGGGTTGTATTACATCAACCTTGACCGCTTTAGATGTGATATTAGGTGCGCGCGCCGCGAGCTGCCGCGTCAATCTGCGGCGCGTTCAGCGATTGAGGGAACGGGAGTTTGCGGGCCATTTTCGGGCGTCGAAGGCCACACTGGGTTGATCGCAGGAAGAAAAACGTACGTAGTGGCAAGATAAGCAGAACCAACGTCACGCTATTATTCGTAATCGTCACACGATCAGGCTACAGCTGCGAAAGACAGGGACACTTCGAACCAGTTATGCTCGCCGCTTACATGACGTACTGAGTTTCACTTAAGCCTACCGCCGTTTAAGCACGGTCTCATTGCGAACAAGGTTCGTGCGTGGGAGTAGAAATGTAAATGAGTGAACTGTATCTTTCGGGCCGAGGGTTTCGGCCCTCGACCCTCGGCCCTCGGCCGAGGGCCGAGGGCCGAGGGCAGGTGTATTTCCCGTCAAACTCCTGACCGATAACTCGTACACTGCTTTCTTTCTAAAACCGCATTGCTGTCATTAAAGTGACACTAAAGGGAAATAAATTAATTAGTTTACACAATATATACCAAGTTACGCTAGGTTCCCGAATAGCACTTTTGGGACACTGAAACCGCCAGTATTACGGCGCTCAGAGATTTGGTAAGCAAATGAAGGAGGGAAAACAAGACATGGGCGGTGACGTCATGTTGCAGTTTCCCGGGAAGTCATGGTTTGGGCAGCGTCTACCCGTGACTAATTAGCATATTGTCGATTAAAAAATAATTTTAGATTGCGTTCCAACGGAACCAGTTACTCAAGGTAGTGAATTTCGATAATTTTCTTGGCCCCAAAAACGGGGTAAATGTGCGAAGGTACTCTGAAACTTGTGACGTAACACTGGACGTTCCGGCGATGCAGTTCTTGCGCGAAGTTCAAGAACGTAAATTTTGACCTTTATTCTCTCCGCCGGTGAGCAAGCATGTCTCGCGACAACGGAGTCTTGAAATTATACTTAATGACTCTAAATAATTGGTGTTGCGTTGCTCACGAATGTCCTTTAAGCCCTCCTGCTTGCAACGGCAGATGAGATGACGAAGTTGTGATTTGACCAGCGTTGACAGGGAGTCTAAAAAAGAGCCGCAACTACAACATCAAATTCGTATACTCTTTTGAGGCATCAGGGCGGCGAATTTGTAGGCGTCTCTCAATCAAGCGTGCCACGTTGGATGGACTCGCGCGCCATCTGCGAAGAGACGCCAGTAACCACGCCACAAAAGGCCACACTGGCGGTGGAGTCTCGCGTCATGACAGCGTTGCGAATCGGATGACGCGAATGCCACTGCACACGACGTCTCGCCCGTGCCCTCCCGTTCACCTGTAAAGCGTGCACCGCCACACGCATACTGAAACTGCGGTGAAGATGCCAGCACTTCGTTGACTTCACGTCAGGATGTTGCGTGAGACGGAATTTCGTAAGAGGATATTTGCGTGTAATTATTATTATTATTGTTATTATTAATATTATTATTATCATCATCATCGTCATCATCATCATCATCGTCGTCGTCCTCGTCGTCGTCGTCGTCGTCGTCGTTGTTGTTGTGTCTGCCGAAAGGGACACTACGTCTGATCGCTTGAAGAGGAGGAACGAAACAAAGAAAAGAGAGAAGGGGTGGAAATGAGATAATGGGGGGGGGGGGGCACTCTAACGCACACAGAGCATAGAGACAGGGGAGGAGACTGTAAATTCATGAATGGACGATTGCGCCGGAAGCTAGACGTGTTGGTTTGTTGATGCAACATGCAACAATATGCTGTTAATAATCAGTACCAGTTCGAAAGTGGCAATAGGGCCGCGCAAACGCACTCTGTGGTCGCGTACGTTGTACGCTAGTCAGAGTAAGCTCTATGCGGCGTTTTCCAGACGGCAATGCATGGACCAATTTCCTGAAGTGCTGCAGGGTAGCTTCCAGCAGAGCTGCACCAGAGGGCGGGGAGGACAGTTACCGCAGCCTGTCCATTTCTCTCCCCTCCCCCCTGTTCATTTTTTCCTTTATCTTTTTGCAATCAATCAACGTCTAGTTTTATAATGTCCTTAACCTCCTTAAAACGATAATCTTATCTTATGTATAATTTACTCCTTACAGGGCACTGTTATGTCCTACTACGCATAGTGGAAATTCTCAAATCTCAAAGTGCAGTTGATCTTGGCATTATGCTATACTGTAACAAACTCGATGCGAATCTTCTGTAGTTTCTGCCCAAACTCTGTCGTGAGGTAGTCATCGTTCTTCGATATGACCCAAGTTTGCTGAATAACGAAAGCGCGAACGTTCTTCGACAGGCTTGGCTTGCTCCTCCACAGCTACCGCAACCAATAGGTGTGATAACATACTGCAGTGAACAAAAAGATACGATATTTTGCATTTTGGTCCTGTGAGCTAAACTGCTTAGAATAACGGTGCTGCGTTATGCCATACCTCTAGTCTAGAACAATATTCTCTCGAACACACACACTGTCATCGTACTTTATTCACACAGCATGTCGACAGTCCACCGTGCACGCAACTTGCGTATTGCAAGAACGTATAAGAAAGAAACCGTAATATCAACCCATAGTGGAAATACATGCGCACTGGTGAGATAAATTTTAATGACAGGCGGGCAGGTTAGCCAAGCAATAAGTTTGGAGTGCTGCTATAGGTTTAATACATAACAAGAGATCAAATGACGAGAAAAAAAAAAGGAAGGAAAAAGCACTCGCATAATATCTCGGAAAGAGGCAGCAGTGAGCTCCATGAAATTAACAAAGTGAAAAGTGCAGCTTTATGACACCGTCAATCAATAAAATGCTATCAATCGCTATCCTTTCGGCTACACCGCAGAGATGGATAACATTTTGTTATTGACTGTGCCACAAAGCTGCACTTTTCACTTTGTTAATTTAATGGTGCTCACTGCTGCCCCTCTTCAATATTTCATGCGAGTGCGTTTTGTTTTTAATGCGAAGAATTCTTTCCTCATTCTTGGTACATTGTGGTATGTAGGTCGGTTCTAGTCTCGCCTCGGTTTAAAAAAATAAAATGAAATAATGTCTGACTGATGTGGGAGTCGCGCTTCTGCCTTCGAAAACACAGCCCGGCTGCTCTAAACATCAGGCCACACATTTTATTTCTTTCCAGTGAGAGTGGGAGGACAGAATGACAACGTATAATGAGATTACGAAACACTATAGGTTACAGAGGGCCATATTCCCATGACCTCACCCAAAATTGACAAAAAATCAGTCTGTCGCATGGCCGCAGTTACAAACTAGGACGTATCCGAATCCTGCGCTCTTGCACATCATATATCCGGATATATATCAAACGGACAAATGCAACACATGCGAATCCAGAGCCACTATGGAGCATATATTATGGGAATACCGAGGGATACATAAAAATAACGAGAACGCGGCCTCTAGGAACAGCCTTCGCACGCGCTGGGAAGCCGCGCTGCTCAGCCCCGCCCTCGAGGATCAACTATGGGCCGTCCAGCAGGCCAAGGATGCCGCCAGGACCCACGAACTCCTGGCCGTCACCTAGGCGGGGCCTTTGGCCCTCCCCACCAACTCGCAGGACGCACAATAAAGTTATTTCCTCCTCCTCTTCCTCCATGGAATTAGGTCACGATCGCACGCGTGCCTGTCTCGTTACAAAGCCAACCAGCTCTTTGAAATACTCGGCGCTTGCGCCACGTGCCACTTTGTCGTCTTCTTGTAACAGCTCGCGCTTTGAGGCACCGTGTGAGACTGAACTTGCCCCAGGACCGGCCCACTCTGCCAAGTACTTTCATCGTAGCAGCTTACGTTAAGTTTTAACGTTTATTTGCCCAAGTACAAACGAAATCGCCGTTTTAACGTGCAGAACGTGAAATAGCACGAAATAGCCAATAGTACGTAGACGCTGATACACTCCGTGGTTCTCTAGCTCCCTTGTTATACATTCTTGGCATACGCAAGTTGTGCACACGGTGGATTGGCTGTACTGTGCGAATAAAGTACGATGGCAGTGCGTGTTCACGAGACTTGTCCTAGGCTAGCGGTGTGGCATAACGCGGCAATAATATTCTGAGCAGTGTAGCTCACACGACCCATATGCATAAAGTCTTTTTTGTTCACTACTGTATTTGGCACCTTGCTCAATGTACCTTTTGCGTACGGTCAAAGAGTGAGCTTATAGTTGGCTGTTTAAGATCCGAGATATAACAGCGCGACTTCACGTAAGTCGCGCATACCCTAATTTCAACAAGGGCAACTCGGAAGGATAACTTTTTCTTAGTAAGTAGGAATAGTCGGCGTATAAAGTGTTTGCATAGTTTAATGAAATATGGAAAAGTAGCCGAAAATAAACAATCCATAACAGTTAAATACGAATAATAAGAAGGCACATGTGACGCGAGTCAAGAAGCTATAGACGTTTTAAAAAGAGAGCAAAGCAAGAAAAAGGCATTTTTGTGGACTAAAGCAGTATGCCAATGTAATGTAAAGGATACATCGCGACTGCTAGGTAATCTGCGTGTATTCAGATAAGGTATTCGGATCGCAGCGGCTAAGTGCTTAGTTATTTTTATTTATATTGTGTATTTAGACATACATTGTCTGGGATGAAGGGGCTAAAGGCAGAGGCAACTGCCCGACGAAGGCACTCTACCCGCACACTGCCCAGAGACGGAAAGCAACAATAACACAGCCAAACACAGAAACATAAAGTAAAAGTATACGCAAAAGACAACTAAGACAAAAGAAAAAAGACGGCAGCGTGTTACGCCCCTGTAACACCCGAAGGTGAAAGCCTGCTGCACACGTCGTAATGCACGGAGCTATACGATCAGAGGGGTCAGACTTCTTGCAAGACATAACGAACCCGCCGTGTGAAGTAAACGGGTGGCGCTGTAGGTCGACCTCCTCAACGACACATGCGAGCACCTAAAGCACTGCCTAAACGTTCTTTCTTTCTTTCTTTGTTCTTTTTTTCTTTGTTCTTTCTCCCCTTCTTTCCGTCATTTCTTCATTCATATTCAGCCATTGCGCCTTTGCTTGCTTGCGGGGCATGAGCCATTCCTGACGACAATTGTTTGCGTCACTGGACTGGACGGCGCTTTTTTGGGGTATGAGCCATTGCAATGAGCAACTTAAGGCTTTCGCCTTAAAGAAACACGATACTCGGAGTGCATGTATGCCGGTGATTTTGTGCCATAGGTGAGCGCTGGGGACACCGAGCTGATGCATTGTAGTATACGTTGAAAGCGAGAACCTTTGTGATTCATTGTGACTGCATTCGTATACCCCAGCAAATCACCCAGCCTACACCGGTGGCGCAAAAAGGACCGGCTGCCATGGGTTCTGATTATTGCGTTTAATTGCTGAGCACTGCACATGCGCTATTCGTGCAAGGCTCCAGAAAGAACCATATCACGTCCATCGCAAGGTACGTGCGTGGTCGAGGGCTTAAAATGTCGCTGGAAAAGTGTGTTAGTTTACGAAGGGACATCCCGTGCTATGACCCAAAAGCAGATACGCTATACGTCGGCAGTCGCAAATTCTGGCGTGGCATTTCGTAGACAGCTGACGTGGTCGCCACATACAGGGTGTCCCAGCTAATATGGGCCCATGCTACTAAACATTAAAAAATGCATATACGAAGATTGGATCAATGGTGTTCCGTCGGCCAGTAGATGTCGGCAAACCGAGGCTAATGGCCTAATGGCGTACGTGTTCAGGGTGTTCGCAACTGGGTCTGTGCCCATTCTTGGTCACTACCGCGGAACATGTATGTACCACACTCTTAAAAAATCGAATTTTCTGAAAGGCTTCGCCGAATCGAACCCGCGTCATACGAGTTGCTCAAGCACAGCAGCCTGATCCTTCAGTGTGCTGCGCCACGAAAGCGCGCGAGCACCGAGGAAACAATCCGCCTTTTTCATTTTGCTGTACTGCCCTCTGCCGCACGGCGCTGCAAACGTTCTGGAAGGGCGCTGGGGCTTTAAGAAACTAAATTCGGGAAGTTTACGTGGCAAACCAACGATACGCTTATGAGACACGCCGTATAGTAGGGGACTACGGATTCATTTTTTCGCCAACTGTGGGTTCTTTAACGTGCACCCAATGCACGGGCGCTTTTGCATTTCGCCCCCATTGAAATGCGACCGCCGGGATTCGATCCCGTGTCCTCGGGCTTGGCACCGCACAACGCCAAAGGCGCCGCGGCGGGGGCCGCGGGGACTTTCGCCTGGTGATTTGTGTGCGTGCGCCAACGTTAAGCGTGCGCGTGTGCGTTTTCTGGATCGCGATTAATTATTAATGACTTCTTCAGGGCAACATGTTGTTCTTGGAAGCTTCGTAGCACTCACTGACTACTGGGTGAGAAGCCCTGAGCACGCACTTGTGCAAACAGAGTGCATATGGAATATGTTGTCGCCGATGTCTGCACACGCAGGTCTCCCTTTATTGTTCCTTTTACTTATTCTCTAGACAATTCGCATGAAGAAACCTTACAGCACAGCTTCCAGTGTCTGATTACCCGCATTTCTTTCTTTTTTTTTTTTCATCAGCAAGTAGTGCCACCGCTCGCCGTTTGCTTGAAATGTATGGGGAATAGCGCAGGCACTGATATAGAATAATATGGAAATAGGATACCCCAGCCACACCCAAGCGTTGGGGAACGCGAACTTCATTGTGGGCCCTTCGCTCTCTTTTGTGTTGGCTGTGTGTTCTTTTGTACGCGCTGTGGTTTGTGTCCCGCAACGCGTTTAAAGCCCGCAAAGTCTTTAACAGCTAGTTAACGTTAGCTGGGGCACCATATATAATTCAAGTGACAAACAAAAATGGAAAAGCTTGGGAACTGCTTAGACTGCTGTCTTTCGTATCATCTTATACACATTGAAAAGATAGTAAAATTCAACAAAGTTGCACATGTCAGGAACACTTACTACAAGTACGTGAAAAAAAGAAGTCCTCACTAAAATATCCTTCGGAAGTCCTCCTGTTCTTGGCTCCACACGCGTGCTTTTCGAAATGGAGCACGGACGTCAAGGGCAGAGTGTCTACCCGACAGCAATCGCGAGTTCACGTAGGAATCAGGGCAAAACCGCTGCAGCGGTATTCCTTTTAATAAATAGCAGCTTTGACAGTCTTTCCACAGACAGTGATGACCTGGCCGGTGTTACTATATTGTTCATGGCGCTGAATGCTCGTTCACAGTCAGCATTTGAAACGGGGATGCAATTAGTGACCGTCCTGAGATGTCCGAGTCGGCAAGGAACATTTTCCCGCCGTTTTCGACGTACTCCTTGAATCCTTAATTTATCATTTCTTTAATTCAATTAGTAAGTACAAGTGCGTTTTCCTTGGTGCATTTGTTTGTTGGCTTCTCATGATATCCTTAAAGCCTTTTACGACGTTCTTCTGTTTCACGCGAAGCCTCTGTGCTATAGACGACGCACTTAGTACTCGCCGTAAAGGACGTCGAGATCATCGGGCCACGAGGATGGGTTCAGCACATTTGTGTCGTCAATGAGCTGTTTCTAAGTAGCAACATTATGTTGAACAACGGCGCTACTGCTTCCACGCGAATACTGGGTGGTAAGAAGCCGCCGCGTCGTCTACCAAGCTCTAATAAAATTGCGTTGGATTCATAATCCTGTCGCATTCCCGACCTCGGCGCAGTTTCAAGCCGTTGAACGTCACCTTTTCTGCTTTGCTGGCTTCAAATGCGTATGTTTCCCTTGTCGGAATTTTCTGGTGTCGAAAAGTGCTATCTGCCGCGTCACTATACCCTGCGCCTCTGGCAACGTGATTCCCGTATTCTGTAAGATCAAAGAAAGTTCGCGGAAAGCTCGGCCACACTGTCACAATGGAGTGACGGATTATGTGCGAACTCAACCGACGATAACCTCTCTGAGAGCCCTTTGTATTGCGCCTGCTCTTTGGCGTCTCGCCTAGGATCTCGCGAGAACTGTTCAAGTGACCGTGCAGCGTGGGGTAGAAGATCGTCACTGCATGCACCGATCTAAAGCTGGTAGCCAACCACCTGATATCTAAAGATTTTCCAATCCTGAAACGTGACATGTTAAAATCTTTTGCACAGCTTTCAAGTTCCCTGCGGGTTTTCGGGGAACTGCTGTACAAGCAGTATAACTTGTCTGTGAAGATATTAAAGTGGTTGCTCCCTTACACATCTTGACCAGAGTCCCCGACTACAAGTTCTAAGCGATGCGCTGAGCATTGCCATGTTATGAGGTTAGGGAATAAGTCTTCAAGGATCTTCAATACGCCCGGCTGTTTCCAGAGCATAACTAATGCTCCGTACGAAGCGAATGCAGCCAGCTTGTCCTTTAGCACGTCCAGCGTAAGACAGTGGGACTGCAAACACGTAGGTAAGGCATCTTCTATTCTAGCAGCTGTTACGTCCTCAGCTTCCACGAGGTCCAGGAAGACTCTGATTGGCTCTGTGTTCTCGAAGCGTGAGCGCAAGTACACAATTAGCGTCGAGTGCTTACTCATCGTTGTGCTTTCGTCGATTAGCACAGAGAATTTTCCGCCGCCTTCAATAATGGTTTTGCCCTTCTCACGCATTTCTTGCCCAGTGTGGCCGATATTGAAAGCAAAGGAAAAATTTGTGCGCAGAATTCTTCCCAGGACCAGGCCTCTGGCGATTTCCATGGCAGTTTCGTCCCCGAAGTCGCTGAATGGACGGTAGTTGTTGTCTCTTTTGTGAGCAATGCGAAATATATCCTTTGTTTCTTCCGCGTGTTCACTATGCTGCTCCTTGAAGACTTCTTCGAGCTTTCTTTTTATTGCAGTCTTCTCTAATTCCAAAGCTTTGATGTGGGTGTCTGTCTGCCTATGTTGGTATAACTTCTTGCGCAGGGCATTCTGGTGCTTGTTTTGTATCTCCAAATGTCTTTACCCTTTCCTCTGTCCATTCTGTGGCGATTCGTCCATGGCTGCCCAGATGTTCTACCTTCGAGCATGGCAGGCATTTCAGCTTTCCCTCTGTGACGCTCAGTCACTCATTTTCTTTGAGGAAGAATTCTTGCTTCGCGTTCCAACAGTGAGAAGCTCGAAACAGTTGGTTTACTAGAGTCATCGTAGGCCCTTTTTGGGCAAGGATCCGAACTCTCACTAGCTGCAGTTGTAGGAGCTTAACTGCTGTCTTCAGCTGGACAACTCGCAGACACAGGCCGCGACACACGATTAATAATAATAAAAAAATGGTTAGTTTTTGTTCTTGCAATCTTTAGCACCCATGTTTGGAGTTGGAATAAGACAAAAAAGAATCCATTTCTAAGGGCTTGTGACAACGAATACGGCTGCACACAGCCTGGCCAGCGTGATGGTGTAGCTGTGGTGAATTGGCTATAAAAACGCGGGGAAGGGTGCACGTTTCCTACCGTTGTCATAGCAACGGACGACGGAAGCCCTCTCCCGCCCTTTTTTGGTGAAGTTTATTGTTAGTTTTTTAATATTCTAGGCGCCGCTCGCCAGCTCAGCTGCTATGTGGCGTCGGTTCCAAGGTGGAAGCTTTCTTTTTATGAGCGCGGCGCCGGCGCCTCTCTCAAAGCTTAATGTTCGTTGTCTATTCCTCGCAACCACTGCAAAATAATGGCAAAAGTAAGTCGCGTCCACAAACGTGTACGCCGTGACTGAAGCGGATAATAAACCGACGGCATCACATGTTGTAATGGAGCGGCCAAACTGCACTCGAATTCGTCAGTTAGCTGCGTGGAAAAGATTACGGTATGTGCTGAAAGTGAAAGCAAAACCAAACAAAACAAGAAACTCTGCATCCGATCGCACTTTTCCAAAGTCTTTTTTTTTGCGAATATTGATATTTGAATCGAAACCTGCACTGACAGGAAAAGAAACCTGATCTTTCTGCCTTAATAGCAAGAACATTTCCTAAAATGAAACTACACAGCGCACATATCAGATCCTTAAGTGATAAAAACCTATGCCTAGATGGGCGAGAATTATACGCACATCTGCCGTTAGCTAGAAACGGTGACGCTTCGCAGTGATTCGCGGTGCACCAATACACTCCTCACATCAAATGCTTATTAAGCCGAAATATGGTACAAAAACAATATAACCAGCTCTCTATCGCATGGGCGTCTAAGGCATAGAGGCTGCTAAAAAGGATAGAAACTGACGAATGCGGTGAAATCTACAAATTATAAATCAAGCACAGCGAAAGCGTGGTAACTGACGTATTTGCACAGTCGCATCTCAGACAAGTAAGCCTTCTCAGGCACACCGCTGAAAAAAAATGGTGGCAAACAATAGCAGTCGACTGACAGGCATGCTGTCGAGAGGCGGCTTATCGCGTGTTCCATGTCGCGAACATTTTGCACGTGTACAGCTAGTCGCGTGCAATATGAGCTGAAACACGGCGCCCATGGTTTAAGTGGCTCGAAGGGTATACACGCCGGCGCCGACATTAAAAAAATGGGAGATGTAAATACCACTCCAAATACTGCTATTTATGAAACCAAATTAATTTTTTTTTTTCGCATGTCGGCGCCGCCGTGTAGTCTTGGGGCGCCTTCGACCTCGGACCACCGTGTTTAAGCTCTTACTGCACGCGACTGCACGTCCCTCACGACTCCGCAGATTACGCAAGCGCCCATATTTCGCTTCATTTGCGACACGGAGAACGCACGTTCGAAATGCGGCACTGGCAGCTCACAAGGGTTCATCGTGCCGGTCTGCAAGAGGCACTCTCTCACACAACAAGTGCATTCGCAAAGCGCGAAACGCACGTGCAAACAATCGAAGTCTTCCGGCCACTGGGAGAAGAGAAGCGGGTTGCGCTTACGTGGCTCTGGCGGCACCTCTGTCGGGTCGGTGTAGGAGGCGCGCGGCAGCACAGTGGCCTCCGCAAACTCCCCTTGGATGCGCAGAACCGCCGCATATTGGTTCGATATCTTGACGCACAACGGGCCCAGCTGCAGGGCACGTAATTAAATGGCGGAACAATCACATCCACTATAAGCCTAGCTCAGAGGTTTGGCGATATCCGTCCTCAAATTCTGTTGAAACGTGCCTTGGCGTTGCAGTTATCTTTATCCCGAACTGCGCAAGGGTGGCTTTTGTGAAACTATTGACTGGAATGTCAATGTATTTAATAACACAGCAGTGGCGTATGAGGAATTTTGTTTTCGGGGGGGTTGGGGAGGGGAGGAGACTCACTTGACCGGGAAAGGGGAGGGTGGGGGGGGGGGTGAACGTGCCCGGTTTGCCCCCCCCCCCATCTCCCTGGCTACGCCCCTGTAGCACAGTGAAGGGATGGACAACGTGGTGCAAATCTATGACTTGTGCTAAGCGGATATGACTTCAGTGCTCGGAAAAATTTTCGCATTGGTAATGTGTGTGCTATATATTGAATATCTGAAAAGTTAATAAATATAGCTTTGTTAACTAGTTATCTCAACCCTTTAAGGAGCGAACATATAAATGCAAAAGAAGAATGCTTATTTTCTATTTAAATGTGCAAAACGCATCAAGAATAAGCATAATCAGCAAAACGAAAAAAAAAAGCTTTGCAAATTTTTTTTTCAGTAGTAAGCGGAAAACCACATGCAGGAAACTGGAAGTTTCCATCTAAGGCTTCGTTTTTAATTTGTATAGACAATTCTCATCATATGTGAACCATAGGTGTACATTTCATTTGCTTTACGTCACTTGTGTGACACCACTACAGCTGGATGGATATCTTGCATCGGCCTGTCTCCTCTGACATTGCTTTCGAAAGACCGTGAGTCACGAGCCAAACTTCTTTTTCTTCGCCCTGTGTTCCTGCTCTAAACCAACGAATGACCCTTGCTCCCTGTTATTCAGTGTTGGCCAAAGCCATTCAGCCAGAAACTCCGTAATCAATACTGAAACTCGGCAAGAAAAGTTTTTCTGGTATGTTGCCTGTAGTCAACACGCGTCAATAAAGGGTTAAAGTTGAGACTTGTTATCGTACTGCAAGCAATATCCGCCTCTTGAGATCATCCAACTAAAGAGGCCGAAGTAAGCTACATGCCGCAGAGGATGTTTAAAAAGTAAGTTTGAACTTTGAAAAGAAAGAAAAAAACATAGGAAAACAAACATGTGGTGCAGCTATATGAAGAAGACGCCAAGAAGAAGAGATGCATGGAGCATACATTAGTGAAAAAAAAACATGATCACATTTTTTCACTGCCCGTTTCATGGCCGATCGCCCGGAGTTGGTTGCGCCATGTCACCAGGGAAGAAGAACAAGATTAGTGTCACGCACCTCGGACTCGATCACTTTCCATGTCGCCGTCGTCCGCTTCCTTGGCGGAGACCAGCAGCGTGAAGCGCAGGGCGGTTCGCGGCCGGACACCGGCAACTTCGATGGAGTGCTCGGGCGAAGTCAGAGTCCGGTATTCCTCCACTTAGTGCGTGTTGCGTGGACGAACCGCTGTGCTATACACTTCTTCCAAACTGCCTTGCACAAGGAAATGGCGACGAGCTCTGACCAGATTCATAGCAACCATACCTGTCGCCGAATGGACAGGGCAGTTTCGGGTCCTCGGTCCGCTGTCCGCATTCGATTGCGTTCATCTTGCAATCAGTTGCACAACACGCGGACTCCCGGAAACCGAAACCTTAGCTCTACGCAGGCACCTCTTCTCGGCTCGCACGTGCACGCGCCACCTGAAGTTGTCCCAAGCTCTGGCTAAAGTTGCCTTTCCCAGGCCATGCCATTAGAGCCCGAGAAACAAGTCGTTGTTTTTTCACAGCATCGCTGATGCGTAAACTTATGTGCAGAAGAAACGCGACTATCTTGCAACAGGTAGCCGCGCTGAACGCCCCTATGTGGCATGGCCCCTCAATACAGCACTCGTTCAAGATGTCAAGGAGGTTATATACAGCGCTGACTTGCATACGTCGCAGCCACCAAAGGCTTCAAGCCTAACGTAAGCTGTGTGCATGCACCGACTAGTTGTATGCGTGTTGTCCAGTGTGAAGCCACGTCGGGCGATGTCGTAGTTTTCTTGAAGGGGAAATCTGCAGGAGACCTCGATAAAGGATTGCTTCTGCGGCAAAAAACATTTCCAGTCTTTCTTGAACTATGTCAATTGAACTGCACTCTACCAACACACAGAACCATGACTGTTGTAATCAACGCTATAGTTCGCGGCGAAAATACGTTATTTAAGTAATATATAAATTCTTCGATTACAGGGCAAAGCAGTATTCATATGGTTCGTTCTTGCTGACACTCAACCATCAACCAAGAGGTTGCAAATACAAATGACGGATCGCAATGCAGTTTTTTGTTGTAAAGAATAAAAAAAGAAACAACAACTAATGGTTGATCAATCAGTTGATCCGACGGAAACGTCGGACCGTAAGCATTTCCGTCGTTCAGATTTCGCCTCTGACTCTGCTGCTCGCTTTCGACGCTTCGCTTCAGTTGCGGCAGCCAAACCAGCCTCACGGGCGTTCTCTGATTCGGCCTGGTTGTCGCCATCGCATCACCTCGGCCTTCTTTCGGCGACGCTCCTCAGCGCGACAATCCATACCGCTCGTTGACGCCACTGCGTCAATTTTTTATATTGTACTCAAGGACACGTGTCTTCACAAGACATGTCTGAACCTAACAAACGCCACGGGCAATCTACGAACTCCGCCGCAGCGCGCGCCACAGCGCGATTCCCTCCTCTCCCCTGGCGCTCTGCAGCTGGCTCGTTCCACGCGAAACGTCCCAGACCCCCAAGAGTAACCATCACTGATTTTCTTGGGGAAAAAATGAGCTAGTCGGTGATTGCGTGCATAAGGCTGCGCCGAATTATTTTTCTCGAAATAAGACTTTCGGGGTGAAATACTCGCGCTTTGAAGTTTTCGCGAAGAAGCAAGAGTTGATTGGAGGTAAATGTTTTTTAACCAAGTGTGAAACTAGGGATAATGACAATTCTTATTTTAGAATATTCTGGCGTGGTTACAGGCGAACACATTTATCAATTTTCCGCGTTTAACTGGCCCAGTAAAAAAAAAAAGCAAAAAATAGCACGTTTTCAGAAATGTATTGCCGAAACATAGTTCCAGCCACAATATTATTTTACTATTTTTCCCGTTGCTATAGCTTATGCCAAAAATAGGGTTCGACTATGAAATCAAGTGCTTTTCCACGAAATTACTCCCGCAGTTGCCATAAAGTCACTTTGTGACGATTGATGTTCACACCTTAATTAAGCACCAATGCCCTCCAGATAAAAATACGTGAGATGACTCTTATACGCACCAACTTTTCAGCTGGCGATATAGAAATTTTAATTGGAGTAAATGTTGTTTGAAGCGAGAAAAAAAAAAATTGAGGTCCACAACCAATCTCACCGGTATGCACTCCCGAACTGTCTTCACTGCAGAACACGTATGGGCCGCCGGCTATTTTTGTGTAACGGCTACGGAAGGATGACTAACATATCCACTACATTTTCTCCTTTTTATGTATTTATTTATTGTATTTATAGATACTGCGATCTTTTACAAGATCTTAACAAGGCGGGAACATACAAGTACATTCATACAAACATACAGTTCAAGCAGTCATTCCGACGCTTGTATTCAACATGGCAAAAGGACACAATGCATGAAAAAATGAGCAAATAAACTATGTGCAGTTGAGTCATGAATGCAGATGCGCCTGAAAACGGGATAACGAATTTAGTGTAACGACTTCATCAAGTTTATTCCAATCAACTATTGTTCTTGTAAAATAAAAGTATTTGAAGCAGTTGTTCTGTGGTGTTAACGAGGTTACTACTAGGGAGTGTTTATGACGAGTAGCATAACCAGTCAAAGGTGTTCAGATGTGCGAGGTATCAATATGGTATTGGCCATTCACTAGCTGAAAAAATAATTTTAATCGGGAAACACGATCATTGTTCTGTAATCGAAGAGAAGCCACTACGTTTAAGGAGATTTACTATTGAAGTTCGACCGTAAGAATTGTAGATAAATCGGACAGCTTTCTTTGTGAAATGTTTCCGCCACTTGCCTTGTATTGCTACCATTGTGCGCAAACCGGATTTTTGTGTCGTCAAAGAACGGTTTACACTCGCATTCGAAATAGTGCTTTGCCAGGTTTGTAGATTTCTTGTCTGAAGAATTCTGGTGCTCCTATAGCATCACATTAATGCATCGGCCTGTCTGCCCTATCTACGTCAGGCCGCAGGACAAAGGGATTTTGTAAACAACAGCAATCTCACAGGGCACGGGCTTTTTTCCATCGTATATTTTACAGCCTGTCTTCTTCCCTATTCCTCCTCTCTTTAGACAGCTGCTCCCACGTTACCAACTTTATTAGGAGCTGAAAACAAAACTTTGACAGCAGATCTGGCCCGTATACTTTTTTAAATCTGTGTGAGAAAGAATGAACGTAGGGAATTACCGCTACTTTTTTACTCCTTTCTACCGGGCTACTACGCTGCTCCAAGTCGCGTTTGGAGGACTTTAACTTAATGAGGCTTTTTCCTGCACATGACACAAGGACCACGTCCTTGAAACCGGCCTCCCTGCATCGATGTACCTGTGCCTTGAGACTACTGCTAATTTTATGACGACAAAGCTTCTTGAATGCCATACCTATGCAGCCGGGGACAATCCCATTTTTTTACAAGTTTTGGGTGGCGTGACCTGCAGTTCAACAGGGGCTTCTCGCTTCTAGGGGAGCACTGCGAACACAGGTGGTCTTGTTCGAAGGTTAGCTTCAAAATCTAAGTATTGCAGTATGCTATGTTTTAGGACTTCATTCGTGAATTTGAGTCCGGAACCGTTTTGTTGAAAAACATCAAGGATCATGTGGCAGCACACTTCCAGGTTCGAGGGATTCGACAGGCACAATAAGATCTTCTACGTGCCTAAAAAAGGGAGTAAAATCACCGGCTAATTGTTTCTCCACTTCTTTGTCGACACGGCTAAGAAAAATATTACTTAGGACTGGAGCTACTTTGGCACCTATACACACACCAGACTTTTTGCATGCATGTTTGGCCTTCCTAAGCAACGTACGTATTGTTGAGGTAGAAAGACAGGAGTTCTATGAAAACTTATGGCAAACCACCAACTCGCCCAATCTGCCGTTCTTTTTAGCCCAATTTTTTCCAAGAGAATCGGCGTAGGGCGCTTTAGGTTCTGGGACGTTTCGCATGAAATGACCCATCTGTGAGCGCCAAAGCGTGAAGTCTTGCGCCCCCTGTATCCTTATTGGCTCCTATAAGGTGTGACGTCATACCGCCATTTCCCTCCTCTTCACTTGTGAGGTCAGACACTTCCTTTCTCCTTTAACATGCCACGAGGTAACCGACGGGCGACGTCGGGTTTTCGTCCGCATGAGCGTTCTAATGATGACGCATTAAAACAACTTCAAACGCGGTGTCTTCCTTCAGATAGCCAGTAGTGAAGGCCAGCCCTTCGAATCAATGCAGTTACCAATTGCTTGCTGCAACAAGACACACAGAAAAAAAATGAATCTGACGGCTAATTTTTCTATAAGCGCGGATATTTTGCAAGAAGAAAGGGAATGAGACGTCGGATTCTTTGTTAATCACAACTATATGAAGCCAGCTGATAACCCAAGAAAACCATAGGGCAAGTTATTTGCAGATTTAATTCCCCCCCCCCCCCCCCCAAGTATAGAAATGATAAATTAAAGGAAGATGAGAGCAGTGGAACAAGCAACTAGCCGCAGGTGGGAGCCAAGCCCACAACATTCGCCATTTCTAGACTTTAACTACAAATAAGTTCCCCTATGTTCTTGGTTTCATACAGTTATGATTACGAAATCGACCACCTCGGTTCCTCTTCTTGTCGTTCATTCCATAAAGAGGGCCTGGAATCCATCAGGTTTGATGCCTCCTGGCAGCATACGAGAATTTATTGGTCCGCTGCTTGCTCATGAAGTTCACGTATAACGGGACGCCATCGCCCATAAGGATGTCCCACATTCGCCGCGATGGCCTGAGTGGCGCTGGCTTAACACTTTCAGGGTTGCACCACCCAAGGATATGGACGTTGTAACAGCCGCTGCCGTAGCACAATTGGTAATGTATCGCACGCGTTATGCTCCTGTTGTGGGTTTGAATCCCACCTGCGGCAAGTTGCTTTTACGTCAAATTTCACTTTCTTTTAATTCATCATTTGTACACTTCAATTAAGAATACAAATAACTTCCCCTATTCTTTCCTTGACTTTATTGTATGTTGTCTTTATATGGTCTCGAGCATTTTAGCACTTTGGCTGTGAGGATCCAAAACTATATAATCACTCTAATGCCGATCGGACAATTGCTTTGCATGCTATTATGTTTGCATCAGGTGTATCATCCTTTAGCTCACATCATAGACAACCAAGTTCATCTTGAACTGATCCAGATATGTTTTCTATATGCTTAGTCCAATTAAAATTGCCAATGATTGTTACACCGGGATACTTTGAGTAGTACGTTCAACTTCAACATACCTTAGGGCGTATGTATAGATTAAATCTGATTTTTTGTTGCAAATGTTCATGCTCACTGTTTTACATAGTATATACTAACTCTATGCTTCTTTATTTAGGTTAGATTCCGTGGCAAATTCACCACACCACTTTTCAAGAGTCATCGGTGATCAGTTGAGTAGCATTTTTTATTAATCACTTCACATATCAAAAAGGAACACTATCGTTTTCAAATAACCTGACTTCAATTGAAGGGGCCATATCCTTAATATATACTACAAATAAAGTTGCCCCTAATGTAGATGCTATATACTATGAGTCAGGGAGCCTTCATTCAAGTGCTGTGAAGGCTCTGGAGCACGTGGGCCAGGCGTGGCAAGCCGTTCGGCGTGACCTTCTCATCGCGGCCATTGCTTGTCAGCCCGTCTCGAACCCGGCCGACAGTTCCCTCACAAGGGCCTTCTAACAGTTGATGAGCTTTTGTAGCTCTGGTGGGTCTTCTTCATTGTGGAGCTACATGCTGATAATCTTCAACCAGTGCAGGTTGGTCTGGCAGGTTGCCACCAGCTCCGTAAACTTGTGTGGTGACATTTTCTCCCGAGGCCCCTGAGACGCATCCTTGCCAGAGGCGGCAATCTTATGCAGGCTGTTGCGGATGAAGGTATAAGCACGAGTGCTCTGGCCCAAGACGCGCTGAAGGTCCTCGATGTCTGAATCCGAGTCAAACTCCACAGTGCCTGCACGCTTTGCGGCAGGGTGAGCCTTGTGCGGGGATCGTCTTGGGAGGTCTCTGGGCTGGCCCCTGGGCGAGGACGTGTCTGACGGGCTCCAGATGAAGGACGAGTAGTCGTCCCCAAATTCCAGCAACTTCTTCACCTGGTCCTCACCTGCAGTCTGCTCGGAGTAGGTGGAGCAGGGCTCGGTGAAGTATAGTGAGTCCTGGGTTTCCGAGACTGAGTTCTTCTCCTCCACGTGGGCCAGGGTGGGCAACCGTGAGGACAGGTAGCTCTTGGAGCTGATGTACGGAGGGCAGTGCTTGTAGTTCTGTATGCCCAAAGACGAAGACGCATCGTGCAGAAAGGCAGTGGTGTATGCTGAAAGGAATGGGGTCGAGGTGAGTCTCAGGTGGCGTCCGCTGTCATCGCCACTTTTCTGGCGCTTATGCAACGACGGAGAGCCAGAGAGGGCCTCAGAGTCCGATCCAGCGATCAATCCCCGCAGGCCGCGGGACTTCTGCAGCCGGCGGTCGGGTGACGAGAGGTCTTTCTGAGCAGTTACTGAGCTTGTACGTGGCCGAACGTGTGCTGTGACTGTCGGCGTAGGAGCCATCAAATTCAGAGTCATTCCTGACGTCGAGTGTGGGCACAGCTGCAGAGATCCACATGGACCCCCCTCAGTGGCGCTCGAGCAACGCTCGCGCGAGCGTTTATTCCACAGATCTGCGTACAAGACAACTCTCGGTGCTGCTGCATCGCCTTCAGAGGGGACCGAGCCAGCCTGTACAACGGTCTCCACAAAACCAGTCTCAGACCTGCTGAGAAGCGACATACTCCGTGACGTGTGCGGGCCGTGACTGATGCTGGCACAAGAAGAATTACGAGATGAGGCGGCTCCACCGGACTCGTCACCGGGTTCCTCGCACACGTCGTTTGTTGTGTGCTTGCCATTAGTATCGCTAGAACTGTCCACGCGACCCTCATTGCCTCCTCTCACGGATGCGTCCTCTTCTGTCTCATCATTTGTAGCTGAAATCAAATGCGCTACCTCGCATTTCTGAAGACAGTGCCGCACCCGTCCAAACTTGCCGTCGACGCCGGTTGCACAGACCTTTACATCGCTACCAAGCTGTTTCAGCCCCGCAAAATTCATCAACTCGTCATCCAGCTGCCCTGCATCGCCCAGTACGTCATGTCCATTACGGTCCCAGGACGGTGCTTCTTTGAGCAGTGTCACCTTGTAGAAGTCGACGTTCGAGACGTTCGACTGGATGAGCGGTAACGCCTCGTACTTCCCTTTGTCGTACTCTTCGTCGGCCACCTTATACAGGACAGCACTACTATCAACGACACCGGTTCCACGTTCATCGATATCTTCCCTTGCCAAGTCGTCGCAATGCTCCAGGAAGACCGATTCCGCCATCTCCGGGATGTAGCTGTAGATCCGGATGCAGTCCTCGAGGGAGAGCTGTGGCAAGCTCTCGATCGAAGTCTCAACATCGTGGAACACCTCGAAGCGCCGCCTTCTCTTGCGAGCCATCTTAAGGTCCGTGTTGCCCGTCTGCCTAACCATGATGCCATTCTCTAGCTTTTCGGGTGGCACAGACTCGGTCAGAGGCACAAAGATTGAGGAGAGCTGATCCTCATCGCGGGGTTCCTTGATGCCATTGTTTCTGCTGCTGCCGATTTCCATGGTTCTGTCGCTTGCTGTGCTGCAGCCGCCGTCCCATCCACAGATCAGGCGCGGCTGCTTGGGCTTGGGCTCATCGCCGAAGCAGCAGTCACCTCCTGTGTCCCAGAGACCTCGTAACCCACGCAGAAGCTCTTCGAGCATGCGTTGCCACTCAATAGAACGGAGCGACAGGGCATGCCAACGCTTCTCGAGGTTTGCGGCGGCGCGTCTGATCCACTGGGCATCGTTGGCAAAGAATGGCTGTAGCGAGGAGGCGGGACACTGGGCGGCGCTGTCTAGGGCTGCTGGCTTGACATGGGATGGTGGGAGCTGCGGTGGAGTCGGGGCCGAGGTCTTGGCAGCCGCGTTCTTTCCCGCGCAGAGCGCCTCGCACTGCCTCATCATGGCCTTGACCAGCACGCTGCCACTGTCGATCTGCTGCAGAATGTGCAGATGAGCAAGCGAGATAGCTAGACTAGAGCAAGTAGCAGAAACACGCCTGCTTGCCTCGCTTGCTTGCACTTTCTCTTCTTCTTCTTTCAACTTCTAGCAACGAGACTGGGACGGGATTGGTCATCGTTCGCAATGGAAACATAATATGAAATTCTTGTTGCCTGCTAACTTATTAAGCAGTATAATACCTATATTTAAATAGTAGTGACCACAAATTATTTTTCTTTTGTTTTCTTTTCCTGGAAAGTGGTCATGCCAAGTTTGACGAAGATGTAGATTATGAAAATAATGCGATATAATGTTAATCATGACGAAAAGATGTTAACATGAGAGTTTCCCTGCCACATTTATTTGACACACTTCCTTTCCGACTTGACCAAGGGTACTTGCACCAAAAGATGAAATAATAATGGCGCAGAGAACCCATTTTTTTCGAAAAGTGTTTCAGCTTGCCTTTAAGCTCTTACTGCACGCGACTGCACGTTTCTCACCACTCCGCAGATTACGCAAACGCCCATATTTCGCTTCATTTGCGACACGGAGCACGCACGTTCGAAACGCGGCACTAGCAGCTCACAAGGGCTCATCGTGCCGGTCTGCAAGAGACACTCTCTCACACAACAAGTGCACTCGCAAAGCGCGAAACGTACGTGCAAACAATCGAAGTCTTCCGGCCACTGGGAGAAGAGAAGCGGGTTGCGCTTACGTGGCTCTGGCGGCACCTCTGTCGGGTCGGTGTAGGAGGCGCGCGGCAGCAGAGTCGCCTCCGCAAACTCCCCTTGAACGCGCAGAACCGCCGCATATTGGTTCGATATCTTGACGCATAGCGGGCCCAGCTGCAGGGCACGTAATTAAATGGCGGAACAATCACATCCACTATAAGCCTAGCTCAGAGGTTTGGCGATATCCGTCCTCAAATTCTGTTGAAACGTGCCTTGGCGTTTGCATTCATCTTTATCCCGAACTGCGCAAGGGTGGCTTGTGTGAAACTATTGACTGGAATGCCAATGTATTTAATAACACAGCAGTGGCGTATGAGGAATTTTGTTTTCGGGGCGGTTGGGGAGCACAGGACACTCACTTGACCGGGAAAGGGGAGGGTGCGGGGGGGGGGTGAGCGTGCCCGGTTTGCCCCCCCCCCCCGCCCATCTCCCTGGCTACGCCCCTGTAGCACTGTGAAGGGATGGACAACGTGGTGCAAATCTATGACTTGTGCTAAGCGGATATGACTTCAGTGCTCGGGAAAATTTTCGCATTGGTAATGTGCGCGCTATATATTGAATATCTGAAAAGTTAATAAATATAACTTTGTTAATTAGGTATCTTAACCCTTTAAGGAGCAGATATACATGCAAAAGAAAAATGCTTATTTTCTATCTAAATGTGCAAAACACATCAAGAACAAGCATAATCATCAAAACGAAAAAAAAGTTTTGCGAAAATTTTTTTCAGTAGTAAGCGGAAAACCACATGCAGGAAACTGAAAGTTTCCACCTAAGGCTTCGTTTTAAATTTGTATCGACAACTCTCATCATATGTGAACCATAGCTGTACATTTTCATTTGCTTTTACGTCACATGTGTGACACCACTACAGCTTGATATCTTGCATCGGCCTGTCTCCTCTGACATTGCTTTCGAAAGACCGTGAGTCACGAGCCAAACTTCTTTTTTCTTCGCCCTGTGTTACTGCTCTAAACCAACGAATGAACCTTTCTACCTGTCATTCAGTGGCCAAAGCCATTCAGCCAGAAACTCCGTACTCATTACTGAAACTCGGCAAGAAAAGTTTTTCTGGTATGTTGCCTGTAGTCAACACGCGTCAATAAAGGGTTAAGGTTGAGACTTGTTATCGTACTGCAAGCAATATCCGCCTCTTGAGATAATCCAACTAAAGAGGCCGAAATAAGCTACATGCCGCAGAGGATGTTTAAAAAGTAAGTTTGAACTTTGAAAAGAAAGAAAAAACATAGGAAAACAAACATGTGGTGCAGCTATAAGAAGAAGACGCCAAGAAGAAGAGATGCATGGAGCACACATTAGTGAAAAAAAAAACATGATCACATTTTTTCACTGCCCGTTTCATGGCCGATCGCCCGGAGTTGGTTGCGCCATTTCACCAGGGAAGAAGAACACGATTAGTGTCACGCACCTCGGACTCGATCACTTTCCATGTCGCCGTCGTCCGCTTCCTTTGCGGAGACCAGCAGCGTGAAGCGCAGGGCGGTTCGCGGCCGGACACCGGCAACGTCGATGGAGTGCTCGGGCGAAGTCAGAGTCCGTTATTCCTCCACTTAGTGCGTGTTGCGTGCACGAACCGCTGTGCTATACACTTCTTCCAAACTGCCTTGCACAAGGAAATGGCGACGAGCTCTGACCGGATTCATAGCAACCATACCTGTCGCCGAATGGACAGGGCAGTTTCGGGTCCTTGGTACGCTGTCCGCATTCGATTGCGTCCATCTTGCAATCAGTTGCACAACACGCGGACTCCCGGAAACCGAAACCTTAGCTCTACGCAGGCACCTCTTCTCGGCTCGCACGTGCACGCGCCACCTGAAGTTGTCCCAAGCTCTGGCTAAAGTTGCCTTTCCCAGGCCATGCCATTAGAGCCCGAGAAACAAGTCGTTGTTTTTTCACAGCATCGCTGATGCGTAAACTTATGTGCAGAAGAAACGTGACTATCTTGCAACAGGTAGCCGCGCTGAACGCCCCTACGTGGCATAGCCCCTCAATACAGCACTCGTTCAAGATGTCAAGGAGGTTATATACAGCGCTGACTTGCATACGTCGCAGCCACCAAATGCTTCAAGCCTAACGTAAGCTGTGTGCATGCACCGACTAGTTGTATGCGTGTTGTCCAGTGTGAAGCCACGTCGGGCGATGTCGTAGTTTTCTTGAAGGGGAAATCTGCAGGAGACCTCGATAAAGGATTGCTTCTGCGGCAAAAAACATTTACAGTCTTTCTTGAACTTTGTCAATTGAACTGCACTCTACCAACACACAGAACCATGACTGTTGTAATCAACGCTAGTTCGCGGCAAAAATACGTTATTTAAGTAATATATCAATTCTTCGATTACAGGGCAAAGCAGTATTCATATGGTTCGTTCTTGCTGACACTCAACCATCAACAAAGAGGTTGCAAATACAAATGACGGATCGCAATGAAGTTTTTTGTTGTAAAGAATAAAAAAAGAAACAACAACTAATGGTTGATCAATCAGTTGATCCGACGGAAACGTCGGACCGTAAGCATTTCCGTCGTTCAGATTTCGCCTCTGACTCTGCTGCTCGCTTTCGACGCTTCGCTTCAGTTGCGGCAGCCAAACCAGCCTCACGGGCGTTCTCTGATTCGGCCTGGTTGTCGCCATCGCATCACCTCGGCCTTCTTTCGGCGACGCTCCTCAGCGCGACAATCCATACCGCTCGTTGACGCCACTGCGTCAATTTTTTATATTGTACTCAAGGACACGTGTCTTCACAAGACATGTCTGAACCTAACAAACGCCACGGGCAATCTACGAACTCCGCCGCAGCGCGATTCCCTCCTCTCCCCTGGCGCTCTGCAGCTGGCGCGTTCCACGCGAAACGTCCCAGACCCCCAAGAGTAACCATCACTGATTTTCTTGGGGAAAAAAATGAGCTAGTTGGTAATTGCGTGCATAAGGCTTCGCTGAATTATTTTTCTCGAAATAAGACTTTCGGGGTGAAATACTCGCGCTTTGAAGTTTTCGCGAAGAAGCAAGAGTTGATTGGAGGTAAATGATTTTAACCAAGTGTGAAACTAGGGATAATGACAATTCTTATTTTAGAATATTCTGGCGTGGTTACAGGCGAACACATTTATCAATTTTCCGCGTTTAACTGGCCCAGTAAAAAAAAAAAGCAAAAAATAGCACGTTTTCAGAAATGTATTGCCGAAACATAGTTCCAGCCACAACATTATTTTACTATTTTTCCCGTTGCTATAGCTTATGCCAAAAATAGGGTTCGACTATGAAATCAAGTGCTTTTCCACGAAATTACTCCCGCAGTTGCCATAAAGTCACTTTGTGACGATTGATGTTCACACCTTAATTAAGCACCAATGCCCTCCAGATAAAAATACGTGAGATGACTCTTATACGCACCAACTTTTCAGCTGGCGATATAGAAATTTTAATTGGAGTAAATGTTGTTTGAAGCGAGAAAAAAAAATTGAGGTCCACAACCAATCTCACCGGTATGCACTCCCGAACTGTCTTCACTGCAGAACACGTATGGGCCGCCGGCTATTTTTGTGTAACGGCTACGGAAGGATGACTAACATATCCACTACATTTTCTCCTTTTTATGTATTTATTTATTGTATTTATAGATACTGCGATCTTTTACAAGATCTTAACAAGGCGGGAACATACAAGTACATTCATACAAACATACTGTTTGGATCGCACCGCTGGTACGATCTGTTGGGAACTCGGCGCTGACGCCCGTGGTTGTACCTGGGTCGCAAGCCCCAAGGGTAGCGTTGGCCTGGCGGCCTGGGGTACAACTGGAAGCATCCGAAGGTCCCGGCAAAGCATGAGTCGACTGGTAACAACGAAACAACTTGTTTATTTTAACATCGCAAAGAGTTGGCGGTCAGGTTTGACCGAAGTAGAGAGACGGGAGAGCACTTCACTCAACAGAAGAAATCGGAGCCCTCCTTTTGGCGTCCGGGGGCAGCTGTTTTTATACTCTCGCAGTTGAGGGCAAGAAGGAACCCCTCAAAAGACGAGCACGTGAATGTACAATGGGCTAATGGTGACGCACACTGTCGAAGCGCTGCCGTAGCACCATGTCGAGCACGATCTCGTAGCACCCTGTCGTAGCGCTGCCGTAGCACCATGTCGAGCACGATCTCGTAGCACCCTGTCGTAGCGCTGCCGGTCGGGCACAATGACTGTAATGAGAGGATGATCCCTGCTTTCGCTTCGCCTGGTTCGGGCACAATGACTGGAATGAGAGGGTGATCCTTTGCGGTCGCATCGCCGCAGTCGCGCCTGGAAACACCTGCCGATGAGCGTTGCGGCGACGACGATCGGGCCAAAATGTCTGCCGCCCCGCCGCAGTCGCGCCGGCAAAACCACGTGTCGCAGGCGAAACGCAACAGACCGCCCCGCCGGGGGAAGGAGATCCCGATGGACAGGGGACTGCATCCGCTGTCCGGAGGGATGTCGCTCGATGATGCTCATAACCGAAGTCGGGCGTCCCTCGACGTTTCTTGAGCGCAGCGCACAGAGAAGGCCTCGTTCTCTCGTTCAGGTTCGCACGGGACACTGCAAAGTGACTTCGGGAGAGTTCACATTTTTGTTCTCGTTCCCGGCAAGCGTTAGAACTACGCTGAAACTCAACCGCTCAGTCAGCAAGCACGGCACAACCCTCACTAAGCCCTGCCAGGCTCTTTCCCCTTTTTATACCACTGCCTAGTTCCTTACAGTAGTCTAGCATCACTCAGAACGCGTCCACAAATTGAAAAATTGCACTAGAAAGCATATCATCACTTTGAAACACTAAACAAAAGCAATATGTTAAAAAAAAATCCTGCCTCAGGAAGGAAAACATCAGTAACAAACAATTTTGAGGCTGATTCCTACGTTAGGGGCTTCGACTTAAGCCATCGGCGTTACCGTTGAGACTCCCCTTTTTGTAACGCACCTCAAAGGAATATTGTTGTAAAGCGAGGCTCCAGCGCAGGAGGCGGCCATTTTTGGGAGAGATGGTCTGCAGCCATTGGAGAGGGCAGTGATCCGTCTCAATGATAAACCTCGAGCCGGCTAGATAGCATGACAATTTCTGAACGGCCCACACGAGACATGCACACTCTTTCTCGGTGGCGCTATACGCCTGCTCACGACTGGTCAGCTTACGACTAGCATACAGGACGGGGTGTTCTACTTCTCCCTTTTCCCGTTGGCACAGTACAACGCCCATGCCTCGCTCACTAGCATCGCACTGAACAATGAACCCTTTTGTATAGTCTGGCGATCGTAGCACAGGCTGGTTTGTTAGGGCACTCTTTAGGGCGCTAAAAGCTCTTTCCTTTGTCTCGTCCCAGACGACTGTTTGAGGCTCTGTCTTTCTTAGAGCATCCGTCAGGGGAGCCGCGATATCAGAGTACCTAGGGATGTACCTCTGATAGTAGCCGGCGACACCCAAGAACGACCGAATATCGGTCTTGGTGCGCGGTTGCGGAAAGTCTCGCACAGCGGCCACTTTTATTTCAGAGGGGCGGCGACGACCCTGACCAATCACGTGACCGAGGTAGACAACCTCGGCCTGTGCTAACTGGCACTTAGGAGCCTTGACTGTCAAGCCCGCTTCGCGCAGGCGGGTTAGCACTGCCCGCAAGTGTGCCATATGCTCAGACCAGGATGCGGAGAATATCGCTACGTCGTCTAGATACGGTAAAGCGAATTCTTGCTGTCCCCGCAACACTTTATCCATGAGACTTGAAAAACAGTATGGCGCGTTCTTCAAACCAAAACTCAACACTTTAGGACGGAATGTTCCCATTGGTGAAATGAACGCCGCATACCTACTAGCCTCTTCTGTAAGTGGAACCTGCCAATAACCCCTGACAAGATCTAGGGTGGAAATAAACTGAGCGCTACTAACTTTCTCAAGGCGCTCCTCGATGTTAGGGATCGGATAAATTTGATCCTTAGTGATGGAATTAAGCCTGCGGTAGTCGACGCAAGGACGAGGTTCCTTGCCCGGTACCTCAACTAAAATCAAAGGGGAGGTATAATCACTCTCACCTGCCTCAATAACACCGAGCTGTAGCATTTTCTTTACCTCAGCCTCCATAATATCGCTCTGGCGGGGTGACACCCGATACGCCTTGGATCGTACTGGCTCTGTGGAGGTAAGTTCTATATCATGAGTAAGTACAGAAGTCCTACCAGGCCTCTCAGAGAACAGACCTTGAAACTCTTGTAATAGCTGGTGTAGTTCGGTTTTCTGCTCGGGCGACAGCGGTGCTTTACTGATAAGGTCACTAATGACTTGACCGGTGTCTTCCCTGTTCGTCACTGAGCCTAGTCCCGGAAGCTCGACCGGAAGCTCTTCAGGAACGTTTACCATCATGCACACCACTGCTTCCCTTTGTCTATAAGGTTTGAGCAGATTACAGTGGTAAACTTGCTGTGCTTTCCGCTTTCCTGGCAGACTTACCACGTAGTTAACGTCCGACAGTTTCTGAACAATTCGTGCTGGGCCCTCCCACTGCACGTCTAGTTTGTTGTTTAGCGATGTGCGCAATATCATGACCTCATCGCCAACCTCAAAACGACGGGCCCTGGCTGTCCGATCATAATAAACCTTGGCCCTCTGCTGGGCCTTTGTCATTGCTTCACCTGACAACTCCTGTGCCCTTCTTAAGCGTTCGAGGAGCTTAAGCACGTACTCCACCACGACTGGGTCGTCGCCCCTACCTTCCCACGATTCTCGAAGCATGCGAAGCGGAGATCGAAGCGAGCGACCGTACACCAGTTCAGCTGGCGAAAACCCCGTAGCCGCATGCGGCGCGGTCCTTAAAGCAAACATCACCCCAGGCAGACACAGCTCCCAGTC
Organism: Dermacentor variabilis; assembly: GCF_050947875.1. Classification (NCBI taxonomy): domain Eukaryota; kingdom Metazoa; phylum Arthropoda; class Arachnida; order Ixodida; family Ixodidae; genus Dermacentor; species Dermacentor variabilis. The sequence goes on from NW_027460346.1 coordinate 7,035,265, forward strand.
AGTTCGATGTTCAAAACACAACGCTCTCAACACGCGCTTCATGACGGAGTGGAGCTTCTCAACGGAATTCGACTGTGGGTGGTACACTGAGCTGTGTAACAGCTTTACCCCACACCTTTCGAGAAAAGTTGTCGTCAAAGCGCTAGTAAACACTGTGCCCTGATCTGATTGGATTTCCGCAGGGAAACCAACTCGCGCAAATATGGACAGTAGTGCATTAACTATCTCAACTGAGCTGAGTTCTTTAAGCGGCACTGCTTCAGGGAACTTTGTCGCTGGGCAGATCACAGTCAAAATGTGTCTGTACCCCGTGGCTGTTACCGGCAGAGGTCCCACAGTATCAATAACGAGCCGTCTAAAAGGCTCCGTAATGATAGGTACCAATTTCAACGGCGCCCTCGATTTGTCCCCTGGTTTGCCCACCCGCTGACAAGTGTCACATGTCCTCACGAAATGGTCTGCGTCCCGAAAACACCCTGGCCAATAGTACTCTTGCAAGAGACGGTCCTTAGTTTTCTTAACTCCAAGGTGTCCGGACCACGAACCCCCGTGTGACAAGCGCAGCAGATCCTGACGATAGCATTGAGGCACGATCAGCTGATCGAACTCCACTCCTCTGCGGTCTAGATACTTCCGGTACAGGACTCCACCTCTTTCCACAAAACGCGCAGTTTTCCTGGCGATACCTTCTTTGACATTGCAGCGCACGTTTTCCAGGCTGCCATCCTTTTTTTGCTCGGCTATCAAAGCCGACCGGCTGACTTTTAGCAACCTATCAAGTCCGTCTGACGTAGGCGCGATGAGCAAATCAGTAGATAGCTCTTCTAACTTTCCCGCGTCGGGCGTTTCCTCTCCAGTATCTGGCGCCTTTAACGTTACAGACTCAAGTTTATTCAGTTCGGGCGTGCTCGGAATATCAGCTTGCTGCGCCTCTGACCCTTTTTCGTTGTTTGATAACGTCGGCCCCGCAACTACCGCCTTTGCAGCGAGCTCCCGAACCTTCGATCTGGTTAAGGCCTGAACACTAGCTTCACCAAACAAAAGCCCCTTCTCGCGCAGGAGGTGATCGGACCTGTTTGAAAATAGGTACGGGTACTGGGGTGGCAGCATAGATGACACTGCCGCCTCCGTCTCAAGCGCTCCGAAAGGTCCTTCAATAAGCACCTTTGCTACTGGCAGACACACGCTATGAGCTTCCACGGCTTGCTTGATCCACGCGCACTCGCCCGTGAACATATGGGGTTCTACATAAGACGGGTGAACTACATCCATCGTAGCTGCGGAATCGCGAAGCACTCGGCACTCTTTCCCGTTCACGAGGAGGTCTCGCATGTAAGGCTCGAGAAGCTTCATGTTCTCGTCAGTGCTGCCTATTGAAAAAAACACAACTTTTGGTGCTGTTTCCGGACACTGCGCCGAAAAGTGACCCGGCTTCTGGCACGTATAACAAACGCGCGCTTGCCTCATCTCGAACCGCTTTCTGCGTTCGGCTTCGGCTGCCGCCGTCTCCTTAGGTTCGGTCGCACTGCTTCCACTCGCATCCGCACTACGCGTGTTCCCCTTTGCTCTCATGGGTGTGAACTTCGGCCTCTCAAACTTCGAGCCAAATTCACCCTTTTGACCGTCCTTAGCTCCGCGAGCCCGACGCGTCACAAACTCCTCGGCTAGCTCAGCGGCTTTAGCCACCGTACAAACGTCTGGCCTATCCAAGACCCAGTATCGCACGTTCTCCGGTAACCGACTATAAAACTGTTCTAGCCCGAAACACTGCAGAACTTTATCGTGGTCACCAAATGCTTTCTCTTCTTTGAGCCACTCCTGCATGTTCGACATAAGCCTATACGCAAACTCTGTATATGACTCACTTCTGTCTTTCTCATTTTCCCGAAACTTCCGACGGAACGCCTCCGCAGACAGCCGGTACTTTTTTAGCAGACTCGATTTTACTTTGTCGAAATCCTCTGCTTCCTCTCTATCCAAGCGAGCGACTACGTCGGCCGCCTCGCCGGGTAACAAAGTGAGCAAGCGCTGTGGCCACGTTTCCCGAGAGAACCCCTGCTTCTCGCACGTTCGCTCAAAGTTAACCAGGAACAAACCAATGTCCTCTCCAAGCTTAAACGGCCGCATCAGGTCAGTCATTTTGAACAATACTCGTTCTCCTGCACCGTGTGCCTGACTTCCATTACGAGCGCGTTCCATCTCTACCTCGAGACGCTTCATTTCCAAAGCGTGTTCGCGCTCTTCTTTTTCTTTCTGCTCTTTAAGTTCGCGCTCCTGTTTCTCTTTTTGCTCTTTAAGTTCGCGCTCCTGTTTCTCTTTTTGCTCTTTAAGTTCGCGCTCCTGTCTTTTTGACCTCTCCTCAATAGTCTCAAGGCATTCCGACAGCTCGTCGTCCTCAGCCTCTAACTCAAGAATAGCCTTTAGCAGTTCAGGTTTTCTGAGTTTGTCCGAGACATCCAGACCCAACTCTCTTGCAAGCTCCAACAATTTCGGTTTGCGCAACGACTTCAAATCCATGGCTGCTCTGAATGCTGCTTTCTCTACTGCTTACTATTGTCTTGCCGCAAACTAACCCGGCAGCAACGACAACCACAATTACCAGCTCTGTTTCTGACACTAACAAAAAGCCTGGCAAAGCTCAGAAGAAGAAAGTCCCGCACTCACCAAACCTCGCAGGCAGGAATTCCGCGCAGTCGTTCCGCTGCAGGCAACCAGTCGTCACACAGGGCTCGTTGCACTGCTCCCGGATCGTCGTTGAGCTGCTCAGCATACAGTCAACTGCATCTCTTCGCTGCTGGCCTCCGTTGTCGCGATCTCACCGCTGGCAGACAGTTGTTTGAAGTCGGAGGCGATCTCACCGCTGCCAACCAGATGTTTGGATCGCACCGCTGGTACGATCTGTTGGGAACTCGGCGCTGACGCCCGTGGTTGTACCTGGGTCGCAAGCCCCAAGGGTAGCGTTGGCCTGGCGGCCTGGGGTACAACTGGAAGCATCCGAAGGTCCCGGCAAAGCATGAGTCGACTGGTAACAACGAAACAACTTGTTTATTTTAACATCGCAAAGAGTTGGCGGTCAGGTTTGACCGAAGTAGAGAGACGGGAGAGCACTTCACTCAACAGAAGAAATCGGAGCCCTCCTTTTGGCGTCCGGGGGCAGCTGTTTTTATACTCTCGCAGTTGAGGGCAAGAAGGAACCCCTCAAAAGACGAGCACGTGAATGTACAATGGGCTAATGGTGACGCACACTGTCGAAGCGCTGCCGTAGCACCATGTCGAGCACGATCTCGTAGCACCCTGTCGTAGCGCTGCCGTAGCACCATGTCGAGCACGATCTCGTAGCACCCTGTCGTAGCGCTGCCGGTCGGGCACAATGACTGTAATGAGAGGATGATCCCTGCTTTCGCTTCGCCTGGTTCGGGCACAATGACTGGAATGAGAGGGTGATCCTTTGCGGTCGCATCGCCGCAGTCGCGCCTGGAAACACCTGCCGATGAGCGTTGCGGCGACGACGATCGGGCCAAAATGTCTGCCGCCCCGCCGCAGTCGCGCCGGCAAAACCACGTGTCGCAGGCGAAACGCAACAATACAGTTCAAGCAGTCATTCCGACGCTTGTATTCAACATGGCAAAAGGACACAATGCATGAAAAAATGAGCAAATAAACTATGTGCAGTTGAGTCATGAATGCAGATGCGCCTGAAAACGGGATAACGAATTTAGTGTAACGACTTCATCAAGTTTATTCCAATCAACTATTGTTCTTGTAAAATAAAAGTATTTGAAGCAGTTGTTCTGTGGTGTTAACGAGGTTACTACTAGGGAGTGTTTATGACGAGTAGCATAACCAGTCAAAGGTGTTCAGATGTGCGAGGTATCAATATGGTATTGGCCATTCACTAGCTGAAAAAATAATTTTAATCGGGAAACACGATCATTGTTCTGTAATCGAAGAGAAGCCACTACGTTTAAGGAGATTTATTATTGAAGTTCGACCGTAAGAATTGTAGATAAATCGGACAGCTTTCTTTGTGAAATGCTTCCGCCACTTGCCTTGTATTGCTACCATTGTGCGCAAACCGGATTTTTGTGTCGTCAAAGAACGGTTTACACTCGCATTCGAAATAGTGCTTTGCCAGGTTTGTAGATTTCTTGTCTGAAGAATTCTGGTGCTCCTACAGCATCACATTAATGCATCGGCCTGTCTGCCCTATCTACGTAAGGCCGCAGGACAAAGGGATTTTGTAAACAACAGCAATCTCACAGGGCACGGGCTTTTTTCCATCGTATATTTTACAGCCTGTCTTCTTCCCTATTCCTCCTCTCTTTAGACAGCTGCTCCCACGTTACCAACTTTATTAGGAGCTGAAAACAAAACTTTGACAGCAGATCTGGCCCGTATACTTTTTTAAATCTGTGTGAGAAAGAATGAACGTAGGGAATTACCGCTACTTTTTTACTCCTTTCAACCGGGCTACTACGCTGCTCCAAGTCGCGTTTGGAGGACTTTAACTACTTTTTTACTCCTTTCAACCGGGCTACTACGCTGCTCCAAGTCGCGTTTGGAGGACTTTAACTTAATGAGGCTTTTTCCTGCACATGACACAAGGACCACGTCCTTGAAACCGGCCTCCCTGCATCGATGTACCTGTGCCTTGAGACTACTGTTAATTTTATGACGACAAAGCTTCTTGAATGCCATACCTATGCAGCCGGGGACAATCCCATTTTTTTACAAGTTTTGGGTGGCGTGACCTGCAGTTCAACAGGGGCTTCTCGCTTCTAGGGGAGCACTGCGAACACAGCTGGTCTCTTGTTCGAAGGTTAGCTTCAAAATCTAAGTATTGCAGTATGCTATGTTTTAGGACTTCATGCGTGAATTTGAGTCCGGAACCGTTTTGTTGAAAAACATCAAGGATCATGTGGCAGCACACTTCCAGGTTCGAGGGATTCGACAGGCACGATAAGATCTTCTACGTGCCTAAAAAAGGGCGTAAAATCACCGGCTAATTGTTTCTCCACTTCTTTGTCGACACGGCTAAGAAAAATATTACTTAGGACTGGAGCTACTTTGGCACCTATACACACACCAGACTTTTTGCATGCATGTTTGGCCTTCCTAAGCAACGTACGTATTGTTGAGGTACAAAGACAGGAGTTCTATGAAAACTTATGGCGAACCACCAACTCGCCCAATCTGCCGTTCTTTTTAGCCCAATTTTTTCCAAGAGAATCGGCGTAGGGCGCTTTAGGTTCTGGGACGTTTCGCATGAAATGACCCATCTGTGAGCGCCAAAGCGTGAAGTCTTGCGCCCCCTGTATTCTTATTGGCTCCTATAAGGTGTGACGTCATACCACCATTTCCCTCCTCTTCACTTGTGAGGTCAGACACTTCCTTCCTCCTTTAACATGCCACGAGGTAACCGACGGGCGACGTCGGGTTTTCGTCCGCATGAGCGTTCTAATGATGACGCATTAAAACAACTTCAAACGCGGTGTCTTCCTTCAGATAGCCAGTAGTGAAGGCCAGCCCTTCGAATCAATGCAGTTACCAATTGCTTGCTGCAACAAGACACACAGAAAAAAAATGAATCTGACGGCTAATTTTTCTATAAGCGCGGATATTTTGCAAGAAGAAAGGGAATGAGACGTCGGATTCTTTGTTAATCACAACTATATGAAGCCAGCTGATAACCCAAGAAAACCATAGGGCAAGTTATTTGTAGATTTAATTCCCCCCCCCCAAGTATAGAAATGATAAATTAAAGGAAGATGAGAGCAGTGGAACAAGCAACTAGCCGCAGGTGGGAGCCGAGCCCACAACATTCGCCATTTCTAGACTTTAACTACAAGTAAGTTCCCCTATGTTCTTGGTTTCATACAGTTATGATTACGAAATCGACCACCTCGGTTCCTCTTCTTGTCGTTCATTCCATAAAGAGGGCCTGGAATCCATCAGGTTTGATGCCTCCTGGCAGCATACGAGAATTTATTGGTCCGCTGCTTGCTCATGAAGTTCACGTATAACGGGACGCCATCGCCCATAAGGATGTCCCACATTCGCCGCGATGGCCTGAGTGGCGCTGGCTTAACACTTTCAGGGTTGCACCACCCAAGGATATGGACGTTGTAACAGCCGCTGCCGTAGCACAATTGGTAATGTATCGCACGCGTTATGCTCCTGTTGTGGGTTTGAATCCCACCGGCGGCAAGTTGCTTTTACGTCAAATTTCACTTTCTTTTAATTCATCATTTGTACACTTCAATTAGGAATACAAATAACTTCCCCTATTCTTTCCTTGACTTTATTGTATGTTGTCTTTATATGGTCTGGAGCATTTTAGCACTTTGGCTGTGAGGATTTATAACTATATAATCACTCTAATGCCGATCGGACAATTGCTTTGCATGCTATTATGTTTGCATCAGGTGTATCATCCTTTAGCTCACATCATAGACAACCAAGTTCATCTTGAACTGATCCAGATATGTTTTCTATATGCTTAGTCCAATTAAAATTGCCAATGATTGTTACACCGGGATACTTTGAGTAGTACGTTCAACTTCAACATACCTTAGGGCGTATGTATAGATTAAATCTGATTTTTTGTTGCAAATGTTCATGCTCACTGTTTTACATAGTATATACTAACTCTATGCTGCTTTATTTAGGTTAGATTCCGTGGCAAATTCACCACACCACTTTTCAAGAGTCATCGGTGATCAGTTGAGTAGCATTTTTTATTAATCACTTCACATATCAAAAAGGAACACTATCGTTTTCAAATAACCTGACTTCAATTGAAGGGGCCATATCCTTAATATATATTACAAATAAAGTTGCCCCTAATGTAGATGCTATATACTATGAGTCAGGGAGCCTTCATTCAAGTGCTGTGAAGGCTCTGGAGCACGTGGGCCAGGCGTGGCAAGCCGTTCGGCGTGACCTTCTCATCGCGGCCATTGCTTGTCAGCCCGTCTCGAACCCGGCCGACAGTTCCCTCACAAGGGCCTTCCAACAGTTGATGAGCTTTTGTAGCTCTGGTGGGTCTTCTTCATTGTGGAGCTACATGCTGATAATCTTCAACCAGTGCAGGTTGGTCTGGCAGGTTGCCACCAGCTCCGTAAACTTGTGTGGTGACATTTTCTCCCGAGGCCCCTGAGACGCATCCTTGCCAGAGGCGGCAATCTTATGCAGGCTGTTGCGGATGAAGGTATAAGCACGAGTGCTCTGGCCCAAGACGCGCTGAAGGTCCTCGATGTCTGAATCCGAGTCAAACTCCACAGTGCCTGCACGCTTTGCGGCAGGGTGAGCCTTGTGCGGGGATCGTCTTGGGAGGTCTCTGGGCTGGCCCCTGGGCGAGGACGTGTCTGACGGGCTCCAGATGAAGGACGAGTAGTCGTCCCCAAATTCCAGCAACTTCTTCACCTGGTCCTCACCTGCAGTCTGCTCGGAGTAGGTGGAGCAGGGCTCGGTGAAGTATAGTGAGTCCTGGGTTTCCGAGACTGAGTTCTTCTCCTCCACGTGGGCCAGGGTGGGCAACCGTGAGGACAGGTAGCTCTTGGAGCTGATGTACGGAGGGCAGTGCTTGTAGTTCTCTATGCCCAAAGACGAAGACGCATCGTGCAGAAAGGCAGTGGTGTATGCTGAAAGGAATGGGGTCGAGGTGAGTCTCAGGTGGCGTCCGCTGTCATCGCCACTTTTCTGGCGCTTATGCAACGACGGAGAGCCAGAGAGGGCCTCAGAGTCCGATCCAGCGATCAATCCCCGCAGGCCGCGGGACTTCTGCAGCCGGCGGTCGGGTGACGAGAGGTCTTTCTGAGCAGTTACTGAGCTTGTACGTGGCCGAACGTGTGCTGTGACTGTCGGCGTAGGAGCCATCAAATTCAGAGTCATTCCTGACGTCGAGTGTGGGCACAGCTGCAGAGATCCACATGGACCCCCCTCAGTGGCGCTCGAGCAACGCTCGCGCGAGCGTTTATTCCACAGATCAGCGTACAAGACAACTCTCGGTGCTGCTGCATCGCCATAAGAGGGGACCGAGCCAGCCTGTACAACGGTCTCCACAAAACCAGTCCCAGACTTGCTGACAAGCGACATACTCCGTGACGTGTGCGGGCCGTGACTGATGCTGGCACAAGAAGAATTACGAGATGAGGCGGCTCCACCGGACTCGTCACCGGGTTCCTCGCACACGTCGTTTGTTGTGTGCTTGCCATTAGTATCGCTAGAACTGTCCACGCGACCCTCATTGCCTCCTGTCACGGATGCGTCCTCTTCTGTCTCATCATTTGTAGCTGAAATCAAATGCGCTACCTCGCATTTCTGAAGACAGTGCCGCACCCGTCCAAACTTGCCGTCGACGCCGGTTGCACAGACCTTTACATCGCTACCAAGCTGTTTCAGCCCCGCAAAATTCATCAACTCGTCATCCAGCTGCCCTGCATCGCCCAGTACGTCATGTCCATTACGGTCCCAGGACGGTGCTTCTTTGAGCAGTGTCACCTTGTAGAAGTCGACGTTCGAGACGTTCGACTGGATGAGCGGTAACGCCTCGTACTTCCCTTTGTCGTACTCTTCGTCGGCCACCTTATACAGGGCAGCACTACTATCAACGACACCGGTTCCACGTTCATTGATATCGTCGCTTGCCAAGTCGTCGCAATGCTCCAGGAAGACCGATTCCGCCATCTCCGGGATGTAGCTGTAGATCCGGATGCAGTCCTCGCGGGAGAGCTGTGGCGAGCTCTCGGTCGAATTCCCAACGTCGTGGAACACCTCGAAGCACCGACTTCTCTTGCGAGCCATCTTAAGGTCCGTGTTGCCCGTCTGCCTAACCATGATGCCATTCTCGAGCTTTTCGGGTGGCACAGACTCGGTCAGAGGCACAAAGATTGAGGAGAGCTGATCCTCATCGCGGGGTTCCTTGATGCCATTGTTTCTGCTGCTGCCGATTTCCATGGTTCTGTCGCTTGCTGTGCTGCAGCCGCCGTCCCATCCACAGATCAGGCGCGGCTGCTTGGGCTTGGGCTCATCGCCGAAGCAGCAGCCACCTCCTTTGTCCCAGAGACCTCGTAACCCACGCAGAAGCTCTTCGAGCATGCGCTGCCACTCTATAAACCGGAGCGACAGGGCATGCCAATGCTTCTCGAGGTTCGCGGCGGCGCGTCTGATCCACTGGGCATCGTTGGCAAAGAATGGCTGTAGCGAGGAGGCGGGACACTGGGCGGCGCTGTCTAGGGCTGCTGGCTTGACATGGGATGGTGGGAGCTGCGGTGGAGTCGGGGCCGAGGTCTTGGCAGCCGCGTTCTTTCCCGCGCAGAGCGCCTCGCACTGCCTCATCATGGCCTTGACCAGCACGCTGCCACTGTCGATCTGCTGCAGAATGTGCAGATGAGCAAGCGAGATAGCTAGACTAGAGCAAGTAGCAGAAACGCGCCTGCTTGCCTCGCTTGCTTGCACTTTGTCTTCTTCTTCTTTCAACTTCTAGCAACGAGACCGGGACGGGATTGGTCATGGTTCGCAATGGAAACATAATATGAAATTCTTGTTGCCTGCTAACTTATTAAGCAGTATAATACCTATATTTAAATAGTAGTGATCACAAATTATTTTTCTTTTGTTTTCTTTTCCTGGAAAATGGTCATGCCAAGTTTTACGAAGATGAAGATTATGAAAATAATGCGATATAATGTTAATGACGACGAAAAGATGTTAACATGTGAGTTTCCCTGCCACATTTATTTGACACACTTCCTTTCCGACTTGACCAAGGGTACTTGCACCAAAAGATGAAATAATAATGGCCTAGAGAGGAAGGCCCATACGCGATAGGGGCTGCTCTAAGTTTGTCTTTCTTTCGGTATTATAGTTTCTGCAATAGAGGAGGAAATGGTCCAGTTATTCTACATCCCCACACGACGCACAAATGTTCTATGGTGGGAGTCCACAACTACTCAGGTACAGATTTAATTGGGGTATCCTAAATCGTGTTAGGATAATTGAAACTTTGCATTGCCGACAGGGACACGACCGGACATTCTAGGGGAACGCTAAGTATCCGTAATCGGGTGCAGCAAGGAGGGGCTCATTTTTCTAACCTAGGGCTTGTCGTCTTCGGAATTTTGTCGCTGCCAGCAGTGTAAGGAAGAGTATATATATAAAAAAACTAGTGGCCCACCAAGCGCTGCCTTTGCCAATCTGTCTGCAATGTCATTAAAGGATCGAAGCTGAAAGGTTTTCCAGAAAAAATGAGTGAACATGTGTACATAATGGTTTTCAACCCTCCGAATTCGAATATCGTATCGAAATTGAGCGAAAGAAAGCGCAAATATATTTTATTTCGTCGAAAAGTGCAGCAGCGGACACGCCCTGCTCGCGCGTCTCGTTTCCGAGTGTGATTGGTCGGGCGCCTCGTGACGTCAACTCTAGTGACCGAGCAGTGCCGCTACACATGAAGCGCGGTGCCAGGTAGTTTGGTGCTGTAATGGAAAATTAAGAGGTAATGGAAAATTTAGAGAGCCTGCGTTTTTCTGAGGAGTTCGGCGTTACTCCCTACATGTACGAGCCGAGTGCGAAGAGCCGGCCTCTCGAAGAAGCAAACGATGCTGGTGCGAGCAGTCGTTTCGACGCGAACGAAAGCGAAGTCTTGGGATCTCCTCGTGTTGGAAATGCTCTTTGGTGAGTATGTTTTTTGCAAAGCGATCTAGTGATCTCGCCGATCTTTCGCCGATCTAGTGAGCTCGTTTCCGGTCAAACAACTGTAGTGTTGTGTTCCTGCATGCCTCCTCGTGGAACGTAAGCGGGGATGCGATCGTCGGCATTTGTGCGCTGCCCAAAGCTGTCGGCAATCTACAAAGACGGTTTAAACGCGTGAAAAGCTTCCCGGTTCATGCAGTACGTGTAGTGACCTTCATCTGTGCGTCATCCGCACACTACTCGTAACCGAAGTCGTAAAGGCGGCGAATTCCGTCGGCTACGTGAGGCGGTCGGTTTCTCGCTGTGTGCGAGAGAAGGGAGGAGCGTAGCGTCCTGGCGTGCGCCGGCTTTCCAGCACATACAAACTCTACATTTGCACTGCGTTATGGTAGCTGCGTGCAGGCTGTTTTACAACACACGTGCAAATAGAAAATTCGCGGCGCTTGGCGACGAAACCTGCGTCAAGGGCGGTAGATAAACATGCACCTTCTGTTGCGGTGACGAGCTCCTTGTGTACGCGAACACTGACGGCACTGCGCCGGGCCTTAGACGAGCCGACTTGACTGGCAAACCCAACGCACGTTTTAATGATAAATTCTCGTGATAATCGTCGTCACGGAAGTGGTTGGAGCACAGCACTGTTGTTCTTGAGGGCTTGAAATTCTTTTGCTTCACAGCAGCCTCCCACTTCGTTAAAAGCTTCTTGTCTTGTGGGAAGCAATGGAAGACAACATCGTCGCGGCCGCTGGGGCTCGTGCAACAGTAGGCTGCACAGAAAGCCGGCATGATCGGCCCACCACTTCAGTTGATGCTGCGCACGTTGACTACCACTCTACATACACGCAGACGCACCAACAAAGGAATGCAGGGTCGATCGAAGCAGATTACGATGGCACGCACGCAGAAACAAGCATGGTCAGGCACGGTCGCGCAGGCTGCGAAGAAACAAAACACTAGAGTTGACGTCACAACACCGCGGTTTCCGGTCTCCGCTTGCATCGTCAGCGTCAGCAGCAGCGCGCGGCATTCGACGGGGGTGTTGCGTTTCGCCTGCGACACGCGGTTTTGCCGGCGCGACTGCGGCGGGGCGGCAGACATTTTGGCCCGTTCGGCGTCGCCGCAACGCTCCCCGCCAGGCGTTTCCAGGCGTTTCCAGGCATGTTCCGATGCCACGTGTCTTCATGTGCGTGTGTGAGTGTATGTGCCATTGTGCCCGAACCAGGCGATTCGACAGCAGGGGTCACCCTCTCCTTCCAGTCATTGTGCCCGAACCAGGCGATGCGACAGCAGGGGTCACCCTCTCCTTCCAGTCATTGTGCCCGAACCAGGCGATGCGACAGCAGGGGGTCACCCTCTCCTTCCAGTCTTTGTGCCCGACCGGCGGCAGTGTGCGTCACCTTAGCCCATTGTACAATCACGTGCTCGTCTATTGAGGGGTTCCTTCTTGCCCTCAACTGCGAGAGTATAAAAACAGCTGCCCCCGGACGCCAAAAGGAGGGCTCCGATTTCTTCTGTTGAGTAAAGTGCTCTCCCGTCTCTCTACTTCGGTCAACCTGACCGCCAACTCTTTGCGATGTTAAAATAAACAAGTTGTTTTGTTGTTACCAGTCGACTCATGCTTTGCCGGGACCTTCGGATGCTTCCAGTTGTACCCCAGGCCGCCAGGCCAACGCTACCCTTGGGGCTTGCGACCCAGGTACAACCACGGGCGTCAGCGCCGAGTTCCCAACAACCGATGCCATCGGTGGGATCCAAACATCTGGTTGGCAGCGGTGAGATCGCCTCCGACTCCAAACAACTGTCTGCCAGCGGTGAGATCGCGACAACGGAGGCCAGCAGCGAAGAGATGCAGTTGACTGTATGCTGAGCAGCTCAACGACGATCCGGGAGCAGTGCAACGAGCCCTGTGTGACGACTGGTTGCCTGCAGCGGAACGACTGCGCGGAATTGCTGCCTGCGAGGTTTGGTGAGTGCGGGACTTTCTTCTTCTGAGCTTTGCCAGGCTTTTGTTAGTGTCAGAAACAGAGCTGGTAATTGTGGTTGTCGTTGCTGCCGGGTTAGTTTGCGGCAAGACAATAGTAAGCAGTAGAGAAAGCAGCATTCAGAGCAGCCATGGATTTGAAGTCGTTGCGCAAACCGAAATTGTTGGAGCTTGCAAGAGAGTTGGGTCTGGATGTCTCAGACAAACTAAGAAAACCTGAACTGCTAAAGGCTATTCTGGAGTTAGAGGCTGAGGATGACGAGCTGTCGGAATGCCTTGAGACCATTGAAGAGAGGGAGACTGCAAAAAGAGAAGAGCGTGAACGTAAAGAACAGAAAGAGCGAGAGCAACAAGAGCGTGACCGTCAACACGCTTTGGAAATGAAGCGTCTTGAGGTAGAGATGGAACGCGCTCGTAATGGAAGTCAGGCACACGGTGCAGGAGAACGCGTATTGTTCAAAATGACTGACCTGATGCGGCCGTTTAAGCTTGGAGAGGACATTGGTTTGTTCCTGGTTAACTTTGAGCGAACGTGCGAGAAGCAGGGGTTCTCTCGGGAAACGTGGCCACAGCGCTTGCTCACTTTGTTACCCGGCGAGGCGGCCGACGTAGTCGCTCGCTTGGATAGAGAGGAGGCAGAGGATTTCGACAAAGTAAAATCGAGTCTGCTAAAAAAGTACCGGCTGTCTGCGGAAGCGTTCCGTCGGAAGTTTCGGGAAAATGAGAAAGGCAGAAGTGAGTCATATACAGAGTTTGCGTATAGGCTTATGTCAAACATGCAGGAGTGGCTCAAAGAAGAGAAAGCGTTTGGTGACCACGATAAAGTTCTGCAGTGTTTCGGGCTAGAACAGTTTTATAGTCGGTTACTGGAGAACGTGCGGTACTGGGTCTTGGATATGCCAGACGTTTGTACGGTGGCTAAAGCCGCTGAGCTAGCCGAGGAGTTTGTGACGCGTCGGGCTCGCGGAGCTAAGGACGGTCAAAAGGGTGAATTTGGCTCGAAGTTTGAGAGGCCGAAGTTCACACCCATGAGAGCAAAGGGGAACACGCGTAGTGCGGATGCGAGTGGAAGCAGTGCGACCGAACCTAAGGAGACGGCGGCAGCCGAAGCCGAACGCAGAAAGCGGTTCGAGATGAGGCAAGCGCGCGTTTGTTATACGTGCCAGAAGCCGGGTCACTTTTCGGCGCAGTGTCCGGAAACAACACCAAAAGTTGTGTTTTTTTCAATAGGCAGCACTGACGAGAACATGAAGCTTCTCGAGCCTTACATGCGAGACCTCCTCGTGAACGGGAAAGAGTGCCGAGTGCTTCGCGATTCCGCAGCTACGATGGATGTAGTTCACCCGTCTTATGTAGAACCCCATATGTTCACGGGCGAGTGCGCATGGATCAAGCAAGCCGTGGAAGCTCATAGCGTGTGTCTGCCGGTAGCAAAAGTGCTTATTGAAGGACCTTTCGGAGCGCTTGAGACGGAGGCGGCAGTGTCATCTATGCTGCCCCCCCAGTACCCATACCTATTTTCAAACAGGTCCGATCACCTCCTGCGCGAGAAGGGGCTTTTGTTTGGTGAAGCTAGTGTTCAGGCCTTAACCAGATCGAAGGTTCGGGAGCTCGCTGCAAAGGCGGTAGTTGCGGGGCCGACGTTATCAAACAACGAAAAAGGGTCAGAGGCGCAGCAAGCTGATATTCAGAGCACGCCCGAACTGAATAGACTTGAGTCTGTAACGTTAAAGGCGCCAGATACTGGAGAGGAAACGCCCGACACGGGAAAGTTAGAAGAGCTATCTACTGATTTGCTCATCGCGCCTACGTCAGACGGACTTGATAGGTTGCTAAAAGTCAGCCGGTCGGCTTTGATAGCCGAGCAAAAGAAGGATGGTAGCCTAGAAAACATACGCTGCAATGTCAAGGAAGGTATCGCCAGGAAAAATGCGCGTTTTGTGGAAAGAGGTGGAGTCCTGTACCGGAAGTATCTAGACCGCAGAGGAGTGGAGTTCGATCAGCTGATCGTTCCTCAATGCTATCGTCAGGATCTGTTGCGCTTGACGCATGGGGGTTCGTGGTCCGGACACCTAGGAGTTAAGAAAACTAAGGACCGTCTCTTGCAAGAGTACTATTGGCCAGGGTGTTTTCGGGACGCAGACCACTTCGTGAGGTCATGTGACACCTGTCAGCGGGTGGGCAAACCAGGGGACAAATCGAGGGCGCCGTTGAAATTGGTACCTATCATTACGGAGCCTTTTAGACGGCTCGTTATTGATACAGTGGGACCTCTGCCGGTGACAGCCACGGGGTACAGACACATTTTGACTGTGATCTGCCCAGCGACAAAGTTCCCTGAAGCAGTGCCGCTTAAAGAACTCAGCTCAGTTGAGATAGTCAATGCACTACTGTCCATATTTGCGCGAGTTGGTTTTCCTGCGGAAATCCAATCAGATCAGGGCACAGTGTTTACTAGCGCTTTGACGACAACTTTTCTCGAAAGGTGTGGGGTAAAGCTGCTACACAGCTCAGTGTACCACCCACAGTCGAATTCCGTTGAGAAGCTCCACTCCGTCATGAAGCGCGTGTTGAGAGCGTTGTGTTTTGACCATCGAACTGACTGGGAGCTGTGTCTGCCTGGGGTGATGTTTGCTTTAAGGACCGCGCCGCATGCGGCTACGGGGTTTTCGCCAGCTGAGCTGGTGTACGGTCGCTCGCTTCGGTCTCCGCTTCGCATGCTTCGAGAATCATGGGAAGGCAGGGGCGACGACCCAGTCGTGGTGGAGTACGTACTTAAGCTCCTCGAACGCTTAAGAAGGGCACAGGAGTTGTCAGGTGAAGCAATGACAAAGGCCCAGCAGAGGGCCAAGGTTTATTATGATCGGACCGCCAGGGCCCGTCGTTTTGAGGTGGGCGATGAGGTCATGATATTGCGCACATCGCTAAACAACAAACTAGACGTGCAGTGGGAGGGCCCCGCACGAATTGTTCAGAAACTGTCGGACGTTAACTACGTGGTAAGTCTGCCAGGAAAGCGGAAAGCACAGCAAGTTTACCACTGTAATCTGCTCAAACCTTATAGACAAAGGGAAGCAGTGGTGTGCATGATGGTAAACGTTCCTGAAGAGCTTCCGGTCGAGCTTCCGGGACTAGGCTCAGTGACGAACAGGGAAGACACCGGTCAAGTCATTAGTGACCTTATCAGTAAAGCACCGCTGTCGCCTGAGCAGAAAACCGAACTACACCGGCTATTACAAGAGTTTCAAGGTCTGTTCTCTGAGAGGCCTGGTAGGACTTCTGTACTTACTCATGATATAGAACTTACCTCCCCAGAGCCAGTACGATCCAAGGCGTATCGGGTGTCACCCCGCCAGAGCGATATTATGGAGGCTGAGGTAAAGAAAATGCTACAGCTCGGTGTTATTGAGGCAGGTGAGAGTGATTATACCTCCCCTTTGATTTTAGTTGAGGTACCGGGCAAGGAACCTCGTCCTTGCGTCGACTACCGCAGGCTTAATTCCATCACTAAGGATCAAATTTATCCGATCCCTAACATCGAGGAGCGCCTTGAGAAAGTTAGCAGCGCTCAGTTTATTTCCACCCTAGATCTTGTCAGGGGTTATTGGCAGGTTCCACTTACAGAAGAGGCTAGTAGGTATGCGGCGTTCATTTCACCAATGGGAACATTCCGTCCTAAAGTGTTGAGTTTTGGTTTGAAGAACGCGCCATACTGTTTTTCAAGCCTCATGGATAAAGTGTTGCGGGGGCAGCAAGAATTCGCTTTACCGTATCTAGACGACGTAGCGATATTCTCCGCATCCTGGTCTGAGCATATGACACACTTGCGGGCAGTGCTAACCCGCCTGCGCGAAGCGGGCTTGACAGTAAAGGCTCCTAAGTGCCAGTTAGCACAGGCCGAGGTTGTCTACCTCGGTCACGTGATTGGTCAGGGTCGTCGCCGCCCCTCTGAAATAAAAGTGGCCGCTGTGCGAGACTTTCCGCAACCGCGCACAAAGACCGATATTCGGTCGTCCTTAGGTGTCGCCGGCTACTATCAGAGGTACATCCCCAGGTACTCTGATATCGCGGCTCCCCTGACGGATGCTCTAAGAAAGTCAGAGCCTCAAACAGTCGTCTGGGACGAGACAAAGGAAAGAGCTTTTAGCGCCCTAAAGAGTGCCCTAACAAACCAGCCTGTGCTACGATCGCCAGACTATACAAAAGGGTTCATTGTTCAGTGCGATGCTAGTGAGCGAGGCATGGGCGTTGTACTGTGCCAACGGGAAAAGGGAGAAGTAGAACACCCCGTCCTGTATGCTAGTCGTAAGCTGACCAGTCGTGAGCAGGCGTATAGCGCCACCGAGAAAGAGTGTGCATGTCTCGTGTGGGCCGTTCAGAAATTGTCATGCTATCTAGCCGGCTCGAGGTTTATCATTGAGACGGATCACTGCCCTCTCCAATGGCTGCAGACCATCTCTCCCAAAAATGGCCGCCTCCTGCGCTGGAGCCTCGCTTTACAACAATATTCCTTTGAGGTGCGTTACAAAAAGGGGAGTCTCAACGGTAACGCCGATGGCTTAAGTCGAAGCCCCTAACGTAGGAATCAGCCTCAAAATTGTTGGTTACTGATGTTTTTCTTCCTGAGGCAGGATTTTTTTTAACATATTGCTTTTGTTTAGTGTTTCAAAGTGATGATATGCTTTCTAGTGCAATTTTCCAATTTGTGGACGCGTTCTGAGTGATGCTAGACTACTGTAAGGAACTAGGCAGTGGTATAAAAAGGGGAAAGAGCCTGGCAGGGCTTAGTGAGGGTTGTGCCGTGCTTGCTGACTGAGCGGTTGAGTTTCAGCGTAGTTCTAACGCTTGCCGGGAACGAGAACAAAAATGTGAACTCTCCCGAAGTCACTTTGCATGTTTTCCGTGCGAACCTGAACGAGAGAACAAGGCCTTCTCTGTGCGCTGCGCTCAAGAAACGTCGAGGGACGCCCGACTTCGGTTATGAGCATGATCGAGCGACATCCCTCCGGACAGCGGATGCAGTCCCCTGTCCATCGGGATCTCCTTCCCCCGGCGGGGCGGTCTGTTGCGTTTCGCCTGCGACACGCGGTTTTGCCGGCGCGACTGCGGCGGGGCGGCAGACATTTTGGCCCGTTCGTCGTCGCCGCAACGCTCCCCGCCAGGTGTTTCCAGGCGTTTCCAGGCATGTTCCGATGCCACGTGTCTTCATGTGCATGTGTGAGTGTATGTGCCATTGTGCCCGAACCAGGCGATGCGACAGCAGGGGTCACCCTCTCCTTCCAGTCATTGTGCCCGAACCAGGCGATGCGACAGCAGGGGTCACCCTCTCCTTCCAGTCATTGTGCCCGAACCAGGCGATGCGACAGCAGGGGGTCACCCTCTCCTTCCAGTCTTTGTGCCCGACCGGCGGCAGTGTGCGTCACCTTAGCCCATTGTACAATCACGTGCTCGTCTATTGAGGGGTTCCTTCTTGCCCTCAACTGCGAGAGTATAAAAACAGCTGCCCCCGGACGCCAAAAGGAGGGCTCCGATTTCTTCTGTTGAGTAAAGTGCTCTCCCGTCTCTCTACTTCGGTCAACCTGACCGCCAACTCTTTGCGATGTTAAAATAAACAAGTTGTTTTGTTGTTACCAGTCGACTCATGCTTTGCCGGGACCTTCGGATGCTTCCAGTTGTACCCCAGGCCGCCAGGCCAACGCTACCCTTGGGGCTTGCGACCCAGGTACAACCACGGGCGTCAGCGCCGAGTTCCCAACAACCGATGCCATCGGTGGGATCCAAACAGGGGGCGGAGCTACAGCGCAATTTTAACCGACGATTACGTCGCTCCTAATTGAAAAAAAACCCCCAAATTTTATCTACATGGTTTATAAGGTTCCCGCATCCGTATATGAGCGTCTTATTGAATTCGACAGATTCTTCAGCTTCCCTTTAAGAGCTAGTCGACAATGTCCAGGCATCCACAAAAACCGAATTTATTTAATACGAGATTGCGAAAAAAAGAGTAGCAACCGCTGTATTGGGGAATTTTTTGTGCTTTCTAGCGACTTAAGAATTGACAGGCAGTCTGCGAGCAATATTTAGTGCAACACATTGTTGGGAATTTTGTATAGGGCGAAGCACATGGCGATGGATTCGGCCACATAAATTGCAGTATAATACGCAAGATGGATAGCAAAGCTCTATGATAGTGTTTTGGAGCAAATGCCTTTCGCCGATTTCTCATCTTTCTTCGAGGCGTCCGTGGACACTACATCATGTCAGGAAAATTTTCCAGATACTCATTGAAGAGTACGACTAGCGTCTGTTTGGCCATGAATTTAGCATTCTTTAAAAAGAGGTAATGAAACTTCCAAGTATTATATGTTTTTGTTGAAGTGACACATTGAAGTCATCGTAGGTTGAGCTTCTTTTTTTTTTTCGCTAAAGCACTCCGTAAACAGGACCTGGGGGATCTTGTATCTTGGCCACATAGAACCAAAATATAGCGCCGGTTGTGCGACAAACACCGGGCAACTTCTCCCAGTAATATTTTCGAATATATACTCTAAGAAATGTTTTTATTGTTAGCATGTGACATCTCGATGCTAAATCTGGTATGTTTGGCTCTAGATACAGCAAAGAGTTCGCAACATAGTTTGGGACGCCAGGACACTGACGTAGGACCCGTCTCTATCTTAAATAAAGGTTGCGACTTATAACTTGGAGGGCCAGATATCTACACACAACCAAATTCAAGAACTTGTCTAGGCATACCAAACTTTCAGTTGTATTTTCTTGTCAACCGGCCGAGAGCGACTTCACTGTTTCTAATGGATGGATGGATGAAAAATTTTAATGAAGGTCCAGAGGTACGCGACTCAGCGCGCTGCGGGCCGCTCCCACGTTGGGACAGTCAGGCCATGCCCGACCGCCGCATCGTGGGCCCTCTGGACAGCCCATAGTTGCGCCCTGGCATCGGGGCTCGTGATAGCGGAGAGCCACTCCTCCTAATTGATTTGTTCTGTACCTCGTAATGAGGGGCAACGGCAGAGCATATGGTCTAGGCTAGCGAAGTCATTGCAGTGCCTGCAAGAACTAGTGGCATAAGTGTCGGGATAAAGCTTGTGGAATAAAGCCGGGCTTGGATACGAGCCTGTTTGCAATAATCTGAGGGTCAATGCCTGCGCTCTATTCCCCTTCCTCACAAAGCTTGTGAGGAAGGGGAAAGTCTCTCCTGCTTGGAGATAAAATTTAGTGCTGCGTAATTTCATTGTATGCGGTCAGTTGATCTCTGTTCTCCACCACTGCGGCCCGGCGGAGGAGTTCTCCATGGTCGCGGAAAGCGAGACCTCGCGCCTTGGAGTGGGCCAGCTCGTTGAGGTTTGTGGGGCCTCCCATGATGAATCCCATGTGAGCAGGGAGCCACGTGAGAGTTTAGGTGGCGATGCTTTTGCCGTCGAGGATGCGACAGGCTTCCTTACACACAGCGCCAACGCTGAAGGCGCGGATGGCTTGCCCTGGAATCGCTGAAGATACTGGCATGTTTATCGTCCAGGAGGGCCAAGGCAATGGCCACTTGCTCGGCCGCACGCGACGACGTGCTTTGTACCGAAGCGGCGTTAACAGTTAAACCCCTGTGGTTGACCGACACTATACCGTGAAATTGTTGCTGTTGCCATACTGGGCCGCGTAAACTGTTTCTAATAGGATTTTTTTATACGAGGGTGCCAACGTGGGCCAGGGTTTCGAGCATGAAGCTGTTGTTGTTGTGGTTGTCCTGAGTGGCCGTGACACATACCCACAGTGGGGGATTGGCCAAGAATCGGGCGGTTTAATTAGGTGCCTAAAAATAAGAATAATAACAAGGGAGTTAACAATTTGGGCGTGTGAGTTTAAAAATAAACGTTTTGTGTTTGGAGAAAAAAGGAAATAATCAGATGAAAACCGGGTATAAGATGATAATAATAATAATATTAATTACAATAATAATTAATAACAGATAAGAAATAAAAGAAAGCTATGGTTGGGAGGGAGAACGATCAATCTAACATGGAAATCGATTGGTTTCAATTAGGTAATTTTGGATCGCCAAGCAAACATTTCTGTGGCTGAACCCAACAATGGAGGCTCCAAAAGATAGGATCACAGGCACTGATAAAGTTAGACCAATAGAGCGAAGCGGGATTTCGAGTAGTCGTTTTCTTATAATAGAGAAACGTCTGCAAGACAACAAGAAATGGTTGATTGTCTCCGATTCGCCATAGAATGAGCATAATGGTGAGGGGACCAGACCAGACCTGTGGAGGTAGAAGTTCAATGCAGGTACACGGCAGCGCAGCTTCGTGATGGACACTTCAATTTTCCGTGTTCGGCAAAAATCTGTTCCAAGGGTGCAGGAGATGTCCGTAATCCACAGAGTTAGTAATTTCGGAGCCTGATACTGACTTTATAATGATACTCCTGCGAAATCTAGCTGCAGTAACATAAGCAGTCAAAGGGCAGCAAGGAAGAATCGGGCCACTTATCAATGCCTTGGCTAGAGAGTCTGCAATTTCATTAATGATTAGTGCTTTATGGCCAGGCACCCAAATCAAACGCACGCTTCTCAAGTAATCAGGTACCAATGATTGAAATGTCCTCATCACGCGAGAATCACTAGAAGCCGTAAGGGATGAGCACAATGATAAAGAATCAGTGACTATCACGGCTGATGTAATTGATGGTCCTAATTTGCGTAATGCCAGCACCACGGCCATGAATTCGGCTAAAAAAATCGGTATGAAATCTGGCAGCCGAAGAGAAAATGTCCAATCGAGAATCGGGGAAAATATTCCTACACCTGACTTTTCTTCACATTGTGAAGCATCTGTAGCAATTACAACGTTTGTTTGAAGGTTTTTCAGGTGATCTTGTAATATACCGTCTAGAATACGGTGTGGAAGCTGTGGCGGCCACTTCATCTTCCTCTCGGCGGTGACAGGCAAGAGCTGGTGCCGTGAGTCATGCTAAAGCACAATCGCAACGACATCGGGTCCAAGAATAGGGATGAAGTGGAGCGCATTTTGTGTTATTTTTCGTTTCTTTTGATCTTATCAAAATTTATCATTGATGTTTCTTTTTAGGTAGCCCTAATCTTCCTGCTTACTCGTCCGATTCTTGGCCAATCTCCCACAGTGGGTATGAAGCAGCCATTAAGGCAAATCTACAAACCGACAAGCTGGTGCCAGCCAGCCGGAATTAGAACCCGGGTTTACACTGCACTTGCGCCTGAAGGCTGTTTCACATGCAGCGACTGGGGCGAGAAAAAAAGATCCGTGATGTCGCTCGGGTGGAAGAGCGATTTTTGTTGAAATATTTAACATGCGTCGACGACGGCGTGATTTCTGTGGCAGCGACAACGAAAAGTTTCCGCCTGCCCTCAAAGTATTAATGGCCCCTGTACTGTTACAATAAAACAACACGGGAACGAGCCAGATGTTTAGCTTTTGTTATTTATTGAACAGTACAGTAAATACAGCATGCGTTGAGGTCTATGTCTTTAAGATCGGTTAGTCCGCAACTTCGGAGACACGTCGTAATATTAGATTTCGCAGAAAACGTCTATTTCGAAGGCGTTTTCTGTCGCCTCCCTTCAAAATCGCGACGATCACTGTGACTGCCTTGACGGTGGTACCAAATGACGGCGGAGCCTATGTAGCGGGGAGCTGAGGTCATCGTGTCAGTGGCAGAGCAACGCAAATCGCTGCGTTGTTGACTGAAAATCGCGCCACGTTAGACAGCCTTGACGCATGGCCCGCCGCTTCGCTCCGAGATGGACCTCGGACCTACGGGAAGCCATGACTCCTAGCGTCGATCCCACAGTTAAGCCCACACGGAAAAGTTGTATTTATCTGCTCTGATCAGACACGTTTACCGACTGAATGCACCATTGTGTAAGGATGACCGACCCCTGCCTTCTTTTTTTATGTTGTCTATGTATTTTATGCCTTTTACGACTCGCTGTAGCACATTTAAATGTTTGTCTGTCGCAACAGTGAGTCAGCTGACAGGCAGCGCAGCAAGTCGTTTTCCATGTGCTTTCACCTGTGTTTATTTCTTTATCGCAGTTGCCGCCTGAAAATGAATGAGCAACTAGCCGATGATTTCACGTTATTTAACCATATATAGCCGTTTCTACCGCAATGTACAGGGTGTGCCCACTCTCATGCACCAAGATTCAAATATATGCAAATACTACATAGCTGGACCGAAACATGGTAATGTAGTACGCGCGTCGCTTTCCGAAGGCCACACCACTGCGCCATGACTGCGCGTTCGCGGTCGCCATGGAGGTCGCGGAGAGCGGCGGGCAGTCGAGAGTTCTCGCCCTCTCTCGAGATGCCTCGGGAGCCCGCGAGAATGCCCGCGCGTTTCAGTCGTTGTTCCGCCCAGGCTGCTAGGGTGCCTCGATGCGCGCTACCGGCTGCTGGGAGACAGCGCGCGCGCCGGTCGGGCTCGCCGACGAGAGCATTGACCTCACCGCCCACGTGACGACTTCGGCGCCTGTGATTGGCTCGCTCGGGTTTGCGGAAACGTGACGCCGCGAAAAAAATGGGTTCGGTTTGTTAAGATCTTTTACAAGATCTTAACAAGGCGGGAACATACAAGTACATTCATACAAACATACAGTTCAAGCAGTCATTCCAACGCTTGCATTCAACATGGCAAAAGGACACAATGCATGAAAAAATGAGCAAATTAACTATGTGCAGTTGAGTCATGAATGCAGATGCGCCTGAAAACGGGATAACGAATTTAGTGTAACGACTTCATCAAGTTTATTCCAATCAACTATTGTTCTTGTAAAATAAAAGTATTTGAAGCAGTTGTTCTGTGGTGTTAACGAGGTTACTACTAGGGAGTGTTTATGACGAGTAGCATAACCAGTCAAAGGTGTTCAGATGTGCGAGGTATCAATATGGTATTGGCCATTCACTAGCTGAAAAAATAATTTTAATCGGGAAACACGATCATTGTTCTGTAATCGAAGAGAAGCCACTACGTTTAAGGAGATTTATTATTGAAGTTCGACCGTAAGAATTGTAGATAAATCGGACAGCTTTCTTTGTGAAATGCTTCCGCCACTTGCCTTGTATTGCTACCATTGTGCGCAAACCGGATTTTTGTGTCGTCAAAGAACGGTTTACACTCGCATTCGAAATAGTGCTTTGCCAGGTTTGTAGATTTCTTGTCTGAAGAATTCTGGTGCTCCTATAGCATCACATTAATGCATCGGCCTGTCTGCCCTATCTACGTAAGGCCGCGGGACAAAGGGATTTTGTAAACAACAGCAATCTCACAGGGCACGGGCTTTTTTCCATCGTACATTTTACAGCCTGTCTTCTTCCCTATTCCTCCTCTCTTTAGACAGCTGCTCCCACGTTACCAACTTTATTAGGAGCTGAAAACAAAACTTTGACAGCAGATCTGGCCCGTATACTTTTTTAAATCTCTGTGAGAAAGAATGAACGTAGGGAATTACCGCTACTTTTTTACTCCTTTCAACCGGGCTACTACGCTGCTCCAAGTCGCGTTTGGAGGACTTTAACTTAATGAGGCTTTTTCCTGCATATGACGCAAGGACCACGTCCTTGAAACCGGCCTCCCTGCATCGATGTACCTGTGCCTTGAGACTACTGCTAATTTTATGACGACAAAGCTTCTTGAATGCCATACCTATGCAGCCGGGACAATCCCATTTTTTTACAAGTTTTCAGTGGCGTGACCTGCAGTTCAACAGGGGCTTCTCGCTTCTAGGGGAGCACTGCGAACACAGGTGGTCTTGTTCGAAGGTTAGCTTCAAAATGTAAGTATTGCAGTATGCTACGTTTTAGGACTTCATGCGTGAATTTGAGTCCGGAACCGTTTTGTTGAAAAACATCAAGGATCATGTGGCACACTTCCAGGTTCGAGGGATTCGACAGGCACAATAAGTTCTTCTACGTGCCTAAAAAAGGGCATAAAATCACCGGCTAATTGTTTCTCCACTTCTTTGTCGACACGGCTAAGGAAAATATTACTTAGGACTGGAGCTACTTTGGCACCTATACACACACCAGACTTTTTGCATGCATGTTTGGCCTTCCTAAACAACGTACGTATTGTTGAGGTAGAAAGACAGGAGTTCTATGAAAACTTATGGCGAACCACCAACTCGCCCAATCTGCCGTTCTTTTTAGCCCAATTTTTTCCAAGAGAATCGGCGTAGGGCGCTTTAGGTTCTGGGACGTTTCGCATGAAATGACCCATCTGTGAGCGCCAAAGCGTGAAGTCTTGCGCCCCCTGTATTATTATTGGTTCCTATAAGGTGTGACGTCATACCACCATTTCCATCCTCTTCACTTGTGAGGTCAGACACTTCCTTCCTCCTTTAACATGCCACGAGGTAACCGACGGGCGACGTCGGGTTTTCGTCCGCATGAGCGTTCTAATGATGACGCATTAAAACAACTTCAAACGCGGTGTCTTCCTTCAGATAGCCAGTAGTGAAGGTCAGCCCTTCGAATCAATGCAGTTAACAATTGCTTGCTGCAACAAGACACACAGAAAAAAAAAATGAATCTGACGGCTAATTTTTCTATAAGCGCGGATATTTTGCAAGAAGAAAGGGAAAGAGACGTCCGATTCTTTGTTATCATAACTATATGAAGCCAGCTGACAACCCAAGAAAACCATAGGGCAAGTTATCTGTAGTTTTATTCCCCCCCCCCCTCCAAGTATAGAAATGATAAATTAAAGGAAGATGAGAGCAGTGGAACAAGCAACTAGCCGCAGGTGGGAGCCGAGCCCAATACATTCGCCATTTCTAGACTTTAACTACAAATAAGTTCCCCTATATTCTTGGTTTCATACAGTTATGATTACGAAATCGACCACCTCGGTTCCTCTTCTTGTCGTTCATTCCATAAAGAGGGCCTGGAATCCATCAGGTTTGATGCCTCCTGGAAGCATACGAGAATTTATTGGTCCGCTGCTTGCTCATGAAGTTCACGTATAACGGGAGGCCATCGCCCATAAGGATGTCCCACATTCGCCGCGATGGCCTGAGTGGCGCTGGCTTAACATTTTCAGGGTTGCACCACCCAAGGATATGGGCGTTGTAACAGCCGCTGCCGTAGCACAATTGGTAATGTATCGCGCGCGTTATGCTCCTGTTGTGGGTTTGAATCCCACCGGCGGCAAGTTGCTTTTACGTCAAATTTCACTTTCTTTTAATTCATCATTTGTACACTTCAATTAAGAATACAAATAACTTCCCCTATTCTTTCCTTGACTTTATTGTATGTTGTCTTTATATGGTCTCGAGCATTTTAGCACTTTGGCTGTGAGGATCCAAAACTATATAATCACTCTAATGCCGATCGGACAATTGCTTTGCATGCTATTATGTTTGCATCAGGTGTATCATCCTTTAGCTCACATCATAGACAACCAAGTTCATCTTGAACTGATCCAGATATGTTTTCTATATGCTTAGTCCAATTAAAATTGCCAATGATTGTTACACCGGGATACTTTGAGTAGTACGTTCAACTTCAACATACCTTAGGGCGTATGTATAGATTAAATCTGATTTTTTGTTGCAAATGTTCATGCTCACTGTTTTACATAGTATATACTAACTCTATGCTGCTTTATTTAGGTTAGATTCCGTGGCAAATTCACCACACCACTTTTCAAGAGTCATCGGTGATCAGTTGAGTAGGATTTTTTATTAATCACTTCACATATCAAAAAGGAACACTATCGTTTTCAAATAACCTGACTTCAATTGAAGGGGCCATATCCTTAATATATATTACAAATAAAGTTGCCCCTAATGTAGATGCTATATACTATGAGTCAGGGAGCCTTCATTCAAGTGCTGTGAAGGCTCTGGAGCACGTGGGCCAGGCGTGGCAAGCCGTTCGGCGTGACCTTCTCATCGCGGCCATTGCTTGTCAGCCCGTCTCGAACCCGGCCGACAGTTCCCTCACAAGGGCCTTCTAACAGTTTATGAGCTTTTGTAGCTCTGGTGGGTCTTCTTCATTGTGGAGCTACATGCTGATAATCTTCAACCAGTGCAGGTTGGTCTGGCAGGTTGCCACCAGCTCCGTAAACTTGTGTGGTGACATTTTCTCCCGAGGCCCCTGAGACGCATCCTTGCCAGAGGCGGCAATCTTATGCAGGCTGTTGCGGATGAAGGTATAAGCACGAGTGCTCTGGCCCAAGACGCGCTGAAGGTCCTCGATGTCTGAATCCGAGTCAAACTCCACAGTGCCTGCACGCTTTGTGGCAGGGTGAGCCTTGTGCGGGGATCGTCTTGGGAGGTCTCTGGGCTGGCCCCTGGGCGAGGACGTGTCTGACGGGCTCCAGATGAAGGACGAGTAGTCGTCCCCAAATTCCAGCAACTTCTTCACCTGGTCCTCACCTGCAGTCTGCTCGGAGTAGGTGGAGCAGGGCTCGGTGAAGTATAGTGAGTCCTGGGTTTCCGAGACTGAGTTCTTCTCCTCCACGTGGGCCAGGGTGGGCAACCGTGAGGACAGGTAGCTCTTGGAGCTGATGTACGGAGGGCAGTGCTTGTAGTTCTCTATGCCCAAAGACGAAGACGCATCGTGCAGAAAGGCAGTGGTGTATGCTGAAAGGAATGGGGTCGAGGTGAGTCTCAGGTGGCGTCCGCTGTCATCGCCACTTTTCTGGCGCTTATGCAACGACGGAGAGCCAGAGAGGGCCTCAGAGTCCGATCCAGCGATCAATCCCCGCAGGCCGCGGTTCTTCTGTAGCCGGCGGTCGGGTGACGAGAGGTCTTTCTGAGCAGTTACTGAGCTTGTACGTGGCCGATCATGTGCTGTGACTGTCGGCGTAGGAGCCATCAAATTCAGAGTCATTCCTGACGTCGAGTGTGGGCACAGCTGCAGAGATCCACATGGACCCCCCTCAGTGGCGCTCGAGCAACGCTCGCGCGAGCGTTTATTCCACAGATCTGCGTACAAGACAACTCTCGGTGCTGCTGCATCGCCTTCAGAGGGGACCGAGCCAGCCTGTACAACGGTCTCCACAAAACCAGTCCCAGACTTGCTGACAAGCGACATACTCCGTGACGTGTGCGGGCCGTGACTGATGCTGGCACAAGAAGAATTACGAGATGAGGCGGCTCCACCGGACTCGTCACCGGGTTCCTCGCACACGTCGTTTGTTGTGTGCTTGCCATTAGTATCGCTAGAACTGTCCCCGCGACCCTCATTGCCTCCTGTCACGGATGCGTCCTCTTCTGCCTCATCATTTGTAGCTGAAATCAAATGCGCTACCTCGCATTTCTGAAGACAGTGCCGCACCCGTCCAAACTTGCCGTCGACGCCGGTTGCACAGACCTTTACATCGCTACCAAGCTGTTTCAGCCCCGCAAAATTCATCAACTCGTCATCCAGCTGCCCTGCATCGCCCAGTACGTCATGTCCATTACGGTCCCAGGACGGTGCTTCTTTGAGCAGTGTCACCTTGTAGAAGTCGACGTTCGAGACGTTCGACTGGATGAGCGGTAACGCCTCGTACTTCCCTTTGTCGTACTCTTCGTCGGCCACCTTATACAGGGCAGCACTACTATCAACGACACCGGTTCCACGTTCATTGATATCGTCGCTTGCCAAGTCGTCGCAATGCTCCAGGAAGACCGATTCCGCCATCTCCGGGATGTAGCTGTAGATCCGGATGCAGTCCTCGCGGGAGAGCTGTGGCGAGCTCTCGGTCGAATTCCCAACGTCGTGGAACACCTCGAAGCACCGACTTCTCTTGCGAGCCATCTTAAGGTCCGTGTTGCCCGTCTGCCTAACCATGATGCCATTCTCGAGCTTTTCGGGTGGCACAGACTCGGTCAGAGGCACAAAGATTGAGGAGAGCTGATCCTCATCGCGGGGTTCCTTGATGCCATTGTTTCTGCTGCTGCCGATTTCCATGGTTCTGTCGCTTGCTGTGCTGCAGCCGCCGTCCCATCCACAGATCAGGCGCGGCTGCTTGGGCTTGGGCTCATCGCCGAAGCAGCGGTCACCTCCTTTGTCCCAAAGACCTCGTAACCCACGCAGAAGCTCTTCGAGCATGCGCTGCCACTCCATAGACCGGAGCGACAGGGCATGCCAACGCTTCTCGAGGTTTGCGGCGGCGCGTCTGATCCACTGGGCATCGTTGGCAAAGAATGGCTGTAGCGAGGAGGCGGGACACTGGGCGGCGCTGTCTAGGGCTGCTGGCTTGACATGGGATGGTGGGAGCTGCGGTGGAGTCGGGGCCGAGGTCTTGGCAGCCGCGTTCTTTCCCGCGCAGAGCGCCTCGCACTGCCTCATCATGGCCTTGACCAGCACGCTGCCACTGTCGATCTGCTGCAGAATGTGCAGATGAGCAAGCGAGATAGCTAGACTAGAGCAAGTAGCAGAAACACGCTTGCTTGCCTCGCTTGCTTGCACTTTGTCTTCTTCTTCTTTCAACTTCTAGCAACGAGACTGGGACGGGATTGGTCATGGTTCGCAATGGAAACATAATATGAAATTCTTGTTGCCTGCTAACTTATTAAGCAGTATAATACCTATATTTAAATAGTAGTGATCACAAATTATTTTTCTTTTGTTTTCTTTTCCTGGAAAATGGTCATGCCAAGTTTGACGAAGATGAAGATTATGAAAATAATGCGATATACTGTTAATGACGACGAAAAGATGTTAACATGAGACTTTCCCTGCCACATTTATTTGACACACTTCCTTTCCGACTTGACCAAGGGTACTTGCACCAAAAGATGAAATAATAATGGCCTAGAGAGGAAGGCCCATACGCGATAGGGGCTGCTCTAAGTTTGTCTTTCTTTCGGTATTATAGTTTCTGCAATAGAGGAGGAAATGGTCCAGTTATTCTACATCCCCACATGACGCACAAATGTTCTATGGTGGGAGTCCACAACTACTCAAGTACAGATTGAATTGGGGTATCCTAAATCGTGTTAGGATAATTGAAACTTTGCATTGCCGACAGGGACACGACCGGACATTCTAGGGGAACGCTAAGTATCCGTAATCGGGTGCAGCAAGGAGGGGCTCATTTTTCTAACCTAGGGCTTGTCGTCTTCGGAATTTTGTCGCTGCCAGCAGTGTAAGGAAGAGTATATATATAAAAAAACTAGTGGCCCACCAAGCGCTGCCTTTGCCAATCTGTCTGCAATGTCATTAAAGGATCGAACCTGAAAGGTTTTCCAGAAAAAATGAGTGAACATGTGTACATAATGGTTTTCAACCCTCCGAATTCGAATATCGTATCGAAATTGAGCGAAAGAAAGCGCAAATATATTTTATTTCGACGAAAAGTGCAGCAGCGGACACGCCCAGCTCGCGCGTCTCGTTTCCGAGTGTGATTGGTCGGGCGCCTCGTGACGTCAACTCTAGTGACCGAGCAGTGCCGCTACACATGAAGCGCGGTGCCAGGTAGTTTGGTGCTGTAATGGAAAATTAAGAGGTAATGGAAAATTTAGAGAGCCTGCGTTTTTCTGAGGAGTTCGGCGTTACTCCCTACATGTACGAGCCGAGTGCGAAGAGCCGGCCTCTCGAAGAAGCAAACGATGCTGGTGCGAGCAGTCGTTTCGACGCGAACGAAAGCGAAGTCTTGGGATCTCTTCGTGTTGGAAATGCTCTTTGGTGAGTATGTTTTTTGCAAAGCGATCTAGTGATCTCGCCGATCTTTCGCCGATCTAGTGAGCTCGTTTCCGGTCAAACAACTGTAGTGTTGTGTTCCTGCATGCCTCCTCGTGGAACGTAAGCGGGGATGCGATCGTCGGCATTTGTGCGCTGCCCAAAGCTGTCGGCAATCTACAAAGACGGTTTAAACGCGTGAAAAGCTTCCCGGTTCATGCAGTACGTGTAGTGACCTTCATCTGTGCGTCATCCGCACACTACTCGTAACCGAAGTCGTAAAGGCGGCGAATTCCGTCGGCTACGTGAGGCGGTCGGTTTCTCGCTGTGTGCGAGAGAAGGGGGGAGCGTAGCGTCCTGGCGTGCGCCGGCTTCCCAGCACATACAAACTCTACATTTGCACTGCGTTATGGTAGCTGCATGCAGGCTGTTTTACAACACACGTGCAAATAGAAAATTCGCGGCGCTTGGCGACGAAACCTGCGTCAAGGGCGGTAGATAAACATGCACCTTCTGTTGCGGTGACGAGCTCCTTGTGTACGCGAACACTGACGGCACTGCGCCGGGCCTTAGACGAGCCGACTTGACTGGCAAACCCAACGCACGTTTTAATGATAAATTCTCGTGATAATCGTCGTCACGGAAGTGGTTGGAGCACAGCACTGTTGTTCTTGAGGGCTTGAAATTCTTTCGCTTCACAGCAGCCTCCCACTTCGTTAAAAGCTTCTTGTCTTGTGGGAAGCAATGGAAGACAACATCGTCGCGGCCGCTGGGGCTCGTGCAACCGTAGGCTGCACAGAAAGCCGGCATGATCGGCCCACCACTTCAGTTGATGCTGCGCACGTTGACTACCACTCTACATACACGCAGACGCACCAACAAAGGAATGCAGGGTCGATCGAAGCAGATTACGATGGCACGCACGCAGAAACAAGCATGGTCAGGCACGGTCGCGCAGGCTGCGAAGAAACAAAACACTAGAGTTGACGTCACAACACCGCGGTTTCCGGTCTCCGCTTGCATCGTCAGCGTCAGCAGCAGCGCGCGGCATTCGACGGGCGGCGGAGCTACAGCGCAATGTTAACCGACGATTACGTCGCTCCTAATTGAAAAAAAACCCCCAAATTTTATCTACATGGTTTATAAGGTTCCCGCATCCGTATATGAGCGTCTTATTGAATTCGACAGATTCTTCAGCTTCCCTTTAAGAGCTAGTCGACAATGTCCAGGCATCCACAAAAACCGAATTTATTTAATACGAGATTGCGAAAAAAAGAGTAGCAACCGCTGTATTGGGGAATTTTTTGTGCTTTCTAGCGACTTAAGAATTGACAGGCAGTCTGCGAGCAATATTTAGTGCAACACATTGTTGGGAATTTTGTATAGGGCGAAGCACATGGCGATGGATTCGGCCACATAAATTGCAGTATAATACGCAAGATGGATAGCAAAGCTCTATGATAGTGTTTTGGAGCAAATGCCTTTCGCCGATTTCTCATCTTTCTTCGAAGCGTCCGTGGACACTACATCATGTGAGGAAAATTTTCCAGATACTCATTGAAGAGTACGACTAGCGTCTGTTTGGCCATGAATTTAGCATTCTTTAAAAAGAGGTAATGAAACTTACAAGTATTATATGTTTTTGTTGAAGTGACACATTGAAGTCATCGTAGGTTGAGCTTCTTTTTTTTTTTCGCTAAAGCACTCCGTAAACAGGACCTGGGGTATCTTGTATCTTGGCCACATAGAACCAAAATATAGCGCCGGTTGTGCGACAAACACCGGGCAACTTCTCCCAGTAATATTTTCGTATATATACTCTAGGAAATGTTTTTATTGTTAGCATGTGACATCTCGATGCTAAATCTGGTATGTTTGGCTCTAGATACAGGAAAGAGTTCGCAACATAGTTTGGGACGCCAGGACACTGACGTAGGACCCGTCTCTATCTTAAATAAAGGTTGCGACTTATAACTTGGAGGGCCAGATATCTACACACAACCAAATTCAAGAACTTGTCTAGGCATACCAAACTTCCAGTTGTATTTTCTTGTCAACCGGCCGAGAGCGACTTCACTGTTTCTAATGGATGGATGGATGAAAAATTTTAATGAAGGTCCTGAGGTACGCGACTCAGCGCGCTGCGGGCCGCTCCCACGTTGGGACAGTCAGGCCATGCCCGACCGCCGCATCGTGGGCCCTCTGGACAGCCCATAGTTGCGCCCTGGCATCGGGGCTCGTGATAGCGGAGAGCCACTCCTCCTAATTGATTTGTTCTGTACCTCGTAATGAGGGGCAACGCCAGAGCATATGGTCTAGGCTAGCCAAGTCATTGCAGTGCCTGCAAGAACTAGTGGCATAAGTGTCGGGATAAAGCTTGTGGAATAAAGCCGGGCTTGGATACGAGCCTGTTTGCAATAATCTGAGGGTCAATGCCTGCGCTCTATTCCCCTTCCTCACAAAGCTTGTGAGGAAGGGGAAAGTCTCTCCTGCTTGGAGATGAAATTTAGTGCTGCGTAATTTCATTGTATGCGGTCAGTTGATCTCTGTTCTCCACCACTGCGGCCCGGCGGAGGAGTTCTCCATGGTCGCGGAAAGCGAGACCTCGCGCCTTGGAGTGGGCCAGCTCGTTGAGGTTTGTGGGGCCTCCCATGATGAATCCCATGTGAGCAGGGAGCCACGTGAGAGTTTAGGTGGCGATGCTTTTGCCGTCGAGGATGCGACAGGCTTCCTTACACACAGCGCCAACGCTGAAGGCGCGGATGGCTTGCCCTGGAATCGCTGAAGATACTGGCATGTTTATCGTCCAGGAAGGCCAAGGCAATGGCCACTTGCTCGGCCGCACGCGACGACGTGCTTTGTACCGAAGCGGCGTTAACAGTTAAACCCCTGTGGTTGACCGACACTATACCGTGAAATTGTTGCTGTTGCCATACTGGGCCGCGTAAACTGTTTCTAATAGGATTTTTTTATACGAGGGTGCCAACGTGGGCCAGGGTTTCGAGCATGAAGCTGTTGTTGTTGTTGTTGTTGTCCTGAGTGGCCGTGGCACATACCCACAGTGGGGGATTGGCCAAGAATCGGGCGGTTTAATTAGGTGCCTAAAAATAAGAATAATAACAAGGGAGTTAACAATTTGGGCGTGTGAGTTTAAAAATAAACGTTTTGTGTTTGGAGAAAAAAGGAAATAATCAGATGAAAACCGGGTATAAGATAATAATAATAATAATATTAATTACAATAATAATTAATAACGGATAAGAAATAAAAGAAAGCTATGGTTGGGAGGGAGAACGATCAATCTAACATGGAAATCGATTGGTTTCAATTAGGTAATTTTGGATCGCCAAGCAAACATTTCTGTGGCTGAACCCAACAATGGAGGCTCCAAAAGATAGGATCACAGGCACTGATAAAGTTAGACCAATAGAGCGAAGCGGGATTTCGAGTAGTCGTTTTCTTATAATAGAAAAACGTCTGCAAGACAACAAGAAATGGTTGATTGTCTCCGATTCGCCATAGAATGAGCATAATGGTGAGGGGACCAGACCAGACCTGTGGAGGTAGAAGTTCAATGCAGGTATACGGCAGCGCAGCTTCGTGATGGACACTTCAATTTTCCGTGTTCGGCAAAAATCTGTTCCAAGGGTGCAGGAGATGTCCGTAATCCACAGAGTTAGTAATTTCGGAGCCTGATACTGACTGTATAATGATACTCCTGCGAAATCTAGCTGCAGTAACATAAGCAGTCAAAGGGCAGCAAGGAAGAATCGGGCCACTTATCGATGCCTTGGCTAGAGAGTCTGCAATTTCATTAATGATTAGTCCTTTATGGCCAGGCACCCAAATCAAACGCACGCTTCTCAAGTAATCAGGTACCAATGATTGAAATGTCCTCATCACGCGAGAATCACTAGAAGCAGTAAGGGATGAGCACAATGATAAAGAATCAGTGACTATCACGGCTGATGTAATTGATGGTCCTAATTTGCGTAATGCCAGCACCACGGCCATGAATTCGGCTAAAAAAATCGGTATGAAATCTGGCAGCCGAAGAGAAAATGTCCAATCGAGAATCGGGGAAAATATTCCTACACCTGACTTTTCTTCACATTGTGAAGCATCTGTAGCAATTACAACGTTTGTTTGAAGGTTTTTCAGGTGATCTTGTAATATACCGTCTAGAATACGGTGTGGAAGCTGTGGCGGCCACTTCATCTTCCTCTCGGCGGTGACAGGCAAGAGCTGGTGCCGTGAGTCATGCTAAAGCACAATCGCAACGACATCGGGTCCAAGAATCGGGATGAAGTGGAGCGCATTTTGTGTTATTTTTCGTTTCTTTTGATCTTATCAAAATTTATCATTGATGTTTCTTTTTAGGTAGCCCTAATCTTCCTGCTTACTCGTCCGATTCTTGGCCAAAAATTCCACAGTGGGTATGAAGCAGCCATTAAGGCAAATCTACAAACCGACAAGCTGGTGCCAGCCAGCCGGAATTAGAACCCGGGTTTACACTGCACTTGCGCCTGAAGGCTGTTTCACATGCAGCGACTGGGGCGAGAAAAA
Source organism: Dermacentor variabilis (assembly GCF_050947875.1). Taxonomy (NCBI): domain Eukaryota; kingdom Metazoa; phylum Arthropoda; class Arachnida; order Ixodida; family Ixodidae; genus Dermacentor; species Dermacentor variabilis. The sequence goes on from NW_027460346.1 coordinate 7,070,173, forward strand.
AAGATCCGTGATGTCGCTCGGGTGGAAGAGCGATTTTTGTTGAAATATTTAACATGCGTCGACGACGGCGTGATTTCTGTGGCAGCGACAACGAAAAGTTTCCGCCTGCCCTCAAAGTATTAATGGCCCCTGTACTGTTACAATAAAACAACACGGGAACGAGCCAGATGTTTAGCTTTTGTTATTTATTGAACAGTACAGTAAATACAGCATGCGTTGAGGTCTATGTCTTTAAGATCGGTTAGTCGGCAACTTCGGAGACACGTCGTAATATTAGATTTCGCAGAAAACGTCTATTTCGAAGGCGTTTTCTGTCGCCTCCCTTCAAAATCGCGACGATCACTGTGACTGCCTTGACGGTGGTACCAAATGACGGCGGAGCCTATGTAGCGGGGAGCTGAGGCCATCGTGTCAGTAGCAGAGCAACGCAAATCGCTGCGTTGTTGACTGAAAATCGCGCCACGTTAGACAGCCTTGACGCATGGCCCGCCGCTTCGCTCCGAGATGGACCTCGGACCTACGGGAAGCCATGACTCCTAGCGTCGATCCCACAGTTAAGCCCACACGGAAAAGGTGTATTTATCTGCTCTGATCAGACACGTTTACCGACTGAATGCACCATTGTGTAAGGATGACCGACCCCTGCCTTCTTTTTTTATGTTGTCTATGTATTTTATGCCTTTTACGACTCGCTGTAGCACATTTAAATGTTTGTCTGTCGCAATAGTGAGTCAGCTGACAGGCAGCGCAGCAAGTCGTTTTCCATGTGCTTTCACCTGTGTTTATTTCTTTAGCGCAGTTGCCGCCTGAAAATGAATGAGCAACTAGCCGATGATTTCACGTTATTTAACCATATATAGCCGTTTCTACCGCAATGTACAGGGTGTGCCCACTCTCATGCACCAAGATACAAATATATGCAAATACTACATAGCTGGACCGAAACATGGTAATGTAGTACGCGCGTCGCTTTCCGAAGGCCACACCACTGCGCCATGACTGCGCGTTCGCGGTCGCCATGGAGGTCGCGGAGAGCGGCGGGCAGTCGAGAGTTCTCGCCCTCTCTCGAGATGCCTCGGGAGCCCGCGAGAATTCCCGCGCGTTGTAGTCGTTGTTCCGCCCAGGCTGCTAGGGTGCCTCGATGCGCGCTACCGGCTGCTGGGAGACAGCGCGCGCGCCGGTCGGGCTCGCCGACGAGAGCATTGACCTCACCGCCCACGTGACGACTTCGGCGCCTGTGATTGGCTCGCTCGGGTTTGCGGAAACGTGACGCCGCGAAAAAAATGGGTTCGGTTTGTTAAGATCTTTTACAAGATCTTAACAAGGCGGGAACATACAAGTACATTCATACAAACATACAGTTCAAGCAGTCATTCCAACGCTTGCATTCAACATGGCAAAAGGACAGACACAATGCATGAAAAAATGAGCAAATAAACTATGTGCAGTTGAGTCATGAATGCAGATGCGCCTGAAAACGGGATAACGAATTTAGTGTAACGACTTCATCAAGTTTATTCCAATCAACTATTGTTCTTGTAAAATAAAAGTATTTGAAGCAGTTGTTCTGTGGTGTTAACGAGGTTACTACTAGGGAGTGTTTATGACGAGTAGCATAACCAGTCAAAGGTGTTCAGATGTGCGAGGTATCAATATGGTATTGGCCATTCACTAGCTGAAAAAATAATTTTAATCGGGAAACACGATCATTGTTCTGTAATCGAAGAGAAGCCACTACGTTTAAGGAGATTTATTATTGAAGTTCGACCGTAAGAATTGTAGATAAATCGGACAGCTTTCTTTGTGAAATGCTTCCGCCACTTGCCTTGTATTGCTACCATTGTGCGCAAACCGGATTTTTGTGTCGTCAAAGAACGGTTTACACTCGCATTCGAAATAGTGCTTTGCCAGGTTTGTAGATTTCTTGTCTGAAGAATTCTGGTGCTCCTATAGCATCACATTAATGCATCGGCCTGTCTGCCCTATCTACGTAAGGCCGCAGGACAAAGGGATTTTGTAAACAACAGCAATCTCACAGGGCACGGGCTTTTTTCCATCGTATATATTACAGCCTGTCTTCTTCCCTATTCCTATTCTCTTTAGACAGCTGCTCCCACGTTACCAACTTTATTAGGAGCTGAAAACAAAACTTTGACAGCAGATCTGGCCCGTATACTTTTTTTAAATCTGTGTGAGAAAGAATGAACGTAGGGAATTACCGCTACTTTTTTACTCCTTTCAACCGGGCTACTACGCTGCTCCAAGTCGCGTTTGGAGGACTTTAACTTAATGAGGCTTTTTCCTGCACATGACACAAGGACCACGTCCTTGAAACCGGCCTCCCTGCATCGATGTACCTGTGCCTTGAGACTACTGCTAATTTTATGACGACAAAGCTTCTTGAATGCCATACCTATGCAGCCGGGGACAATCCCATTTTTTTACAACTTTTCAGTGGCGTGACCTGCAGTTCAACAGGGGCTTCTCGCTTCTAGGGGAGTACTGCGAACACAGCTGGTCTTGTTCGAAGGTTAGCTTCAAAATCTAAGTATTGCAGTATGCTATGTTTTAGGACTTCATGCGTGAATTTGAGTCCGGAACCGTTTTGTTGAAAAACATCAAGGATCATGTGGCACACTTCCAGGTTCGAGGGATTCGACAGGCACGATAAGATCTTCTACGTGCCTAAAAAAGGGGCGTAAAATCACCGGCTAATTGTTTCTCCACTTCTTTGTCGACACGGCTAAGAAAAATATTACTTAGGACTGGAGCTACTTTGGCACCTATACACACACCAGACTTTTTGCATGCATGTTTTGGCCTTCCTAAACAACGTACGTATTCTTGAGGTAGAAAGACAGGAGTTCTATGAAAACTTATGGCGAACCACCAACTCGCCCAATCTGCCGTTCTTTTTAGCCCAATTTTTTCCAAGAGAATCGGCGTAGGGCGCTTTAGGTTCTGGGACGTTTCGCATGAAATGACCCATCTGTGAGCGCCAAAGCGTGAAGTCTTGCGCCCGCTGTATTCTTATTGGTTCCTATAGGGTGTGACGTCATACCGCCATTTCCCTCCTCTTCACTTGTGAGGTCAGACACTTCCTTCCTCCTTTAACATGCCACGAGGTAACCGACGGGCGACGTCGGGTTTTCGTCCGCATGAGCGTTCTAATGATGACGCATTAAAACAACTTCAAACGCGGTGTCTTCCTTCAGATAGCCAGTAGTGAAGGTCAGCCCTTCGAATCAATGCAGTTAACAATTGCTTGCTGCAACAAGACACACAGAAAAAAAAAATGAATCTGACGGCTAATTTTTCTATAAGCGCGGATATCTTGCAAGAAGAAAGGGAAAGAGACGTCCGATTCTTTGTTAATCACAACTATATGAAGCCAGCTGATAACCCAAGAAAACCATAGGTCAAGTTATTTGTAGATTTAATTCCCCCCCCCCCCCAAGTATAGAAATGATAAATTAAAGGAAGATGAGAGCAGTGGAACAAGCAACTAGCCGCAGGTGGGAGCCGAGCCCACAACATTCGCCATTTCTAGACTTTAACTACAAATAAGTTCCCCTATATTCTTGGTTTCATACAGTTATGATTACGAAATCGACCACCTCGGTTCCTCTTCTTGTCGTTCATTCCATAAAGAGGGCCTGGAATCCATCAGGTTTGATGCCTCCTGGCAGCATACGAGAATTTATTGGTCCGCTGCTTGCTCATGAAGTTCACGTATAACGGGACGCCATCGCCCATAAGGATGTCCCACATTCGCCGCGATGGCCTGAGTGGCGCTGGCTTAACATTTTCAGGGTTGCACCACCCAAGGATATGGGCGTTGTAACAGCCGCTGCCGTAGCACAATTGGTAATGTATCGCGCGCGTTATGCTCCTGTTGTGGGTTTGAATCCCACCGGCGGCAAGTTGCTTTTACGTCAAATTTCACTTTCTTTTAATTCATCATTTGTACACTTCAATTAAGAATACAAATAACTTCCCCTATTCTTTCCTTGACTTTATTGTATGTTGTCTTTATATGGTCTCGAGCATTTTAGCACTTTGGCTGTGAGGATCCAAAACTATATAATCACTCTAATGCCGATCGGACAATTGCTTTGCATGCTATTATGTTTGCATCAAGTGTATCATCCTTTAGCTCACATCATAGACAACCAAGTTCATCTTGAACTGATCCAGATATGTTTTCTATATGCTTAGTCCAATTAAAATTGCCAATGATTGTTACACCGGGATACTTTGAGTAGTACGTTCAACTTCAACATACCTTAGGGCGTATGTATAGATTAAATCTGATTTTTTGTTGCAAATGTTCATGCTCATTGTTTTACATAGCATATACTAACTCTATGCTGCTTTATTTAGGTTAGATTCCGTGGCAAATTCACCACACCACTTTTCAAGAGTCATCGGTGATCAGTTGAGTAGGATTTTTTATTAATCACTTCACATATCAAAAAGGAACACTATCGTTTTCGAATAACCTGACTTCAATTGAAGGGGCCATATCCTTAATATATATTACAAATAAAGTTGCCCCTAATGTAAATGCTATATACTATGAGTCAGGGAGCCTTCATTCAAGTGCTGTGAAGGCTCTGGAGCACGTGGGCCAGGCGTGGCAAGCCGTTCGGCGTGACCTTCTCATCGCGGCCATTGCTTGTCAGCCCGTCTCGAACCCGGCCGACAGTTCCCTCACAAGGGCCTTCTAACAGTTGATGAGCTTTTGTAGCTCTGGTGGGTCTTCTTCATTGTGGAGCTACATGCTGATAATCTTCAACCAGTGCAGGTTGGTCTGGCAGGTTGCCACCAGCTCCGTAAACTTGTGTGGTGACATTTTCTCCCGAGGCCCCTGAGACGCATCCTTGCCAGAGGCGGCAATCTTATGCAGGCTGTTGCGGATGAAGGTATAAGCACGAGTGCTCTGGCCCAAGACGCGCTGAAGGTCCTCGATGTCTGAATCCGAGTCAAACTCCACAGTGCCTGCACGCTTTGTGGCAGGGTGAGCCTTGTGCGGGGATCGTCTTGGGAGGTCTCTGGGCTGGCCCCTGGGCGAGGACGTGTCTGACGTGCTCCAGATGAAGGACGAGTAGTCGTCCCCAAATTCCAGCAACTTCTTTACCTGGTCCTCACCTGCAGTCTGCTCGGAGTAGGTGGAGCAGGGCTCGGTGAAGTATAGTGTGTCCTGGGTTTCCGAGACTGAGTTCTTCTCCTCCACGTGGGCCAGGGTGGGCAACCGTGAGGACAGGTAGCTCTTGGAGCTGATGTACGGAGTGCAGTGCTTGTAGTTCTCTATGCCCAAAGACGAAGACGCATCGCGCAGAAAGGCAGTGGTGTATAGTGAAAGGAATGGGGTCGAGGTGAGTCTCAGGTGGCGTCCGCTGTCATCGCCACTTTTCTGGCGCTTATGCAACGACGGAGAGCCAGAGAGGGCCTCGGAGTCCGATCCAGCGATCAATCCCCGCAGGCCGCGGGACTTCTGCAGCCGGCGGTCGGGTGACGAGAGGTCTTTCAGAGCAGTTACTGAGCTTGTACGTGGCCGAACGTGTGCTGTGACTGTCGGCGTAGGAGCCATCAAATTCAGAGTCATTCCTGACGTCGAGTGTGGGCACAGTTGCAGAGATCCACATGGACCCCCCTCAGTGGCGCTCGAGCAACGCTCGCGCGAGCGTTTATTCCACAGATCTTCGTACAAGACAACTCTCGGTGCTGCTGCATCGCCTTCAGAGGGGACCAAGCCAGCCTGTACAACGGTCTCCACAAAACCAGTCCCAGACTTGCTGAGAAGCGACATACTCCGTGACGTGTGCGGGCCGTGACTGATGCTGGCACAAGAAGAATTACGAGATGAGGCGGCTCCACCGGACTCGTCACCGGGTTCCTCGCACACGTCGTTTGTTGTGTGCTTGCCATTAGTATCGCTAGAACTGTCCACGCGACCCTCATTGCCTCCTGTCACGGATGCGTCCTCTTCTGTCTCATCATTTGTAGCTGAAATCAAATGCGCTACCTCGCATTTCTGAAGACAGTGCCGCACCCGTCCAAACTTGCCGTCGACGCCGGTTGCACAGACCTTTACATCGCTACCAAACTGTTTCAGCCCCGCAAAATTCATCAACTCGTCATCCAGCTGGCCTGCATCGCCCAGTACGTCATGTCCATTACGGTCCCAGGACGGTGCTTCTTTGAGCAGTGTCACCTTGTAGAAGTCGACGTTCGAGACGTTCGACTGGATGAGCGGTAACGCCTCGTACTTCCCTTTGTCGTACTCTTCGTCGGCCACCTTATACAGGGCAGCACTACTATCAACGACACCGGTTCCACGTTCATTGATATCGTCGCTTGCCAAGTCGTCGCAATGCTCCAGGAAGACCGATTCCGCCATCTCCGGGATGTAGCTGTAGATCCGGATGCAGTCCTCGAGGGAGAGCTGTGGCGAGCTCTCGATCGAAGTCTCAACATCGTGGAGCACCTCGAAGCGCCGCCTTCTCTTGCGAGCCATCTTAAGGTCCGTGTTGCCCGTCTGCCTAACCATGATGCCATTCTCGAGCTTTTCGGGTGGCACAGACTCGGTCAGAGGCACAAAGATTGAGGAGAGCTGATCCTCATCGCGGGGTTCCTTGATGCCATTGTTTCTGCTGCTGCCGATTTCCATGGTTCTGTCGCTTGCTGTGCTGCAGCCGCCGTCCCATCCACAGATCAGGCGCGGCTGCTTGGGCTTGGGCTCATCGCCGAAGCAGCAGTCACCTCCTTTGTCCCAGAGACCTCGCAACCCACGCAGAAGCTCTTCGAGCATGCGCTGCCACTCTATAGACCGGAGCGACAGGGCATGCCAACGCTTCTCGAGGTTTGCGGCGGCGCGTCTGATCCACTGGGCATCGTTGGCAAAGAATGGCTGTAGCGAGGAGGCGGGACACTGGGCGGCGCTGTCTAGGGCTGCTGGCTTGACATGGGATGGTGGGAGCTGCGGTGGAGTCGGCGCCGAGGTCTTGGCAGCCGCGTTCTTTCCCGCGCAGAGCGCCTCGCACTGCCTCATCATGGCCTTGTCCAGCACGCTGCCACTGTTGATCTGCTGCAGAATGTGCAGATGAGCAAGCGAGATAGCTAGAATAGAGCAAGTAGCAGAAACACGCCTGCTTGCCTCGCTTGCTTGCACTTTGCCTTCTTCTTCTTTCAACTTCTAGCAACGAGACTGGGACGGGATTGGTCATCGTTCGCAATGGAAACATAATATGAAATTCTTGTTGCCTGCTAACTTATTAAGCAGTATAATACCTATATTTAAATATTAGTGATCACAAATTATTTTTCTTTTGTTTTCTTTTCCTGGAAAGTGGTCATGCCAAGTTGGACGAAGATGTAGATTATGAAAATAATGCGATATAATGTTAATGATGATGATGACGAAAAGATGTTAACATGAGAGTTTCCCTGCCACATTTATTTGACACACTTCCTTTCCGACTTGACCAAGGGTACTTGCACCAAAAGATGAAATAATAATGGCCTAGAGAGGAAGGCCCATACGCGATAGGGGCTGCTCTAAGTTTGTCTTTCTTTCGGTATTATAGTTTCTGCAATAGAGGAGGAAATGGTCCAGTTATTCTACATCCCCACATGACGCACAAATGTTCGATGGTGGGAGTCCACAACTACTCAGGTACAGATTTAATTGGGGTATCCTAAATCGTGTTAGGATAATCGAAACTTTGCGTTGCCGACAGGGACACGACCGGACATTCTAGGGGAACGCTAAATATCCGTAATCGGGTGCAGCAAGGAGGGGCTCATTTTTCTAACCTAGGGCTTGTCGTCTTCGGAATTTTGTCGCTGCCAGCAGTGTAAGGAAGAGTATATATATAAATAAACTAGTGGCCCACCAAGCGCTGCCTTTGCTAATCTGTCTGCAATCTCATTAAAGGATCGAAGCTGAAAGGTTTTCCAGAAAAAATGAGTGAACATGTGTACATAATGGTTTTCAACCCTCCGAATTCGAATATCGTATCGAAATTGAGCGAAAGAAAGCGCAAATATATTTTATTTCGACGAAAAGTGCAGCAGCGGACAAGCCCAGCTCGCGCGTCTCGTTTCCGACTGTGATTGGTCGGGCGCCTCGTGACGTCAACTCTAGTGACCGACCACTGCCGCTACACATGAAGCGCGGTGCCAGGTAGTTTGGTGCTGTAATGGAAAATTAAGAGGTAATGGAAAATTTAGAGAGCCCGCGTTTTTCTGAGGAGTTCGGCGTCACTCCCTCAAGTACGAGCTGATTGCGAAGAGCCGGCCTCTCGAAGAAGCAAACGATGCAGGTACGAGCAGTGCTTTCGACGCGAACGAAAGCAAAGTCTTGGGATCTCCTCGTGTTGGAAATGCTCTTTGGTGAGTATGTTTTTTGCAAAGCGATCTAGTGATCTCGCCGATCTTTCGCCGATCTAGTGAGCTCGTTTCCGGTCAAACAACTGTAGTGTTGTGTTCCTGCATGCCTCCTCGTGGAACGCAAGCGGGGATGCGATCGTCGGCATTTGTGCGCTGTCCAAAGCTGTCGGCAATCTACAAAGACGGTTTAAACGCGTGAAAAGCTTCCCGGTTCATGCAGTACGTGTAGTGACCTTCATCTGTGCGCCATCCGCACACAACTCGTAACCGAAGTCGTAAAGGCGGCGAATTCCGTCGGCTACGTGAGACGGTCGGTTTCTCGCTGTGCTCGAGAGAAGGGGGGAGCGTAGCGTCCTGGCGTGCGCCGGCTTTCCAGCACATACAAACTCTACATTTGCACTGCGTTATGGTAGCTGCATGCAGGCTGTTTTACAACACACGTGCAAATAGAAAATTCGCGGCGCTTGGCGACGAAACCTGCGTCAAGGGTGGTAGATAAACATGCACCTTCCGTTGCGGTGACGAGCTCCTTGTGTACGCGAACACTGACGGCACTGCGCCGGGCCTTAGACGAGCCGACTTGACTGGCGAACCGAACGCACGTCTTAATGATAAATTCTCGTGATAATCGTCGTCACGGAAGTAGTTGGAGCACAGCACTGTTGTTCTTGAGGGCTTGAAATTCTTTCGCTTCACAGCAGCCTCCCACTTCGTTAAAAGCTTCTTGTCTTGTGGGAAGCAATGGAAGACAACATCGTCGCGGCCGCTGGTGCTCGTGCAACCTTAGGCTGCACAGAAAGCCGGCATGATCGGCACACCACTTCAGTTGATGCTGCGCACGTTGACTACCACTCTACATACACGCAGACGCACCAACAAAGGAATGCAGGGTCGATAGAAGCAGATTACGATGGCACGCACGCAGAAACAAGCATGGTCAGGCACGGTCGCGCAGGCTGCGAAGGAACAAAACACTAGAGTTGACGTCACAACACCGCGGTTTCCGGTCTCCGCTTGCATCGTCAGCGTCAGCAGCAGCGCGCGGCATTCGACGGGGGGCGGAGCTACAGCGCAATTTTAACCGACGATTACGTCGCTCCTAATTGAAAAAAAAAAACCCCAAATTTTACCTACATGGTTTATAAGGTTCCCGCATCCGTATATGAGCGTCTTATTGAATTCGACAGACTCTTCAGCTTCCCTTTAAGAGCTAGTGGACAATGTCCAGGTATCCACAAAAACCGAATTTATTTAATACGAGATTGCGAAAAAAAGAGTAGCAACCGCTGCATTGGGGAATTTTTTGTGCTTTCTAGCGACTTAAGAATTGACAGGCAGTCTGCGAGCAATATTTAGTGCAACACATTATGGGAATTTTGTATAGGGCGAAGCACATGGCGATGGATTCGGCCACATAAATTGCAGTATAATCCGCAAGATGGATAGCAAAGCTCTATGATAGTGTTTTGGAGCAAATGCCTTTCGCCGATTTCTCATCTTTCTTCGAAGCGTCCGTGGACACTACATGATCTGAGGAAAATTTTCCAGATACTCATTGAAGAGTACGACTAGCGTCTGTTTGGCCATGAATTTAGCATTCTTTAAAAAGAGGTAATGAAACTTACAAGTATTATATGTTTTTGTTGAAGTGACACATTGAAGTCATCGTAGGTAGAGCTTCTTTTTTTTTTCGCTAAAGCACTCCGTAAACAGGACCTGGGGGATCTTGTATCTTGGCCACATAGAACCAAAATATAGCGCCGGTTGTGCGACAAACACCGGGCAACTTCTCCCAGTAATATTTTCGTATATATACTCTAAGAAATGTTTTTATTGTTAGCATGTGACATCTCGATGCTAAATCTGGTATGTTTGGCTCTAGATACAGCAAAGAGTTTGCAACATTGTTTGGGACGCCAGGACACTGACGTAGGACCCGTCTCTATCTTAAATAAAGGTTGCGACTTATAACTTGGAGGGCCAGATATCTACACACAACCAAATTCAAGAACTTGTCTAGGCATACCAAACTTCCAGTTGCATTTTCTTGTCAACCGGCCGAGAGCGACTTCACTTTTTCTAATGGATGGATGGATGCAAAATTTTAATGAAGGTCCTGAAATACGCGACTCAGCGCGCTGCGGGCCGCTCCCACGTTGGGACAGTCAGGCCATGCCCGACCGCCGCATCGTGGGCCCTCTGGACAGCGCATAGTTGCGCACTGGCATCGGGGCTCGTGATAGCGGAGAGCCACTCCTCCTAATTGATTTGTTCTGTACCTCGTAATGAGGGGCAACGCCAGAGCATATGGTCTAGGCTAGCGAAGTCATTGCAGTGCCTGCAAGAACTAGTGTCATAAGTGTCGGGATAAAGCTTGTGGAATAAAGCCGGGCTTGGATGCGAGCCTGTTTGCAATAATCTGAGGGTCAATGCCTGCGCTCTATCCCCTTCCTCACAAGCTTTGTGAGGAAGGGGAAAGTCTCTCCTGCTTGGAGATAAAATTTAGTGCTGCGTAATTTCATTGTATGCGGTCAGTTGATCTCTGTTCTCCACCACTGCGGCCCGGCGGAGGAGTTCTCCATGGTCGCGGAAAGCGAGACCTCGCGCCTTGGAGTGGGCCAGCTCGTTGAGGTTTGTGGGGCCTCCCATGATGAATCCCATGTGAGCAGGGAGCCACGTGAGAGTTTGGGTGGCGATGCTTTTGCCGTCGAGGATGCGACAGGCTTCCTTACACACAGCGCCAACGCTGAAGGCGCGGATGGCTTGCCCTGGAATCGCTGAAGATACTGGCATGTTTATCGTCCAGGAGGGCCAAGGCAATGGCCACTTGCTCGGCCGCACGCGACGACGTGCTTTGTACCGAAGCGGCGTTTACAGTTAAACCCCTGTGGTTGACCGACACTATACCGTGAAATTGTTGCTGTTGCCATACTGGGCCGCGTAAACTGTTTCTAATAGGATTTTTTCATACGAGGGTGCCAACGTGGGCCAGGGTTTCGAGCATGAAGCTGTTGTTGTTGTTGTCCTGAGTGGCCGTGGCACATACCCACGGTGGGGGATTGGCCAAGAATCGGGCGGTTTAATTAGGTGCCTAAAAATATTAATAATAACAAGGGAGTTAACAATTTGGGCGTGTGAGTTTAAAAATAAACGTTTTGTGTTTGGAGAAAAAAGGAATAATCAGATGAAAACCGGGTATAAGATAATAATAATAATAATATTAATTACAATAATAATTAATAACGGATAAGAAATAAAAGAAAGCTATGGTTGGGAGGGAGAACGATCAATCTAACATGGAAATCGATTGGTTTCAATTAGGTAATTTTGGATCGCCAAGCAAACATTTCTGTGGCTGAACCCAACAATGGAGGCTCCAAAAGATAGGATCACAGGCACTGATAAAGTTAGACCAATAGAGCGAAGCGGGATTTCGAGTAGTCGTTTTCTTATAATAGAAAAACGTCTGCAAGACAACAAGAAATGGTTGATTGTCTCCGATTCGCCATAGAATGAGCATATTGGTGAGGGGACCAGACCAGACCTGTGGAGGTAGAAGTTCAATGCAGGTATACGGCAGCGCAGCTTCGTGATGGACACTTCAATTTTCCGTGTTCGGCAAAAATCTGTTCCAAGGGTGCAGGAGATGTCCGTAATCCACAGAGTTAGTAATTTCGGAGCCTGATACTGACTGTATAATGATACTCCTGCGAAATCTAGCTGCAGTAACATAAGCAGTCAAAGGGCAGCAAGGAAGAATCGGGCCACTTATCGATGCCTTGGCTAGAGAGTCTGCAATTTCATTAATGATTAGTCCTTTATGGCCAGGCACCCAAATCAAACGCACGCTTCTCAAGTAATCAGGTACCAATGATTGAAATGTCCTCATCACGCGAGAATCACTAGAAGCAGTAAGGGATGAGCACAATGATAAAGAATCAGTGACTATCACGGCTGATGTAATTGATGGTCCTAATTTGCGTAATGCCAGCACCACGGCCATGAATTCGGCTAAAAAAATCGGTATGAAATCTGGCAGCCGAAGAGAAAATGTCCAATCGAGAATCGGGGAAAATATTCCTACACCTGACTTTTCTTCACATTGTGAAGCATCTGTAGCAATTACAACGTTTGTTTGAAGGTTTTTCAGGTGATCTTGTAATATACCGTCTAGAATACGGTGTGGAAGCTGTGGCGGCCACTTAATCTTCCTCTCGGCGGTGACAGGCAAGAGCTGGTGCCGTGAGTCATGCTAAAGCACAATCGCAACGACATCGGGTCCAAGAATCGGGATGAAGTGGAGCGCATTTTGTGTTATTTTTCGTTTCTTTTGATCTTATCAAAATTTATCATTGATGTTTCTTTTTAGGTAGCCCTAATCTTCCTGCTTACTCGTCCGATTCTTGGCCAAAAATCCCACAGTGGGTATGAAGCAGCCATTAAGGCAAATCTACAAACCGACAAGCTGGTGCCAGCCAGCCGGAATTAGAACCCGGGTTTACACTGCACTTGCGCCTGAAGGCTGTTTCACATGCAGCGACTGGGGCGAGAAAAAAAGATCCGTGATGTCGCTCGGGTGGAAGAGCGATTTTTGTTGAAATATTTAACATGCGTCGACGACGGCGTGATTTCTGTGGCAGCGACAACGAAAAGTTTCCGCCTGCCCTCAAAGTATTAATGGCCCCTGTACTGTTACAATAAAACAACACGGGAACGAGCCAGATGTTTAGCTTTTGTTATTTATTGAACAGTACAGTAAATACAGCATGCGTTGAGGTCTATGTCTTTAAGATCGGTTAGTCGGCAACTTCGGAGACACGTCGTAATATTAGATTTCGCAGAAAACGTCTATTTCGAAGGCGTTTTCTGTCGCCTCCCTTCAAAATCGCGACGATCACTGTGACTGCCTTGACGGTGGTACCAAATGACGGCGGAGCCTATGTAGCGGGGAGCTGAGGCCATCGTGTCAGTGGCAGAGCAACGCAAATCGCTGCGTTGTTGACTGAAAATCGCGCCACGTTAGACAGCCTTGACGCATGGCCCGCCGCTTCGCTCCGAGATGGACCTCGGACCTACGGGAAGCCATGACTCCTAGCGTCGATCCCACAGTTAAGCCCACACGGAAAAGGTGTATTTATCTGCTCTGATCAGACACGTTTACCGACTGAATGCACCATTGTGTAAGGATGACCGACCCCTGCCTTCTTTTTTTATGTTGTCTATGTATTTTATGCCTTTTACGACTCGCTGTAGCACATTTAAATGTTTGTCTGTCGCAATAGTGAGTCAGCTGACAGGCAGCGCAGCAAGTCGTTTTCCATGTGCTTTCACCTGTGTTTATTTCTTTAGCGCAGTTGCCGCCTGAAAATGAATGAGCAACTAGCCGATGATTTCACGTTATTTAACCATATATAGCCGTTTCTACCGCAATGTACAGGGTGTGCCCACTCTCATGCACCAAGATTCAAATATATGCAAATACTACATAGCTGGACCGAAACATGGTAATGTAGTACGCGCGTCGCTTTCCGAAGGCCACACCACTGCGCCATGACTGCGCGTTCGCGGTCGCCATGGAGGTCGCGGAGAGCGGCGGGCAGTCGAGAGTTCTCGCCCTCTCTCGAGATGCCTCGGAAGCCCGCGAGAATTCCCGCGCGTTTTAGTCGTTGTTCCGCCCAGGCTGCTAGGGTGCCTCGATGCGCGCTACCGGCTGCTGGGAGACAGCGCGCGCGCCGGTCGGGCTTGCCGACGAGAGCATTGACCTCACCGCCCACGTGACGACTTCGGCGCCTGTGATTGGCTCGCTCGGGTTTGCGGAAACGTGACGCCGCGAAAAAAATGGGTTCGGTTTGTTAAGATCTTTTACAAGATCTTAACAAGGCGGGAACATACAAGTACATTCATACAAACATACAGTTCAAGCAGTCATTCCAACGCTTGCATTCAACATGGCAAAAGGACAGACACAATGCATGAAAAAATGAGCAAATAAACTATGTGCAGTTGAGTCATGAATGCAGATGCGCCTGAAAACGGGATAACGAATTTAGTGTAACGACTTCATCAAGTTTATTCCAATCAACTATTGTTCTTGTAAAATAAAAGTATTTGAAGCAGTTGTTCTGTGGTGTTAACGAGGTTCCTACAAGGGAGTGTTTATGACGAGTAGCATAACCAGTCAAAGGTGTTCAGATGTGCGAGGTATCAATATGGTATTGGCCATTCACTAGCTGAAAAAATAATTTTAATCGGGAAACACGATCATTGTTCTGTAATCGAAGAGAAGCGACTACGTTTAAGGAGATTTATTATTGAAGTTCGACCGTAAGAATTGTAGATAAATCGGACAGCTTTCTTTGTGAAATGCTTCCGCCACTTGCCTTGTATTGCTACCATTGGGCGCAAACCGGATTTTTGTGTCGTCAAAGAACGGTTTACACTCGCATTCGAAATAGTGCTTTGCCAGGTTTGTAGATTTCTTGTCTGAAGAATTCTGGTGCTCCTACAGCATCACATTAATGCATCGGCCTGTCTGCCCTCTCTACGTAAGGCCGCAGGACAAAGGGATTTTGTAAACAACAGCAATCTCACAGGGCACGGGCTTTTTTCCATCGTACATTTTATAGCCTGTCTTCTTCCCTATTCCTCCTCTCTTTAGACAGCTGCTCCCACGTTACCAACTTTATTAGGAGCTGAAAACAAAACTTTGACAGCAGATCTGGCCCGTATACTTTTTTTAAATCTGTGTGAGAAAGAATGGACGTAGGGAATTACCGCTACTTTTTTTACTCCTTTCAACCGGGCTACTACGCTGCTCCAAGTCGCGTTTGGAGGACTTTAACTTAATGAGGCTTTTTCCTGCACATGACACAAGGACCACGTCCTTGAAACCGGCCTCCCTGCATCGATGTACCTGTGCCTTGAGACTACTGCTAATTTTATGACGACAAAGCTTCTTGAATGCCATACCTATGCAGCCGGGGACAATCCCATTTTTTTACAAGTTTTCAGTGGCGTGACCTGCAGTTCAACAGGGGCTTCTCGCTTCTAGGGGAGCACTGCGAACACAGCGGGTCTTGTTCGAAGGTTAGCTTCAAAATCTAAGTATTGCAGTATGCTACGTTTTAGGACTTCATGCGTGAATTTGAGTCCGGAACCGTTTTGTTGAAAAACATCAAGGATCATGTGGCACACTTCCAGGTTCGAGGGATTCGACAGGCACAATAAGATCTTCTACGTGCCTAAAAAAGGGCGTAAAATCACCGGCTGATTGTTTCTCCACTTCTTTGTCGACACGTCTAAGAAAAATATTACTTAGGACTGGAGCTACTTTGGCACCTATACACACACCAGACTTTTTGCATGCATGTTTTGGCCTTCCTAAACAACGTACGTATTGTTGAGGTAGAAAGACAGGAGTTCTATGAAAACTTATGGCGAACCACCAACTCGCCCAATCTGCCGTTCTTTTTAGCCCAATTTTTTCCAAGAGAATCGGCGTAGGGCGCTTTAGGTTCTGGGACGTTTCGCATGAAATGACCCATCTGTGAGCGCCAAAGCGTGAAGTCTTGCGCCCCCTGTATTCTTATTGGCTCCTATAAGGTGTGACGTCATACCACCATTTCCCTCCTCTTCACTTGTGAGGTCAGACACTTCCTTCCTCCTTTAACATGCCACGAGGTAACCGACGGGCGACGTCGGGTTTTCGTCCGCATGAGCGTTCTAATGATGACGCATTAAAACAACTTCAAACGCGGTGTCTTCCTTCAGATAGCCAGTAGTGAAGGTCAGCCCTTCTAATCAATGCAGTTAACAATTGCTTGCTGCAACAAGACACACAGAAAAAAAAATGAATCTGACGGCTAATTTTTCTATAAGCGCGGATATTTTGCAAGAAGAAAGGGAAAGAGACGTCCGATTCTTTGTTAATCACAACTATATGAAGCCAGCTGATAACCCAAGAAAACCATAGGGCAAGTTATTTGTAGATTTAATTCCCCCCCCCCCAAGTATAGAAATGATAAATTAAAGGAAGATGAGAGCAGTGGAACAAGCAACTAGCCGCAGGTGGGAGCCGAGCCCACAACATTCGCCATTTCTAGACTTTAACTACAAATAAGTTCCCCTATATTCTTGGTTTCATACAGTTATCATTACGAAATCGACCACCTCGGTTCCTCTTCTTGTCGTTCATTCCATAAAGAGGGCCTGGAATCCATCAGGTTTGATGCCTCCTGGCAGCATACGAGAATTTATTGGTCCGCTGCTTGCTCATGAAGTTCATGTATAACGGGACGCCATCGCCCATAAGGATGTCCCACATTCGCCGCGCAGGCCTGAGTGGCGCTGGCTTAACACTTTCAGGGTTGCACCACCCAAGGATATGGACGTTGTAACAGCCGCTGCCGTAGCACAATTGGTAATGTATCGCACGCGTTATGCTCCTGTTGTGGGTTTGAATCCCACCGGCGGCAAGTTGCTTTTACGTCAAATTTCACTTTCTTTTAATTCATCATTTGTACACTTCAATTAAGAATACAAATAACTTCCCCTATTCTTTCCTTGACTTTATTGTATGTTGTCTTTATATGGTCTCGAGCATTTTAGCACTTTGGCTGTGAGGATCCAAAACTATATAATCACTCTAATGCCGATCGGACAATTGCTTTGCATGCTATTATGTTTGCATCAGGTGTATCATCCTTTAGCTCACATCATAGACAACCAAGTTCATCTTGAACTGATCCAGATATGTTTTCTATATGCTTAGTCCAATTAAAATTGCCAATGATTGTTACACCGGGATACTTTGAGTAGTACGTTCAACTTCAACATACCTTAGGGCGTATGTATAGATTAAATCTGATTTTTTGTTGCAAATGTTCATGCTCACTGTTTTACGTAGTATATACTAACTCTATGCTGCTTTATTTAGGTTAGATTCCGTGGCAAATTCACCACACCACTTTTCAAGAGTTATCGGTGATCAGTTGAGTAGGATTTTTTATTAATTACTTCACATATCAAAAAGGAACACTATCGTTTTCAAATAACCTGACTTCAATTGAAGGGGCCATATCCTTAATATATATTACAAATAAAGTTGCCCCTAATGTAGATGCTATATACTATGAGTCAGGGAGCCTTCATTCAAGTGCTGTGAAGGCTCTGGAGCACGTGGGCCAGGCGTGGCAAGCCGTTCGGCGTGACCTTCTCATCGCGGTCATTGCTTATCAGCCCGTCTCGAACCCGGCCGACAGTTCCCTCACAAGGGCCTTCTAACAGTTGATGAGCTTTTGTAGCTCAGGTGGGTCTTCTTCATTGTGGAGCTACATGCTGATAATCTTGTACCAGTGCAGGTTGGTCTGGCAGGTTGCCACCAGCTCCGTAAACTTGTGTGGTGACAATTTCTCCCGAGGCCCCTGAGACGCATCCTTGCCAGAGGCGGCAATCTTATGCAGGCTGTTGCGGATGAAGGTATAAGCACGAGTGCTCTAGCCCAAGACGCGTTGAAGGTCCTCGATGTCTGAATCCGAGTCAAACTCCACAGTGCCTGCACGCTTTTTGGCAGGGTGAGCCTTGTGCGGGGATCGTCTTGGGAGGTCTCTGGGCTGGCCCCTGGGCGAGGACGTGTCTGACGGACTCCAGATGAAGGACGAGTAGTCGTCCCCAAATTCCAGCAACTTCTTCACCTGGTCCTCACCTGCAGTCTGCTCGGAGCAGGTGGAGCAGGGCTCGGTGAAGTATAGTGAGTCCTGGGTTTCCGAGACTGAGTTCTTCTCCTCCACGTGGGCCAGGGTGGGCAACCGTGAGGACAGGTAGCTCTTGGAGCTGATGTACGGAGGGCAGTGCTCGTAGTTCTCTATGCCCAAAGACGAAGACACATCGTGCAGAAAGGCAGTGGTGTATGGTGAAAGGAATGGGGTCGAGGTGAGTCTCAGGTGGCGTCCGCTGTCATCGCCACTTTTCTGGCGCTTATGCAACGACGGAGAGCCAGAGAGGGCCTCAGAGTCCGATCCAGCGATCAATCCCCGCAGGCCGCGGTTCTTCTGCAGCCGGCGGTCGGGTGACGAGAGGTCTTTCTGAGCAGTTACTGAGCTTGTACGTGGCCGAACATGTGCTGTGACTGTCGGCGTAGGAGCCATCAAATTCAGAGTCATTCCTGACGTCGAGTGTGGGCACAGCTGCAGAGATCCACATGGACCCCCCTCAGTGGCACTCGAGCAACGCTCGCGCGAGCGTTTATTCCACAGATCTGCGTACAAGACAACTCTCGGTGCTGCTGCATCGCCTTCAGAGGCGACCGAGCCAGCCTGTACAACGGTCTCCACAAAACCAGTCCCAGACTTGCTGAGAAGCGACATACTCCGTGACGTGTGCGGGCCGTGACTGATGCTGGCACAAGAAGAATTACGAGATGAGGCGGCTCCACCGGACTCGTCACCGGGTTCCTCGCACACGTCGTTTGTTGTGTGCTTGCCATTAGTATCGCTAGAACTGTCCACGCGACCCTCATTGCCTCCTGTCACGGATGCGTCCTCTTCTGTCTCATCATTTGTAGCTGAAATCAAAGGCGCTATCTCGCATTTCTGAAGACAGTGCCGCACCTGTCCAAACTTGCCGTCGACGCCGGTTGCACAGACCTTTACACCGCTACCAAGCTGTTTCAGTCCCGCAAAATTCATCAACTCGTCATCCAGCTGCCCTGCATCGCCCAGTACGTCATGTCCATTACGGCCCCAGGACGGTGCTTCTTTGAGCAGTGTCACCTTGTAGAAGTCGACGTTCGAGACGTTCGACTGGATGAGCGGTAACGCCTGGTACTTCCCTTTGTCGTACTCTTCGTCGGCCACCTTATACAGGGCAGCACTACTATCAACGACACTGGTTCCACGTTCATTGATATCGTCCCTTGCCAAGTCGTCGCAATGCTCCAGGAAGACCGATTCCGCCATCTCCGGGATGTAGCTGTAGATCCGGATGCAGTCCTCGCGGGAGAGCTGTGGCGAGCTCTCGGTCGAATTCCCAACGTCGTGGAACACCTCGAAGCACCGACTTCTCTTGCGAGCCATCTTAAGGTCCGTGTTGCCCGTCTGCCTAACCATGATGCCATTCTCGAGCTTTTCGGGTGGCACAGACTCGGTCAGAGGCACAAAGATCGAGGAGAGCTGATCCTCATCGCGGGGTTCCTTGATGCCATTGTTTCTGCTGCTGCCGATTTCCATGGTTCTGTCGCTTGCTGTGCTGCAGCCGCCGTCCCATCCACAGATCAGGCGCGGCTGCTTGGGCTTGGGCTCATCGGCGAAGCAGCAGTCACCTCCTTTGTCCCAGAGACCTCGCAACCCACGCAGAAGCTCTTCGAGCATGCGCTGCCACTCTATAGACCGGAGCGACAGGGCATGCCAACGCTTCTCGAGGTTTGCGGCGGCGCGTCTGATCCACTGGGCATCGTTGGCAAAGAATGGCTGTAGCGAGGAGGCGGGACACTGGGCGGCGCTGTCTAGGGCTGCTGGCTTGACATGGGGTGGTGGGAGCTGCGGTGGAGTCGGGGCCGAGGTCTTGGCAGCCGCGTTCTTTCCCGCGCAGAGCGCCTCGCACTGCCTCATCATGGCCTTGACCAGCACGCTGCCACTGTCGATCTGCTGCAGAATGTGCAGATGAGCAAGCGAGATAGCTAGACTAGAGCAAGTAGCAGAAACACGCCTGCTTGCCTCGCTTGCTTGCACTTTGTCTTCTTCTTCTTTCAACTTCTAGCAACGAGACTGGGACGGGATTGGTCATGGTTCGCAATGGAAACATAATATGAAATTCTTGTTGCCTGCTAACTTATTAAGCAGTATAATACCTATATTTAAATAGTAGTGATCACAAATTATTTTTCTTTTGTTTTCTTTTCCTGGAAAATGGTCATGCCAAGTTTGACGAAGATGAAGATTATGAAAATAATGCGATATAATGTTAATGACGACGAAAAGATGTTAACATGAGAGTTTCCCTGCCACATTTATTTGACACACTTCCTTTCCGACTTGACCAAGGGTACTTGCACCAAAAGATGAAATAATAATGGCCTAGAGAGGAAGGCCCATACGCGATAGGGGCTGCTCTAAGTTTGTCTTTCTTTCGGTATTATAGTTTCTGCAATAGAGGAGGAAATGGTCCAGTTATTCTACATCCCCACATGACGCACAAATGTTCTATGGTGGGAGTCCACAACTACTCAGGTACAGATTTAATTGGCGTATCCTAAATCGTGTTAGGATAATTGAAACTTTTGCATTGCCGACAGGGACACGACCGGACATTCTAGGGGAACGCTAAGTATCCGTAATCGGGTGCAGCAAGGAGGGGCTCATTTTTCTAACCTAGGGCTTGTCGTCTTCGGAATTTTGTCGCTGCCAGCAGTGTAAGGAAGAGTATATATATAAAAAAACTAGTGGCCCACCAAGCGCTGCCTTTGCCAATCTGTCTGCAATGTCATTAAAGGATCGAAGCTGAAAGGTTTTCCAGAAAAAATGAGTGAACATGTGTACATAATGGTTTTCAACCCTCCGAATTCGAATATCGTATCGAAATTGAGCGAAAGAAAGCGCAAATATATTTTATTTCGACGAAAAGTGCAGCAGCGGACACGCCCAGCTCGCGCGTCTCGTTTCCGAGTGTGATTGGTCGGGCGCCTCGTGACGTCAACTCTAGTGACCGAGCAGTGCCGCTACACATGAAGCGCGGTGCCAGGTAGTTTGGTGCTGTAATGGAAAATTAAGAGGTAATGGAAAATTTAGAGAGCCTGCGCTTTTCTGAGGAGTTCGGCGTTACTCCCTACATGTACGAGCCGATTGCGAAGAGCCGGCCTCTCGAAGAAGCAAACGATGCTGGTGCGAGCAGTCGTTTCGACGCGAACGAAAGCGAAGTCTTGGGATCTCCTCGTGTTGGAAATGCTCTTTGGTGAGTATGTTTTTTGCAAAGCGATCTAGTGATCTCGCCGATCTTTCGCCGATCTAGTGAGCTCGTTTCCGGTCAAACAACTGTAGTGTTGTGTTCCTGCATGCCTCCTCGTGGAACGTAAGCGGGGATGCGATCGTCGGCATTTGTGCGCTGCCCAAAGCTGTCGGCAATCTACAAAGACGGTTTAAACGCGTGAAAAGCTTCCCGGTTCATGCAGTACGTGTAGTGACCTTCATCTGTGCGTCATCCGCACACTACTCGTAACCGAAGTCGTAAAGGCGGCGAATTCCGTCGGCTACGTGAGACGGTCGGTTTCTCGCTGTGCGCGAGAGAAGGGGGGAGCGTAGCGTCCTGGCGTGCGCCGGCTTTCCAGCACATACAAACTCTACATTTGCACTGCGTTATGGTAGCTGCATGCAGGCTGTTTTACAACACACGTGCAAATAGAAAATTCGCGGCGCTTGGCGACGAAACCTGCGTCAAGGGCGGTAGATAAACATGCCCCTTCCGTTGCGGTGACGAGCTCTTTGTGTACGCGAACACTGACGGCACGGCGCCGTGCCTTAGACGAGCCGACTTGACTGGCAAACCCAACGCACGTTTTAATGATAAATTCTCGTGATAATCGTCGTCACGGAAGTGGTTGGAGCACAGCACTGTTGTTCTTGAGGGCTTGAAATTCTTTCGCTTCACAGCAGCCTCCCACTTCGTTAAAAGCTTCTTGTCTTGTGGGAAGCAATGGAAGACAACATCGTCGCGGCCGCTGGGGCTCGTGCAACAGTAGGCTGCACAGAAAGCCGGCATGATCGGCCCACCACTTCAGTTGATGCTGCGCACGTTGACTACCACTCTACATACACGCAGACGCACCAACAAAGGAATGCAGGGTCGATCGAAGCAGATTACGATGGCACGCACGCAGAAACAAGCATGGTCAGGCACGGTCGCGCATGCTGCGAAGAAACAAAACACTAGAGTTGACGTCACAACACCGCGGTTTCCGGTCTCCGCTTGCATCGTCAGCGTCAGCAGCAGCGCGCGGCATTCGACGGGGGGCGGAGCTACAGCGCAATTTTAACCGACGATTACGTCGCTCCTAATTGAAAAAAAAACCCCAAATTTTATCTACATGGTTTATAAGGTTCCCGCATCCGTATATGAGCGTCTTATTGAATTCAACAGATTCTTCAGCTTCCCTTTAAGAGCTAGTCGACAATGTCCAGGCATCCACAAAAACCGAATTTATTTAATACGAGATTGCGAAAAAAAGAGTAGCAACCGCTGCATTGGGGAATTTTTTGTGCTTTCTAGCGACTTAAGAATTGACAGGCAGTCTGCGAGCAATATTTAGTGCAACACATTGTTGGGAATTTTGTATAGGGCGAAGCACATGGCGATGGATTCGGCCACATAAATTGCGGTATAATACGCAAGATGGATAGCAAAGCTCTATGATAGGGTTTTGGAGCAAATGCCTTTCGCCGATTTCTCATCTTTCTTCGAGGCGTCCGTGGACACTACATCATGTGAGGAAAATTTTCCAGATACTCATTGAAGAGTACGACTAGCGTCTGTTTGGCCATAAATTTAGCATTCTTTAAAAAGAGGTAATGAAACTTACAAGTATTATATGTTTTTGTTGAAGTGACACATTGAAGTCATCGTAGGTTGAGCTTCTTTTTTTTTCGCTAAAGCACTCCGTAAGCAGGACCTGGGGTATCTTGTATCTTGGCCACATAGAACCAAAATATAGCGCCGGTTGTGCGACAAACACCGGGCAACTTCTCCCAG
The DNA here is from genome assembly GCF_050947875.1 of Dermacentor variabilis. NCBI lineage: Eukaryota > Metazoa > Arthropoda > Arachnida > Ixodida > Ixodidae > Dermacentor > Dermacentor variabilis. The sequence goes on from NW_027460346.1 coordinate 7,093,303, forward strand.
GAATATTTTCGTATATATACTCTAAGAAATGTTTTTATTGTTAGCATGTGACATCTCGATGCTAAATTTGGTATGTTTGGCTCTAGATACATCAAGGAGTTCGCAACATAGTTTGGGACGCCAGGACACTGACGTAGGACCCGTCTCTATCTTAAATAAAGGTTGCGACTTATAACTTGGAGGGCCAGATATCTACACACAACCAAATTCAAGAACTTGTCTAGGCATACCAAACTTCCAGTTGTATTTTCTTGTCAACCGGCCGAGAGCGACTTCACTGTTTCTAATGGATGGATGGATGAAAAATTTTAATGAAGGTCCTGAGGTACGCGACTCAGCGCGCTGCGGGCCGCTCCCACGTTGGGACAGTCAGGCCATGCCCGACCGCCGCATCGTGGGCCCTCTGGACAGCCCATAGTTGCGCCCTGGCATCGGGGCTCGTGATAGCGGAGAGCCACTCCTCCTAATTGATTTGTTCTGTACCTCGTAATGAGGGGCAACGCCAGAGCATATGGTCTAGGCTAGCCAAGTCATTGCAGTGCCTGCAAGAACTAGTGGCATAAGTGTCGGGATAAAGCTTGTGGAATAAAGCCGGGCTTGGATACGAGCCTGTTTGCAATAATCTGAGGGTCAATGCCTGCGCTCTATTCCCCTTCCTCACAAAGCTTGTGAGGAAGGGGAAAGTCTCTCCTGCTTGGAGATAAAATTTAGTGCTGCGTAATTTCATTGTATGCGGTCAGTTGATCTCTGTTCTCCACCACTGCGGCCCGGCGGAGGAGTTCTCCATGGTCGCGGAAAGCGAGACCTCGCGCCTTGGAGTGGGCCAGCTCGTTGAGGTTTGTGGGGCCTCCCATGATGAATCCCATGTGAGCAGGGAGCCACGTGAGAGTTTAGGTGGCGATGCTTTTGCCGTCGAGGATGCGACAGGCTTCCTTACACACAGCGCCAACGCTGAAGGCGCGGATGGCTTGCCCTGGAATCGCTGAAGATACTGGCATGTTTATCGTCCAGGAGGGCCAAGGCAATGGCCACTTGCTCGGCCGCACGCGACGACGTGCTTTGTACCGAAGCGGCGTTAACGGTTAAACCCCTGTGGTTGACCGACACTATATACCGTGAAATTGTTGCTGTTGCCATACTGGGCCGCGTAAACTGTTTCTAATAGGATTTTTTTATACGAGGGTGCCAACGTGGGCCAGGGTTTCGAGCATGAAGCTGTTGTTGTTGTTGTTGTCCTGAGTGGCCGTGGCACATACCCACAGTGGGGGATTGGCCAAGAATCGGGCAGTTTAATTAGGTGCCTAAAAATAAGAATAATAACAAGGGAGTTAACAATTTGGGCGTGTGAGTTTAAAAATAAACGTTTTGTGTTTGGAGAAAAAAGGAAATAATCAGATGAAAACCGGGTATAGGATAATAATAATAATAATATTAATTACAATAATAATTAATAACAGATAAGAAATAAAAGAAAGCTATGGTTGGGAGGGAGAACGATCAATCTAACATGGAAATCGATTGGTTTCAATTAGGTAATTTCGGATCGCCAAGCAAACATTTCTGTTGCTGAACCCAACAATGGAGGCTCCAAAAGATAGGATCACAGGCACTGATAAAGTTAGACCAATAGAGCGAAGCGGGATTTCCAGTAGTCGTTTTCTTATAATAGAAAAACGTCTGCAAGACAACAAGAAATGGTTGATTGTATCCGATTCGCCATAGAATGAGCATAATGGTGAGGGGACCAGACCAGACCTGTGGAGGTAGAAGTTCAATGCAGGTATACGGCAGCGCAGCTTCGTGATGGACACTTCAATTTTCCGTGTTCGGCAAAAATCTGTTCCAAGGGTGCAGGAGATGTCCGTAATCCACAGAGTTAGTAATTTCGGAGCCTGATACTGACTGTATAATGATACTCCTGCGAAATCTAGCTGCAGTAACATAAGCAGTCAAAGGGCAGCAAGGAAGAATCGGGCCACTTATCGATGCCTTGGCTAGAGAGTCTGCAATTTCATTAATGATTAGTCCTTTATGGCCAGGCACCCAAATCAAACGCACGCTTCTCAAGTAATCAGGTACCAATGATTGAAATGTCCTCATCACGCGAGAATCACTAGAAGCAGTAAGGGATGAGCACAATGATAAAGAATCAGTGACTATCACGGCTGATGTAATTGATGGTCCTAATTTGCGTAATGCCAGCACCACGGCCATGAATTCGGCTAAAAAAATCGGTATGAAATCTGGCAGCCGAAGAGAAAATGTCCAATCGAGAATCGGGGAAAATATTCCTACACCTGACTTTTCTTCACATTGTGAAGCATCTGTAGCAATTACAACGTTTGTTTGAAGGTTTTTCAGGTGATCTTGTAATATACCGTCTAGAATACGGTGTGGAAGCTGTGGCGGCCACTTAATCTTCCTCTCGGCGGTGACAGGCAAGAGCTGGTGCCGTGAGTCATGCTAAAGCACAATCGCAACGACATCGGGTCCAAGAATCGGGATGAAGTGGAGCGCATTTTGTGTTATTTTTCGTTTCTTTTGATCTTATCAAAATTTATCATTGATGTTTCTTTTTAGGTAGCCCTAATCTTCCTGCTTACTCGTCCGATTCTTGGCCAAAAATCCCACAGTGGGTATGAAGCAGCCATTAAGGCAAATCTACAAACCGACAAGCTGGTGCCAGCCAGCCGGAATTAGAACCCGGGTTTACACTGCACTTGCGCCTGAAGGCTGTTTCACATGCAGCGACTGGGGCGAGAAAAAAAGATCCGTGATGTCGCTCGGGTGGAAGAGCGATTTTTGTTGAAATATTTAACATGCGTCGACGACGGCGTGATTTCTGTGGCAGCGACAACGAAAAGTTTCCGCCTGCCCTCAAAGTATTAATGGCCCCTGTACTGTTACAATAAAACAACACGGGAACGAGCCAGATGTTTAGCTTTTGTTATTTATTGAACAGTACAGTAAATACAGCATGCGTTGAGGTCTATGTCTTTAAGATCGGTTAGTCGGCAACTTCGGAGACACGTCGTAATATTAGATTTCGCAGAAAACGTCTATTTCGAAGGCGTTTTCTGTCGCCTCCCTTCAAAATCGCGACGATCACTGTGACTGCCTTGACGGTGGTACCAAATGACGGCGGAGCCTATGTAGCGGGGAGCTGAGGCCATCGTGTCAGTGGCAGAGCAACGCAAATCGCTGCGTTGTTGACTGAAAATCGCGCCACGTTAGACAGCCTTGACGCATGGCCCGCCGCTTCGCTCCGAGATGGACCTCGGACCTACGGGAAGCCATGACTCCTAGCGTCGATCCCACAGTTAAGCCCACACGGAAAAGGTGTATTTATCTGCTCTGATCAGACACGTTTACCGACTGAATGCACCATTGTGTAAGGATGACCGACCCCTGCCTTCTTTTTTTATGTTGTCTATGTATTTTATGCCTTTTACGACTCGCTGTAGCACATTTAAATGTTTGTCTGTCGCAATAGTGAGTCAGCTGACAGGCAGCGCAGCAAGTCGTTTTCCATGTGCTTTCACCTGTGTTTATTTCTTTAGCGCAGTTGCCGCCTGAAAATGAATGAGCAACTAGCCGATGATTTCACGTTATTTAACCATATATAGCCGTTTCTACCGCAATGTACAGGGTGTGCCCACTCTCATGCACCAAGATTCAAATATATGCAAATACTACATAGCTGGACCGAAACATGGTAATGTAGTACGCGCGTCGCTTTCCGAAGGCCACACCACTGCGCCATGACTGCGCGTTCGCGGTCGCCATGGATACAGTGAGCTAGAAGTATTGGGTAGTGGAAAGAGCGGAGGGCTGGTCGCACAGGCAGCGTGAAGCCAAGAGCGAAGACTCCCGCTAGGGGCGCTGGTGTGCTCTTCCCGAGGAGACCGTGCCGGTTGGAGCTCGCGTTGCCCACGTGCGCTTTACCGCGTCATTCTTGTTGCTACGAGCCACCGTGCTTTTCGCATTTTTGCAAGTGAAGCTAGTGAAAGTGCCGAGCGTGACCATTTCTCAGTTCGATGCTGCCCTGTTGTCGCTTTTTGGATAATGGAAGAGAAGAAGAAAAAAAGCGATACGCATTGTTATGCGCCCGGATGCAAGAGCGGGTATCCGGGTTTTCGGGAAGTAAATGGGCGCACGTTGTCTCTTTTTGGAGCGCCTAAAGACAATGACCGGCGGAAACAATGGGAGAGGAATGGGAAAATGGGAGAGGCCCTACGGCCAGAATCTGCTTCTATGGAAAAGCTTCTTTCGTTTCTGACGTACCTTACCGAATGGGAGCTGCATGCGGTGGTCGAGGTAGGTGCAGCTCTTGTGTACATTCAGTACACAAGAGCTGCATCATGAGAGTGTTATGGATGTTATTGGTATTGTTTAGAGAAACCGCCAAGACCGGATAGCCATGCAGAATCATTGACGGTGAAGGTTGTAGCTTTTTATGTTACCACACGGCTGCACTTTTTTGTGAAGTCCTCAAACCATTCGAAAGATAACGGTCGGGAGACCTCAAGATATCTGAAGTTGAGCCGCTGTACATAAGTATGTGAAATGGTATTGTGTACTCCCTACCGTGGAATTCTTCTGTTGCAGTATGTTTCTTGAAAATGCCTCCCCCTACCCACTGATACTGCGACTGAAATAAACTGTCTTCAGGAGGCTCATGCTTCTGAAATGCACATGCTCATGGCTTGCTTAAATCATCATGATAGAATAATGCAGCAGTTTCAGGAAGGATGTCGTGCGAAACGCAATTGCTTGAATTTATGACAGATTTACACTTTAACATAAACTCAAACCTTCAAACTGACAGCATCTTTCTGGATTTTTCTAAAGCTTTTGACCGTAGCCCATTGTCGCCTGTTTTTGAAGTTATCATCACTAAAACTTGATTCACTAACTCTATCCTGGCTTCGAAATTTTCTTTCTAACAGGCAGCAGTTTACTTTCGCTAACAGCTTCTCCTCGCCCCTTTCAGATGTTCCATCTGGTGTACCACAAGGAAGCGTTCTTGGTCCCTTACTCTTTCTGATATACATTAATGACATACCCAATAACTTATCATGCATGCGCATTTTCACTGACGACTGCATTGTCTATCGTTCTATTAACAGCTCTGATGACCACCTGATCCTCCAAAATGATCTTAACCAAATTATTAATTGGTGTGACACCTGGCTAATGACTCTAAATTCATCAAAATGTAAAGTGATGTTCTTCACCCGCAAACGCACTAACTTGGACTATTTCTACTGCAGTAGAAATGTCCCATTATCTCGGACCTCATCATTTAAATATCTAGGCGTAAATCTTTCAACAAACCTCTCCTGGACTTCTCACATTACTACCATCTGTGCCAGTGCTTCTCGATCACTGGGTTACCTGCGACGTAACGTTCGGAACTCACCTCCACTTATCCGCAATCTGGCATTTCAAACATTTGTTCGCCCTCGACTTGAGTTCGCCGCTCCACTCTGGTCTCCCCACCAAAATTACCTAATTACCATGCTGGAATCAATCCAAAATAGAGCCGCACCTTTCATTTCCCGGAATTAGGACTACCGTTCTAGAGTAACCTAAATAAAAATTCACCTTTCACTTCAGATGCTAAGTAATCGTCGCGACATAGCCTTTTTGTCATTATTTCATAAATACGCTCACCACACTAACAAACGCTCCCTACACCTAGAAACGTCATCGCACACGTCGTACAGATTACACAATCATGATAGCTTTACGCGCATCTATGGTAAAACAGAAGCATTCAACTCGTCTGCAATTCCCCGTGCCATTCAGCTCTGGAACAGCCTCCCCGACAACATAGTTGTGGAAACTGATCGTGAAAAATTCAGGCACTCATTCAACTCGCTTAACCTTTGTTAACCATTGATATCACACTCACTGTTCTGTGTTATTTTTCCTACCTTTTTCTCGCACTATAATACGTTTGTCACAAACCTAAGAGTTCTTTTTTATTGTACTTATATACAGCATTATGTAGCTATTATGTTTCTCAACTTTTAGGCTGTGCACTTGGCTGGTGCTTTTTATTATTATTTCATATTGTTGTTGTTACTAGATTGCGTGTACTTAATTGATTCTATGCCCCCCTTACTCAATCCCCATGTAGGGGCCTTGTAAGGTTCTCTACAAATAAATAAATAAATAAATAAATAAATAAATAAATAAATAAATAAATATGCATGCATTCAGCATAAATAGATTTTCTATGTTATGAACAGGACTTGTTACTGCTGCAGCTGGGTAAAAAAAAGAAGTGAAATTTTAATGCTAGAAGTGCACTCTGTCGCTGCAGGGAGGAGGGGGGTGCACGAAGTGCGTGCATCGCTATAACAGACATTGCAGGTACGTGCCGTGCCCTGCCATCCGATGCTACAGATCCTATGGTAGCTTACATAAAACCATATTTACATGTTTGGCATGAGGAAAAATGAACGCAGCATTCTGAAACTCTGTGCCGCCGCACTCGCTTGCTGCGTTCTGCCGCATATTCCCTCAGCCGGTGCTCGGGAAGTGAGAGCTCGCGCCATCTGGTGAGCTTCTGCACAATATGCCTCGCGCCCGGACCGCCGCTTCTTCCACTACCCAATATTTTCTAGTGCACTGTAGCCATGGAGGTCGCGGAGAGCGGCGGGCAGTCGAGAGTTCTCGCCCTCTCTCGAGATGCCTCGGAAGCCCGCGAGAATTCCCGCGCGTTTTAGTCGTTGTTCCGCCCAGGCTGCTAGGGTGCCTCGATGCGCGCTACCGGCTGCTGGGAGACAGCGCGCGCGCCGGTCGGGCTCGCCGACGAGAGCATTGACCTCACCGCCCACGTGACGACTTCGGCGCCTGTGATTGGCTCGCTCGGGTTTGCGGAAACGTGACGCCGCGAAAAAAATGGGTTCGGTTTGTTAAGATCTTTTACAAGATCTTAACAAGGCGGGAACATACAAGTACATTCATACAAACATACAGTTCAAGCAGTCATTCCAACGCTTGCATTCAACATGGCAAAAGGACACAATGCATGAAAAAATGAGCAAATAAACTATGTGCAGTTGAGTCATGAATGCAGATGCGCCTGAAAACGGGATAACGAATTTAGTGTAACGACTTCATCAAGTTTATTCCAATCAACTATTGTTCTTGTAAAATAAAAGTATTTGAAGCAGTTGTTCTGTGGTGTTAACGAGGTTACTACTAGGGAGTGTTTATGACGAGTAGCATAACCAGTCAAAGGTGTTCAGATGTGCGAGGTATCAATATGGTATTGGCCATTCACTAGCTGAAAAAATAATTTTAATCGGGAAACACGATCATTGTTCTGTAATCGAAGAGAAGCCACTACGTTTAAGGAGATTTATTATTGAAGTTCGACCGTAAGAATTGTAGATAAATCGGACAGCTTTCTTTGTGAAATGCTTCCGCCACTTGCCTTGTATTGCTACCATTGTGCGCAAACCGGATTTTTGTGTCGTCAAAGAACGGTTCACACTCGCATTCGAAATAGTGCTTTGCCAGGTTTGTAGATTTCTTGTCTGAAGAATTCTGGTGCTCCTATAGCATCACATTAATGCATCGGCCTGTCTGCCCTATCTACGTAAGGCCGCAGGACAAAGGGATTTTGTAAACAACAGCAATCTCACAGGGCACGGGCTTTTTTCCATCGTACATTTTACAGCCTGTCTTCTTCCCTATTCCTCCTCTCTTTAGACAGCTGCTCCCACGTTACCAACTTTATTAGGAGCTGAAAACAAAACTTTGACAGCAGATCTGGCCCGTATACTTTTTTTAAATCTGTGTGAGAAAGAATGGACGTAGGGAATTACCGCTACTTTTTTTACTCCTTTCAACCGGGCTACTACGCTGCTCCAAGTCGCGTTTGGAGGACTTTAACTTAATGAGGCTTTTTCCTGCACATGACACAAGGACCACGTCCTTGAAACCGTCCTCCCTGCATCGATGTACCTGTGCCTTGAGACTACTGCTAATTTTATGACGACAAAGCTTCTTGAATGCCATACCTATGCAGCCGGGGACAATCCCATTTTTTTACAAGTTTTCAGTGGCGTGACCTGCAGTTCAACAGGGGCTTCTCGCTTCTAGGGGAGTACTGCGAACACAGCGGGTCTTGTTCGAAGGTTAGCTTCAAAATCTAAGTATTGCAGTATGCTACGTTTTAGGACTTCATGCGTGAATTTGAGTCCGGAACCGTTTTGTTGAAAAACATCAAGGATCATGTGGCACACTTCCAGGTTCGAGGGATTCGACAGGCACAATAAGATCTTCTACGTTCCTAAAAAAGGGCGTAAAATCACCGGCTAATTGTTTCTCCACTTCTTTGTCGACACGGCTAAGAAAAATATTACTTAGGACTGGAGCTACTTTGGCACCTATACACACACCAGACTTTTTGCATGCATGTTTTGGCCTTCCTAAACAACGTACGTATTCTTGAGGTAGAAAGACAGGAGTGCTATGAAAACTTATGGCGAACCACCAACTCGCCCAATCTGCCGTTCTTTTTAGCCCAATTTTTTTCCAAGAGAATCGGCGTAGGGCGCTTTAGGTTCTGGGACGTTTCGCATGAAATGACCCATCTGTGAGCGCCAAAGCGTGAAGTCTTGCGCCCCCTGTATTCTTATTGGCTCCTATAAGGTGTGACGTCATACCACCATTTCCCTCCTCTTCACTTGTGAGGTCAGACACTTCCTTCCTCCTTTAACATGCCACGAGGTAACCGACGGGCGACGTCGGGTTTTCGTCCGCATGAGCGTTCTAATGATGACGCATTAAAACAACTTCAAACGCGGTGTCTTCCTTCACATAGCCAGTAGTGAAGGTCAGCCCTTCGAATCAATGCAGTTAACAATTGCTTGCTGCAACAAGACACCCAGAAAAAAAAGATGAATCTGACGGCTAATTTTTCTATAAGCGCGGATATTTTGCAAGAAGAAAGGGAAAGAGACGTCCGATTCTTTGTTAATCACAACTATATGAAGCCAGCTGATAACCTAAGAAAACCATAGGGCAAGTTATTTGTAGATTTAATTCACCCCCCCCCCCCCCCCAAGTATAGAAATGATAAATTAAAGGAAGATGGGAGCAGTGGAACAAGCAACTAGCCGCAGGTGGGAGCCGAGCCCACAACATTCGCCATTTCTAGACTTTAACTACAAATAAGTTCCCCTATATTCTTGGTTTCATACAGTTATGATTACGAAATCGACCACCTCGGTTCCTCTTCTTGTCGTTCATTCCATAAAGAGGGCCTGGAATCCATCAGGTTTGATGCCTCCTGGCAGCATACGAGAATTTATTGGTCCGCTGCTTGCTCATGAAGTTCACGTATAACGGGACGCCATCGCCCATAAGGATGTCCCACATTCGCCGCGATGGCCTGAGTGGCGCTGGCTTAACATTTTCAGGGTTGCACCACCCAAGGATATGGGCGTTGTAACAGCCGCTGCCGTAGCACAATTGGTAATGTATCGCGCGCGTTATGCTCCTGTTGTGGGTTTGAATCCCACCGGCGGCAAGTTGCTTTTACGTCAAATTTCACTTTCTTTTAATTCATCATTTGTACACTTCAATTAAGAATACAAATAACTTCCCCTATTCTTTCCTTGACTTTATTGTATGTTGTCTTTATATGGTCTCGAGCATTTTAGCACTTTGGCTGTGAGGATCCAAAACTATATAATCACTCTAATGCCGATCGGACAATTGCTTTGCATGCTATTATGTTTGCATCAAGTGTATCATCCTTTAGCTCACGTCATAGACAACCAAGTTCATCTTGAACTGATCCAGATATGTTTTCTATATGCTTAGTCCAATTAAAATTGCCAATGATTGTTACACCGGGATACTTTGAGTAGTACGTTCAACTTCAACATACCTTAGGGCGTATGTATAGATTAAATCTGATTTTTTGTTGCAAATGTTCATGCTCACTGTTTTACATAGTATATACTAACTCTATGCTGCTTTATTTAGGTTAGATTCCGTGGCAAATTCACCACACCACTTTTCAAGAGTCATCGGTGATCAGTTGAGTAGGATTTTTTATTAATCACTTCACATATCAAAAAGGAACACTATCGTTTTCAAATAACCTGACTTCAATTGAAGGGGCCATATCCTTAAGATATATTACAAATAAAGTTGCCCCTAATGTAGATGCTATATACTATGAGTCAGGGAGCCTTCATTCAAGTGCTGTGAAGGCTCTGGAGCACGTGGGCCAGGCGTGGCAAGCCGTTCGGCGTGACCTTCTCATCGCGGCCATTGCTTGTCAGCCCGTCTCGAACCCGGCCGACAGTTCCCTCACAAAGGCCTTCTAACAGTTGATGAGCTTTTGTAGCTCTGGTGGGTCTTCTTCATTGTGGAGCTACATGCTGATAATCTTCAACCAGTGCAGGTTGGTCTGGCAGGTTGCCACCAGCTCCGTAAACTTGTGTGGTGACATTTTCTCCCGAGGCCCCTGAGACGCATCCTTGCCAGAGGCGGCAATCTTATGCAGGCTGTTGCGGATGAAGGTATAAGCACGAGTGCTCTGGCCCAAGACGCGCTGTAGGTCCTCGATGTCTGAATCCGACTCAAACTCCACAGTGCCTGCACGCTTTGTGGCAGGGTGAGCCTTGTGCGGGGATCGTCTTGGGAGGTCTCTGGGCTGGCCCCTGGGCGAAAACGTGTCTGACGGGCTCCAGATGAAGGACGAGTAGTCGTCCCCAAATTCCAGCAACTTATTCACCTGGTCCTCACCTGCAGTCTGCTCGGAGTAGGTGGAGCAGGGCTCGGTGAAGTATTGTGAGTCCTGGGTTTCCGAGACTGAGTTCTTCTCCTCCACGTGGGCCAGGGTGGGCAACCGTGAGGACAGGTAGCTCTTGGAGCTGATGTACGGAGGGCAGTGCTTGTAGTTCTCTATGCCCAAAGACGAAGACGCATCGTGCAGAAAGGCAGTGGTGTATGCTGAAAGGAATGGGGTCGAGGTGAGTCTCAGGTGGCGTCCGCTGTCATCGCCACTTTTCTGGCGCTTATGCAACGACGGAGAGCCAGAGAGGGCCTCGGAGTCCGATCCAGCGATCAATCCCCGCAGGCCGCGGGACTTCTGCAGCCGGCGGTCGGGTGACGAGAGGTCTTTCTGAGCAGTTACTGAGCTTGTACGTGGCCGAACGTGTGCTGTGACTGTCGGCGTAGGAGCCATCAAATTCAGAGTCATTCCTGACGTCGAGTGTGGGCACAGCTGCAGAGATCCACATGGACCCCCCTCAGTGGCGCTCGAGCAACGCTCGCGCGAGCGTTTATTCCACAGATCTGCGTACAAGACAACTCTCGGTGCTGCTGCATCGCCTTCAGAGGGGACCGAGCCAGCCTGTACAACGGTCTCCACAAAACCAGTCCCAGACTTGCTGAGAAGCGACATACTCCGTGACGTGTGCGGGCCGTGACTGATGCTGGCACAAGAAGAATTACGAGATGAGGCGGCTCCACCGGACTCGTCACCGGGTTCCTCGCACACGTCGTTTGTTGTGTGCTTGCCATTAGTATCGCTAGAACTGTCCACGCGACCCTCATTGCCTCCTGTCACGGATGCGTCCTCTTCTGTCTCATCATTTGTAGCTGAAATCAAATGCGCTACCTCGCATTTCTGAAGACAGTGCCGCACCCGTCCAAGGTTGCCGTCGACGCCGGTTTCACAGACCTTTACATCGCTACCCAGCTGTTTCAGCCCCGCAAAATTCATCAACTCGTCATCCAGCTGGCCTGCATCGCCCAGTACGTCATGTCCATTACGGTCCCAGGACGGTGCTTCTTTGAGCAGTGTCACCTTGTAGAAGTCGACGTTCGAGACGTTCGACTGGATGAGCGGTAACGCCTCGTACTTCCCTTTGTCGTACTCTTCGTCGGCCACCTTATACAGGGCAGCACTACTATCAACGACACCGGTTCCACGTTCATTGATATCGTCGCTTGCCAAGTCGTCGCAATGCTCCAGGAAGACCGATTCCGCCATCTCCGGGATGTAGCTGTAGATCCGGATGCAGTCCTCGAGGGAGAGCTGTGGCGAGCTCTCGATCGAAGTCTCAACATCGTGGAACACCTCGAAGCGCCGCCTTCTCTTGCGAGCCATCTTAAGGTCCGTGTTGCCCGTCTGCCTAATCATGATGCCATTCTCGAGCTTTTCGGGTGGCACAGACTCGGTCAGAGGCACAAAGATTGAGGAGAGCTGATCCTCATCGCGGGGTTCCTTGATGCCATTGTTTCTGCTGCTGCCGATTTCCATGGTTCTGTCGCTTGCTGTGCTGCAGCCGCCGTCCCATCCACAGATCAGGCGCGGCTGCTTGGGCTTGGGCTCATCGCCGAAGCAGCAGTCACCTCCTTTGTCCCAGAGACCTCGCAACCCACGCAGAAGCTCTTCGAGCATGCGCTGCCACTCTATAGACCGGAGCGACAGGGCATTCCAACGCTTCTCGAGGTTTGCGGCGGCGCGTCTGATCCACTGGGCATCGTTGGCAAAGAATGGCTGTAGCGAGGAGGCGGGACACTGGGCGGCGCTGTCTAGGGCTGCTGGCTTGACATGGGATGGTGGGAGCTGCGGTGGAGTCGGGGCCGAGGTCTTGGCAGCCGCGTTCTTTCCCGCGCAGAGCGCCTCGCACTGCCTCATCATGGCCTTGACCAGCACGCTGCCACTGTCGATCTGCTGCAGAATGTGCAGATGAGCAAGCGAGATAGCTAGACTAGAGCAAGTAGCAGAAACGCGCCTGCTTGCCTCGCTTGCTTGCACTTTGTCTTCTTCTTCTTTCAACTTCTAGCAACGAGACTGGGACGGGATTGGTCATGGTTCGCAATGGAAACATAATATGAAATTCTTGTTGCCTGCTAACTTATTAGCAGTATAATACCTATATTTAAATAGTAGTGATCACAAATTATTTTTCTTTTGTTTTCTTTTCCTGGAAAATGGTCATGCCAAGTTTGACGAAGATGAAGATTATGAAAATAATGCGATATAATGTTAATGACGACGAAAAGATGTTAATATGAGAGTTTCCCTGCCACATTTATTTGACACACTTCCTTTCCGACTTGACCAAGGGTACTTGCACCAAAAGATGAAATAATAATGGCCTAGAGAGGAAGGCCCATACGCGATAGGGGCTGCTCTAAGTTTGTCTTTCTTTCGGTATTATAGTTTCTGCAATAGAGGAGGAAATGGTCCAGTTATTCTACATCCCCACATGACGCACAAATGTTCTATGGTGGGAGTCCACAACTACTCAGGTACAGATTTAATTGGGGTATCCTAAATCGTGTTAGGATAATTGAAACTTTGCATTGCCGACAGGGACACGACCGGACATTCTAGGGGAACGCTAAGTATCCGTAATCGGGTGCAGCAAGGAGGGGCTCATTTTTCTAACCTTTGGCTTGTCGTCTTCGGAATTTTGTCGCTGCCAGCAGTGTAAGGAAGCGTATATATATAAAAAAACTAGTGGCCCACCAAGCGCTGCCTTTGCCAATCTGTCTGCAATGTCATTAAAGGATCGAAGCTGAAAGGTTTTCCAGAAAAAATGAGTGAACATGTGTACATAATGGTTTTCAACCCTCCGAATTCGAATATCGTATCGAAATTGAGCGAAAGAAAGCGCAAATATATTTTATTTCGACGAAAAGTGCAGCAGCGGACACGCCGAGCTCGCGCGTCTCGTTTCCGAGTGTGATTGGTCGGGCGCCTCGTGACGTCAACTCTAGTGACCGAGCAGTGCCGCTACACATGAAGCGCGGTGCCAGGTAGTTTGGTGCTGTAATGGAAAATTAAGAGGTAATGGTAAATTTAGAGAGCCTGCGCTTTTCTGAGGAGTTCGGCGTTACTCCCTACATGTACGAGCCGATTGCGAAGAGCCGGCCTCTCGAAGAAGCAAACGATGCTGGTGCGAGCAGTCGTTTCGACGCGAACGAAAGCGAAGTCTTGGGATCTCCTCGTGTTGGAAATGCTCTTTGGTGAGTATGTTTTTTGCAAAGCGATCTAGTGATCTCGCCGATCTTTCGCCGATCTAGTGAGCTCGTTTCCGGTCAAACAACTGTAGTGTTGTGTTCCTGCATGCCTCCTCGTGGAACGTAAGCGGGGATGCGATCGTCGGCATTTGTGCGCTGCCCAAAGCTGTCGGCAATCTACAAAGACGGTTTAAACGCGTGAAAAGCTTCCCGGTTCATGCAGTACGTGTAGTGACCTTCATCTGTGCGTCATCCGCACACTACTCGTAACCGAAGTCGTAAAGGCGGCGAATTCCGTCGGCTACGTGAGACGGTCGGTTTCTCGCTGTGCGCGAGAGAAGGGGGGAGCGTAGCGTCCTGGCGTGCGCCGGCTTTCCAGCACATACAAACTCTACATTTGCACTGCGTTATGGTAGCTGCATGCAGGCTGTTTTACAACACACGTGCAAATAGAAAATTCGCGGCGCTTGGCGACGAAACCTGCGTCAAGGGCGGTAGATAAACATGCACCTTCTGTTGCGGTGACGAGCTCCTTGTGTACGCGAACACTGACGGCACTGCGCCGGGCCTTAGACGAGCCGACTTGACTGGCAAACCCAACGCACGTTTTAATGATAAATTCTCGTGATAATCGTCGCCACGGAAGTGGTTGGAGCACAGCACTGTTGTTCTTGAGGGCTTGAAATTCTTTCGCTTCACAGCAGCCTCCCACTTCGTTAAAAGCTTCTTGTCTTGTGGGAAGCAATGGAAGACAACATCGTCGCGGCCGCTGGGGCTCGTGCAACCGTAGGCTGCACAGAAAGCCGGCATGATCGGCCCACCACTTCAGTTGATGCTGCGCACGTTGACTACCACTCTACATACACGCAGACGCACCAACAAAGGAATGCAGGGTCGATCGAAGCAGATTACGATGGCACGCACGCAGAAACAAGCATGGTCAGGCACGGTCGCGCAGGCTGCGAAGAAACAAAACACTAGAGTTGACGTCACAACACCGCGGTTTCCGGTCTCCGCTTGCATCGTCAGCGTCAGCAGCAGCGCGCGGCATTCGACGGGGGGCGGAGCTACAGCGCAATTTTAACCGACGATTACGTCGCTCCTAATTGAAAAAAAAAACCCCAAATTTTATCTACATGGTTTATAAGGTTCCCGCATCCGTATATGAGCGTCTTATTGAATTCGACAGATTCTTCAGCTTCCCTTTAAGAGCTAGTCGACAATGTCCAGGTATCCACAAAAACCGAATTTATTTAATACGAGATTCCGAAAAAAAGAGTAGCAACCGCTGTATTGGGGAATTTTTTGTGCTTTCTAGCGACTTAAGAATTGACAGGCAGCCTGCGAGCAATATTTAGTGCAACACATTGTTGGGAATTTTGTATAGGGCGAAGCACATGGCGATGGATTCGGCCACATAAATTGCAGTATAATACGCAAGATGGATAGCAAAGCTCTATGATAGTGTTTTGGAGCAAATGCCTTTCGCCGATTTCTCATCTTTCTTCGAGGCGTCCGTGGACACTACATCATGTGAGGAAAATTTTCCAGATACTCATTGAAGAGTACGACTAGCCTCTGTTTGGCCATGAATTTAGCATTCTTTAAAAAGAGGTAATGAAACTTACAAGTATTATATGTTTTTGTTGAAGTGACACATTGAAGTCATCGTAGGTTGAGCTTCTTTTTTTTTTTTCGCTAAAGCACTCCGTAAACAGGACCTGGGGTATCTTGTATCTTGGCCACATAGAACCAAAATATAGCGCCGGTTGTGCGACAAACACCGGGCAACTTCTCCCAGGAATATTTTCGTATATATACTCTAAGAAATGTTTTTATTGTTAGCATGTGACATCTCGATGCTAAATCTGGTATGTTTGGCTCTAGATACAGCAAAGAGTTCGCAACATAGTTTGGGACGCCAGGACACTGACGTAGGACCCGTCTCTATCTTAAATAAAGGTTGCGACTTATAACTTGGAGGGCCAGATATCTACACACAACCAAATTCAAGAACTTGTCTAGGCATACCAAACTTCCAGTTGTATTTTCTTGTCAACCGGCCGAGAGCGACTTCACTGTTTCTAATGGATGGATGGATGAAAAATTTTGATGAAGGTCCTGAGGTACGCGACTCAGCGCGCTGCGGGCCGCTCCCACGTTGGGACAGTCAGGCCATGCCCGACCGCCGCATCGTGGGCCCTCTGGACAGCCCATAGTTGCGCCCTGGCATCGGGGCTCGTGATAGCGGAGAGCCACTCCTCCTAATTGATTTGTTCTGTACTTCGTAATGAGGGGCAACGCCAGAGCATATGGTCTAGGCTAGCGAAGTCATTGCAGTGCCTGCAAGAACTAGTGGCATAAGTGTCGGGATAAAGCTTGTAATAAAGCCTGGCTTGGATACGAGCCTGTTTGCAATAATCTGAGGGTCAATGCCTGCGCTCTATACCCCTTCCTCACAAAGCTTGTGAGGAAGGGGAAAGTCTCTCCTGCTTGGAGATAAAAGTGCTGTGTAATTTCATTGTATGCGGTCAGTTGATCTCTGTTCTCCACCACTGCGGCCCGGCGGGGGAGTTCTCCATGGTCGCGGAAAGCGAGACCTCGCGCCTTGGAGTGGGCCAGCTCGTTGAGGTTTGTGGGGCCTCCCATGATGAATCCCATGTGAGCAGGGAGCCACGTGAGAGTTTAGGTGGCGATGCTTTTGCCGTCGAGGATGCGACAGGCTTCCTTACACACAGCGCCAACGCTGAAGACGCGGATGGCTTGCCCTGGAATCGCTGAAGATACTGGCATGTTTATCGTCCAGGAGGGCCAAGGCAATGGCCACTTGCTCGGCCGCACGCGACGACGTGCTTCGTACCGAAGCGGCGTTAACAGTTAAACCCCTGTGGTTGACCGACACTACCGTGAAATTGTTGCTGTTGCCATACTGGGCCGCGTAAACTGTTTCTAATAGGATTTTTTTATACGAGGGTGCCAACGTGGGCCAGGGTTTCGAGCATGAAGCTGTTGTTGCTGTTGTCCTGAGTGGCCGTGGCACATACCCACAGTGGGGGATTGGCCAAGAATCGGGCGGTTTAATTAGGTGCCTAAAAATAATAATAATAACAAGGGAGTTAACAATTTGGGCGTGTGAGTTTAAAAATAAACGTTTTGTGTTTGGAGAAAAAAGGAAATAATCAGATGAAAACCGGGTATAAGATAATAATAATAATAATATTAATAACAATAATAATTAATAACAGATAAGAAATAAAAGAAAGCTATGGTTGGGAGGGAGAACGATCAATCTAACATGGAAATCGATTGCTTTCAATTAGGTAATTTTGGATCGCCAAGCAAACATTTCTGTGGCTGAACCCAACAATGGAGGCTCCAAAAGATAGGATCACAGGCACTGATAAAGTTAGACCAATAGAGCGAAGCGGGATTTCCAGTAGTCGTTTTCTTATAATAGAAAAACGTCTGCAAGACAACAAGAAATGGTCGATTGTCTCCGATTCGCCATAGAATGAGCATAATAGTGAGGGGGCCAGACCAGACCTGTGGAGGTAGAAGTTCAATGCAGGTATACGGCAGCGCAGCTTCGTGATGGACACTTCAATTTTCCGTGTTCGGCAAAAATCTGTTCCAAGGGTGCAGGAGATGTCCGTAATCCACAGAGTTAGTAATTTCGGAGCCTGATATTGACTGTATAATGATACTCCTGCGAAATCTAGCTGCAGTAACATAAGCAGTCAAAGGGCAGCAAGGAAGAATCGGGCCACTTATCGATGCCTTGGCTAGAGAGTCTGCAATTTCATTAATGATTAGTCCTTTATGGCCAGGCACCCAAATCAAACGCACGCTTCTCAAGTAATCAGGTACCAATGATTGAAATGTCCTCATCACGCGAGAATCACTAGAAGCAGTAAGGGATGAGCACAATGATAAAGAATCAGTGACTATCACGGCTCATGTAATTGATGGTCCTAATTTGCGTAATGCCAGCACCACGGCCATGAATTCGGCTAAAAAAATCGGTATGAAATCTGGCAGCCGAAGAGAAAATGTCCAATCGAGAATCGGGGAAAATATTCCTACACCTGACTTTTCTTCACATTGTGAAGCATCTGTAGCAATTACAACGTTTGTTTGAAGGTTTTTCAGGTGATCTTGTAATATACCGTCTAGAATACGGTGTGGAAGCTGTGGCGGTCACTTCATCTTCCTCTCGGCGGTGACAGGCAAGAGCTGGTGCCGTGAGTCATGCTAAAGCACAATCGCAACGACATCGGGTCCAAGAATCGGGATGAAGTGGAGCGCATTTTGTGTTATTTTTCGTTTCTTTTGATCTTATCAAAATTTATCATTGATGTTTCTTTTTAGTAGCCCTAATCTTCCTGCTTACTCGTCCGATTCTTGGCCAATCTACCACAGTGGGTATGAAGCAGCCATTAAGGCAAATCTACAAACCGACAAGCTGGTGCCAGCCAGCCGGAATTAGAACCCGGGTTTACACTGCACTTGCGCCTGAAGGCTGTTTCACATGCAGCGACTGGGGCGAGAAAAAAAGATCCGTGATGTCGCTCGGGTGGAAGAGCGATTTTTGTTGAAATATTTCACATGCGTCGACGACGGCGTGATTTCTGTTGCAGCGACAACGAAAAGTTTCCGCCTGCCCTCAAAGTATTCATGGCCCCTGTACTGTTACAATAAAACAAAACGGGAACGAGCCAGATGTTTAGCTTTTGTTATTTATTGAACAGTACAGTAAATACAGCATGCGATGAGGTCTATGTCTTTAAGATCGGTTAGTCCGCAACTTCGGAGACACGTCGTAATATTAGATTTCGCAGAAAACGTCTATTTCGAGGGTGTTTTCTGTCGCCTCCCTTCAAAATCGCGACGATCACTGTGACTGCCTTGACGGTGGTACCAAATGACGGCGGAGCCTATGTAGCGGGGAGCTGAGGCCATCGTGTCAGTGGCAGAGCAACGCAAATCGCTGCGTTGTTGACTGAAAATCGCGCCACGTTAGACAGCCTTGACGCAGGGCCCGCCGCTTCGCTCCGAGATGGACCTCGGATCTACGGGAAGCCATGACTCCTAGCGTCGATCCCAAAGTTAAGCCCACACGGAGAAGGTGTATTTATCTGCTCTGATCAGACACGTTTAACGACTGAATGCACCATTGTGTAAGGATGACCGACCCCTGCCTTCTTTATTTATGTTGTCTATGTATTCTATGCCTTTTACGACTCGCTGTAGCATATTTAAATGTTTGTCTGTCGCAATAGTGAGTCAGCTGACAGGCAGCGCAGCAAGTCGTTTTCCATGTGCTTTCACCTGTGTTTATTTCTTTAGCGCAGTTGCCGCCTGAAAATGAATGAGCAACTAGCCGATGATATCACGTTATTTAACCATATATAGCCGTTTCTACCGCAATGTACAGGGTGTGCCCACTCTCATGCACCAAGATTCAAATATATGCAAATACTACATAGCTGGACCAAAACATGGTAATGTAGTACGCGCGTCGCTTTCCGAAGGCCACACCACTGCGCCATGACTGCGCGTTCGCGGTCGCCATGGAGGTCGCGGAGAGCGGCGGGCAGTCGAGAGTTCTCGCCCTTTCTCGAGATGCCTCGGGAGCCCGCGAGAATTCCCGCGCGTTTCAGTCGTTGTTCCGCCCCGGCTGCTAGGGTGCCTCGATGCGCGCTACCGGCTGCTGGGAGACAGCGCGCGCGCCGGTCGGGCTCGCCGGCGAGAGCATTGACCTCACCGCCCACGTGACGACTTCGGCGCCTGTGATTGGCTTGCTCGGGTTTGCGGAAACGTGACGCCGCGAAAAAAATGGGTTCGGGAACCATCCTCGCGCGGCAGAGAATTTTTGACGCGAAAGCGCCTGTCGCGGCGCGCGTTTATTTCGGCAAGTGAGGACGTACAGGCGCCGACAAAAGTGGTATACTCCACGCAGCGGGAGCCGGAGCAGCGGCCCACATTGAGGGGCTTTACGGCCCACTGCATCGCGACGCCATCTACATTGACACGAGTCAAGCGACATTAAAGGGCACCCATTGGCTGTCTCGATCCGAGATGCTGCCTGTAGATGGCGTTGCGATGCAGTTTGCCGTAGAGTTACTGTGTGGGCTACCGCAGGTAGCACATACAGTAACTCGGTAGCATATGCATACGGTAGCATATACGGTAACATACGGTAACATATACAGTAACTCTAGTTTGCCATTGCTCCGGCTCCCGCTGCGTGGAGCATACCACTTTCGTCGGCGCCAGTACCTCAACGCGCAGCTAGACGAGGACTTCAGCGTAGCAGAGGGGAAGGCGGCACTGCACAAGCTCAACAGAAAATCGGCGTCGTGCCCGGACTGGATAAACAATCAAAACGCTCCGTAACTTGGACGACGAATCGATAGAACGGCTGACGGATTACATGAGCGGCTGCTGGAGCGCGGGCGCGATACCGAGCTCGTGGTAAACGGCGCGCATAATTATGATCCCCAAACCGGGCAAACGGGCACAGCTCGACACTCTTCGACCAATATCCCTGACGTCCTGCGTCGGCAAGGTTATGGAACACGGGGCTCCCGCTGGCCTTACCAACTACCTCGAGGACCGAGACATACTACCGCACACGATGCTGGGGCTCCGTAGCGGCCTTTCCATGCAGGACGTCACGATTCAACTCAAACACCAAATTGTAGAGAACCCCCCGCGATCCACAAAAGTGATACCAGGGGTCGAACTCAATAAGGCGTTCGACAACGTAAAACATGACGCGATACTTGAAGACATA
The DNA here is from genome assembly GCF_050947875.1 of Dermacentor variabilis. Classification (NCBI taxonomy): domain Eukaryota; kingdom Metazoa; phylum Arthropoda; class Arachnida; order Ixodida; family Ixodidae; genus Dermacentor; species Dermacentor variabilis. The sequence continues at coordinate 7,114,115 of NW_027460346.1, forward strand.
CGAGCATTGGAACTGGGTGAGAGAACGTACGACTACGTACGGGACCTCCTTACTGGTCGCCTGGCCCGCATAGCGATCGGCGGACTGGAAATCGCGAGACAACAGACATAGGTTGCACGGGCACGCCGCAGGGCTCGGTCATCTCGCCCATGCTCTTTAACCTCGTGCTTCTCTAGTTACCCCGGAAACTAGCCCAGATAGAAGGCCTCTACCATAGCTTGTATGATGATGACATCACGCTCTGGTTTGCCGAGGGAAATTATTATTATTATTATTATTATTATTATTATTATTATTATTATTATTATTATTATTATTATTATTATTATTATTATTATTATGAGGATCTCACACTATAGGGCCCGCACCGACACTGAGGGATTAGCCAAGAATTGCGCGTGAACTTTTACTTAATGCTGTGAAGTATTACATATTCCATTGAAGAAAAAACAACAAGAAACAATAAAACAAGAAAGAACATTCAGAAGATTACTCGTTTAGTTGATCTTATGTAACCGCAAACGGCATCAAACACGTCCCTGTTGCTAAAACCCAGAACTGACGCGCCCAATGTTAGCATTATTTCTGATTGTAAAATTAACCCTAATTTACAAAGCGGAATTTCTAGAAGTCTTCTTCCTAATAATTTGTACCGGTGCCATAACAACAACAACAAAAAAAAGTAAGGCCAGTTCCACCCACGCAATGAAAGCTGTCAAAACAGCGAAGCTTGTAGTCTATTTCTTAAATTTGAACTCGTGTTAGCGCGATTTTCATTAGTCTTTTGTCTCGTCATCGTTTTGCTAGATTAGAGCTTCGGTTCCGGATGGCGCACACTCCTCATTTGTGTGAGGTTGTGACCAAACCGCAGTGTATCCCACACCTTGCAGCTGTGGCCGCACTCACAGTCGAGTGCGGCCACAGCTGAACCCTATATCGGCACGCCCCGCGGGAGGAACCTCACTGCCATCGACATCTCTACTCGGCCTCCTACTCTCGAAGTTGGGGGTTAGCTTCCCTCCGGAGGCGCTTTGCTTGCGCTTCTCGCTCTCGAAGCTCGGCATTTACGCGACGTCGGCGCTGCCGCTCTCGCGCGAGCTCCGGCATTTACTGTGGACTTCATCATCTGTATATTATCATCATCATGTCATGTTCATGTCACGTTCGTTAATTCACAGAGCTAATCAAAAGCTCAGGCGTATCAGCACTGACCACGCTTATCCGGCAGTAGACACGATGAGTCTCACTACATTTACATGCATGTAAACTGTGTACACGTTTGCTGTTTCGGAGAACAACGCGTGCATTACCTCGCCTAGAGCAAAAGCAGTTCTAGATTTGAAATAAAGACATCGCTCGCATCGATTGGGAGACTAGAACGAAAGTAGCGTGGAAACAGGCACGCATTCATGCGAAAGGTCAATGTCTGGCTTTTTATAATATTCCTCTCCACACCCTGCTGTGATCACGTAGTACATATTCCTTACGTTAATGTTCTGTAGAAATCTCTCCTTACGGTGAAGTAACTCACCCGCTTGAACGACGACAATGCAGAGAACTTCACCAGCCATCTCAGTGAGTAAATGAAGTCAAACCTAAGAACTCAGTGGCAACAGAGGAAGTAACGGTTCGGTGTCTGTTTCAAAAAAGGAACGAAAAGCTTCCTTATTTATGGTGCACAATGTGAGTACATAAAGAAAGGAAAAAAAAACAAGGGAATTAACGCGGCTGTGTGGTTATACTTTATCTTAGTCGTTTGCTGAGGAATTTCCACCACGACTTGATTCTTTGCCTTCAGTCGAGGTTTTACTTCACTATTGACTCAGTGTCATCTGGGGCACTGAATATAAGGATTCCCGTGGAAGCATTATAGAGACTGCCGCAGAAAAAAGTAATCTGGTCGTGTTAAATGACAGCTCTCCAACGTTCTTGCGGGGGTTTCGTTACTCAAGCAGTATAGATGTCACGCTCTGCTCACAAGACCTTCTTGATGGCGTTGAATGGACAACAGACATAGAAACGCACGGTAGTGATCATTTTCCGATCCTGGTAAAACATCACCTCATACGGAGTGAGGGGACCCGGCGCTACTCAAAATATACTAATTGGCAAAGTTTTCGGCACCATTTAAGTAACTCATTGGGCGAAAATCCGAACTTTCAAAGTTTTGCAAATATATTGTGTGAGTCTTACAAGATGTGCACAAAGCAAGTCATTGTTCCGAATGAATACGCTGCAGTCGACGGGGAATATGAATGCCTAAGGGCAATTCGAAGACGCGCAGAACGGGCTTACCGCCGCAGTGGAAAGCTGGATGACTACAAGATGGCGCAGAAAGTTCAGTCAACTTCGCGCAGACGCTTACAAAAATTAGGTACGAGAAGATGGCGAGAATACTGCGCGTCGTTGTCTCCGTTTACTCCAGTTCCCAGAATATGGTCCATTGTCCGATCTTTTAGTGGTCCAGTTACCCAGAGCCATCCCTTCCGAGCCCTTGCCGTAGCTCTAAGCACTCCGGAAATATATGTTGCTGACGAATTCTGTCAACTTATATCCAGACCAGGAATTCCGTTTACTTGCCTAGAATTCGCAAATTCGACAACACTAGCAGAACAGAAGGTTCGTGCGTGCTTTATGTCACAGCATCCTCAGCTTGACTCTGAGTTTAGTTTAAATGAATTGAAAAGTGCTCTTTCGTCATGCCGTACAAAAACAACCGCAGGCCCAGATGGTGTTACGTATGTGATGTTAAAGAACCTAGGTCCAGTAGGAAGAATGACTCTTTTGGAGATATTTAATGATATCTGGATAAGAGAGACCCTTCCGGATTCATGGAAATTAGCTCGGGTAATTCAAGTGCTAAAACCAGGAAAGACTCCACTTTGTCTTGACTCCTACCGACCCGTCAGTCTCACAAGCTGTTTTTCCAAACTAATGTAGAAGATGATAGACAGTCGACTGCAGTGGTGGTGCGAACACACATATGTGTTTTCCGACCACATGACCGGTTTTCGACAAAATCGGTGTACAATGGATGCAGTATTAGACATTGTCACATGCGTCGAACATCAACGAATTTGCGGAAATGTGACAGTAGCAGTATTCTTAGACATTCAAAGAGCATTCGACACTGCAAGTCACATACACGTCCTTGCTGGTATGTTAGAGCTTGGCCTACACGGTCGAACGCTGCGATGGGTATCAAATTTTTTGAAAGATAGAAAAATATTTATGGAAACAATAGAAGGAGAAAGTAATTATCACAGCATCACGCAGGGCGTTCCGCAGGGCAGTGTTCTCAGTCCGTTTTTATTCAACTGTGTCATGGCAGCTTTGCCACAAGAACTCCCGCCTGGTCTACAGTATTCTCTGTACGCAGATGACATCTGCATATGGGCCTCTGGATCTCATATACAAGACATTAAAACTACGCTGCAAGAGGGTCTTGATAGTATCGATACTTTTTTAAAAGAAAGAGGCATGAGTCTTTCATACGCAAAGACAGCCGTACGTACTTCCTTTCACTAGACGACAGCTAAATAATTTCCAACTTACACTTAATGGGCAAAGTTTGATGTTTGTGAAAGAACATAAATTTCTTGGAGTTATTCTTGACCGCCAGCTAACATGGGCACCACACGTCCGCGCAATTGAAAAGCAGACCAATGCAGTAATAAATGTACTTCGGCGACTCGTTGGCACAACGTGGGGGGGGGGGGGGATCAGTCTCTTCGCTACTACAAGTTCATAACGCACTCATAAAACAAAAAATTGCTTACTCGGCCCCTATTCTCCATGGTTTATCGCAAAATTCTGAGGAACGTCTTCAACGTTTACTGGCGAAAGGGCTACGAGTGTGTCTTGGGGTTCCGCAGGCTACCTCGAGTTCTTTAGTAATTGCTGAAGCTCGTCATCCCCCATTTCCAGTCATACGAACGGTTGAAACATGCCGACATATTTATCGCATCTTAACCCAACACGAGAAGCATCCATTAACCCTCGCGCTCACCGAAAGAAACAAAAGCAAAATTCACGATGTTGTTCGAGAACATAAAGCGTTATTACCAAGATTTGAATTATGCAAAGTGGATGTTAGTTACCGTCCCTGGATGTTAACATGCCCTAAAATAGAATTATCGGTTGACGGGATTATATCAAAGAGAGACATGTTCATAGTAGCCGCACAGCAACTGGCACTCTTCCAAATTTACTCATTATATCCCCAGTACATCCACGTTTATGCAGATGGTCCGTGTCATAAAAATTCCTCGACTTCAGCATTCGTCATTCCACATTTAGCGCTAGAGCAAACATTTCAATTATCCCGGGAGACATCTTCCACCATGGCAGAACTATTTGCAATCCTGTGCGCTTTGCGTTTCATAACGTCAGAAAAACATTCGCAAAAATGGGTTATCTTTAGCGATTCGCAAGCCGCTCTCACATTACTGCAGAGCAATAAGAAAAATTCATTGAACACTTCGCTATTGTATGAGACACTCAAAGAACTTACAAAAGCAAGCGCAATGAACCACGTAATTGCATTTCAGTGGATACCTGGGCACTGCAATATTCCTGGTAATACTGCAGCGGACGCAGCTGCGAATCGAGCGCACAATAACGCAGAGGCAACCAATCTTCCACTATTGCGTAGTGAAGTCCGTCTGATCCTTAGACAGATTTCTTGTCGCCTCAGCGAAAATACCTGGTTTGACCAGCAAACTAAAAACTCGGAGTTATACTCTATAGACGCATGTATAAACTTATCAATGCCGGAAGCTCTAAGAGACAACAGAAAATTTGAAACATTGGTACACCGGCTGCCTCTTGGTACTGCATTTACGAAACACTTCTTGTACAGGATAAAACGTATCTCTAGTCCGCAATGTTCTTGTGGCCATCCAGACGAAGATGTGCATCATCTTCTTCTCGAATTTACGAGATACGATACACAAAGAACGTTACTGCAAGCTAATTTGTTTATATTAGACAGAAGACCATCCACTTTTAAAAAGATACTTGGCCCATGGCCAACTGCGGGCCTTCAAAAAAGAGCACTTCTTGCTCTGAAAAAAGTTTTTAGAGCAGACCAACATTTTGGGAAAATATTAAGTATCAGATGATCCGAATACGTTAATGAGTTACATAAACGTTGTTCGTGGTTCATAATTGGGTTATGGGGTGATCGCATCTTTTACGCAACATGTATAATTCTGTTCTATACTTGTAGTGTATTACATGTGTTGTGTGTTTTGCCTGTTCAAAACATCTGACTTTATATATGCGTACGTGGACTGAACTAGTGCACAGAACTTTGCGACTCATGTACTGCTGGACTGTATATTTTTTATTGATCCGGTGTTCTATTGAGTGTTATATTTTGAGTCGCTATTCTTCTTTGGACGCAAATTTGTTTCATTTGCCAAGTGACAAGGAGTAGCCGGTGCCACCATAAAGGCGCCAACCTCTCCTAACATTCACTTCAATAAAAAAAATGAATGGTGTTTGCTGAGCGCATGTGTCTGGCACGTGCGTGTTTGCACACGTGAGTGTATATGCACAGATGCGTGTCGGCTTGTTCCTGCAGTGCGAGCTACGGGCTTATTTGTTGAGGTAGATTATTCTGAGCCTGAGAGTTTACTCTTCATAACCGATAGTCATTGTCGTAATTACTCTTCACAAGCGTAAAATGCGGACATATCGCGAACAGGAAACTTCGATAGAAAAGAATATTCGATAGAAAAAAAAATTACTTTCACAATTAGTTACGACGCAACATTTTCCCTGACTATACGTGAACCATTGCTTGTATCTGGGAGCGAGGAGGAAATACCCGCGACTTATCGTTTTTCTACGATAATATTATGTTACTACGCGCCGCGTAGTGTTCGGTGTGTACATAGCAGAGCAGTTTTACAGGAGCTCTGTTCCGACAGTGGGCTCCGGTTGATAGGATAGCTCAAGCAAGAGCAACCTACGCGAGCTGATGTGTCAAGTAAACAGGACGACGTCGGAGCTAACTGTTTTTTCATATCATGTAGTGCGGAGAACTCGTTTGACCCGGCTGTAGGGCGCAAGACCACGAGCGCTTATTTGTCCCGTGACTGTTTTGAATATTGGCGAGGTTTGGGATAATCGTTAATGGCGTTCTTATCTTACACGAGAAATGACGTCATGTCCAACAATCCCGTGGCGCGCAAGATCTTTATTCTTAGGTCCTCTTGTTTATAACTGTTGTTCCTAATATTATTATTAGTACTAATAGTACAATTAGTAGTAGTATTAGTGGTAGTATTGGCAAGAACAGACGTGTGAAAGTGAGGAGACCGACAACATTGGCGAGCACATAGCAGGCTTCAGAAAAGGATATAAAATTAGCATTCGCTATAAAGAGACCTGATTTGTTCTTGATGTACCAGCCTTCAATGGAAGTCCCTGTTTAAGAAAAGATTAGAACCCAGAATAATTTTTTTTGGCCTCGATCACGTCCCGCATCGTACAAGTTGTAAATCGTGGACTTGTACAACGCGTATGAACCATATGTACACATTAAAGAGGCGGTTTCGGAGGTCGAAACGCGCTGTCGCTTAATCTGCAACACCGATCTGATAGTTGTCTACAGCGCTTAAAGCACAACACCTAACCACGCACATCAATACAAATAATTATATTAGCCAATGGTGCACTGCAGGACTCACATGTGGTACTCTCTCTTACCTCTTGACATGGGGGGGGGGGATACTCCGACCTGTAGTAACTGCGGTAATAATCTCACAGTCTTCAATGTTCTTATTCAATACCCTGTAATAGAAACAGAGAGTAAAAAGTATTCGTCTTCTGCATATCGCGAAAAGTTACTTCTCCACGCGGCATTTTTTCTTAGGAATGAACCGCCTTTTAATCTGAAAATAGTATTCGATTTCTTAGCTGAAACAGACGCCGTGAAAATCACTTGGACAGGTAATCTTTAGCACGTGATTCAAGGGCTTTAGCCTGTATTCAAGGGCTCTCTAGAATCTCTAGTATCGCTGTTATGTTTTGTTGTATCATGTATGTTTTTAACGAAACCTAATCACCCTATCCCACATCACTAAATGATCAGTGTCATTATTACAACGAAACTGTATATGGCTAGCCGATTCTTCCCTCCGTCCGTCTGTCAGTCACCTGTACACCGAAAACTCCTCCGGCGCAACCGCGTGCGCATGCGCGCAAAAAATTAGAGAGAGAGAGAGAGAGAGAGAGAGAGAGAGAGAGAGAGAGAGAGAGAGAGAGAGAGAGGCGTGCGATTGGCTGAGCCAGTAGTGACGTCGTTGCTCTCCGTCGCAGCCGAGTGCAGAGTTGCCAGATTGGGCTATTAATAGCCAAATTGGGCAACTTTTTATGTGGGTTGGCATCGAAAATTCCGAGTTGGCTGGATGGCTATATTTGGGCTATTTTTGTCTTGAGGACTTTCGGGTCCCGAGGGCAAGTCCACGCCGACAAAATTCTGGAAGGCCGCCGTAAAACCCAAAGCTCATTGCTGTCACAAAGATATGTAGGCAATCTTGAAGGCTTTCTTTAGCAATGCCGGCGCGGGGAGGATACCGTTAAGTCTTGGCTGCCATATATATACGTCATTCCAGCGCTGAACTATCTTCTTTTTTTTTGTTTCGGCGCCATCTGCTGCCGGTTCACGTGTGGTTCAGTAAGAAAAACGGTGGGGCTGACTGCTGTAGAGTACATGTTCCATGCCGGCCGCTATACAGCAAACTATTCTGTCGACTTAACACAACAGCTCAAGTATTCGCACGCATGTCGTAGCGAGTCATTTTCGCTCGTGGTCCTTCAATATTGATCAAGGGTTACTCAAAGCCTATTGCTTGGTTTTCCCGCGAAACACCGCGTTATTTATTTACCCAGTAAACTTACGACAAAGTCCGTAAGTCGTTTTAAACGACAAACGCAACGGTTCGAGTCGTTACGCTCAGCGAAGCGCAGTAGTCTCGACTGTCGATCAAAACGAAATGTTCTGCTCTAGTATCACCAAGCATGAACAAGCATCAGGATTGTAAAAAGATTGCCGGAAATCCAATGTTCCTCCTGCTGTCTGAGCTCGCTTTGTGCCTACTTGCGCAACGTCTTTCGAACGCACCAGTCCAACGCGTGTTCAGCCAGGTTTCATTGACAAAGAATGATTTGAGAGACCGCATGTAGGATGAGACACTGCAAGCTCTCCTTCACGTTAAGTTTGGTCTGGCGGAGAGTGGGGACTGCTGTAAAGATTTTCAGCCAGATGGACAGTTTCTGTCGCGTTTCAACTCTGCAGTTTTATATGGTCCAAGTGGCAGAAGAAGTTGATTCAAATGGGACTAGACTGTATATTGAATCTATTGCTGTAAATCCCCAGTGTGAGAAGTATCACTTGGTACTCTACGCAACGTTTTTCTTTTCGTTCTTTGTTTTAGTCAAGAGGCTACGTACTACGCGAAATTTGCGCTTGTTTCATGGTAGTTCTTGAACGCTGCATATTATTACAATAATAAACTCTATAAATATATGAAAAACGATATCCGTCCAAAGTGAAGATGGCAAGGCAATTGCTTACGAAAAGTCAGTGAGTGATTGCCTTGCCAACGTCAGAATGATAACTCGCCGGTTTTCATTCCATACTCCTGCGACACTTTTTTCCCTTGGAACTTTGTGCGTACGAGTAATTTCGATTATGGCTTACTTATTTATATGCACGTACTTTATCATCATTGTGATCCCTCTTCCTTCGTTTTAAGTCATCACAATGTGCTTTGCTCACGCATATTTTATACCTGTGACGAGAAAAAAACAACCTGCGTTTGATATACCTAATTGGTGCTTGTGGTACTGTTACGTCCATATTTCATTATTTTTGCGCGCATCGCACTGGTGCTTTGACAAAGAGTTCTTGCCAGTTTGTAAAGATATATACATTGTTCTACTGACTTCCTATTCTGATGTATAGGGCTTGAATTTGTTAGACAAAGGGGTTTGTTTTGTACTTAACTTCATGAAAGCCGTGCGCCACCAATATAAATCGATTTTGTGTGTTCCCTAGTGGAATTACATTTCTTTAGTTTTTTTTTTTCAAGTCGCACTGAAAGTAAGGTGCACCGTCCTCCTCGGAAATTAGGCACCACACGCATTCGTGCCTGTATTCACAGAAACTTAAGTACAAGTTTTCGTATTGCGCCGTTATACTCTTTTCGATACTAATACCACCTGGATTATTGCCAGCGCAGTAATGCAGGGGGAAACTAAAACCATAAACTTTAATTCACCTCTTTTGTTATGGGCCAGCCAGTCGTTCTCTTTGTTCCCACTCAAAGGCGAATTGTGGTCACAACTTGAACATGCTTGAAGGTTTCAAGTTTTCTCCAGAGTCCAGCATGTCTCCAAGCGGCAGCATTCGCTGACTAAGCATCGAGCTGCTTTCGAGTAAATTCAAGAAGAAAGAGAGACAGCGGAAGAGAAATAACATGTCTATTTCATGAATGAGGCTTAGGAAAAGCATCCCTCATTTAATGCCTTGAGCTCGGACCGCCTCTTCGGCACACAATCGTGAACAGCCGAAGCGGATCCTCGAGGTCGGAGCTGGCAATATTTTGCCCGACTGTTACAGAAAAATGCCTGTGGTACAGCGAGCCGTGAACTTAGAACGAGGCTCAGTATATACCAACAACGTCATGAGTGAATCGGGAAAGAAATCCCTCGGTTCATTGTAACAATAAGTGGTCTCCAAATCCACGTCTGAGTGGCAACCCTGACTAGAATTCGTTACGAAGCTCTTGAGGCCAGTGTTGTGCTGGTTGCATACGGCGGAGATAATTTTGGAACCGGAAATACGCGGTGAAATTTCGACACAATTTAAATCATCTACAAGGCACCTGCAGAACATCATCAAGCGTATTGGCTATATTTTTGGCTACTTTTCGCTGACAAAAAATTTAGGTCTGGCTATTTTTGGGCTAAATTTTGAGATCATTTGGCCATTTTTTGTTGGTGCCACCCGGCAACCCTGGCCGAGCACGCACACAGCAGTTTCTTTCCGGCTCCGAAATGGGTAGGCCACGCGTCATACGTACTTCTGAGGAGCAGGCAGCTTCCGGTCAGCAACGCCGCGAGCAAAACCGGGAACGAGTTCGTCTACGCCGTGCAGATGCTGCAGCCCGGGCACAAGAACAGGCTCATGCAGCCGAGCGCAAGCAGCAACTGCGTACGGAGGATACGGCAGTCCATACCAAGCCTGTACGGATTGCTTGGCTGATGATTTTTTTAGTACGTATGTTTTACGCAGCCACAGTTTTTAAGTCCTTTTTCGCCATTAAACACCTACCATGCGGAATTCATTGTCCACGCCACACAATATGCGTCCATAACAACACCATTTGTCATGACGCTCTTTCGCCATACCTGGTCCTCGCGCCATAAAACACCGCACATCATCATCATCATCATCATTACTTAATTTCGCGATAATATGGTGAAGGGAGGTGTTGATGATTGTGTAAGATAGTTACCGTGGTTTTTTTCTTGGTCGGTTTCTTGGCAATTGGTTCTCTAAGTATAGCACATACCTGTCTGTTATAAGAAATTTGCCGAGAATTGTGTGGCATTTGAAAGTACATTGACTCCTGTTTAAAAAGAAAAATACATTTGGGAAAGAAAAGGAGAAGTAAAACGGCTAAATGTAATTAGAACTTAGCAGACAAATCGTCTTGAATCATACATAAATACCTCGTCGCCGTAGCGCACATTCCCATGAAAATCTTCATGAAATGAAGCTTGCAAAGATAGATCATTAAGAATGGAAAAATAGCCCCTTCTTCTTGCGTTCGTCTTGTTGTTAAGGCAATTGCCTGAGACGGCTCACGGGACTAAAAATCCGATGTTGGGCCTTACGCCGCCTGGCGTTATGACACCAAAATTAATAGGGAGTCGAATTCTCGATCTTTGATGGGAGTCAAACCTACGACCTCTGGTGTTAATTAAGGCGAGTTAGGCCGTTAGTTTATTTGTAAGCAAGCATGAAGCCGAGCTGGAAAAGAAGCGTCAACAGGACCTGTGGTGTTAATTAAGGTAAAGCTAATTAAAGCAAGGTTGATTAAGATTTTTAATTAAGACACTTGAACTCGTGACCTTTGGTGTGAGTCGAACCCACTTGGATATATGGCGAACCGGCCATATCTCCAAGTTGGATTCCGATTGACATTGTGAAGGTCGACAGTCGAGACCACTGCCTCTGGTGGGAGTCAAACCCACGACCTGTGGGGTTCATTAAATCAAAGTAAGGGACGGTTAATTAAGATAGAGTTAATTAAGCCACCGTACCCACGACCTTTCGTGGGAGTCGAAACCACTTGGAGATATGGGCGAACCGGCGATATCCCCAAGTTGTATTCAAATTAACATCGGGAAGCTCGAGAGTCAAACCCACCAACTTTGGTGGGAGTGGAACCCTCGACCTCTGGTGGGAGTCAAACCTATGACCCTTGGTGTTAATTAAGGCGAAGATGATTAAGACACTTGAACCCACGACCCAACATGAAGATATGGGCTAACCGGCCACATCTCCAAGTTGCATTCGAATTCACATCGTGAGGCAGGAGATTCGAACGAATTTCTTTTGGTGTTAATTAGAGCGAAGTTAATTAAGGCATGTCTAATTAAGGTAGAGTTAATTAAGGCAATCGAACCCACGACATTTGGTGGGAGAAAACAAGTAATAGGAAGTGACAGCGCATTAGAATGTATATGTCAAGTAATGTAATAAATGTCTCGTGAGCGGTGTAATGTAATGTATGTCTCGTGTCTCATCATCTTTAGCGTATGCTAAAGTGACTGTCAACTTTATTCTTGCGCCTTGCCCAGAAATATTTAACAAGGCCTTTCAACAAGGCCGGCTAAAAAAGCATTTGGTTGCTTTGTTTTTTTTTTCTTTTTGTCGCAGAGAAATGTAAATTAATCGTTGCGTTTCACGAGATAAATTTCTTAGTTATGCGACGTACAAAACCTAATATTTGTGGTAAAAAAAGTAGTTCTTATAATAATTAGCACATTCAGTCGGCACCCAGTGGACCGTGGTTTTAAATAGTTGCCGGGCTGAAATCTTTTTTTTTTTTCATTTTCACTCTTTTCAGCGTACGTCTAATATTTGTCGCGTCCAGCAACGGGCACGATGTCAACAAGCATAGAGCCCACAACAGATTCCGTCGAAAGACGGCATTTACTAATGAAAACCGCTCTGATTTTCAAGTTGTAATGACTCTAGAGGTGCTGCTTTTTGATGTACCTGATTTGTTGATCTGAAACGCACGAGGGCGGCGACCGAGTTAAATTGCGACGTTCAACGTCCCGAAACAGAGTGGGTCGCGAGGGACGCCGTAGTCCAGAGCTCTCGATTAATTTTGTCCACTTGGGGCCCTTTTGACGTGCACCCAAAAACATGGCACACGAGCGCTTTTGCATTCCGTTCCCATCGCAATGTGGCGCTCGCGGCATGAAGTTAAAGCAGCAGGACGCTGTAGCCCCTGAGACACAACGGTGAGTCCCGACTTAGTTAAGCCGTCGTGCACATTGGCACCTAATGCCGTCCCTCGTTTTAAACAAATGTGAAAGCGTGCGAGGTGTATTTTTTCTTTATTTAACAAGAGAGAAGAACAGCAACTCCAAAAGAAAACGTAATAAAGACCGGTCCTTCAGAACAAAGCTCTCGCCGTCGTTCCCGTATACGCGCGCCCTTCGCGCGCGAACGGTTGCGCGGCTCCGTCTCTCGATCTCCGTCGAGCACAGAACTTCCCTGGTCGTCGCACCCGGTTGCACAGGCGTCGATCTCAGAAAGGTATGTGGGCCCTCACTCCGACCTCTCCCTGCGGTTTTCCCCGGTACGAGTGTCCGTCGAAGCGGCCGAAGCTCTGCGAGCCCTGGGCGTAGCCGGTCACCCGGCCGCCGTTCTTGGAGCGGTGGAGGTCGTACTCGCCGCGGACACCCACGTTGGCGTCGAAGTTGCGACCGCTGTTGCCGGACGCCGATCCGAACACGTTCAGCCGATGCTGCGGGACAACCAGGAGGGCAGGAGGCGAGCAATTAGGTGAACAGACAGGGCGACACTCGCGAATGGTAACGCCGGCTTTTGACTCGTTCTTGCCCGGCGACAAGAGCGAGACTTGCGAGGGATCGCGTTCAAACGGTCTAGCCCAGGTAGGGATCTACAATACTTAAAAAAGAAGAAGGAACTTGCAACGGCATCAGAAGCAGACGGGCGGCCAATGTCAGCAGATACCGCGAGCCAATCGTGACAGAAGAAAATGTATGAGCGAAGTCTATAGCGGTCAACTGCAAACAGCGCTTATGAACGATAACCTCCGTGAATTCGGGCCTAAATTATTTTTAATAATGTAAGCTGCAAGCTGTATACTTGTAGTACGCTGTGAGCAAAGCTCAAATAAAGAAACCGTGCTTCGTGCATATAAAGAGTCTTTCATTAGTAAAAAATTATACATTGCGCCGCAGGTAAGAAAAAAGTGATAATGACATAATAACAGAGTTAAATAAAACTCCTTTATAAAATGAAACGAACATGCTGCGACTACTTAAGTCCATATTGTCCACTATCTTCGTCACGCTTGCAATGAATAACGCGTACATATTAATTGGCATTGGTTTCGATAAAAACTTTGAAACTGCCGACGTGACAGGAATATTACGCGGTGTTTTCCAAGTTACACACGTTGGGAGCACTTACTCGGGGAGCTTCGGGCTTGAAGTCAAAGTTTGGACGTCGTCTCTGTAGAAAAAAAAATTGTTGTTCCTTATAGTTGTGTAGATTGCTGTAACACTTTCCCAGAAACACTGATAATGTGTACGAAAGATATCGCAATGTTTTTTTTTTATGTTCATGCAGTTTTACCTACCGGCGGTCAAATAAACTCTGCTGCCTGCTATGTGTAATAGGTAAAAAACAGCTCATTTCAGCAGGTTTAGTAGGATTAACAGGTTACACAGAACTTCTTTACTTGTTTTCAGCGCGTTTACATTCGTTCGCTTGGCCTGTCGTAGTGACTCACTGGCCCCGACATTGATCTACTGAGGTCATGGGTTCGACTCCTGGTCGCGGCTGCCTCATTTAGAGTTGGGAGGAATGCAAAAGAAAAAAAAACGTTCTTGTACTGGTTTCTGGATGGACGTTAAGGAACTGCAGGAGGCCACAATTAACTCGCAGCCCTCCTATTAACTCGCAGCCCTCGCAGCCCTCGCAGTCCGTCATAGGCCACGGTGCAGTTTCTGGTATATGGTTAAATCCCACAATTGGTCTTGACTCATCACTTTGGTGGTTGACATAATTTCTTGTTTATGAATAGTGTCATATCAGACTGCAGGTGGTTACGGTCATATAAGAACACAACGTATAGTGTGAATGAGAAATTACAAGTGACCACTTGAAATCCGAATTAAAATGAAAAGAAAGATGTACTCACCTGTCCGGAAACCATGGCGACAGCTTGAAAAAACAAAATGGGCGAAAGGACAGTTAGTAGATCCTTTCTTTTATACAAAGCACAAGAAAAAAACATGCATAAAATATTTAGGACAGTTATGTAAAATCGCTCTGATTTAACATGAAGGCTATGTCGAAAATATTACGCGGTGTAATTTCATTCTATTTACATAAGTACAAATGTTTTCTTTTCTTATTTTCTTTCTTAGTTTTTTTATTATTATTACGAAGAGAAGTATTATTCCTGAACGACTTTACAAGCTACGAAAATGCTGCTTAAACACAGTAAAATTACGTTAATGTTTTCGCAAGATTCTGGTTTATATTTATAGGTTTAGAAACAAGCATGCAATGATAACTGACCGTTATATTCGGGCTCACTGAAGCGTTAAGTCAAAGAAAGCAAGTGGTCTCTGAAACCATACCTAAATATGTGTTATCAGGGGTCGAATGTTGGGAGCTTTTCCGTTCGTAAGTGCTCTTTACTAAGGGCCAGTCGCCTTCGCTAATAATGTGCCCGGCATAACGAGTGGGGGGAATTTGTTCTTAAGAAACAATTCTACCGTAGAAGCCTTTCCCAAATACAGGCCCACGATATTCCATCGCTTACGGTACGTTAAAAAACAAAAAAAACAAAAACAAAAGAAGAACAAGAAAGAGAAAACAAAAGCACATGCATGAAAGCTTACCTATCAGCAGTACGAAAACACAAAGTGACACCCGGCACATGTTTGCAGGATACTGCCCAACAGAGGACTCTCCAAGGCGAACGTGGTGTGCGTAGAGCAGGAGTGAATGGCGGATGACGGGCGTCGCTCAGACATTTATACTCGATCCGCCTCGTAGAGCAAGGAAGGGCGGATCAAACTTCATTTGGCTATGCCTCTCTTTTTTTTTTCTCTCTTGATTCCGCGAGCTCGCATCAGCTCTTGTTGGTTCCGTTATTACGTCCCGCGTATAGCTGCATCCGGACAGACCCAGAGGCGCGTTGGCACGCTACCGGGCAATACACCACCGACCACGAGCGCGTGCGGGATCATCGGGCAAACGTCGAGGCGGCTTAGGTTTCCTCGATGGGTTCGCACGAGCCGCGCTGTCGGGATTCCCCCCTCCCGGCAAGCGCTTGCCTTTCGGTTCCGTGACACGCGTCTGACGCGGGTCGGTCATTCAACGCTTAGCAGTTCCTCGTTTGTCAGGAAGATAAAAAAAAAAAGGGGGGCGCGCTCATCTTCGAAACCGACTGCTTGAAACCAACGCGGAGCCTTGCCGTAATGATCGAGAGTGATCGCTTCTACTATTTGCCGCCAGTTAGCCATGCTGGGGCGCATCCTTTCTAGAGAACAGTGCTGCTTAGTTCTTCTGTAAAGTTATTTCGTTGCCACTACGCAACAGCGTTGGCAATGCTCAAAATGTGTCTTAGTCAAACCACCGAGCATACGTGAATGACGTGACAGGTTGTTTCGAGCTGTAATAAGGCGGTTTAAGTACGTGCACATTAATTGTTTCTTCTCGCCTTTATGAAGCCCCCTCTCCCTCTTTTATTAGCCGACAACTAAGTGATCTCGTTATCTTCCTGTATTTGTATTACTGTTTTTTGCTGGTTACAGTGTTCAGTACAGGGATGCCAAAAAATACCGGATATAATGGGCCGAGAAGCATACATTACCCATATAATGACTAAATCTGATATTCAAACAAGTGAGCGGAATGGCAGGGTGGTCAAGCAGACGAGCGTTCGGTTTGCTACCCTACACTGGGAGTAAGGGAAAGGGGGAATAGAAAGGGAAAATAGAAAGAGACTGAGCCCTGAGTGCACGCCGGAGTATGCAGAGGGACACTATAAGCGGTCTCAAACCGGTGCACATCAACAAGTGTACTAGTGCACGAATCGCTTTTTGTGCAGACGAGATTTTCTTGGTTACTACCATGTACTTAATTGTAGCGAAAGCTAAACTCTTTAAATGGGCAGAAATGGTTAGATAAAACTGCAAAGCTCGTTAAGTCGGAGTTCGCGTGTTTATTGTGCACTCACTTCTGCGTGAGACACGCAGGCGAATCAGCTTGCTTGTATACGTCAGGAATGTTGTAGCTCTTAGCGTGATGAATGTGTCATTGTCCGATAGTAAGAGTGCCATGAATAGAGCAGTAGATTCTGGAATCGAAGCGAACGCCACCGACTGCTCTGTGCTCCAGCAATGCGATTGTATTGGACGACCTTAAACCTTTCTGTCTGCATCGCTGCTATCACAATTCAGTGGCGCTTTCTTTCATGGGCACCAAGTTCGCCCATTAATATTTTCGTCTTTTAAGTTGTTGACCGTCTGTCAGCAACTTAGAACAACTTACATGTAGAAGTGGCTTGTGCTAGCCACTTGTACATGTAGCCTTGAGCATACCGGCTAACAATCTTTGTCGTCTGGAGAATGAGCGGTTTAATAAGCGTCCTTGACGTCTGGCAGGTTGAACCGGAAAGAAGTCTGCTCCCGGGCCTCGACGTCCTTTACTGACGGCGTCGTGAGTTCGACCTTGACCTATCTGTACATGACCGCGTGCGCTGCTCAATCGCTTCTGCTTCGACATTTTAGCAAGATTTATCGCCGCTTCAGCGCTCATTGTGAAGACAGGACATCAGGGCAGAAACTGGCCCCCCAGTGAATTGGTAACGTATGACAAAAGACTCATGCTGGTAAGCCTTGATACAGGCCTGTATCGCGCTCGGTCTAACCAGTTGCTCAATCTCTGGCGTATGATGGGAACAAACGATTAGAGAACGGGAGCTGTAACGGCTGTTTTGCACACCTGTTCATATTCCGAATCAAAGGTAATTTTTTTCTGTGCATAATTATTATTTTTTATCTACAAATACATGGATGAGAGAATGAGCATATAGAGAAAACCCATTAAATTTCGCCGCAAGTTATGAATCAAAGAGATGAGCATTTTTCTGAGCATATTGAGCGACGATGATCGATCAATTGATCGATATTTGATTCCTGAACAGTGCTGCTGTTACTCTGCTAAGTCGCCAGTCCGCGGTACACGTTACCATTATCACAATAAACGTGGCTACTTATTGCATATTTCGTTGATACTTGTCAGAGCTGTTCGATTCGGAATCGGTGAATAAATCCAATAACTAATTCTTCTACCGCCCTCTCTGCATTTGTATAGCGTCGTTATTTGCAGCAGTATTCCGTGGATCTACAAGGCGGACGCATCTTTCAGTGTTTTTAGTAATTTTTTCATAGTTTTTTTTCTTTAAAGGCTAAGCACGAGTGAATACCTGTGGTGCTGAAACACTGCAGAGCGTAAATGTTACAAGGAACGAAGCCATGCTTCGTTCATTGTCACGTGACTAAGGAGCGATACTTTTGCGACATCGAATGGCGCCTTCACTGTGAAGAATGTATCTTCTTTCATTTTCTAGAAATTAGATGCATCTGTATGAATACGCAGCTCTAGAAAACTTTTAGGTGTTACTGTCAAGAGGGGAGGGAGGGGGGTACAAAATGGATAGTGTACAGCACATCAGCACTTGTTTTTACCATCTCATCGATTCAGTAATTTGTGATCTCCTGTAGGCAAGGCGTATAAAAAGAGGAACAGAAAAGTCACTGGCTTTGCTCAGGACAACTCAGGCTTGTACTTAACGTACTCTACTCCACTCAAAATACGGTATCATAAATAATTTCCAAAGTAACTTTGTATCTTTTAAATCATTTGACAACTGCGTATTTTTCAGGCTACCCCTAAATACTTTTTCAGAGTATCTTCCACTCAATATTCAAGATACGCCCTTCGTTACTGTCAGGTGCGGTATCGCTGCGCAACGAGCTCGTCGCGGCAGATGCGACGTGTGCAGATGGCCGGTCCCGCCCATTTCGTGTGTCTCAGAACCGTTATGGGCGGCAGACTTACAGAGTAAACAAATAAAGACAAAGAAAGAAAGAACGGAAACGCGGCTGTCAAGCTTGACATACCAAAAATAAACAACCGGCAGCGCCTTTCTTGAAGCAGCCGTACAGCATGCATGGTTCGCTTTAGAATAAGAAGGGCGACATTTTACAAAAGTTACGACTCTACTCAAATACTTTTTTTTGCGTGGTAATTAGTAACTCAATTTAGCTATATTTTTTGAGTATCTTGTACAAGCCTGGGACACCTCTGTGTGACTAACGCTGAGCTCGTTCACTGAAAAGTGCTTTAAAAAAAATGAAAGTGAATCAACGAAGCGATCGACTTTCACGGTCTGCCTCTTAAAAGGCCCACCGTAAGCATATTTTGTGTTCTTATTTTTCACAGCCATCCGGGGTTCGCTACAAAGGTATCAAATGTTGATTAGGATTTGAATGTTGCTGTTATAGTGTCGTCGCTTTCGACGACGCCGATGTTGTGCTTATACTGACAATAGAACACGAACTTAATGTTGCTGCATTTCTAACCACCGCACTGCTTCGTTGCCGTATTTTCATGGAAATGGCTAGTATAATGAATTGAGTTTAGCTGTGGGATGGACTATCGCTGTTTATTTGAAGTGGTTGCAACTTCGACACTTTTTCCCAAATAATTTCTTACACAACGCAAAAACCAAACTACGGCTTCCAATTCACATCAATGGGAGATCGTGTACAGTGCGAACTTGCTGTGTATTAATAAGTGCCACTCAGTGCCACTTACTTCCGAGTCTTTGCTGTGAGGTTTCCCTTATTAGAAGAATGAAACATTTGTCTAGTGTTTCTTTTGTGCAATGATTACTTTTTTTCTTTCGTTAAGCTTCACGCATGGCATTGTGAATGGCCGATTGGGAACGTTGTTAGCGACATCCATAAAGGAGTGAAGATTTCTGTTCGGGGGCAACATTCTGCGAATGTTCACGCCGTCATCGGGAACTGTAGGCGAGGTCGTGAGGCGAACCGTTGACGAAGAAAAACGCGGCAAGAAGAAATCCGCAGCAATGTTTATTACTCGCCGAACGCTTTAGCATTACCCGCCGTGGTTGCTCAGTGGCTATGGTGTTGGGCTGCTGAGCACGAGGTCGCGGGATCGAATCCCGGCCACGGCGGCCGCATTTCGATGGGGGCGAAATGCGAAAACACCCGTGTGCTTAGATTTAGGTGCACGTTAAAGAACCCCAGGTGGTCAAAAATTTCCGGAGTCCTCCACTAGCGTGCCTCATAATCAGAAAGTGGTTTTGGCACGTAAAACCCAAAATATTATATTATAACGCTTTAGCATTCAACTCGACAATGGATCGGGGCGTGTTCTGTGGCATGGGCTCCTCGCGGATGAACCTTCCCGTCCAGATATTTAGCCCCCAACATCTGTTGGCATGGGTTCAAGTGGTCGTACCGGTTTGGTATCGCACGTGCCGTCAAGAAAAATAACAATTGAAAGAGACGATAACAGTCTTTCGTAGGTGCCTGCTTTTGAAAGACTTCGCGCTGCACGGGCGAGCACCTGTATGCAGCGTGTTACGCTTGCGCGACCGTACCTGCGCGTGTGGGTTGGTTTGTTTGCCTATGCGCGATGAACAAGTGTCAAGGGGGATCACTTTGACTGCCTTTCTGATGGACGAGATAAGATACATCTGGGTTTCCCGCGGCTCAGCCTAAGCAGGCGTTGTGTTCTTCGGGCTTTACTGTGTTTTCAGACGCCACATGACACGGTTTGTCACATTGCTGCCATTTTCCAAAAACACAAGTAGAATTCGTTCTTTGTCATTGCGACTTTAATGTTCGCCACGTTTCTTGCTTTTTATGCTACTACCCCCCACCAAAAACTTGTCTCTGTCTCTCTGTTCTGTGGGGTTTAATTTAATTTAAAGTGGTTTACGAGGGAAGTCGTCGTGGGATACTCTTGATTAGCTTTGACCACCTGCCGTTCTTTAACTTGAGCCCAAAGGACGGTACACGGGCGCTCTCGCGCTTTGCCCCAATCGAATTTTGGCCCCCGCAGCCGGTACCGAACCCGCGACCTCGTGGTCAGCAGTGCAATTGCATAGCCACTTAGCCATCACGACGTGTAATCTTGTCTCTGCCCTCTGGTTATTCGTAGCAGTACTAGCGGCAGCCGAAAATTGGCGTCTATAGCAGAGACACTCGAGGTGTTCAACAGCCTGCTGCACATACGCTGATAGTTGTTAAACGTACCTATTTCTCGCTAAACACAGCACGAACACTCGCCGTGGTTGCTCAGTGGCTGTGGTGTCGGGCTGCTGAGCACGAGGTCGAGGGATCGAATCCCGGCCACGGCGGCCGCATTTTGATGGGGGCGAAAACACCCGTGTACTTCGATTTAGGTGCACGTTAAAGAACCCGAGGTGGTCGAAATTTCCGGAGTCCTCCACTGCGGCGTGCCTCATAATGACAAAGTGGTTTTGGAACGTTAAACCCCATAATTGAATTAATTTTTAACGCAGCATGAACAAATTAAGGGTTTCACATACTCAACATTTCGCGGAGCGAAGATGACTTTTCGTGTAAATGCTGTTTCTTAGAGGTAAAATTTTGCGCGTGCTCAACTTTAGTGGCCGGTGCGCATTCAATTTGCTGAGTGCTGGAAGGGACTTATTACACTGGCTAGCTTTGTAGAAGTGCCCAAGTACACCCGAACGTTTAGTGAACGCATGTATGTGCTCTCACGGACACGGTGTTGGTATAGGACTTCTGTCTGCTTGTATCGAAAATGGCCATGACTTATGAATGACATTTTTTCGTAAAAAAATGCCTCGCCAAGGTTAACTCACTCGCGCGTGCTGCTTATGTGCACCTAGAAATCCATCTGTGGGGTAAACGGGTAATTGCGCTAGTGAATTCAAATATGCGCAGCCTGATGATGCCACGCGAAGTATCGTTAAATGTAGCATAGTGCAATCGCAAACATTGTCAAGATGTATAAGTGCGTGGAGAGAAATGGGAAATAATTGCGATATATCCCATTTTATGAAAGACGAGAACCGGCGTATTCAGCATGGTATGGCCGATGGCATTTTTATGAAAGACCTTGAAGTGTTAAATCTCCATGTCCCGTGAAATCATGGCGTACGTTGCTGAGAAAAAGAAGACAAGAAAAAAAAAAACGTTCAGCGGTATAGCGAGTGTTCGGCGAAATAGTTACTATCATAAATTTAGCTTTTCAATTAACTAGCTCACTTTCACGACGATTAATATCGATTTTGTTCAAACCCCAAAAGAAGTTTTTGCAGGTAGAGCGCGTAAAAATATTCACGGTTTACCATCTCTCTCCCTCGTTCTTCGCATATATGTATGTACGCGGGGGGTGCTGATAAGTTCCGGGCGTTGGCCCCTTCCGAATGAAATAAAAAAGACAGAGTGTAGGGGCCTATTACGGCCTAATATCTTAGAATTTAACTGCGCAAATATCAGATGTTTGCCAATATTAGACCTTTTTTCTTTTTCTTCAGTGAGGAGCTGTGATTCCAGAGACACAAGGGCAAGTTTCACTTCGTTGGAGTTACGTGCCATGATGAAGTTTTGGTTTCTCTAGGGAAATTCAGCAAAAGGACATTCACACTGGGATGTCATAAACACTGGGGGAGAAGTGTCCTTCCTACAGCTCGGTCAAAAGATGCATATATCTTTTCAAGACTGGGCACTTCAACATTGAAGATGAGCTCCTCAGTGGGCGTCCTCGAACCTGAACTGGCCAAGCAACCTGCGATGCTGCTCAGTAGCTGTTTATTGACAACGGGCGAATGCCCTCCAGTAATAGACATCTCACGGGCGCGTGTGGGGTTTGTTGTCTCCGCCAATCTAGAAATGCGCAAGCTTTCAGTGAAGTGGCTGCCGAAATGTTTGAACAGTGAATTGGAAGAATGAATGAGTTGAAGCATCCAAAGCCATTTTGGCCCACTGTGAAGCCGCACGGAACTTTTTATCTAGGTTAGTGATCGAGAATAAAAACATCCTTCCACATCTATGATCAAGAAACGAAGGAACTCTCAAAGGAATGGTGCCACAGTACATCTCCACGGCCGATGAAGTTCTGCACCCACAAATCAGCCAAAAAAAAAAAAATATTGATCGCGTTCATTTTTCTGGAACAAAGATGGTATTCTGTTGATGGACTACCTACCACATGGCTCTATTATTACTAGACAGTGTTATATTAACCTCCTAAACCAATTGAAGGAGGCAATTTAGACAAAACGTCGTGGAAAGTTGACCACAGGGATCTTTTTTTTTTCTGCACGACGATGAACCTGCGCACACGCCCAACATTGTGGCTTCCAAATTTAGCTCCCTGGGTATCCATTTGGTCTACCATCCATCCTACTTCCTGACCTGGCCCCCTTCAGACAATTATCTGTTTTCAAACTTGAAGAATCACCTGAAGGGGCTGAGGGCTGGTTTGAGGCCCACCCGAAGGACTTTTATTTGAACGACCTAGAAAAGCTGCAACTGCGCTGCACCAATTAAGTGCATCCGTCTCTCTGTTGGGGGGGGGGGGGTATGTTTAATAAATGTGCTATTTCATAACCCCGACTCTCTTCTTTCTGGTCGAAGCCAGAAAGCCAGAAACTTATTATCAGCACCCCTCGTATATACATCTATAAGAGAAAAAAAAACCTGCAACAAAACAGCGCTTTGTGCAGACACTTTGAGAATGTCGTTTCGCTACGGCAAACAACACAGTATATTCGCGAGAAGGATGTCAGCGCGGTCAGCGCAACGCGAGGTGGAAAGCGGAAGAGGCGGGGTCTTTCCTGTCTGGCTCTCCGATTAGCGTCCGCTCGTCATCGAGAGCGGCTCGTGCACGCGCTGCGGGAAATACCGGCGGCGTGCAAGGTTTCAACAGATAGCACGCCGATCTCTCGCTCTCGTCCCATCTCAGCGGCGCTTTATAAGCCACCGCGGCTGAGGACCACGGGTCTTACTATTTTTTCTGAAGAGCAGAGGAACAGCCAGCGTTAGCTCAATTCCAGGCGTCATGTCTTCGAGGATAGTTGCCGTGTGCCTGCTTTTCCTGTCTGGTGAGCAAAAAATTGCGAGGCCCTCGCCTTGCAACATTCTCGCGCTGGATCCTGAACACGATTGACCCAATACCGTTTGCAACGTCGTAGGAAGCGGTTTCCTTTTGTTGTGATATTTGCCAAACGCTGTTGTAGTCGTGCCCTGTATACTGGCTGCTGACGCCGACTGACTTTTTGCCGAAGGTCAAGTGCATTGGCGCGTTTTATCTGGTGTCTGCAAAGGAATACCTCGTCTAAATTTCCCTTAGCACTGTTTTGATATATACTAAAATTAATGCGAAAAGGTTAGCCACAAAAATGATATAAGGGTGAGCATATATGGGTGTAATGGCGAAATGAGCAAGTGTGTAGGGTTGTGTAATGTCTTGAGCAACGTACCACAACGGCGAGCATTCGACTAAACATTCATTTCTCTTTTTTGTCTTTTTAGTGATTGCCCTCATCGACGCGCAGTACGTGGTAAGCGATCCTTGTCATAAAAACTGCCACTTACCGAGAATGCGACAATGCGTTGCCTCGTGAATTAAGGAGGTTATAGCATGCACAGCTGCAATGACCAACCAAAGTTGCGCTCTGTTTACGTATACAATTTTTTTTCTTTATGTAAAAACTACTGGGTGACGTCGTGGAATAACTTAAAGACATTGGAAATCTTTTTTTTATGTGTGTGTGTGTGTGTGTGTGTGTGTGTGTGTGTGTGTGTGTGTGTGTGTGTGTGTGTGTGTGTGTGTGTGTGTGTGTGTGTGTGTGTGTGTGTGTGTGTGTGTGTGTGTGTGTGTGTGTGTGTGTGTGTGTGTGTGTGTGTGTGTGTGTGTGTGTGTGTTTTTCACGTAACCATATTGTAAAGAACGAAATGATCGCGCATCCTTGGGTTACGACTGCTCGGTGCTACTAGTTTATTCCAACCTTGTGTTCTCTGGCTCGTGCGCGGGATGGTGACGCGCTTCTTTCTGTTCTGTTCTATACATTCTTGAAATGGGAAGCAGCAGCATTTTTTTTTTATTAAGAGGTGCATTTGCTGCATCTCTATAAATGACTGCTGTGCTACGCGACTAAGAGGAACGACATGATTCATGTTTATTTTGCAGAGGCCCGACACCATTCGAGTGCCGCCACCCCGCATTCACCTGCCGAAAATACCACCACCGCCAAGGGTACGTATCGACGGGTCGTGCTGGTATTTTTCAGCACGTTTATTGCTAAGGCATCGCTGTGGGAGAGTGCTCTTGAATCTCCCATTCTTGTACTGCAAAGGTGCTAAAGATGCTACCTCTACTTAACGTATCGTTTTGCGCATCTTTTTCATTGCTCCTCAAAAGGTCCAAGCCGGTGCAGTTGCTTTTGCTCAAGAGAGTGAAAACGGTGTAGCACAGTCAACGTTTATTCAAGTCCAAGCCGTGGTGGCCTCTCGGCTTGCTCTTCGTTTGTTTTATTTCCTTTATAATTCTTCTTTGTTCTTTTTCCTTGTCTTTTGCGGATGCCGTAGTATTTATAGAAATGAAGTATATCCGAAGGCAGAGTAGCAATGCTTCCTGGTCACAAAATCCAAGAAAGCGGGGTGAGGGGAGGAAGGTGGGTGTAGAAAAGCCGACCGTTTCTCATTTATGTAATACGAGTTTAATATTCACAAACAGGAAATATTTAGGCTTAACCTCATATACCGCAGAAGAAACGCAGCATTCTGATAAGTGACCTCGAAAGCATACGAACAGCTTGCGTATCGTGGAGTGAAAACTGTTAGAACATATTAAAAAAATAAAACATTACACCCGCATTGCGGCTCTATAGCCGAACTGACTTCGTGCGAAAAGCATTGGGTCAGATTACGATGGTTACCCGTGACTGACCGAAGTCCTCGTTGCCTTCTCCTTCGCTATCGTGGTTGGCCGACTGCTCGTTCTTATATGCAGGGTGAGTGTTTTTTTTTTAGATGCGCCAAAATTTCAGACTGCCTGTGACAGATGACCCAATTCTAAACCTTGATCTAAATTACTCAATAAGGCAGCCATTATTTCTACGAGTAATCGGAATGCTTAATTAAGTAAGCAACATCATTACGCTTCTTAGCGTTTTAATTAATTATTTTATGGCGCATAGTTTACGAATTGTAGCTAGTTGGCCCTCAAGTCGTATCCACTTGGAACGAATTCTCAGAACTGCACCAGTTTGGAGCTATTTATTTTCAAAGGGAATACGCCTTGCTAACTCACCGGCTGTAATTCGTAGGTTGAAATATGAGCCGTTCAATAACAATCAAAAATGTTACTTAGCGTAATTACGTTAATTATTCAATTCATCACTTTGATTTCTCGTAGAAGTAACGGCCGCCTCGTCGAGTAGTTTAGATCAAGGGTTAGAATTGTGCTGTCGTTTACACAGGCAATGTTTAAAAATTTGGTGCAGGTAAAGGAAACACCCTATATATAGCCACCGGCGTTGCGTGTTCTCGCCACAGGATGCACCAACCGTTATTTTCGCAAGAAATTTCGCAAGTTTCGTTTTCTCGCCGACTCCTGTTACCGTCTTTAGTTGCAGTTACACAAGGCTTCTTATCTGGCACGCGTTTCCGCGCACTGGAAGAGTGTTTTACTTACGGGCAAAAGCCATAATGATGAACAAACGAAGCACCGCAGGGCTGGACTTTCCCACGACTGACTTCTCGTTCATGTGCAGACGCGGATCGATGTGCAAGGAGGTGGTGGGCGGTCCCAGCACAGCGTGAGTGGTAGCATTCACCATGACGTGTACCGCCCCAACCGTGGTCCCACAATCTCCATCTGGGGTCAGGGCTCGCACCAGCGGCACCCAGCCACGGGCACACAGGGCCAGGGCCAAGTTGGAGTTGGTGTCGGGATCCCCATAAAAAGGCGCGGATAAACATCAGCGCTTTAATCACTTGCGGGCCAACCATTTCCGAAATAAACATATGCTAGTCTACCTTTTGCATTGTTTGCTTGCATTCATTTTTTTTCCTTTATACTTTGCTGAGGTAGCAAGAACATCGCTAGATCCGTTATAGAATCCCATGTGGTCAAAATTTATACTGAGTCCCCGCTACGGCGTGCTTCATAATCATGTCGTGGTTTTTAAACGTAAAACCCTAGAATTTAATTTAATCGATAAGTCGGAGGATCCGGTAAAACACACTCGCCAGCAGGCCCACACGCCTGCTGCATTGCACCCCCATCGAAATATAGGGCCACCGCTGCCGGGATTGATTCCGCGACCTCCAGCGCAGCAGCGCGACGGCATAGCCGCTAAACGACCGCGGCGGGTGCCAGTGGCCCATCGAAAGGTGTTATTCGTCACTGAACGAGCGCACCATTTCTGTCTACAGCGACACCATACCTGACCTTAAGTTCATTAAGAACATAGAGCATGTTCCATGGACTAACACAAACATTAATTTTGGCAGCGATCATTACACAATACAAGTCAAATTGGTAGTTGACAAAGGCCAAGCTCGAGAATTCCAAGTCGTAGATTGGGACCTTTTTCGTAAGAAACCCAAAGCGGAAAAAAAACCACCAAAATCAACCTCAGAGAATGGTATGAGGGAATCAGAAGGCACATCAAAACAGCGTCCAAAAAGATTGTTACAGGCAGTAATATGGAGGTAATGGAGTCTAAACTTGCCCACTTAATAGACGCCAAGGAAGCCGTAACCTTAAGGTGGTGGGCCCAAAGGCTAAATCGTAGGCTGAGAAAAAGAATCGCAGAACTTAACAAACAAATCGGACAACACTATAACACCCTCTGCAAGCAACAGTGGGCTGAGTTTTGTCAGTCAATCGATGGGCAGGTAAGGAACGGCAAGGCGTGGAAACTATGGAGCAGCTGCTTGACGAAGAAGGCACTAAAGCCAACCAGAGACACAGCCTTGCCCTAGCTATACACATAGCCCTTAAGAATCGGCTCATCGAAACAGTCACCAAGCAACTAATTGACAAATACCTACCAGCTAGAAATGAGCAGAACCAACCACTTCCATCAAAATACAGGGGAGCCCCTCAACCTGAACTCGACCAACCCTTCACCACATGCGAAATCCAGAGTGTGTTGAGTGAATTAAATCGAACGTCAGCCCCTGGTCCTGATGGAGTAACAAACAGATCACTCAGCTATCTCGACGAGTCGTTAATTGAATCACTAACAGACCTCATCAATGAAGCATCGAGTTCAGACGAAGTCCCAGAAGAATGGAAAACCTCACAAGTTATACAAATACCGAAACCGGGTAAACCCCCAAGCTTGAAGAGCTTACGGCCAATATCACTTACATCATGCATGGGAAAGGTCACTGAACACTCAATCCTTAACAGGCTAAAAGACAATAATATATACACACACAACATGCTGGGTTTTAGGTCTGCACCTTCCACGCAGGATGCAATGAAGCAAATCAAACACCACATACCTGACGGATATTCTAGAGATACCGAGGCCATCTCATATTAGACTTGGAAAAAGCGTTCGACAACATCAAGCATGAGTACATCCTCAAAACAATAGAAGACATTGGACTCGGGTTGACGATGTACAACTACATCAAATCCTTTCTCGAAGCATGCACGGTGAGGATAAAGGTCGGAGACAAACTCGGAAGCGGTTCAGCTCGCAGATCGAGGAAACCTCAAGGATCCGTCTTCCCTCCCGTTCTTTTCAACCTGTGCGTGATTGGTCTGTCCAGAAAGCTGGGAAATGTTATTGACATTGACCGTACCATATATGTGATGATCTCACTATATAGTGTGCTGGTGGCAGTGAAGGACACATACAGGACGCGCTTACTGAAGCGATCAGGACGGTGGAGGAATACCTGAGACCCACTGGACTCAGGTGCTCCCCACATAAATCGGTGTTACTACTTTATAGACGTAAAAAAGGGGGCAGACCTAAGGGCTGGAAACCTCTATCGGAAAGCGATATACACCTACTTACAGAAAATGATGTCAATATGCCCAGAGTCAGCGTCATCAGGGTACTAGGCTTTTTCATTGATGCAAACGGTGGAAACCATACGGAGCTCGAGAAAATCACCCTTAAAACGGATAACGCGTACAGGATGATCAGGCACCTGGTAGGAAGCCACAAGGGCACGAAAGAAGATAACTTCATCCTGGTTAATCAACTCTTTCGTACTCTGTCATATTTCATGCGCCACTGCCATGTACAACTGGACGCAGGTTCAACTCAAGAAGCTTGACACGCAAATCAAGAAGGTTGCTCAAAGTGCATTGGGGCTCCCAATTCAAACCAGTACTGAAAAATTGCTCATGTTAAGAATACACAACACGACCATGGAGATCGCGGAGGCTCAAGAAATATCACAATTAGCGAGACCATCTACAACCAGCACGGGAGGATCGATCCTAGACAAGATCATGATCAACCCCCTTTCGGATCTAGAGCAGAGAGTACATTAAAGTTCATCAATAAATCACCAACAACATAATTGTCGCACCACTACCCAGGAATATGCACCCAACACATAACATCAACAGGAGGGTTGGATGAGCCAGGGCGTTAATCAAGAAAATGGATAAAGGGCTGCCTACAAGGATCGAACTAAGTTCGCGGCGGCGGTAGTGGGTCATCAGGGCGAATGCACCAACTGCGCCACGGTTTACACTAGCAAACCTGAAGTCCCTGAACAAATTGCCATTGCATTGGCACGGACAAATGATAGATACACTGAAATATGTATATAGTGACTCTGAAACGGTTATTAGAGCTTTCAAAAGGGGCAAGATTGCCCCACAGGCTGCGAGGATAATTAACACAAGACAAACAAATGTTACATATTACATTTATTGGTTCCCGGGGCCCCTTGGTTGATTTGATGACATTTCCGTAAATCCAAATGAATCGGCCTACAGCGTCACCCTTACAGACCGGGCCGCTTTCACATATGTCTTTGATTCTGCTGGATTGGAGAACCTACAGAGAGATACGCTCATGACATACAGTGCAATTAGAAAACATAACTACATGGGAAGGAGGGAGTTTTCAACCCCTCGCTATAGACTAAATAGAGCACAAGCAGTTACACTTAGGCAATTACAAACACAGTACTATTATTAATCTGCACAAGTGAAATAATGGTATAACACTGCAGACATGACTAATATATGCAAAACATACAGAAAGGAGATATGCACGCTTGAACATATGCTCTGGGAGTGTGGGTCGTTCGTCCCTAGCATTTCCTGGAATCGGTTTTCAGGAATGATCAAATCCCACGATCATATCTCTCAAGTTCTGGCTGTCCAGTACGTCCGTGATAGGGCTAGGAGACTTGACCTCCCGGTCCCAACATGGGACTAGCCAGGTAGGTGGCAACACTTTGTACAGGACCTGAATAAAGTTTTTTCCTCCCCCTCCTCCTCCTCCGAGAGTATCAAACTAACCACGTCGCAACCATTTTTAAAAGATACAGTGCCTTCAAAGTTAAACTATCAATTTTTTTTCAAAATTCGGCAGCAAAGCTCCTGTAACACGTGAAGGCGAAGACGTGCTGCACGCTTGGTAATGCACCGT
The DNA here is from genome assembly GCF_050947875.1 of Dermacentor variabilis. NCBI lineage: Eukaryota > Metazoa > Arthropoda > Arachnida > Ixodida > Ixodidae > Dermacentor > Dermacentor variabilis. The sequence continues at coordinate 7,144,156 of NW_027460346.1, forward strand.
CTCGCATCGTCACCTTGCTGCTTTCGCAGTTCGGCTTCTTCGGCTCGTTTTCGACGCTTAGCTCAAACTCGCGCCAACGATATTTCTCTTCGACATCACGTTGCATCCTCTCAGCAGGGTACTGAAACGTATGCTGTTCTGTGTGTTGTATGGGTGATTTCAATGGATGTATGCACTGTTTGCTTCACTTTGGTGAGCGGCGCTTGTGAGCCATTGCTTACGGTGGTATGAGCCATCGAGAAGGTCACTTGGTTTTTTTGTACCACTCGCCTAGACGCCGCGTTTCGGTACGTTGTATGCGTGATTCCAATGAATGTATGTACTGTACGCGTCGCTTTGTTGAGTGTTTCTAGCCTCTGCATTGCAAAAGGGCTGAGCCATTGCATTTTCTGCTTGCTTAGAGGGGTAGGATCCATTTCTGATTATGGTAGTTTTTGTACTATTGGAACGGACGGCGTGTTTTTTTCCAAGGCCATCGGAGGTATGAGCTACTTAAGGCTTTCGCCGTAATAAAAAATGCCATGCCGACTTTAGCGTCCACTTAATGGACAAGTGTGTCCACTTTAGTGGACGTACAGTTTTCGCAAGCAAGTTCACTCAACAAATACATAATTATCAAACATTTGTCGATTAGTTATGCTAATTTGTCGATTATGACATATACTTTGTGGGGATTTACGAATTCGCCGGCGCCATCGCGCGGGCGCATTCACCTGTTATGCCGCCTGTTCTGCCGTCGACACAAAGGCTAACCCCCTTCCCCTCATGGGATGAAGCTCATTCCTCACTGGTCGTTTCACTCTAAAGAAACAGCGGAGCTAATAGCAGCTGCGCTTCCTCTTTCGGCATGGCAAAAACAAAACTGACTTCCACCTTTACCTCTCGATCAGCTTGTGTGGCGTTGGGGAGTTTGTCTTTGAGTCGAGACTGCGTGTCTGAATGCGAAATCAGTGTATTGAGTGCCTAATTTAATTATGAATATGCTGAAACAAAAGTGTCTGGGAGCATTAAAAAAATGAAGCTGTTTTCGAATTCGATTGTCAAGTTTCGAATACATAGCATAATCACGAAAAAAATTAATTAGCATTTTTTATAAATGTGTATTTACGTACATTATTAGCTGCACTTGTTCGAGAAAGTCGTGCCCGTCAAAGCACATACAGCAGCGTAGAAGGAGCATGTGCGTAGCCAGTGGAGCTTTCTTTGTTAGTAAATCTAATTTAACTTTGAAGGCCCTATACATACATTCATATTATAGTAGAAAGCTACCAGTGACTGAATGTTTTGTGTGTGGCTATATGTACACAGAAAACAAAATAGTGAAACATTTTAGTCCAGCTGCCACCAGAATAGTCCGTCCATTCATGCAGCAAGCGCTTAATTTCATCCTAAATTCTATTCTTTCATGCAAGATACTTTCAGGTACCGAATGTACAGCAGAAAGGAATAGGGAAAGTAAAAAAAAAGGGGGGCATGCAGCTACCGATAAAAAATATTTTAAAAATGATGCAGGGCTTTTTGCAAGGCGTTCTTGAATTTTTCAGCAGTCATCGAGTTATGGCATAATTGGTGGCGCGAATAGGGTTCCATCCGAAGCTTCCTTTAGGGACAAAATAATCGTTATACACATCTGTGCGACAAGATTGTAAACCCACGTTGCAACAGTGATCGGTTCAACCTAATATGTATAGCAATGGGGATTAAAATAGCGCCCTTGAGAGCACGGTTGTAATGTTAGATTTTATTAAAAACATTCAGGCGATAGAGTTTACCACGGAGGAAAAGTTCAGGTTAGTTTAGTTTTTGCTTCTCCAATTGGCATGACTCTATAACGACGTGGGCAATTTTATAATATGAAACGTACTGCTTGATTCCATCTGAACGGCTTCCATGGATACAATGTGTAGTCCGACTGAGGCCACTTATGGCGAACGCACATACTCTAATTTAGAGCACGATGGGATCTTTTTTGAATTTTAAGTTCAGAGAGGCTGGCACAGTAGGATAATTCCGACGCAAGTGAGCGTGCGGTTTGCGTTGCTTGTCACGTGTTCGAAATGTACATTCCAGGAGAGATGAGAGGAGAGATGAATTCCAGGGTAGTTATGTCACTGTCAACAGGGCGTAACGGAATGTTGGCGAGGAATCAAGTACGCGCGCTTTGGTTAGAAGAGTGAGGAAAAACAGGCATGCCTTTATATTTGGTTGTGTTAAGTATTATGACCCATTGACTGCGCCATTCAGATAAACTATCTAGATCATGCTGAAGGTTGAGGGAATTCGCGTTTGGTTAGTAATGTTTTGGTAGGTTGCACAATTATCTGAGAAAAACCGGGCACTTGAAGAAGAAAGGCAAGTAGGAAGGTCATTAATGTAAATTAAGAAAGGGAGAGGGCCCCAAACTGACCCTTACGGGACACCGGATGTTGAAGCACTTGCAGTGGAACAAAAAGCACAAGCCTTCGGTCGCAAACTGACTATATGGTTAGACAGAAATTCTTTAATCCACGCTAGCACATTAGGATTAGTTAGCAATAAGCGGACTTAGTTTGAGAATAAGCAAGACATATGAAACCGAGTCGACCGCCTGATCAAAGCCAGTAAACATGCAATCACTGTAAAACTTAAGGTTAGCCTTACTGAACAGGTCGTTAGCAAAACAGCAAAACATCACACATAGCATCTGCGTTTCGCATGAAAACGTTTTCCGGAACCCCACGCTAAGAACTCCTAAAAAATGCATTCGACTGGAAACAATCAACTAAATTATGGGGTTTTCCGTGCCAAAACCACGATATGATAATGAGGCACACCGTAGTGGGGGACTCTGGAATAATGTGGACCACTTGGGGTTCTTTAGCGTGCACCTAAATCTAAGTAGACGGGTGTTTTCGCAGTTCGCCCCCATCGTGGCCGGGATTTGATTCCGCGACCTCGTGCTTAACAGCACAACACCAAGAGAGAGAGAGAGAGAGAGAGCTAAAAGAAAGGCAGGGATGTTAACCAGTCAAGAGTCCCTGCGCTGGAGGAAGGGAGGAGGGGAATAGAAAGCAGGGAGAGAAAGAGAGCGCAACACCTAAGCCACTAAGCAACCACGGCGGGGAGGAAACAATCAATTAAGTGCAAGTGTATTTTCGCCGTTCAACCGTTCACTCGGTGTGCTTAAGCGTAACATAAAACAGGCACCTATGCGCGTACACAAACACGTGTACATTACACTGGTTCGCCCTGAGATCGAATATGATTTGTTCTTTGGAATCTTGACCAAGCATACCTAAACAATGACACCGAATCACTTTAAGACCTTGCTGTACGTTTCATCGTTTAAGATTACTCGCGCTACACCAGTGTGTAACATATTCAAAAGAACGTGTCGATTTGGACCTTTTATCAAACCACCGTGAAATCGCTCGTCTTTTGCTCTTCCATAAATTATACTATCATTAATCTCTGCGCGATGACATCTTTAAACCAACCTCAACTATCTTCCTGGGCCACGATCATTCATGTAAAGTCAAACGAATCACTTGTCGCACATCGTCTTTCCCCCGTTCATTCATACTTCGAACCCCAATTGACTGGAACAATGTACCATCGCATACTGCCACTGAACGTGATGTTACCAAATATCAGGGACTATTGCGCACTCGCGCCATGTATTACTTTACTTTAGCCCATGGTATGCATGTGTATTTTGGTAATATTTGCGTGCGTAATTATTTTTTACTATATTGGGGGGAGGGGGTACTCTCACCTATGCTATCTATCGTATAAATACATCATGACACCCTAAATATATATATATATATATATATATATATATATATATATATATATATATATATATATATATAAAGAACTTGAGCGGTGCTACAAGGTAAACAGAACAAGTATTTAATTTCACCAGTTTCGATCGGTGGACCGATCTTCATCAGGGTTTACAACCCTTTTGGAAACCCTGACGAAGATCGATCCACCGATCGGAACTGTTGAAATTAAATACTTTTTCTGCTTACCTTGTAGCACCGCTCAAGTTCTTTACGTTTGAAAGGTAGCCTGAAGAATTCCTCTTTACCTACTATACACACATATATATATATATATATATATATATATATATATATATATATATATATATATATATATATATATATATACATATTACCCTGTAACTTTATTTTGCTGCAGCACTTGTATCCTGCAATCATCTTGCTATATTTTCTTACTTTTGTTTTATTGTAAACCACTCCTTTATCGAATGTCCCCCCTCCCTTTCCATGTAATATCCTCCCACGAGGGCGTTTAGGAGTACTCTGAATCAATAAATATAAACGAATATAATGTGCTCTAACATACGTTAACAGGAATGGAAATGAATGAGACGGGATGGCAGTTATTGCGAGAATGCACATCACCCGATTTATGCACGGGAACCGCCTTCCTTACCTTCCAGTCTGAGGGCAGTGCAGACGTCTTCAACGACGATTCAAAACGTTTTTGACGGAATTAGTAAAAATAGACTTGCACTTCAGCATTCTTGATGAAATGCAATCTGCACCAATGCGGCAGGGTTTTCCTTTATGTTTTGCACCCGCTTAATTTTGAAGATTTCTTCGGTCGATAGTTCCGCCAGCGCCCAAACACCAATATGCGCGCCTTTTACGATGGGCAAAAGAAGAAACTGAAATATAGATATGAAGATATGAAGAGACACGTAGATTCGAACGTCTAAAGTAGTCTACGAACCAAACGATCAGCACTGAGCCATCGTTGAAGCGGTGTCGACCGTGCTTAGTGCTGGACTAACGCGGTTTAGTGCGTGCCTCGTTGCAATAAACAGTGCGTGATTTCCCTGGGGCCCAACCACTTACCGTGCATGAGCGTGCCCAAAATCGAAAGTTGTCTGCACGTATACCTTAGGCTCAGCAAAAAGCGATAAAGTGGTACGAGGATTGCGTAGGATCGCATAACGATGAAAACCTTACTTTCCTTAAAGTGTGTCTGACGTGCAAACGTACGCAGGTGCATTGGTGTTGCGCTGAGTCAGAAATCACCTGCGTGAAGTGGGGAAAGGAGTTTCGTACCTCTATGGACATTAAAGCGACAGAAGGTCGCAGATCATCGAAGGTCTAGGCAGTCGCCGCACTTATATTTTCACTCTCTCTTTCCCTCTCTCTGGTATTCGGTTTGGGTTTGGCTAGGTACAATACGCACAGCTGAGGCAGTCTCTCGCTCGAGAGTCTTAAAGCCCAAACCGCATGTGAGTGATTTGTCCACGACAGCGACGGGCGACAGCTTCGAGCGACGAAACGGGCCATCGCGCGAACAGATCGCTCGTTCTTGTCGCTCGCTCGCTTGGGTTGGGAAAATCTAGTATTCGTCGCTCAGAAGTGTTATGAGCTACGAGCCAACAGCGCAAAGCCGGAACAGTATGTAACGTCATTGATATACTACCGGTTGTCGCACGAAACTAGCAAATGACCGAATTTTGAAATGTGCAAGGATAATAATAATAATAAAAAAACTTACTGCAAAACCTACAGAAATATTTTATACTGATCTCTGCAGCAAAACAAGCCAGTTTCGACGCGTATTTGCTGCCCTCATACCGGCAACACGGGGGAGACATCGCTTAAAGTCGTCACTCGCTCGGTGTTCGACTTGCAGGCGACGAGTGGACGTGACAGCCATGTCTATCACGTCGGTTTTCACTGTTGCGTGCAATATCGCTTACACGGGGCTTATACTTGAAGCATGTGCCCTCGGTTAGCGGTACTGTTTTGTCGATCCGCGTACGAGGCCACGAGATATGTCCGGTCACTCGGTTTCTTGGCGCATGCAATGATACGGTGGTCGCGAGGGGCATAGTAGTGATCTAAAGAAGGGAAAGACAAGAAAAACAAAGAGACCCGTGGGCCGCGACCACGTGTTTTCTCCGTTGTGCAGTTCGTGTGCAAGGGGGGGGGGGGGGGCTCTGGCTGCGGAGCGTCTGGCTTCGGTCCAACACGTGCGTATCGTGGCACGAGCGCGATAAGCACGGCGGCAGGCCGGCGAACCCAACCACGCTATTTCGCCGCTCCCAGGAAACCTGACCGCGCGCGTCTCCATTCATGGTTGGCAATGAAGAAAGATCGCCGACGCTTCTGCGACTACTCATCACTAGAGGAAGTAAGAGTTGCTGTATATATATATATATATATATATATATATATATATATATATATGTGTGTGTGTGTGTGTGTGTGTGTGTGTGTGTGTGTGTGTGTGTGTGTGTGTGTGTGTGTGTGTGTGTGTGTGTACATACTCCCACAGGCTCTATAGAGGAGGTCTGCTTTCGGCCCGAAGCTATACCGAGATCTCTCCTCCTGCGCGCCATCCTTCATGCACTGCTGTCGTGACAAAAAGCAAGAAAAGGAGTAAGGTGGTGTCCAGAACCGTTTCAGGAAGCTGCCTGGCGCTCACTGTCCGTAAGTTGCTGTCCGTTACATGTTTTATGGCGACGTGTCGGTCGCTTTCTGTCACGTATGGCAGCAAAACTGCCGGCGAAGTCATGCGTAAATTAGAGAGTTGCACAAGGACCCGGCATTCTGCCATTCTACCGATTTCTCACCTTTCTGTGAGGCGTCTGTGAAAACTACATCGTATGAGGGAAAACCTTCCGGATACTTCTTCAAGAGAACGACTTGCGTCTGTTTCGCCATGAATTGAGCGTTCTTCTGAAAGACGTAATCAAACTTACAAGTATCACATGTTTTTATTGAAGGGCCACATTGAAGTCATCGTAGGTTAACGTTTATTTATTTATTTTTTGATAAAGGACACTCCTTAAACACGACCTGGGGGATGTTGTATCGTCGCAACATAGAACCAAAAAATAACAAAAACAAGCCCTGGGTAACTTGTCCCGGGAATACGTTCGTACGCTCCCAAATTTTTTTTTACTATTAGTTACTGAAATATTGACGCTAAATCTGGTATGTTTGCTTCTAGGTATACCACAGAGTTCGCAACATAGTTAATGAGGCCAACACACTGACGCAGGGCGCGTGTCTCTATCATAAATAAAGGTTGCAACTTATAATTTGGAGAGCCAGATATGAACACAGAACCAAATTCAAGAACCGGTCTTACACATGCACGATAAATGTAAAGTATGCATACTTCCATACGCATACCATACTTCCTGATGCATTTTCTCGTCAACCGGACGAGAGCTACTTCACTTTTTCTCACAACATATTTTTATGCGAGGGTGCCAACGTAGGCCCGGGTTTCCAGCATGGAACTGTGGCAGCCGCTTCCTCTTTCTCTCGACTGTGACAGGCGAGATCTGGTGCCGCGAGGCGTGCTGAAGCACAATCGCAATGACATCGTGTCCAAGAATCGGGATGAAGTGCAGCGCAATTTGTGGTATTTTTCGTTTCTTTTGATCTTATCAAAATTTCTCATTGGTGTTTCTTTTTACATAGCGCTAATCTTCTTGCCTGCTAGTCCTCGTCCGATTCTTGGCCAATCCCCCATTGTGTGTATAAGCCATTCATTAAGGCAAAAACAACAAACTGATAAGCCGGTGCGAGCCAGCCGGAGTTAGCACCCGGGGCTGTGACTCGCATCACAGTCACCCGGGCCTGAGGGCTGTTTCACATGCAGCCACCGGGGTGAGAAACAAAAATAGGTGATGTCCCTCGAGTGGAACAGTGATCTATTTCCCGCCGGTCATCTTGTCCAGGACCAGATGGAATTAGATACTCCGCGATTTGTCATCTTGGAGTAGAAGAGCGAGGAATTCTCCTGACGCTCTACAACTCTAAGTGGGGCACAGCAACTGTGCCTGGCCACTGGAAGTGCAGTTGACTTGTGGCTTTGCTAAAACCGGGGAAATGCCCACATGGTCTCTCATTTATCGGCCAATAGCCTTGGCAAGCTGTGTCCCTAAAGTGATGGAGCGGATGGTACTGAGCAAATTGGAATGGCTACTCGAGAAAAGTGGTGGACTTCCTGATATTAGCAATGAATTCAGAAGAGGCCGATCGTCCAGTGACGGCGTGATCGACCTAGTATCTTCTGTTCAACAGGAAAAGAGACGCTGTCGTCTGGTATGTGCAATATTTCTGGATATTAAAGGTGCCTACGACAACGTCTTTCACCATTCGATTCTTCGGGCGCTTGAGGATATTGGAGCTGGTGGCCGGATGTATGCATGGCTGCACAGTTACCTCATTGGCCGCACCATTTTCATGTCCACTACTGATGGCGAGACTGATAAACATGATGGTCGCAGGGGTGTTCCGCAGAGTGGCGTCCTTAGTCCAATATTGTTCAATGTCATACTGGTGGGCTTTGCAGACGAGCTGCCTGAAACAACGAATATCAGCACGTACGCGGATGACATCTTTATCTGGTCATCTGGGGTCACGCGTCCACATGTGCGTGCAAGGCTTCAACGTGCGGCTACCATTACGGCAAAGTACTTGTGCCGTAGAGGCCTGCAACTCTCAGCAACTAAGTGTGCAGTATTGGCATTCACGCGCATATCAATGGCAAAACATCCAATCGTTGTCGACGGAATGGCGCTCCCTTTAGTCACCCACCATAGATTTCTTGGCGTGATAATGGACCGGAAGCTTTCTTGGACGAAACATGTTACTGCGCTTAGGGCTAAACTGACCAACTTCATACACGTTCTTCGTGTAATATCTGGACTGAGATGGGGCCCCTCTGAGCGAAATTTGCTCCAAGTGTACCAGGCACTTTTTGTGGGCTACAGCATGCCTGTGCTATCTAACATGGGGTCATCTTGTATACGCACACTGGAGAGCCTTCAGGCACAAGCACTGCGGATATGCCTTGGTTTGCCACGCTGCACGTCAACTAAGGGCAATATAGCGGAAGCACGGGCTTGTCCAATCGACATATACAGGTCTTGTGAATCTGTGGGAGCCTATCTTCGCCTGCTGACGGCACTCACACCATGCTCTGTCAACACTTCCAAGAACCAACCTTGACTGTGTTTTTTCTAAGGCAGTTGCATGTCACGCAAGCATTATACCTGCCAGGTTCCGGGCCACCAACATCCCAGAGACAACTCCATGGACATTGCCAAGACCACTGGTGAGGCTTCAGGTACCCGGAATTATGAACAGATCCCACGTTTCCTCCATTGGCTTGAAACAGCTCACCCTGTACCATATATTTACATTATATAGTGAGACTGTACAAGTATATACCGATGGTTCGGTCACGCCATCTGCCACAACGGCCGCATTTGTCATCCCACAACTTGGAATTACTCGGCCATTTAAATTAGACCACAAATCGACATCTACGGCTGCGGAACGTGCGGGAATACGGGAGGCTGTCCGTTTTATGAGAACACAGACACCTCATAAATGGACGGTATTCTGCGCTGCCAAATCAGCGCTACAGGCGCTAAAATGCTTTTTAACTAAAGGACCACACTACCTGCTACCATACTACCATACTACCGCCGAACTTCATCACAGTGCTGAGTTAAGTGGCCACGTGATCACTTTTTAGTGGGTGCCAAGTCATTGTGGTGTGATTGGCAATGAGCTCGCTGACAGTGACGCAAGATCGGCCTTCTCCACCTCTGATGAAGTACGGATTGCCTACACATGACCTGACACCAACTCCATGATCAAGGCACTCATGCAGGACCTTATAAACGCATACAAAGCCCACGATAACAACATTCACATACGCCTACATATGATAGACCCAGACGGTAAATTCTGTTTGCCTCCGAAGGTTACACGGAGCAAAACGTCATTGCTACACAGAATTTGGCTGGGCGTTGCTTTCACCCGTCGGTACACGCACCTCATCAGCCAATCGAACAGCTCTGATTGTGAACACTGCCAGGTGTCTGAAATACTGGAACGCATACTGTGCGATTGCCCAGCATATATGCTGGAGCGAAGGACATTAGAGAGTTTCCTAGCCAGCGTTGGCAGGCAACCACTGCCGGAGGAAGCTATCCTCCGCCCCTGGCCTGACACTGAAACTTCAGTGCGTGCAACTAAAGTCTTGTTGAAGTTTCTGCAGGACACCAAGCTTGGCGAGCGGCTCTAGAAAGGCAACTGTCTCATATACACAAGCACTGACCACTTCTCTAATCATCATCATCCATCCCAGCACTTTCACATCCCTTCCCTTTTCCCCAGTGCAGAGTAACAGACTAGAGCGCACTAGCTCAGGTCGACCTCTCTGTCTTTCCTGTCAATAAATTCTTCCTATTCTCCTTTCGGACTCGACCAAGGCCGGTACTTGTAAGAAAAGATAAAATATTAAACACCTAGAGAGGAAGGCCCATACGCCATAGGGGATGCTCTACATATATAGGTATTTCTTTCGGAATTACATTTTATGCAATAGAGGAGGAAATGGTCCTGGATGATACCCTGGGTCGATGTTATTCGGGTCCTGGGTATGTTTGTCGAATTCAACGGCGGAACGGAAAGGCTCTGCGCAAGATCATCGCAAAGACGGACAACGCTTTCGGCCTCGTTCCCAGAATCGTGAACCGGCACCGAGGCATGAAGGAAAACAATCTCCTCAGGCTGATCAATGCATTCGTACTATGCCACTTCACGTACACGATTCCTATGCACAATTGGGTGAGAGCGGAGCGAGACAAGCTCAACGCTCTTATCCGGAAAGTAGTCAAGAGGGCTCTCGGGCTACCTATCAGGACTCATACCGAGGATCTCCTCAAGCTGGGGGTACATAACATCGCCGAAGACATTGCCGAAGCCCAAGAACGAGCGCAACTCACTCGCCTGATCACCACAGCGGCAGGTAAACGCATCTTTGAAGAGCTGGGTTACCACCCTGCGGGATTCCCGATGGTCAGTACCCCTATCCCTAGGTGCATTCAAGACAAGTTCGAAGTGACCCCTGTGCCCTGAAACGTCCATCCCGTCCACAACGAGGGCCGACACAAGGCCAGAGCAGCAGCGATCCTCAAACAGATCAAGCAACAAGACATTAGTGCAAGTTTCGTCGACGCCACGGAGTACAGCGATGGGAAGACCTTTGCCGTCGTTGTAGCCGACTCCAGTGGCAAGATTGCCCATAGCGCCTCGATTCGCACTTCAGACCCCGGAGTCGCCGAGCAAGCCGCCCTCGCCCTGCCGTGGGTCCGAGATCTATAGAGATTCCAAAACGGCAGTTATGGCTTTTCAGAAGGGTTGCAACGCCAAGGAAGCTGCTTGTCTTCTTAGCGGCTTGAGTCCACATGCACTCACGCCTCATTCGATTCACTTGTTTCCCGCTCACGTAGGGTTGGTCTAGGGAGTTCCCCCGAACCTCAATGGGTCTGCTCACGAGGCTGCGCCTGACCTCACTGACCGCGCCACAGGGACGGCCACAGGGACGCTCTCGCTACTGACAATGAGGTTATTAAATTCTTCTACATGTCTAGAAGAGTCTTTCCACTCCCTCCCCCCAAGTTGAATAGGGCGCAAGCCGTTTCGCTTAGACTTCTACAGACCAGCACATATCCGTGTCTGTCCGTTCTACACGAGGCTTACCCCGACGTAAATCGCGACTACGTATGCTCGTCCTGCGGGCAGACCTCCACTCTAGCACACATGCTCTGGGAGTGCGGGTCGACATACCCCGAGTCCATCAAGGAGGAGTATGACTCGTTTCTCTGTACAAGCCTCGCTGTCCGGCGTGCCCGCGACCGGGCCAGTGGGCTAGACCTGCCGGTCCCGACGTGGGACTAGCCGGGTGAGCGACGAGTTCGCGTTCTCGCCGGACCCGCAATAAAGTTGCTTTACTCACTCACTCACTCACTCATGGTCCCGTGACTACATCTTTACAAATGTTGGATAGGATGAACCCACACCTACTCATGTACAGATTTAATTGCGGTATTCGACATCGCAATAGGGTAATCGAAATTTTGCATTGCCAACAGGGTCACGACCGGACATTATTGATTATTATTTATTACTGACATAACCATATGAAACCAAGAAACACAGTGGAAGTTATTTGTAGATTTAGAAATGCGAAGGTTGTGGGCTCGGCTCCCGCCTGCGGCAAGGTATTTGTTCGTCTACTTTCATCTTCCTTTAATTTGTCAGTTCTATACTTCAATTAAATCTGCAAATAACTTGCCTTATGCTTACCTTGGATTCATTACCTGCTGGCTTCCTACTGTTGTGATTAACAAAAATCGGGGCCCTCGGTTCTCCTTCTTTTCGTAAAATATTCGAGCTAATTCAAAATTAGCCGTTAGATTAACTTTTTCGTGTTGTTGCACATGTAAAGGCGTTTATTTGTCACCGGCGTTTGGGACCAACCGTTAGAGCAGGGCACGGACTGTCAGGACGAGCGGCTTCTCCCGAGAACAGCACTGGAGAGCTTGACCTACTAGAAAACGCTGGAGAGGATGGCCCAATATAGTGTTCCTCTTCTTCGCCACACAGAACCCAATCAGCAACAGCATTGATTCGAAAGGCTCATCTTCATTTCTGGCTACCTGAAGAAAGCTAGCGCACTTGAAGTTGTTTGAATGCGTCAGCGTTAGAACGCTCATGCCGACAAAAACCCGGCGGCATCCGTCGGTTACCTCGATGCGTGGCAAAGGAGGAGGGAAGTGTGTGACGTCACGATGAAGAGCAGGAACGAAGGAGGGAGGTGTCACTGAAGAGGGTATGTCAAGGACGGAAAAAGGTGGTATGATGTCACATCTTATGGGAGCCGATCGGAATACAGGTGGCGCATCGGCGCTCACACATGTGTCATTCCACGCGAAACGTCCCGGACCCAAAAAGGGACCATCGCCGATTCTCCTAGAAAAAATTAGCCTAGGTGGCTATTGTGTGAATGAGCTTTCACGAAAGTATCTTTTTAGAAAAAAAATTTCGTAACGTAAGCATTCTTTAAGCAAATGTGAAGACATTTCCAGTTTGCAGGCTATATATCGTAAGCTGTGAGTGCGCCCGGTCAAGCTTCGTTTTCGTTCTGTTATGAAGCAGCATAGAATAAATGACAGTGTTTTCTGCCTCTGCGAAATAATAATAAATCAATTATAAACCGCTTGTCCAGTTGCTTGTCCAGCGTGTGTCGTCGCCCCTTTCTGTCCGTGTCAGTACGTTCTGCTGGAAACCAATTGTGCTATGTGCAACCAACGAGCTCAGGCAAACATTATTCTGATGATTAACAAATCGAGCACTTCGTTTCCCCTTCTTCTCGTTAATTTCATAGCGAGCGTCTCGAATCCGGCAGGTTTGATGGTAGCATACGATGATTCATTGAGATGAGTTAAGTTGAGTTGAGTGGTTGTAGGTTACTGGTGGGATTAGCCTTGCAGTTGCTACCGGCAATTGCTCCACCGTAGCGACACTTAAAATACATAAATCATATAAATCAGACACAGACCTCACAACTACACATAGTCACTCCTAAGGTCACCATGTGGAGGCCAAATCCGTGTCCTGCAGGTAATTTAAAAGAAGGCGAGAAACCTCATTCCTATCTAACTGGTTCCCGCGCGGCAAAACAATGTCGTGAAGAGAACTGTGGGAATTCCCGTCTTCTTGAGGGACCCGAATAACACACTCCTTTCCGCGTTATACAGAGTACAGCACATAAGGTAATGTTCTATGTCACCGTACACACCCTACGTTGAACATAATGGAGACAACACCAGGCCAGTCTTATACATCCACGCAGGGGTACGAGCAGAGCCCGCGCGAATGCGGAGCAGTAAAGTGGCTTGGTTTATTTTGAGACCCTTGGTCACACTTGGCTTGTGAGGTGAGCTCCACAAATAACTGAAGTGGCACGACACCACTTCTCTGAAGAGTCTTTTGTCCTCTTGAGGCACTTTTCTCAATGGATTCCCAGACAGAGCTATATGGGCAAGGCTGTCCGCCATCTCGTTGCCTATGATACCAATGTGCGAGGGCACCCATCGGAATCGTATGGAGAAGCCTTTGATATGGAGGTTGTGCACCGAGCGTAGGGAGCTTAGACATAAGACATCAGCAGGGAACCCGTGCTCTAACCTTCGAAGGGCCGATTTCGAATCTGTAAGGATGACCTAGTCGCTTCACAAAGGTTATTGATGCAAATTGGCCGCCTCAAACACACGATAGCCGGGCGAGCCCTTCTACAGAGCCTTCGAAAGAGATCTGAGTCCCGAGCGTACTTGGCCCCTAATACTCCTGGTTAGCTGGGTCTTGACGCTAGAGGTCGAACTAAGAGGTTGAAACCACCTTGGTCTTGAGGATTCATTGGTCCGCTGTCTGCTCATAAAGTTCACGTACTACGTGGCGCCTTGGTTCAAAAGGATGTTGCATCCACCGCGATGGTCCCACTGGCGCTAGTTAACACTCCCGGGGTTACACGACATAAATACCCAAGAATGTGGACGTTGTAACAACCGCCGCCGTAGCGCAATAGGTAGTGCATCGCACGCGTCATGCTAATGCTATTGATTTGGCTCCCACCAGCGCCAAGTTGTTCTTTCGTACAATTTCATTTTCCTTTAATTTATCATTTGTACAATTCAATTAAGACTACAAAACTCTTGCCCGATGGCTTCCTTGCCTTCATTGTATGTTGGCTTCATAAGGTCTTGATCACTTAAGTGCATTTTTCGCTGTGACGCTCCGAGACTATATAATTATGTTTTAATGCGGATCGGACAATTTTCTTGTATGCTATTATTATTGCATCAGGCGCGTCATCCTTCAGCTCACGTCACAGAAAACCAGGCTCATTTTGAACGGATACAGGTATGTTTTTTGTGCTTAATCCAATTAAGGTGGCCAGTGATTGCTACATCGAGATACCTTGAGTAGAACTTTCAATTTCAATATACCTTAGGGCATATGTGTAGAATTAAATGCCATTTTTTTGTTGTACATGTTCATGCTTACTGTTTTACATAGTATATACTAAGTACATGCTCTTTTATTTAGGTTGACCTCCGTGGCAAATTTACCCCACCCCTTTTCAAGAGTTATCAGTGATTCGTTGAGTAGGATTTGTTCTGAAACACTTCACATTTCCAAAACGAACACAATCATTTGCAAATAGCCTGACATCAATTGAAGGGGCCATATCCTTAATATATATTACAAATAAAGTTGCCCCTAATATCGATCCTATGTAGTATCAGCTGGAGAGCTTTCATGCAATTGCTGTGAAGGCTCTGGAGCACGTTGGCCTGGCTTCGCGAGCCTTTCGCTATGGCCTTCTCATCGCAGCCATGGCTTGTCCACCTGTCTCGAACCCGGCCTCTAGTTCCCTCACCGGGGCCTCCTAATGGTCGATGAGCTTTTCTAGCTCCGCTGAGTTTTCTTCATTGTGGAGGTATATGCGGATAATATTCAAACAGTGAAGCCCGGTGTGGCTGGTCACCACTAGCTCTGTAAATGTGGGTGGTGACATGTTCTCCCGAGGCCCCTAAAACGCATCCTTACCAGAGGTGGCAGTCTTATGCAGGCTGTTGCGGATAAAAGTATAAGCGCGAGTGCTCTGTCTCAAGAGGCACTGAACGTCCTCGCTGTCCGAATCCGAGTCAAACTCCGTAGTGCCTAAGCGCTTCCTGGCAAGGTGAGCCTAGTGCGGGAGTCGTCTTGGGAGTTCTCTGGGCTGGTCGCAGAGCAAGGACGTGTCAGATGGGCTCCAGATGAAGGCCCAGTAGTGGTCCCCAAAGTCCAGTAGCTTCTTCACCTGGCCCTCACCTGCAGTCTGCTCGGAGTAGGTGGAGCAGGGCTCGGTGAAGTATAGTGGGTCCTGGTTTTCACGCCGCTCTTGATCCGAGACTGAGTTCGACTCCTCCAAGTGGGCCAGGGTGGGCGACCGCGAGAACAGGTAGCTCTTGGAGCTGATGTACGGAGGGCAGTGCTTGTAGTTCTCTGTGCATGAAGACGAATACGCATTCTGCAGAGAGCCAGAGGTGCCTGTTGAAAGGTATGGGGACGAGGCGCGTCTCAGGTGGCATCCGCTGTCATCTCCATTTTTCTGCCGCTTATGCGCCGACGGAGAGCAAGAGAGCGGCTCGTAATTCGAGCCAGAGCGCAATCTGCGCAGGCCACGGGACGTTTCCGGTCGGCGATGGGGGGACGAGAGATCTTTCTGAACACATACTGAGCCTGTACGTGGCCGAGCCTGCACCCTGACTGTTGACGTAGGTGCCATCAAATTCAGAGCTATACCTGACGTCGAGTGCGGGCTTAGCTGTAGAGCTTCACGTGGACCCAGCTCTATGACGCTCGAGCAACGCTCGCATGAGCGTTTCTTACACAGGCCTTGGCACACGACAATTCTCGGTGCGGCCACGTCGCCTACAGAGTCGGCTGAGCCAACTTGTACAACGGTCTCCACAAAACCAGTCCAGGACTTGCTGGACTGGTTTTGTAACATCTCGAAGCGCCGCCTTCTCTTGCGAGCCATCTTAAGGTCCGTGTTGCCCGTCTGCCTAACCATGATGCCATTCTCGAGCTTTTCGGGTGGCACAGACTCGGTCAGAGGCACAAAGATTGAGGAGAGCTGATCCTCATCGCGGGGTTCCTTGATGCCATTGTTTCTGCTGCTGCCGATTTCCATGGTTCTGTCGCTTGCTGTGCTGCAGCCGCCGTCCCATCCACAGATCAGGCGCGGCTGCTTGGGCTTGGGCTCATCGCCGAAGCAGCAGTCACCGCATGTCTCCCAGAGACTTCGTAACCCATGCAGGAGCTGTTCGAGCATGCTTTGCCACTCAATACAACGGAGCGACACGGCATGCCGACGCTTCTCAAGGTTCGCGTTGATGCGTCTGATCCACTGGACATCGTTGGCGAATAACGGCTGTAGCGAGGACGCGGGACACTCGGCGGCGCTATGTAGGGCCGCTGGCTTGACATGGGATGGTGGGAGCTGCGACGGAGTCAGGGCTGAGTTCGTGGCAGCGCCGTTCTTTCCCGCGCAGAGTGCCTCGCAATGCCTAACCATGGCCTTCACCAGCACGGTACCA
Source organism: Dermacentor variabilis (assembly GCF_050947875.1). Taxonomy (NCBI): domain Eukaryota; kingdom Metazoa; phylum Arthropoda; class Arachnida; order Ixodida; family Ixodidae; genus Dermacentor; species Dermacentor variabilis. The sequence goes on from NW_027460346.1 coordinate 7,161,155, forward strand.
CACTCGATCTCTTGCTGCAAAACGCGGAAATGAGCATGCGAGACAGCCAGACTAGAGCAAGCAGCAGAAACATGCTTGCTTGCCTCGTTTGCTTGCATTTCTTCTTCTTTCAACTAATGCCCCGCACCAACGATGGGGGGGGGAGTGAGCATTGGTCATGGTTCGGAATGGATACGTAATATGAACTCCTTGCTGCCTGTTAACTTATTGAACAGCAGTCAACCTATATTTAAATAATAGTCACTCATTCAACATCTTTACTTATTGCCCTGCAATTTCGTGGCGTGGGCCGGCACCCCACCTAGGTTTCGGCCAAGGGTTGTTGGGCCTTTCCGGCTTCCTCGGCTCGCTGGACGGCCCTGGGTTGGTGCTGCAGGTCCTAACTGAGTAACGCAGACTCCCAGCGCGCGTGGATTCTGTAGCTGTTTGAGGCTGCATTAGCGTTATTGTGTATTATACCCGCATATTCCCACATGATATGCTCTAGGGTGACTCTAGAGTCGCAATTTCTGCACTTGTCAGACATGTATAAATGTGGGTGTATTAGGTGCATGATAGCTGGATTCGGATTGAATCCGGTTTGTAACTGCCGCCATTCGACAGACTGATTTTTGCTTCATTGTGGGTGCGGGGGCGGAAATGTGCGCCTTTGCAATCTATGGTGTTGTGTAATTTCGTGAAATCTGTTCATTCAATCTTCCGACTCGCTCTCGTCCGTAGTCGGTAAGGAAGTGCTAACCGAGGCTCGGTCCGTAAGCTCTCGAGCAATGCGGTGCGCCGCTTCATTGCTACTGTCTGGTAGTGTGTGAGCGGGTGTCCAGATAAGATGGACACTTTAGTCAGGGTTATTACCTAATTTTGGGAGTCGTATAGTGCACCTGGGGAGCTTCTACCATTGGCGAAGTTTCGTATCGCCGTCCGGGAATCACTGATCATTATGTCCACTTGTGTTCGTGCTATGGCTAACGCGATAGCAATTTCGTCGGCGGTTTCTACACGTGGAGTGTTTACTTTAGCGCACGTCGTGCATTTTCCCTCGTAATTTATCAACACTGCTGTGCAGGCGCGCGTGCGTCTTTATCTAAGTGCGTCTACAAATGTGGTTTCCTTGCTGTTACCGAATTTCTTCTGTATATCGCGTGCTCTGCTTTCCTGCCTACCCTGATGGTGGTGGGATGCATATTCTTGTGTATTGGAGGACCGGTTTTCATGTCTCTGATGTGTCTGGGTATATCTACTTTCACGCCATGTTGGCTACGATACCCTATACTTAGGCGATCCAATATTTGCCTACCGGTTTTAGTTTTGAACTGGCGTTCGTATTTTACTATGCGTTGTGCCTAGAGTAGCTCAACCAGTGTATTGTGTAGGCCTAGCTGCAGTAGTCTATCGTTGCTGGTGGTGATGGAGAGTCCGACTGCTTGCTTGTATATTTTTCTGATTAAGCAGTCTAATTTGTATTTTTGTGACGAGCACCATCGAAGGTACGATGCCACGTATACTATTCTGCTTATACGAACGCTTGTACTAGTCTAAGGAGATTGCTTTCTTTCATTCCACTATGTTAGCTACTCGTTTGAGTAACATGATATGAGATGTTATATTGTGTAATTTACGTATGGTCTCTCCATTGTAGCCGTTCTTTCCAATGATGATGCCCAATACTTTGATCTTGTCAACCTTGTGTATGGGCGGGCCATCCGCCGTAGTTAGGTGAATTTCCGGATTGTATCGTTCCTCGTCGCATGGTTTTCGGCCACGTCATGATGGTGTATAAATGAAGAGCTCAGATTTCTCTGCCGAACACGCCTGTCCGGTTGCTACTAGGGATCGTTCAACTGCGTCTATTGCACGTTGTAATGTGTTTTCAACCTGTCCATCGTTTCCATCGCTCACCTAGAGGGTGATATATTAGCGTACATTGTATGACTGATGCTATCGATTTCCCGCAGCTTTGCTGGTAATCCGATCAGAGCCAGATTAAACAGCATCGATGATATTAGTGAGCCTTGGGGCGTACCTGCGCTTCCGATCTGTAGTTTTTCGGAGTTATGGTCTCCTTAACTCCGAATAAGGTCTCCTTAAGGAAGTCTCGTATATAATTGTATACTCTCGTGCCTAGGCTCAGCTCGTTTATTCTGTTTAATACTGTTTCATGGGTAACACTGTCAAAACCTTTCTTTAGGTCCAATCCTAAGATAGCTTTGGTGTTCCGACTTGTTTTATGTATAATTTGATGCTTAAGTTGAAGCATTACATCCTGTATAGACAAATTTCTCCGGAAACAAAACATTGTAGGGGGGAGAACGTCGTTTTCCTCGAGATATTTGGTCAGTCTCGTTAGGACAACGTGCTCCATGAGTTTGCCCACACAGGACGTGAGTGAAATGGGTCTTAGGTTCTCCAACTGTAACCGCTTGCCTGGTTTAGGTATTATAATAACATTGGCTGTTTTACATTGTTGTCGTATTGTACCGGTTTGCTAGCATTCGTTTATATACTTGGTAAGTTGTTCTAGAGAGGCATCATCGAGATTTCGGATCCTCTTGCTTGTTATTCCGTCTAGTCCCGGTGCAGGTGTAGTGTTAAGCTTTAATAGAGCTGCTCTCAATACCTCTTCGGTAATCTCGCCTAATTGTCTGTTTTTGGTGTGTGTATAATCTAGGTGAGTTGTTGGCTTAGCCCAAGATAAATACCTTGTGCCTATCTAATCGATAAAAGCTTCTTCAGTTTTGTCATATGCATCTAAGGTTTTGTTTATGTTTTGACTGTACGAGGCTTTACATTCCTCAGGATTCAAAAGGTGCCTGAGGAAAGTTATCCATATGATTATCCATATATAATAGTATTACAAATTATCTTTCCTTTGTTTCCTTTTCTTGAAAAGTGGTCATGCTAATTTTACCGAGCATGTTAGGCTATAAAAATAATGCTATCTAATGCTAATAATGAGGAAAAGGTGTCAACATGAGAGTTTCCCTGTAGCAACCACGTATCTGACACTCTTACTTTCTGACTCAATCAAGGGTACTTGTTCCAAAATAAAAAAAAATATTAATCACCTACAGAGGAAGGCCCATACGTGATAGGGGCTGTTTTAGGTAGGTCTTTCTTTCGGAATTATATTTTCTGCAATAGAGGAGGAAACACTACAATGATTCTACATCCCCACATAACGCACAAATGTTCGATGGTGCAAACCCACAACCACTCATGTACAGATTTAATTGCGGTATTCAAAATCCTTATCGGATAATCGAAACTTCAGAATTGCCGAGGAGGACACCAGCGGACATTCCACCTTAACGCTAAATGTCCGTAATTCGGTGCAGCAAGGAGGGGCTCATTTTTTCTACCTAGGACTTGTTGTTGCCTTGGGAATCTTGTCGCCGCCAGCAGAGTAAGGATGGGTATAAAGAAACCTACTGGCCCACCAAACGCTGGCTTTGCCAATCTGTCTGTAATCTCATTAAGTGCTAAACCACAATGTCCAGGTATCCACAAAAACCGAATTTATTTAACATGAGGTGGCATTGAAAAGTGTAGCGATCGGCGCAATAGGGAATCATTTGTGCTTTCTAGTGACATAAGAACTGACTAGTAGTCTGCGAGCAATATTGTATGCGCCACATTGTTTGGAATATTGTATAGGGCCAAGCACATGGCCATAAATTCGGCTACATAAATTGCAGTATAATCCGTAAGACGGATATGAAATCTCCATGATAGCGTTTTAGAGCAAAGGCCTATAGCACCGATTTCTCATCTTTGTGTGAGGCGTCCGTGGACACTACATCGCATAAGGGAAAATCTTCCAGATACTCAATCAAGAGTACGACTAGCGTCTGCTTGGCTATGAATTAGGCATTATTCTGAAAGACGTAATCAAACTTACAAGTATTACATGTTTTTGTTGAAGTGACACGTTGAAGTGATCGTAGGTTAACGTTTATTTTTGCTAAAATACACTGCGTAAACACGACCTGGCGGATCTCGTATCTTGGCAAAATAGCGACCAAAAATAGCCCCGGTACTGGGACAAACACCGGGTAACTTGTCCCGGGAACATGTTGGTATGCTCTAAGAATTTTTTTTTACTGTTAGCAGCTGAGATCTCGACGCTAAATCACGACGCCATCTCCATTACGGTCCCAGGACGATGTTCGCTCGAGCAGTGTCATCTTGTAGAAGTCGAGGTGCGAGATGATTGACTGGATGAGTGGTGACGCCTGATACTCCTACTCTTAATAATATATGGGGTTTTACGTGCCAAAACCACTTTCTGATTATGAGGCACACTCCTACTCTTCGTCGGCCACTTTGTACACGGCAGCACTAATATCACAGACGCCAGTGCCACGTTCGTCGATATCGTCCCTTGCCAAGTCGTCGCAATGCTCCCGGAAGACCGATTCCGCCAACTCCGGGATGTAGCTGTAGATCCGGATGCAGTCCTCGCGGGAGAGCTGTGCCGAGCTCTCGGTGGAATTCCCAACGTCGTGGAACACCTCGAAGCACCGCCTTCTCTTGCGAGCCATTTTAAGGTCCGTGTTGCCCGTCTGCCTAACCATGATGCCATTCTCGAGATTTTCGGGTGGCACACACTCGGTCAGAGGCACGAATATTGAGGAGAGCTGATCCTCATCGCGGGGTTCCTTGATGCCATTGTTTACGCTGCTGCCGATTTCCATGGTTCTGTCGCTTGCTGTGCTGCAGCTGCCGCCCCATCCACAGCTCAGGCGCGGCTGCTTGGGCTTGGGCTCATCGCCGAAGCAGCAGTCACCTCCTGCGTCCCAGACACCTCGTAACCCACGCACAAGCTGTTCGAGCATGCGCTGCCACTCTATAGAACGGAGCGACAGGGCATGCCAACGCATCTCGAGGTTTGCGGTGACGCGGCTGGTCCACTGGGCATCGTTGGCAAAGAATGGCTGTAGCGAGGAGGCGGGACACTGGGCGGCGTTTTCTAGGGCTGCTGGCTTGACATGGGATGGTGGGAGCTGCGGTGGAGTCGGGGCCGCGGTCTTGGCAGCCGCGTTCTTTCCCGCGCAGAGCGCCTCGCAATGCCTCATCATGGCCTTGACCAGCACGCTGCCACTGTCGATCTGCTGCAGAATGTGCAGATGAGCAAGCGAGATAGCTAGACTAGAGCAAGTAGCAGAAACACGCCTGCTTGCCTCGCTTGCTTGCACTTCGCCTTCTTCTTTCAACTTCTAGCACGTACCCACGAGACTGGGACGGGATTGGTCATGGTTCGCAATGGAAACATAATATGAAGTCCTTGCTGCCCGTTTACTTCTTGAGCAATGTACTATCTATATTTAAGAATGGCGACCACAAAACTGCTTTTTTTGTTTTCTTTTGTTAAAAAGTGGTCAAACCAATGTTGAAGAAGTTGTTAAATTATGAAAATAAGGCGATTTCATTTTAATAATGAGGAAGAGGTGCTAACATAAAGAGTTTCCCTATAGCAACCATGTATCTGACACACTTTGTTTCGGACATGACCCTTGGATACTTGCACCAAAACATAAAATTTTAATCACATAGAGAGGAAGGCCCATGCACGAAAGGGGCTGCTTTAAGTAAGCATTTCTTTCAGAATTATAGTTTCTGCACTAGAGGAGGAAATAGTCTAATGATTCTACATGGCCACATGACGCTGAAATGTTCGATGGTGCGAACCCACAGCCACTCATGTACATAATTAATTCCGGTATTGGATACCCTAATGGGATAATCGAAACTTTGGAATTGCCGAGAAGGACACGACTGGACATTCGACATTAACGCTAAATGTCCGTAATCCGGTGAAGCAAAAAGCGGTTCATTTCTTCTACCTACGACTTGTCGTTTTAAGAATCTTGTAGCCGCCAGCAGAGTAAGCTTGGGTATAAAGAAACCTACTGGCCCATCAAACACTGCCTTGCCAATCTGTCTGCAATCTCATTAGATGCTAATCTACAATATCCAAGTATCCACAAAAACGGAATTTATTTCGCATGAGATGGCATGAAGAAGAGTATCGACCGGTGAAGTAGTGAACCCTTTGCGCTTTCTAGTGACTTAAGAATCGACAGGCAGTCTGCGAGCAATATTATGTGCGGCACATTGTTCGGAATTTTGTATAGAGCCAAGCACATGGCCATGAATTCTACCACATAAATTGCAGTATGATCCGTAAGGATAGCAAAGCTCCATGATAGTCTTTCAGAGCAAATGCCTATCACCGATTTCTCATCTTTCTGTGAGGCGTCCGTGGACACTACATCCTATCAGGGAAAATCTTCCAGATACCAATCATGAGTACGACTAGTGTCTGTTTGACCATGAATTAAGCATTCTTCAAAAAGAGCTAGGCAGTCAAACTTACAAGTATTACCTGTTTTTTTTTTATGAAATGACACTTTGAAGTTATCGTAGGTTAACGTTTATTTTTGCTAAAGTACTCTCCGTAAACACGACCTTAGGGATCCTGTTTCTCGGCCACACAGAGCCGAAAAATAGCGCAGGTTGTGCGATAAACACCGGATAACTTCTCCCAGGAATATTTTCGTATGCTCTAAGAAATGTTTTTGTCGTTATCATGTGAAATCTCGATGCTAAATCTGGTATGTTTGCTTCTAGATACAGCACAGAGCTCGCAACACAGTTAGCTAGGGACGCCAAGACAGTGACGTAGGGCCCGTCTTTCTATCTTAAACACAGGCTGCGACTTATAATTTAGAGAGCCAGATATCAACACAAAATCCAATTCAAGAACGTGTCTTACATAAGCGCGACATATGTAATGTATCCCTACGCATACCAATGTTCCTGGTGCATTCTTCCCTCAACCGGCCGAGAGTGATCTCACTTTTTCTCAGAATGTTCTTTATACGAGGGCGCCAATTTAGGCCATGGTTTCAGCATGGAACTGCGACAGTCACTACCTCTTCCTTATTGCGGAGACAGGTGAGAACTGGGGCCGCGAGCATGCTAAAGCACAAACGCAACGACATCGTGAACAAGAATTGGGATGCAGGGGAGCGCAATTTGTGTTATTTTTCGTTTCTTTTGATCTTACCAAATTTCTCATTTGTTCTTCTTTTTAGATAGCGCTAATCTTCTTGCTTACTCTTTGCATTCTAGACAAATCTCCCATAGTGTAATGAGCCATTTATTAAGGCAAAAGAACAAACCGAGAAGCCGGTAGCAGCCAGCCGTAGTTAGGACCCGAGTCGACACTAGACTGGCGCCTGAAGGCTGTTTCACTTGCAGCGACCGGGGCGAGAAAAAAAATCCATGATGCCGCTCTAGTGGAACAGCGATTTTTGTTGAAAACTTTCACATGGGTCGACGACGGCGTGATTTCTGTAGCAGCGACCCCGCAGACTTTGTGCCTGCCCTCAAAGTATTCCTGTCCCCAGTACTGTTACAATAAAACAACACGGAAACCAATCAGATGTTTAACTTTTGTTATTTATTGGGCAGTACAGTAAGCACAGCGTGCTTTGAGGTCTGTGTCTTTAGGATTGCTGATTCCTTAATTACAGAGACACGCTGTAATAATAAATTTGGCGGAAAATTTATCTGTTTCGAGGGCGTTTTCTGTAACCCCCTTTCAAAATCGCGTCGCTCGCTGCAACTCCGTGAAGGCGGTACCAAATTTGCGGAGCCTATGTAGCGGACAGCTGAGACGCTCGTGGCGGTGGCGGAGCGACGGAAATCGCTTTGTCGCTGACTGAAAATCGCGCCTCGTTAAACAGCCTTGACGTAGGGCCCGCGGCTTCGCTCTTAGATTGACCCCGGACCTGCGGAATACCATGACACATGGTGTCCATCTCACACTTGTTAAGCCCTCACGGAGAAGGAATATTTAACTGCTCCGACTAAACACGTTTACCGACTGAATGCACCATTGTGTTAGAATGACCGACCACTGATTTTAAAGCGAAGCTTTTGTTGCTTCTTCCTTCGACTTTCCAACTGCTGCTGCTGTTGGTGTGGCTGCTGCTGTTTGGCCCACCACGTCGGCGGGTTTTTCAGAGCGTGGGTATACATGACAGGAGCGAGTCAGAGCGGAAAGGCTACCCAAAAAACTCGTTTGGACCCGACCGCGTCGAATGTGCACAATGCCCTAAAGACCTCGCTGGGTGAAGCTACGTTAGCGTGTTGACAGCTGTAATTATCCGTTACTTCTATCAAAAACATTGCAGAAACTACAGCGCTTCCCTTTTTACTAACGTGCGAGTCCAGAAGGGACGTAAATAGAACTGTAGAGAGCAGGGAGGAGAAGAGGCAGTTCCACACAAGGTGGGGGTTGGGTGACGTGAAAACGCAAGGAAAGCCTACTACTATACGACAGCGGTTGCTTGGAAACAGGATAAGCTTAATAAGCTTAAGCGCAAGGTACGGTACAGTACGTTTATGCTATTTCTGAAAAATGAATACCATGCATACATGTCAAATGGACAAATTACGCAATGCGTGCAGAACAAGAGCTGCATTAATTAAAACGCACCGCAGGGTTCAGGTGACACTACGGAAGCTGTCGACCGGACCGTCGGATCAAAATTTGTGTGCCCGCCGCCGTATCTTTATTGCTAGAGGTCGCGGATTTGATCCGCACCACAGCAACCGCATTTCGACGGGGGCGAAGTCGAAAATGCACGTGCACTTAGATTTTAGGTGCACTTAAATTTCCGTGTCAAAATTGATCAGGAGTGCGCCACTACTGCGTGCCTCCTAATCCGATTGTGGTTTTCGCACATACAGCCCCATAATCCAATTAGAGTTTAATACTTCTGCTACGATGCGATGTACCATGCAACGCAATTACAATGCTGAACCCTCTCAGAAGTTATGAAATATGGCACACAACAACGCCTCAAGCAAACACCTCTCCCTGTGTGTTCTGTGTACTACGCAGACAGACAGACCGCAATGCTGCATGCAAGGTAAGGTTTAACATCAACTCACCACACTCGTGATAGACTGAACGTTGAAGTAATTAAGCTTTCGCCGTCCACATCACCGCTAATTATCATCAATCAAAGCAACCAGCAGACAAATCTGTTTTCATCGATTCCCACAGTGCGTGGGGTCTGCGTATTTTTTTTTAATCTATGCATTTTGTGCCTTTGACGGCTCGCTGTAGCATATCTAAATGTTTCTCTTTCCTAATAATAAGTCAGCTGATAGGCAGCGCAGCGTGTCGTTTTCCATGTGCCTTCACCTATGTTCATTTCTTTAGCGCTGTTCCCGCCTGAAAATGAATGAGCAACTAGCCGATGGCTTCACGTTATATAACTCCATAAAGCCATTTCTCTTTTGCTGCATCTCTTTTGCTGGAAATCCCCATGCTTACTGTTTCACATAGTATATACTAACTATATGCTGTTTTATTTACGGTGACCTTCGTGGCAAATTCATCACTCAACCTTTCTAGAGTTATCAGTCATTCGTCAGTACGCATTGTTCTGAAACACATTTCACATTAAAAAAACACAATCATTTGTAAATAGCCTTACTTCACTTGAAGGGGCCATATCGTTAATCTATATTAGAAATAAAGTTGTTTCTAATATCGAACCTAAATATGTACTGCGAGCTAGGCAACCTTCGTACAAGTGCTGCGAAGGCTCTGGAACACGTCGGCCTGGTTTGGCGAGCCTTTCGGCATGACCTTATCATCCCGGCCATCGCTTGACAACCCCTCTCGAATCCGGCCTCCAGTTCCGTCACGAGGGCCTCCTAATGGTCAATGATATTTTCTAGCTCCAGTGAGTCTTCTTCATTGTGGAGGTAGATGCAGAGAATCTTCAAGCAGTGCAGGTTGGTATGGCAAGTTGCCACCAGCTCCATAAATTTGAGTGGTGACATTTCCTCCCGAAGCTCCTGAGGCGCATTCTTGCCAGAGGCGGCAATCTTGTGCAGGCTGTTGCTGATGAAGGTATAAGCACGAGTGCTCTGGCCCAAGAGGCGCTGAAGGTCCTCGATGTCCGAATCCGAGTCAAACTCCATAGTGCCTGCACGCTTTGTGGCAGGGTGAGCCTTGTGCGGGGATCGTCTTGGGAGGTCTCTGGGCTGGCCCCTGAGCGAGGACGTGTCAGACGGGCTCCAGATGAAGGACCGGTAGTTGTCCCCAAAGTTTAGTAGCTTCTTCACCTGGTGTTCACCTGCAGTCTTGTCGAAGTTGGTTGAGTAGGGCTCACTGAAGTATGGTGGGTCCTGGTTTTCGTAGCGCTCTTGGTCCGAGACTGAGTTTTGCTCCTCCACGTGGGCCAAGGTGGGTGGTCGCGAGAACAGGTAGCTCTTGTAGCTGATGTAAGGAGCACAGATCTTGTAGTTCTCTTCGCCCAAAGGCGAAGACGCATTCTGCAGAGAGCCAGCGGTGCCTATTGAAAGGGGTGGGGCCGAGGCGCCTCTCAGGTAGGATCCGTTGTCATCGCCACTTTTATGCCACCTATGCGCCGAAGGAGAGCCAAATCGTGCCTCGCAGTTTGAGCCAGAGCGCAATGCCCGCAGGCCATGGGACCTCTGCGGCCGGCGGTCGGATGACGAGAATTCTTTCTGAACACATACTGAGCTTGTACATGGCTGAACCCGTGCCTTGGCTGTCGGCGTAGGTGCCATCAAATTCAGAGCCATTCCTGACGTCGAGTGTGGGCACAGTTGCAGAGCTCCACATGGACCCAGCTCTATGACGCTCGAGCAACTCTCACGCGAGCGTTTCTTATACAGACTTTGGCATACGACAACTCTTGGTGCTGCTGCGTCGCCTTCCGAGAAGGCCGAGACAACTTGTACTACAGTCTCCACAAAACTAGTCCCATGCTTGCTGAGAAGCGATATACTCCGTGACGTGTCCAGGCCCTGACTGCCGCTGCCACAAGAACAATGGCGAGATGAGGCGGCTCCATCGGACTCGTCGCCGGGTTCCTCGGACACGTCGTTCGTTGTGTGCTCGCCGTTGGCATCGAAAGGACTGTCCACGCGACCTTCATTGCCTCCTGTCACGGATGTGTCTTCTTCAATGTCATCATCTGCGGGTGACATCAAAGGCGCTACGTCGCAGTTCTGAAGACAGCGCTGTACGCGTTCTGACTTGCCGTCGACACCGGTTGCACAGACATTTGCATTGCTACCAAGCTGTTTCAGCTCCACAAAATTCATCAACTCGTCATCCAGCTGCGCTGCAGCGCCCACGACGTCATCTCCACTACGGTCCCAGGACGATGCTCGTTCGAGCAGTGTCATCTTGTAGAAGTCGACGTTCGAGATGTTTGACTGGATGAGTGGTGACGCCGATACTCCCCTTTCTCGTACTCTTCGTCGCGCACCTTGTACACGGCATCACTGCTATCAACGACGCCGGTGCCACGTTCATAGATGCCGTCTCTTTCCAAGTCGTCGCAACGCTCCCGGAAGACCGATTCCGCCAACTCCGGGATGTAGCTGTCGATCCGGATGTAGTCCTCGCTGGAGAGCTGTGGCGAGCTCTCGCTCGAAAGCCCAACATCGTGGAACAACTCGAAGCACTGCCTTCTTTCGCGAGCCATCTTAAGGTCCCTGATGCCCGTCACCCTACCATAATACCATTCTCGAGCTTTTCGAGTGGCACAGACTCGGTCAGAGGCACGACGATTGAGGCGAGCTGATCCTTAGCGCGGGGTTCCTTGATGCCATTGTTTCTGCTGCGGCCTATTTCCATGGTTCTGTCGCTTGTTGTGCTGCAGCCGCCGTCCCATCCACAGCTCAGGCACGACTGCTTGGGCTTGGGATCATCGCCGAAGCAGCAGTCACCTCCTGCGTCCCAGAGACCTCGTAACCCACGCACAAGCTGTTCGAGCATGCGCTGCCACTCCATAGACCGGAGCGACAGGGCATGCCAACGCATCTCGAGATTTGCGGTGACGCGGCTGGTCCACTGGGCATCGTTGGCAAAGAATGGCTGTAGCGAGGAGGCGGGACACTGGGCGGCGTTTTCTAGGGCTGCTGGCTTGACATGGGATGGTGGGAGCTGCGGTGGAGTCGGGGCCGCGGTCTTGGCAGCCGCGTTCTTTCCCGCGCAGAGCGCCTCGCACTGCCTCATCATGGGCTTGACCAGCAATCTGCCACCATCGATCTGCTGCAGAACTCGTAGATGAGCAGGCGAGATAGCCAGAATAAAGCAAGTAGCGGAAACACACCTGCTTGCCTCGCTTGCTTGCATTTCTTATTCTTCTTTCAACTTATGGCACGTAGCCAGGAGAGGGGGCTGGGTTTGGTCATGGCTCGCAATGGAAACATAATATGAAGTCCTTGCTGCCTGTTTACTTCTAGAGCAATGTACTATATATATTTAAATATGGTGACCAGAAACTGTTTTCCTTTTGTTTTCTTTTGTTGAAAAGTGGTCATGCCAATTTTGACGAAGTTGTTAAATTATGAAAATAATGCGATCTAATATTAACAATGAGGAAGAGGTGTTAACATAAGAGTTTCCCTGTAGCAAGCACGTATCTGCCACACTTCGTTTCGGACTTGACCATTGGGTACTTGCACCAAAAGATAATATATTAATCACCTAGAGAGGAAGGCCAATGCGCGAAATAGGCTACTCTAAGTAAGCATTTCTTTCAGAATTGTAGTTTATGCAATAGAGGAGGAAATAGTCCAATGATTCTACATGCCCACATGGCACTGAAATGTTCGATGGTGCGAACCCACAGCCACTCATATCCAGATTTAATAGCGGTATTCGATACCCTAATGGCATAATCGAAACTTCGCATTGCCGAGAAGGACACGACTGGACATTCGAAGTTAACGATAAATGTCCGTAGTCCGGTGAAGCAAGGAGGGGTTCATTTTTTCTACCTACGACTTGTCGTCTTATGAATCTTTTAGCTGCCGGCAGAGTAAGCTTGGTTATAAAGAAATCTACTGGCCCATCAAACGCTGCCTTGCCAATCTGTGTGCAATCTCATTAGGTGTTAATCCACAATGTCCGGGTTTCACAAAAACGGAATTTATTTCGCATGAGGTGGCACGAAAAAGAGTGGAGCGAGCGATGCAGCAGGGAATTTCTTGCGCCTTCAAGTGGCTTAAGAACTGACTGACAGTCTGCGATAAATATTATGTGCGACACAATTAAATTTTGTATAGGGCCATGTACATGGCCATGAAATCGGTCTCATAAATTGCAGTAATGCCTAAGACGGATAGCAAAGTTCCATGATAGTCCTTCAGAGCAAATGCCTATCACCGATTTCTCATCGGTGAGGCGTTCGTGGACACTGCATCCTATCAGGAAAAATCTTCCAGATACTCAATCATGAGTACGACTAGCGCCTGTTTGACCATGAATTAAGCATCCTTCAGAAAAAGCTAGGTAAACAAACGTACAAGTATTAGCTGTTTTTGATGAAGTGACACATTGAAGTTATTGTAGGGTAACGTTTCTTTTTCTAAAATACTCTCCGTAAGGACGACCTGGGGCATCTTGTTTGTCGTCCATGTAGAGGAGCAGGAGAAGAAACCTTTATTAAAAAGAAGGACAAGCAGGTGTCTTTCTGAGCCGAAAAATAGCGCCGGTTGTGGGACAAACACCGGGTAACTTGTCCCGGGAACATGATCGTATGGTCTCAGAAATCTTTTTTTTTACATTTAGGAGCTGAAATGTCGACGCTACATCTAGTATGTTTGCCTCTGCATACAGCACAGAGTTCGCAACATAGGTAGGGACGCCAGGACACTGACGTAGAGCCCGTCTTTCTATCTTAAACACAGGCTGCGACTTATAATTTAGAGAGCCAAATATCAACACAAAACCAAATTCAAGAACGTGTCTTACATAAGCGCGATATATGTAAGGTATCCCTACGCGTACCAAAGTTCCTGTTGCATTCTTCCCTCAACCGGCCGAGAGCGATCTCACTTTTTCTCAGAATGTTTTTTATACGAGCGCGCCAATTTAGGCCATGGTTTCAGCATGGAACTGCGACAGTCACTACCTCTTCCTCATTGCGGAGACAGGCGAGAACTGGGGCCGCGAGCATGCTAAAGCACAAACGCAACGACATCATGAACAAGAATTGGGATGCAGGGGAGCGCAATTTGTGTTATTTTTCGTTTCTTTTGATCTTACCAAATTTCTCATTAGTTCTTCTTTTTAGATAGCGCTAATCTTCTTGCTTACTCGTCCGATTCTTGACAAATCTCCCATAGTGTAATGAGCCATTTATTAAGGCAAAAGAACAAACCGACAAGTCAGTAGCAGCCAGCTGGAGTTAGGACCCGAGTCTACACTAGACTGGCACCTCAAGGCTGTTTCACATGCAGCGACCGGGGCGAGAAAAAAAAATCCATGATGTCGCTAGACTGCAACAGCGATTTTTGTTGAAAACTTTCACATGCGTCGACGACGGCGTGATTTCTGTAGCAGCGACACCGAAGACTTTCCACCTGCCCTCAAAGTATTCGTGTCCCCTGTACAATAAAACACGGAACAATACGGAATACAATACAATACAATACAGTACAATACAATACAATACAATACAGTACAATACAATAATACAATGTAAATACAATACAATGTGCAATATAACAACACGGAAACTAGTGAGATGTTCAACTTTTCTTATTTATTGGGCAGTACAGTATGCACAGCGTGCTTTAAGGTCTGTGTCTTTAGGATTGATCATTCCGCAATTACCGAGACACGCTGTAATATATATTTGGCAGTAAATGTGTCTGTTTCGAGGGCGTTTTCTGTGGCCCCCTTTCAAAATCGCGTCGATCGCTGCGACTCCGTAACGGCGCTACCTACTTGCCGGAGCCTCTGTAGCGTGGAGCTGAGACGGTCGCGGCGGTGGCGGAGCGACGGAAATCGCTTTGTCGTTGACTGAAAAATCGTGCCACCCACCGTGGTTGCTCAGTGGCTATGGTGTTAGGCTGCTGAGCACGAGGTCGCGGGATCGAATCCCGGCCATGGCGGCCGCATTTCGATGGAGGCGAAATGCGAAAACACCCGTGTACTTAGATGTAGGTGCGCGTTAAAGATCCCCAGGTGGTCGATATTTCCAGAGTCCTCCACTACGGCGTGCCTCATAATCAGAAAGTGGTTTTGGCACGTTAAACCCCATAATTTAATTTTTAAAAATCGCGCCGCGTCAAACACCCTTGACGCAAGGCGCGCGGCTTCGCTCTTAGATTGACCCCGGACTTTCGTAAAGCCATGACACTTGGTGTCAAGCCCACACTTGTCAAGGTCACACGGAGAAGGCATAATTACCTGCTCTGATCAGACACATTTACCGACTGAATGCACTATTGTGCAAGGATGACCGACCCCTGCCTTTCTTTTTTTAATGTTGTCTATGTATTTTATGCCTTTGAGGACTTGCTGTAGCATATTTAAATGTTTGTTTGTCGCAATAATAAGTCAGCTGATAGGCAGTGAAGCGTGTGGTTTACCGTGTGCCTTTACCTGTGTTCATGTCTTTAGCGCTGTTCCCACCTGAAAATGAATGAGCAACTAACCGATGCTTTCACGTTATTTAACGCCATATAGCCATTTCTGCCACAATGTTGAGGGTGCGCCCACTATCATTCACCAAGATTTAAATATATGCAAATGCCACTTAGGAGGACCTAACCAAGCTAATTTTGTTTGCCGTCGCTTGGAGAGGCTCAGATTGTTTTTTGCATTTCACGTAATTACATAATTATTCTATCTTAATTATTAACCTTCTCAAATATTACAGTTAGATGAAAAGTGACAATGAGAAAATTGCAGAGCGACACGAAAAACTCCCGATACAGCTTTTTGTTACTCGATACGTGGTACATAAATGTGTTTTTCCGAGCGTGAAAGAAGCCCCTGGATACACGCAAGATAACCGAGCGACCGGCCGCTCGAAGCACTTTGCGTGTCTCTATGGGCCGTTTCAGCGAACACTTTCAAAAATTTTTAGAGGTTTCCTATGGTAGATTGCACAATTCTAGTTGATGAGCTGGTCTACTCGAAGAGGCGTGCACTACTTGCAAAAAACATTGAAAGGCATAATTGCCTAATTATCAAACATTCAATAATTAAGAAGGGCGTTCTCTTAATAATGTAATATATATATATATATATATATATATATATATATATATATATATATATATATATATATATATATATATATATATATATATATATATATATATATATATGCAAGTAACTTGAACCAAGGACTTAAAGAGAGGTATTCAAAATTGCAGCGCTCTCAACCGTGCTTAGAGCCTCTCACTTATCAAGGGCGACGGTGCTTCCTTTCCTTGTGCCACCGCCAAAGATGTGAAGCCGATGCCTAGAGCCGCGGCCGCTCACTTCGCCACGGTCCGCGCGCAGGGTTCTTGCTCGAAGCACAGTTGAGAGCGCTGCAATACGACAGCGCATGAGCGCGGTCACGTGGTTTTACTTCACACTTTTCCGACTTTCTTTAAACACCCCCAAAAAAATATCACCACGCAGCATGTATACGTTGCCACAAAAAATTGGATCGGTCGTTTCTCAACCCTCTCTGCAACGTAACAAAACGCACTTGGCCCTAAAGTGAATGTTGCAAATTTCGCATAAGTAATCTCAGTTAACTTATTAAGTGGAATATAAAAAAATACTCTAAGGAGTATTTTGTATCACGGCAAACCATATGTCTTTGGTTTCATTCAACTGCGGTTAACCCCCTTTTTAAATCCTTGGCTCAGGTTACGTGAAACGCCCTGTATACAGGATGTCCCACCTAACTTTAGCCAGAGTTTAAAAAATATGTCGTTGCACTCTAAGACGACGCGACCGAATGCATGTTGCTGGTTATTGTATGGAGTAAGTCACAATATTTTTGTATTCTGCTTGATTGCACATAGTCAACCTTAATCAACCAGCTTCGGTTGATTAAGCAACGAAGCTAGGCAAACAATTCTACTTAGAAAGTTGTAGAGCGCTTTGCAAAACATCCGATTAAACAGTTTCCGACTTTCTATCTATTAGGCACTAGTGTTTTTCCGCTTACTGCAGGTGCCCGCGAAATACAACAAAACAAACCACGTGGCATGTCCGCTTGTGCTCTGTGATTTCAGCGCTCCCAAACGCTCTGCGTACAAACGAACACAGCATTTAGGCGGGTGTGCTGCAAAGGAGCAAGGGATCAGTAACGGAGATCATTTGTTCCGTTCGTTCGTCGATCTGGACAGAAACTAAAAATGTGTTGCACAAAAAGTGCACGACCCGCCGCGGTAGCTTTTTTGGTGGCCACCGTGGCATTGCGCTGCCTTGCTGAGCTGGCGGTTGCGCGTTCGATCCCGGCATCCGCATTTCGATGGGAGCGAATTGCGAAAACGCTCGTGCGCTTGGATCTAGGTGCACGTTAAAGAATCCCAGGTAGTCATAATTAACGCTGAGTTCCTCACTACGGCGTGCCTCATAATGAAGTCGTGTTTTTGGCACGTGAATGTCCACAATTTAATTTTTAATTTTACGAAGCGGGCGCGTAAAATTCTGCCTTGTCACACAGCAGTCTGGTTCGTACTAGAGGTCAAACGGGTCCTCTCGAGCGTAGAGAGAAAAAGAACGTTCCCACTACAGCCTCTCCATATTGTTTTGCTGACTCACTGCATGAACTTTTGGAACATACCTCGTGCAGTACAACAGGTACATTTAACTTTCATAGAGTCAAGTTGGCTTTCATGTATGACAGCGAGGCGACGAAATTAATTGCTATAGAACGCAAAGCGATCCGCTAAAGAGCTAGTCACGTTTTCTTCTTTATGCACAGTAATTAGCACACTAAAACCAATCAAGTTAGTGACATGAGCGTCTCCACATCCGCGAAAAAAGAAATTGAAACTCGTGCCTGCCTCGACGTTGATTGATTGATTGATTGATTGATTGATTGATCTTCACGTACTGAGAGAGAGAAATGTTTAATGATACGAAATGCAGAGAGATTGGCCTCAGGTACATTCCTCTAGCCAGCTACTCTGAGTTGGGGGAAGGGGAAGAGGGAAAGAAAGAGGGAAGAAAAATGTGCATGATGGGAGACGCTGATGGGGAAAGATGTAAAGCATATATTAAGCTATTTGGACTACTTAAAGCCAGGCCTGCGTTTATAAAAAAATCAAGTAAGGCCCGGGTGGCCTTAAAAGTCGATTTTACGTCTGGCCAAGGGCCTAAAATAACGTCCTCCGACAGCGGCGGGCTGCCGAGTCGCGTAAGGTCATCGCTCAACTTTTGTCACTCTTTCACGTACTGCGGACAGCCACACAGCACATGACCTACAGTCTCACAATCTGGATACCCTGTGCGTCGCATGAGATGCACGTACCCGCGCGTAAACGCCTCCCCCAGCCTAAGTCTGTGCAGGAGACTGGTACAGCTGCGTTGAATTTTGTGTGGTAGCCTAAGTCAAGTTTTTAGAGTCGTCTGTGGCGATTATCCGGATTGTCCCAGTCCTGAGGCAATAAATGGGTTATCAGAGAAGCCATATAATGAAGGAGTCAGGATTAATCTTGACCACATGTAGCTTTACGACATGTCACTGAGTTTACAGTATACAGAAGCTTCGTATCTCGCCCGTATCAGAATGCGGTCACCGTGGTCGGGAATCGCACCCGCGTCCCGGCGCTCAGCAGCAGAATGCCATACAGTCACCGCGTCGGCTGTCTTTTGGTCGAGTGTGATGGACAGTTGGCAGATCGTGCTGTTCCGATCTTCAGCACGCGTCGCAATGGTGTGTTCATTCGACCTCGAATACGCGGTCGATTGTGCAACATCGAATCCGTCCGCTGCTACCCGAAACCGTCTGACGGCGTCGGTGATGAAGTCTGCCGAGTGCATACATAAGTGTTCCCTCTGGACGTTGAGGTCGCGGATCACGTGCCTCGAGGTCGTTTGCCTGAACTTTTGCTTTCAGTAACCCCGGTGGGTCCTACGAGGCGCGTCTCGTTACGGATTCGGCACGGGAGCGTGCCGTTGCCATGCGAGGGTGGTGAGGGCACTCGCCCATGTTTGGAATTCCCCCGCAGCCGAACGGCGTATCGACCGTCACATGACGCGCACGGGATGGCGAATGTGCCACTTGCTACGCGCCGCTGCAAGCTAATACCTCCGGCTAAAGGGAGGCGCCTAATTGTTCGAAAAAATGGCACTGGGCGGAACAAGATTAACGGTCGTACTCCTGCGTCTCTCGCGCGGTACGTTTAACTGCATGCTGAGTCGCCGTAGGACCGCAATAAACCCGCGCCCCTACATTTAAGCGGGACACGCGGGTGATCCCTGCGCTTTACGTGCTGTCTTGTTCGTTTGTTTTCGCGTTCTTCCTTGTTTTTTTTTTTTCGTGCATTGTAGCTGCCTGAAACGCTGCCGTACACTTAAAAGCAAAAAAAAAAAAAATAGACGTACCACCTTTTGGTTTTGTTCTGCATTTGCTAGCCTGTTGATGATGCCTGTTTTCTTTTCTTCTACTTCTTGCGCTGCTATTCATGTTCTAGGTAGTTCAACCAGCTATGACGTAACTTGTTGGGCGAGTTGGTGCATCTTAGCAAACATTTTTTAACCGCGCGAAAGGACGACCACTGAGAAAGCACGAAACAAGGGCAGGCGCGTTAACCCAGTTAAGTCACGAATGCACTTCAAACCGAGAGCAAATGTCTGTCTCTTTTGCTGTCGGATCTGCGTTTCCCTTGACCACGGACTCAAAACGAAACAAGAAAGGGCGAGCCGACGCATGCCCTTCGCGCTCGCCCGCGTGACGTCACACGAGGGAGCCCTGCGATTCGGCCGCGAGCCTCGCTCTCGCCAGCTGTGCTCGCGGTGGCCAGTGTGACACAACGCGTCGGAGCTCGGTCACGTCCAAGAACTCCACCCTGTTGTCAGAGGTCCCTCGAGGATTCTGCAGTGTGATTTACTGTTCTTTTTCTGCCCTTTATTTTTCTTCTGACGGCACAGTGTCTGCGATACCCAGCCTCGCCCACTGTTCTGTGTCGTCTGCTCACGTACGGCGTGATTGCTAGGGCTGTAATTAAGGCGCGGCCTTTCGACGGAAGTGGAAAAGGCAAAAAAAGAAAAAGTGCTGGAAAAGCGTTCCCTATGCCACTGGTCACCCATCAGTCCTTGTCGGGACATGGGACGGGCCTGTCTTCTGGTCTCCGCCTGTCTTCTGGTGGCCGCTTCTACGGTCGTCCGGGCGCAAAGTGAGTTGTACCTCTCTTCCGAACGCATGTATAGTTCTCAGCAGCTTATAAAGATCCCTTGTTGGTTTCACTGGGTGAACCGTCGTCAACTATGCGACAACAGTTCTTTGCAATCCGATATGTTGTGCGATTTTTCTTCATGAGAAATTCCGTACGGCATTACCGGACGAGCGTGCATGCCTTGAGAAATGCGGTGCCCTAAATGGCAGCCGTCGATCTTTGCTTCAAGACAATGACCCATACAATTAAAGATTATTTAAGAAACCCTTACCGCATCAACAAAAATAAATGCTACTGTGCACATTGTTGAAGTGACACTGAAGCACTGTATAATGGTTTACTGCTCGGGTCATACATGTATGGTGTCCGTCCTTAGATACTCGGCCTACTTCAAATTGTTCAATGTGAAGGGTGTTTCGTCTGTTCTGCGAGCATGTCAAGCTTGCCAGGTATGTGCGATGTCATAATTGACTGAGAATGAGCAGTTGTTCAGGCGCAAATACTACGACAACGATTGTTATGCCTTTGGCGCGAAGCAGCAGGTGAATGCGTATTTGAAGCAATTCAGAAACTGAATTTGTTATTCAGAAATTCAGTTAAGAAACTTCAATTCAGAAATTGAAGCTTATGTATATATCTTAATAGTGTCAAACTGAAACATATCGAAAATCTATGCAGATGAAGAGAGAAATGTGGGCAGTTTGCACTAGTGGTGCAAGGCTGGGTCACAATGGAGCTAGTTCCGGCTTTTGCTAAGTGTTGCTAGGTTTTGCTAAGCTTTGTGAGGTTATACCTGGCTCGGGCAGGTTCATACTAAGTGTTGCTAGGTTTCGCTAAGTTTTGCAATGTTATGAATGGCTTGACTAGGCTCATACTAAGCGTCTCTAGGTTCTGCTAAGTCTTACGAGGTTATGCATGGCTTAACTATGCTCATACTAAGTGGCGCCAAAATTTGCTAAGTTTCGCCAAGTTCTTGCGAGGTCATACACGGCCGGACCGTAAGACACACAAGCCCCAGCAAGTCACACGCATACAAGCCACAGTACATGCATCACAATTTATTATGCACAGTGCTTCAGTACCAGTCGTCATCATCGTCGATCCGGTCCTCGTCCTCGACGTCCGGTCGTCGTCGTGGTCGGTGGCGTCGGGGAAGGCTTCGCGAAGCACTTGCAAGGCAGAGCTCTTCTGTTCGAAGTTCCGCACCGAGCTCACGATGGAGAGATCCACGTCGAGCCAGAGCCGGTCACAAGCACGGCAGCTGTGCCCCAACTCTGTGCCGAGGAATTCGCGCTGGAAGCGGCCGTTCGCACCTATATACCATGGATTTGCGGGCTTGGCGTTGGAAGTTCTCGGTGACTCGCAGGCCCGGAACCGATTCCCGCTGGCGCGGAGCATTCAGTCGGCAGCGTTCATTGTCTCTGGCTCGAAACTCGGGATTTTCGGCTCTGCGACGGCGTTTGTCGGCGGCGGCATCGGCGCGATGGGCAGGATCGGCTCTCCTTCGTCGATCGTAGTCCCGCTGAGCCGCGCACCGAGCTTCCTTACAGGTCACAGACGCGACAGCTGTGCCCAAACTCTATGCCCAGAAATTCGCGCTAGAATCGACCGTTCGCACCTCCTGTGTCTCGGCGGGCTTGACGCTTTAAGTTTTCGAGTCATTGCTGGCCGGGATCGCTTTCTCGGCGACGTCGAGAGTTCAGGCGCCGATCCTCGCGTTCCCTGGACTGAAACTTGGTATCCTCGACTCGGCGTTGCCTCTTCTCAGCCGCAGCTTAGGCGCGATGTTCAGGATCAGCTCGGCGGTGGCGCATCGTTTCTAGCTTGGCAGTACGGCGCTCTTCCTGGTAAGCAGCTTCTTCTTCGGGCATCCGGACTTTCTTCGGACTGCATAGAGTAGAGGAGGCGAGAGGTGTGTCGCCGCGCCGGCTGTTCCGAGCTTTTACTCACCTGCGACGTCATGACTCCGCCCTACGCGCGTAGGGTGCGAGGAGGTTGCGTGGCTCGGTGCAGTGCTAGGCTGCGCACAGCTGGGCTGAGTTTTCTGGTAAAGCTCCACGGCGGAACGAAACCTTAAACAGCTCCGCTGTTGAAACCAATATCAGCAGCCCAGACAAAAGCCACTGTCTTCAATTTTATATATAATAAGGGGTTTTACGTGCCAAAACCACTTTCTGATTATTAGGCACGCCGTAGTGGATTGCTCCGGAAATTTCGACCACCTGGGGATCTTTAACGTGCACTTAAATCAAAGTACACGGTTTTTTTTTTCGCATTTCGCCCTCATCGGAATGCGGCCGCCATGGCCGGGATTCGATCCCGCCACCTCGTGCTCTGCAGCCCAACACCATAGCCACTGAGCAACCACGGCGGGTGTCTTCAAATTTCAGATACTGGCTCATTGCGCTGACAATATTGCGGTTGGAAAGGTTTTATTAGCAGTTTTAACACGCAGGTGAACCTGTGTTATATATATATATATATATATATATATATATATATATATATATATATATATATATATATATATAAGTGTGTGTGTGTGTGTGTGTGTGCGTGTGTGTGTGTGTGCTCGAGTATATGTATATATGTTTTAAGTGAAATAAACATAAATAATAACGTACGCTGGCCGGATTCCATCACGGTACCTTCAGTACAGTAGCCCGGTACTCTAACCATTGCGGCAACAAGAGGCATAGCAATAAGACGCTGCAGAGGAACAAGATGAATAGAACACCCTGAAGATTTTTTTTCCGCGTGCAAGTCAAGGCGCTGTTTCTTCTGATCCGGCAGGAGTTGCCTTACATGCTGCGCCTTGCCAAGATGTCGCACCCGCGTATATTTGAAGATTGTGAGAGTAGACCAGGCGCACTGCTGAACCTTGCTATCGCTGTCAGTGCGTCGCTTTCGGGCGAAACTGCCAGTTCTTCAAAAGACAAAGTTGACAGCCACTTTAACATACGCTAAAGAAGAGGAAGGCGAATGCCTGCGGGCTCATAGGACATCCATTATATTACTTGACATTTTTATTCTAATGCGTTGTTACTACCTGTTACTTGTTTTCTCCAACCAATAGACCTGGGATTTGACCCCCAATTTCGGCGCCATTGGATTTTTGTACCATAACGCCGGACTGCCAAATTTTCGTCCCATGTGCCGTCTAAGGCTCTCGCCTTAGTAAATCAATAAAATTTAATTAATGAATTAATTAATTAGTATTTATGGCGCAAGGGCTACAACGGCCAAAGAGCGCCAGCAACGATGTTTAGTAGTACAGTAGAATGTTATAAACATGTCAGCAGGTATAGTGGGTTGCAATGCCTGTAATGTACTGCGGTGGCTGCAAAGGCCTACGAATTAAAAACATAAGGCTTGCATTTCTTGGGAGAATTTAGGATGATCATGTAGGATTTCAGGTAGCGTAGAGAAGATGAGTTTAAAAGCGGTAAGATATATTCTTCAAAAAGTTCACATCATTAAGATAACTGAACAGCCGGTCGAGGGGGAACATCGGCTCAGCCGATAGGAAAAATGCAGGGTGCATGGGTAAATTGGTGCGGTAAAGTTCAGGAAAGTATTTTTTCCGCGTAGCTTCCATGCCAGGGCATTCTATAAGAACGTGGATGACTGTGAGTTGATTTCCACATCTAATGCAGACCGGTGGATCAGTACCTGTTAGCAAGTATGAGTGAGTTGCATGTGTGTGTCCTATCCTCAGTCTCGACATCATTACTTCCTCCTTTCTATGCCGGTGTACAGGTGTTTGGGTAATGTAGGGTTGGATGATGCGAAGTTTGTTATTATTTTCTGTGTCCCAAGCTTCTTGCCATGCGTGACGCAGTATTCCTCGAACGACAGGTTTCATATCTGTATATGGTACATAACTTAAATCTATTTGGGGCCTTAGACCTGCTAAGGCCGCATTTGCGTCTGCCGCTTCATTACCAAGTATACTAGTATGGCCAGGTACCCAGCAGATTATAATATGTAGCCTTCTCTTGTAGGCTAAGGTTAAGCTGCTGATGAGAGTGTTTATCACCGGATTCTTTCTTTGTTTTTCAAGGTGTATTGACCGGACCACACTTAAGGCATCTGTGTATATTATCGATTGATTGATCTGTTTTGTTGTTATTTCTTTAACTGCGAGGAGTATAGCGTGAGCTTCAGCAGTGAAGATACTTGTGTATTTGTTTAATCTTAAATGGGCTACAAAATCTGGACCAATTGCAGCACATGATGTTGTTTCAGCAGTTTTTGAAGCATCAGTGTACAATTCTGGACACTTGTACTTACTCTGTAGTGATAAGAAGTGTTGTTTTACAGCTTCTTGGGGTGTATGCTTTTTGTTTGTTTCTGTGAACGAGAAGTCACAATGTATGGTGACTGATTCCCATGGTGCTACTAACTCGTTAGTGTTATGCAGGTGAACGTCCGACAGCAGTATGTTGTTTTCTTGACATAGCGACTGTGCTTTCAATGGAAATGGCTTTGCTAATGATGGCCGCTTTGCAAAGAGGGTTTGCGTTTCTGTGCTCTTCAACATTTTGTAACACGGGTGTTCTTGGTTGGAACTAATCTTAAGTGCGTACATAAAACTACAGTACTTACGTTGGCGGTCTAGGTTCCACTGATTAGCTTCTACGTGCAAACTTGGAACAGGGCTAGTACGGAATGCACCTAGGGCTAGTCGCATGCCAAGGTTATGTACAGGATCCAGAATTTTTAAAACAGAACGTGAAGCTGATTGGTAGACAATGTTCCCGTAATCGATACGTGTTCTAATCAAACTGTTATACAGCGAGAGCAAGCATTTCTTGTCAGTTCCCCACGACTGGTGCGAAAGAATTTTGAGGATATTCATAGTTTTTGAGCATTTCATTTTTATGTTTTTTATATGTTGCACAAACGAGAGCTTATCATCCAATATAACGCCAAGAAATTTCTGCTCCTTTTTTACACTAAGCACATACCCGTTCATCGTAATATTCGGTTCAGGATGTATGCCTCTTTTCCGAGAAAATAACACGCATGTCGTCTTTTCTTCATTAAAGCGAAAGCCATTCTTGTCCGCCCATTTTGAAAGCCTGTTCACTCCCAGCTGAATCTGCCTCTCGCATATGGACAGATTGCATGATTTAAAACTTATCTGTATATCATCTACATATAGTGAGTAGGATATAAATGGTGGGAGTGTTTTTTGTAGTGTGTTCATTTTAACTAAGAATAGTGTGCAGCTGAGCACTCCTCCTTGTGGTACACCGTTTTCTTGCACAAAGACTCTCGACACTGCAGTTCCCACCCTTACTCTGTACTTTCGTTCCGACAGGTAGCTTTTTATTATATTAAACATGTTGCCTGACACGCCATACGACGCGAGGTCTTGCAATATGCCATACCTCCAGGTAGTGTCATAAGCTTTTTCGAGATCAAAAAATACTGATAGACAGTATTGCTTATGAACAAATGCGTCTCGTATATAACTCTCAAGTAGAACTAGGCTATCTGTTGTACACCTTCCTGGCCTAAAACCGGCTTGGTGGGGATCCAGAATTCTATTGTATTCCAAAAAGAACATTAATCGGCGGTTTGTCATTTTTTCAAACACCTTACATACACAGCTCGTTAGAGCGATAGGTCTGTAGCTCTGTACATAGGAGGGGTCTTTTCCATGCTTTAATATTGGCACTACTATAGCTTCCTTCCAGCAGGACGGCAATCGACCACTGCAGAAAATTTTATTGAACAGGTATAAGAGGCATTCAAGTGTTTCCTCAGGTAGGTGCTTGACCATCTCATAATTAATACTGTCTAATCCTGGCGCAGAGTTTTTGCAGTTGTGCAAAGCTATTTTTAATTCTTGCATCGTGAATGGGCAATTGTACCCATCGCTATGGGATTTTCGGAAGGAGAAGGGTATTGACTCAGCTAATTTTTTATATGTAAGGAATGCTTTTGTGTAATTCGCGCAACTCGATATGTGCTCAAAGTGTTCGCCCAAAGCATCTGCTTGCCCTTCTAATGTAGACACAGTGTCATTTACCACGGGCAAGGGTAGTGTGGTATTCCCCTTCAGCCTTCGAACCCTACTGTACACTTTCTGGCTATCTTTGTATGAGTTTATTGAGCCGATATAATTTCTCCAACTATCTCTCTTGGCTTCCCAACGAATGCGTCTTCCGTTTGCTTTTGCACGTTTGAAATTTATAAGGTTTTCTTCTGTTGGATATTTCGAAAACGTACGCCAGGCTTTGTTTTCTTCTTTTCGTGCTTGCTTGCACTCTTCATTCCACCAGGGCTTAGGATTCACTATTTTACCAGAGGTTTGTGGTATCGATTGTTTCGAGGCATGAATAATGTGCTCAGTTATATAGGCGGTCATTTCTTCAATGTCAAGCTGCCTTATGGATTCAAGGGATATACATGCGAGCTCTTTGAATTCTGCCCAGTTTGCAGCGTTTAGTTTCCATTTTTTTGGATTCACAGGTGGGTCATACGTATGTATTGCCTCTAAGAGAACTGGAAAATGGTCACTTCCAAAGGAGTCTGTGAGAGCTCTCCATTCAAACAATGGCAGAAGTGTTGCAGAGCCAACCGCCAGATCTATTGAGGAGTAGGTGTTATGTGTAATGCTATAATAAGTCGGGAACTTTTTGTTAAACAGGGATGCTGCGGAGGATAGAAGGAATTTTTCAATTACGCGGCCTCTTGCATCACAACGTGAGTCCCCCCAGAGTCCACTATGAGCATTAAAATCACCAACCACAATATACGGCTCAGGAAGCTGGTCTATTAGTTTTTCAAACTCAGTAATGTCGAGCCTCTTGTCTGGTGGGATGTACAAAGAGCATACAGTAACAAGCCTATTAAGCAAAATAGCTCGTACGGCTACTGCTTCATAAGGCGTGTTAAGTTGGAGATTTTGGCATGCAACAGTCTTTGATATTATTATTGCCACGCCACCTGATGCAGCATGTCCATCATCACGGTCTTTACGAAAAATTCCAAACTGAGTTAGGAAGTTCGAGTCACTTGATTTTAAGTGCGTCTCCTGAACACAGAACACTCTAGGCTTATACGTAGATAACAATTCTTTGACGTCATCTAGGTTATGCAAAAGGCCTCTGGCATTCCATTGCAATATCTGAACACCCATTATGACAAAGGTGTTTTTGGGAGTGTTCTGTGTAGAGTGATAATCTTATTTAGGCTTTGGTGGAATTACTCGAGGGTTTTTTTCTTTTTTACGTCCCTCAAGCAAGCTGCGCTTGTCTTTTGGTGCCACTGGCACCGATGTACTTGCGTCAACCTCCATCTCCTTCTGGGAGGCGGTGGAGGCGGGGTCACGAGGCTCTGAGAGTCGTGTCTCGGGCCTCGATTTTTGCACAGTAATGCAGCCCTGCGAGAGCAAGGTCTGCGTGTTGTTGGATTCGGCAGCACTGGGTGCTGCCTGTGTGGGGGCAGAAGAAGTCCCCCGTGGTTCACTGCGTGTGACCACGGCTGGCTCTTTAGGCCGTTGTGAGAGGGCCCCCTGCCTCGTCACAGCGGCAAAACTTTCGTTGCGGGGAAATGTACGTCGTTTTCGTGCTTCAGAGAATGTGATGTTTTCATTTATCTTAAGGGCAATGATTTCTTTCTCCTTTTTCCAGATTGGGCATGATCGTGAGAATGCAGGATGATCCCCTTCACAGTTCGTGCAGTGTGATTCAGCATTACAATTATCTGATGGATGATCGTTAGAACTGCATTTGGCACACGTTAATTTTCCTCTGCATGTCTGAGAGCTGTGCCCGAACCTCTGGCATTTGAAGCAACGTCTAGGATTGGGGATATAAGGCCTCACACGGATTTTCACATAGCCTGCTTCGACTGAGTCTGGTAGTGTGGTGGAGCCGAATGTTAGGATTACATGTTTTGTAGGGATTTCGGTGTCATTCCGACGGATCATGATTCTTTGAACTTTCGTCACATTTTGTTCTGCAAAACCTTCAAGCAATTCTTCC
Organism: Dermacentor variabilis; assembly: GCF_050947875.1. Classification (NCBI taxonomy): domain Eukaryota; kingdom Metazoa; phylum Arthropoda; class Arachnida; order Ixodida; family Ixodidae; genus Dermacentor; species Dermacentor variabilis. The sequence continues at coordinate 7,189,360 of NW_027460346.1, forward strand.
TCACTAAGGTCAAGCATGTCTTCATCAGAGATTACCCCACGAACGCTGTTCATCGAACGGTGCGCCGTGACAGTTACTGCTATGTCACCAATGAATTTGAGGTCTGAAAGCTTTTTAAGTTGTTCTTTGTCGTTCAGTTCCAGAAGGATGTCACCACTAGCCATCCTTGTAGCTTTGAATCCTGGGCCTAATGTGTCTCTTAGGCACTTCGAAACTTTGAAGGGAGATAGTTTTCTGGCTGTTATACTGCCGTCACTGTGGATGACATGGTACTTTGCAAAGTTGTCGTAGCTCTTGAAGAAGAATCGAGTGGTTGCTTCGTTGCGCCCCCTTTTTAGAGGACGATCAGTTAGAGAAATGGATGGAGTAGCCATAAAAAGTATTTGTCTTCGGCAGCAGCGCCAGCCGCCCACCACCGAGCCCAACATGGGGACGCCACAAGGCTTGTATCTCAAGACTTGCGAACGCCAGCTGTACGCCACTACTATAACCGTACATGGTGTAACCAAGGCTGGTTAGCCACACAAGGTTAACCCTCGCCACCAGGAAATTAGAGTAGAGAAAAAAAGATAAGGAAAGGAGTGGAGAGAAGGAAAGGTGCAGAAGAAAGATTATAGATGGAGAGGGGGACAGGAAAAGGCGACTGCCGATTTCCCCCAGGTGGGTCAGTCCGGGGGTGCCGTCTATGTGAAGCAGAGGCCAAAGAGGCGTGTTGCCTCCGCCGGGGGGCCTTAAAGGTCCAAACACCCGGCATCGGCTCAACCTCCAGGATCCCCCTTTCCCCAGACACGGCTAAGCCGCGCACGGCTACACGCGGGAGGGTCCAACCCTCGTGTGCTCGGGTACGTGGTGTCGCAACACACCAAACGCCTGCTGGCGCAGACGCCCCTGCGGGGTTGCTCTAACAAAAAGGTGTCTCTCCTAAAATCAATAAAATTTCCGACGGCCGCTTTCGAAGAGAGGACCTCTCGCACAAAAGCATGACACTGTAACCATTACGCCACGGACGCTTTTCCCCCACAACGGCATGCCTCATAATCAGATCGTAGTTTTGACATGTGAAACATTGGAAATTATTTAAAATTAATTAACACGTCATCATAAGTCAGAATGTGGGCCGACTGGTGCAGTGTGAAAATGCGAAAGCTGATCCCGAAGATAGTGCGGTCTAAAAATGAGCACCGATCACGAAGATAGTGCAGTCAAACAATGTAAGCGACCGAGGCTCCTCCTACTCCCCTCACGCGAGGGGCGACGCGAAAGAGAGCGGTGTCCAGGGAGGGACTCCGTCGCTATGTCATCCCCAACTCACCCAGGAAGACTTTGTATGTCATCGATTTCAACTGAAGGTTGAATCGCCTTCCATGTTTCTTTTTCTTTTCCAATTTTTCGTGTCAGTTGCGATCAACTGAAAACTAAAAGAAGCTGCTGCCGGCCAATCTTACATCGGTCGTGTTATGGCCAATGACACCGACGCTTCAGTAATCCCACGGGACACCGATGAGCAGTTGCTGTCCGGTGGTAAGCAGTTGCTTCCTAGAGTTCACTACGCTCTTCACGGTCGCTCTCTCCTCGTGGCCGCGCACTTCTTTAGAAGATGCGTCGGGGCTACGCCAGTGCCTAACTTGGCACTTTTTTTCTTGTTTGAACACACTATGAACTTACGTTTACCAGGACTCGGCGCTTTTTCCACTACGCGCTGGTGCCACCGCACGCGCACAGCGCAAAACACGCCACAGCAGATGAAATCCGATGATTGCGCACGACAGGCAAGCGAGACGACTGCATAGCAAAAGGCGGGCTACAGCAGACAGATAGGAACTGATGTTCTCGTACATGAACCAGTCTACAATCTTTACCCTGCCCGTCACGTACATGACGTAGTTATAACGTCACGACGCATGAAGAAGGAACTGGAAAAGCCTGAAGAGGAACACGCAATAGTCTTGTTTTTTTATCAGAGGTAGTTTAGGGGTCCTCTAAATTTAATTTGTGTGCCAAGATGCGAAAGGTTCTATTTTTTCGTGAATTCCCTGCTTTGAAAACTTTTACGGTCAGCTATACATCATAATGACACAGTGACCGTACTTCTGTTGACTCCTTAATATTCGAGCCCTGAAATCTAGCGCAGCGCCCACGAATTTGGACTGCGGCAACAGGCAAAAGCGCCTGACCAGGGCGTCGTGCAAGCATTGACGCGCAATGTGCGCTTAGTTTGCAGCACCTAGCTTCCACTATTTTTTTTAGTATGCATTGTTCGGATTGTTAGACTGTAGTCAAGAAAATTCCATGGCTTTCGTCAGAACGTTATACTGTGTGGAAATATTCCCCCTTTTTTTGTGTGCGTGTGTGTTACAAGCGGTGGTTTCCGAGAAACTTTCTTCCTAAACTCGAGCTCCGTCGTGACTTCGAAGCTCGCAGACAGATAAGGCGCAGAGGCTCTCGTACACGGTGGTGAGGTACACGCGGTAGGGAGGTCACGCGACCGTTGTTGCAGACGCGAAACGTCGTTGTGCGAGACGGACAATTAGCAGCACTTATCCACTGCAACATACCAAGCGCACTTGCGAACCTGAAAATGGCGGGAGCAAACTCAAAAGAGAGTTCACGTAAACTTTTTTTCCTAGCCAGTAGCCGTGTTCGCGCCAAAAGTTTGTTTCAAAAAGTTTGTTTCATTTAGCAAGACAACAATGTGAAATCTCTGGCAGCTTTGAAAAATGATATCACCGTCAATTCCTTTCGTATAGAGGCAACACGCTCCCTTCAGAGCGGTCGTCAAACGTCTTTCACCATTTACAGATGTGCGGCGTCTGTCTCAGCTTTTTAAAGCATCTGTGCCAGCCCATACGTGAGCGGCATTTTGTAGCTTTGCCCTCCTGTCCTCCTCAATGCACATTGACGATGACACTTTCGACGCTCCAAGGCTAGAAAGATTTACTACGCAGCCAAGTGAACGATTTCACCCCCGCGTGAAGTGATATTTAGATTGTTGAATGGCGGTGGTCACAATGAAGCTGACGGCTTCAACAGAACCAGGGCGAAAATGGTCGCACGGTGCAAGAACTCTGGCACTGCAGCGTCAAAGCTTCGTTAACACCGCAGCAGAGGCGGGTTTGCATCAGCAAGTAAGCTATGATGTATATCGAAGCACGCACACATCAGCAAAAGTCTCTGCGCGTGAAGCAATCATGGCCGGAAAGGCCTTGAGGAAGAATAAACAAAAAACCAAGGGACCGCACTCCCTCTCCCCCAAAAGCGAGCGAACGAACGAACGAACATTTTCCTTGCCGGGCGCTCCATGCCCTACCGCATCTATGGATGGATGGATGGAAAAACTTTATTTTCGTCAGAACGCATGTGCGGACGATTCCGTGCTAGATGGCCATCAGCTCATGGCTGACGGCGACCTGGGTGGCCCACTCCACGGCCCTGGTCTGGACGACCGGGTCTGAGCTGGCCAACACGGCCTCCCACTGCTCGAGAGAAGGATCACGCATAATATCCGCCGGTGGCGGCGCTATGCTACAGCTCCATAATATGTGGTCATAGGTGGCCAGTTCCTGGCACCATTTGCATTCCGGCTGAACGTCCGGGTAGATTTTGTTTAACACGTATGGGCTATAGAAAGATCTCGTCTGCAATCTTCGCCAGACGCTTTCCTGCGCCTTCACCAATTGCTTGTCCGGTGGAGGGTAAATTCTCCGCTCAAGTTTGTAATGGTTAGTAATGTCGTGAAAGGACACCAGCCCATCTCTCGTGGACCTCCCTGGAACGTCCGGCTCACCTGCTCGGCTGACGAAACCTCGAGCATTCATGTGAGCCGCCTCGTTCCCAGGGTTCCCAGAGTGGGCCGGTACCCAGACAATTTCCACCTCCGTAGTCCCTCGCCCCGTGGCCCGATTTAGTAATCCTGCCGCTGTGACAGAGATTCTGCCCCTCGCTAAATTTCGGATGGCTGTTTTAGAGTCGCTGAAAATCAGGTGAGCTTCAGCATTACCTATAGCTAGCGCTATCGCCGCCTCCTCTGCAGTTTCTGAGGAGCGGGTTTTGACTGATCCAGAGGTGACTAAGCGTCCCCGCCCGTCCACCACCGCAACTGCAAATGCGTCTTTGTTCTTATACTCGGCGACATCTACGTAGACTGCCCCGTTGTACTTCCCGTACTTAGCATGTAAAGCTCTGGCTCTTGCCTTCCTACGGTTCTCTTGATGTATCGGATGCATATTTTTAGGTAAAGGTTTTATGTACAAGCCCTTGTGCATTTCTCGCTTCACCTGAATTTTCATGTCCCCAGCTGGAGGATCAACTCCAATGCCGATCCCTTCCAATATATCCCTCCCTACTTTCGTTTTGGAAAGTCTACTGAGTTGCATCGCCAAGTGTGCCTCCCGCAGTTCTTCTAAGGGGTTGTGCACCCCTAATCCCAGCAGCCTTTCGGTAGAAGTATTGTTAGGCAACCCAAGGGCCGCCTTATACGCCTGTCTAATCATAGCCTCCACCTTGCCTTTCTCCGTCGCGTCCATCTTCATATAAGGCGTCGCATACACTATTCTACTGAGCACAAACGCCTGTACCAGCTTACACAAGTCCTTTTCCTTGACGCCTTGTTTACGATTGGCGATTCTCCTGATAAGTCTCACGGTACCATTGACAGTATTTTTGAGCCTTTCCAAGGCCTCCCTATTCTTCCTGTTGGTCTGCAGATGCAGCCACAGGATCCTGATCGTTTGGACCTCAGCGACCGGTGCACCCCCCACTTTCACCTTCAGCGGTGGTGGCGGCACATAGTGCCTCGCATGTATCCCTCTTGGTTTATGCCTAAGCACAAAAAGCTCGGACTTGGGCTGAGAGCACGAGAGTCCTGCCTCCCCCGCTAGCTCCTCCACAATATCCACTGCCTGTTGTAAAGTTTCCTCCAATTGTGCGTCGCTTCCCCTTGTTACCCATAGAGTAATGTCATCCGCATAAAATGTATGTTTAAGTCCCGATATCATAGCCAGCCTGGGCGGTATCTTGATCAAGGCGAGATTAAACAAGAACGGCGATAAAACCGACCCTTGTGGTGTCCCCCTGCCCCCCAACGGGAAAGGATCCGATTTAAATTCTCCGACTACAACCTCCGCAGTCCTATCCTCCAGAAATGATCTGATGTATCGGAAGGTTCTACCCCCTGGTCCTATGTCCGATAGGTTCCTTAATATTGCCTCATGGGTGACATTGTCAAAGGCCTTTGTGAGGTCGAGCCCCAAGATAGCCTTGGTGCCCGTGCCGTACCCAGGATCAACCACGTCCTTTTTGAGCTGTATCATGACGTCCTGCGTTGATAAATTAGCCCTGAAGCCAATCATCGTTTTAGGTATCAACTCCTTGTCCTCCACATAACCCTGAAGCCTGTTGAGGACCACATGCTCCATCAATTTGGCCAAGCAGGACGTCAGCGAGATGGGTCGAAGATTCTCAATACAGATCTTCTTCCCTGGTTTAGGAATAAATGTAATCCTAGCATGCTTCCACTCTGCTGGGATCTCCCCGGCCGCCCAATATTTGTTCATCAAGTCCGTGAGCGCCCCTACTGACTTGAAATCCAGGTTCCTCAGCATTTTATTAGTAACCCCGTCCGGACCCGCTGCCGACGTAGTACGAAGCTGCCCCATTGCAAACTCCACCTCCGCCACCGTAAAGTCCGCATGTAATTCGAGGTTTTCCTCTCCCGAGTAATCCGGCAAGAAACCGCCCGCCTCGCCGTTTATGTAACGACTTCGGAGTTCTTGAATGAACTCCCCAGTCGTGCCTTGATACTGATGAACTAACCTAGCCATTTGACCCTTCTGCGCCGATTTGGTTGCCGCCGGTTCTAAAAGGTGCCTCAACAACTGCCATGTTTTTTTGCATCCGAATTGCCCATTCAACCTGTCACAAATCTGCCCCCATTGTTTGCACTGCAAGTCCAACGTGTAGGTTTCGATTTCTCGTTCTAGCTTGGCCACCTTCCTACGGAGGACTCCATTATGCTTTTGTTTCTTCCGCCTCCGAAGGAGACTCGCATGCGCTTCCCACATGTGTAACTGTCTAGAGTCCGCCGTAAAACCCTCCTTCACCGTCGGAACCTCTTCTGTGGTACCCTTCACGTCCTGCTTGAGCGCCTCAACCCAGGCTCCCAAGTCCTCGATTTCCCCGCTCACTGTGTCTTTCCTGACTTTCCGAAATCTGTCCCAATCCGCCACTCTAGTTCCTTTTACCCTGTCTTTGTGCTTAGCAGCACTAAATACCGTGGAAAGGATATAGTGATCACTGCCCAGTGGCTGTCCCGTGTTTACCCACTTTGCATCCCTAATACCTTTAACAAACGTGAGGTCCGGAGAGGAGTCTGTGCTAACGCTGTTGCCTATCCTCGTATGATCTAGCGGGTTGTTCAAGGTTGTCCATTGTAGGTCCTGAGCTACCCGCCAAAGCCTATTTCCCTTTGGAGTGGCTCGGATGTAGCCCCACTCCGGATGAGGCGCGTTGAAATCTCCAACCACGATGAGTTGAGCCCTAGCCGCTAGCCGTTGCGTCTTTATCAAGAGGTCTGGCAAGCGCAGCCCTTTATCTTTAGGAGAAGAATATACATTAAGTACAAAGAGACTCTTATCCTCCTTTCTTTTGGGCAGAACCTCTAGCAGGACGTAGTCCTCTCTGCTGCTATCTATGGTATGCTGAATCGCCGTGGCGTTTCGATGGACTAGCACGGCCGTGAAGACGCTCAATACACCCCCCCCCCCGATCAATCTCTGGCGGTGTAAATGCCTTAAATCCCGGTAATTTCACCCAGCCACCAGCCTCTTGCAAAGCTATAATGTCAGGCTTACTGTCCAGATTTTGTATGTGCAATTGCAGGTTCCCCCGCTTGCGACGGAAGCCCCTGCAGTTCCACTGCCAAACCTCAATTTGCTGGCGAGGGGCCATGATTAGGCACTAGGTTCACTAACATCGGCGCTTGGCCGACTACGGGAGGCAATCTAGCCTGTAGCGTAGCATTGAGCTGTTGAAACATGCCCATAACCTGTGTTTGGAAAGCCCGCATGTCATTGGTGAAGGCGTCAAGACGCTCCTCAATCTTGTCTAGTCTGGCTTCGATCCTGTCGACCCGAGCTTCCAATCTATCCTGTCTTTCCTCCAGTTTTCCTATTCTGTCCGCAAGGGCAGACATTTCCCCCCTAAGACTAGTGACTTTAACGACTGGCTGCGGCGTGTCCGCCGTTGAAGTTTCTGCCACTCTCTTTCCATTAGCTCCGCCGATGGCGGCCTCTTAAGCTTCCCCCGATTCTCCACCTCCATAGCTGTGCTCTCGCTCTCGCGAGAAGCAGTCGCCTGTGCCGCTTTCAGTGGGGCCTGGACCACCGGCGTCTGTACCCTTTGTCCTTTGTCGCTTTTAAGCGCGCGTTCCATCTCTGCCATCCTGACTTCCATCTTTTTAATCGTCTTAGCCTGCTGCTGCACCTGCCTTTGTAGCTCCTTCTCTCGAGCAGCCTCACTCTGGGAGGCCACGTAGGGCCAGCTCGCCTTTTTTCTCATGGCACTGGGACTTCTTCCATGACTGGAACCCTGTTCTCCTTTGCCACGCTCGGGTCCGGGCAGTGGTGGGAAGGAAGTGGACCGGTCCCTGCTCTTGTTATCGTCTCTCGCACCGCTGGATGACCGCTTCCTGGGCCTCGAGCGCCGCTCCTCCTTGTCAGTTTGGCCGTTGTCCTCACTGCCCTGCTGCAGGCCCGTCGGCTGCTTACGGGTCAGACGAAACTTGCAGTTCCGGCTCCCCGTGTTGTGCGCCCCAAGGCACACGATGCAGTCCGGAGTGCAGGTCAGCGGCTCTCCTTCCGGTGGCGCAGGATGATCCTTTCCGCAACGGCGACACAGATTAGTCTTCGGACGATAAAAAACGTCCGCCCGATGTCCCACTCGTCTGCAGTTATAGCAGGTCTCGACTAACTCTCTGTACGGAATCACCGCGTACAAACAGTTCCAGTAAATAACCTGCCAGGGAACATGCTTCCCCCCGAACGTTATCTGAATCGCCTTCGACTTTCCCAAAGGTCTGGCATCCAAAATTTCTATGCCGTCATTCCTCTTCAAGAATCCCGCCCGAACTTCTGCCAGTGGGCATCCGTTGTACGCGTTGTAAATGACTCCGCGCACAGAGTTCTCCGGCGCCGCCACGTACGCTGAAATCTCAAGGTCATGACCGCTCAGCTTGAGCGTCTTTACATTCGCATATGCCCCACAGCGATGCATACACGGCGTGCTCACCGTCATCGTGTTATTTGTCTCGTTGACCCGCACCAGGTCTTCCTCCGCCGCAGTCGCATTCGTCAGCTCCGCTGCCGCTCTCAAGGCATATCCGAGTTCCCTCGACGTCACCATACTCAAGTCCCAATTCTTGGGTCGGCACACAACCTTGAAGTCCTTGGCTGGCATCTTCAGAAACGGTCCCCGTTTCTTCCACACCGGCGCTTTCCCGCGCTTGACTTGTTCTGCTCCGTGCGTCTGGCGCCCGTCGCTGCCCGCCTGCTTCTCGCTAGGCCTACTCTCGGGACGGTTCCCGTATACAGATTTCTTGAATCTATCTTGAGCCCGCAAAACCCAGGCCCATTCTCCCGCCTCGAACTCTTCGGGCGTTATAGTCTCTCCCTCAACGGAGTACTCCATTGTCTTCAGCCTCACAGAGGCCCACAACCACAAGTCACCACCCCAGAGCCCGGTGCCGTCGGCGGCGGCTCGGCCTAATGATGAGGCCTAACTTTGCCGCGCGGTGGTTGAGCACGAAAAGCGTGGAAAAACCCCTAAAAAGGGGGCAAACTTGCCGAAATTAGGTGTCCGCAGGGAGAGGGAAACTTCCTGTGGACAATCCCACCAAAAGCAAGTCCACAGCACAGGCGTGCTGTGGACGTATCAAAGAGCTACAATGTTGGCGTTCGCCCACGAACGCGCCGGGCAACTCGGTTGCGCGAGCACGAGTCCTTGGCTTTGGCGCCTTATCGCAAGTCCGACCATCGACCGCCGAACTGCGACCGCCAACCAACCACGAAAGCGGGCGAAAGAGGGAAAGAAAGCTATAACTCCCTCATAACCATCATCATCATCATCAGCCTGGTTACGCCCACTGCAGGGCAAAGGCCTCTCCCATACTTCTCCAACAACCCCGGTCATGTACTAATTGTGGCCATGCCGTCCCTGCAAACTTCTTAATCTCATCCGCCCACCTAACTTTCTGCCGCCCCCTGCTACGCTTCCCTTCCCTTGGGATCCAGTCCGTAACCCTTAATGACCATCGGTTATCTTCCCTCCTCATTGCATGTCCTGCCCATGCCCATTTCTTTTTCTTGATTTCAACTAAGATGTCATTAACTCGCGTTTGTTCCCTCACCCAATCTGCTCTTTTCTTATCCCTTAAGGTTACACCTATCATTCTTCTTTCCATAGCTCGTTGCGTCGTCCTCAATTTGAGTAGAACCCTTTTCGTAAGCCTCCAGGTTTCTGCCCCGTAGGTGAGTACTGGTAAGACACAGCTATTATATACTTTTCTCTTGAGGGATAATGGCAACCTGCTGTTCATGATTTGGGAATGCCTGCCAAACGCACCCCAGCCTATTCTTCTGATTATTTCCGTCTCATGATCCGGATCCGCCGTCACTACCTGCCCTAAGTAGAGGTATTCCCTTACCACTTCCAGTGCCTCGCTGCCTATTGTAAATTGCTGTTCTCTCCCGAGACTGTTAAGCATTACTTTAGTTTTCTGCAGATTAATTTTTAGACCCACTCTTCTGCTTTGCCTCTCCAGGTCAGTGAGCATGCATTGCAATTGGTTCCCTGAGTTACTAAGCAAGGCAATATCATCAGCGAATCGCAAGTTACTAAGGTATTCTCCATTAACTTTTATCCCCAATTCTTCCCAATCCAGGTCTCTGAATACCTCCTGTAAACACGCTGTAAGCATTGGAGATATCGTATCTCCCTGCCTGACGCCTTTCTTTATTGGGATTTTGTTGCTTGCTTTATGGAGGACTACGGTGGCTGTGGAGCCGCTATAGATATCTTCCAGTATGTTTACATATGGCTCATCTACACCCTGATTCCGTAATGCCTCCATGACTGCTGAGGTTTCGACTGAATCAAACGCTTTCTCGTAATCAATGAAAGCTATATATAAGGGTTGGTTATATTCTGCACATTTCTCTATCACTTGATTGATAGTGTGAATATGGTCTATTGTTGAGTAGCCTTTACGGAATCCTGCCTGGTCCTTTGGTTGACAGAAGTCTAAGGTGTTCCTGATTCTATTTGCAATTACCTTAGTAAATACTTTGTAGGCAACGGACAGTAAGCTGATCGGTCTATAATTTTTCAATTCTTTGGCGTCCCCTTTCTTATGGATTAGGATTATGTTAGCGTTCTTCCAAGATTCCGGTACGCTCGAGGTCATGAGGCATTGCGTATACAGGGTGGCCAGTTTCTCTAGAACAATCTGTCCACCATCCTTCAACAAATCTGCTGTTACCTGATCCTCCCCAGCTGCCTTCCCCCTTTGCATATCTCCTAAGGCTTTCTTTACTTCTTCCGGCGTTACCTCATAACCAACTGTGCGTTGAATAGTATCGAACACGGGGCGTCCACTGCCAGCGCTGTCATGCCCGTGAAGATGAGTAGCCGCCTCTGTCGACGCTTTGGGACGCACTCCATATACGCGGCCGATTTGCTACGTCGGTATACTGCGCTGAGGGAGCAGGTCTACGCAACTTCGCCCATTCTCGGTGACGCCGAGAAGCAGTACAATGCATGTCGGCAACAGTGGCTGCCTGTTACGCGTGGTTTTATTTTGAACAGATAGATTACCTGCTTGCTTCTTCTCTCCACAGGAGATGACAGATACGTATGACGAACGCATCACTATATTTCGTTTAAGTTCGTTGTAGGATAGTTTCGACATATGAAATTACCTGATATTTCGACCTGTCTTTAAACTGTCTGTTGGTCTGACTGTGATTGTTATCACAATTGTTATAACCAACTCCATACACCGCAGTGTGTCGCACAACATCGCAACATCTGGCGCCGAGCCGCGATCACAGAGCATTACGCGTCCACGCACGGCCGACTGCGCATCTTTACTACTCTATAGAGTGCCCCAACAATCCGGAACTTTATTAGGGGGTGGCTTTTGGGAAACTAATGGGAACGTCAGTGTATTTCGGAGTACATTTCAGGGACGGATACGGAAGTGTTGTTATACTTGCGATTTAATCTAAGCAGGCATGCATGCCTTCTTTACTGCTAGGTTGCAATTTCGCATTGGCAACGTGTGCCTTGCAGTTAATAATTAGAATGTTATTTAGTGAATCTCTTTAATTAACTGCACGTACATTGCAATTGGTCGTGCAAGTATTGCTCGCCTTTTCAGGTAGATATATCTACCTGAACAAGCAAGGAATGCTTATGCACACACATACACTTTCGCATGTACATGCGCGCACGGTATATACATGTAGACAGTCCTTGGCCAGCACGTTTGACTTCGATTTCATTCACCGTGCTTAGATCGTGCTTGAAACGTTCAGCGCAAGTAGTCGATCTCAATGGGGAATGGATTTTACCGCCGGTGATAGGCCGATATTTGTCGTACCTAAACCGTCCGTGTGAATGTGGGTATTAGCGTGCACGAAAAGTATGTTCCCGTGTCATCTTTAACGCTCACTTGCTCACGCTATCACAGCGAACGAGCGCAAATTGAGCGCGTGATGTCGGCGCAGGGGACACGGACTTCTACTTCGGCACCAGGGTGCGCTGCCACACGTGCGACGCCGACTTTACCATCGAGAAGTTCTCGGTGGACCACCCCTGCCTGGTTGGACAGCGAGAGAGGGACGTGGCCTACTGCAGCGTCAACTCAAACTTCTGTAAGGTAGGCACGTTCCGCATAACAGACCACGCAAGCCACTGCGTACTACAGCGACGACGTTGTCCGACAGCTTTTATTGCGAAAGCAATACTGCTCGCACTTTCGGCCCATCGGTGGTCGTGGCGCCTCCTTACACAGCTGCGCGTCACGTGACCGTGTGACGTCACGCCAGACCGAGAGACTGGGCCCCAGCTCGCGGCATCGATGGTGGAGGCGAAGCTTTGCGCGCCGCTGCTGCGGCGCTACCGAGAGAGGGCGCTCGCTGGTGTGACGTCACGCTAGGAGGACAAATGGGGCTACAGCTCGGCTCCTCGCAGTGGTCGGCGCGCTGCCTTGCGCTATGTCGGATGATGTATAGCCATAAGTTTAACAAAGGGCAACTATGTCCACACCATCAGCCGAACCAAGGCGCAGCCAAGGGTATTGCTTTCGCAATCTTCCAGGCTTAACCAAGCGAAGCCTTCAGCCAATTTTTAATAATTGGCTCGAGTAAATCGGGCCTCGTGGCTGCCTTCACAAACGCGGCCGCCCAGACAACTCCCGCGGATTTCAGCTTCGTTTCTTTAACTGAATGCGTAGCTGAAGAGACAGAAATCATAGCGTGTCAGGCAGGGAGCGCGACACGCCGAGTTTCGCATGTCATGTCTGTGCAAAATACATATGTGTATGCGTGCGCGGAGTATGTCCTAATGCATAGCTATCGGCAAGTTGTGTGCGCGGTGTTATGTATTTATCTCAGCTCGATTACGGCCCCACCCCGGCTTCTGTATTTTTTTCACCAATCATGGACTCTGTATTCGCTATGTTTAGGATTCTCTTTTTTGCTCATTGTTATAGGTTTTTTTTTTCTTAGAGAAAGAGACAGAAAAAAATAAACATCTTTATTTAACACCTAGTCCGGTGTCTTATAGCTACAGGACGGCTCTGATGTAGGATACCAGGGTGTCCTGGAAGAGGGTGTGTTGTACAGCTGAGATTCGTTCATCGTCCTGTTCAACTGCATCTGAATAGAAGCTACAGGAAGTTCGCGCATATTCATGGCGAAACATAGCGCGCATCGCCTCTCGTCCGTCGCGTCGTGCGTCGCCAATACTTTGGTATAACCTTCAAGGGGAGTACGGTAGCGCGATTCAAAGACGAGACAAAAGAAGACGCAAAGGAACACACACACACACACACACACACACACACACACACACACACACACACACACACACACACACACACACACACACACACACACACACACACACACAAACACAAACACACACACACACAAACACAAACACACACACACACACACAAACACGCGCGCGCACAGTGTGGTATAATGGAGTTACGCCACCACTCAAATCCTCACAATTCGTTCCACTAAAATTCCTTTGCCACCAAACAACTCTGTACTACAGGCAAACCACCCTTTACAGGGGCAGTTCAAGGACAAAGGCATCGGGGTAAGCAAGCTGCTCAACACCAGAAAAAAGAGAGCGCGAATAGCAGCGATCAATGAGTTAGCGGTAAGAGGGAAAATAGAGGAATTCCAGATCAAGCTACAGAACAGGTATTCAGCTTTAACTCAGGAAGAGGACCTTAGTGTTGAAGCAATGAACGACAATCTCGTGGGCATCATTAAGGAGTGTGCAATGGAAGTCGGTGGTAACTCCGTTAGACAGGATACCGGTAAGCTATCGCAGGAGACGAAAGATCTGATCAAGAAACGCCAATGTATGAAAGCATCTAACCCTACAGCTAGAATAGAACTGGCAGAACTTTCGAAGTTAATCAACAAGCGTAAGACAGCTGACATAAGGAAGTATAATATGGATAGAATTGAACATGCTCTCAGGAACGGAGGAAGCCTAAAAACAGTGAAGAAGAAACTAGGAATTGGCAAGAATCAGATGTATGCGTTAAGAGACAAAGCCGGCAATATCATTACTAATATGGATGAGATAGTTCAAGTGGCTGAGGAGTTCTATAGAGATTTATACAGTAACAGTGGCACCCACGACGATAATGGAAGAGAAAATAGTCTAGAGGAATTCGAAATCCCGAAGGTAACGCCGGAAGAAGTAAAGAAAGCCTTAGGAGATATGCAAAGGGGGAAGGCAGCTGGGGAGGATCAGGTAACAGCAGATTTGTTGAAGGATGGTGGACAGATTGTTCTAGAGAAACTGGCCACCCTGTATACGCAATCCCTCATGACCTCGAGCGTACCGGAATCTTGGAAGAACGCTAACATAATCCTAATCCATAAGAAAGGGGACGCCAAAGACTTGAAAAATTATAGACCGATCAGCTTACTGTCCGTTGCCTACAAAGTATTTACTAAGGTAATTGCAAATAGAATCAGGAACACCTTAGACTTCTGTCAACCAAAGGACCAGGCAGGATTCCGTAAAGGCTACTCAACAATAGACCATATTCACACTATCAATCAGGTGATAGAGAAATGTGCAGAATATAACCAATCCTTATATATAGCTTTCATTGATTACGAGAAAGCGTTTGATTCAGTCGAAACCTCAGCAGTCATGGAGGCATTACGGAATCAGGGTGTAGATGAGCCATATGTAAACATACTGGAAGATATCTATAGCGGCTCCACAGCCACCGTAGTCCTCCATAAAGCAAGCAACAAAATCCCAATAAAGAAAGGCGTCAGGCAGGGAGATACGATATCTCCAATGCTATTCACAGCGTGTTTACAGGAGGTATCCAGAGACCTGGATTGGGAAGAATTGGGGATAAAAGTTAATGGAGAATACCTTAGTAACTTGCGATTCGCTGATGATATTGCCTTGCTTAGTAACTCAGGGAACCAATTGCAATGCATGCTCACTGACCTGGAGAGGCAAAGCAGAAGAGTGGGTCTAAAAATTAATCTGCAGAAAACTAAATTAATGCTTAACAGTCTCGGGGGAGAACAGCAATTTACAATAGGCAGCGAGGCACTGGAAGTCGTAAGGGAATACATCTACTTAGGGCAGGTAGTGACGGCGGATCCGGATCATGAGACGGAAATAATCAGAAGAATAGGCTGGGGTGCGTTTGGCAGGCATTCCCAAATCATGAACAGCAGGTTGCCATTATCCCTCAAGAGAAAAGTATATAATAGCTGTGTCTTACCAGTACTCACCTACGGGGCAGAAACCTGGAGGCTTACGAAAAGGGTTCTACTCAAATTGAGGACGACGCAACGAGCTATGGAAAGAAGAATGATAGGTGTAACCTTAAGGGATAAGAAAAGAGCAGATTGGGTGAGGGAACAAACGCGAGTTAATGACATCTTAGTTGAAATCAAGAAAAAGAAATGGGCATGGGCGGGACATGTAATGAGGAGGGAAGATAACCGATGGTCATTAAGGGTTACGGACTGGATCCCAAGGGAAGGGAAGCGTAGCAGGGGGCGGCAGAAAGTTAGGTGGGCGGAGGAGATTAAGAAGTTTGCAGGGACGGCATGGCCACAATTAGTACATGACCGGGGTTGTTGGAGAAGTATGGGAGAGGCCTTTGCCCTGCAGTGGGCGTAACCAGGCTGATGATGATGATGATGATGATGATGATGATGATGATGAATAGCAGTGAGGGGAGTAGGAGCCTTTCTTAGCTTAGTCACAGAATCCTTTAATGCGGCTACCATAATGAAACCTTAAGGTGTCTTGAACGCTCGCGCTATCGGCGCCTCGATCGGCGGAATTCTTCAACTGAAGCTCTCCAGGCCTCGAAATGCTGGAAACCCCCATCTCGAACGACGACACAGGCAAAAATAATCCAACCTAAATTGTTATATTAGTGTTGTTTACAAAAGATCTTTATTACTAGCGAAACTTGTGATTCTGTAAAAAACAGAACAATAATTAAACGCAACAAAGGAGCAATGGTTCATACTGTGCGCCAACAATATCAAATTGAGAATTAGCGCGAGAATAACACACAAATGACATCCGTGTTGACGTGTTCACGGGCGTTATAAACTGAAAAAGCATTATGCCGTTAGTTGTTTTTTTTTTCTCCGCGACTAAGTCAGTTAGAGAGATTTTTTCAGGAGCGTAATATATTTACCACCCGAGCTATACCCAACGAGCGTGTTTAGTGTCTCTTAATATTTTGTGCTAAATGCCTCCAACGCTCGCAGTACTGGCGCACCCACTTGGTTACGGTGTGCACGACTCTGCGGCAGACGATAGGGCGACGCCTACCAAAACTGGGTCATTGCTACTGAACGTAGGCACAGCCGTAAAGCTTTGGCATCAAGAGGCAGAAGCGCGCGCACATCTCCTTTGCCGCCTATACGCACAGAAAGAAAGAAACGCGGCTCCAAACCAGTGACAACGGTAACAGTGCCAGTGCTGCGCTCAAATTTCGCGTTCGGGAGTATCATAATCGTCGGTGAATTTTTTTGTCCTTTAAAGAACCATTTTTTTTACTCTTGGTCAGAAAAAAATGTCCACGCAATATAAATTAATAAATAAAAATTAAGCAGAACCCATCTCACGATTACTGTCAACGGTAATGTATTTCGCATTGAATCAATATAGCGACAAAGCGTACTGCTACCGTCGAAACGAGCTATGTATGAGGCGTGTAGTGCAGCGAGATTCTTCTTCCGCGCTTCCCTAAGAACAATCGGTGCCATCTAGCGCCGCGGCGGCGAAGCATACGCGCGGCTTCCGAAATGCATGACGCGCCGTTGCGTGTGAGCCCTGAGGAATGCGCTATGCGCCAACCGGACTCCTCTCTCGCACTTCTTTCTAAAGCCATTCTTTCTGGACACGCTGCGCCATCCAGTGGCGCTGCCGAGAAGTCCGCGCGTGGCCTCCGAGATTCGAAGCATGGCGTGACAGTGCTTGCGAACGCTGAGAATTGTTTCCTCGCTTGCCGATCACCCAGTGGCACACACTCATGTGACCCAATTTAGCGAGGGGTTCATTGAAGGGCGGCAAATATCCAGTGCATTTATGGAACAGCTCGCTAAAGCGTTGGCGTGAAGGAGGTTCATTAAAAAGCGGCACATGCCAAGGGCATTTGTGGCGCAGCCTGCTAAAACACTAGTTTGCTCCCGTTGAGGAAGCCTTGTTACGTGGGCTGGATTCCCTTCAGCACGGGAGAAATTTAAGGGATCCTTTTTGTCATTGTAGAGCGGTATATTCCCAGTGGCACGTGTCTAGTTACTCATGTTGTCGTCAAAGACGTTCATTGAAGAGCGGCACGCACCTGCTGGCACATACCCAGACACCCAAATTGGCATCAAAGAAGTTCACTGGGTAGCTGCAGCACAGACTGAGTGGCACATACCCAGTTCTCCAAATCGGCGTCAAATATTTTGTTCGAACCCCGGTACCTATTCAGTCCCCCATCTACAGTGACCCATGGCGTCAAAGAGGTTCATTGAAGAGCAAGCACATGTGTACACATTGCCACATACACGGTGACTCAAGTTGTTTCGACAGTTGGTTTCGAGCCCTGTTCCCCCAGCATAGCAGCCGCTTGCATTACCCATTCGACTGCGATCTAACAAGTGACAGCTATGCGAGGAAACGGTTAGATACAAATATGCATAGATATGGTTACTTGGCCGGCCGGAAAGCGCGTGAAGTGCATTAACAATGCTAACGCATTAATGCACAAATAAATGAGCGTTCTTCAGCCCCTCGGATATCGTCGCAGGTGGAGGTGACGCGACTCAACGGCGTGCTGGTGACGTACTCGCGGCGGTGTGCCGATAAATGCTCCCCGAATTGCTACGAGAAGGGCTTCGGCATGCTCAGGGAGCAGTGCACCTACTGCTGCCGCCGCAACCCCGCCTGCGGGGAGAAGCGCAAGCCCTGACGCCCGCCGCACGGCACACCCACGGCCGCCACCACAGGTGAGTGCATGTATAACTGGGGGCATTACGTGCTGTATGCAATGGTCTCTAACTCTTCTCGAACTTGACCACTGCATCGCGTGGCCTCCGATATTGCCGGGATGGGCCAAGTCACTGGTATACATCCGGATGACGCTATATAGTCGACGTGGAAATTTGCATCCTTACAATAACAACAACAAAAAAAGGTCGCAGTTTCTCCTTAAAGACCAAGCACTGCTTCCGGTAGCAAATTATTAGACAGCTATACGAAGTAAGGTTAACAGTTTTATCGGCCGTATTAATGGCAGTAAACATTCGCTCATTAACTAAACTAATAAGCATGCATGGTGTCGCGTGCTCACAGGCAAGCATGAACAGATCTCACTCGATGACAGCGGACACTCGCTGTCAGAACGCTAGCGTGATGAAGAGCGGCGGCAGCGGCGAGCGAACGCTTCCCGCTGCCTATAGCTTCGACGAGTCTCCGAGGCATGAGATTACTGCGACCTCCAACACTAGGCATGCGAAAACGCAGCGCACACGAAGCCACACTACATTTCGTCTCGAGTAGCCTTTGTATCCACTGCAGATTACCTTCCAGGCAATGCGCGCGCGGCCGCGGCCGGACTAAAAGAGAGTCGGGAGACGCGCGCAAATCTGCCCCTCTCCCCACACTTCCTGGGGCAGCATTAGTTTGTGGAAATTCATTTAGTTTGCATTATTTTCCCCCTTCGTCATTGCCTCGGTTGCCGCCGCGCACCGCTGCTGTCAGGATCGTCGCCTAGAGGCGACAATGATGGCAATGCAAAATGAAATGGGTATCGCTGCAAAATAATGCCTCAGATTTGATACGTGATTTTCGTAATCGCAGTAACTGTCACGTAGCTTCTTTTGACTTTCTGAATAAGGGCCCTAGAGCGTAACGACGTGGTGCCATATAAGTTCAAAATGAAATTCTGGGGTTTTACGTGCTAAGACCGCGATCTTATTATATGATGCACGCGCGCCGTACGTAGTGCGGGACTCCGGATTAATTGTGATCACCAGGGGTTATTTAAGGTGCACCTAAATCTAGGTACACAAGCGCTTTTGCATTTCATCCCAGTCGGAATGCGGCCGCCGCGGCCGGGATCAAACCTGTGACCTCGTGCTGAACAGCGCGACGTTGTAGTGTATAAGGGCTTGAACAAGAGCGGAGCTGGCGAACGAGCGAACTGACGCCATTGGGAATTGCGCTCTCAACGCTTACTTGGGAGCCGCTCGACCTGCACGGCGCATACCAGAAGAATGCCCGCACTGCGAGGGCGATGCTCGAGAGTGACCGACTGCGACAAGGACGCAGCTGAAGTGAGACAGACGAATGCGCCCACCTGTTGCCGCGTTCATTCGCGCCCTATTTAGCATCCACAATAGAAGTGCATGCGCCAGACGATGGAGTCAGAATTCAGGGAAGACCACGCTCTCTTGCATTAATATACTGAAGCACAGAGCCTTCGCTTTCGTATCTAGGGGCAGCGAAGCACTAGTCACCCGCTCCCCCACTTCCCGCCTCCCTCCTTACAATTGCAAGTCATCGTGCGAAAATTTAGCTGCTCCGCAGTCCGCATGCTAGCTCACTGACCGGTACTTCCGTACAGCAACAAAGCTAACATTCAGGAGAGCCCTTCACTACACACTTGCAGTGCTGTTTCGTGCGCGCAGTGTACTTGCACGGCCGCTCGATAAAGTCCTTGTGTGTTTTCAACGAGTAGCCATGGTACTTGCATAGGCCTTTCTGCCTATGCAAGTACCGCAGACCTTAGTTCAACAGCACTGTTCGCCCCTAACGTATACGAATAGAAAAATATCTTGATCTGTATTCGAAATTTCGATGATTCGCACACCCATACGCACAATGTGTCTGGTCATGATAGAATATTTTATCGGGATTTTTATTATACTTAAATGGTGGCTTCAGACATGTTTGGGTTAGTGGGTAGGATAATCGGGCCAAGTATGTGACTTACGATCGAATTTTCACACTTGAAGCTCCGAAATGAGTTAAGTGCCTGCTACCACAATAAATATCAGGATTTATTCTGCTTGACTGCTACTTACGGTAGTTTAGCCTGGGGCCCCATCTAAATTCTGGGATAATAACGTCCCATTCAGAAATAAGGAGTTTGCCATATTGCCATGGCGTCCTCTCGCTATTTTTAATTTTTAGTTAGCAGCGGTCACTAAAATCGTGACGAGGTGCGGCTTTAGCGCCTTTATGCTCATCCATCTCATGTGTAGTGTTCCTTACTGTTACAGTGACGCCGTTCACGTTTTTCGACTCAAAACATACCGATGTTCCTTTAAAGTGCCGCTCACCAGGCCCCATAGCAAATTTTGGTTATACGCTGAAAGTAGTTACGTGTCCTCTAGGGAGCATTCTGCCGGAAAAACAATTTTCAAATCGGCTCCCATTAATAGCCGAGATAGAAATAACCCGCCCTGGTTGCTCAGTGGCTATGGTGTTAGGCTGCTGACCACGAGGTCGCGGGATCGAATCGCGGCCGCGGCGGCCGCATTTCGATGGGGGCGAAATGCGTAAACACCCGTGTGCTTAGATTTAGGTGCACGTTAAAGAACCCCAGGTGGTCAAAATTTCCGGAGTCCTCCACTACGGCGTGCCTCATAATCAGAAAATGGTTTTGGCACGTAAAACCCCATAGTTTGAGATAGAAATATTTCAGTGCCGCGAACCCATGATTTCAGGAGGCGAGCTCCACTGCCAAACTAGACGCTCTCTCCACTCGCCCCGCCTAGCCTACGCAAGCGAAATTCCTTCCCTGCAATCTCCCATACCGGGCCTCGAGAATCGCGTGACGCATACGTCACGGGCCACACCTTCGTTTTTTTTCCGCCTCGCTTTTTTTTTTTCGGCGCTGCGCACGAGCTGTTGTGATTGTCTGGTTTCGCGCAGCGCACGATTTTGCGCGCTGCGCACAAGGACACATGACTAGTGGTATAATTCAGTGCTACACGAATACCGAGGCTGAACAAGCGAATCGCAGAGCATGACCAGGCCGCTTGAACACGGTAGAAAATGGCATAGTTTCGATACCTGCGCACGTGACTGCACGACCGTGCGAACAAGCAGACGAATTGGAAGTACATCTCTCTTGCTTCGGTGCGAAGTGAAACAAAAAACAAGCAGACATTCCGTTTGTGTGTTTCATTATTTCTCTAAACTTCAATTCGTCAATTCAAGCAACAGATCGCACAGATAAGAGATGCTGTCTTGAATAATTCTTGAAGTCTCACGTGTGATCACGAGCTACGTCACACTGTGGACCCGAGTACGTAGGCGCAGGGACGCGAGTACGTCACCGTCTGGCTTGGAGCACGGTCGCCGCGAGGGAAAGGGAAAACGGCGTTCGGATTGAAATTTCAGACGTTTCCGCGGTGCGTAGTGATGTAATTATTTGTAAACACGATCCTTGGCGCGCACTGTATGCTCTGCGCTTGTCAGCTCAAAATGGCCAGACCTGGTGAGGGGCCCTTTAACTGCGACGTGTCTTTACCGCCTAGGATTTGGCATAGGTCAGCTTCCCTTCAAAGTTAATTCGCCTGGCAATTAAGCTTACTCCGTTTTCAAACTCTAAGAATGAAAATATTCATAATTCATGCAATGAACTGTTCCATGTAATATATCTGTACACTTGAGAAAGATTCACGGAAGAACGTGAGACATCCTAGCTTCCTGTCTCGACCCGCGAATTTGTGCACCCGCTGAAGGTAGAAGCGATGGATGTGTTTGAGCAACACTAAAAAGCGGTGTGGCCAATTGCTTTAGGAGCGCACCGGACATGCTAAATAGGAAGCGCCGTTTAGGTCTCTCTCTCTTTACGCAGCTCATCCTTCCAACCCAGCACGCGCAGTAGGCCAGCCAGCGCCGCCGCCGAGGCGGGCGTCGGGGCCCCAGACAGCGCCGGGCCAGCCTCCGAGCTCTGTAGGGACCGCCACGAGCCTTCTTCCTTCCTCCTCGCCTGCTGGCAAATCCTGGTGGCTGCCATCGGCCACTGTCGCCGCAGCCTTCCTCGCCATGCGTCTCTGCTGCGCTGCCTGCTGATCGCAGACACGTGACAGACAACTTCTAGCTAACATATCTCATCTATGCTTTCGAGAAGGCGGCGATGGCGCCTGCCTTTCTCGAGCATGTAATAGTGTTTGGCAAAGCTGAAGGAGATCGCAGGCGCCACCGCTCAACCGTCGCCGCGCCACGTTAATCGGAGACGGTCGTTTTAACGCTACCGGCTCGGCAGACGAACCTCGCAGCAAAAGCACACCAGGCTCTTTACCGCAGCTTTCCTGTAGCTGCAGAAATTATTCCGAAAAGGGTGTTCCGGCAGGCAGTGTTTTCTTCATTTCTACTTCTAGCTGCTCCCAAGTGTTGCGAGAGACGGGAGAAAACAGCTATATACTTAACGTAACCATGGTTTCTCACGTGGGTAAAACAACAGAAATTGAACAAAAATAAGTTGGGAGAGCTACTGTAAATTTATGTTGTAATGCAGCACAGAAAGTGCTCATAAAAAAGGATAGATGTAGTTTGTCCCATCCCTTCTTCTGTTTCTCATTCTGGTCACTTTTTGCATTGCATCACAAGACGCACATTTACTTCAGAGATGAGCAAACTTCGCCACAAATGTGAGATCACAGTCTCAAGAATTAGAGTTTGTAAGTGTAACACACAATATCCGGAGAGAAAGGAAAAGAAAATTGCATTTGGGAAAGCGCCGACCTGGAAAAAATAATTGTACATGGCTGCCCTCATGTGATCATGCCCATATATGCCCCCATGCTACTGTTTTCTCTACGAGAAACTACTCGGGTGGAAAAGCAATAGGAATTGGTGCAACCACACAAGAGTGCGCATTAACAATTGGTTAAACGCTGATATTACCAATTGTGGCAGAGAGTATAATTTAGTAGCTGCATCTTGGCAAGCTACCAATTGAATAACTTGAGAACATAAACAGAACTTTAAAAAGGGAACATGCTAGAAGAGCATGGCAACAACAGTGGCATCGTACAAGTAAATTTTTCTTCTCAGATAATGAATACATTAAAATAACGGAGAAAGGGCTCATTGCATAAAATCAAGGCTTCAGTCACACCTACACATGTGTGCGGTAAAATGTGAAATGTAAGTGTGAAATGTGTGCGGTGATGCACACATTTCAGACTTTGCTTTCATTACTCCACGCTGAAACTACAGGTCTCTTTAAACACCTATCATAAACACCGAGCATGTACAAAAGCCATCCAGCTATCTTCTGTAGGCAGTTCAAGGTAGACAGCTACTATACTAGTCAATTTTTGCTTATACAGTTCAGGGTGTCTACCAATTATATATTTCCGAATTCCCTGAGTTTTCGAGGTTTTCCCTGAGTGCTTTTGCAAGATTCCCTGAGTGACCCAAAAATTTGTTTTATGTCAAAACTGGCTGACACCATGTCTCCCGATGCTGTCACTCTCTAGCAAGCATGTTAAAAAAAAAAACAACTTAATCGAGTTTGAAAAGTAAGAAGTAGTATTTATTTTACTCCAAAGAAAACAGAAAGGAGGGGCTAGTAAAATGCACAGCGAGTAAAACATCTTGGAAAAGAAATGGTAAAACTCACTGCAAATAGAGTTGAACATAGTCAAATACGAATAAAAAGGATATGCATACAGAAGCAAATATTCTCGAATAAGAGCTATTTCTATGAACTGATAGCAAGCTCATTGGTATGAGGCCCGAATTTTGTCACAAGTGAGATTATCTCACAACAGCTGGTAAGTCAACCTCAACTGTACTGACATACTGAGCCCAAGCACAACGCCTCGGTGTTGCGTTTCACTGCTTTAAAAATAGTTTATTTTGGTTTAGTTGAGGGATACCTGCATCTCGGCGTCAGCCAACACTTTGTTTTTTGAGCACAAGTTCCTTCAAAGAAGCGACAGCACACTTCCTTTCCCATTAATTCCTCAGTGCGTCGGTCCTTTCTGTCCTCGTCCTCCTTCCGCCGCGCGTTCGCCACACGGACAATTTGATGCACCCTCTAGGTCAGTTGTGCAGTCAACGTCCGAAAAATCGGGCAGTTTGAAAAAAATGAATGCATGTCTTTTACTGCTCTTAAAGGCTCAAATCGCCACAGGCACATCCGAAAAAGCTCCGAATGCCTGCCAGTAAGCCTATTAGGCATATCGGTGCTCGTACTGGAACAGGAGATGGCGGGTGCACGAGTATATAATTAAGGCATACATACTGGGTCCCCTGACAATTGCCCCTTCCCACTCTCGTTATGCTTCACAGCGTAACACTTTTGTATCGAGACGAAGCTGACTTTCAGGAACCGGCATTATGCAAGGCAACGTGCTTTCCGAGCCCCGAAGCCAATCGCAAGGACCACAAAGGCGGAGTGAGTCTCCAGTAGCCACCACTGCGTTACCGCAGTGGTGACTACTGCTGCCAGCATATCTGCGTGAGAGAGCGCCGGTTCGAGGCAGCGAGGTAATCAAAGCGGCAGCGGTGGTGGCTTTGATTAATGCCGTTTGGTACTTGCGGTCACAGCGAAAGGTCCAGAAAATCGGACTGCGAACGGTTCCTGCGTCCGATATTTCAGAGACATTCTTGCACATTGACTCTAAGGGGTTTGTGGAGGCACTGCGAAGCCGTCGAAATTATCGGGCATCCGGAAAGTCGGTCGTTGACTGTACACTGGCAACTCAACTCCTCCAGCCGACGACACGGCGTCAAAGAAGGTTCGTTGCGATTCCTCTCTGTTACTTGAGCCAGCATTACCACGAATTTCGTTCTCTTTCAATAAAATAACAGCTAATTTTCTCTGATAGAAGCACCAATTCCCAGAGTTTCTCCCGAGTATTTCCAGACTACTCAAGATCCCTGAGAATTCCCGGTTTTCCCGGTTGGTAGACACCCTGTATAATATTCCTTCTAAGCCATAAAACAGGAAGTGTATGAAGGCTAAAGAAAAATAGACTCATTTCCTAGATAAAAATTATGACACAGGAAGCAGTACTATCACTGTATGAATCCTCTGCAAATGGCAAGGAAATTGAGAAAATGGGATGCCAACTTGTCTTATTAAAGTTTTGCATTCCTACATATAAAGTTA
The DNA here is from genome assembly GCF_050947875.1 of Dermacentor variabilis. Lineage (NCBI taxonomy): Eukaryota > Metazoa > Arthropoda > Arachnida > Ixodida > Ixodidae > Dermacentor > Dermacentor variabilis. The sequence continues at coordinate 7,214,291 of NW_027460346.1, forward strand.
TGCGACGTCAAAAGTATGCAAAAAGGAGAACAGACTTCAAAACCATATCTTCAGAAATATTTTTGGTAAGAGATAGGCCCCCATAATATATTACTTAGTCTAATCTCTATCTTTCAACTTGCATATGCAAAGTGCACCCTTCCGTAGCCAAAAGTAGCTCCAAGCCTACATTTTGAAATCTATTCATATACTCAATGCACAACAACATTGCTTGTGAGTCTAAATTTTTCTTATTGTCATTTTTGTCTTGTTTCTTAACAGTAAAATACTAAAGAGCATGAAAATAATGTGTGAAAATGCAACGATCAACTTATGAAGGATAAACACTATGTCAGCTGATTCAGTGCTAGTCAATTAGTGCATTAGACTAGCTTCAGCTGGCTCTATGCTCTTTGTCCAGTCCTTCCAAGTAAGGTGGGTTTTGCTACCTTCAATATCTCTTGCAAGGCATGTCAGATACAAAGTAGTATAGATCAGCTACAACTGAACACTTGCTTTTGCTTTCTCATCCCTTTTCATCTCTGTTTAACGTAAACAACTTGCCTGATATAGCAGATGTTTCTTTTTTATGTGGAACACTTAAATAAAGTCATATCCAGGCCACTGCTGTTCTTCTGACAGGCTATGTGGCTAGGGAGACATTAATAGCAAGAAATAATTCAGTGAGAATTTTGCCAATTAACTTCTGAATTACTAACTTTAGGGCATATCATAAGAAGCCAACAAACACTGACGCCTAGAACAACATAGGGGAAATTACTTGTGTTTAATAAATGAAATAAAGTAATGATAAATAAATGGAAATTAAAGTGGATGAAAAAATAACCTGCCGCAGGTGGGAACCGAACGAAGGTTGTGGGTTCGGTTCCCACCTGCGGCAAGTTGTTTTTTCATCCACTTTAATTTCCATTTATTTATCGTTACTTTATTTCATTTATTAAACACAAGTAATTTCCCCTATGTTGTCCTTGGCGTCAGTGTTTGTTGGCTTCTCATGATATGAATAATAAAAATCGGGCCCCTCGGTCAACCCCCTTTCTTCTAACTTTAGGGCAGGCACATGGTGTAATTGAAAAATTGAGGCTGAAGAATAGTGAAGGTCATGTCTGCTTAGCAGAAATCGTAAGACTAGCACCACTTTAAAGATATGAAACTTCAAAAAGTTCTACAAAACACATTGGCATTGCAATTAATAGTTTGATAAAAGCGTGTTTCTAGCAGTTCAGTACGATCTTGGCTAGAACGCTGAGGCATTCTGTAACTACGTAGAAACCCCAAAACTGAAAAAAAGAAACATGTTAATATTGATGGTTACAGGCTGTGCACTGCTCCCCCTTGTGCCCATGCCAATTGCCAAGCTACAATAGGAATCAATGGCCCTTAGTAAACACAAGAGTGCAGCAGACAGTGCTTAAAACTGTAAACAACACACCTCCATACTGTTGACAGTTCTCACATCTACATACAGACAAAAAAAGCACTCAGAAAGTATTCATTCTTAACAGAGGGCGGCAAATATACATTCAAATCACTGGTGCAATTTGTTGGGGCCATCTTTGTGTGCTCTCTAGAAGCTGTGGGGTCTCCGCATTCCAGATTCCATGCACAGCCTTCTCATCAACCACAATGCAAACAAGGAATGGGTAGCCAGCATGAAAGCTTGTCCAGTTTCACTTTGGTGTGTGTACAGCACATGCAATGTGCAAGGAAGTGGCATGCTGGATCAGATTCTTGGGAAGCATAGGTGAATGAAGTTTGTGGTAAAATAACATGATGAGCATTCCAGTGCGTGACAATCGAGCCATGTATGAAAAAAGTTCAATACAAAATTTGAATTTTACTTTTCAGAGTGGGCAGATGTTCGAATTTAGGCCAAAGATTAGCCAGTCACAGTTGTCAGGCGGCTCACATGTGGCTGCTACAAGCCAACAGTTACAGGCCTTCAGGCATATTGTTGGTTCATTGAACATACAAAGAAAGCAAGCAGTGGCTATGGCTATTCCTCTCCGTTCTACGCGTGATGAACACTCAAAGCCAAGAGATCAGAGAGAGGTGGTGCACAAGATTGTAAAGAATGAACTCAGTGGAAGTCCTGGTTCACAGTCCGGGACAGTTAATTTGCAACGAGCAGAATGCTATGAAAAAAAAAAAGAATACCAATTTGCATAGTTCTTCCTCTACTATGCATCAGTGCAAGTACGGCATGACTCTCACTACTCCTCCTGCGATGCTGCAATTGCCTGGCGCACAAGACGACATTAGTTTAACTTAACTCTCACAAGAGACTCAGCAGTATTCCAACATATCCGATTCCTATTGTATGAAGTGTTTTTCAGTAACACTCACTACATACCCAATGTACCCATTTTCTTCCTTCCTACTCCAAGGTCAGTAGAGTTTGTATGCAACGTAACTCGTCTGGTGGCATTGAACAAGTAGCAATGCGCTTATTGGTTTGTAATAGTAGAAGCCTTGTTCTGAGTGATTGCAGTGGCACACTGCTTTATTGGCTTTTCTTAGCTTGTGCTGCAAATACTTCAACAGGCCTACAGCATAACATAGCTCCTGTACGAGTTTCAATGCACACAGGCTCACAATTAGGCACTCGGATATTGTCTTATTAAACGACGAACTAACTATAAGCAGTTGATCAGGAACAAGCTGCAGCGCTAAGAAATAAATTTTTCTTTTCCCACATCTGTTTAAGCTGAATTTGGAGAAAAGGTCAGTAAAATGGTTCCATGAACTTTAGGCTCACAAGGTTAGAGTACAACAGAGTTACTTATTCTTTTTATATATACATGTAATCAGACAGTACGACAGTCACTTTTTAACTCTCTTAAAAAGTACTGATGTGCACATCAAATATTACTGCTGTGCACATTAAATATCAGATCCTGCAAAATACTGGTAAATTTTAATTTGTTCTGCAAGTGTACAAAATGAGAAATGGCTTGACCACAATTGAATCTGCTATCATAGTATATTGTAACGCTGCAGTGCACAAATGTTATTCTACATTATAGATGAGAAAAATGTCTTTCACTGTTTCTTATTCTAACCAAACACTTTGGGTACCAAGAGAAAGTAAAGAAACATTCATTACCAGTTTATGTAATGCCCAAATAGTGACAATCATAGCTACTTTTTCCTATTCGGCTTGGTTACATTTCAGGTCCTGGAATATATTGGTAAGAAAATACCTATGACCAGTCCATGGTGCAAAGGACTGAGCATTTAAGAATTGTTTATGCCTTGCAAACCTGCCCTGGCAGTGAAGGGAGAGTACTTGGTTGCGATGCAGCTCCTACCAAGGTGCAACTCAAAGTAGGAACAATACGGCATAAGATGTGGTATGCCAGTGAACAAAACAATGACTCTACTTTAAATATAACCTTCAAGTAGAAGTTAATTATGAAGTGCCCCAAGTCCACATGCTACTCTGCACTTACGAACACTGAGCTACTTCTGTTAAGTGTGCCGCTGATACAATCAGCCCCTGGGTTAAAGTATACTTGAATACTCATGCACCTGTTGCAACTAGCATTGTAGGAAATAATTTACATATTGTTGCCTTAAGAGGACTAACCTAGTTCCTAGTCTTCCCTTCCATAAAGCACAAACTGGAAGGCCAGGAAGACTGCCCAACCTACTCAGATGTGGTGTTTGTATGTTTTAAACATCTAATGTTGCACTGTTTTCATTATACTGTTGCAAGTGTCCTGTTGTACACAACTGTTCCACTATATGCAAATAAACAAATATGCCATATGTCTACTTGCTGTGCTTCAGTACTTTCAGAACAAATGCAGCTTGTGGTCTACCTGCATCAAGCAGGAAGAAATGGATAGTAAGAACACGCAAGTAATAATGCACATGGTAACTATGGCACCTGATCCATAGTTCTACTCCGTTTTGATTGCTCCTGAAGTCAATGCACTGGCATGGATGTGCCTAACATACAAACATGTGCATGCACTCACACACATGTATGCAGAAGATAAGCACCTGCAGCTACCACAGAAATCAAAAGTTCCCCCAGCATCCTGCAAGGCAAAAATGCTTTTTTATAAACACTTGCTGCTAAAGTGTAGTGCACTTGTAACAATGCTTGCTAGGTAGGAGGGTTCGCAGCATGTGGACTTAAGAGGAAGCTTTAGCTCGGGTGCTCCTATCTAAATACATGTAAAAGGAGAATTCGTTTTTCTCGGCAACCACTGCACCAAATTTGACGAGGTTTGTTGCATTTAAAAGAAAAACTTAAAATCTAGTGACTGTTGGTTTCGAATTTTTGAGTTAGATTGTCAATTTTTTATTAAAAATTGGCAAAAATCGAAAATTTTCAAAAAACGAAACTATCAAGTTTACAACTCTGTAACTTAACCACTAAAAATGATAATACAATTCTGTGAATTGCATCTAATAGTACATCTAAAGCGGACAAAATTGATATGTTACACATGAATATAAAAAAAATTTAGTCATACAGAAATACAACTTTTGCAAAACCGTTGTAACCAACGTAATAAATTCACGTAAGATGTAAAATGACACATTGAATTTGTCCGCTTTGAATGATCTAATGGATGCCGTTGACAGAACCGCGATATCGGTTCTTGATGCAGAGCTATGAATTTATAAACTTCGTGCTTCTATTTTTTTCAAACGGTCAAATATTTGAAAATCATTTTAAGAAAATTCAAGCCCTAAATCGAAATTCCGCTTCCGACAGTCACTAGAATTTAACTTTCTCTTTCAAATGCGACAAATTTCATCAAAATCGGTCCAGGGGTTATCTCAGAAAAACGTTTTTGCGTTTTACATGTATTTGAATAGGCCGCGTCGGAGTTGGGCCCGAGCTAAAGCTTCCTCTTAACAAAATGAGGTAAAAGTTACGACAAAAATTTGTCTGGAAAGAACAAATGAGCGATGCGACCTTGTTTTTGCTATTCTGATCCAGATGCCACAGTTTCTATACCATCTTGATCACAAAAAATGGTTGACGATTGCTTCAGGGCCATGAGATAGGCAATTGTGACTTAAGAAGCTTTAGCACGGGGGCTCCTATCTTAAATACATGGGATAAGAGAAATCATATTTCTCAGCAATCAGTGCACCAAATTTGATGAGGTTTGTTGCATTTAAAAGAGAAAGTTAAAATTTCATGACTGATGGCAGCGCATCTTCAGTTCATCAATTTTTTAATAAAAATTGGCAAGAGTTGCAAATGTTCAGAAAACCAAACTATCAATTTTATGACTCTGTAACTCAGCAATCAAAAACAATGTTACAATTCTGTAAATTGCAACTAATAGTACATATAAAGCAGACAAAATTGATTGTATTATACATGGCTCTAAATTAAGCCATCTATATGTGAGTAGGCCTTTTGTGAAATCCCTGTAAATGATGTAACAAATTTACGCAAGATATAAATTGACATATCAAATTTGTTCACTTTGGATGCTCTAACGGATGCAGTTTACAGAACTGCGATATCTGTTCTTTGTCAGAGCTACGAATTTGCCAACTTCGTGCTTCTATTTTTGTCAGACTTACCCACTTTTGAAAATTCTATTTAACAAGTTCAGGCCCCAAATCAAAATTCTGTTTCCAACAGCCACTAGAATTTACCTTTCTCTCTTAAGTGCAACAAATTTCACTAAAATCGGCCCAGTGGCTATCTCAGAAAAGCTTTTTTGCATTTTACATGTATTTGAATCGGCAGCATCGGAGTTAGGCCGGAGCTAAAGCTTCCTCTTAAGCTCAGTAACAGCATTGAATTTTAATGAAGCAGAATTCTATGACAAATTGCAGCCTTTCTATGCCTGCAGAGTAGTAGTTCCAAGTGGCATTCTCTATTAAAGGCCAACTGCGACGAAACTTGACTTTGGTAAAGTTGGTAACAAATGAATAGTACTCATTTACCACTCAAGCTATCTTCGCAAAGCTGCAGGGCTGGTAAGTGCCTAATTTTCTTTAGCAACCTTTAAAGAGCACCAAAGCAGACAATGTATGCACCTGGTAGATAGCAGACATGACGAAAGTCCCAGCATGCTGTGGGTGGTGCCCAATCTCGGAGGTCATGTCAAGGATTCATGTGTTCAGAGTCATGCATCGCTTATGACGAGTGGTAATAGAGGTGCTTTTTTTCTTTTTGCCCAGTTTCGGTATCAAGAATGTTAACTTTTGCTAGCCTTCTGATACACATCCACTTACATTTCAAATGTAAAATTTTGCACAAAGGAGGCAGTTCCATATCTACGCCATCTGAAAGTAGGCTTTTGTGGCTGCTGGCCTTGAAGACCACCAATATTTTTCACAAATGACTATGAAGGGCCTGACATAGAATGTAGCGTGCTGGTGCTGCACCCTCCACACCACAAAACTAAAGGTATTTGACAGTCATGGTAGCATTATTCTGAAACATCTCGTGATGCGGCATCATGATGCAGAAGGTGGTCACGTGGGAGCAGGACATAGAAACATTTTGGCATTCGCTCTGACCTGCTCCGTCATCAGTTGTGCTGCTACAGTGGGCCGCACAATCACATTTTCTTGCAGTGGTTCTTTCTTTTCTTTAGGATTAAGTCTCTGGAATTTTAAGAACTTCAACCGTTATCAAAAGCTGACTTCAATGTATTAACTATGACTTAACAAAACTTGTTGCTGGGCTAGTTGGTTCATGACTTAAAAACAAAGGTTACAGAACTAAGCAGACAAGGACAAAGTGAGACACAAACGTCCGTATGAGTCGTTTGTGTCTCACGTCGTCCTCGTCTGCTTAGCGCTGTAACCTTTGTTATTAACTATGCCTTAACTTCAATCAGTGCACGAGGTCCTGTAGACCAGGTTGGTACAATCCCTTAAGTTTATCAATGTTGAGTAATAGGTCATAAATATAAATAAAGGGCGAAGTCGATGCAAAAATCAGCCGTGTTTGCTTGATAATGCTTACAGATAGAATGGACTTTGGCCTTTGCAAAAAATTTGCAGTGAGGCCAGTAGTACCATGATTCAAGTGCTTTTAGCAAAGTTGAAATGCAGTAACTCGCATATTGCAGCACAGCTTTATAGTGAAACACTTTTTAGTTAAACTATGCTTTATTTCAACTAATTTATGGCTCCACAGGTGCTAAAATCTAGCATGAAGCTAGAACAAAGTGAGCTGTATTTCAAATGAATGATAGGCACTTCAGGTGACAGGCACTTCAAACGACTTAAATTGTATGTCATTAGGCTCTAATAGAGTGGTTTGTATGCTGCCACAATGTTCCTGGCAAGTGACACAAGTGGCAAGAACCCTCTCAAAACTTTAGCATTTGCATTCTATAATGCATACACGCAACCCCATTCCATGCATTCATGACATTGTAAATGAAACAATCATAGACAAGTTAAACAAACAGATTGAATGATTTGAATAGGCATCAACATTCACTGCTTGAAAAGTGATTTCTAAAGGAACAAAGCTATTTCCCAATGCCAGGTGACATAGCTAACAGCAGAGCATGGCACTTGGTTTGTCGGCCCCGATGGCAGGATTCAGAGATTGAATGTGTGCCTTCCGTTGTATGTTTGTTGTGTGTTCATTAGTGTCTCAGGATAATTATACCTATCTTTAAGGCGCCAAAAAAAAAAAAGACACACAGCACACAAGAGAGAACAAGAGTGCTCTGTCCTGTTGTTCTCTCTTGTGTGCTGTGTGGTTTTTTGGTGCCTTAAAGATAGGTATAATGAATCAATACCAACTTGCCCAGCAAGAAGTTCTCATTAACTCATGGGATAAGTTTGAAGGTATGCCATTGATAGGTCCAGGACGAAAGGTGTAGTACATAGGTTCACAGGCACACTAACAGAGTGCAGTAGATTGTTGTGCATTATCACACACGAATGCAGCGAATCGCAGGCTGGAATGGCACAAGTGTTGAATATGGCAGCTCCTAATATGCTGAGGATGAAACTAACAAAACTTGCAACATTTACGCGGTTGCCACTTTCTAATAAAACTGGCCTGAACATGAACCCTTGGTTGTCACACTACATGTTTTACAGTGGAAGCTGTTATGAGCTCATTCCAACAGCCATTTCAGGTGATAATGGTGTCTGCCACCGCCGCCACCCATTTACGTAGCAGCTATCGCCGGGAATGAGAAAAACAAAAAAAACCCAGTTCCCGCAGGGATCGAACTTGGGCCCGCTGCGTGGGAATGAGCTACTCTACCACTGAGCCAGACCAGTTTTTTTTTTCTTACTTTATTTCCAGCTTGGCTACAAGCCTCCAAGGGCATAGGCAGAAAGTTTTCATTTTTCCAGGGAGGGGGGGGGGGGGGCGACCAGCTTCTCGAACCCCATATATCTATATCGCCTGTCAGAGAATATGGGAACGTACAAGACCTCATAGTAGGAGACAGTTCAGTTGCACAGGCCAAGTCCTCTCGCACCACCAAGAATCTGGCAGCTCTCAGTGGTGTAATCTTCCTTCGTGTAATTGTCGTATACTTGGCTATCACTAATATTGCTTCGCCTTTCCGGCAAAACTGTAGCTTCCTTCTCTCCCTCCATTTTCTGTGAGTTCGAATATAAGCGCTGCTGCGCATGACTGCTGTTGATTCTGATTTCGAGTAAATCCAGCTTGGCGTCATTTTGGTTACTGAGTGAATTATACAGGGTGCTCCAACTAACATGCACCAAGACTTAAAAATAGAAGCAGTAGTGTAACTCCAGCCGCCAGTAATCTTTTTGTTACTGAGATCTATTTCAGCAATTGCAATTATTTATCTAACTCGAGAAGTACTGTCCTAATTATCAAAGTGTCAATGGGACATTTGTAGGCACCCCCAAATGACATCTAATTAGGGTGTTTTCAGTGACATACTAATTGCGTACAATTTTTTCCGACTGGCAAAGAAACATCACGAAATATGAAAAATACCATGTGACTGCGCTCCCACCCGCATCAGAAAGCAGCGCCCTCAAATATGCTGATTGAAAGCAACTGCATGCCTGTCGCAAACCCGAAGAGACAATGAATCACCTTGATAACAGTACGGAAGGAGCACCAACAGCAGGTTTCGCATTTCGCAGCTATTCCTTCCTCTCATTTCTAGGATACACTTATTGCCCACCTCTCAAGGCCGACTGATTATATAGATAACAAAAGCCCCTTGATAAGGCAGCTGAAGCGCGGCATTGACTACTATATGCAAAAAGTGAAAAGCGATGGAATAGTCATGGAATGTTTCAAAATTGCGGTGCCGCATCGAAATAGTGAGCGCACAGCTATATTTCGTGCCAGAAACCAAATTAAAGTGACGTTTCTTTTTCTTCATGAAAGTGTATGCGCGCTGCAAAAACAGGTTCGTGCCAAAAAATTAAGACGAAACAAACAGACCAAGAAGCGACTCACGTGTAGAGAAATGGTAAAACCGAGCGTTTAAGAAAAAACATATACCACTTCTAAATAAGCCGAATGGGCAGTCGGAATGCCTGCACAAAGAGCAAAAAAACATCAGATTGCAGTTTGCCTTTATTATCTATGAATTCGTACGCCCTGCTGAATACTAGCTGCTGCCTAGAAGATGTGTTCGAATAGGTCTCGTTCTGCAGCTACGCAGTACTGATTCCGCTTTATCACATCTTCAGTGGCTTTCTTGATGATCAACGCTCGAATTCTATGGCAGGCATCCATTATCCTTGCCTTGAGCTAATTTGACATCCGTCTCGATCATGTAAGCACGATCTTTCACACAACCCCAAAGAAAGAAATTGAGTGGAGAGGTCAGGTGACCTAACCGGCCAATTTACAGGCCCGTGCCTTCCAATCTACTGCACACAAAAAGTCGCATCCAGCCAGTTTCGTGCTCGGCTGCTGCAGTGTGCGGGTGCCCAACCTCGCTGATACCACAGAAGTGGAAGATATGACAGTGGGACTTTGCTGAGAAACTCATCCACCACTCCTTCAAGGATTTCGTTCACGTAACGCTGCTCAGTCAGTGTGTGACCGAAGAATATGGAACTGATTATAGCACAAGCGTAAATTCCGAACCACACATTGAGCGACCACTAGTACTGGTGCCGATTGCACTTTACCCATTGTAGATTGGAGTCCCTCCAATAGTATGCATCATGCAAATTTACATCAGCGTTTCTGCGAAAATTGGCTTCATCTGTGCACATGATGTTTCTGAAAAAGTCCGGTGACTCGTCGGCTTTTTTGAGTATCATATTCGAGAAATCTAGATGATTCTACAGGTCCCTATATTTTAAGCATTTGCTGGTTAATTTGGTATGGGTGAAAGGCTGTCATTAAGATTCTCCAAACTGATGAGTTGGAAATTGGTACCCGGGCGGCCACATCCCGCAAGCTAGCACGAGGGTTTGAGGCCATAAATGCTATAACATACATGCACAGGTTAGGACTCAAAGATGGAGTCCTCTGCCGCTGTTACTTGAAGCTGCTGGTTGGTCTCATGTTTTCATAATTTCTGATGGTAGTCTACCCGTTTGGTCTACTGCCACACTTCCATGACCGATGTATATATTTGCAGCCTTCCTCTTGTTGCCATTTGCAGATCCCAAGGCAAGGATCATGTTTACCTTCTGCTAGAGAAGACATGGCGACTGGGATAAAACAAAACGCACCTTTAAACCTTTGCACCGACGTTGGCAATTTGCTTTTTTGGTGATAGGTTTTGTGGCAAAAGAAAAAAAAAAGACATCCATGCAATTTATCTACTCTAAGACAACAGCTATCCCAGCTTGTTTCCATCTAACACCAAATGTGACGTGCTACTTCGAATGGGGCGCGGCAGATAAGGCACTAGCTCGATCACCATGCTTTTCTTTATTTCCTTTATTTCGTTCTGTATAACTCAGAGAGAGCTTGTTCGAGGGCGTTGCTTTACGATCAGGGTTGGTGTGCACTCACATGGTATTTTCCATATTTCGCGGGGTTTATTTATCACTCAGAAAAAAAATTCGTACGCAATTAGTACGACGATGAAAATACCGCAGTTAGATGCCCGTAGGCTATGCCTTCAAATGCCTCATTGACACTTTGATAATTAGGATAGTATGCCTTGCATTAGATAATTAATTACAATTACCTAATTAAATCTCAGTAACGAAAAATTACAGGCAGCTACTTCACTGCACTGTAAACAATATGAACTAGGTTTTCTTCGAGTAACGAATTGCTCTTTTTTTTTAAATCTTGGTGCATGATAGTTAATTGAGACACCCTGTATATATTTATGACCTCTGCATGCAAATGACGAAGTTTCCATCCCTAGTAAATGTTGTAAATTATTCGAAATGTTTTTTTTTTTTATGAGTCGTTAGTATTGCTATACTGGAAAGGAAGCAATACTGAGACGCACAACATTCATGTGCATTTCACATGCCATTAATAAATGACTCTGCCGAAGGGATCACTGAAGTGTATAGGTTTTTTTCATGGTCAAAAAAGCATGCAAGACAATTTGAAGCGTGGTGAACATACAGCAACAGATTCAGTCTCTAGGCATAGGCTATCCATACGTTTAGAAATAATTTTTCATTGGGTACCTTCATCTCTCATAAATACTATAATAAACTTTGTACTCTATGTATACTTAAATATATTGTATATGTGCTTGGCGTTTACAGTGGAAATTTAAAACAATGTCGAAGTGAGAAAATACGGTACAGGCAGCCACCGCTAATACTTTTAATGTGCGTGTCCTCATATTGTCAAGATTTGCAGAAATAAAGCGAAAGTATAAATTAAAAGCCATTCCTGTCCGCATCAACAATGATGCAGTAAGCTATTAGCCCCAGTCAAATTTCAAGTGGAAAGGTCCACAAAAGTCGAAGAAACCTCAAATGATGTGGGTGATAAAGCTCTAGTAATGGCACTTTAGGTGTGTGCGTGGAGGCGGGGGGTGTGCTTCAGCATCGCCCGGGGGGGGGGGCTCAGCTAATGCCACCTAGACTATGAAGGCCCAAACATTCCTCCTCTGACGCGGTCTGACGTCACTTCACCCTGCCCGAAGAGCCAACGCCACCTGTAGGGAAACGCGAGCATCTGCATCAGATGGCGCTAGTTGCAACATTAATGGCATGCCCAAGCACGCTCGTGGCTGCCTCGTCTATGGCCTCGTCATCTTTATTCTATGGCCTCGTCTCCACGTTTCTGAGCTGAGGCACAGGCGCCATTCTTTGCCGCTGCTGTTCATCTTGTGCCAAACATAGCTGTTTTTCGTGCTGGTGTACCACTGATGCGGAAGAATGGGACGTTGCTGTGTACAGAATTGTGAAGGAAATTACGACAATGGGCCAAAAGTGCCATTGTTCGAGTTCCCCCGCGATCCTGAGTGGAGATCAAAATGGCAGCGTGCTGTGTGGCGCGACGACATCGACGTCGCAATGCTTAAGAATCTACTGGTAAGTGTTAGTTTTTTGCGTTGGTCACCTGTAAATATCTGTGTGCAGGAGATGACAGAGATTTTTTGTGTATTATTTATATATACCTCTTTGCAAACTTGTAGTACATAGAAGGCTATGTCGCCATGTGAGGAGGGAGCTTCTTGTGAGCATGCTTTTTGACATGTAGCCTAAGAAAGTACTTGCTTGTTTACCTATTATATATATGAACGTAGCCGCCTCTCATGTCGGTATTTTTCGCCTACTAGAGCCACAAATGTTACCTGAGCAAACATAAGCGGCATTGCAGCATTTTCTATTTTCTGTGCCCGCAGGCACCAGCACAATTTTCTTTTTCCAAGCGCAGTGCTTTGTTGCAGCCCCTTTAGCTACAGAATTTGCTACGATAGGACGCTACCCTTTTACGCAGTGGCATGTGAGCTGTCCTATTGTGTTTTTCCTACGTGCTTCTCGTTGCTACTTTTGTTACATGTGCATACATCCACCACAATTCCCATTTAAACCAATTGGATTTTATCCGTCTTTTGTGCAGGTATGCGAACGTCATTTCAAAGAAGAATATCTCCGCATGATGACAAAATATACAGATCGTGACGGTCGCATCATTGAAGTTAAAATGAATCTGACGTGACTCATGCACGATGCTCTGCCAACAATTTTTCTGGACAGCCCTGGCTACCTCTCGGACACTCACCAGTTGAGAGAGGAACCGGAAATGAAGAAAAAAACGTAGAGAATATGAGCAGCTTCAGAAAGCGATTGAGGAGTCCGTGCTGGCACACGAGAAAGAGCTACACGAAAACAAGTTGACCTGCCTTGACGACATCGTGTCTCGCCTACACCTGCTACAATCAAAGAAATATTGGTCGCCTGTGAATTCTGACAACTATGTGAACTTTGCTCACATCGAGGCAGCAATGGAAGCCCCGAAGCTTTTCTCTTCTGTGGTCATATCAACAGATATGTCCGTGCGCATGTTTTTGGGTGGTGCGCGCCTCATTTCCGACGAACGGCTTACAATTCCAGAAGAAATTCACGACCTCCATGTGTTGGTGCAACTCCTGGACAGCGTGGAAGAGTATTGTCGTAGAAGTGAACTTGGACAGTATTACAAAGTGAATGGCATGCTAAAGCTTGTGGTTTCTCTCCTCAATGGCATTTCCAGTGGAGACCTGCTGGATGATGACAGAGTGGAAGCAATAATGTTTCTCAGAGAACAGTGCCAGCTTCTGAAGAAAAGGAGAAAAAGGTATTCCGCTGAACTATTAGTTCTGTCAAGTGTATTTTACACTATTTCATCCCATGGGTATAACTTCTTGCGAAGCAGTGGTAATATAGTATTGCCTCACACTTCGACAATCAAACGTGTATGTGCCGCTCATGATGAGAGTCCTTTGAAGGAACAAAATGAAAAAGGGTTCCCAAGGTACTTGACAAGACGGGCCAGCCTATTGAAGTTGCATGAAAAAAAATGTCACATTAATGCTTGATGAAACACACTTGCAACAATTCTTTGACTACAAGGCAGGCAGATTAACTGGAGCTTCTGTTAACAGCACTGAACCAGCTAGAACAGCTCATGTTTTTATGGTTCAGAGTTAATTGTCATCATTCAAAGATGTAGCACATATCTTACCAGTGTCGAAAATCACAGCGGAAGAACTACATAAGGTCCTCAAAAAAGCAATAATCTGTCTTGAATATGCTAACCTTCATCTCGTGGCACTAATAACAGATAACAATTCAATTAACAGAAAGGTAATGTCACTGTTTGCAGGATGCAACAACCTCGAAATTGTGTATCCTCATCCAGAAAATCCGCAGAAACCTTTATTTTATATTGTTCACACAGTACATTTACTGAAATGCATTCGAAATAACTGGGTTAACCAGAAAAATTCTGACAAGTGCCTGTATTACCCTCATTTTGACTCTTATGATGAGCAGAACAAAAGTTTGGAGGGTGCATCATTCACTATGTTACGAAAACTGCATGAAGCTGAACAAAATAATGTCGTGAAAGCGGCTAGAAGTGACTATGTGCTGATTGAGAGCATCAGTCGAGGTGGACTGAAGTTCTCACAGCAAGTTGTTATTCACGTAGTCCTCTGCGCAAAGGTTGTTTTCGATAGTGTCACTAGCAAAGAGCATGAGCCCCTGTTTCATGCTGAAACTAACCAGCGAGCGATGCTACTTAGTGTGCTTATGTATTTGCTGAGCGATAGCGAAGAATTTGATGCCTGTGGAGTTGGCCACAATCCAGATTTCATAATGAAAAATGTTGCTTCCAGCAATAAACATCCTGCTTAAGAACTATGCTACTCTGAGAAATGAACTAAAGAAAAATAAATCAGATCGAACGAAGAGAAAGTTACTTACTCTGAAATGATGCATTTGTATTTGTGTGTGCTTATGTTTTGCTTGTATATATAAGCTGAAATGTATTCAATCATTCAGTCCGGCAATAAAATGTCTTTCTTGTTCTGAATATACTTGCCCGTTGGTATCACCAGAGTCCTTCCACGTTTTTCTGGTCACGAAACTCCACCGTCACGCTATGGGAGAAGTTCATATGCTGCCCAAAAGTGCCGCGACGCGGCGCCACTGTGCCGCAGAGGGCATCGTTCGCGTACTGAAATGCGTGTGCCATGGCGTGCGCAGTGCGCGGCGAGCTGAGTGATCGGGTGCATTCTGTGCATGTGCTGCGCTATTTTTCGAGTGCTGGGCTGTTTAGTTGAAGTGGAGGGGTGGGACAACGATGCCGAACATGTGTTGCAAGTAACAGCTGAAGAAGTAGAATCGTGGTATCTCTAACAAGCCATTTAAAAAAAATTTCTGTATTTTTGATGTGGCTACTTGTGTTCGTTTGAGAGTTGTTTTGCCATGTGTTATGAAATGCTTATGCTTTTACACTTTCTTGTTTATAGAAACAATCGATTATGCATTTTGTATTTATTGCCATTAGTTTGCTGGTGTTTGTTTCCTGCCCCCCAATGCATATCTCTCACGTTTGATGTTATTTCTTTATGCTTATTATATCAGTGTCATGCTTTTAACAAACTTCTTGCATTGTGAATGGTGGACCATTCGTGACCGGACGCCTCTGTACTGTCTGTATTTCGCTCCGCTTATTTTACATGATAAATAAATGATCGTGCTCGTATGTTGTTTTTGCACCAACACGTTTTAGTTCTTTTCTTAATCGAATTATAAAGTTGTTGTTTTCTTCATTTTTCAACCATGATAAGAATATCAGGACCGGCGATTCCAGCATTTTAACATATCGTTAATAGTTGCACATTAAGAACCAAAATACCTAGTCTCGTCCTTTCTGCGTTGAAACCACGAGCAGCGTGAATAAGTGCTGGGCTTACTGACGCTTCGAAACGACTGCTTGCTAAGGCAATTGCCTAATTACAATACAGCTAGTTTCAACTGTGCAGGTCCTAACACTTCACGTTCGCCTTATTCCATTGCTAAAAGCCGCACCGAAGACATTTAGTAGCGAAGTTTGTCTTGCATTAATCCTACATAAATATCATTCAGAAATGGCATCGCTTTGCAGAGAAACCTTAAGTGCATGGAGCAGCTAGATTTCCTTTTCTTTGTCATTAAGTATTCTACGGTAGCAGCCCTTTGCAATAACAATTTCATTCTTTTGATCTCCTTATAAGATACTGCCCACAGTCAGAGTCCTTCTCTGCCACAGCCTAACAGAAAGTGAACAGCTGTGCTCGGTGAATAATCTGGCGCTATGCGCAACGGAGAGTTGGCGCTTACTTACGGGTAAGCGGGGGTGCAACAGCCCATATGTTTGCATCTGGTGATAAGTGGGACCACTGGCGCTTTGCTGCAAATGCACGATGTTTAATCTCAGGCAAATATTAAAAAACGGAGCCCACTTAAGTGTTGAGGCGAACGGCGATAATGAAGAAATCTGGACCGAGACCGCCCGGCCGTGTACAGCGGACGCATTTCGACGGGGGCGAAATGCAAAACACCCGTTTATTTATATTTAGGTGCATTTTAAAGGATCTCAGGTGGTCAAAATTAATCCTGAGTCCCCCACTACGGCGTGCCTCATAATCGTATCGCGGTTCTGGCTCTTAAAATCCCAGATTCTTTCTTTCTTTCTTTTTTTGTCTGAGACCGCCGCAAGCTCCATGTTATGAGCGGCTTTTTCTTTCATCCCGGGCGCTCATATCATGGCAGAAGACGCACTCAGGCAGTAACTTAAGTATGTTCAATGTTAAAAATAGTTACGTGAAACTAAAGCAACGCTTGAGGAAGTTGAGAAAGCTAGAATACCGAGGCTGCCCCACACACAACCACAGCGGTAGCGGCGTTCGCATGCCCTCTCATGCACGGTTGCACCTCTAGTAGCGAGCGCTGGCTCTATATGAAACTGAGGCGGCAGTTTCGTGACCTGAAAAAAAAAATGGAAGGACTCTGGTATCACTCTGCTTGAAAATGTGGATAGCGTATACATTTGAAAAATAGTGATAACAAAATCCTCCTAGCTGCAATATTTATGTTTCGTAAATTGGTGCACCCCCGAGCAACGAGAAACAGCAAATCATAACGCATATTCCGCCCTGTAAACTCAACTGTTTAGTGGCCTGACACAGGGCAAAAGATTACAAAACTGTCAGGTGTGTTGAAAGAAATGCGTGACGTGCATAGCATTTGACGACCACCACCGGTTGTCATGTTCTCCACACCGGCAACAAAAGAAAGGAGAAAAACACGACAGCACGCACTACAAATATATGTGCGAAATATATGGTCAAAACAAAATGATAATTTATCGCGCAATGCCCCTTAAAACATTAAGTTTATGGCTTTACCCCCCATGGCCACTGTATTGACTTCTTGTATGTTCATTAAAGCTACTTCTAAGTTTCCTTCACGTCAGCAAAAAAAGCTATGCATAGCTAAAGCGGCCGCAAAGTCATCTGCTAAATGACCGCGAAGGGCTGCATACAGGCTGAGTTTGGTGACGTCACAGAGGAGTGCACAGGCCTTAGTCTAGGTGGCGTCGGCTCAGCCCCCCCCCCCCCCCACCTCCCAGGGAAACCTCTGAAGGGGGCTCGGGCCCCGCAGCTCCCTCGTAGTTGGCGCCTATGCTGAAAGGAGTTTGTGATCATAGATCACACTCATTTTATTTGTGTTAAAGTGTCAACCATTGACACATTTTCATCACAGTCAATCGCCTTGTACACGTCACATACTTTCACAACCATTTCCAGAAAATATTGACACAGATTGGCCTTTAACATCACAGTCTATATGCTAACAGACTGTGCCAGACTGCGTGCAGCCTGAGTAAAAAGATAACGTCCCTGTTCAAAATCGCGTTCAGGTGGTAAAAAACCAATGTCATGTGGATTGAGGGGTAGGTCTATTTTTAAAGCTTTCTGTAATATATCCAAAAAGAATATGGCATTATTACAATCAATGAAAACATGTTCGATAATTTCAGCTTTGTTGCACAGAAATCATCTACTTCCCTGTGGCATATAAATCCCTCTTTCCTCTAACCACGTTTTAACAGGCAAGGTGCCTGCGTGAAGCTAGAAGAAAAATATTTTAACGTTTGCCGGTATCCACGTTTTTAACCCTTTTAAGTAAGCCTTGCCCAGGCCCCTTCCTGAAACATTAACCAATACAATGGTACAGGGAACACACTCTCAATAAGATCCTTCATAAGACGCTTTCTTTTTTTTACATAGGAGAGGTACTCAAGGGAAAATCTTGCCCTAAGGAACAGATAGGACGTCACAACTTCGCACAATAACCGTGAAATTGTGCGATGAGGGCCAATGGCTGAAGAAACAAGAAAAATCAGGCATAGAAACTGTTAACATGGTTTGAAAAAAAACAACACCTAGCACTTACCTGGGGGTACCTTTGGATAGGTATCGTGAGAACAAATCACTTTGGCTCGAAAAAAACGGTTGAAATGTGTGCAATGGCCGAAGCATGGGGTGGCCATGAATTGTAGATTTTTGTAACGTTTTCCTTCCTGCGAAAATTATGTCTCTTCTGCAGGCACTGTATTGTACACGTAAGCACATTGAAAAATTTCACCGAATCTTTGCCACATTTATCTGGTGTTCTAAGTGGGAGCGAACATCAATGACAAATATGTTTCGTCGAGTATAGAAAGGTGGTCCGTCGGTGTGCCACTTGTTTCTTCAGCAAGTTGCATCACGTTTCATATTGATAAGGGACGAAAGAGACACTGAGCCACGCCAGCACTTGCTGGCATGCAGCAGAAAAATGCCCCATAAACATGTCCTAGTGCACAAGGAGACACGTGATGTGACATGCATGCAATATAGCGTCGATAAATGCACATTTTGCACTGCAGTTGCATATTATTACACCAGGTAGAACACCACGTAGCAGATGCACAGGTAGCAGTACAAGGCAGTTAAATAACGTTTAAGGAAGAAAAAGAAGTTTAAGGAGATTTTAACAAGAATGATAGAAAAAAATATACATTATGTACCTGATTAAATCAAGCTGACTAGGTGACTATGTCACTGCCGCATTTCAAAGGGGATGCCAATAAATCATCATCATCATCATTAGCACTGTATCATGCCAGTTGCCTTGTGATGCGAGATGCGCGCCACGTAGCATCAATACGTGCAGATCTGCATTGCTGTTGCGTATTATTAACCAGGTAGAACGCCATGTAGCAGATGCACAGGTAGCGGTACAAGGGAGTTAAAGAAGGTTTGAGGAAGAAGATTATGAAGATGTATAAATATTGATGTAATGAAAAACATGTATGGCATACCTGATTAGTTTAAGCAGGCTAGGTGACTGTTTTTCACCATCCCATTTCAAAGGGAATGCCATTAAATTATCATTTGATGTGCGTGCCGCGTAGCGTCGATACATACAAACATTGCATTGCACCAGGTGTCCCAACTAGTAACAATTGCTAATAGCAGTTGCCTGCAGCATGTAGGTGGACCTGGTTGTTAACTCAAGCAGGCTAGGCTACCATCTGTCAACAACCCGTTTCAAAGGGGATGCCAATAAACTATCATCATCAACAGCAATGTATCGTGCCACGGGTCAAGGAATGTGACATGTGCACCATGTAGTCTAAATATCTGTGCTTACTCTTGGGTACACGTTATGGCGCCTCGTCCCAAGGTTTGAACCGCTACTGAAGAAGCGAATCGTAGAGCTACGCGTGCGGCTGCAACCAGGCAACATCGGGCTCAGCAGACAGGTGTGCAGAGAGCAGAACAAAGCCGCAGTACAAGCCACAGCTCACTGTCCACGCTGGGCTGACAGTTCAGATTGTTCTCGTGCAAACAACACAAAGGGACTTCGCCGCAAAGAACCTGTAGTGCGTGGTGCCAAAAATGGAGCTCCTACACAGTCGCTCCTCCAGCTTGCGCTGCAACTGTGCTGTGCAGGCCTGTGACTTTTTGGAGCAGCACGAGTGCAATTTGAGACAATTTTACATATTTGGCGCAGCTAGTCGTAAACCTTCAGCTCTGTCACAGCAATCCCATCCTTAACGATTATTTGAAAAAAATTATTGGGTTTTACGTGCCAAAACCACAATCTGATTATGAAGCATGTTGTAGTGGGCGACTGCGGAATAATTTGGACCATCTGGGTTTCTGTAACATGCACCTAAATCAAAGTACATTGGTGTTTTCGCAATGCAGCTGCCGTGGCCAGGATTTGATCCCGCGACCTTGTGCTTCGCAGCCCAATACCATAGCCACTAAGCAACCACGGCGGGTGCGATTGATTTCATTTCATTGGGAATTATCAGATATTAAATACTGCCCATACAAAAATGCATAAGTAACGTCAGTCCTGATAACACACAAGTTCAAACCTGAATTCCCGCGTCGTCACTGTCCACTGGTACAGCTTGAATATTGGCCCATAGTTCTCAAACAAAGATGGTAGCTCAAGCTTCCCATCAGGATTTACAACATCTTGAAGGGGCAGCGCAAAAAAACGACGACAGAAGGCAGGAACACACAGGTCAGTGCTGTCCTGTGTGTTCCTGCCTTCTGTCGTCGTTTTTTTGAGCTGCCCCTTCAAGATGTTCAACCAGTACCAACTCGCCCAAATGTCGATCCTTCTACAGGATTTACAACTTGCTCCTTGTACGAGGACAAATGCTTGTGTTCTCGGTGGATTGGAACCACTTTGCAGTGACAACAGCATAGTACTCTTACAGATGTCAAATGGCTCTGCAGCAGCTATAGTCTGTGTCTGTGCCGTATCATTCCACATGTCATGACGTACGACATGTGGAATGACATACAGGGCACACTACACTGTACAACAAACACAATCAGGCACAATGAAAACTGATCACAGTGTGTCATTGGGACCAGTTTCTTGCAGGAAACTTAAAAACACCTTCGTAGCATGGGATTCACAGGTGTTGCCTGTCCATGGTTCAAGACCAGCTTGTAGCTCAAGGCATCACTTGCGACGAGTGGGCATTAGGACCATTCAATTGAATGCCAAGTAGCTGCAAGAGCAAACTAATTGAGCGATGTCCTTATGTACATTCCATGTAGGGCATCATGGCAATCTTAATAGCTGAATTTTGAACAAGAGGCACTAAGCACTTGTAACATTCCGATGATAAATATCGTGTAAATAAGCAAAATATAGCACCTGTAGCAACACACGACATGCAGAACTTGTGCACTTGGTTGTGAATACAAATTATAGACTGTATTAAGGGTAAGTATGATTAGTATGAAATAATCTCATAGCAAACATTTTTTGCAACATGTAGCAGTTTGTCCCAAGTGAGCTAAGGGTACAAAGTTAACAAATACATTTTCGTTCCATCTCAATGAAATGTAGGAATACCATCCACTTCTTTGACTTGTTTTGCTGTCTTGCTTTGGCACATTCCATAAGCCTTGCAGAAAATTCAGAAGATCTGCTCAAAGCAACATCCTCAGTAGTGCCATAAGGAGCCGTCTGAAGCTCCTGTTCAGTGGTGATGATCAAGATTTTTCATCTTTTAACACTAGTTTTTACCGTGTGCAGCTTGTTCAAAAAGTGTGAAAGAAAGCAGCAATGAGCTAACTTCAGTAACTACGAATTAAAACAAATCATCATAAAGAAGGCAAGACTGTGATAAAAGATAGCGAACATAAGTAACCAGGTTAAAAGCTATTTCAGTCAATGGAGCTTCTAGAGTCACCAGAGGCATGGTGACGAAAGTAATGTGTACCTTAAGAAGGAAGCTACCAATGAAACTTATTCCATACTGGATGACTTCGAAATGAATTGCATTCCTTCTTTGTGCAAATCATAAAACAAGATGAAGCAAAAATAGCAAGTATTGCTTTATTAGTACTGCTCTTAACATTATCAACTTTTTTCATGGCATTACCAACAGTAGCCTGGCAGAAAAAATGTGCATGAAATTACAAGCTTAATAGCGAGACCAGCTAGTATACACAGAAAAGTGCAACACTATTTTATATTGAACTCAGTAGGTTCAGGCAAAGCCTTCCTAAAGATGCAACCATGCATCTTACAGATATTTTTTTTAAAAGGAATAACAAACAACTAAGGCCTACTACTTAACTGCAATAATAAACTGATATCAAGGTGACAATGAATAGGCATCTCTACATATGGCTAACAAATTTTTGTGCCTGGGCAGCATTTAAAAAGCCATTATGCACTACACTTGGCACTCAGATATTGTAGTATTCCTTGTACGCTGGGTCAGTTGGCCTAAGAATAACCTTATCTCTCAAGTTTACGACCCAGCCTGGTTGAAGTCCATAGAAAACCTGACGTGGGTCCTTTCGCTCTTTCAACATCTCACGATCAGGATCTCTCTCTAAGTCTGGCAGCTCGTAGCCATACTTCTGTGCCAGGAGAAACCGGTGCTTGGCCACCTCCTGTGGATCGGCCAGGTAGCCACGAAATTCTGGGTCGCTGTAATAACGAATGGCATCCTGTGGCGGCAGTTGGCGCTTTGGGATGGGGCGACCCTCTTTGAAGAACTTTACAGGATTCATGAGGGCTGTGACGCTCTGTATGTCGAAGTAGGCTGTGGTGATGGTACCTCCATTGCGCTCAATGGCAGCAATTACAGGCTCTCTGGCATGCTGAACCTCAATGTTCACCTGCACAGAAACAAAGAGCAACATGTGAAAGTTGGAGCAGAGTAACGATTGCACCTTGGCCTGCACAAAAGCCAGAGCTTAACTGACATAGTCCTGGTACGACTTTCTGGTGGCAGATGGCACAGGAGTGGTAGGTGTCACTAACATTCAGTTAATCATAAAGCAGACATCTAAACATCTGGAAAAACAAAATAGATAGCCTAAGTGCAACTTTCTAGATGGAAACACTGCTTTGTTCTCGTTTCGCAGATTTGAAGGTTGATGAAGTACCACAATGTGTGCCAAGGGACAACAGTGAGACACAGCTGTTCAAGAAATGAACGAAACGGCAAGAAACCAAATTGCTGCACTGTAACCAATCACTATAGCACAGTGCATGCAATTGTATTGCGGGAAAAAAAAGAAGGAAATCAGCCTGTGCAGGTTTACTCAGATACAAAAGATACAAAGAATATCTGACGCTATGAGGCCATCATGAAGAAGTTGGGTTGAGAGAAAATGCTTACACAAGGAGGCATTGTCAGTTATGCCAATCCATACCCTAAGTTCTACGAATGCTTCTCAGACAAATCTGAGCATGCCACCAATGCGAAGCTAAGGTTTTGTAAGGCCATGCATGCTGTTTACAAAAATGTAGTTAACTTCGAAGTTTGATTACCACTTCAGATTATGTTAAGCAGATGATGAAATTCAAAGAGGCCAAGCTTATTGGTACACCCAGAAAAGAAGCAGCAACAACTTCACTTGATCACACATAAAATATTCAAATGAATCTAAAACTGCAGAACAAAAACAAAATGTTGAACAAAAAAAAAAAACTTGTGAAGGTTCAAAAAATAATAACCATGACTGATTAAGATTCACAGGCACACAGTAAATGCAACCAAAGTAGAGGAAATGTGATTACTCTTTTACACTGATGACCAGCTGTTCAACAACTGCTTTTAATGCTATGGTGGGAGTGACCACACTTTCTGGTGGCTGCATGAGCAAAGCATATTCAGCACGAAATAACTACACCTAGTGGTGGATGCTCGCCTCAGAGCCTTGGTTGTCAGCTGTCCACTAAGCGTGTGTGTATAACAATTAGAACCGCATATTTGACTTGCAATTCGCAGGACTTTCAACAACCACATAAGGTCACGGAAAGCATTAGGAAAATTAACTTTTTTTTAAAATCAAATGTATAATTATTCGTGCATGAGGGTTAAACTAGTGATAAATGTCACATTTGTAGTAAAAGGGGGCAGGGAAGACAGCTTGCCACTGGTGGGAGCAGTACTCACAACCTTCACATTACACATATGGTGTGCTTCTGCCAAGAGAGATAAGGTGGAAAGTGTTCCTCCATCCCCTTTTTTGCACATGCATCTATAACTTTACCCTGCGAATGTTAGCCAGCACCACTTATGTTCACGGAAGGAGAACTGAAACATTGATTGAAATGCGGGTGCCATGTAGTGCATGATCTTAAGAGCAGACAACTGGTTAATAAGCCCTCGTAGTGTGCCCCTCGGTTCCTCTGGTTCTTCTCACTCAAGGGCAATTCAAGGGCTTTGAGGATGCCAAGGGTGAAATACGAGAAGGGTGAAGCAGAATTCACTCAAAATTTACCCAACAGATTGGCAATCAAAAGTTACATTCGAGAGCCTGATGAACCATCCAATGACACAAAGCTGAGAATGGTAGCAAGCTCGGTGAGTTGGTATCGGTTCATTTCAGAAAAGGCACAAAGAACTATAGGTGTCGAGATGTCACTCAGCTGCACAAACACTGCAACAGTTTCAAACCTTTTACTGGCTTCAATCTTACCTTGCATCGTAAAGAGTGTACTCCGAAGTTTCCAGAGAAGGATTTATTTGGCATAACTATGATGACAGATACCAGACAAAATCGCTGATGCTTATCATATACAATGAGTGGGTAACTTGTGCATCCGCTGTGCCTCTTAAGTTTTGCACGAAAGTCAATATAAGCTGTTAGTCAGGTGAACAGTTAAAAGGCTTTAGTCATGTTTTCGAGATTATTATCCACTTCCTAAGGGGGCGGGAGTTGACGTACTACGTCACCTGTTACCTGTACTCCACTACGTACGTAGTGGAGTACAGGTAACAGCAGTGAGCGGTATGCTGAGCATCCTACACATGTGTAATAACCAACAATGCCTTCCTCCCTGTGTTCTACAAGTATTCATAACTGCTCGCACGTTTGTACATGCAAATTCTTTATGTATGTGGTGTGTTTCAAGATAGACTCATGTAAACACTATATCTGCTGTTAGGCAACGTTATGACAATCATGACTTTTTCTATTTTATTAAACATATTTGCTATTTAGTAGCTGTATCATTGTTTTGTAATCTGCTTTGCGTCTTAGGCTATATTTCATTAGTTACACAATCAACTACGTAATGCATTCCTATGATATAAGTCTAATGCTGTCAGGACGAGCCCCTTGGCACTCTCGAGCTGTTTGTAATAGCTTTTAGCCTGACTGATCCCCAACAATTTCGTTTAAAATAAAGTAGAACATGAACAAAAATACAATAATGTCTGCAATACCTTTGGGAGGGGGGGGGGTGATTCTGTAAGTGTCTGTACGTGGACATGTCCATTTCGTCTGCTCTGATGTTATGATTGGCTGGGTAGGGTACACGCCTAAAGGAGACAGGCGCCCTCAGCCAATCAGCATTTCGGCTGTAGCCGAGATGCACATGTCCCACATGTCCACTAGGTGGACGCTTACAGAATATCACCACCCCTGCATTACCAGCTTTTCCAGTGGTCCTGAAGACCGTACTGAAAAACGACGAAAAAAATTGCGGTGGTAGAATGCTTGTTTCGAACGGATGAGTGTACTCCACTTACTTTGGCTTTGAAATCATCCATGCCTTCCGAAGTCAAGTGGACGCCGAAGTGGCGGTCGCGGGGGTCCAAGAAATACAGCTTTGTGTTGCACAGGGCAGCCAGGTCTATGGGCCGCGTAATATCGACGCGTCCGAGATCGATAAGGAGCTGCAGCTGCTTCAGAGTCATCGGAGGGTACTGACGGCGAAGGAAATGCTTTTCGTTGTAGTTTTCCATGGGGATCTTCAGATAAAACGGCGTTTGGCCTCCTTCAAAGCCCAGGCGGGGCCAACTCATGTGGTGTTTTGCACCATCTTTCTGCCAGAATGGGCGCTGCCGCGGTCCTCTTGCCAGCATACTCTTGGTTACATAATTGCTGCCAGGCGTGTCACGAAGATTGGATATTTTCACACGAGGCAGATACCGCAGAACTTGCAGCGTTTTCTCTGTTGTCGACATGATTTCCGAAATGCACGCTACCACATGTGCATAACCTCACCGGTCTGGCACAGCGCTAAGCGGCTACTGGCCGGTCTTGGATTCCCTTGCATTCAAATTACGCAACGTGGTAAAAGCAGCGCAAGAATGACGCCAACACAGACAGAGCAATACACAAAACAGGTGCCATTTTTTAGCTGCTTTTACAAAAATTGCGCACTTTTGGTTCTAGAGTTGTAGCGCTGGCTGGTAGCCAAACTCTGATCTGTTGTTTGATCGCAGTATCGTCTGATGAACTTAATAAAGGTTTACGCGACTATTTCTACGCGTGTCGCCCGTGTTATGGTGTACTGAAATGGGGCAGTTTGTCATCCATACAGCAAAACATAGAGTTTCATATTAGTAGACTCTATGCAGCAAAACGAGAGAACCGGGGACGCTTGCGCAATGACGCCACTAGAAAACGCTGCGAGCGACCGGCGTGCCTAGCGCGCGAAATTTAAACATGTGCAAAGCTTTCTGCATTTATGAACTAAAACGCTCTCAAAACGATTGGAATTAATATAATTCACAAAAAATAAACACTACAAACTGTTAGGATACATCAAAACGGCGCCTAAGCTTGCACGTTTCCAACCACATATTATGCAGTGTTCCCAATTGTCTGCTCAGCGTTTCGGTTGCAGAAAACAAACACTCGTCTACGCGTTCCATTCGGTAAGCACGCATATGTTTTTAGTATTTCCAAAAACAACCATAAGAAGCCCGGAAGGAGCACTTGCACTGAGCCTGGTGGGTTGCATGGGATTCCTTTCATATTGCATCAGCCAGAAAAGTGGTCGCCCATAGAGTTAGTAGAAGTGGTCGCCAGGTTTCACTGAAAAAAAAAAAAACGCGCGCGCACGCACAGACACACACAGAGATATTTACAAATCCAGCGCTTCCCGTGTACATAAAGAATGTGCGAACGCGGCAGGAAAAACCACAGCAAGCAATCAGCGAGCTCCGTACGTACATGCATAACCTCCGCGACAGCCATAACTACGAATCCCGGACGCCCTGTGTTGCACCTTTATAGCGTCCTCGATCACCTTGCCCCGGGGTTTCCTCGAAACCAGAATGGTGCGCTTTGCACCGCGGTGGTGGCGCACTGTGGAGATTCAAGATCGAGGACAAAACTGCACCGCGTGCAGGGTGCTTGCATGCAGCGCTACTTTGCCCCTGGCGCGCAAAACGTGCGCAAAACGTGCGCGAGCACGCGCGCGCGCACATTTTATTGTTTGCAGGTGCTGAGCATCCGCGGCAAGCGCTCGAACCTTGTCAAACTGCGTGCTCTGACATATGGTTGCAAGCAAACACCAATGTATTTTATATTTGATCCTGACGGCCCGTTCCTGACGACCCGTTCAACGAATCTGTCCACTTTCGGCCGCTCTTCACCACATTGTTTTTGGACGAGGTCGATCAGCATGTAGTCTTCGCTGTCAGACGAGTTTGAAAAAAAAAGCTCATCGATTGCGGCAACTAGCCGCGTTTCCTTTCTCATTGCCGACGTCTCCACTGGCTAACTCCGTCAACTCCGTCGGGCCAGAGCGTCTGCGGTTCTCCAGTCGGCAGTGCTCGCGCGCGTCCCGCAGTGCTTGCTGGGATTGCACCCCGACGCACCGCCGCGGTGCGAGACGGGGCAACGGAAAACCGCTCCAACAGGGTGCGCTTCCGGTGATCGAGGATGGTCGGTGCGCACCGGTGCGGCTGATCGAGGATGAAAGTGCGCACCAAGGCGCCCCGGTGCGCACCGATGCGGGTGATCGAGGACGCTATTATTTTTCCTCTTGCCAGCAGTGACTCCAAACTGCAGCGACAGGTGGCGCTGCAGTAGACCGGCGACTTGCCCAAAGTTAATGAGACTATTTGAGCGTGAGCTAGGTAAGGCGCGAGTCAGGAAAACAAGACAAGGGATACGAAAACTCAAGAGCTGGTGGGATGAAGAGGTTAAGAAGGCCATAAAGAAACGTCAGGAAGCCTCCAGGGAACACAGGTATTCCAAAAGTAAGGGAGAACCTGAAGCAGAAGTAGAGAGGAAATGGGTAAACTACATAAAATGCAAAAGGGAAGCATCTTATTTGATCAACGAGAAAATCAAGACAAAAGGGTCCCAATGGCTGTCAAAAATAAGCAATAAAAAAGATAAACAGGCAGCTAGAAAATTCTGGCAACATCTGAACTCCTTGGGTAATAGGACAAGCCTAGAGCAGAGGTATATAGTAACAGCTCAAGGTACTCGGTTAGAAGGAGAGGCGGCAATGGAGCATATAGGAACCATGATGAGGGAAAAATTTACAAAACAGACAAATGGTACATGCAGTACGTCGGAGAGGGATAGCCCGGTCAACCCACTGCTTTCGCTTGGACAAAAAGAGTGGGAAAGGGCGGAGAAGAGGGTACCAAGTAGCACATCGGCAGGCCCCGATGGTATTCCAATTATGTTAATAAAGAAATTGGGCCCGAAATCTAAGAAAGCATTGAGGGAGGTGGTGAGCAAAATGCTAGTGGATGGTAAAGTACCGGACGAATGGAGGCTAAGTAGGATGAGAATGATATATAAGGGAAAGGGGGACAAAGCTGACATAAATAACTACCGGCCTATAACAGTGACGTCAGTGGTTTACAGGGTGGTTATGCAGATTATAAAGGACAGACTGCAGGCATGGGTAGAGAACGAGGGGGTACTTGGAGAGCTACAAAATGGGTTCCGGAAGCATAGGAGGCTAGAAGACAATCTGTTCTCGCTAACACAGTGCATTGAAATAGCTGAAAAGGAACACAGACCCCTATGGCTGGCTTTTTTGGACATCAAGGGAGCCTATGACAGTGTACTTCAAGAGGGCTTGTGGGGCATTCTGGAAACTTTAGGGGTGCAAGATGGAGTAACCAATTTCTTAAAAGATATCTATAAAGGTAACCGGGTGATTATACAATGGGAAAAGCAGGTTTCGGAGCCTGTGATGATTCGGCGGGGGCTTAGGCAGGGGTGCCCATTGTCACCTCTGATGTTTATGCTGTACCTACAAGGTCTAGAAGCCAAAATACAGCAAAGCGGACTCGGCTTCAACCTATCATTTCTCAAGCAAGGAAAATTGATTGAACAGTCATTACCAGGACTGATGTACGCGGATGATATTGTATTAATGGCTGACAATGCAGAATATCTGCAGGAATTAATGGACATATGTGGTACAGAAGGAGACAGGTTAGGCTTGAAGTTTAGCGAAGAAAAATCAGCAGTCATGATTTTTAATGATAACAGTTGCGGCGAGCATAAGATACAGGAGGCCACGCTGGAGATTTGCGGCGAGCATAAGATACAGGAGGCCACGCTGGAGATAGTCGATAAATACAAGTACCTTGGGGTGTGGATAAATAATGGCATTGAGTATCTGACAGAGTACGAAAAATATCTAACGACTAAAGGTAACAGAAGTGCAGCGATTATGAAGAGTAGGGCACTGTGGAACTACAATAGGTACGAGGTAGTACGAGGGATATGGAAGGGGGTAATGGTACCAGGCCTGACTTTTGCCAATGCAGTTCTATGTATTAGAACAGAGACCCGGCAACAGTTGGAAATTAGGCAACGTGGTGTGGGTAGGCTCGCTCTGGGAGCACATGGCAAGACACCAAATCTTGGAGTGCAGGGGGATCTGGGATGGTCTTCTTTCGAGGGCAGAGAGGCTAGTAGCAAGATAGCATTTGAGGAGCGATTGAGAAAAATGGGGGAAATTCGGTGGGCTAGGAAGGTTTTCAGTTACTTATACACGAGGAATGTTGACACGAAGTGGAGGAAGCGAACTAGAAAATTGACAAGCAAATACTTGGGCAGTAGCGGGGGAACAAGTAAGGAATCATCTGTCAAGAAAAAGGTTAAGGAGGCAGAGAGGGGTATGTGGAGTACAGAGATGCAAACCAAATCGGCATTGGAGACATACAGGACGTTTAAGCAAGAAATAGCCAAAGAAAATATTTACGATAACTCTAAGGGAAGCTCATTGTTGTTCGAAGCCAGGACAGGTGTACTGAGGACTAAAACGTACCGAGCCAGATACCAGGAGATAGATTTGGTGTGCGAGGCGTGTAGAGAGGAGGAGGAAACGGCGGAACACCTGATACTTGCTTGTAAACAACTTCACCCTGCAGTTGAATCTAACGGGGAACTATTTAAAGCCTTGGGTTTTAAAGACAGTGAAAGTAGAATAGACTTTGAACAGGTAGAAATAACTAAACGGAGGCTATCTGATTGGTGGACAATATCAACGCAAAAGTAAAGGAGTAAATACATAGGTATGCATGCGTATAGAACCATTAAAGGCTAGGTGGCGCGCGCCGCCGCCGCCCGATTCAAAGGGTTGAGCCACAATCATCCATCCATCCATCCATCGTGGAGCCGGTCTACTGCATCTCGGGAACACAGAGAAGCAAAGAGGGCGCAGTTATCTGAAGAGGAAATAGGCCAAAAATGGGAATATTATCGACAAAAGAAACAACAAGTGCAGGTCCTCGTCCAGGCTAAAATAAAGCAGTCCTCTGATCGCTGGCTGGCTGAAGTTCGCGATGCAACTAAAGGGGGGTCAAGAAAATTCTGGAACCATATAAGCTGGCTGGGTAAAGCTAATCACAGAAAAGAGGAACAGATTCACGATGCCGAAGGAAATTGTTTAGAGGGAGATGACGTTGTGAACTACATTGGTTCAGTTATAGCAGAGTCATTTAGGAAAGACGATAGGGTACTCGCCCCAAGTGAGGGAGCAACACAGAATAGCATAATAGAAAACAGCTTAGAATTGACCAATCTTAACTGGAAAAAGGCGGAAGCAAATGTTCCAAAATGCACGTCCGCGGGAATAGACGAAATTCCAATCAAGTTAATTAATGAACTTGGCCCAAGAAGCAAGGAAACGCTGATAAAAGCATTGGAGGCAGTCATAACAAATAAGCAAATTCCGCACAGTTGGAAACAGAGTAAAATGAATTTGATTTATAAAGGGAAAGGTGATAAGAAGAACATAAAATCTTTCCGACCAATTACGATAACATCACTTATATATAGGCTGGCGATGCAGGCGGTGAAATTAAAAATGAATTCATGGGTAGAAAGTACGTATTTGGGATCCCGTAGATATTTGCGTCTGTGCTTTTGCGATGATGAGTTTTGTTCAATGTGTGCAAAACTCTGTGACGTATAAGCTATAGGTCTTCACATCCGTACGGCTGGCGCATATCGCTTTAGCGTTTAACGACGACCTTTTACTGTTCGCCTTTAGACTGAGAGGGCCGTGTTTGATCGTACAATTACTGCGTGTGCGTTAATTTCATGTCGTGTCCGACACGTTCTGTGTAAGCACGCACCGTTGGACTCGCTGCATGTCTCGTACTTGCCTTTCTAAGTTCGGAGAAGGTACTTCACGAAGGAGTGCGCTGATACGGGGCCACATAAAGCTGCCACGTTTATGGCAAGCTTGGTGCCGTGCAGGGCTCTGCATGGCAGGAACTTCAGCAGACGGCCACACTAGCGGAGAATCCCGAATTTCGAACTGCCTCACTTGGCATTGGCGCCGCGCCGTTGGCATCTTCGACCGTCCAGAGGCTGCTGCGACCCTTTCGTTTATTACCCAAGTGTCGCCGACGCTGGCCACAAGCGAAACAAAAAGTGACTCATTTATAACCCACGACACGCATGCTTTCTCATTCCTGTGGATGTTGCGCACCGGTATTTTGGAGTTCGCCTTGTTCGCGCTTCTGCGTCTCGATCGCGAGCATGCCGTCTCATGCGAAACCCGCGTGCTTTAACTTTTTCAGATCTGTCCCTGTAGCCTTTTGAAACGCGATCGGAGGTGTATAAGACGTCTAACGCATCCCTTCCATTTTGTTATTCCCCCACCCCTCGTTCGCTAAGCTGTTCGGGTGCCACTTTCAACTGCGGAAAGCGTCTGCACAAGGTGTGTATACCGGGCGTCCCAGATAACTTGGGCCAAGATTTTTTAAAAGTACAAGAGCACAAGTGGAGTAGCACTGGATGACGTCGCCTCCGCGGATTGAGGCAGGGGTGCCCGTTATCCTCACTGCTGTTAATGATGCACATGGTGAGGATGGAGAGGGCGCTAGAAGGAAGTAATATCGGGTTTCATCTTTTCTAGAAAAACAGGCGGGTACATTAGTAGAGCAGCAACATCCAGGTTTATTTTATGCTGACGACATTGTGTTGCTAGCTAACAAGCAAAGTCGTTTGCAGCGTCTCGCTGATCTGTGGACAGGAAGGCGAGAATTTCGGTTTGAAATTTAGGGTTACAAAATCGGGTGTTATGGTGTTCAATGAAAGCGGTAAACAGACAGGGGCATTACAGGGCCAGGGAATACCTCGGGTAAAAGAGTATAAGTATCTTGGTATATGGACAAACGAAGGCAATAAATATATGGAAACAAAGGAATAGAACAGTAAAAGGGAAGAGAAATGCAGCCATAATGAAGCGCAGAGCGCCATGGGGATACCCTAGGTACGAGGTGCTCCGGGGTAAGCAGAAAGGTGTAATGGTTCCAGGACGTGCTTTTGGTAATGCGGTTGTTTGTTTGAAATGAGGCGTACAATCGGGACTCGATCGCAACCAAAGTTAAGTGGGACGCCTCGCAGTGGGCGCTCACGGGAAGACTACAAATGAAGCTGTGCAGGGTGATATGGGCTAGAGAAGTTTTGAAGGGAGGGAAGCGCACAGTAAATTTGATAATGAAGAACGACTGAGAAATATGGAAGAAAGTACATGGGCTGGGAGTGTTCAGGAATTTGTGCACGAAAACCATTGATTCACAGTGGAGGAAAAGAACTAGGAAGCTTGCCAGCAAGTGTGCGGCCTTTAGGGCGAGTAACACGGCAACAAAGAACGTTAAGCGGAAAGTCGGAGAGGCTTAATCTCATAGGTGGCCGCGGTGGAAAAACGACCTGCCATGAGTAACTACTTTAGAAATGACGAAATCAGGAAAGAAACCATTTATAACTCAATGGGAAGCTCATTAGTTTTCGAAGCGATATTAGGATGCCGTAGAACGCTGACCTATAAAGCTTCGACATAAGGAAGCATGTGCTTGCTGCGGTAAAGCTAGGGAAACGATGGCGCATGTTTTATTGGAATGTAAGGATATTTGCCAAGCGGTCGATTTAGGCACCACTGGACTCATTGAAGGTCTTGTGTCAAGCCAGAGCAGGGGGGAAAGTAAACATGTCCGCAATAGATTCGTAAGAGGCGATTGGAAGATTGATGGAAGAAAAGTAAGGGAAACAACAAAAAACGGAGACGTTCAAAGACAAAGTTCACAATAGGGGTCAAAAAAACTTGGTTATGGGAATTCATCGTGGTTTTTTTACCTAGTTGGGTCATTAGGCAGTATAGCAACAAGGACTTGGTGGCGCAACCCACCGCCCTGTTCCAAAGTGGACACTCCAAACTTCCATCCATTCTTCCGCGTTAGCGGTGGCGCTGGCCTGAGGGAAAGAAAAAAATTGTCATTGCGTATTGCATGATTTGAATGCGAAAGCATCGTTACCTGTCTACTTCGTTACGTTCATGATACGTGACGTCATTGTCACGTGTCCTTCACACCTCTATTTTGATCCGCATTAATTCATCTTGCTCTAATTTGCACAACCTTAATCCACTTTATTTCACCTTAATTCATGTTACTCCACCTTCAATCAACTTACCTTAGCTTTAATTTTATTTCCCTCTAGTTCGCCATGGGGTTTCGCAGTTCGAGCCGTAGCAGATCCATCGCCAGGGATGTGACGTCATCACTTCGTCACGTGGGTCACCCCATTGGATCTACTTAACACAGACGAGGGACTATAACGACGCCCTCTGCAAAATTTGTAAGCAAAAAGGTACGCTAGACCATATAGTATGGGAGTGTGCTGGCTCCCCAGGGGCCAAGGAAAACATTGACAGTAGAGAAGCCTGGGAGGCCTTGCTCCAGAGCGAGGCTGAAGACGACCAGCGTCGAGCAATCCGCCTGGCCGTTGAGGCCGTGAAGACTCACCGTCCTCAACGCGCGGGGACTGCTTCGTCCTCCCCTCCTACCTACGTGTAGGTTAAGAGGCGGGTACCCCAGCTCGGTGGAACAATAAAGTTTTCAATCAATCAATCGGCACCGTCGGATGTTAACGCCGCACGCTCGCCAGATTTTCCGCTTCACAGGACATATGCTCTCGCATTAAATAAATTAAAAAAAAAACTCTGTGCCCTTCCACTCTGTGAAGGATGCCCACCGACGCTGTGTATGTGGGCCCCTTAGAAC
This sequence comes from Dermacentor variabilis, assembly GCF_050947875.1. Lineage (NCBI taxonomy): Eukaryota > Metazoa > Arthropoda > Arachnida > Ixodida > Ixodidae > Dermacentor > Dermacentor variabilis. The sequence goes on from NW_027460346.1 coordinate 7,248,495, forward strand.
TGCACCTCCGCCGCGGGTCGACCCGGCATTGCCCTTTCTTCGGGATCGGGCCACGTATGGGGAGTTTTTTTCCTTGGCACTCCAACGACATGAAAATTCCCTTCGACAGTAGAGGTATACAGCTTCGTTGTAAAAGAAAACGAAACTACCTTCAGAGGCGTGCTGTCGTTCGCCGCAAGCGCTTCCCGGTAAATATTATGGGTGCATAAGCTGGCATTGGCGCAAAGCAACAACTCTAGCTTACGAAGCAGGGAGTGACATCACAATTTCTTATGTACAAACCCGCCTAGCAACTGCTTTCTTTTGTGTTCTGATATAGCGCTTTGCAAAAGCCACGGACAATTAGCCCGCCAGAAGAGCAGCGCGACTTGTTTCTGCTTTAAAGCCAATACGGGAAGGTGGGGAGGGGGGGGCAGTCAGAGGATGCTCACCCGAGTGCAGCTAGCGTCTTGCGTTGGCCTGAGTCTTTCCTCAAATGCCGAATTTCGCCCGGAACATGGCCAGTTTTCTCTGCAATCAACTTGACTGAGCCATACGAGGTGTTTGGGATCGGACCGCTGGTACGATCTGTTGGGAACTCGGCGCTGACGCCCGTGGTTGTACCTGGGTCGCAAGCCCCAAGGGTAGCGTTGGCCTGGCGGCCTGGGGTACAACTGGAAGCATCCGAAGGTCCCGGCAAAGCATGAGTCGACTGGTAACAACAAAACAACTTGTTTATTTTAACATCGCAAAGAGTTGGCGGTCAGGTTTGACCGAAGTAGAGAGACGGGAGAGCACTTCACTCAACAGAAGAAATCGGAGCCCTCCTTTTGGCGTCCGGGGGCAGCTGTTTTTATACTCTCGCAGTTGAGGGCAAGAAGGAACCCCTCAAAAGACGAGCACGTGAATGTACAATGGGCTAATGGTGACGCACACTGTCGTAGCGATGCCGTAGCACCATGTCGAGCACGATCTCGTAGCACCCTGTCGTGGCGCTGCCGGTCGGACACAATGACTGTAATGAGAGGATGGTCCCTGCTTTGGCATCGCCTGTTTCGGGCATAATGACTGGAACGAGATCCCTGCTTTGGCATCGCCTGTTTCGGGCACAATGACTGGAATGAGATCCCTGCTTTGGCATCGCCTGTTTCGGGCACAATGACTGGAATGCGATGATAATCCCTGCTTTCGCATCGCCTGGTTCTGGCACAATGACTGGAATGCGAGGATGATCCCTAGGCGGTCGCATCGCCGCAGTCGCGCCTGGAAACACCTGGCGATGAGTGTTGCGGCGACGACGATCGGGCCAAAATGTCTGCCGCCCCGCCGCAGTCGCGCCGGCAAAACCACGTGTCGCAGGCGAAACGCAACAGACCGCCCCGCCGGGGGAAGGAGATCCCGATGGACAGGGGACTGCATCCGCTGTCCGGAGGGATGTCGCTCGATGATGCTCATAACCGAAGTCGGGCGTCCCTCGACGTTTCTTGAGCGCAGCGCACAGAGAAGGCCTCGTTCTCTTGTTCAGGTTCGCACGGGACACTGCAAAGTGACTTCGGGAGAGTTCACATTTTTGTTCTCGTTCCCGGCAAGCGTTAGAACTACGCTGAAACTCAACCGCTCAGTCAGCAAGCACGGCACAACCCTCACTAAGCCCTGCCAGGCTCTTTCCCCATTTTATACCACTGCCTAGTTCCTTACAGTAGTCTAGCATCACTCAGAACGCGTCCACAAATTGAAAAATTGCACTAGAAAGCATATCATCACTTTGAAACACTAAACAAAAGCAATATGTTAAAAAAAATCCTGCCTCAGGAAGAAAACATCAGTAACAAACAATTTTGAGGCTGATTCCTACGTTAGGGGCTTCGACTTAAGCCATCGGCGTTACCGTTGAGACTCCCCTTTTTGTAACGCACCTCAAAGGAATATTGTTGTAAAGCGAGGCTCCAGCGCAGGAGGCGGCCATTTTTGGGAGAGATGGTCTGCAGCCATTGGAGAGGGCAGTGATCCGTCTCAATGATAAACCTCGAGCCGGCTAGATAGCATGACAATTTCTGAACGGCCCACACGAGACACGCACACTCTTTCTCGGTGGCGCTATACGCCTGCTCACGACTGGTCAGCTTACGACTAGCATACAGGACGGGGTGTTCTACTTCTCCATTTTCCCGTTGGCACAGTACAACGCCCATGCCTCGCTCACTAGCATCGCACTGAACAATGAACCCTTTTGTATAGTCTGGCGATCGTAGCACAGGCTGGCTTGTTAGGGCACTCTTTAGGGCGCTAAAAGCTCTTTCCTTGGTCTCGTCCCAGACGACTGTTTGAGGCTCTGTCTTTCTTAGAGCATCCGTCAGGGGAGCCGCGATATCAGAGTACCTAGGGATGTACCTCTGATAGTAGCCGGCGACACCTAAGAACGACCGAATATCGGTCTTTGTGCGCGGTTGCGGAAAGTCTCGCACAGCGGCCACTTTTATTTCAGAGGGGCGGCGACGACCCTGACCAATCACGTGACCGAGGTAGACAACCTCGGCCTGTGCTAACTGGCACTTAGGAGCCTTTACTGTCAAGCCTGCTTCGCGCAGGCGGGTTAGCACTGCCCGCAAGTGTGTCATATGCTCAGACCAGGATGCGGAGAATATCGCTACGTCGTCTAGATACGGTAAAGCGAATTCTTGCTGTCCCCGCAACACTTTATCCATGAGACTTGAAAAACAGTATGGCGCGTTCTTCAAACCAAAACTCAACACTTTAGGACGGAATGTTCCCATTGGTGAAATGAACGCCGCATACCTACTAGCCTCTTCTGTAAGTGGAACCTGCCAATAACCCCTGACAAGATCTAGGGTGGAAATAAACTGAGCGCTACTAACTTTCTCAAGGCGCTCCTCGATGTTAGGGATCGGATAAATTTGATCCTTAGTGATGGAATTAAGCCTGCGGTAGTCGACGCAAGGACGAGGTTCCTTGCCCGGTACCTCAACTAAAATCAAAGGGGAGGTATAATCACTCTCACCTGCCTCAATAACACCGAGCTGTAGCATTTTCTTTACCTCAGCCTTCATAATATCGCTCTGGCGGGGTGACACCCGATACGCCTTGGATCGTACTGGCTCTGTGGAGGTAAGTTCTATATCATGAGTAAGTACAGAAGTCCTACCAGGCCTCTCAGAGAACAGACCTTGAAACTCTTGTAATAGCTGGTGTAGTTCGGTTTTCTGCTCAGGCGACAGCGGTGCTTTACTGATAAGGTCACTAATGACTTGACCGGTGTCTTCCCTGTTCGTCACTGAGCCTAGTCCCGGAAGCTCGACCGGAAGCTCTTCAGGAACGTTTACCATCATGCACACCACTGCTTCCCTTTGTCTATAAGGTTTGAGCAGATTACAGTGGTAAACTTGCTGTGCTTTCCGCTTTCCTGGCAGACTTACCACGTAGTTAACGTCCGACAGTTTCTGAACAATTCGTGCTGGGCCCTCCCACTGCACGTCTAGTTTGTTGTTTAGCGATGTGCGCAATATCATGACCTCATCGCCAACCTCAAAACGACGGGCCCTGGCTGTCCGATCATAATAAACCTTGGCCCTCTGCTGGGCCTTTGCCATTGCTTCACCTGACAACTCCTGTGCCCTTCTTAAGCGTTCGAGGAGCTTAAGCACGTACTCCACCACGACTGGGTCGTCGCCCCTACCTTCCCACGATTCTCGAAGCATGCGAAGCGGAGATCGAAGCGAGCGACCGTACACCAGTTCAGCTGGCGAAAACCCCGTAGCCGCATGCGGCGCGGTCCTTAAAGCAAACATCACCCCAGGCAGACACAGCTCCCAGTCAGTTTGATGTTCAAAACACAAGGCTCTCAACACGCGCTTCATGACGGAGTGGAGCTTCTCAACGGAATTCGACTGTGGGTGGTACACTGAGCTGTGTAACAGCTTTACCCCACACCTTTCGAGAAAAGTTGTCGTCAAAGCGCTAGTAAACACTGTGCCCTGATCTGATTGGATTTCCGCAGGAAAACCAACTCGCGCAAATATGGACAGTAGTGCATTAACTATCTCAACTGAGCTGAGTTCTTTAAGCGGCACTGCTTCAGGGAACTTTGTCGCTGGGCAGATCACAGTCAAAATGTGTCTGTACCCCGTGGCTGTTACCGGCAGAGGTCCCACTGTATCAATAACGAGCCGTCTAAAAGGCTCCGTAATGATAGGTACCAATTTCAACGGCGCCCTTGATTTGTCCCCTGGTTTGCCCACCCGCTGACAAGTGTCACATGTCCTCACGAAATGGTCTGCGTCTTGAAAACACCCTGGCCAATAGTACTCCTGCAAGAGACGGTCCTTAGTTTTCTTAACTCCTAGGTGTCCGGACCACGAACCCCCATGCGACAAGCGCAACAGATCCTGACGATAGCATTGAGGCACGATCAGCTGATCGAACTCCACTCCTCTTCGGTCTAGATACTTCCGGTACAGGACTCCACCTCTTTCCACAAAACGCGCAGTTTTCCTGGCGATACCTTCTTTGACATTGCAGCGCACGTTTTCCAGGCTGCCATCCTTTTTTTGCTCGGCTATCAAAGCCGACCGGCTGACTTTTAGCAACCTATCAAGTCCGTCTGACGTAGGCGCGATGAGCAAATCAGTAGATAGCTCTTCTAACTTTCCCGCGTCGGGCGTTTCCTCTCCAGTATCCTGCGCCTTTAACGTTACAGACTCAAGTTTATTCAGTTCGGGCGTGCTCTGAATATCAGCTTGCTGCGCCTCTGACCCTTTTTCGTTGTTTGATAACGTCGGCCCCGCAACTACCGCCTTTGCAGCGAGCTCCCGAACCTTCGATCTGGTCAAGGCCTGAACACTAGCTTCACCAAACAAAAGCCCCTTCTCGCGCAGGAGGTGATCGGACCTGTTTGAAAATAGGTACGGGTACTGGGGTGGCAGCATAGATGACACTGCCGCCTCTGTCTCAAGCGCTCCGAAAGGTCCTTCAATAAGCACTTTTGCTACCGGCAGACACACGCTATGAGCTTCCACGGCTTGCTTGATCCACGCGCACTCGCCCGTGAACATATGGGGTTCTACATAAGACGGGTGAACTACATCCATTGTAGCTGCGGAATCGCGAAGCACTCGGCACTCTTTCCCGTTCACGAGGAGGTCTCGCATGTAAGGCTCGAGAAGCTTCATGTTCTCGTCAGTGCTGCCTATTGAAAAAAACACAACTTTTGGTGTTGTTTCCGGACACTGCGCCGAAAAGTGACCCGGCTTCTGGCACGTATAACAAACGCCCGCTCGCCTCATCTCGAACCGCTTTCTGCGTTTGGCTGCCGCCGTCTCTTTACGTTTGGTCGGACTGCTTTCACTCGCATCTTCACTACGCGTGTCCCCCTTTGCTCTCATGGGTGTGAACTTCGGCCTCTCAAACTTCGAGCCAAATTCACCCTTTTGACCGTCCTTAGCTCCGCGAGCCCGACGCGTCACAAACTCCTCGGCTAGCTCCGCGGCTTTAGCCACCGTACTCACGTCTGGCCTATCCAAGACCCAGTATCGCACGTTCTCCGGTAACCGACTATAAAACTGTTCTAGCCCGAAACACTGCAGAACTTTATCGTGGTCACCAAACGCTTTCTCTTCTTTGAGCCACTCCTGCATGTTCGACATAAGCCTATACGCAAACTCTGTATATGACTCACTTCTGCCTTTCTCATTTTCCCGAAACTTCCGACGGAACGCCTCCGCAGATAGCCGGTACTTTTTTAGAAGACTCGATTTCACTGTGTCGAAATCCTCTGCCTCCTCTCTATCCAAGCGAGCGACTACGTCGGCCGCCTCGCCGGGTAACAAAGTGAGCAAGCGCTGTGGCCACGTTTCCCGAGAGAACCCCTGCTTCTCGCACGTTCGCTCAAAGTTAACCAGGAACAAACCAATGTCCTCTCCAAGCTTAAACGGCCGCATCAGGTCCGTCATTTTGAACAATACGCGTTCTCCTGCACCGTGTGCCTGACTTCCATTACGAGCGCGTTCCATCTCTACCTCGAGACGCTTCATTTCCAAAGCGTGTTCGCGCTCTTCTTTTTTCTCTTGTTGCTCTCGCTCTTTCTGTTCTTTACGTTCACGCTCTTCTTTTTCTTTCTGTTCTTTAAGTTCGCGCTCCTGTCTCTCTTTTTGCTCTTTAAGTTCGCGCTCCTGTCTTTTTGACCTCTCCTCAATAGTCTCAAGGCATTCCGACAGCTCGTCATCCTCAGCCTCTAACTCAAGAATAGCCTTTAGCAGTTCAGGTTTTCTTAGTTTGTCTGAGACATCCAGACCCAACTCTCTTGCAAGCTCCAACAATTTCGGTTTGCGCAACGACTTCAAATCCATGGCTGCTCTGAATGCTGCTTTCTCTACTGCTTACTATTGTCTTGCCGCAAACTAACCCGGCAGCAACGACAACCACAATTACCAGCTCTGTTTCTGACACTAACAAAAAGCCTGGCAAAGCTCAGAAGAAGAAAGTCCCGCACTCACCAAACCTCGCAGGCAGGAATTCCGCGCAGTCGTTCCGCTGCAGGCAACCAGTCATCACACAGGGCTCGTTGCACTGCTCCCGGATTGTCGTTGAGCTGCTCAGCATACAGTCAACTGCATCTCTTCGCTGCTGGCCTCCGTTGTCGCGATCTCACCGCTGGCAGACAGTTGTTTGAAGTCGGAGGCGATCTCACCGCTGCCAACCAGATGTTTCGGATCGCGACACTGGAGCGATCGGATGGGAACTCGGCGCTGACGCCCGTGGTTGTACCTGGGTCGCAAGCCCCAAGGGTAGCGTTGGCCTGGCGGCCTGGGGTACAACTGGAAGCATCCGAAGGTCCCGGCAAAGCATGAGTCGACTGGTAACAACAAAACAACTTGTTTATTTTAACATCGCAAAGAGTTGGCGGTCAGGTTTGACCGAAGTAGAGAGACGGGAGAGCACTTCACTCAACAGAAGAAATCGGAGCCCTCCTTTTGGCGTCCGGGGGCAGCTGTTTTTATACTCTCGCAGTTGAGGGCAAGAAGGAACCCCTCAAAAGACGAGCACGTGAATGTACAATGGGCTAATGGTGACGCACACTGTCGTAGCGATGCCGTAGCACCATGTCGAGCACGATCTCGTAGCACCCTGTCGTGGCGCTGCCGGTCGGACACAATGACTGTAATGAGGGGATGGTCCCTGCTTTGGCATCGCCTGTTTCGGGCATAATGACTGGAACGAGATCCCTGCTTTGGCATCGCCTGTTTCGGGCACAATGACTGGAATGAGATCCCTGCTTTGGCATCGCCTGTTTCGGGCACAATGACTGGAATGCGATGATAATCCCTGCTTTCGCATCGCCTGGTTCTGGCACAATGACTGGAATGCGAGGATGATCCCTAGGCGGTCGCATCGCCGCAGTCGCGCCTGGAAACACCTGGCGATGAGTGTTGCGGCGACGACGATCGGGCCAAAATGTCTGCCGCCCCGCCGCAGTCGCGCCGGCAAAACCACGTGTCGCAGGCGAAACGCAACAGAGGTTTCTGTAGCTGCGGCTTGTAAGAGTTCGGGTCGGGCATAAGAGGTAGCTGGCCCATGCCGTCGTCCGACTCACCCACGCTAAGGACGTTGTTGAAGAGAAGAACCTGTTATTATCGAGAACTAGGGGCGCGGGATTTATTTAGAATATCTACATAAAGGGTGGAGAGCGTTACATTTCATCAGTCTAGCATGACTGAAAACGCACACCGAAGAGCCAAAAACGGCTGCTTAAACCTTCTTTCCTCTGTGCCGTCCAACCTTTGTCGAATCGGAGCGTTCAGTCGTCGAAGGATCCGCCTTCGAGTGCGAGGGCTCACTTCCGCACTTGTTTCACTAAAAACACCGAACGGAGTGGGGCCTCGTGGACAGGGGTTATCACGCTTGACTCAAGCTGGCGCGTATGTCCAAACGACCGGAGTCCGAGGGGGAGCGCCGTAGGACTCCCTTTTCCGGGAGTCTTCCTCCTCCAATTGGTCCGTGAAGGCGACAGCGAACCAGCTAACAATACTCGGTCTGCCAAACGTGTCTAGCCTTACTGGCGTCGTAGAGCTGTCCGAAGAGGGCGTATTGTTGGCTTCACGAAACTCTTCGTCGCGGCGGGGCCGGAGAGGGCAGTGGGTCACCACCCCCACCGGCCGACCTTAACAGGCTCGTTTGCTTTTCTTGGCTATCACACGCCTGCTCGTCGCCCACTCGAGCCCCCGAAGGCGGATTGGGGACCCTCGAGAGTTTAAGTTATTTGGGTTGACGCGAACACAATGTCCCAAGGCTGCCTTGCGCATGTTGAGTTGGGGCTCGCTGTCTTCTTGGGGCCGCAATTCTAAAGCTCCAATTCTACCACAGCTTCGCTTGCCAACCACTTTCACTGCAGCGTGGATAGCCGAATTTTCGCATATTTTGTGCGATTTCGTTTTTATCGGCAAAGACAACCAGACAAGTTTTAGCAAGCAGGCAATGCATGCATCCGCGGTTATCTGATGCGCTCTACAATTTTAGAATTGACATGTTAGATTCCAGCAATAATGAGAGTAGACCAGATAATTAAAAACAACATTCAGTGACTAAAACAATACTGTTCAGTACGCACGACTACTGCTAATATGCAGTCGGTTCGATTTCTTTAGCGCTTATGGTTTAAAAAAAAATTTGGTCCAAGTTATCTGCGACACCCGGTATATGCTGGTTCCATTGAATTTTGAGGTATTATATGCCAAAACCACGACCTAATTATGAGGAACGCTTTAGTGGTGGGACTCCAGATCAATTTTGACTATCAGGGGAGGGGATCTTTAACGTGCCCCCAATGCACGGGGCAAAGACGGGACAGGCTGGTACAATCATAAATCGGGTACAATCGCAATTCGCATGATTGCACCTGTAACACGGCAGCCGTTGTGATAATGCCGCTCTTTGCGTCAGTGTTCTGGACAGTATTGACGGAAGCTATAATTTTCCGTTATGTTACTGTACTTGCGGTTATCTATTTTTGCTGTTAACCTAATTTTTATAGACTTGTATTTGACCCCCCGCCTCTTACACAATGCTTCTGTTGCGGCCTGCAAGCTGTATGTAAATACAATACTTGTTTTCACTCAGTCCATCTGTTCACCGCTTGTCTGCAGACGAGGAAGTCGACATGGAGGAGCTCCTCGAGTTCTCCTTCGACCAGATCGACAAGCTCGCAGAACGCAGGGGAAAGACGATCGCCACCACCGAGAAGTTGCGTCTTTGGGAGTATGTGCAGCAGATGAGGGTACGTGCGCATAAGTATCGTGTACTCGATAGTCGATCACCATTGAGGATGAATATCGAAGATGCGAACTGCATTTATAATCATTGGGCGTCGCTATCTATAGTTTACTCTCTAAAATTAAGTTTACCCGTTTTGGGGCTTGTCTTGTCCCACGACGATAATCATCTGCCTTGCTTGCGTTTCCTCTCTTGGAAACTCGGCGCTCGCTACCTTCCTGTAGAGAATGCTGTGTAAAGCCGATAACGCGCAAGCCGTTCGTGACTAGGCAGTACCGGGCTCGCAGCGTTAAAGAAAGGAAATGTGGGGAAGACAGGTGATGATTGTTGTTTGGGGGAAAATGCAACCCAAACGGTATAAACTTCTGCTGGTGTACAGCTATGTGTGATGGCTTCCATTTCATCATCAACCTGGTTCAAATACGATTGCTTTACAGGTGGTATATATCCGTGAAGTCTCATTCAAAGTGCAGAATGTCTGCCGGGTATTTTAACGATGACGCATGGAATCGGTGCGTTGGTGAAAATGTTCTGGCACACCTTTTCGTCTATTGTTTCATATAAAGGTGGTCGATGGTGGCTCCGTGCAGCTTTCATGAGCTACTTCGAGTGTCAATTCCATCAGCTGGTGTGGTAAGTTCTCGCTCAGCGTAATACTAATTACCTTTGATTTCTTTCTTTGTTTTCGCATCCACGTAACCACAAGGGCGCTTTATGATAAGTATGACCGTTCCTCACGAATAAGTGATTCTTCAGGATATTTCGAAAACAATAATCGACGATGATGCTGTTCACGAGCACCGGTGCTGCTCTTAACGAGTGATGTGCCCTTGTGAGCAAATGTCTGCAGACAACGTAATTGTTTATTTCTGGCTCGTCCGTGTAACCAGCCGTCGGGTACTTGTATACCACATTGGGCCGAACACTCGCACTTGCATTGTATAGCACTCGACTGCCTGCTGCATTTTTGCGCTGCGCAATCATTTTTTTTCTTGTTCGTAGTATCCTTGGCTTTCCTACATTTACTCGAGTTTCTAGGTATTGTTTATGCAGACTTATTCCCTTCGCGCTTGTATTTTGTTGAGATTCGATAGTGGAATTGGTCCGTTGCTGTCAGCTCATTGCCATGAGCTCTTCCTTCAGTTAGCTTTCAGCAATCGGCTGTCTACAAAAGCGACTGATCTCTCAGCGATTCCGTTCTGTAGCTCTACACTTCCGGGAGAACGAGGGAAGGAGTTCGGAAGGCGGTAAACAACCCTTTGTCAACCTTGATCAGCCTACTCCATTGCCACCAACGCTATACCAAGTACGAGTTTCGCGCTCTGCTGTATTCTCAAAAGCGTGCTCAATATTTAGGTATTTTGTGGCTTCGGTATTTAAAGTAGCATAGACGCATTGGGCTTTTTTAAAAAACTTAGCTCATAGCCTGTCTACTCTCTGAATGCGTTCGCTTTCTTCAGGGCACTTAATCTAGCAGCGCGTTAGTCTACAATTTACAAGGTGTTTCGGATAACTTTTACTTCCTTTTGCCACCGCAACACACATTTTAATATTGCTCAAGTTTGTATAGTTTGTTATTTCTTACGTACAATCTTTTCAACTTAAAGAATTCAGCGATTGATTTGAAGACGTCCTTCAATTCTCGAGATACAAAGTGTTCGTACTCGTATCCAGCCTTGCAAAAAGCTAAAGCTGGTGATTTTCGAGGCGCTAATTAGGCAAGTTAGGCTTAAAAGTGCAACTGGCGTGCTCCTGGTAGTCGTCCATGTGTCATAGTTTTCGTCTTGACGCGCCACGGAAACATGAGCGAGCTATCTGAGCAGCCGCGGTCTTCCTTGTCGGACACGTTGAATGCACTCGCTTCCTGTTACTGAAGGTAATTGCTATATGGTTAGGCTCACTAGAAGTGTACAGGCACTATGATTGTAGTCTAGATTTTTTTAAAATATCGCCGAAAAAAGAAACCTACTGATAAAAGTTCACAGTATTGGAGTAAATAGCCTATTTCATAACTTTTGTAACTTCAATTGTATCTTCTGAAACACCCTCTGCATCTACGATAACACGTGGCAACTACAATGTGACGGCTTATTTTCATTATTCCCAGTCGCGAGCACAGTGGACGCTTTTTTTTTCCTGCACCTTCACAGCGCGAGCAGCCTTACTGGGTAACCAAGGAGTCTGTGCCCTGGGACGAAATTCAGGCCAAGTATTCACTTCCCAGTCGGTCTCTGTCGTCCGGCTCCTTCCATTCTCCCCTGGAGCTCTCGGGGACTGGACTTGCCACGCCCCCACCTTTGCTCTAGTCCCTGAGGAAACCCCTGCCACCAACTTGTTCTCGTGCTACAGCCGCCAATGAGGCGAGTCTTTGCATCAAATTTATCTGCACTAAAAGCTCACAGCGGAATGCACCTGCAGGCCGGTAACTTTAGTTGGCTCCTTCACTACGCAATTATCCCTACTTTTTGTCAGTGAATTACGCAATACCTCTTGCGCCTGGACTTTTTTTTTCTTTCCCGTTAATTTCCCTCTTCAACATTGCAGACATGCTCAATGAGGCTCGCTGGTCGAAAAGAAAGATGCTTTTAGAAATTATAACAAATATCGAGGATCCCACGCGTCTGTTCAGATCGGTGAATTGGCGAACGATATTTCATGTTTATTGAAATGCAATTACTTCTGTGTAGCTCACCGTCCTTCACTCAATGCACGTTGTGGTCCCATTTCATTCACTTCTACTTTTCTATGCACCAAGGTGCTTTCTTTGCCGACTTCACCTGTTGCGTACAGTTCTACTCGTGTATTCGGCCACCTGTTCACCCATAGTCACCTACATACGCCGATATGATTCAATAATGCTCCCATGCCCATTTGAACATGCCAACTTGCATAAACCCAGTCGCCGAAGTTGCTGTATTCTCGGCAAGGCATCACGCAGCACAAAATTAAATGAAGCTTCACTATCAATAGTTTAGCTTCAAAAGTACTGTAACAATGGGAAGGGTGAACAGGGTTTTGCCGGGCCGATTTGTGAACAGAAACCGTAATAAAGGTCGCTCCTAATTAGAGAATACGTTTTTATCGCGGTCTCTCTCTCCATATTACGGGTACTTATTTTCACCGCACTTTATGACTAGTAGTTAACTACGGATGCACGCAGCCCGCTTGTATGTGCATCCTACGTCAATGAAAAAGCCTGGGAGCCTTCAGCGTTTGCTGTTATCTAGGCCGGTGCGGTGCGCTGGCGGGAAAGGTGGGCCTTTCCGGACGAAGCGGTGATGCGGCGAATACTTGGGCAGAATTATGCGTCCTTGGTGGCGCTTGTGTATCGTCGAACCGTTTCAGGACGTCCTGACCAGCAACTGACAGTCGATGGTCGCATAGGCCTACGCATACATAAAACAAAGTTCACTGATGATTACGAAACTTAATAACGCGAAATTTGAGCGCCGCTGTATACGTGTTCATTTCGCGATATAATGGCTGGCACTGACAAGGTCCCATGCGGCACGTTGAACACGGAGCGAGGTGTGGTGTGACTGCCTCGCTAGTCATGACGCGTGGGTGCGATTCACAGGATCCGCCGCTCATGCAACGCTTTGTTTCTCTGCAGACGACGCAGGCTACTCTGGCGCCATCTCATAGCCATCGTCGCCGCAAAACCCGCCTGCGCGCCACTACGCTTTTCTCACGCTATCTCCATATCATCCTCGTCCGTTTTCTTCCTTGTGCTTCCGCTGCATCCTCCTCCTGCGCTTTCCTCCTCGCACTCTTTTCGGTATGCTCGTCTTTCGTCTCGCGCTGTGCTCGTTCGGTCGGTTAGATGCTGCGACAGCTTCCTAATATATTCCAGAATACCAGGGTTTATTGGGAGTTACCTTGCTTTAGTTTATGCCGCTCCTTTCATTATATTTCGGATGGTATACACATGCTAGTTGCAAAAAAATGCCCATGCCTACACACAGCGAGTCCGTCTTATACGGTGCTCTTTCATACCTATTCCAGATGAGAACTCATTCTTACTCTAATATTACTTGTACTCACTTCTCTGGGACTTCCAGGGTTCTTGAAATGTACTCACGATGATGTTGTAAAGCTGAAACAGCACTACAGAGCCCTAATTAAGTTGGCTGTGTCTTTTAGTGACACGGTGAGCCCCTGTAGTTTTTACTTTCCTATTTAATTCCTCCTAATATTTCGTGTCTTCAGCTAACGGCAACTTTCTCTCTTGCTAGAACTCGTCGCAGCCCTCGAACCAGCAGAAATGCGATCCCAACGAACGCTTCACACTGTCCGAGCAGTGGGACGCTGGTTCACCGCACCGGGGTCATGTTTCAGCAACGGGTTTCAAGAAAAAGCACGGCTGGCAACGACTCCTGGGGAAGGTTTTTCATCGGAAACATATGGATCCTTCGAAAGACGACGGCAGTGGCGATTTCGCCTCCTTCTTGGCGGGTGTCGCCAACTCCTCTAGCCCTTGTTCGGTGGTATGGTTGAGCGCTGTTGAGCTCACATATTTCTTTCATTTTCATCTGACCCTTCCCAACTGTGCAGGGTAACCAACTAAAAATACCTCTGGTTAACCTGCCGGCCTTTCCACATATTCTATCTCTCGTAATTTGTCGTACCGTCTTAATTTATGTGGTCTAACAACTCCCCAACGTCGAAAACGCGAACTAGTGTACTTCATAACTTCGTGCACATTCTTGAAATTGCAGTGGAATTTTCTTTACCGCCAATCTCTTTTCTGTTACGCTCTTCCTGATAGCCATTGCGCACATAACGAATCAACTTATAGGTTGATGTACATGTTTTTGATTTCCTGCATATCTCTATTGCAACATTCCGCATGATCCCTTATTATCGAGTTAGACATTGTATAACTGAAGACAATGACGAGATGGAATTTGTCCGCAAATGTGGCGTATCAGTTATTACTTTTCTTGAACTACTAAGCTTTTACCTTGAATCCACCTTTGTACTGTGTAATGTTATGTACAGACAAAAGTCCGGTATATGTATAGGCTCAAAGTTAGCCCCGGTACTTAGCACGATTTGTTTAGATAGCATTGACAAAGCGATTGATGCAAACCTCAAAGGCCTTGCGGTAAAAGTGTTCCGTTTTGTAGACGTTTTTTTGGATATAGTCGAACATGGTGTTTTGGACATGAGAGTAAAGGAGATCTTAAAAGTGTTCAAGGACAACAGCCAAGGACTGCATTTCACTGTTGAGTTACCAAAGAATGGCAAGCGCCAGTATTTAGATTTGGCGTTAACTACCACACCGGACCACGTTTGCTGGTCATACACTTCACGATCAGTAAAACCCTTGCTTAGCTACGATTCGGGACACTCAAAAGTCTTAAAATGCGGCATAGCTTTCACGTGCCTGCGGGCGGCCTTAACCAAGTCTTGCCCGGAAAAAATAAAAGAAACATTCAGCCAACAAGTTATCAGACTAAAGAATGCTGGATATGAAAAAGATGTACTGTGTACATCAGCCTATAAGTTGATTCGTTATGTGCGCAATGGCTATCAGAAAGAGCGTAACAGAAGAGATTGACGGCAAAAAAATTGTGTCAATACCATATGCACGCAGAATTACGCATAACTTAAAAAACGCAGGTGGCAGATATGGTCTACGAGTACTTTTTTCAGCGCTTAACAAACTGTGAAAAATAAGTGCCGGACTGGATCGTAGTTTCAACAAAAGCAAAAGTAAACGGTTCTAAGTGCACGGTCAAGCATAAGGAAAAATGTGTCGAGTGCAGGTCGTCCGTTGTCTGTTTGCTCATGTCGTGCGGAAAAGCATACATCGGTCAAACGGGTCGGTGTGTAAACACGACTTTTTCAACACAAAAAATCACTGGGGGGAACACTCATTCCCACATTAAAGGGCACTGCTCACAACATGGGTGCTGGCCGCTTTACAATGACACTAGTTTTATCGCACCATAAGGATCAGCTGACCAGGGAAATAATCGAATCCTTTCACATTCACAAGAGGGGAAAGGGTTGTAATTTAAAGGAAAAGCATTATGTAAAAAAATGTTTAAGGGTGCAGCAAATACGATAGGATAGCACACCATGATAGATAGGTGCCTTATCTTTGACGCCCGAGTATGCGCGGACAAATGATTTTGTTAAAAATGCCTTTAATCTTGCCTTTGATTTTCTTTGACGCCTGAGGGTGCGCAGGTATATGCATATGAAGTATGTGTTCTGAAACAAAATAGTTGAGAGTGTCGTCTTGTGCGTCTTCACTGTGTCCGTGTCAGTGCGCTGCTTCACCAGCAAGGTATGATGATCAGCAGCGACATCACACGTTCACTGCAGGTCTCCAACACGCCCACGAGACCTTCTTTCCGGTCTTCAAAGTGATTCGGTGGCCACTCGTCAACAAAATTGATCGCGAGTGAAGAGTGTCCACCGTCGTATGGATGCAGGTGAAATAACTGTCTGCTAAAGGAAGCAATCGTTGAGAACGGCCCCGGTACTCATGCCTTCGGCATGTTCGTAACCTCGTGCAGCGCCGCAAATCGCGCTGTCGCCGTTTCGGTCGCTTTAAGTAATCTTTTCTTTTTTTTTACGACTTCTCAGAAATGCGGTTTGATAATTAATGCCATGCGAATTCTGCCCTTGTCTTCTCAGAGCCATGAAGAGCGATTACCGTCTCCACTCAAGGGACCTGAGAAGAAACGCCCGACAGGATTCCTCCGACGGTCTCTGCGCAGGGTAGCCACGGCTACGCGGAAACGTGATTCGCGTGACGTTGTCAAGACCGATATTTAGAGCATGATGTAAATATTTTATTTCAGTTTATTTTAGTTCTGACGAATTTATCGCTTCCTCTGCGCGAATAAGTAATTAATTCCCGGCTATGTATAATGCCATGTCTTTATTTCAACGCTATAGAGATCTTCGTGAAATCTGGGAAGAAAAAAAGCCGGTCCAACAACAAATACCAGCTGATAATTGGATAGCGGAAGTGGAAGCCAGCGGATGATCGGCGAGAACACGAGTGTTTGGGTAGGGGTTTATGACAACCGGAAACATTGAATCTAGTACGGAGCGTTATATAATTGACCGTTGTTTAGGTGACAAGTTCATTATCCAATCGCTGTTGGGTATCTGCAAAATATAACTATGCTAAGGCACCATTATATTCAGTGTCATTTTTAATTGGGGCTGCGTTCCTGTTTTTGTGGTATGCGCGCAGTCGCCGCATCGTCCGAGTCATGTAATCTCGGATAGCGGTGGTGTATTGTTTTGTTGCAGTCTGGTGGTTACCTGCAATAGTTCTTTTCTTTCTGCAGAATATTATTTGCAGTAGTAGGCATCAGGCACATGGCAATATCTCCTATTATATGATTAACAAAATTATCTTATCCGTGACGTCAACGTTTTCTTTATTTTTTGCGGCATCAATACCGGTGAGCGCTTACGGCGTAATCGTCGCTCCTGAGCCTAGCAACAGTTCGGAAATAAGCGTGTCCCAATTCGCGGTTATGTACAGCGTTGTATATTGAAGCTCCGGGCGAAAGTGCATGGAGGCTGATGCCAAATTGGGGCTAGGGTTTACTCCTTTCATATATTTATATGCACGCCTTGAGTGTTCAGTAGCTTCAATTGTGCGAGTTCTTACTGTAGTTTTTTTTTTTTGTTGTTGTTGTTGTTGGTAAGCCAAGGAATTCGTCGGAAATTACTGACGTTTGATATCGAAAAGAAAGGTAATGTTTTTGGCACTGTCCTCGCACATTGCTGACATGGGTCAGCACTTGTTTATAAGGATTGTTAATGTTTCTCTTGATACAAGTGCATGAAATTTTTAGAGCCTTGTAAACTGTCTGAATGAGAAGCAAACATCTATATACAGGAGTGCTTAACGGTTTAACATTACATCACCTTAAATGGCGTGCAACACGACATTTGATCGCTCAGGCTTTCCTATGGCGACAATGATGGTACGAAATTAGGAGCGTCGTGGTCAATTCGAGTAATACTTAATTTCCAAATCGCGGCATGCACCATTGCCTGCAGTACCCGATCGCGCTCTTACCACTGCCTTGGAGCGTCAAAGAAGCGGATAGTCAACAGCCAACTCCGAAACACCCGTTTGTATGAGCTTACAGAGTTCGAGTATATGCTGAAGGGATTAGTTTTTTTTTTTTTTCCCGCATTCAAAGTTGCTGCTCCCGCGCACTACGTTCCGCTCGTTTGCGGGCGAGCGGCGATGATGCAGACGTGCAGTCTCGGAGGGCATGCAAAACCACGCAGTAATTTATACTAAAGTTGTACCAAGTTATACAGCACCTAATGAAACGCGATGCTTGCACATCGCTTATTGATCGGTTCAGTACCGCGAGTCATAGATGGCGCCAACAAACAGTCATTATTGCTCTTGCTATAGATTCTTTAAATAAGGCCCGTGGATTTCCGTAACTGAGACAATGGTAGTTGGGAGGTGTGTGTGCAGGTCGTGGGATGATCGGACACGACTTACTAGGGAAAATTACGGAGCATAGTTCCCTGCTTCACGCCAGCAGATAAATGTAAGCGCAACGCAAACTTGGAACTCTCTCGACCGGCAAAATCTGGCTTTGTCGTAGCAGCAACAGTGTGCCGCGTCACGCCGCCAGCATCTCGGTAAATGTTGGTAACAGCGAAAAAAAAAATTGGAGGACGCTTAAGCTTCGCCTTCAAGAGTGGAACGCGACAGCGTTCCCGTCTACCCGCCAAGGGGTATTGGGCTACGGCGCAGCGACTACGCGCGCCGCATCGGACGCGGTGAGCGTCGAGCAACGCAGCGTTCGGCGCGACAACGAAATGAGCGCCTGAGCAAGCGACGCACGCCTGAGCCTTAGAAACAGCTCGTTTCTAAGGCAGCACCGCGTTCACTAGAGGCGCTTTTGTACCGCTTTGAAGCATCGAACTCGTGGCTCAGTGGTAACGTCTCCGTCTCGCACTCCGGAGACCCTGGTTCGATTCCCACCTAGCCCATCTTGGAAGTTGCTTTTTATTTATGAAGTGCCTGCCGTGATTTATCGCTCACGGCCAACGCCGCGGACGCCGACGCCGACACCGACGCCGACGACACCGGCTTTTCTGCGACACGAGCTCCTTAACGCTATCGCGTTAAAAATTCGGAGCGCTGTACTGCCAGCGCAGTTTTGCGGCGAAGATTGAAGTGCCGGACCGCCCAGCTTCCCGAACTATAATTTGGCCGTCAATTTTGTTGTACTTCATTTAGATCGCAGTTTGCGAGTTGTGCGGTATTTTTGAGGCTCACCTGTGTTCTCACTTTGTTTGGGAACAAAGTGTTTTTCGCACATTAACGTTGAAATTAAGAAAATCGGGACATAAGTGAACATGCAATGCATAGAACTTATCCCGTGTGTGCCACAAAATTGCGGTTATTTTGGTTAGTCACTCACCGTGGACGCATTGATATTCTATGGTCCTTTCTGCCAGAAAGCCGCAAGAAAATGCCAGCAGGTATACACGTATAGCACTCGCAGAATAAGTTGTCATTCCAACAACGTGTTGTGAAGAAGCCGGATGTAAAGGTGTTTGCTACATAATTTCGAATCTGTCTGGGCCTCTGTAGCAGTTCGCATTTGATGTGCCTTGAAAAGCGGACGATCAGACCTACGATTTTAGGGCGGGACTGAAGCCAGATCATATCCAGCTTTTCTGGACCCGTGCCAACTAGCGCTCCAAGCGGCCCCGGCACGAAGCTAGCACGTTTTCAGTGGAACGAGCGGGTTTTTCGCGAATAACAAAAACTACAGATCGATTATTGAAAAAGGCAACTGACAGACATGTTCTAGAAGACAATCGACACGAGCTAAATGCAGTGATCACGCTGTGGCAAGCAAGAATTTTGTTCCCAGAGGGGTAAAGATTCAGCAATGGAAGCCTATGCAAACGACGAAAATTTGTGTTCGAGACAAAAGGAGCACCTGTGATAAAACTACGGCGTCTATCGTAAAAGCCGCTGCAGCGTATGTTGTCCGGAGACTCGGTTTTCGATTGATGCCTATCTCGACTCTCTACACATGGCGTAACACTGTTCCCAAAAGTGATTTTGGAAACACAGTCGCGCAAGTTCACGTGGCATCTATAAAAACCCGTGCGTATCACTCACTAAAGCGTTGGAAGCCGTGGCTGAGTCGTTTAATCACTCGCACCTATAGTTCCACGTCATGCTGGCAGCGGTTCGATGCCGTGCTGAGCCATACCTCTCTTTCTAACGCTACGTAGGACTCAGTTCGACAGTCTTCCGCCAGATGGCCGAAACACAAAACTCAAGATTTGATTTCAGTTTTGGTGTTTTTTCAGGAGTGCTCTTCAGATATTATATTGTCTATTTTTGCTTCCTAAAACGTGCTAATAGGTTGCTTATTAGTTAAGTGATCGCTTTTATTATCAGATTTTATTCCTTGGACAACATGATAACAAGCATGTACGCGTCTTTTTGTTACGTTAAAAAAATACTATCGTGCCTTGTAACATTGCCATACTCCGGAATTCTGGACATTGCACCTTCACCATCCTGTGGAACTTCACGGCAATGCACATGCGTAACTGAATGGTCAAAATTTTACACAATTGTATTTCTATAACTGCTGCGTAACAAGCTTCAACTGTCTGCGCCAATGGGTTGTCCTTTGTAACATATGCATTTATGGCCCTTAGTCGGAACACTGTACGCCGGGAGATTTTGCTAAGCAAGCAGCTGGTCAGCCTTTTCCCTAATCACCAGCAACATCAGCCAACTCCTCCAAGTGATGGGGTGATACTTTCGTCATCACGGTGCCTTTCACAAACTTCTTTTCATTCAGACCGGATTGCATGAGAAGCCAAATACCGTTTAGATTGCGCCCAAAGCTCCTTTTCGTTCGAAGGGCCCATCCCCAGGCCACATAGCAAGTTAAATTTTCGGGTTTTACGTGCCAAAACCACTTTCTGATCATGAGGCGCGCCGTAGTGGAGGACTCGGGAAATTTTGACTACCTAGGGTTCTTTAACGTGCAGCTAAATCTAAGTCACACGGGTGTTTTCGCCCCCATTGAAATGCGGCTGCCGTGACCTGGATTCGATCCCGCGACCTCGTGCTTAGCAGCCCAACACCATAACCACTCAGCAACCGCGGCGGGTACATAGCAGGTTTTGGTTATGCAATGGAAGTTGTTACTTGCCCTCTAGGGAGCGTTCCACCGCAATAATTTTTCAAATTGCTTCATTAATAGCAGAGATAGAATGTTTGAAGTACCGCGGACCCGTTATTTCAGGAGGCGAGCGTCATCGCCAAAAAGGACACTCTCTCCACCTTGCCCTGTCTAGCCAAAAAGAGGGTGTTGGTCTAGCCTCCGCAAGCGACGTTCTTTTCCTGCATTCTCCCATACCGGAGCTGGAGGATCGCGTGACGCATATGTCACGGGCCCCACCTTCCTCTTCTCTTTATTTTTTCCCTCTTTGTTTTTATTTTTTTGCTGCGCAGCGCACTTTCACTGACGGTCGTGAGCGCGAGCTATGCGTTTGTCTCGTTTCGCGCAGCCCATGATTTTGCGCGCTGGGCACGAGAACACCTCACTAGCGGTCTAAGCCTGTTATACGCGAACACTGAGGCAGACACAAGCGCTTAACAGAGCATGACAGCAAGCTTGAACATGGTAGAAAATGACGTAGTTTCGCTTTCGGCGCACGCGACTGCACGACGAGAGAACAAGCAGACGAAACGGAAGTACATCTCTCTTGCTGCGGCGCGAAGTAAAGAAAAAAACGCGGAGACGTTCGGTTTGTCTGTTTTATTATTTATAGTCTGTAAAATTTAATTTATCTACTGAAGCAACAGATTGTACAAATAACAGATGTCGCCTTGAATAATTATCGAGGTGTCGCGTGTCACTATGAGCCACGTCACAGCATATGCATGTACGTAGGCGCACTTGCTGATAAACGTCATCCCCTCATCTTGGAGCCCTGCGCCCGCGTGGAGAAGGGGAAACGGCGTTTAGTATGAAATTTCAGCTCTCTTCGCGGCGTGTAGCAATGTAATTCTTAGCAGACAAGCTTGTGAGCGCGCATTGTATGCACTACGCTTGTCAGTTCAAAACGGCCAGACCTGGTGAGGGGCCCTTTAAGGCTGCCAGAATCTTTGCCGTCATCCATTTGTTTTCCTTAGTACGTTAGTTTGTTAGATGTTTACGATGCGGGTGGCCGCCCTTTTAAGCCGGTGTAATATATTAACAAGTCTATCGTAAATACTGGCTGGTTATACACATAAAAAAGTGGTATTTCTGGCATAGTTCGATGCTAGCGTGTAAAAGGTTTTGGGGTCACGGCAAGAAACTTCTTTCTTACTGGAGACCACCGCAGAGGCACTAGACTGCGGAGTCAATGTACTTCCACGACAGCAGATTGCAAGAGCGAATTCTGAGCACGAATATTTATGTGGCCCATGAAGGATGCGATAAGCCGGCGAGATAACCACTCTTCACGCGCTGCTTTTTGAATACTAGTCTGTAGTCCCCATTTCGACAACATATCAAGGTAATATGCAACTAAGCTGACTGCAGGACGTAAGATGTCGATATACAGCTCATAGCAGGCCGGAGTTACGAATTGTAATGATAACTCTGAGAATGCTGCTGTCGCATGTGCATGTGATGAGCAAGTGATACCTCAGGTGAGTACATTGACGTCGCCCATAATTATTATGCAAACGTAATCTTCATGTGACCGACTCGAGAGTGTGTGGTCGAGTTCGGCTACGAACTGCGTCCATTGGAAAAGAAGGCAGATAAACAGTAAACATGGCGGTTAATACTATGCCAGGTACAAAACATACACAAAATACACACACACAATCTACGCACACAATTACTGTCTGGTAACGAAACTTTAAAGGTATGCGTCGGAAGAAACAGCACCTTATCAAACATATGGTCATCACTGAGACAGAACCGGATATTATAGTGCTGCAAGAAACCAGAGGAATACTTTATTTGCGATACTGAGAGTCTGAGTCAGACCAAAGCAGGTGGACATAATATTACAGTTTTACAAAAGAAAAAGAAAAGCAGGTACATGGTACAGTAAAATGCAAAAAAAGAGAGAAAGAAAGCTATTTTAAGTGCTGCAAAAATCACAAATGACGATGTGAAATACAAAACTTTTCGTTAGTATGACAACATCACTCGATAACAAATGAAGTATTGCTAAAATTTATATGAAACTGGTGAATAAATGACCCATGTAAAATTAGAGAAGTTATACATATAACAGCGCAGAAGTGATGACCCTCTGTGGCTCGAAATGCAGAAATATTATGCGCAGTAAACAAGTATTATAGTGAAGGTATGAGGGTTTGTTAAGAGGAAGCTTTAGCTCGGGCCCAACTCCGACGCGGCCTATTCAAATACATGTAAAACGCAAAAACGTTTTTATGAGGTAACCCCAGGACCGATTTTGATGAAATTTGTTGCATTTGAGAGGGAAAGTTAAATTCTAGTGACTGTTGGAAACGGAATTTCGATTTAGGGCTTGAATTTTCTTAAAACGATTTTCAAATATTTGACCGTTAGAAAAAAATAGAATCACGAAGTTTACAAATTCATAGCTTTGCATCAAGAACTGATATCGCGGTTCTGTAAACGACATTCATTAGATTATTCAAAGCGGACAAATTCAATATGTCATTTTACATCTTACGTGAATTTGTTACGTTGGTTACAACGGTTTTGCAAAAGTTGTATTTCCCTATTATAAATTTTTTTTTATATTCATGTGTAACATATCAATTTTGTCCGCTTTAGATGTGCTATTAGATGCAATTCACAGAATTGTATTATCATTTTTAGTGGTTAAGTTACAGAGTTGTAAACTTGATAGTTTCGTTTTTTGAAAATTTTCGATTTTTTCCAATTTTTAACAAAAAATTGACAATCGAACTCAAAAATTCGAAACCAACAGTCACTAGATTTTAAGTTTGTCTTTTAAATGCAACAGACCTCGTCAAATTTGGTGCAGTGGTTGCCGAGAAAAACGAATTCTCCTTTTACATGTATTTAGATAGGAGCACTTGAGCTAAAGCTTCCTCTTAAGGGGCGTCTTCCACGCTTGATGCCTATGGAATAGGTTGATGAACGATGAAAGTGACGGATAAGAAACTACCTCTGAGTTTAGAAGATTACATTCTTTGATCGCACGTGGGAAAAGTGAAAACTTGAACGCGTCATTGTGAGCATTGTATTGGTTTAGTGAAAATGGGTGTTTTTTTCGCGATAGACGTGATGTAGACAAAGTGACGTACTTAGCTTGGTCCATCGCATAACTTCCCTGCATTAGCGGGTAGATCAATTTTAAACGGGCTTGTGTGGCCTCCACAGATAGTGTTTTAAGGCCTGCATCAGCTAAGAGGTTGGTAGGGGAGTCATAGGGCCTGCATTTATTAAAGATAAACTGCACAGCTTTACGTTCCACCTTTTCTAGTTTTGATGTGTTAGTTGATGTATGTGGAAACCAGATGATGTTAGCGCATTGTAAGACGGAGCGAACAAATGTTGTATAGGTTTCAGTCTGGTGCGCTTTGGTGCAAGGTGTAAACATCGTCTAATAAAAAAAGTTTGCTTAATGCGACTGAGGTAATATTATCAATGTGTAAGTTGCATGAGAGATCCAAAGTGAATGTCAAAGCTAAGTATTTGTTGGGATTTACTTTATTCAGGCAAGTTCCACCAAGAGCGTAAGAAAAATCCGAAGGCTTCTTTTTTTTTTTTTTTGTAAGGGTGATGCATACAGATTTAGTCGTGTTAACTGACGTTTGCCATTCCTTGCGCCATTTGGACACCAAGTCGAGTGCTCTGCGTAATTCACAATTTCTTTATAAATAATAGTCATCCGCGAAAAGCTTAATGTCGCATTCAATGTTGGCAGTAATGTCGCTATTAAAGATTTGACATAGCAATGGGCCCAACACTGATCTTTGAGGAACTCCGGAGGTGACAGCTACAGACCGGGAAGGAGTGCTATCAACAATAACGTACTGTGTTCGATGCGACAAGTTTTCAATCCATGCAGTAATCTGACCATCCCCGATCGTAGTCTCTAGCTTTGCAACTAATTTTACATGGCTTACACAATCAAATGTTTTACTTTGAAGTCGAGATGAGTCGTGTCTGTCTGGCTTCAATATTTTAGGCTCAGCGCAAGGTCATGCACCACTTCGCTTAGTTGTGTAATCGTTAAGAGGCCACTTCTAAAGCCGTGTTGTTGAGGTATTAATATATGTTCTTGCTCGAGAAATATAGTGATGTGTTTGAAGATATTATGTCCCAATATTTTACAAGATGTACTGATTAGTGGGATTGGCCTGTAGTTTTAAGGTTTGTCGATGTCGCCAGATATATGTATAGGAGAAAAGAAATTATGGGGTTTTACGTGCCAAAACCACTTTCTGATTATGAGGCACGCCGTAGTGGAGGACTCCGGAAATTTTGACCACCTGGGGTTCTTTAACGTGGATCTAAATCTAAGTACACGGGTGTTTTCGCATTTCGCCCCCATCGAAATGCGGCCGCCGTGGCCGGGATTCGATCCCGCGACCTCATGCTCAGCAGTCCAACACCATTGCCACTGAGCAACCACGGCGGGTATGTATAGGAGACACCTTCGCTTTTTTCCAGTCATCGGGTAGTTGTGCGGACGCGAGTGATTTGCGGTGTATAATGGCAAGGTATATAATGACTACACCATTCTGAATACGCTTTTAAAGACTCATTCGGGATACTATCTGGCGCATTAGTTTTTTTTTTTTTTTTTGATATCGAGATTAAGCAATAGATTAAGAACGCTGGCATTAGTTATGTTTAATGAATCAATGATTTCAGAAGGACAGAGAAGGGGGGGAAGTAAGCCATTATCTTTAGTGAAAACTGAAAAAAAGTACCCTACACCCTATAAAAATACTCTATACCTGGCGATGATGTCTACTGAACCTAGCATAAAGTAACGCTTGCACTCTTCTGCCACACTTGGAACTCCGATGGTAGCGGCAAGTTACGTTCGCAAATCTATCCCCACAATTTCCTTAGAGTCCACCCACGTCAACTTAGAAACATCTGAATGTGTTACCACTGGCTTCAGCGTTGGGTGACACACCTTTGCACGTTATTAGTTGCTACTGAACTCCTTTAACATGAATTAGACATCCCAACAAATGCATGCCCTTCAACCTTAGGGGTTATTCTAAGCCTTCTTTTCTGCTACTAGAAGATTTTATCAGTCCTAAGGCCACGTGGGGTTACACATTCACTGGCGTAATACGTAGGAAGCTGAAACAAATAACTAAAAGATCATCACTGTGGCCTCTATAACAGGCACCATGTAGCCTACGAAGACAGGAACTGTGCAGAGACGAGACACAAACCCTGACCTAACGTGGATGCATAGTCACTCGAGAGCGGAGTGGAAGAACACCCAAAACTATCTAGACATTGGCTATTACATCTTGTAAATACGACTTCACTTAGGAAAAAGGTTTGCGTACTCGCCATGCCAGACTTGTACAAACTAAAATCATGGACTAGACTCGTACACGTTCTTACCTTGAGACTAAACAGGTGCTGTAGAGGACCAGGTACAGTGGGGCTATATCATACTAAAATCTGTGCAAAAACACACAAAAACCATTGCGAACTCCCAAGAACATCTTCATGTCGATGCTCATCTGCGATAGCTCTGGACGAAACGTCGCCGCCTTGTTCGGAGATGGCAGAAAAAGAAGCACGTACAACACCTCTCTATACCGCAGAATATATATGAAATCCCTCAAGAAAGTCAACAATACGCTGACCATCTCTTGAAACAGCACTGAAACCAACTCTGCGACGACATAAATGGGCAGTTACACGCTACTAAGATGTGGTCAATTTTTCGTGCATTGATGAATCACCTTAAACCGCGCCGCACACTCTAGCGATGCCAGCTTCAAACGGGCTGCACATTACACGAATTAATTCAGGACGTATGGGACACATTATTCCCCAAGTTCGACCCCAGTCCTTTCGATTTAACTAGATTAAACGATTTGTTGGGGCTAGGAATAGACCCATCCATTTTCACAAAGCGGATTTAGGTGCGCCATGATGCGATTAACGCGGTTAACGCCCCTGGGCCCGAAAAATCACATGTAGCATGCTTCGCAACCCACCATAGAGAAAAACATGAACACCTAGACATCATTAACAAGATATGGGAAAAGGGGCGAACTTCTTGTAGCATGGAAGGAGGCATATGCATCCCCATGTTGCCTAAGGCTGGAAAACTCCGAGCAATCTCCGCCCAATTTCCATGACATCTTGCGTGGGAAAACTACTGGAAAGAATGCTACTATCCCCTTTGAAATGGCACCTTGAAATCTACCGACCAACTACGAGTTACACTAGTCGGATTTGGGCACCACGTTAGCCCACAGGACGTCGCACTCGTGATCCGCGAGGTCGTGTATACAGGCTCTAATCGAGGCCCGGTACAGGTTTGACGCATCATGGGGGTTGACATTAAAAAAGCTTCTCTTGATAATGTCCTACACTTCGCCGTGTTAAATTGCCGCGCTAAAATAAAATAAGGCACTCGCATGCTCCGTTCCGTACAGAATTTCCTCTCAGAGCGCACAATTCGCATACTCGATCGGGCCAGACGAAACACGCATTCCCCATTGGCCGTGGAACTCCGCAAGGTGCAATACTTTATTTAACCCATGCTTCTTTTAGCTGGCAATATGTGGGAATTATAGCGAGACAAAATACCTAATCTCAAGCACGCCATCTGTCCGAATGATATTTCTCTGGTGCTCTAGTGGTAACACCGGAGAGCAGGAGTCAGCCTTTCAGGATCGACTCAATATTATCAGTGCATTCACAAAAAAAAAGAAGAACATAGGCTTACAATGCTTCCTAAAAAAATCCGAATACCTTGATGTGTCAAACTCGCATCACAAACTCCGAAAATATAAAAACGCGGTCTGATTAAGGTAACTATCGATTCCCGGATAAACTCCACTCCGCTACTCCGTTCATGTCCTATACGATAATATTGGCAACAGGACGGTAGCTGCACGTAGTGTGTGTGTGTGTGAAAACTTTTATTGTAATGAGGTTCGGAGGCGCGACTTCTTAAGCCAAGGCGGGCCGCTTCCACGTTGGCACTGTCAGGCCAAGCCTTTCAGCAACATCATGGGCCCTCTGGACGGCCCTTAGTTGGTCCTGAAACAATGGGCTTTGAATCCTTTTCTCCCACTGTGTCCATTCTTCAACGAGGTTGGGGAGAGTCGCGGGACACCCCGCCACCATATATCTGATTCCAATGATGCCATTACAATCGTTGCAGTCCTTCTTAATCTCCCTCTCTGGATATATTTTATTAATGGTGTACGGTGTGGGATATGTACCCGTTTGCAATAAGCGCAGTGAGACTGCCTGAGCCCTGTTCAGTTTTTAATGTGGCAATGGGAATTGTCTGCGTCCTAAATAGTAATGTTTGGTAACGTCATTGTATGTTATTAAAGGATCTCTAGATTCCTGGCTTGTTGGTGAATGGCTCGGTTGTAACTGTCACGGTTAGCAAGTCCTCGTGCCAAGTCATGAGCAACCTCATTGAGGTTTACCCGAGTCTCGTCCACTTTCTCCATATGCGCAGGAAATCATCGGATTTCAGTTCTCATAATCCCAATGTTTTCAAAAAGTTTAGCTGCAACTCCAGCTACGTAGCCTTTATCAAAACACTTTACGCAGGCCAGCTTATTACTCCTGATGGCTAGAGCAATTGCCGCTTGTTCCGCCACCATGGCGTCCTTGGTAAACATAGTGAAAGCGTCTTGCACCTTCCCTTGATAATTTGATACAATGGCCGTATATGCTTCTTTACCTTTCACCCAGGCCGCATCAACTATAGCTGCCAGTTGGTTCTGCTGCTCTATTTCCTGCAAGAGTGCTTTAGCTCTTGCCTTTCTCCTTTCGACATTATATTCTGGATGCATGTTTCTGGGGAGAGGGTTGGTTCTGATCTTGTTCGCAACTTCAGTCCTTAATTCTACTTCAGCCTCCATTGGGCTCCTTGATGTATTCAGTTCTGCACCTATTGCCTATAATATGTTCCTGCCAGCTCGTGACTTTGTCAATCTTTCGTGTTGCGCTAGCTGTTGGGCCTCCGCGATTTCTTCCATTGTGTTGTGCACCCCTAGACTCATGAGTTTGTCGGTTGCAG
This sequence comes from Dermacentor variabilis, assembly GCF_050947875.1. Lineage (NCBI taxonomy): Eukaryota > Metazoa > Arthropoda > Arachnida > Ixodida > Ixodidae > Dermacentor > Dermacentor variabilis. The sequence continues at coordinate 7,277,025 of NW_027460346.1, forward strand.
CGTTCCTTCTTTCTTAACTATTCTTAACCATTCCACCGACAGCGGTTTTCTCGACGCCATGCTCTCGCTGATTACGTGGCAATGTGCTCTCCTCATCCAAAACCTTTGCGCTAGCTCGTGATCTTCGGCCAGCGACTACTTGCCAGCAGAAGTCGTCCTGAGCATTGTTTCCTTCGTTTCCAGCAAAATCTTTATCTTCCATGTTTGTATCCGCCATGCCTGCGGGCAGATGGGCTTACTAAGCCCAACAAAGGCCCTACTCCTCACTAAGCTTAGCTACGCTAAGCTCAAGTCGGCGTCTAGGAGCAGAAAATGTTCCGTAAAATTGTGAAAATACGAGCCCCACCTCGAATCTTGGTGTCAGTCGATTCGCCGTCGCTTCGTGAATCCAGCGGTATGCTTCTTTTCGTTGTACTCTCAAAATCGTAAATTGGGCCTGAGTGAGCATTACTTGTGAAAGTTAATGCAAAGCGCCGTTTACCGTGGCGTAAGCTTCCATACATGGGCCCTATGCGCGTACGTACCTCGCGAAGCTGCATGCAGTGCTCCGCAAGTGCCAGTGGATAGAACTGGGTGCTCCCTCTATGGCACGAACGAGTGGCGTAGTGACCGCGGCATTGCATAATACGCTTGAACAAGAGAACCTAAGTGCATCACCAATCGCAACTTATCACCGACTCACCGCGTCTTAATAAGGGTATAATGCTGTGCTGCGGTCAAGTTTCTTCCGAGTCACCTTCGCGCTCATTGGTTCTCTCATTCAAACGTCCGGGTCGTGCTAAAATGGATTCCTGGCCATCAAGGGATATAAGGCAATAAGAAACCTCATTCGCTATCCCGCCGTGGCATACCGAGGCTCTCGTTCCGTGGCCAGAAGCCTATTCCTCTAAATTTTGTCGAACGGTGCACCGAAAGCAACGCCGTGCTAGTCTCAAAAGGGTCCGCGAATGGAGCATGCTCCTACCGACTCCCTCACACCTCTTCCAGTGTGTAGAAGCATCTCCCATCCGACAAGCATAGACCCTCACTCCCCCTAATCATTCATCGCACTGAGCGTAGACCAGGCCACCCCATCTGTTGTGTCTGTGGGCAGCATACTGATGCGGTACAGATGTAATGAAAATGTGCCCACGCCCTCTCCTCACCCCACGCTATCACAGTCACCGAAACCCCCGTTCGTGCCACACATCTGGGCGTCGCAACATCCGAATTCCTGCGCCAGATGCGGCTCGTCCTGGTGCGCCACATCCAGGGGGCGATGGCGTGTACCCGCCGCCAATCCGCTACCGCTGAGAGCGACCTCCACAAGCGGGGAAGACTCTCACTGGAGTCTTTACGCAGTAAATTCTTTTTCTTGTTCTTCTTCCAGGCATATCTAACAAATACTGCAACTCCCCCTGCCCGTTTCATATGATACACATAGGAAAATAACCTGTAACCCGGTAACGGGTAATGCTACAGACAGTCTGCTGTGACATTAATCTCTGTTATGCAAAACGCATCATAGTCAGAGCGAGTAGATGTCGTTATTGCATAAAATTTGTCCCACTGTTTGCAAAGGCTGCGCACTCCCTTTGTAAGTTCTAAGAAATTGCGAAACCTCTCAAACACTATTGCAAGTCAGGGACCCCGTATCCTCCGTCTTAGCTTATCTAGATGCAGAGATGAGAAATGCGCCATCACATTCCTTGGTGAAACATTGCCATTCCTTGTCTGAACGAACTTGAATTGCTTTTCTTTTCCCTCGAAGACGAGTCAGGCTGAACAGATCATTGTTGTGTCGTGTCAGATTTCCGTTGAAGTAAAGCTGTGGAAATGACCCTGCCTGAGCTGAGCCTGGGGGGCCATCCTTGGCGCCAAGCTGTCTTTTGTTGCAACATTGTGTGCCTGAACCGGTATGGGCGGGATGGAACCCGTCTTTACTTAGCAGGTTAGTGATCGCACTACTCTAAATGTCTGATTGCCTTGGATGCTGGGCCAACTCACTCATGAAAAACCTCAAATTCTAGTCAGGCCTGTTTGGACGACCATGTGTTTCAAAATTACACTTCCTGCTATACTGTTCTAGATCGTTTTCTTCGGACCTCACTCTGTCGAGCAAGTCAGCCAGAGCGACAACAGGCGAAGACAATGATACTACTTGAGCGTGTATACATAGTTGAGTTAGCTCTGCTTGGTTAGCTTCCACGGTGGAAATCACGGTATCGCGCTTGTTAGAGAGAAACTCAATTGAAGACTAAAATCAGTTTAGTGTTTATAAATGGCATTTATATGGCGTTTATACATGTTGTTAGGGCTACTATATTTACCAGCCTATTAGTGACTGGTTCGCGGCTTCTATAGTGATTGAATAGGGGCAATGGTCGAGCAGGCACACTTTTGCAGCGTCGAGAAGGTGCAAGTGTGCAACGTTGGCTGTGTAGCTCATGGAAAAATGGGCTGCTGTCTACAGTGGATCACATTACAAGCATACGAACACGCGCTGCTGATCATCTTGCTGTGTCAGTGGCATCCCTGGCGATATTTCAACTTCAACTATGAGATACGCTGCGCTACTGCTGCAGACATCATGTGTAAGCATTCATCACTTGCGAATAAACATGTTTTTTTTTTTTGTAAGATGCGGCGATTTTTCATTCTGCTTGTACAAGTTTTTTGCTATGTCGGCCTTTTGCACGACGCGCACAGACGTCGGCAAAACGTGAAAGGTCCTCACTGCATTCGTTTATTCGTGGGTGTGCGAATCGTGGCCTTGCAAGGAGAGCTAACGCAAGCATTGCTTTGTGGCATAAAGTACAGAACGCAGGTGACGCGACAAATAAATTACTCCTAGACCTGCTGCGTGTACGCTAAGCAAAAACGAAAAAAAAAGAAAAAAAATCTTTGCCGCGATGCGCTCTAATGGGAGCAACTCATACATCAATGACATCAAAGCTCTGTGGAGGCGTAGTCTGACATATTTGCAGCGCTGAATACTAATGGCAACAGACATGAACCAGACAGGATGAACGACGCTTCATGTTGTGTATTTCCGTTTTTTTTTTTTTTCGGCGCTTCAACTATGTCTGACCACTCAGACCATGCTAGTACACTTTACATGCCTCATCTATAGTGGAGTTCTCACACCCTTCGCAAGTCCTCTGGTTGGCCGGTGCCCCAAATCTATCCAAGAATGTTCAAGTGCTTTACCATATATGGTGCGAGTCTATTCAAACGCTTCATTGTATCCGCGCTTTTAGTATACTCTTCGGTAACAAACGAAACGTGTTCCTGTATGGTGCGCCGCACATATCCTGCTGCGTAAGATTAAACCACTGTACATATATATATATATATATATATATATATATATATATATATATATATATATATATATATATATATATATATATATATATATATATGTGTGTGTGTGTGTGTGTGTGTGTGTGTGTGTGTGTGTGTGTGTGTGTGTGTGTGTGTGTGTGTGTGTGTGTGTGTGTCTGTGTGTGTGTCTGTGTGTGTGTCTGTGTGTGTGTTTGTGTGTGTAAACACGGTAGGCTTGCAGGGCTACTCGGAGAAGCAATCCAAATTTCAGCGAAGCATAGTTTGAGAGAAAGAATCGGGCTCCCTGACGCGCTTTCGTGAATCTGACAATTTCCTACACTGTGCCTATCACCTCACATAACACTTCCGAACTTACACAACGCATCACCATTGGCATGCCTAACTCTCCCAAATCTTAGTGTTTTCTTCGCTTTTGTGCTTCTCTAAACAAGCTTTCGTCGACATGTAGAGCAGACTTTCTGCATCGGACGGTGTGCAACGTATCTGGAGTCGCAATATACCATGCAGCTTTGATGTGAAAGAAAACCGCAGAATTTCTGTGATATATCCTCAATGTATATTATCAGTATATTATCACTGAACATGAACCATGCAGTTTCTAAAGCACATAAGCTTTGCGGTGCCTATATCACCACAAACGGACCCTATTTATTTTTTTGGAAAGCTTGTTGCATCCCGCACACTGCAATGCCTGTCACAAGCGGCACTCCCCTGTAGCTCTCGAGAAAGCGTCCCATTAACACAGAACGCATCAACGACGTTGCAACGTTGCATAGACATGCACTGAGGCCCCCTTTACTAAGAAGTGCCGATTACGAAAAAGGGTGGCAATAATACGCATACACGAGACGATCCGGCCGATGCAACTTCTCTCTGGATTGATTACATTGGACTCGAGACCGTCTAAGCAGTGGTGCGCCTATACAAGACCACACTCCGATCGGATGCGCTTGGCGTTCGACTGGGAGCAGAAAATTTGTGCACTAATTTTCAGGGGACATATTCTCTTGCTGTCTTTAACTTGAAGAAATATGATGCATGAGTCGATATTATGATTTTGGCTTAAGTTGTGTATGTTACGAAAATGTTTCTTTAAATAGTGCACTATTAGCAAATGGGAAGAGCAGGCAGGTGACGAATCTTATATTGCCTGACTATTGTTGCCTGTCGTTGTCCTTCTTGCCTGCTAAACTTAGCGTCGTTGTTTAAAGGGCCTAATTAACCGGAGTTCTTCTGTGGCCTCTTCTGTTAAAGAGCGAAGACATCTCTTGATTCTGGGAAGCCGATAGAAGCAGACGTTGTAAGAACAAGAGCACGACAGGAATCCTCACTTGCCGTTCCAAATGCGTAATTTCTTAATTTAATTTTCAAAAGATTGTTTTTCGCTCTTACCTTTCGTCCTTTACAACTCCTTTATATCACCAGATTCTTCGCCCATTCTGTACAGAGGGTACGCAAGACTATGACAACTACTTCTGACAACTCCACTGACCGCCTCTGACGCCGTGCGCGCGACGCTGACTAAATAGAAGCTGCACGGACGGATTAGCGGATCACAATGCCCACGGAGGAAGGAAATAAACTAGGATGTAGCATTAAGCTACGCGGCCAGCCTTTGCAAGCCAATTCTCCGTGAAGACATTCACTTCACCTTTTCTCTCTGCTGCCCTGAAAAATACATCCCAAAAAGTCACGCGGCAACATGCTGAAATGCTCAAAACATATGGAACATGCGTGTACACACATGTATACCGTACAACCATGGCATAGATATCCGGTTTTTTTTTTTGGACAGCGCAATAGACGCAGTGCGGCTTACACAATTGTCAGACTCCTTTTTTTGCAAGGAATAAACTTCATACATCATTCTGCATTTATCTTCGCACTTTTCTGGAACACTGCTAAATAAAGGTTTGCATTCACTGCATTGACATCGGTTACGGTGCCTTGCTGTTGGAGAACCGGTCCGTGCTAATGCCTGCACCTGCGCACGATGCTCTTTCAGTCTGCTATGCATCCCTCAGTCTTTCCAATATAGGACGGGCATACTGTAAGTAATCCCTGTCCTGCATGTGATGAAAGAAGAGGCGTGCTTCCTTGCGCACGCTGGACCCCCTCTGGTGAAAAGCAATTTTCGCGCTGTCATGGTGACTGAGCGGCGCCATTCTTGGCCTATCTGTAGCCGGCCATAGGTGGCCATTGTCATCACCATCATGGCTCGTGAGACACGCTGGGCGACCTTCGTATAGCTGCAACCGGCGTGCACTAATCCCTTCGAGGATTCATCCCTCTGAACACGTTCTAACATGTGTCTCGTCACACATAGTAACGGCCGGCGTTCGGTCGTCTATTAAATAACAACTAGTTTTATGGAGGCCTGGCTCGCTCTTTCGTCGGAGTGCGCCACTAAATTGGCGACTCGTACATTGTCCTCGGCATAATCGGGACGGTTCCGGTTTGAGACCTTCACTCTTGCGGAACTGGTTTTGGTGTGTCCGTGCGTCTGTGGCAACGGCGCCGCCTTACTCGTCATCGTCAAGTCGTCGTGAGGCCACCTCGTCATCCTCGGCTTTGCCTTCGCCATAGGTCGATGAAAAAGAAAAGTTGGCCTGCATTGCTTGCGTAGCAGGCAAGTCAAATGCCTGCATTCCATGCTCCTGACAGATACAGGCCTCAGTGAGACTCCATGCATGTAATACGCCACTTTTGCGCGGGCATTTCGAGCGCGTGTACGCGTGGGTTCTTATACTCGTTTTCCTTTATCCCTAATCAATGACACTTGGAGTAGCATGTCAAGCTTAGCTCTAGGCTAACCTCTGCATTTATCATTAAACTTCCGTTAGAAAAATAATTATAAAACTAATGACAACGTGAACTTTGTGACGCAGACGACACAACACACGACAATACAATACCAGCGACTGTGCGCTATTTGCATGGGATGCAGATGTTCTAGAAAATGTTTGAGTTCACGTGCTATATAGACATTGCTACGCTCTAAAAATGGTTGCACCCATTGGGGTGTATATTTGCCATACAGCGATAATCGTCATCTGTCGTGCCCGCATTTCCTTTCCTTAACGCTGCGAACCCGGTACTCCCAAGTCACGAACGGCATGCGCGCTACCAGCATGACAGAGCATTCTCGACAGGAAAGTATCGAGCGCGCAGCGTTTTCAAGAAAGGAAACAGAAGCAAGACAGATGGTGATTATTGTTGCGTGGCAGATATACACCCTAAAGGGTGCGACTGTCTTTAGAATCTACCTAGACAAACGACAAACACAGTGACAGATAAAGATGTCTCATACATACATACATACATACATACATACATACGTACATACATACGTACATACATACGTACATACATACATACATACATACGTACATACATACGTACATACATACGTACATACATACGTACATACGTACATACGTACATACGTACATACGTACATGCATGCATACATGCATGCATGCATACATGCATGCATGCATGCATGCATACGTACGTACGTACGTACGTACGTACGTACATACGTACATGCATGCATACATACATACATACATGCATGCATGCATACATGCATACATTGCTTTCTCTAAGGCTGTTCTAACTGAAATTTCCGAATCGAATCGAATTGTAATATTCGAGAAAAATTACCGCATTATATCCAATCGAAAACCGAATATTTCCCTGTTTCTAAATCAACGTGAAATATGACGTTTGCGCGGACTTCGTATGGTAAAAAAAAAAAACAGGATTATATGTATATACCAGGGCAGGATTATATACCATATCTTAGGAGCTTGTAAATATCAAACAACTCAACTGTCTTCAATTATATGATGTACCATGGCAGCGACAGTAATTAAATAAGGAGAGAATACGGCTCACGCAGTGTTCGCTGAAAGAGAGAAGTGTGCATACGCCGCACATTGTTTTAAAGGGACGCAAATATGAGGAGAGTGGCTAAATAATAAATTGCAAGAAAAAATGGTATATGGGCGGCTTAAAAGCAAGCCATTCTTTTTGCCGAAGATTATTCAGCAGATGTTATCTGTCCCATGCGTTCTCTCAGGTATTACCTGGTGTTCCTGCAGAGCAGCCGTTTGTATATCCGCCAGCTTCAGAATTGTCGAAGTTAAAACAAGTAATTGTGTTTCAGAACTATTCTCACAGTCATCGTTCTGTCACCCTCAAGATGCCAATAGGAGATTTTATTCTTTATTTGTTCGAAAGAAACGAATGTTCGTCAAGTTCTAATAGTGAACTCTCGAATCGAATACGAATTGAATAGCAGGTACCATTCAATTCGTATTCTGGAAGAAAAGATATAGCCTACTTTGTTTTTCTGAGGTTCGTGTATCATTCAAAAATTAATCGAAACATACTTTATAGACGCCCGTCATATGTAATGTCGTGAATAACATATAGAAGTATTGTCCTTGTACACTGAGCAAGGCAGCTGCAATATTGCTCCAAGGATCACTTATCGTTCATTGAGCCTTTTTAAATTCCCACTAGCTCGAGCTTCACGTCAGAGACTCAAGACCGTTGATTCCTCAACAATGTCAACAACGGGCTCAAGCACACCTTACAATTACAGAGTACACCGTACACCGTATACAGGCCTGTCAAGTGGTCGTCAATTAAGACTTGGTTATTTCTCATCAATCCCATCTTTCCCCTCTACAGAAATTGAAATAAACGTTTGCGATTGATTAAATTCCAGGGGCTCAGTTCTACCTAGCGATAGTTGTGCTCCAGCGCAATTTGCTCTATATTTGTATGAGTCTGGTGACCACACGTACTTCTACGACTGCTTGAACGGACTCCGTTAGACCTAGCGATGGTTGCACTCCAGCTCAATTTGCTCATTTGTATGGAAAATCTAGTCAGTACACGTGCTTCTACGACTGCTTGGTTTCATCTACATCAGCTAAACCAACGCAGCGGTTCTCGCGTATGATAACGACTATCCGAGTGACAAAAAAAATTATGCGTTGTTATGTCTAAGAATGCGGACCTCGAAGCCTTGCGTGGTCCTATTCAGTTTCCTTATTTGGGATCCTTTTGGCAGAGAACATCATTTGGCAGAGACATGTTCACATTGGATAATGGGTGCTTAGCTACCTCGTACAATAATAAGAGCAATATCTTTTTTTTTACCGCAGAAGCAGCTTTTTTTTCTAGGTCTCCCACAGACTTCCGTTCCGCGGATCCAGCATAAATTACGTCATCACCTGACATGGCGGCACCTGATCCCTGGGGCCCTGGCTTGTATAGGCTTACCCGCTTCAGGCCCACTGTTATGATTGGGGGTTCAATCCCATCGCTCGTGATCCATTGTCAAGATTGGAGTCGGGCATGAAGTAGAAGGTAGCTGGCCCATGCCACCGTCCAACTTATCCACGCTGAGGACGTTGATGAAGGGAAGGACTGCTTCTCATCGAGAACGAGGAATATGGGTTTATTTACAGTATTTATATCAGCCTAACATGACTGTTTGAGAAAGTACATCAGTCTAACATGACTGCTTGAGAGAGAGTGTCCTGAGCAGCCGCACAACAGCGGTTTTTAAACACTCGGTCCTCCCCCGATACCCAGGTGACGGAAACGGCCGTCCAAGCACCGTAGGCGAGTTGACCAGGCACCGTAGGGGAGACGAAGCACCGTAGGGGAGACGACCCGGCACCCTAGGGGCATTTATTCCCCGGGGCTGCAGCGCGCCCGCCGGCCGCCCATTGTCTGGCGTCTTGATCGGCGCGTGGGAAGGGGTGTCAGTAGACGTTCCCGCGGCTCAGTAACTATACTTGGTCCGTCGAGCCCGTTTAGTTACAATGGCGACTTCGTGAAACTCGGCTCCAGCGACGGAGAGTCGAGGACGCACGTATTGTTGTTCACACACAGTCGACTTAGTCACGCCGTGGCTAGAGGTGTGCGGCGACGCTCCCGGAATGTTGCCTCCACAGTCGCAACTGGTTGGCAAAACTTGCACTGCAGCTGGCCATTCTTAACACCCCCAAGTTAGCCGTTTCTAACCCGCTCGCCGCCTTCAAGGGAAGTGAATGGTGTTGCAAACTTACGCTACGTCTTATCTCACCACGGCCCCAAGGGTCTGGAGCTGTCTGGACGGTTTTCGTGAGGTTGGTTCTCTGTATCAAGGTATATCTTCACACACAGGCAGCTCGCGACAACCCTGTATAAAAAAAATGGAGGATGCTTAAGCTTCGCCTTCAAGAGTGGAACGCGATAGCGTTATCGCACCCCGTTCGCACCGCCCACTCATTCGCTCGGCATGCTCTTGAGTCGCACAAAGACATAGTTTTCATATACAACACTTCTAAGTCCACAGCACAACTTGCGAGGCGCCCCGCATCGGACTTTGCACCCACCAATCACGCGATGAGCGCCGAGCAACGCAGCGTTCGGCGCGGCAACGAAACGTGCGCCTGAGCAAGCGGAACGAACCAAAGAACTCGGTGTCTCGGAGGGAGAAACGATCTACGTGAGCCGAACGTCGTGATCGGCACGGACAGCCGGGCCGCGACGCGCCATGAAGACGGACGCGATCATGGGGCTGACGCCTCGATGGGATCGTCCTCCATCTCGCTTGGGAGCACCACGCACACGCATGACTCCTCGCCAGCAGCACGGCACACATCGCAGGGGACGCTTTCCCACCAGACGCGCTACGGCGCAGCGATAACGTACTCATAATCACGGATATAGCCTCTGACTCCATCACAGTCGGAAGCACAGGCACTCCCCAAGGCTCGGTTCTCTCCCCGCTTCTCTTCAACATCGCGCTCCTGGGTCTCCTGGGGCGGCTGGGGAGCACACCCAACCTACGCCATGCACTATATGCAGATGATGTGACCCTATGGACGGGTACGGACTCGCTCAGCGGCTTGCAAGACACCCTGCAACTGGCAGCGTACACAGTAAACATATATGCAAAGGAGAGCGGTCTAGTCTGCTCGCCTCAGAAGTCAGAGCTTCTTCGCGGCAACGAAACGTGCGCCTGAGCAAGCGGAACGAACCAAAGAACTCGGTGTCTCGGAGGGAGAAGCGATCTACGGGAGCCGAACGTCGTGATCGGCACGGACAGCCGGGCCGCGACGCGGCATGAAGACGGACGCGATCATGGGGCTGACGCCTCGATGGGATCGTCCTCTATCTCGCTTGGGAGCACCACGCACACGCATGACTCCTCGCCAGCAGCACGGCACACATCGCAGGGGACGCTTTCCCACCAGACGTGCTACGGCGCAACGATAACGTCAGAGGCGTCCCGCATCGGACGCTGCACCTAGGAATCACGCTGTGAGCGGAAAGAGGAGCCGCGTCGCCTAAACACGAGGGTTCGAGAGACGAACGCTGGAAGTTGGTAGGGGAGAGAGCGAGAAACCTTATTAAAGGCAAGGGTATTGGCGCACAATCGCACCGGTCACCGCACGGCCCCAATGCGCTCAAACGAGACGGAGGGGAGAAGCGGGCGAGTGGCGCGCCACCTGTCAGCGCAGCGCCGTTCATTGCGAGGAGGGGGTCTTCTGTGTTTGCCGCAAGATGGTCCTGCGTGTGCGCCAAGCGCAGAAGAAATGTAGCGGAAACGTACGTACTTCGCTACTCGTTTAACTGCGACTCTGTAATTTACATGCTCATAATTACCGATATACACCGCAGTATAACTTTCTACGGCGCGTTTCTAAGGCAACACCGCATTCCCTAGAGGCGCTTTTGTCCGATATTGAACCATCGAACTCAAGGCTAAGTGGTAGCGTCTCCGTTTCACACTTCGGACCCTGGCTCTATTCCCACCCAGCCCATCTTGCAAGTTGTTTTTATTTATGAATTACCTTCCGGGATTTTTTCGCTCATGGCCAACGCCGCCGACGTCGACGACACCGGCTTTTCTGCGACACGAGGTCCTTAGCGCTGTCGCGTTAAAACGATGGCACCATCTGTCAGTGCTACGGCAAAACACAGCGAAACGCATTGTGCGGTGACAGATGGCGCCATCGTTCTGTTGCCGAGGAATCGACATCTTTTGAACCACGTCGGCATTTTATTGGACGACACGCACTTACACTGCCTTGAATATTGAATAATAGGCAGCATACGCCAGCATATATTCTCCCCTCGCTCGCGCATCGATGCTTGAACGCGTAAAATTTATTTTATAAGTATTTCACAACTCCTTGGTGCATCCTACATGCGCAAGCTTTTCGTGGCTAGACTTCACTTTATGCTTCAGTGGCGTGTGCTACAGTCCTGTTGCAGGAGTGATTGCTGGATCGACGGCAAATAATTCAACGCAGCTCGCAACTTCTGCGGTAACCTACTTTGGTTGCGAAATCAAATTATCCTACATTTTATTTCGAGGTTACCTGCATGCTTTGGCAATATAGCCACAGTCAAAGCTGCTCGAACATCCTGTGAAGGAGACCACCCTAATTCTAACCCCCTTTGAAGTTGGGGGATGCTGCTATAGACTACTTCGTCTGCTTGCTCACATTGACTCGCACTAGTGGAGTGGAAGAGTTGAAATTTAACTTTCACTGAAGGCTTATTAAAGAGCTTGGCAACCAATTCTTACGAGGCCCATTTTTTGTAAATCCAATGCAAAGCTTACCAGTCAGTGTCGAATCATGCAATGGTAACGCGGAAAATGCCGTGGGACATATTTTAATAGAATTTTTCGATGTGCACTGAGAATGTAGTTGTTCACTGGAAGCATGCTGTAGACAGGGATAGGCGCGAGAGATCGCTATTACACGCAGGCATTGGTGGCAGACTGATGACAAGTGTGGTGTAGTTGTCAGTCAGTCAAGAACTTTATTGAGGTCCTGAGGGGGTTTAAGCCGTTGGAGATCGCACGCGGGGAGCTCCTTGGGCCGAAACCGTAGGCGACACCCAAGTCGGAACGGGAACGTGGTGACGCTCCGCCAGTTCTTGGGCCCTCTGGACGGCCTTGAGTTGGAGTTTGAGGTCCGGGCTTTTGAGGGCTTCTCCCCATTCGGGCTCACTAGAGAGAGGGCTCTCTGGTAACGCCGTACATTGCCAAAGCATGTGCGAGAGTGAGCAATAGAGTTCTGAGCAGTCTGGGCGATTTGCCGGGATTTCTGAATTGTAGTGGCTTAATAGGCCTCGTGACGGATACGAGTCCGTTTGCAGCATTCGAAACGCGGCCGCCTGCGCGCGCTCGAGTTTGGCGTGCGGGAGCGGGTATTTCATTCTGCCTTTTCGATAGTGTGAGGTGATTTCTTGGTAAGTGAGTAGCGGGTGATTAAACTGAATGTCCAGCCCCTCGGAGGCCGTGGCACCGTGGCGGCGGGCAAGTTCTCGCGCACGGTCGTGGGCCGTTTCATTGAGGTTGGGTTTTTGCGGGTGAATGTCTTTCCCCATGTGAGCGGGGAACCAGGAGAGGCATCGTTTGCACTCTTTTTAGCTTGCTAGTAGTATATGCGCTACCTCTTTCGATACGTTGCCGCTTTCGTAAGCCCGAATTGCAGCACGTGAATCCGTGAGGACATGGGTAAATGTGGGGTCTGCCATGGCGATGGCTACGGCTATCTGTTCTGCTTTAGCGCTGGTGGTCGATTTAACCGATGCCGATGATCGTAACGTTCCGTTGCCGTCCACAACTGCTATCGCGAAAGTTGATGTATTGCCGTACTGGGCCGCGTCCACAAATGCGGTGGCTTCACGATCCGCGTCGATGCGGTCGAGAATCGCGCGGGCGCGGGCCCGGCGCCTACCCACGTTGTATAGTGGGTCGACGTTTCTGGGAAACGGTGAAACTCTGTAGTTGTCTCTAATTTCACTCGGTAGGGTAACAGCGTGCTCGAGATAGGGAGATGGGGAGACATTAGCTTCGCTTAGAATTAGTCTACCGGCTTTGGACGAGGATAGGCGGAGTATTTGCGCCATAGTCTGAGCCTCGATCACTTCGTCGATGTTGTTGCGCATGCCTAGCTGGTCAACCTTTGCTGTACTTGCTCTTTGCGGAATGCCGAAGACCTGTTTGATGCTCTTGCGCATGAGTGTGTTTAGTTTCGTCTTTTCTGTTTTCGTCCAATTGTGGGCAGAGGCGACGTAATTATTATGGCTCATAAGGAACGCGTGGTATACGCGCAGAAGGTTATCTTCGCAGAGACCCTTTCTGCGCCCATGGAGAGACTCTGTGGATGAGTTTGATCATGTTTTCGGTTTTGGCGGTTAAGTGTTTGATCGTGTGTCCGTGGCATCCAGTGGCTTCGATTAGGAGCCCAAGAATGCGTATGTGTTCGACTCGCGGAATCTGTTGTCCGTCTCTTGTGTGTAGTGCGATCGGCAGTTCGTCTAGAGGAGTTAGGTATCGGACTCCTTGGCAAGACTTGCGATCTAGTAAGAGTTCCGATTTCTTGGAGGATAGTTTCATTCCTGTGTCTAGTAGGTACTCCTCCGTGGCATCTAGGGCAGACTGTAATGCCCACTCCATGTCTGCCAGGGAGCCTCCCGGGCTCCAGATGGTGATGTCATCTGCATATAGAGCGCAATTTACGTTCGGGATGTCTCGTAGTTTGTCTGCGAGTCCCTTCATCACTATGTTAAATAGTAATGGAGAGATGACTGAGCCTTGCGGTGCTCCGACGGAACCCAGCGTGTAGCAGTCCGACTTAAGTTGTGAGACTCGCAGTCGGACTTCTCTGTCTTTTAGGAAGGAGCGCACGTACTCCTGAAATCTCTGGCCGAGGCCGAGGCCTGCCACAGACTCCAATATGAAGCGGTGCGAGACGGTGTCGAATGCTTTCGTGAGATCGAGGGAAAGGATGCCTCGAACGTCTCTTGACATCTTGACATGACATCTTGCGTGGAAAGGTGGGGGCGAAACTCTACCATGTTGTGTGGGAGGAGTTCGTGTTCCTCAATGTTGCGTGACACTCGGTTTTGAATGACGTGCTCGGCTACTTTACCCACGCATGAAGTAAGAGAGATAGGGCGTAAATTGTCGAGGTCAAGTGGTTTGCCGGGTTTGGGGATAAGGACCACCGTGGCCGTGCGCCATTGCGTTGGTACCTCTCCTGTTTCCCCCACGTGGTTGATGTCTTTAGTGAGTAATGTAATGGCCTGGTCGTCTAAGTTACGTAACATTCGGCTGGTTACCCCGTCGGGTCCTGAGGCGGACCTGCTGTTTAGGTTGTGTAGCGCCTCTCGGACTTCTGCTTCCGTGAAGGCAGCGTCTAGTTTGGGAGTGGTTTCGCACTTTATGCTCGGGTAATCGTTGGGGTGAGAGTCGCCTAGCGGAAGGTAACGTTTGGCGATTTCTTCCAGGAAGGACTCTTCCGTTCCCCCTTTCTCTTTATGTGAGTGAAAAAGTCGGTCTAGCGCGTGGCTTTGATTATCATTTGTTTGGCTGTCGTCTAACATGCGTTTCAGGAGGTTCCACTTACCTCCGGTCCGCATGCGGCCGTCGACCGCCGAACATAGTTCGTGCCATTGGAGTCTTGTGAGCTCCGTACAGTATTGTTCGACGTCTCGGTTGAGTATTGCGATGCGTTTGCGCAGGCGTCTGTTGAGACGTTGCTTTCTCCATCGCGCAAGTATCGAGGCCTTGGCCTCGAGTAAGTGTGCGAGGTGAGGGTCAACCCTTGGGACCTCCAATTCCGTTTGTATGGTTTTCGTGGCTCTAGTTACGTCGCCCTTTATCCCAGAGAGGAGCTCTGCGAAGGAATCGTACGTGTTCGTGTCTTCCTTCCGTAACTGGCGGAAGCTATCCCAGTCTGTGAGGGTGAAAGACCGGGGTGGGGCCGTCGTGTTTGGTATTTCTGTGCGTATGACGAAGTGATCGCTGCCCAGGTTCTCTTGCGTATTCGTCCATGTGTAGTTTACTACATTTCGGAGTAACGTGAGGTCCGGCGTAGTATCGCGTCGGGTCGACGTACCCAATCTGGTGGGGAACCTGTGGTCCGTCACCAGGGTGAGGGACAGGTCGTCGATCACGCGCGAGAGGTTGTTGCCGCTAGGCTTGATTGTGGGGTAACCCCATGACGGGTGGGGGGCGTTGAAGTCCCGTGCGATAATGAGCGGTGAGTTTCGTGCCAATGACGTGGCTTTAGTAAGGATCTCGTGGAAAGATTGTTTGTAGTGCGCGGGGGAGCTGTAGACGTTTAGTACAAAAACGCTTTGTTTTAAGAGTCGGTTAGGTACGAGCTCGATTAGGATCGCCCCGATGCGACTGTTTTTCGGTAGGACGTTATGAACGATATGCGCAAATTTTCTATTAACGAGCGTGGCGATGCCTCTCCTGGCGTCCTCTCCTCTTTGGGAGACGGGGCTGTACCCTGAGAACGTGAGGGTTTCGCATAGGGTTTCTTGTAATAGTATTACGTGCAGCTTTTTGGATTGAATTTTGAGGTACTGTTGCAGCGAGGATTTGCTTTTCACGTAGCTAGCGCAATTCCACTGCCAAATTTCTAAGGTGTCCCGTGTTGTGTTAGTCATGATGGTTTTGCGGGGGATTTGTTGGTGACGAAGGGTGCGCCGTCGTGTCCATCTGGCTGACTAGCTTTGTTTTTAATTTTTATGGCGACTTTATTTTCGATCACCTCTACACGATTCGTTAGGATACGAATACTTTCTAGGTTCTCTCGCGTGAGGCGCAGAATTTCGCCTAGGGTGTCTTTCGGTGCATTACTCTCTTCTTCCGTCTCTGGGAGCGGAGGGGGTTTGCGTTTGGCTGTGCTAACTTTCACGTTTGTCTCCTGGGGTGGTGCTTGTTTGAGAGCTTTAAGGTTTTGAATCTGCTGTTTTGCGTCATTAAGCTGGGCTGTAAGCACTTGTATGGTAGCCCGGAGACCCGCTAGTTCCTGTCGTCTGTGACTATCTCGCTCTCATGCTCGGGCAATGAAGACCGCGTTACCTGTCTGGTAGATGAAGCGTCCCGTTGCTGCTGCTGGTGTTGTCTCCCTCGTACTCGGTCGGCCCACGTCAGTTCGGTGTGGCCGGATATAGGGCGCCCCCTAGAGCAGGACCGGCTGTTACGTCGTCCCCTAGAGCGGGAGCGGCTGCTGCGGAGGGCGCTGCGGCGCTCGGGTGTCGGCGTGACCGAGCGACTCCTTGTGGTCGCTACGGGAATACCCGAGGTGGCGCTCGAGTCTGTGACTGGCGCCGCTCGGTCCTTGGGAGCGGCTACGGCCGCGTCGGTTGTGTCTGCGGCGGCGTCTCTGTCGCACAATGTAAGGGACTTGAAACTTGCGCTTGCAGTCCTTGTCGGCGGTGGGGTGCGGTCCGCCGCACAGGGTGCAGTGAGGGGAACACTGGTGATCTTCCCCTGGAGTTTTGAGGCCATACTTCCGGCACCACGTGGTACTGGGGTTAGGGCAGACATCCGCGCGGTGACCGATGTTGCCACAGTTGCAGCAAACTTGCGTGTGTCTGCGAAAGAGTGTGCATCGAACAATGCTTGCTCCGCAGTAGATGTAATTTGGTACTTGTATTCCTTGGAAAAGGATTGTCACGGCTGTGGTGTTCTTGATTCTCTTCACCTCCAAGGCGTTGGGGTTGCGTTTCGTGAGGATTAGTTCTCGGAGTTGGGAGTCGTTGAGCTCGAGGTCAATGCCTCGGACTACGCCTTTGCAGGTATCATCGGGTGGCGCCGGGTATACTGCGACCCGATACGTAGTATCTTTCATGCGAATTTGTTGCACCATGGCGTATGCTCTTGCATTACGTTCGCTGGGGGTGCAGATGAGGAAGATATTCTGAGTTACATTGGGGCAGATGGAGTCTTCCGTAAGGTCTTGAGGAGCCAGGGCTGCCGCCATTGCCAGGGCTTGCTCAACCTGCACTGGTGTAGATATGGCCACGTTAAGACCGTCTCGGGGTCTCACGATTATACGGAACGTGTCCCTCGATCGGTAGCTGAGGGAGTCTCGAGGTAGCGACGAGGCGCTGGTATGCGCTGTTCGGTCCGGCGGTGCGATCGCCGTCCCTTTGTCTGCCACGAGTACTTGAACTTGCTCCTTGTGGTTTACTGGTCTTTCCCTTGAGCGATTTGCGGTTATATGCCGCAATCCAGCCCGGGTCATTCGCGTCTTCCGGCGATATCGTCTCACCGGTGACGATTTCCAAGGCGGCAATGATCGACTGACTTGCGGTGTTAGGCCTAGGCCTACCCGCCTTTGAACGCCGAGGTTGAGAATTCGAATGCAGAAAATGTTGAGAAAGAGTCCACCCACCGAAATAAATCCGGTATTCACGGAATCCGTGTAACTTGCTGCTTTCGTTGGTACGCAATTCACTTCGATTTAGGGTGAATAATCTCGTGAAATCATTGATGATATCGGGAGCCGATGTTTGCACGTCCGCACTAGTCGGCGCCCCCCATTTTGTGTATCAAGCCTGTGTTCCAGCTATTCATGTTTTCCGCAGTGTTAAATTATTTCTACGATGCTACAATGCTACATGATTTCGTGGTTTCCTTTCCAATAGAGTTGGTCATTAATGAGTACAGGTTGTTTTTTAGCTAGTTCTCTGAAGTGAAACGACGCTTTTAGACGTGATACTTTCAGCGTGCTGCTGTAGCTACGCGCGCGCTCTTGATTTCCGAAGCATGTAGTCTCTGGAAGACCTGAATGAGCTAGAACAAATGGTTTTAGCTCGCATGCGGGCTAAGGATTTAGAGCTCGTACAGCAGCAATCATGTGCGCCGCCATAGAATGAGGTACGCGAGCGCCGCTCGTTAGCGTTGACTTTGTTTAGGTCCTAAGCGCATAGAATAGAGCGCAAAAGCAATTTGCAATGCGAGCTGCAATCTTAAGCAATAAGTATGCAGTACTTAAAAAGTAGCAGTTTCACCCAAAAGGCGAATCATTGATTGCGATAGCAAATTAGTAGGGAGCTATACGAAGTAAGAATAGTAGTTTTTTGCTAACTAAATTAACAAGCATGGTGTCAGCGCGCACAGGCAAACATGAACACATCACACTCGATGTCCACCGACACTCGCTGTCAAAGCACTGGCATGAGGAAATGCGGCAGCCGCAGCGAGCGAAGTGACCGGGTGTGCTATCTATCCCTTCAACGCAAACTGAGTGGCGAGAACACAGCACGCACAAAGGTATAAGCCGTCTGCCGATCGCTTTCAAGACAAGGCGCCCGCGACCGCACGCGGGTACGCAGTACGCAGTTGCTGCCTGTGTAGAACACCTTTCCCGCTCCCTCCCACGGTACCTCCTCACTTTCCTCCCTTGCCCGCGCGAGATTGAGCCGTGATTGTCGGTTCCCCTTGCCAGCGGTCGCGAAATACGCATTTGCTGCCGGAGATCGACGGTGCCCCATCCTTTCGCGCGACGGAAGACGGCACGTTTCCTCTCAGCTTTCCTCCCTTGGGCGCGCCAGACTTAGCTGCGATCGTCGACTCCCCTTGCGCACTTTCACTCGCACATAGAGTATACGGCGCGCGGCGATGGTGTTATCGCCGTTGAACTTTTTACGGAATATCACGACAACGGCGACGGGAGAAAATCCGCCTGGAGTGTCCATATAATTGCTATCGTATTAATAACAGTCCACTTACGTATGTAGCTTACAGCCTCACTGCAAATCAATGGCAGAAGCTACAAGGCTGACGTCTGGTCAGCCCAGATCACCAACTGCAATAATTTCCGGGTGACTCATACGACGATTGGACTAAAAAAAATTATCCGACACCTAGACCCCACACCCAGATCATCACCACTATGTATAACACCCTCACGTGGACCCAAGGCTTCTGCACCTATGGGAGGCGCGCCACAACCTCACTAGAAGGTGGAAGAGGCAAACGCATAACCGAAAGCTACGCAAAAAGATAACCGAAGTAAACAAAAAGGCAGCCGACTATGCCGCGTCCTTATGCAAGGAGAACTGGCTTAAATTATGAGATGGGCTCCAGGGAACCCTGTCCACTAGGAAGACCTGGCTCCTCCTACGCCATTTAATTGATTCACTGAACAGTAAAGGCGAGTCGATCCGTAACATGATGCGCACCCTCAAGACCTATCAAGGAACTCCAGACCAGCTCCTTCACGACCTTGTAAACAAGTACCTACACACCGAATGGAACTTCCAGCCACCGCCGTACACACGTCAAACCAATACCGTGCTCGACAAGCCGATACAACTATACGAACTCCGAGCAGCCATTGATGAAAGCAGACGAAGTGCCTTCGGGCCCTAACAGGTTACTTACACACTCTTGGCAAACCTCGAAGATCAGGCCTTAGAGACGCTTCTAGACCACTTCAATGACTTTTCGACATCAGACAAGGTTCCGCAACAATGTAAAACAGCCGAAGTGCGCTCCATCCCCAAACCAGACAAGTCCCCGCCCACTGACAACCTGCGGCCGATATCCCTTACATCATGCATAGTGAAGGTCATGGAAAGGATAGTACTCAAACGTCTCCGACAACACCTGGACGAAACCCAGCAAACGCCGGACATTGTGTTTGGCTTTAGACGACATCTCGGGACCCAGGACCTGCTAATTCAATTGAAGGAGGAGATACTCGTCCCTGACTAACGCCACTCACCACGGGCCATTCTCGCGCTAGACCTGAAGGGGGCATTTGATAACGTGGCACGCGAGGTGATCCTTCTGAATATGAACAACGCAGTATGCGGGGAGAGAACATAATATTACGTTGTCAATTTTCTACCTCACCTCGCAGCCATACTCAAGATCACGGATATAGCCTCTGACTCCATCACACTCGGAAGCATGCAGAGGCACTCCCCAAGGCTCGGTTCTCTCCCCGCTTCTCTTCAACATCGCGCTCCTGGGTCTCCTGGGGCGGCTGGGGAGCACACCCAACCTACGCCATGCACTATATGCAGATGATGTGACCCTATCGACGGGTACGGACTCGCTCGGCGGCCTGCAAGACACCCTGCAACTGGCAGCGTACACGGTAAACAAATAGGCAAAGGAGAGCGGGCTAGTCTGCTCGCCTCAGAAGTCAGAGCTTCTTGTGGTCAGGTGACGTCGCACCAAGAAGAATTAAGATAGCGTACAGATCCTTCTAGATAGACAGGTTATAAAGCCCTGCAATGCCCTCAGAATCCTTGGATTCCTCATACAAGCTGATGCAAATGGCGACCAGATGCTCCAACGCCTCAGCAGGATGACGCAGCAGGTCTTACACATGATTCATAGAATAACAGACCCTGAGGCATGAAAGAGAACGACACCATCCGTCCAGTTTGAGCCTTCATCCTCTGTAGGGTGACGTGTGCAGTGCCGTACGTGGTAGTGACGAAAACCGACAAAGACAAACTAAACACACTCATTCGAAAAGCCACAAAGGAAGCCCTTGGTCTCCCTATGAGCACGTCCACAGACAGCCTCCTCCGTATGGGTCTCCATAGTGCGGTTGAAGAATTAATAGAGGGCCACCTCCCCGGTCAGAAAATGCGCCTGGATATGACCGAAGCCGCACAAAGGTTCGTAAACAAACCGAGTGGAACTCCTTTACAGATGCTAAACCACTTAGACAAATTCCAGAAGATTGGCGACGTCATGTCATGATCCATCGCTTACCTAAACATATGCACCCTGCCCACCACCAAGGTCGGCACGATGCAAGAGCCAAGGCCCTGGGCAGTACTTACGGGTCCCTCCAGTAGGTTGTCTGCACAGATGCAGCCTCATACCGTGGCAGACTAGCCGAAGCCATCGGGGTGACGACAAAAACGGATCTCCTCGTCAGCGCCACAATACCAGATGCAACAACACAGGAAGCAGAGGAACTAGCCATGAAATTAGCCCTCACGCAGACTACGGCAACAGTCACTATAACTGATTCTCAAGAAGTATGCAGGAGCTTTATGTCGGGCTGGGTGGCACCAATGACTCAACTCATACTAACAGCCAAGCTGCCAGAAAGAAATGTTAAAATAGTGTAGACACCCGCTCACGCGTCCCTGTAGGGCAACGAACTCGCCCTCAGCAAGGCCCGAGAACTTATCGACCAGGCCCTGGAGGACACAGAAGAGCTCACTAGACTGACAACATACAAGAAATCACTCAATCGCAGAACACTCCCACCACTGCTTCCACTT
Source organism: Dermacentor variabilis (assembly GCF_050947875.1). NCBI lineage: Eukaryota > Metazoa > Arthropoda > Arachnida > Ixodida > Ixodidae > Dermacentor > Dermacentor variabilis. The sequence goes on from NW_027460346.1 coordinate 7,298,445, forward strand.
CTCACGAAGACTCAAGAGACAACACTGAGATTGTTGCAAACCAACACTTTCCGGGACCCAAGGATGCTTCATCTCATGTTCCCTAATCCATATGACGAATGTTTGGGATCCGGACTGCTGGTACGATCTGTTGGGAACTCGGCGCTGACGCCCGTGGTTGTACCTGGGTCGCAAGCCCCAAGGGTAGCGTTGGCCTGGCGGCCTGGGGTACAACTCGAAGCATCCGAAGGTCCCGGCAAAGCATGAGTCGACTGGTAACAACGAAACAACTTGTTTATTTTAACATCGCAAAGAGTTGGCGGTCAGGTTTGACCGAAGTAGAGAGACGGGAGAGCACTTCACTCAACAGAAGAAGTCGGAGCCCTCCTTTTGGCGTCCGGGGGCAGCTGTTTTTATACTCTCGCAGTTGAGGGCAAGAAGGAACCCCTCAAAAGACGAGCACGTGAATGTACAATGGGCTAATGGTGACGCACACTGTCGTGGCGCTGCGCACGATCTCGTAGCACCCTGTCGTGGCGCTGCGCACGATCTCGTAGCACCCTGTCGTGGCGCTGCGCACGATCTCGTAGCACTCTGTCGTGGCGCTGCGCACGATCTCGTAGCACTCTGTCGTGGCGCTGCGCACGATCTCGTAGCACCCTGTCGTGGCGCTGCCGGTCGGACACAATGACTGTAATGAGAGGCTGGTCCCTGCTTTGGCATCGCCTGTTTCGGGCACAATGACTGGAACGAGATCCCTGCTTTGGCATCGCCTGTTTCGGGCCCAATAACTGGAATGAGATCCCTGCTTTGGCATCGCCTGTTTCGGGCACAATGACTGGAACGAGATCCCTGCTTTGGCATCGCCTGTTTCGGGCCCAATAACTGGAATGAGATCCCTGCTTTGGCATCGCCTGTTTCGGGCACAATGACTGGAATGCGAGGAGGATCCCTAGGCGGTCGCATCGCCGCAGACGCGCCTGGAAACACCTGGCGATGAGTGTTGCGGCGACGACGATCGGGCCAAAATGTCTGCCGCCCGCCGCAGTCGCGCCGGCAAAACCACGTGTCGCAGGCGAAACGCAACAGACCGCCCCGCCGGGGGAAGGAGATCCCGATGGACAGGGGACTGCATCCGCTGTCCGGAGGGATGTCGCTCGATGATGCTCATAACCGAAGTCGGGCGTCCCTTGACGTTTCTTGAGCGCAGCGCACAGAGAAGGCCTCGTTCTCTCGTTCAGGTTCGCACGGGACACTGCAAAGTGACTTCGGGAGAGTTCACATTTTTGTTCTCGTTCCCGGCAAGCGTTAGAACTACGCTGAAAACTCAACCGCTCAGTCAGCAAGCACGGCACAACCCTCACTAAGCCCTGCCAGGCTCTTTCCCCTTTTTAGACCACTGCCTAGTTCCTTACAGTAGTCTAGCATCACTCAGAACGCGTCCACAAATTGAAAAATTGCACTAGAAAGCATATCATCACTTTGAAACACTAAACAAAAGCAATATGTTAAAAAAAAATCCTGCCTCAGGAAGAAAAACATCAGTAACAAACAATTTTGAGGCTGATTCCTACGTTAGGGGCTTCGACTTAAGCCATCGGCGTTACCGTTGAGACTCCCCTTTTTGTAACGCACCTCAAAGGAATATTGTTGTAAAGCGAGGCTCCAGCGCAGGAGGCGGCCATTTTTGGGAGAGATGGTCTGCAGCCATTGGAGAGGGCAGTGATCCGTCTCAATGATAAACCTCGAGCCGGCTAGATAGCATGACAATTTCTGAACGGCCCACACGAGACATGCACACTCTTTCTCGGTGGCGCTATACGCCTGCTCACGACTGGTCAGCTTACGACTAGCATACAGGACGGGGTGTTCTACTTCTCCATTTTCCCGTTGGCACAGTACAACGCCCATGCCTCGCTCACTAGCATCGCACTGAACAATGAACCCTTTTGTATAGTCTGGCGATCGTAGCACAGGCTGGCTTGTTAGGGCACTCTTTAGGGCGCTAAAAGCTCTTTCCTTTGTCTCGTCCCAGACGACTGTTTGAGGCTCTGTCTTTCTTAGAGCATCCGTCAGGGGAGCCGCGATATCAGAGTACCTAGGGATGTACCTCTGATAGTAGCCGGCGACACCCAAGAACGACCGAATATCGGTCTTGGTGCGCGGTTGCGGAAAGTCTCGCACAGCGGCCACTTTTATTTCAGAGGGGCGGCGACGACCCTGACCAATCACGTGACCGAGGTAGACAACCTCGGCCTGTGCTAACTGGCACTTAGGAGCCTTGACTGTCAAGCCCGCTTCGCGCAGGCGGGTTAGCACTGCCCGCAAGTGTGCCATATGCTCAGACCAGGATGCGGAGAATATCGCTACGTCGTCTAGATACGGTAAAGCGAATTCTTGCTGTCCCCGCAACACTTTATCCATGAGGCTTGAAAAACAGTATGGCGCGTTCTTCAAACCAAAACTCAACACTTTAGGACGGAATGTTCCCATTGGTGAAATGAACGCCGCATACCTACTAGCCTCTTCTGTAAGTGGAACCTGCCAATAACCCCTGACAAGATCTAGGGTGGAAATAAACTGAGCGCTACTAACTTTCTCAAGGCGCTCCTCGATGTTAGGGATCGGATAAATTTGATCCTTAGTGATGGAATTAAGCCTGCGGTAGTCGACGCAAGGACGAGGTTCCTTGCCCGGTACCTCAACTAAAATCAAAGGGGAGGTATAATCACTCTCACCTGCCTCAATAACACCGAGCTGTAGCATTTTCTTTACCTCAGCCTCCATAATATCGCTCTGGCGGGGTGACACCCGATACGCCTTGGATCGTACTGGCTCTGTGGAGGTAAGTTCTATATCATGAGTAAGTACAGAAGTCCTACCAGGCCTCTCAGAGAACAGACCTTGAAACTCTTGTAATAGCTGGTGTAGTTCGGTTTTCTGCTCAGGCGACAGCGGCGCTTTACTGATAAGGTCACTAATGACTTGACCGGTGTCTTCCCTGTTCGTCACTGAGCCTAGTCCCGGAAGCTCGACCGGAAGCTCTTCAGGAACGTTTATCATCATGCACACCCCTGCTTCCCTTTGTCTATAAGGTTTGAGCAGATTACAGTGGTAAACTTGCTGTGCTTTCCGCTTTCCTGGCAGACTTACCACGTAGTTAACGTCCGACAGTTTCTGAACAATTCGTGCTGGGCCCTCCCACTGGACGTCTAGTTTGTTGTTTAGCGATGTGCGCAATATCATGACCTCATCGCCAACCTCAAAACGACGGGCCCTGGCTGTCCGATCATAATAAACCTTGGCCCTCTGCTGGGCCTTTGCCATTGCTTCACCTGACAACTCCTGTGCCCTTCTTAAGCGTTCGAGGAGCTTAAGCACGTACTCCACCACGACTGGGTCGTCGCCCCTACCTTCCCACGATTCTCGAAGCATGCGAAGCGGAGATCGAAGCGAGCGACCGTACACCAGTTCAGCTGGCGAAAACCCCGTAGCTGCATGCGGCGCGGTCCTTAAAGCAAACATCACCCCAGGCAGACACAGCTCCCAGTCAGTTTGATGTTCAAAACACAAGGCTCTCAACACGCGCTTCATGACGGAGTGGAGCTTCTCAACGGAATTCGACTGTGGGTGGTACACTGAGCTGTGTAGCAGCTTTACCCCACACCTTTCGAGAAAAGTTGTCGTCAAAGCGCTAGTAAACACTGTGCCCTGATCTGATTGAATTTCTGCAGGAAAACCAACTCGCGCAAATATGGACAGTAGTGCATTGACTATCTCAACTGAGCTGAGTTCTTTAAGCGGCACTGCTTCAGGGAACTTTGTCGCTGGGCAGATCACAGTCAAAATGTGTCTGTACCCCGTGGCTGTTACCGGCAGAGGTCCCACTGTATCAATAACGAGCCGTCTAAAAGGCTCCGTTATGATAGGTACCAATTTCAACGGCGCCCTTGATTTGTCCCCTGCTTTGCCCACCCGCTGACAAGTGTCACATGTCCTCACGAAATGGTCTGCGTCCCGAAAACACCCTGGCCAATAGTACTCTTGCAAGAGACGGTCCTTAGTTTTCTTAACTCCTAGGTGTCCGGACCACGAACCCCCGTGTGACAAGCGCAACAGATCCTGACGATAGCATTGAGGCACGACCAGCTGATCGAACTCCACTCCTCTGCGGTCTAGATACTTCCGGTACAGGACTCCCCCTCTTTCCACAAAACGCGCAGTTTTCCTGGCGATACCTTCTTTGACATTGCAGCGCACGTTTTCCAGGCTGCCATCCTTTTTTTGCTCGGCTATCAAAGCCGACCGGCTGACTTTTAGCAACCTATCAAGTCCGTCTGACGTAGGTGCGATGAGCAAATCAGTAGATAGCTCTTCTAACTTTCCCGCGTCGGGCGTTTCCTCTCCAGTATCTGGCGCCTTTAACGTTACATGCTCAAGTTTATTCAGTTCGGGCGTGCTCGGAATATCAGCTTGCTGCGCCTCTGACCCTTTTTCGTTGTTTGATAACGTCGGCCCCGCAACTACCGCCTTTGCAGCGAGCTCCCGAACCTTCGATCTGGTTAAGGCCTGAACACTAGCTTCACCAAACAAAAGCCCCTTCTCGCGCAGGAGGTGATCGGACCTGTTTGAAAATAGGTACGGGTACTGGGGTGGCAGCATAGATGACTCTGCCGCCTCTGTCTCAAGCGCTCCGAAAGGTCCTTCAATAAGCACCTTTGCTACTGGCAGACACACGCTATGAGCTTCCACGGCTTGCTTGATCCACGCGCACTCGCCCGTGAACATATGGGGTTCTACGTAAGACGGGTGAACTACATCCATCGTAGCTGCGGAATCGCGAAGCACTCGGCACTCTTTCCCGTTCACGAGGAGGTCTCGCATGTAAGGCTCGAGAAGCTTCATGTTCTCGTCAGTGCTGCCTATTGAAAAAAACACAACTTTTGGTGTTGTTTCCGGACACTGCGCCGAAAAGTGACCCGGCTTCTGGCACGTATAACACAAGCGCGCTCGCCTCATCTCGAACCGCTTTCTGCGTTTGGCTGCCGCCGTCTCTTTACGTTTGGTCGGACTGCTTTCGCTCGCATCCGCACTACGCGTGTCCCCCTTTGCTCTTATGGGTGTGAACTTCGGCCTCTCAAACTTCGAGCCAAATTCACCCTTTTGACCGTCCTTAGCTCCGCGAGCCCGACGCGTCACAAACTCCTCGGCTAGCTCAGCGGCTTTAGCCACCGTACAAACGTCTGGCCTATCCAAGACCCAGTATCGCACGTTCTCCGGTAACCGACTATAAAACTGTTCTAGCCCGAAACACTGCAGAACTTTATCGTGGTCACCAAACGCTTTCTCTTCTTTGAGCCACTCCTGCATGTTCGACATAAGCCTATACGCAAACTCTGTATATGACTCACTTTTGCCTTTCTCATTTTCCCGAAACTTCCGACGGAACGCCTCCGCAGACAGCCGGTACTTTTTTAGCAGACTCGATTTTACTTTGTCGAAATCCTCTGCCTCCTCTCTATCCAAGCGAGCGACTACGTCGGCCGCCTCGCCGGGTAACAAAGTGAGCAAGCGCTGTGGCCACGTTTCCCGAGAGAACCCCTGCTTCTCGCACGTTCGCTCAAAGTTAACCAGGAACAAACCAATGTCCTCTCCAAGCTTAAACGGCCGCATCAGGTCAGTCATTTTGAACAATACGCGTTCTCCTGCACCGTGTGCCTGACTTCCATTACGAGCGCGTTCCATCTCTACCTCAAGACGCTTCATTTCCAAAGCGTGTTGACGGTCACGCTCTTGTTGCTCTCGCTCTTTCTGTTCTTTAAGTTCGCGCTCCTGTTTCTCTTTTTGCTCTTTAAGTTCGCGCTCCTGTTTCTCTTTTTGCTCTTTAAGTTCGCGCTCCTGTCTTTTTGACCTCTCCTCAATAGTCTCAAGGCATTCCGACAGCTCGTCATCCTCAGCCTCTAACTCAAGAATAGCCTTTAGCAGTTCTGGTTTTCTGAGTTTGTCCGAGACATCCAGACCCAACTCTCTTGCAAGCTCCAACAATTTCGGTTTGCGCAACGACTTCAAATCCATGGCTGCTCTGAATGCTGCTTTCTCTACTGCTTACTATTGTCTTGCCGCAACTAACCCGGCAGCAACGACAACCACAATTACCAGCTCTGTTTCTGACACTAACAAAAGCCTGGCAAAGCTCAGAAGGAGAAAGTCCCGCACTCACCAAACCTCGCAGGCAGGAATTCCGCGCAGTCGTTCCGCTGCAGGCAACCAGTCGTCACACAGGGCTCGTTGCACTGCTCCCGGATCGTCGTTGAGCTGCTCAGCATACAGTCAACTGCATCTCTTTGCTGCTGGCCTCCGTTGTCGCGATCCCACCGCTGCCACCAGATGTTTGGGATCCGGACTGCTGGTACGATCTGTTGGGAACTCGGCGCTGACGCCCGTGGTTGTACCTGGGTCGCAAGCCCCAAGGGTAGCGTTGGCCTGGCGGCCTGGGGTACAACTCGAAGCATCCGAAGGTCCCGGCAAAGCATGAGTCGACTGGTAACAACGAAACAACTTGTTTATTTTAACATCGCAAAGAGTTGGCGGTCAGGTTTGACCGAAGTAGAGAGACGGGAGAGCACTTCACTCAACAGAAGAAGTCGGAGCCCTCCTTTTGGCGTCCGGGGGCAGCTGTTTTTATACTCTCGCAGTTGAGGGCAAGAAGGAACCCCTCAAAAGACGAGCACGTGAATGTACAATGGGCTAATGGTGACGCACACTGTCGTGGCGCTGCGCACGATCTCGTAGCACCCTGTCGTGGCGCTGCGCACGATCTCGTAGCACCCTGTCGTGGCGCTGCGCACGATCTCGTAGCACTCTGTCGTGGCGCTGCGCACGATCTCGTAGCACTCTGTCGTGGCGCTGCGCACGATCTCGTAGCACCCTGTCGTGGCGCTGCCGGTCGGACACAATGACTGTAATGAGAGGCTGGTCCCTGCTTTGGCATCGCCTGTTTCGGGCACAATGACTGGAACGAGATCCCTGCTTTGGCATCGCCTGTTTCGGGCCCAATAACTGGAATGAGATCCCTGCTTTGGCATCGCCTGTTTCGGGCACAATGACTGGAACGAGATCCCTGCTTTGGCATCGCCTGTTTCGGGCCCAATAACTGGAATGAGATCCCTGCTTTGGCATCGCCTGTTTCGGGCACAATGACTGGAATGCGAGGAGGATCCCTAGGCGGTCGCATCGCCGCAGACGCGCCTGGAAACACCTGGCGATGAGTGTTGCGGCGACGACGATCGGGCCAAAATGTCTGCCGCCCGCCGCAGTCGCGCCGGCAAAACCACGTGTCGCAGGCGAAACGCAACACGAACAACGTAAATACTGCGAACAGCTAGCTAGGAACCCTCCGGCACATTGTCATAGGTTGCAAACAAATCCAGACTTGCCTCCTCTACCCACTACCCCCGACTCCCAAGAGTAGTGGGAGACGCTGCTGCCCAGCTGCCACCTCTCGGACCAGATCATGTTGGTTGATAGGGCGGTCGCATCCAAGACGGCGCATGGATTCCCGTGAAAAGGGAGCCACTCCTGCAAATCAAGCCATATTTCGGCTCTTTAAAGATGTTTTCTCTCTCTCTCCTCACTACAGATCGAAATATTACGATACAAGTGTTCCACGGCGTTTTCCGCGGGAATCCTTCATGATTAGACACTCTGACCGGTAAGCTTGCCATTGCACTAAAAAATGGGTACCATGAAAATTGGTTGTCAGTTCCTTTAACATTCCTGAACACTTCTCAGCAATTTCTACCTCCACTGTCAACCATGCCATGCTGGCTAACTATGCCACGTCATGCCCTGCAGGTTTGGGCTGGTAGTTGAATTTATGCTCATGAAAAAACTCTGCCCTCGTCCCAATAGCTGCAGTGCTGCGAGTGTTATGCCACGGCGCGGTTGATATCAGACCATCGATTGTCGTTTAAGTCGTAAAATTTATGGACGATCGCTCTCCATCTCGTTAGTGCGATGAAGCGATTTGTCGTTGCATTGTCTATACGAAGTAGATACTGGATCACCGACAGCGCTGTTCGCCGGCGCACGGATTTTGAAGTCATTACCAAGGCTTAAACGGACCGACAACCAATTTTCAAGCAACCCACTTTTCTTGGCGCGATGGAAAGCCTACCATATGAAGTATTTATACCCGAAGTAGTTCATTCAGGAGGTGTCTGCAAATTTTTAAAACGCGATTTGTCAACCTGCTAAACCTTTTCTACTTATTGTGTATACTGACGCCGGCAACAGTGATAACTGATATCGATAACGATAGCACATGGCAGACACGTGCAGGTAAAGCCATAGAGTTTCCTACAATTACTTCCTGAAAAATGGGCAGTCTTCTGCGATTGAAGGCCGGCCACACAATGTCTACAGTCATTTCTCCGACATAGCACTCACGGTCAATTGACCTGCCAAATCGTGGAACTCATCCATCACTTGAGAGGAAAAGGCATGATATCACTTTTCGATGGATACCAGGCCATTGCGGTATCATACGAAATGATGACACAGATAAGGCAGCTCGGACGTCAAACCAAGACCGGTCGCGTCCCCATTCTTAGCTCTTTCAAGGACAGACGCTGCGAGACAGCTTTGCGTTCTAGCATGCACGCTCTCGTTAGCTGAGTGGAATACCGCACATTCAAGGTGCACCACACTGCACAGACTTAACCCTTCGCTGCAACCCAGACCTCCGGCCGGACTGCACCGACGCGAAGCGTCTCTTCTGTGTCAGTTGTCGTTGGGAGTTGCCTTCACGAAAGCTTATTCAGAGCTCACTGGAATGACTGGCAGTCCTGCATGTGATGTCTGCGGCTGCGAGGAAAGCAATGACCACCTATTGTGCCACTGTTCTCAGTTTTAAAGGGACCCTGAAACGCTTTTGACGATTTTCTACAAACGTATTGAGTCGTTAGAGTAGGTCCTTCTGATTATTAATTGACACATCTAAGTGCTCCGCGTAAAGCGTGTAATTTATTATAAGGTTTCAAATATGCACATCGCTGCCGATCGCCGCACACTGCTCGGCGGAATTTTAAGCCGCCCCTACCCATATGACCGAAATCACCCATACGACGTCAGTGGGGCGAGCTATCCGATTGGCTGACAAGGGCGCGTGATCGATAATTTTTCCAATTTTATGGTAAACAAATGATCTTCGTAATAGTTGGAGTGTTAGTTAATTTGTTTTTATGAAAGAAAATAACATAAAGAGAATGCACAAGAATAATTTTTCAGTACACTTAAGCACTTCCGGCACAGAGCGTGTGTCGTCTGCTTGTGTTACAACGTACTCCATTTTGAAGAGAGCTCCGCGGTCAGAGTCGGTCGGTCTCAGTCTTTTCGCGAGCACTATGATTCGACTTTGTTGCCTTGTGGACTGCAAACGTAGCGACTGGCAATATGTCAAGCTGCGACATCGTGTCCCTCTGCAAGGCAGCGTACGAGCGAACTGGCTGCTGCGCATCGGACTGCCGCTATCCGATCGGCGCCAGGATTTGCGCGTTTGTGGCCGTCACTTTACACCGGAAGATTACTAACGCAATAGCGTTTCGCGAGTCCGGTATTAGGGAAAACGCAAGCGCAAGGGGACAGAGTCTGGCCGCTTGACTTTGCCGTAACGGGATGAGCCATGAGATGAGCAGAAGGGCAAATGCGAATGGTCTGCACGGTGCAGCCACCTGGTGGCACAGAGCTCAACCATACACAGTAGCAGCAACGAAGTGTATTCTTCTTTGTTGCTGGTGTGTATTTTTCGCATGAGTGTAATCATGAATACGTTGTTTTTATAAATGTTTAAAATGTTTTACGCTTGGTTAGAGCAATATTAGCGCTTTGTTTGGCTGGTTAAGCTCTGCACCAACAAGTGTATGGACCGTGCAGACCGATCAGGCCGCTCACGTATGTCTACGCTAAAGTTCCTTCATCAGCTTGAGTTTATGCCTACAGTCATTTGCCGAAATGACCAGCTTGCCTGTGGTTACCGGAATACCAGGCACGTTCGGCGCTACGACAGAATGCTCGCAACACACGCTGCTTCGATAGCTCTCGCTTGGAGTCGACGGCCAAGCGGCTAGCGGAGCGGTCTCGCGCGGGCGGGGGCGGGCTCCAAAACAACCGGAAGTGGACGATGTGACGTCGCGTCGTGACGCTGAACCAGTGAAGGCGGAGCTTAGCCCCGCTCGCTCAGCGAACGAGTTGAGGAAGAAAAGCATGGCTAGGGAGGAGGGTAACTTCTAATCGCTTGTAGCTCCATTAATACGTAACGCTTCACTTAAATTGTGGTGCGAATGTTCTACTTAAGCTGTACCCTACGCGTCTACAAAATTTGTCCGAACCGTTTCAGGGGCCCTTTAAGCACAATCTTTGACCAATGCATTGAGGAAACTAAGTGATCGTCTGTTTAGCGAACAGACAATATTAGAACACCGTACCCACCGGTCATCGGCTCAGAAGACACCAAAGGCACTTCTGTGCTTTATCAGAACGTCTGGCTTGTGCGAGCGCCTTTGACTCCGCAGTGCTGTTCGTGCACGTCCCTCTACCCCCATCTCTCTCTTTCTCTCCCTTCTTTCTATTCCCCTAGTCCCTTACCCCAGCACAGGGTAGCCAACCGGACTCTTGACTGGTTAACATTCCTGCCTTCCTTTTATCTTTCTTTCTCTCTCTCTCTCTACAGTTACTAGAGGGAACTATGGCCCTGCGATCGTTCAGCCACCATGGGAATGATGGGTAGTTTGTGGATTTGTCGGATCTTCGTGCTTGGCGCTTGAGACGTTCTTGTGACTTCTTTCATTACGCTTTATCTCGGCCTAAATTGGCCTAAGCTTCAAAGTAATTTATACTTTTATTAATGCAGAAGGTAATATGACTCTGGAAGCACGCCTAATCGCTGCTAATTGCAGTGGTTGCGCTTGTCCATGCGTCTGTGGCGTAGTCGCCTTAATGTCGGGCTTCTGTGATAGAGGTTCTGTGTTGGAATCCTGCCATCGGACAATTTTAGTAATGTTTATCCAATTATTTACAACGCAGCTAGTACTTTCTTAAAAATTATCACTATGCAAAGTGACGAAGCCACTTAAAGGAGTACTGACACAAAAAATATCCACGTGGTTTTTACTGCTTTAATAAGTAGTTAATGACCCAGTAATCACGGCACGAAACCTCATTTACTTCAGAGCACGACAGGTAATTATTTGCAGTCTTTTTTTGTAGCGACCAGTCGAAGTTTCGGTTCCTGAGAGCAACGAGATGGGGCAAACGGAAGTGTAAACGAAGTGGTCACGTGTTCGCAAAAAGCCATGACGTATTGTCGTGCGACTGCCGCATCGGTCGGACGACCGCAGCCAATGACAGCGCCGGTAGCGAGAACGTCATGGCCACGTGGTAGACCCGGCGGGGCGGGGCCGGCGAGCGGGCGCCTCGCCGCTCGGATCATGTGTTTTTTTTTTCTGGTCGAAACGCGGGCCTCTTTCGCCGCTGACGACGGCGCATAAATGGGCTACAATTTGTTTCTGACACGAAATAACTCCTAGAATAAAGTGACCTCGAAAGAGTGCGTGTTAAAAAACGTTGTGCGAAATAGTAAATCGTTGGCGTGATTTATACTCGGACGCGGTAAGCGCAGACGCGCCAGCAATCGTCTGTATACGAAGCAGCTCGCCTGACTGGCCTGTTTACTCATCGCTACTAACGGCTCCGGGAAAACTAACCGTATTTTCACTTAAGAGAAACATAAATGTTCAGGCATTGATTGTGCTGACGAATTTAGGCGCTTTATTACGAGCTGCGGACGCATCGCAAGGACCCTCGGCCCCGGATAGACGGCCGGCGAGCTAGGCCTACATCGTCTCCCAGCGATCGCAAGCTCGCTTGGCATGCTCGTTCGCTTCTGTTGGCGCCAAAGAAATCAAATGTGCTGCAATTTAAGCGTGACATAACTGTGTACACGTTGTGCCGACTAACATAGGCGCTTCGTTATACGAGCTGCAAACGATCGTGTCACAAGCGCAACCGGTGTCGGATTCGATGGCCCAGCGAGCTATGCCTGCCGGCTCTTGGCCATCGGCGGCTGTCAACGGATCCGATACTGCTAACGCGGCCTTGCGGAAACACGTCAACAGTGCTCGCATAGACGTGTTTATATTGTCATCGTTTGTTTCAAACAAGATAGCTGTGCAAATACGGTTACTTTCACTTTCTGTTCGAAGTTACGCAGGATTCCGAACTTCCACGCAGGGGCGCGCCGGTTCTGGGCCGCCGCTCGCTCAATTGTACCATGTGTCCCGAATCGCCTCATGCGGCAAGTCGCACACGACGCTCCGTACTACAGATCGCACGGAAAATCGCGCCATGTGTCTCGCGCTTTAGACGTGGCCAATCACTTAGCGACTCAGATATTGCGGCCGGCGATGGCGAGGACGAACCTCAACAAAACCTTCGCATCGGCCACAATCAATGGTAAGACACAACAAATCGGCGTTGAACGTTGTGGCAGCGCAGTCAAGCTGATAGTGTGGGAAATATCCCGATGGACACGACAAAAACTGCAGTTGCAGCGACACGGAGAGCGTCCCACTACGAGTACAACAGCTACAACAAGCAACAACAGAGGAGAAGAGCACATGTAAGCCGCATGGCAGCCAACGAAAATTCGTGACCTAGCCACATGACGTAGCGTTTTCTTGGCTATTTACAATCCCGGTTGATGTCAATGTCGCGAGGTGCTCTGTTTTGCGGTTGGCTGGGCGCACACAATTTAAAATTGATTTTAAATATGTTCTAAGCAATATTCGCCGCTGATATTTTATAGACGATGTGTGTGTGACCAACTAAATCGATCTCACAAGTTATCTCGACTTCAAATTTTTGTGTCAGTGCTCCTTTAAAGCCAGATAGACGAAGTTAAGGCAAATCCATGTACTCCCCATCGTTCCCATGATGGCTGAACTGTCCTGCTTTCAGCTCCCGTAGACACTAGCGCCACTGTTCTCTTTAGCAATTGCATGAAACTCCATGGGTTAGGCGGCAAAATAGGTGGTGTCTATGAAGTGTTTCCGGTTCCCGAAGTCGCTTCCACCGCGTTCAACTATCGAAAGCATAACCTTGAAGATCCGCATTTTAAGTTCAGAAATCACCACCTTATGGGGCGTAGATTTGGACGCCACCTATAGCTGTAACCTCAAACCCTGAAATAGCGGCCATAAAAGCAGCCGCAAGAACTATTTGTTGATGTAGAGATGTCACGGTCGTTTCTTTTTTCTGTTTTTCTGTTTTGTGAAAGTTCCTGCCGGCGAAAGCGTTCGAAAACATGGCGGCCGTGATATGTTTCCGGGTCCGCAATCAATTTCGGTGCAAAAGCATAGCCTTCGAGATCGCCTTCCGTCACTCAGAGCAAACCGCGGCGGCGATTCATCAATGAATGGTTCCGCTTCCTTGCGCGCAGACAGCTACCAGATGCACATGTAAAAAGAGGATTAATTTGCACTATTTGGAAACAAACAATTTTTTGTGAATTTGTCGATATAGCATCTGAAACGAACAGAGGGCATTTAGAATTGGACACGGGTTTTCAAGGACGTAACGATACTTTTCACCGCAGAACGTCACCCCGCATCGTTTTTTGCGTGAGTTTCAGAGGCAATTTAGCAATATAATTCCATGTATATGGGATGAAATCATGCTTGTTCCTATCATTGGGAATGACGATCTTTCCATTGGTACAATAATCTGGAGATGCATTCCGGACAGTTATCGGTCCCTTTAAGGATCAACTGACTTGCGTAGTTTGCTTCGTTGCATATACTTTTCTTTGTTTCATACCCACATGAGCTATGGTTGTGAAATATGGGGCCTAACATATAAAACTTACTTAACACCTATAGTGCAGTTGCAAAAACGCGCCCTAAGAATAATAACATTTTCCTCTGTTCATCACCTAAGTAGCGTTCTGTTTACTGACCTTCGTATTCTTTCTTTCCCAGCGTTAAGAAATTATAAGATCACTTGTTTAGTTAACAAAATACTGAACACCAACTTTCCCTTACCCAACACCATATTCAACTTCCCACGTGCAAACACCAGGCAAGCAACTAACTTTAACTTAAACCTTTCTTATTGCAGCATGTGTATACGGTGAACGATTAATAGAGTTCTTTGGCGCTATAACTTGAACACTGTGCCTGTGGAAATAAAAGTAACCAGAAATTTTGATCTTGTATGTAAACGCTTCTTCTTGTCTAGCCAAACGTAATAGCTCTTCCTTAAAAAAAAAAAGAAAGTACTTGTTCATGTAAAAAATGTTTTTACTCATTGAGCAGATATGTATTTGTTTGACCCGCATATGTACTTTTGTGTATTGTACCAGCTACTAGCCACATAGACTATTGGTCCAACTATTTTTGTACACATTACTTGACTTGTTTAAATAAAGCTCACTTTTTGATTGATTGATTGATTGATTGATTGATTGATTGATTGATTGATTGATTGATTGATTGATTGATTGATTGATTGATTGATTGATTGATTGATTGATTGAAGTAAGATATAGCTTTCAAAAGGCCTTTGGACTAGGAAAAATCTACCAGAAAGGTGTTCACGCGGGATGACACCCGACAGAAGGGTATCTTTTTTCGCTGAAGGATCCTCGCGGAAAGGTAGATATGTGAGAGAAAAAAAAAAGATAAATGAAAGACAGGGAGTTTAACCACGACCGAGCCCGGTTGGCTACCATACAATGGGGGAAGGAAAAAGGCAGGGAAACATGAAGAGTAGAATAGAAAATCCAACTCCTTTATGGTCTTACAGGGGTATAACCTCGTGCGTAGCTCAACACAAAACTTTACGAGACACAACGGTAGCTTAATAATAGTTTTAGTGTTTGCAAAAACGATGTTATAGTTAGCAGCGACGAAATTATTCTAAATGCACTCTTCTTGTACCATCTTGTCAGTTTTAGTTTAAGCATTTATTGACGGGTGTTGCCAAGAGGCAACATACCAGAAAAATCTTGGAGGACGCTTAAGCTTCGTCTTCAAGAGTGGGACGCAATAGCATTCAAAGATCGTTGACTGCTTCTCACGCTTCCCGGCAACTGCAGCTTATGTAATCGTAATGTATACCTGGAAACGCTGGTGGCGAAAGCTATGCGCAAAGTAGGGATGGTCGATTATTTTCTTTATCGATTAACGATTAATCATTCATCATTTTAGCCTTTAAATGATTTAATTCGATGCAGGGTTTTTCATCAATTAATCGATAAATCGCAATTTTTCCGGGCACACTTAAAAATGTTGTAACACAGTTATTTACTGTTGTAGGACCCTATTTTAATGTTTGATAGGCGTAACCAAGTTTGAAACACAAGTGTATAAACGTTTGATAAAGGACAATGCTTAACTTGTTAAAGACTAACTATTGTTGCCACTAGTGGCTCCTGAAAAGATAAACAATAAATGCTATAAAGCGGCACTTCGTGAAGAATTAAGATACACGGCACTAGTGAACACCTGCACAGCACAGTTAAACGAGAAGAAAAAAGAAAAAAAAATGGCATAAGTGAAAGGTGAAGTCCAACTGAAATATGCAAGAAATTGCAATATGCCCTTGGGAAAAGGAAGCTACTGGATTTTAAAGCACATGTTCTTTTCTACACAGCGAAGGAATGTCGATTTGCTGGGATGTTCGTGAGAAACCGACAACTTCTTTTAATGGCCACATAACCAGCCTGCGACTATAGATGTTTGGACGCTACATATTTGCTGGAATCGACATGAACTTCGTCGCTGTGTCAAATGCATGCTCCAGACCGGTGCGCATGCTGTGCTACGTCTTTTGTGGACTGGGCTCGGCACGACGATCAACGTTGCTGTATATATAGTACGCCTTGAATTGCGAGCACATTTCAAGCCTCCGGCTTCGGGCGGCGTGTGCTGTGTGGAGGAAGACAGGGGAAACGCTCGGCTCGGAAAAACAGTCGCTCTACCACAGCCGCACAGTCACTGCTCGTGCGCCGCCATTCGAGTAAGATTTCGAAAGTTACGTGCCATTCCTGTCAAACTCTCGAAAGCGATTAATCGAACAGGTCTAATCGATTAAATCGATTAAGTGAAAGACGGACGTCGATTAATATTAATCGTCTTGCGGGATACATGTCATCGATTAATCGCTCATCGATATTACCAACCCTACCAGGAAGCCGAGCTTTCTGGTAGAAACGCGGCCTGTTGCGTAGGCCGATCCCGGAGGTTGTGCAAAACCCCGCAAAAAAAAAAAGTGATAGAAATATTGTTTTCAGGTTTCTGTTATCGTGTTGCACTTTTAATATTGAAGTCTGAGATGATTTAACATAAAAGGCATGCGCTGTCGGTCTTCTGTTTCGTGGCATTTGTTTGTGGGCTGTCATCAAATTTCCGGGGAGAAACTTTGTCAGGAATGTAAGACAAGGCATGAGCAACTTTAGTGATAGAATGATGTGGCAATATAACCTGCATATACCACATATCATATAGCAAGGCGTGGCATATACACATACCTAAATATATACGGGGATTTTCGCTCACGCGGACGTCGGCGCTAGACGCCGACCCCATATCGCGTTAAAAGATTTTTTGTTTCTTGGTAAGTTTCAGTATTGAATGCAAATGTTCTTGCTAAATGCCTTCGGCCAACACTGAATGAGAGGCAGCAAACGTCATTTGTTGATTTAGAGCAGGAACACAGGACGACGAATAAGCTTGGCACGCGACTCGCTTTCTCTTGAAAGCACGGCCAGAGGAGTCAACAGACCGATGCATGATCTTCGGCTGCAGTGGTGTAACACATGTGACGTAAACCAAACGAAATGTACACCTATGGCTTGGATATCATTGGAACTGTCTGTACTGGGGTGAAGCTCACTTCCAGCTCTTTGCCTGGTGATCACCCCCCCCCCCACTTGCAGAAAAAGTTTGCGCAATATATATATATATATATATATATATATATATATCTTTTCGTTGATTATGCTTATTATCGACGTGTTTTCTACATTTAGATGGAAAATAAACATTTTTTGCGGGTATTTATGTGCGCCGTTCCTAAAGGGTTAACAAAGCAGCGTAATGTATCTTGCTGCGTTGCTTATTGAAAACACATAAAGGAGAATGAAGTGTTTCTATCATAGAAGGCTTGTACCTTTGTCTCGCTTTGTTTATTTCCAAATTCTTGGAGCTGCCGCTCCCTTGTTGCGGCAATGGATGAAGAAGCCCTCGAAGACCTTCCTGGAGTCAAGCCATCACGTGGTGTCGCGTCCAGGAAACGTGGAAATGCGTCAAGTGACACGGACAGCGAGGCAACCGAGTTGTATTCGGACAGCGTCGACTCGTCGGACGACGATTTCACACTTGTCATGAGCCGAACCACAAAAAGAAGACTGCTACGGAGGACATCGTCGCCAAGTGTCTCCACCGTGAAGACAACACCACAGTGCTGGCCGTACACCATGCTCTTAATGCCTGTGGACCCAGTGTCCAATCTGCGACTCCTAAACAGGCAAGTCCTTTCTGCGTTTCTTGAGGGAATCGCGCCAAACGAGATAAAGGACGTGAGAATAAACTCACGGAAGAATGTCTTAGCAGTAGATGTTCTACACCGTAGTGCACTGCAATGCCTACGGCACGTAACGGATATCGACAAAGTACAAGTTCGATCCATGATACCTACAGGCTGCAATGGCACTGTCGGCGTCATTTATGATGTCGATATTTCTATATCAACCGACGACTTACCTATATTAGTAAAGCCAACTACAGAAGGCACTCTTATCACGCACATCACAAGACTTGGCAACACACGTTGCCTGAAGCTGTGGTTTGAGGGAGACAGCCTTCCCTCACACGTCAAAGTTGGCCACGTCCGCCATCCAGTCCGCCCATACGTACCGAAGCCCCTGCAGTGCTACAAATGCTGCAAGATGGGACACGTAAAAGGTGTCTGTAGGAATAACCTCGTGTGCCCACGGTGCGCTGAATCTCATTCAGCAGATGCCTGCCGCGCAACTGTGTTGAAGTGCCCTAACTGCCATGGTGCTCATGAGGCCTCATCCAATGATTGCCCGCGGGTGAGGAACGAGTGAGCAGTGCTCAAACGTATGGTACGGGACCATTCAACACACAGAGAGGCTGCCGCTACTCTCAGGCGACGACGACATCGCCATCGAAGAGCATCACGAAGAGTAACATCTACTGAAAGATATACACCATCATCTTCCGGCAAAGCGGCTACCGTATCAACGCCGACTTCCACAAAGACAGACACTGCGAAAACGAAGAAAGGGGCAAGACTCGCAACTCCTGAAGAGTGGTCAACACTTCCACAAGCACAACCTGCATCGGAGTCACATCAAATTTCGCCGCCCTCAATGACCTCACGAACCGAGGATGCGACGACGACTGAGGATCGCCAAGTCATAGTGATGCTGAAGTCACTTATGGACGCCATGCGCATTCTACTGAGCAGCATGAAAACCCCGTCGGCACAGAGCGCACTGCAGGTGCTGGACACCTTGAGTCCGGTGCTTGCGGCTCTAGGGTAAAACCACGGCCCGAAAATTGTCGTCGTTTCAAGAGGAGGTCAAGAATGCATCTGTCTTTCAGTGGAACGCCAGAGAGCTTAAGTCACGCATGTCAGACTTCAGACAGTTTGTATTTACGCACCAATTCCCCATTATCGTGATTTGCGAGCCCAACCTGTCAGCTCCCATCAGACTGTCCGGGTATGAGTGCTTTATGTCCTCTGCCCACGGAGAGTGCAGCAAGGTCGTTGTGTTTATACGCCGCGACTTGACTTATGTACATCGCACAGTGCCTCCTGACGAAGCAAATCAATACGTTTGCTTAACAGTAAAGAAGAGAGAGCTCACGTTCACAATTCTTGGAGCCTATTTATCTCCAACAAGCCGTCTAGATTGTGAGCGCTTACGGGGAATTTTGACATCGACTCCACAGCCGTGGGTGCTCACTGGGGACTTTAACGCCCACCATTACCTATGGGGAAGATCCAAAGTGAACTCTAGAGGCAGAACGTACGTTGGTGTCCTTTGCCTATGAACTGGAATTTTGCCTGTCAAACGATGGAAGCCCTGCTTATCTGCGTGGATCAGCGTATAGTAGCTGCTTGGACCTTACCTTCGTTTCACGTTCGCTTTCGAGAAGAGTGCACTGGTTTTCGGATTTAGAAACGCGGGGTAGCGACCACATCCCAACCTATTTGAAGATCGAAGGTTTGACTAGCTCCAAGTCCTCCAGAACCGTCCAGTGCACCGATTGGCCTAAATACAAAATAATAATGGAAGACTGTTGTCGTGATGGCACCTCCTATAACCTACAGGGCGCGATAAAGGATGCCATACAAACAACCACGCATTTGCTTTCGAAGAGTTCTTCCCACACCGATTTCGACATCGAACTAGCGAAACTTCGAGCAATTCGCCGTCGTGCGGAGCGAAGATATAGACGCACGAAGTCCAATTATGATTTGAGGTTGGCTAGACGAACACAAAAGAAAATACAGCGTCACATGAACAAGCTGGCTTCGCGACAATGGGTATCCTTTTGCGAGTCCCTGGATCCGCGAAAACCTTTGTCGCTTATATGGAGGACTGTTCGTGGCCTTCGCACAACCTTTGGTCAGCGCCACCCGTTTAAATCTCTGGCACGCCATCTACAATGTAGAGATATTGATGTCGCTGAATCTTTCTGCAGAAAGATTGCTGGCGAAGCAAATTCCGATGGAACGGGTACGGGAACGCTCGACCACCCACCGTTCTCACGCGATCCCCGCATGGAATGCCCTTTTTCTATGGAAGAACTAGAAGCTGCGCTGGCTTTGTGCAGGCGTTCTTCAGCGCCAGGACCTGACGGCATTACATACCGTGCCCTGTGTAAGCTAGGAGACCAAGCTCAGAAGGCACTCTTGCTCCTGTACAACGACTCCTGGCAGACGGGTACAGTTCCGCAAGAATGGAAGTCAACTCGCCTCATTCCACTTCTGAAAGCTGGCAAGTCGCCTTTGGACATTTCCCCATACCGTCTGATAGCACTTGCCAGCTGTGTCGGAAAAACAATGAAAATAATGATTTTAACACGTCTGGAATGGTACTTAGAGTACTATGAAATCTACCCAGATGCTATGGCCGGATTCAGACGTGGCCGTTCGTCAACAGACAACGTTGTTGACTTGATAACATTTGTGCAACACCAAAAGGCCTGTAAGCGACTATCTGCTGCTCTGTTTCTAGACGTTAAAGGGGCTTATGATAATGTCACCCATGAAGCCATCCTTAGCACGTTAGAAGCCGTCGGACTTGGTGGTAAGATGTATATGTGGGCGTGCAGCTACTTACAGAGGAGACCATTCTATGTAGACACAGAAAATGGCCCGACATCCGAGCATTACGGTAGCCGAGGAGTCCCTCAAGGCGGAGTGCTTAGCCCGACTCTTTTCAATCTCACCCTCTGTGGATTAGTTGACAACCTGCCAAGCACCGTACGACTTTCCATCTATGCGGACGACATCTGCATTTGGACATCAAGTGTGACACGACTTCAGCTTAGCGCTCGGCTTCAGAAGGCTGCCACAATGACAACTTGCTACCTTCGTGAACAAGGACTTGAAATTTCATGCGGAAAGTGCGCAATGGTGGCATTCACGAGGAAGCCAATGTCTGGTTACGGCGTATCTGTTAACGGACAACTTATACCATACAGCAGAAGTCACAGATTCTTGGGAGTCGTAATTAACAGAGACCTGTCTTGGACTCCGCACGTCAATTACGTGAAAAAGCGGCTGACTGCTATCTGTCACCTGTTCAGGTTCCTTGCAGGAAAAAGTTGGGGAGTATCTGTACACGCTATGTTACAGCTGTACATGGCGTTGTTCGTTGGATTCCTGCGATACAGCCTGCCTGCAATATCCAACACCTGCAAGTCTAACCTGCGTACGATACAGAGTATTCAAGCCCAAGCCCTTAAGATATGTCTTGGCTTGCCACGCAGTGCATCAACGGCTGAAACCATTGCCCTTGCGCAGGATTACCCAATCACGACGCACATTACCGTTGAGACAATGCGTATGCATCTCAGGCATTATGCTAGGACCCCTTCCCACCACTTGGCGAGCCTCACTGCTGCAAGGCCCTGCTCGACATTTAGCGGCATTGTCAGTGCACATCGTGCGTCGTTATACTTCAGGGTACGCACCTGCGGCCAAGCCAGCGTTTCCTCCGTGGTGTTTGAGCCGTCCACAAGTACATCTAATGGTTCCAGGACTACAGAAGAAGACAGATCTACCGGCCTCTGCTCTAAAACAGTTGACCTTACTTCTTTTGCATGAAAAGTACAGCAACCACGTGCACATCTATACCGATGGATCAACTACGTCGTGCAGTTCTGGTGGTGCTGTGGTGGTACCAACGCGAGGAATGACACTGCGCTTCAAGATATCGCATGTCACGACCTCAACGGCGGCAGAACTAACGGCCCTGCCTCGAGCACTGGAATTCATTGAATCTGAAAGAGCTAGAAAATGGGCTGTGTTCTGTGATTCAAAACTGGCATTACAGTGCACGTAGTCAGTTCTCCGACACGGATGCCATGACCAACTGACATACGAAATCGCGAAACTTTACCATCAAGTCCAACAAAAAGGTCACGAGGTACCTGGCCATTGTGGAATCAGTGGCAATGATTCCGCCGATAACGCTGCTCGTACAGCACATCATGAAGAGCAGAGCGTTCCAATTCCGCTTTCGAGGACAGACGCCGCTAGGCAGCTTCGACACCTGACACGCAGTCTCACACTGACCGAGTGGAACTCGCCAAACTTACGACTTACACGACTGCATCGACTAAACCCCTCCCTGCAACTCCGGCCTCCACTGGGACTTCCTCGACGTGAAGCTACGCTTCTCTGTCGCCTTTGGTTAGGAGTTGCCTTCACAAAGGCATACTCTACATTAATTGGAGTGACTGACAGTGGAGCATGCGAGGTCTGTGGCACGGAAGAAAACATCGACCACCTGCTGTGCCACTGTCCACGATACACCCCTGAGAGTCAAGAACTTTCCAGTTTTTCAAAAACTGGACAATCGGCCGCTTTCTGTGCAGGTGCTGCTGGAACACCGCCCCCATCGCCCGTCGGCCCATAAAGCGGTGAAGGCACTTTTGTGCTTCTTAAGGACGACGGGCTTGTGCGACCATTTGTGACTATTAATGCAATTTCTGTAAGGCCACACACGTCAGCGAACTCACTGCAATTTCCTTCTTTCCTTCCCTCCTCTCTCTCCCTGTTATCTTTGTTTCCCCCTTTCCCATTCCCCCGGTGTAGGGTAGCCAACCGGACGTGATTCTGGTTAACCTCCCTGCCTTCTTATCTCTTTCCCTCCCATAAAGGAGAACGCGCCGCACCGTGTGTCAGCGACGAAACACCTTTTCATAAGGGGTCCTTCAACGTGAAAAAAAAGGGGTGTACTTCACAGGAATTCAGTGCGAGTGTGTGCCAGGGGTATTATTAGTTACACCTCTCTGTGGCTGGGAACGTTGATAAAAGTGCGAAGGACATACCTAGACAGACATAAGATAGAAATAAGACTCACACAAGAACGATAGAAATCAGACATAACATGTGACCTTATTCACACCTTTGAAACATTCACGTCGATAAAAATAATTTTGATAGGCTAAACGGAAGTCGCACTATCGCGCTCAGTATGAGCTACACCGCGGGAGTGCGTGGCCAAGCGCACTGTAAGGTTGCACATTGGCGCCGATTGTGGCATGTTTTCGAGTTGTCAGGGGAGGGTTTGGCTGTTCGCGCGAGTGCTTGCTTTCACCCTCGCCCTCCTTTATTTTAAGGAACGTTTGGTCATTTATTTTGCTCGTTCATTCCGTCTTTACTGAATATGATATTCGAAGATGATACAGCGACTTAGCCGCCGACCAGAGATGGCGTGCGAAACTTATCAAAGAATGAGCGCTACCTTCCTCCAAGAAGGACTATGCTAGTGTTTTTTACTTGAAAACTTTCTGATCGCATCATGCTTCTAGCGAAGAGGGAGTCCCGGTGGCGACGCGGGCCGTGCAGTATCTTCAGTAGCGAGTTTTAGCAGAGCTGCCAATGCCCAACGTGTTGCCGTTGATACCGTTCCGGTGCTCGCTAGCAGCATTTTTTTTCTATGGCCGCAGTAGCCGTATACTTTGTTTGTTTACCGGAACTACGCTGATAATACATTATAATAACACCAGTTATTAAAACCTACCACTCTCCAGTCAGTTCGCCTAAAAAGGGAGAGGCAGGAAACGCTTTTCTTAGATAGGTCAGCGTGAGGTCGTGGGCAGTGCTCTTGACTAAGGAACTTACGTGGCTTCCCAAAAGATTGTGTGATTATCAGAAGAGAGCAAAATGCGCCGGGAATGAAAGAAATGCTTCCGATATTTCAGTGAAAACAAAAGCTGCTCTGCTTTTAATTTGGTTCTTTTATTTTTGTGCGATACGAATTTCCATGTATAACTAAGATGGCGAAAAAAAGCCAATTTCTCGCAGTCAAAGAAATTTAAATATATTGTATTGTTTGTATATTGGTATTGTAATTGTATATTGTATTGTTTGCATATTGTAAATATATTGTATTAAATATATTGTTCACAGTGCACAGTAAAAAAAAGAAGTAGTGTTGAAATGAAAAAATACGGATGAGGTTGCCGCCGCTGATACTTCTGATGCGCTTGTCCTCCTATTGTCAGGATTTGCAGAAATAAAGCGAAAGTATGAAAAGCCGTGCACGTCCCTGCCAACAATGATGCAGTAAGCTTTTAGTCATCAGTACAATTTTAACTGAAAAGGTAGAGGCAACTTATTAGAAACCTCAAATGATGTGGGTAACAGAACTCTGCTAATGACACTTTAGGGAGGGGGGGGGGGGTTCCCCCCTCCATGGAAAACTTTGGAGGGGGCTCGGGCCCCGGAGTCCACCGTAGTCGGCGCCTATGACTTCAGCTTGAGTTAATATTTCTATTTAGTGTCTCTTTAACTGTGTGTCATGGCACCTGGCTGACACTGCAACAAGCAATATAGTCTGCCACGCGTTGCTACGAGTCACCGAGAGAGGGCGGCAGGTGCAATCCGCGGTTCAGCACTCTACTAATGATATCCAATTCTACGCTTTCAAGCTGCGGAAGATGCAAAATATAAGGCCAGGGAGAGAGAAACACTGTGAAAAATGCACAAATAACCAGAGAGTAGAAAAACGTGTAAATACTACAGTTCTCCTGAAGGCCTTGAAGGTAAAAGTGAATTATTCGTTGACATTGGCTGGCTTTATTTTTCTTCTTGCAAGCAGCCTTTATAAAGGATGTAGTACTGCGGAAACCAAACCCAGAATCATCAAAGGCGTGAAACCTACCTACACGGACATGCCGGAGAGCAGCCTGCCCCTGCAACGCGCGCACGCAAACGCACCCAAATGCACGAACACAGCAGCTCCCCGCAGAGCCCCCCGTGTTGCACGCGCTTCTGCACGGCGGCATTAGGGCACTCAAACTGCGATTCGCGTAGCGCACGTAACGCCCGGGGCCACTTTTCCGAGTTTGCAAGGATGCCCGGCCTGCGCAACGCCGCGAAATAAAGACAAAACCGGGCCCCCTTCAACGAGCGCCGCCGGCTCATCTCTTCGAGCGCATCGTCAGCATGCACTCCGCTGCCGGCAAGCAGCAGGCCACCCCGCGTACTTCGTGACGCGGCCGCAACTTGGAAAGCCAGGTCGCCGCCGCCGGTGCGCGCCGTGCAGGTTTCGCCGCGGCTCAACCCACATTCCTGAGCCTTTCCTCCTCGCCGGTCACGTGGGGAACCGCTCCTCGCTCGCACCGTGCTAGCAACGCCAAACGCTGGCAACGCGCTGCGAAAAAGCCGGCCGGCAAAAGCACAAAAAGAACACAGAGGAGCTGTGCCTGTGCCGCCACCTGCCGACGTTGGCGCCGCCTCGCTCGCCGAAGAAAACTTTTGGTCGGGCCGGTTGTGTCGGCTGTGTGGTTCGCAGCGTGGCGAGCGTGGCAGGTGTGGCTGAGCTTGGCGTTGTTCGCCGTGCGAGCGTTGTCGCCTTCCGTTCCCGAGTCGAGTCGTGGCGCCAGTGTTTCAGTGTGTGGTCGAGCTGTGTGTGCCCTGTCCGTGATCGCTCTTCGTTGCCGCGCGATAGACACTCTGCCGCAACGACCACGGAAAGCATGCGTCGGACAAGCAGCGGCCTCGTGAGGTGACAGCCGGTCGGCGGCGACGACGCACAGTGCAACGAGGCGGCTTTATTATAATGACCACGCGCGCTGCACTGCTACCACCACAATGAACGGATTCTCCATCCGGATTTTCTGCGCAGGTGAGCGATCATGCGGTTTGTGTCGGTGTTTGTGCTTTGCTCGTACGGTAGGAATTTTGTATGTGTTTCGTTGACAACTGCGGTGGGGGAGACTGGGTGTCGCCTTCCTGCGGACCCCCAGTCTCTGCCGACCCCGGCTGCCAGTGCGATTCGGTGTCCCTTCTGAGAACCGTGGCGTCGGCCCCTCGGCGGTCCGTTCGAAGCGAAAAAATGCGGCGATCGGTGCCCGCTTTGACTGACTCCTGGGCTCGCCGGCGCCTTGGGGAAAATGAAGCCGGTGTCTTCGACAAACTTGTTCGGCGCGCAGCCTGTTTCTGCTGTGCAGTCGGTGGTTCCGCGTACATCGTCGGCGACTTGTTTGGTATTCATGATATGCCAACGCGATCTCGCGCGTCCTTGCGTTTGCCTCGTGGGCACCAAGTGGGCAGCGTGTGCTGAGATATACCAGCAGTGGCTACAGAGTGCTGGCGTCGTGTTCGCATCGCACATTCCCTTCGCTTCTCAAACGTTGGGACCTGGCCCGGCAAAATCGGGCGCCGTCGTCAAGCGGCAGCGCTTGCATATCTTGTAGGCTGCCGCTTGGCCTCAATAGCTTTACCTGGCTCGAGCCGCATCGGCGGCCTACTAGGAAGCGGTGCCGTTCAAGCGAGGCCAGCGTGTGTGGCCCCACCTCTCGCGTTTCGCCGTCGTTTGAACCGCGCTGCCGGTTCGCGTCAGATGGCAACGACCGCCGCGGCCGCACAGCAGGCTCGGCCACTATATTGCGTCGTTCTCTATTGTGGATCACCTGTCAAAGACACGGCCCCAGGCTGCGGTAATGATGACGCCTCGAAGCCGGGCGGCTCCGCTTCTTTTGAGGCGAGCCTGCGGTCTCCCGGTGGAAGGCTGGCTTCAACGCCGCGCCGCCGCAGGACGTCGATATCTTGCCGCGTGTGCACGGCAATTAACGTTGCCGGGCTTCTAAATATAACCCCAACCTTTTCCCAAGCACTGATCGAGCATACGTTTAAGCTGTTCGTTTTTTGAGTCAGGTGCGTAGGCCGCATGGATTCGACCATTAGGTTGTCGTTTGTCACCCACAAGCGCAGGTTACGAGCTTCCTTGTTAATGTGAACTACCTTAATGCACCCTGCTTGCGCCGTCGCGTTTGTTTTCTTTGTATGCGCGGCTACCGATAACGAGTTGAAAATGATCTTGAGAAAGTTCCTTTCCTTCTTTTCCAAATTGTCATATCTCCCTTTTACAATGGCCCCTGAATGGGTGAAATGACGCTAAACCTCCGGTATCACTAGCTAGGCCATGGCATTGGCAACTCTTAACGTGCCAACTGCTCTCTAAATTACTGACGCACGTTTTGGGGTTGTAAGCCGCTTTGGACAGCAAAATAATGTTACAGAAGATTGCAGGATCACTCAGTGGCTGTGCATATGCAAGCCCCAGTCCAGACGCTGGGCGTTCGTTTCTTATTCCATGACTACCCTGTTTTTAAAATCTAAGCACAAGCGATTAGGTGCTCGATCATAAAGGCAATTTGAGTTGGGATGTTCAGCCTCTCCCACACACTGTCACGTTGAAGTCATTACCTTCTCTGCGCTGAAAATTTCTCGAAAGCCTAGGCTATGAATTCACCGGGGACGCTGGGGGCCCCGGATCACGCTGTTTTACCGTGGCGACTTTTTGTTCACTGGTGGTGACGGGTGAACTTGTACCAAAGGCTGCAGAAATACTTTGTGTAAGCGGTGGGGTTCGATTAGTCGGTCGAGAGAGACCCCCCCCCCCCCCCTTAGGGTAATTACCCAATTTGGCAAAAAAACATAACCCAGTGTGATGAAAATCATTAAGGAAACGTCGCGCGTTCCGATTCTGTTTCGTCTATTTTCAGCCATGCGTTGCTGCCGCCGGGCATTGTTCGTGTATCCTACGGGGAAAGAAAAATCATTCGTTGGATGAATTTTTATGAGGTAACCGAAAGAGCGCAGCCACGATGCATAGCCAAGCAGCGATTCATCGATGACCGACTCGTGCATGTTGCATGCTCTGTTTCGAGCGCAACTGTTTTTTTTTTTTTTTTTCCAGTGGGTGGCGTCGCTATGTGGTATGCGTGGCGTCCACCGATCTACTCCAATTGCGTCGGAACTAGTTTGTCCCTACGAGTCAATGTAGCTCGAGCCTCATGCATGGTAGCGCCCGTCACTTTGCCTTCTTGTTGTGAGCGTACGCAAACCCAGGCCGGCATGAGTCGTGTGTGGCGTTGCACGCTACTAGCGGCGTTGCGGGAAATCGCTAATATTGGATGCGTTCCCCGTTGATGAGCGAGAAAATGTCGAAGCACGACTTCGGGGCGATCGTGCAACGGTTCGCCGTGCCTGCAATTTAGCGATTTCCGAGTTTTCACGTTCCGTGCGCGGCAATGTCACGCCGTAGCAGTAACACGACCAAACCAGCGTGCACTTTTGCCTTTTACATTCTGTCCTTATGTGTGACACTGCTGTGATATATTCACGGGCTCTTCTGTGTTGGGCTGGAATGTATTTAACGCCCAGTTGTGCTGCGCTCGCACATCGTAGTTTCTAGTAATCAAGTGCATATGCTGTTCTTTCGTTCTTCTCGATCGCGTTTCATTTCGACGTTGGTAGCGCAGCACGTGACTATGTTAGCGAGTTCGCCGTAATTGATCGTTTACCGTTATCCTCAATTGCTTTTAGTAGTTCAGTCAAATCGCAGTTCCTTGCAGGCCCTATAGGTACCCAATTAGGTATCTTGCTGTTAATGCTTTCTAAATTAACTCGGAAGCCATTACGTAGAATATTCATTGAGGACGTGAAGTCAGATGCATAGGGAAACTGTGAGAAAGTGGTTTAAGCTCATTGTTGTCGTCAGGTTTCGTGAAAATTTCCACCAACATGGTCTAGACACAGTGAAAAAGCGTTCGTGAAGTGCCGTCCGAATCCCGCGAGCTGACACGAAAATACCGGATGCAGCATCACCATACCATGTGACATACCACGCAATACTACATCTTCGTCTTTGTGTTTGGGCCAATAAAAGGTCTTTACTGCGAATTGCATTCTTGTGAATTGTCAGACCAACTTTCTTTCGGCTATATATATAAAAAAAGAAAATATAGGCCTATCCCTAAGGTAGTGCAGTACAAAAGTATGGCCCTTACCCACGCACCGAGCATAACCTCCGTCTCAATGCTCTTAAATGAAAAAACAGAATAACCTTCAAGATTTTTCCCTTGCTCTGCGGAATCGAACGTGCGTCACATGGGTTCCGCAAGCACAGCAGCACGACGCTATAACGCGCTGCGCCACCGACATTTTTTTTTTATTGCATGAAAATTATGTCAGTAATGTAGAGCAAACGTTATTTACGTTACATTTAGAAGAACGCGCGAACAAAAAACGCACTCTATGCTGCACAGTTGAGGGAAACTCAAAAACTGAAGGCAATGCAAACCACGAATGCACGCGGGGAGGCAGGGATAAATTATCCCTTTTCACACGCACTGGTACGCTGCGCATATCGGAGGCTACGCCAGGACTTTGCGTGCGTGGCCCATTCAGTGTACAATAAATAAATTTTCATCTCTAAAGGATGCTATATCCGCATACTTGGACAGTCACCGCACATATGGGTTCTGCCTGAATATTTTACGGCAGAGATCACGAGGAGAGGGTTACTTTATCCACTTACACGGTGATGCTGCCTTCGCCCTCTAACCAGGGTAGGGGTTTCATGTTCGTAACGGATATCATTTGGTAATAAGAACCACCCGGCTTGTTTGCTTAGTGGCTTTGTGCATCACCCACGTGCGCTCAGTGCTCACTCTCTCCCTCTTTCAATTTCCCCTGCCCCCCACTGTAGGGTAGCAAACCGGTCGCTCGTTGGGTTGACCTCCCTGCCTTTCCTCTCCTTGCTCTCACTTCTGGCGTTGCACTGCTAAGCAACAGGTCGCGTGATCAAATCCCGGCCGCGGTGGCCTCATTTCGGTGGGAAGAAATGCCAAAATGCCCGTGCACCGTGCATTGGGTGCACGTTAAGGAACCCCAGGTGGTCAAAATTAATGCGGAGCGCCCCCCCCCCCCCCCCCTCACCACCACCACCCACGTGCCTGATAATCAGATCGTGGTTTTGGGGCATAAAGCCTAAGAAAAAAAGGAACAGACTTGAAAAGTAATTATATTCCTTAGTTGTCTTTCAGGTCTGGGGAGGCTAGTGTAAAATGCCTGACAGGTGCCTACACACATTCTTCGACTGGGCTACGGTAGATCAGATGTCATGTTTATTGTTTACTTTTTTTTCTCCCTTAATCGCGATACGCTCTGTGTTAAGCGTGTGCGTTTTTTCTTTTTCTTCTTTATTGCTGTTATAAGGACTGTTGAGCTCTGACATAAAGGTGCAAGTGGTGTGCTCGGTGTAGAAGAGACACGTCGCGAAGTGTACGATGTCGCGTTGTACTAGTATTCTTATGCGCAACAGAAAGCGTCAGCGCCCTAATGGTCCAACGCGTTGCATCACAGGCTAGGTTGTGTTCTGTACAGATTGTTATTCTGAATTGAAAGAACGAGTAAAGCCGGATCGTTTATTCCATGTGAGAGCTGTCGCAATCGTTATCGAGGACGAAACAAAAACTCAAAATCCCCTGCAGCTGTTGGTGCGGTGCCGCCGCCTTAATAATTGCTTTCTTTGCGGAAATCCGGTACTCTGTAGACGGCTCGCAAGGCTGAACAAGAAAGGCTGAGGTCCGTACGCATCGGGCCACGCAAGGAGTGTGAGCGTAGCGAACGACCAAGCGAGCCGGAACGCGCGCCAAAGGTCGCGGTCATGGTCGCGATGTTCGGCACCCACGTGGTACGTCATAACGTCACGACGCATACGCCCTCCGGAAAAACGAAACCGAAACTGTTTCGTAGAAAAGGCGATTACAGCAAACAATTTGGGACGCTCCGAGGCTTTGCACTTTTATGTTACTGGAGTTTCGAAGTGCAGAACTTCCACTTAAAGCAAGAAACTTGAGAGCAGGAAATGTCGCGTCATTGCACGTTTAACATTGCGTTAATCAGAGCCATCGATCTCCAGTTCCGTTGAAGGGCTCGTTGCACGCCTACCAAGTGTACTCGTTGGAATATCGAAGGGTTGTTGATATTCGTCGCGTGTTCGGGCAGCCACTGGCTGCCGCGCGTTCGATTAAGGCCAATTGCAATCGTTACTCATATTGCGCGTGATTCACCGGTGATTGCGGGCTGACGCGTGATGCGGGAGGCCCGCATTGTCCCCGCGCATCAGTTCTCTGTCCGAAAAAAAGAAAAAGAAAAAGAACTTGGTAGTGCGGGCGTGTTTATGGCAGTCCACTATACATACCTGGCCGATGAGAAAACGCGCCTTGATGAATCGATACCCGTTTCACGGAGCCTGGTTCTGGAGAGTGACGGACGCGTTTATACGTGACGCGAGTGCCGTGCTGCATCGGAGTGTGTGTGCGTGGCGCGAATCCCGTGACTCAGTCGCCGCAGCATGCGACGGTTCTTTATTTATGCGTGAGCGAGCAGCCTGCGGACGAACGACGCGCGTGCTCGGATCGCCACTGCCCGTTGCTTTTTTGCAGCTGTGTGCACGGTTGCGGAAACGTACCAGCTCGACTCCAGACGGCGTCACGGTGCATCGTTTGTGACGCAGCTGCTCGTTCAGTGCCTGACTCTTTTCTCT
Source organism: Dermacentor variabilis (assembly GCF_050947875.1). Classification (NCBI taxonomy): domain Eukaryota; kingdom Metazoa; phylum Arthropoda; class Arachnida; order Ixodida; family Ixodidae; genus Dermacentor; species Dermacentor variabilis. The sequence continues at coordinate 7,329,592 of NW_027460346.1, forward strand.
TGTCGTTTTTTCGAATGTCTGTTTTTTTTTTGTCTATTTAGCGCATCCGAGGAGATTCCAGGAATTCCTTAGCGGTAGAGTGTCAGTCACCTTGGCCTTACGTTTCTCAGCTGTAGTCCCGAGCTGTCTATACTCCTTGGCTCTTTCTTTATTTAGTGATCTGCGAATATTCCAAATGTGTGATATGAATCAACGCCCACATCAGTGGTGTTCGCGTTCTGCTGCTGAGCACGAGGTCGCGGTGTGCTATTTCCGACTGCATTCTGACGTGGACGGGATGTACGTAGGTTTAGGTGCATGTTAAAGAACCTCATCTTCTCGAAATTTAATCCGGAGCAATGCACTATGCGGCGTGTTTCATATCCCATCGAGCACTTTGGAGGCGTTAAACCCTATTTATTATTATTTTTTTCTAATGTGAATCTGCAGTCTTCGCTATACGATTCTTACGTGATTCGAGAATTCGCTGTTCTGGGCTGTCGAATCTCCGTTCCTGTCCAAACGTAAGGAATGACGTCATTTATCGGGTCTACTGGGAAAAAGACGGGTGGAAGCGATGTCGTTCCAAATGGCTTGGAGAGCCGCTGTTCTTGGTTAGAGGCACCAGTTCATGAGCGAACGTTTGGAGCCGGAAACTTCTGTGCATTCTCTCGAGCACTGCCACTCTTATGTGCGTCTGGTGACGTGCGCTTCCTTTGTTTGACAATACTGTCATTGTCGTGCATCAGATCACTTTCGGTCGTTCATCGTTTACGAGCTCCTCGGTTGACCGAAAGTCCGGCCGTGAAAGGCAGGCGCAAATTAATGTTAACCGGACGTTCTTTCTTTTGCCAAGCGGAGTCAGCGGAAACCTTATACTATTTCAGTTTGTTTCGAGCTGTAAAAAAAAAAAAATATTCGATATTCCAGTCGATATCCGAAGGTTGTTTTTCTCGAAAAATCGATTCGACTCGACAGTTTCGTTATTCGAAGACACCTACCTTTTTCTACCTTTTTTTTTTCTTTTACATCTATCTCTCCCTTGCTGCGTGGACCTTTCGACCCTTAAAACTGCTTCCTTGATATTATTTCTGTTTGGCGCAGCATTACTAGCACGACTGCCTTTCGCACTTTGGTTCTCCAAATATGGCTGGTATATTCTCGTGACATAGTTACTAGCGCGAACGAGACCAACGGAAGAAAAGCTGGGGCAGGACAAAGCGCTAGTAAGGCAATTAAGCAGTCCGTAAAGTTTGTAAAGGATAATAACCTGTGTCTGTTGGAGTCTCATAAAGAGGAGGGTTTGTTGGCTTTTCGCAGACATGTTTTCATGAGGAGACATGTGCTGCTGCCAGTGAGAACTTTGTACTGTCGGATAATGTCGCGACGAGCGTCAAGAAGAGGGCCTTGACATTATGCCTGTATATGCGTCTTGATGGCCTCAGGAGGCGTGCGCCAGCCACGAAGAGAGACACTCTGACGATGTTCTTTTCCGCTAAGACGCATTAAGTAGACGCCCCTCTCAGAGCAGTTGTCACTGAGAGTCTTGGCAAAGGGAAATGTCAAAATTTCTTCAGAAACACCTTGAAAAGTTGCATGTCAATGACCTGTTCGTGTTGCGCAACTCTCATGAACTGGTTAACTACCTTACGGCGCACGAAAACACCGGGAAACCGTCATTTGCCTTCTGAATCGACCTGGAAGAACTTTTTTTTTTTTACGCCCTCTCCCAGACTGAGCTTTTAATTTGCGCGAGGGAGCATATTCGAAGAGTTTGGTCCCGTTGAATTTCAAAATGCCGCTGGCCTTTCTGTTGACAAATTCGCGGGGATGCTGGGATTTTATCTCTTATACGCCTGTTGTGTTTGACCAGGACACATTTGTCCAAAAAGATGGTGTCGGCATTGCATGGTTCGCGCATAGCGCCTCTTTTAAGTGATTTGTTTTATCTGTTGTTGAAAATCTTATTTTCTCGTTACTTGACAATACTTTTGTAGATTTTTAGGTATGTCGATGACTTTCTTGTGCTGAAAGGTTTGAAGCCTGAGGCTTTGCTGTTAAAGACGTTCTGGGTGTTTTTGAAAAGTGTGCAGTAGGACTTAAGTTCACACTTGAGTTGCCAGTAGATGGTCGCCTACAGTTCTTAGATTTTCGTGCCATTCTAAATGATAGTTCCCTTTGTTGGATGTACTCTCCTATAGAGCAAGAAGCCCTTGCTTGACTACCGTTAGGCGCACTTCAAGTTAGTTAAAGGAGGCATAGCTACTAACTGCCCCAGAGCTGCTCTGGTTAAATCTCGTGTGCACCAGGTTTCCTGCAGCGTTCAGCAACTGGCGAGCCGTTTACTTAGGGCCGGGTACCCCGATGACACCTTGGTGTCAGTCACTGAGAGCCTCATTATAAAGGTTAAAGCTGACCCGGCAGCCGTTCGGTGCAATAACGCATGTCCCAGTGGGCGCTCTGTGGCCGTGTCATACGTACGGGGGTGTCCCACTGCTTAAAAAAGGCGGCGAACAAGTGCGGTTTAGGTGTTGTTTTTTTCAACGCCACAAAAGCTCGCAAGAATTTGCGTGTTGGTAAACAACGCCGGGAGTCAAGGTACATGCACTAAGGAGCATGTCACCCGCTTCATTAACTGCAATGTAGGGGTGGTATACAAAATTCCACTTCCCTTTGGAAAGTGCTGTACTGGACAAACAGACAGGTGCCTGAATGACCGGCTTAGGGTCATAACGTAGATAATCACTCATAATCACTCATAACGTAGATAAAAAGTGCGAAGGGACATTGTTTGGCTAAATTGCCTCGTTTCCAATTTCGCCCAGTGGGGTACTGTTTACGGTCTACATTATTACACTCGGTCGCCATTTATAGCTAATCTTTGTCGAAATACTTATATGTCGCTTGGCCCGACAAACAACATGTTCATTTTGCAAGTCGTTTATTACAAGCGGCGAAACTGAGATTAGGAGAACTGGAACACAGACAGCCCTTTATAGTATTGACGGTAGTAGCCGGCTCCCTCGAAGCTGGAATCTCGCTGGTAACCGCCTTACAGTGTATCGTACCACAGCGTGTGTCGTACGTGCCTATAGAAACAATTCCCGAACGAATCGCCGTTACGACGTTGTGGAGGTGGCCCGCTCTGGGATCTAGTGATTAGAGTAGCACGAGTTCAGTTTTTCAACTTCTTGCCAGCCACATGGGATATACAAAACGAGAGAAACGCGCTATTGTCCATGGTGCCGCGTTTGTGTGTGTGTGTGTGTGTGTGAGAGAGAGAGAGAGAGAAGGAGATAGAGGCAAAGACAGTGAGGTTAGCCCGAGGGTATCACCGGCTGTACTGAGTAAGCGGAAAAGGGGTATGTATGAAAGACGAGAGAAAAGAAAAGACTGTATGGATGTAACAATATGGACGCTGTAGCACGGCCTATCAGGCCGCCACATCGTCTCGAACACTGTCAGTTATATACAGAAACGTACAGGGTCACACACTGTCCACTTTTGCACAGTCACACCATCTTGCACACCATCTGGTCGAAGTAACGCAACATCGTGTTTTAGTCGCTCGCGCTGGTCACGTTTCGAATATGGAAATGTGTCGCAATGTGCATCCCTGTACGATGCGCATTTGGTTTGCAAACCATCTTCACGGATACCGAACGGTTTTCCAAATATCCCCTATTGCGAAACTCCTGTGTACTCTCAAAATTTTCACTCCTTAAAAGGTGCCGGATTGTCCCATGGCTAACGCTCTGACCTTTAGGGCTACAAACATATTTATCGTTGACGACAGCGAGGTCGAACTTTACGTGCGATGAGAAAAGCCGCAGTTCAAGACCGCACTGCGTACTGAAACACCTGACACGAGAATTCGACAACAATATCTCGTCTGTCACAGCTATATTCATGTTTTACTTGCCACATAACGTTGCAAATAAGGAAAACTATTTGTCCTCATCAACGATTCGACCTCGAGGGTGAAGGTACGGGACAAACCAAAGCACCTTTTATACATCCATAGGGGTGATGGGACAATAGCCATTTGTGTGCAGATTAGCTGAACAGGGCGCGAAGACGCCAGCAACTTTCTCTTGTTCGCTCGGGCTGGTGTTGCGTTTCGCCTGCGACACGTGGTTTTGCCGGCGCGACGGCGGCGGGGCGGCGGACATTTTGGCCCGATCGTCGTCACCGCAACACTCATCGCCAGGTGTTTCCAGGCGCGTCTGCGGCGATGCGACCGCCTAGGGATTTCGTTCCAGTCATTGTGCCCGAAACAGGCGAGGCCAAAGCAGGGATCTCCTTCCAGTTATTGGGCCCGAAACAGGCGATGCCAAAGCAGGGATCTCGTTCCAGTCATTGTGCCCGAAACAGGCGATGCCAAAGCAGGGACCATCTTCTCGTTACAGTCATTGTGTCCGACCGGCAGCGCCACGACAGTGTGCTGCGCAGCGCCACGACAGTATGCTGCGCAGCGCCACGACAGTGTGCTGCGCAGCGCCACGACCAGGTGCTACGAGATCGTGCGCAGCGCCACGACATGGTGCTACGGCATCGCTACGACAGTGTGCGTCACCATTAGCCCATTGTACATTCACGTGCTCGTCTTTTGAGGGGTTCCTTCTTGCCCTCAACTGCGAGAGTATAAAAACAGCTGCCCCCGGACGCCAATCGAGGGCTCCGATTTCTTCAGTTGAGTGAAGTGCTCTCCCGTCTCTCTACTTCGGTCAAACCTGACCGCCAACTCTTTGCGATGTTAAAATAAACAAGTTGTTTCGTTGTTACCAGTCGACTCATGCTTTGCCGGGACCTTCGGATGCTTCCAGTTGTACCCCAGGCCGCCAGGCCAACGCTACCCTTGGGGCTTGCGACCCAGGTACAACCACGGGCGTCAGCGCCGAGTTCCCAACAGATCGTACCAGCAGTCCGATCCAAACATCTGGTTGCCAGCGGTGAGATCGCCTACGACTTCAAACAACGGTCTGCCAGCGGCGAGATCGCGACAACGGAGGCCAGCAGCAAAGAGATGCAGTTGACAGTATGCTGAGCAGCTCAACGACGATCCGGGAGCAGTGCAACGAGCCCTGTGTGACGACTGGTTGCCTGCAGCGGAACGACTGCGCGGAATTCCTGCCTGCGAGGTTTGGTGAGTGCGGGACTTTCTTCTACTGAGCTTTGCCAGGCTTTTTGTTAGTGTCAGAAACAGAGCTGGTAATTGTGGTTGTCGTTGCTGCCGGGTTAGTTTGCGGCAAGACAATAGTAAGCAGTAGAGAAAGCAGCATTCAGAGCAGCCATGGATTTGAAGTCGTTGCGCAAACCGAAATTGTTGGAGCTTGCAAGAGAGTTGGGTCTGGATGTCTCAGACAAACTAAGAAAACCGGAACTGATAACGGCTATTCTTGAGTTAGAGGCTGAGGATGACGAGCTGTCGGAATGCCTTGAGACTATTGAGGAGAAGTCAAAAAGACAGGAGCGCGAACTTAAAGAGCAGAAAGAAAAAGAAGAGCGCGAACACGCTTTGGAAATGAAGCGTCTCGAGGTAGAGATGGAACGCGCTCGTAATGGAAGTCAGGCACACGGTGCAGGAGAACGCGTATTGTTCAAAATGACTGACCTGATGCGGCCGTTTAAGCTTGGAGAGGACATTGGTTTGTTCCTGGTTAACTTTGAGCGAACGTGCGAGAAGCAGGGGTTCTCTCGGGAAACGTGGCCACAGCGCTTGCTCACTTTGTTACCCGGCGAGGCGGCCGACGTAGTCGCTCGCTTGGATAGAGAGGAAGCAGAGGATTTCGACAAAGTAAAATCGAGTCTGCTAAAAAAGTACCGGCTGTCTGCGGAAGCGTTCCGTCGGAAGTTTCGGGAAAATGAGAAAGGCAAAAGTGAGTCATATACAGAGTTTGCGTATAGGCTTATGTCGAACATGCAGGAGTGGCTCAAAGAAGAGAAAGCGTTTGGTGACCACGATAAAGTTCTGCAGTGCTTCGGGCTAGAACAGTTTTATAGTCGGTTACCGGAGAACGTGCGATACTGGGTCTTGGATAGGCCAGACGTGAGTACGGTGGCTAGAGCCGCTGAGCTAGCCGAGGAGTTTGTGACGCGTCGAGCTCGCGGAGCTAAGGACGGTCAAAAGGGTGAATTTGGCTCCAAGTCTGAGAGGCCAAGGTTCACGCCCATGAGATTTAAGGGGGACACGCGTAGTGAGGATGCGAGTGAAAGCAGTCCGACCAAACGTAAAGAGACGGCGGCAGCCAAACGCAGAAAGCGGTTCGAGATGAGGCGAGCGCGCTTGTGTTATACGTGCCAGAAGCCGGGTCACTTTTCAGCGCAGTGTCCGGAAACAACACCAAAAGTTGTGTTTTTTTCAATAGGCAGCACTGACGAGAACATGAAGCTTCTCGAGCCTTACATGCGAGACCTCCTCGTGAACGGGAAAGAGTGCCGAGTGCTTCGCGATTCCGCAGCTACGATGGATGTAGTTCACCCGTCTTACGTAGAACCCCATATGTTCACGGGCGAGTGCGCGTGGATCAAGCAAGCCGTGGAAGCTCATAGCGTGTGTCTGCCAGTAGCAAAGGTGCTTATTGAAGGACCTTTCGGAGCGCTTGAGACAGAGGCGGCAGTGTCATCTATGCTGCCCCCCCAGTACCCGTACCTATTTTCAAACAGGTCCGATCACCTCCTGCGCGAGAAGGGGCTTTTGTTTGGTGAAGCTAGTGTTCAGGCCTTAACCAGATCGAAGGTTCGGGAGCTCGCTGCAAAGGCGGTAGTTGCGGGGCCGACGTTACCAAACAACGAAAAAGGGTCAGAGGCGCAGCAAGCTGATATTCCGAGCACGCCCGAACTGAATAAACTTGAGTCTGTAACGTTAAAGGCGCCAGATACTGGAGAGGAAACGCCCGACACGGGAAAGTTAGAAGAGCTATCTACTGATTTGCTCATCGCGCCTACGTCAGACGGACTTGATAGGTTGCTAAAAGTCAGCCGGTCGGCTTTGATAGCCGAGCAAAAAAAGGATGGCAGCCTGGAAAACGTGCGCTGCAATGTCAAAGAAGGTATCGCCAGGAAAACTGCGCGTTTTGTGGAAAGAGGTGGAGTCCTGTACCGGAAGTATCTAGACCGCAGAGGAGCGGAGTTCGATCAGCTGGTCGTGCCTCAATGCTATCGTCAGGATCTGTTGCGCTTGTCACACGGGGGTTCGTGGTCCGGACACCTAGGAGTTAAGAAAAGTAAGGACCGTCTCTTGCAAGAGTACTATTGGCCAGGGTGTTTTCGGGACGCAGACCATTTCGTGAGGACATGTGACACTTGTCAGCGGGTGGGCAAACCAGGGGACAAATCGAGGGCGCCGTTGAAATTGGTACCTATCATTACGGAGCCTTTTAGACGGCTCGTTATTGATACAGTGGGACCTCTGCCGGTAACAGCCACGGGGTACAGACACATTTTGACTGTGATCTGCCCAGCGACAAAGTTCCCTGAAGCAGTGCCGCTTAAAGAACTCAGCTCAGTTGAGATAGTTAATGCACTACTGTCCATATTTGCGCGAGTTGGTTTTCCTGCAGAAATTCAATCAGATCAGGGCACAGTGTTTACTAGCGCTTTGACGACAACTTTTCTCGAAAGGTGTGGGGTAAAGCTGCTACACAGCTCGGTGTACCACCCACAGTCGAATTCCGTTGAGAAGCTCCACTCCGTCATGAAGCGCGTGTTGAGAGCGTTGTGTTTTGAACATCGAACTGACTGGGAGCTGTGTCTGCCTGGGGTGATGTTTGCTTTAAGGACCGCGCCGCATGCGGCTACGGGGTTTTCGCCAGCTGAACTGGTGTACGGTCGCTCGCTTCGATCTCCGCTTCGCATGCTTCGAGAATCATGGGAAGGTAGGGGCGACGACCCAGTCGTGGTGGAGTACGTGCTTAAGCTCCTCGAACGCTTAAGAAGGGCACAGGAGTTGTCAGGTGAAGCAATGGCAAAGGCCCAGCAGAGGGCCAAGGTTTATTATGATCGGACAGCCAGGGCCCGTCGTTTTGAGGTTGGCGATGAGGTCATGATATTGCGCACATCGCTAAACAACAAACTAGACGTGCAGTGGGAGGGCCCAGCGCGAATTGTTCAGAAACTGTCGGACGTTAACTACGTGGTAAGTCTGCCAGGAAAGCGGAAAGCACAGCAAGTTTACCACTGTAATCTGCTCAAACCTTATAGACAAAGGGAAGCAGTGGTGTGCATGATGGTAAACGTTCCTGAAGAGCTTCCGGTCGAGCTTCCGGGACTAGGCTCAGTGACGAACAGGGAAGACACCGGTCAAGTCATTAGTGACCTTATCAGTAAAGCACCGCTGTCGCCTGAGCAGAAAACCGAACTACACCAGCTATTACAAGAGTTTCAAGGTCTGTTCTCTGAGAGGCCTGGTAGGACTTCTGTACTTACTCATGATATAGAACTTACCTCCACAGAGCCAGTACGATCCAAGGCGTATCGGGTGTCACCCCGCCAGAGCGATATTATGGAGGCTGAGGTAAAGAAAATGCTACAGCTCGGTGTTATTGAGGCAGGTGAGAGTGATTATACCTCCCCTTTGATTTTAGTTGAGGTACCGGGCAAGGAACCTCGTCCTTGCGTCGACTACCGCAGGCTTAATTCCATCACTAAGGATCAAATTTATCCGATCCCTAACATCGAGGAGCGCCTTGAGAAAGTTAGTAGCGCTCAGTTTATTTCCACCCTAGATCTTGTCAGGGGTTATTGGCAGGTTCCACTTACTGAAGAGGCTAGTAGGTATGCGGCGTTCATTTCACCAATGGGAACATTCCGTCCTAAAGTGTTGAGTTTTGGTTTGAAGAACGCGCCATACTGTTTTTCAAGTCTCATGGATAAAGTGTTGCGGGGACAGCAAGAATTCGCTTTACCGTATCTAGACGACGTAGCGATATTCTCCGCATCCTGGTCTGAGCATATGACACACTTGCGGGCAGTGCTAACCCGCCTGCGCGAAGCAGGCTTGACAGTAAAGGCTCCTAAGTGCCAGTTAGCACAGGCCGAGGTTGTCTACCTCGGTCACGTGATTGGTCAGGGTCGTCGCCGCCCCTCTGAAATAAAAGTGGCCGCTGTGCGAGACTTTCCGCAACCGCGCACAAAGACCGATATTCGGTCGTTCTTAGGTGTCGCCGGCTACTATCAGAGGTACATCCCTAGGTACTCTGATATCGCGGCTCCCCTGACGGATGCTCTAAGAAAGATAGAGCCTCAAACAGTCGTCTGGGACGAGACAAAGGAAAGAGCTTTTAGCGCCCTAAAGAGTGCCCTAACAAGCCAGCCTGTGCTACGATCGCCAGACTATACAAAAGGGTTCATTGTTCAGTGCGATGCTAGTGAGCGAGGCATGGGCGTTGTACTGTGCCAACGGGAAAATGGAGAAGTAGAACACCCCGTCCTGTATGCTAGTCGTAAGCTGACCAGTCGTGAGCAGGCGTATAGCGCCACCGAGAAAGAGTGTGCATGTCTCGTGTGGGCCGTTCAGAAATTGTCATGCTATCTAGCCGGCTCGAGGTTTATCATTGAGACAGATCACTGCCCTCTCCAATGGCTGCAGACCATCTCTCCCAAAAATGGCCGCCTCCTGCGCTGGAGCCTCGCTTTACAACAATATTCCTTTGAGGTGCGTTACAAAAAGGGGAGTCTCAACGGTAACGCCGATGGCTTAAGTCGAAGCCCCTAACGTAGGAATCAGCCTCAAAATTGTTTGTTACTGATGTTTTTCTTCCTGAGGCAGGATTTTTTTTAACATATTGCTTTTGTTTAGTGTTTCAAAGTGATGATATGCTTTCTAGTGCAATTTTTCAATTTGTGGACGCGTTCTGAGTGATGCTAGACTACTGTAAGGAACTAGGCAGTGGTATAAAAAGGGGAAAGAGCCTGGCAGGGCTTAGTGAGGGTTGTGCCGTGCTTGCTGACTGAGCGGTTGAGTTTTCAGCGTAGTTCTAACGCTTGCCGGGAACGAGAACAAAAATGTGAACTCTCCCGAAGTCACTTTGCAGTGTCCCGTGCGAACCTGAACGAGAGAACGAGGCCTTCTCTGTGCGCTGCGCTCAAGAGACGTCAAGGGACGCCCGACTTCGGTTATGAGCATCATCGAGCGACATCCCTCCGGACAGCGGATGCAGTCCCCTGTCCATCGGGATCTCCTTTCCCCGGCGGGGCGGTCTGTTGCGTTTCGCCTGCGACACGTGGTTTTGCCGGCGCGACGGCGGCGGGGCGGCGGACATTTTGGCCCGATCGTCGTCACCGCAACACTCATCGCCAGGTGTTTCCAGGCGCGTCTGCGGCGATGCGACCGCCTAGGGATTTCGTTCCAGTCATTGTGCCCGAAACAGGCGAGGCCAAAGCAGGGATCTCCTTCCAGTTATTGGGCCCGAAACAGGCGATGCCAAAGCAGGGATCTCGTTCCAGTCATTGTGCCCGAAACAGGCGATGCCAAAGCAGGGACCATCTTCTCGTTACAGTCATTGTGTCCGACCGGCAGCGCCACGACAGTGTGCTGCGCAGCGCCACGACAGTATGCTGCGCAGCGCCACGACAGTGTGCTGCGCAGCGCCACGACCAGGTGCTACGAGATCGTGCGCAGCGCCACGACATGGTGCTACGGCATCGCTACGACAGTGTGCGTCACCATTAGCCCATTGTACATTCACGTGCTCGTCTTTTGAGGGGTTCCTTCTTGCCCTCAACTGCGAGAGTATAAAAACAGCTGCCCCCGGACGCCAGAGGAGGGCTCCGATTTCTTCTGCTGAGTGAAGTGCTCTCCCGTCTCTCTACTTCGGTCAAACCTGACCACCAACTCTTTGCGATGTTAAAATAAACAAGTTGTTTCGTTGTTACCAGTCGACTCATGCTTTGCCGGGACCTTCGGATGCTTCCAGTTGTACCCCAGGCCGCCAGGCCAACGCTACCCTTGGGGCTTGCGACCCAGGTACAACCACGGGCGTCAGCGCCGAGTTCCCAACAGATCGTACCAGCAGTCCGATCCAAACACTGGCCTAATTTTTCCACTGTGGTTATTTTCTTTCGACTTATTATACGCATGGCCCTATAAGCCAAGGCGGATTTTCCGCGCCTTTCAAGTACCTCCTTCATTCGTTGCACTTTTATGCTATTGGCGGCGAGGAGTTACGGAGTCGCCATCTATCGGAAGCGCCTCGCTGGCGTAGTATGAGGGATCATGCGGCGCGCTCCTCATAGGTTTTGCTGTCAGCGCTCACTGAAAACACCACGCGCGAGCTCTCTCGGACATTTCTATAAGTACTTTCGAAAACGAGAGAAGTTTCTTACTGTCTAAATAATAATCTTGGGCAAACTGAAAGCACACAATCGTTTACAGACGCTATCTCCTCACCGAATACGTACAGTGAACGCCACTGCGCGCGGTCGCCGCGATGGAGTCTCCCGAACCGGCTTCTTGCGTGAAAGGTAGGTAAACGCTGAGAGCAAACTATGTGAAATATGTTCTTATAGTGTTTGTATAACTAAATGGAGCGTAATAGAACGAAGCCTCAATGCAGCGATCGCGCAGATTCGCAGCGACCGACTGCGCGTCTGCATGCTTGTCCGCGCACTGTTTCGCTTTCTCCGCGCGCGCGTTTTCGCACCGTGCCATGAGCTTTAGGCCGCAGAATATGAGCATTTGACAGTATACAAGCAACCATTGTTGCGTGGACGCTATCAGAGCTGTTCAAAAATAATTTCATTGTAGAGACTTCGACGCCTACGGGGAGGGACTGTGATGTCCCGTCGCGACGATTCACTCTTTCTTTTTTTCTTCTAAATTCTTCGACCTTTCAATATTATTTCTCGAGTTGCGTCGCACTGTATGTTTATCGGTGTTCTCAGCGTGCAATTTCCCGCTGCTCCTTTTTTTGTAATCCAGTGCATTAATTCATAACACAAACATGACCATATGCCATGCTTTTTTTTTTAAATGTGCTTCTTACCGCTGCCTTTCCACTCCACTGAACTTGCGAGTACCTATAGCATCGACAAGTTCATATACCAAACCGTCATGACATTAGTCGGGCAGCGGACTCGGGCGAGCGTCTCAGTGCGCGTTTTCAGAACATCGCAGACCGGGCGACGTAGCAGAAACCTTCCTCGCGTCTGTGCTTCCTGCGTACCCGAGTTGTAGCCGATGACTGTTTGCCGGTTTTATGTTTCGCGAGCCAAGCTTCACGCAGCTTCTTGTCCTGCGGCTACGTGTGAATAAGGCTGACACCGGCCTCCGTTGCGTGCGTCCGGCCCTGCGGAACCGAGCAGTAGTCTACCATGTTGCTCGCCTTCAAAGGCAGCCACTACCTATGGTAGTGCTTTGAAGTGTTGTAAAGGAGACACTCGAAGCGGGAAAATTTCGCCACTAAATGAGGACCGCAGCGTACGAGGGAATGTAGACTCGTTTACAGCTCGCTTCGGCGCGCCCGAAGCAGCCGACGCGGCCGCTATATCCACGTGATCCCTCCTAGCACGTCACGCCGACGGTGGCGCCAGCTTTTCCAGTGGTGGAGCTCGAGGCCAATATTAAGGAAATACCAAAAGAAGTATTAATCTAGAATAATAGGGTACAGTTCCGGTATACCGAAAAGGAATAAGTTTCACTGCGCATCCCGGCAACCCGACCGGTCACAACGCGGGCATTACTTTGGAAAATTGCCAAGGTTGAAGACTGGGCGTGTTGGCATAGCATATTAGAGGTTCTTGTCGTTACCCCCTCCCCCCCTCTAGTATCTTCCAGTATTTATTCCATTGACAAGGGAATAAAACGATAGTTGCAAGTAGCGCTCTGTGGTGTGTGTTTCTCTTCTGTGTGTGTCGTCCAAATGTTGCAAAATCGAACCTTTAAATTTTTTTTCTGTTTTTTTTTTTTTTTTTTGCCTTTGCAGAACGGGTTGTAAGACAGCCCGGCTGAACGCCGGAAAAACTGTGCGGTTCTACAGCCTTTGCTTTCCCTCAGCTCCGTCGCTTTGAACAAACCGTGGCCTCCGCGATCTCGGAGGCTGCGAACAAATAGAAGCTTCAGCGCATTGTCGCTACCCAAATTCAGTCTGCATCGACGGTGCTCCGCCGGCTCGGCGTGCGTCTTCCTATCAGGCGCACCGTTTGCCCTCTTCGTCGGCCGCTGTTCGCGGACTGTGTGCAGCCTCGAGTGTATGTACGTTCTTGCTCGGCAAGTCCCGCGGTGACTCACAGGCGTACTCCTCTCAAGTTGGACGCCGCGCTGCTCCACTCTCCGGGGCGCATCCGCCATATAATGGCCGACTCCGAGTGCGCGGCTGAAGCAAAGAAAGTGGAGCATGGGGGGGGAAGGGGGGCTATGAAAACCGGCGTGGCTCGTCGGCGGTGGACGAACTGGCTGGTTCGGGTCCCGCTCCGGGCGTGCTGGGAAATGCAATGCCGCTCTCTCTGTCGGCCTTCTTTCTACGAGCGCGCGCGCGTGACCCTCGCGGGAGAAGCGGGTCGGCCGCGGACTCGGTTAGTCGAAGCCGGCCGATGAAACGACGAGGAGGAAGGAAACAGAAGACTCGTGTAAGACATTAAAAAACAAACAAACAGTAAAATGTAACTCCTACTATGTATACAAGTATCAATTACTGAGCTAAGGCGAAGCTGTGTTTTTGCTGAATCGATGTGTCATTGCGTGGTAACACTGGGGAGAAATTTTCGACGGTTCCTTGTTTTCTTTTTTAGAGCGTTCTTTTCGCCCTTGTCGTTGGCTCGCATGCCGCCCTGTCTGAGGGTTGGGCCGCTCGGCGCGACCGATGATAAGTGTGGAATCGTTACATCTTACTTAGTACGTTATTACGGAATGTGACGTTAGTGTCGTTTTATTATTAATGCGAAAGCATTATATGCCCCATGAGGCAGGAAATCTGGCGTGATAGAGCGATGGTACCAAAAATCGTCATCATCAGTCACGTCATCAGCGTCTTGTACGACGGCAGTAGTAATACGGAAGATAGTAAATGGTATAACAAGGTTAATTGATAGTAAATATGGGCCATTAATGTGAATTAATGTAAGTTAAGGTTAATTAGAGTAAAGTGTGAGAGAGAAAGAGAGAGACAACTTATTTGAAGGAAGGCAGAAAGGTCGGTCTGAGCTAGCGTGCTCTGGCCTGCTGCTCTGCACAAGGGGAGGGGGGAAAGGGGACGTAAAGGCTGCATGAGGCGTGATGATGACATAGAAGGCGGTTGCACAACGATGAAGGCAAGTTCAGCATCCTCAAGGTTATGAACAAAGTTCAAAAAAGTCATTCAGAAGTGTCATCCACCTTGCAGAGCATTTCTTGAGTCACGAATCCAATTGAAACTTCACAAAAACGCGCAGCGAAGTAGCTTGTGTGTCGGCTTCTCCTGCGTGAGCAGTACAGGTTCCGAGGAAGGTCTTTAAATTATGTATAGAGCAGCAATAAGCGGCTCCGGTACGGCGACCACGTGCACGGCGCTTTTGGAAGCCGTGGTCTGGAGGCCACAGAGAATCACGCGCATGGATTCTAGCAGTTGTTAGAGCATTTTCTAAACGCTTTCGTCGTCATTTTGTTTCGGCTCCTGCAAGTAAAGTGAGTTAAGGCGAAGTAAAGCAAATGAAGGTGAATTAAGGTTGCTACAGGTTAGAGCAAGGCGGATTAAGGTGCAATAAGCTGGATCAAAGTTGGTACAAATTAGAGCATGGTTGGTTAAGGTGGATTAACGTTTGTACAAATTAGAGCAAGGTGGATTAAGGTATAGTTGTGATGCAGACGTGACAATGTATGACGTCATGTATCATGCACGTAGCAGATAAATTAGAGAAGTCATAATGCTTTCGCTTTCAAATCACGTAAGCATACCTAAGTGACTCACTTTTGTGTTAATTTTTCTCTCTGGCTTGTCTTTCCCGTGTATACGCAGGAAATAACGTGCACGTTTATTAGTATTTCTAAGTCGAAAAAAGAAGTGGGAAGAAGTAAAAAATCGAAATGCACATTCTTTCCTCTCCCTCCATTAGACTGCCTTCAACTGCGGTAAAATCACGCTGATTCAACTCTTCGTTTCAGTTTCATGTTTCATTTATTATAGCCTTTGATTGTGAGTGTATAATGCTTATTGCTGCGTGCATTGCGGTCGATTCGCAACTTTGCGGGCTTAAATACGAAGAAACTTTATTTGTACAGCCGTGCATGCTGACGTCTTCGGTCACGCTTTGTCCAACCCAAACCGATATTGACGGAACAGTGGCGCGCGCAAAATTTCTTTCTAGCTCATTGTAAAAACCTTCGTCACATTCTGAAGGATGCTGGACGTTGGCGTGTACGACTAGGCTGGGTGGCCCAAGTAGTGCATGCGCAGTCTGAGACGGTGCGACGTGCAACGAGCCAGAAAGATGGCTGTACTTCAAGTGTTCGAATACGTAGGAAGCTTGTTGGACGCAGTTGTTGGTAGGAGATTGGCGATTTGGACGACTTGGTATCTGCATGATTTGGAGCCGGTCATTCGCGATAGACGAGAGCACAAGAGACAGAAACTATAGGGCACACGTAGGGTTGGTTTGCGTGTACCCACGTCTTTTCCTTTCGCCCTCGTTTATTGCGTGCTACCTACGCCGAATGGCTCGTATAGTTTACTACGCCGGATCGTGCCATATTTCATAGCGCCATCCTCTACGTCTGCCGCCAACGAGCTATAGCATTTGGCGAGCACCGCGGCTTTCCGGCCATTTTGTGGGGGGGGGGGGGGGGAACGTCGGGGTTATACTTACACAGTAAGTATAGCGTAATGCCTCTCGATGGGAGGGTCCGTGGCGTGACGGTTCGTCGCAGGACGTGAATTCTGGGGAAGGTGCGTTGCGCACTTGAAGCGGACGTTGTCGATATAGGGTTTCAAGGACAGCTCAGTGCCGGATACCGTTGCTTTTTAGCCGGACTACCATGCATTATTCCGAAGGTATTTGGTTTGTGTTTGTTTCTTTTGTTTCGTTTTATAGCAGGGAATACGTATTTGGTCTGGAACGCACGTGAAAACGGCGCCGGTGATTAGAGGAACGTATAGGGGCGCTCGTATGGTGGGCCCATTGATCGCGTTGCCAGGGCGTCAAATGTGAGCACACACAACACAATATCTGCGTTCTGTCTTACTCTAACTTTCCGCGTCGTCTTTACTTCGTGCGTGTGGAAATGTAGCAGTGCAGTTAGCGGCAGAGCTACTTCTGCGAACGTAGCTCCTGCTTCATCGATTACCTAGCTGTTTCCGTCCCCCCTTCCCCCCCCCCAAAAAAAAAAGCAAATGATCCTTTTCATACGTAAGTGAATCATTTAGATGGGGAGAGGATATCTCAAGGAATACTTTCCATGTCAGAATTGTATCGCATCCAGCCATCTTCAAGTGGCTACAAATGATAAAAAAGTACCCTCATCTCGAAGTTTCCTCAACATGCAATTTCGCCGTCTATGGCTCAGGCCGGCCAACTGTGCCGCGAGTGTTGTCCAGTCGGTTTGAACGACCGTGTTCGAGCGTTTCTCACGGCAACTAACTACGATGGGCTCGTTCCTTCGCTGCAGCACGCTCTCTCCCTGCAACCGCCCAATGAGCAACCTTGTTTCCGTCTTGCGCCAGAAGGCCGCATCGCTGCCGATCTGAGTGCAACCGCATTTTCTGGGCCCTACCGGCGGCTGTCACCACATCGGTGTTGCCAACATTGAACACGTTCTTTCTCACGCTTCCCTTTCGTTCGTGCAGCGTGACAGGTCCCCTTCAGCCTTTCTGGTACTCTTTACACGCATGCGCACACAAGCAGTCGCATCAGACGGCCCACGAGCCAGATATGCGCGACGGCATGCTTGAACAAAAATGGCGGACTGACCGAGTTGCCACATGGGTTCACGGTCGGGAAAACGCAAAAGGACAAACACGATTGGCGAACGGAGCACGTGTGCTTGCTGAAAGACATTAGAAACCTATATGGAGGAAAATACTAGCTTGTCAGCGGTGCGGACGTAGAGGAGGGGATATCCCCAAATTATCTGACATTAGTGGCAGATAATTTTGTTGTGAAGCCTCACCTTTAGGGGTAGACGTGGGCGCGGATTTTTCACCCTTTTATTTGTACTTGTCTCAGATTAAAATTTGCGTGTTCAACTGGGCGTGCGCTTCGTGGTACAGCGAGGACGTGCTCAGCATGCAGACGCTGCAGCTGTAACTGTATACTCACGCTAAATGGTTCTGTAACGTTAACATTGGAGAGGGATGCGACGTTATCCTTGGCGAGACTGACGTCATCGCCGTAAGCACTTCTCGGATGAAGTCGTTCCCCATTGTCCAGAAACAACCACCTAAATGTAATCTACTTTGTTGTAGCGCAAGCTGAACGACAGGGACACAGAAAGGCACATTTGACAAACACACAGAGCTGACTTTCAACAACAGATTCATTTCCAGTTCTCGTTGCTACTTATACCTTCAAAACGTCATACATGTGTATGTAACTTGGTAAACATAAACAAAAGCAGGAGAAACCACACGCAGATATTTTTTTGGCCACACTGATTGTTAGACAGGTATACGTTCAACGCGTTTGGCCTAAAAGTCGCAGCAGAGGCATTGTATATAGCTGTTTTCCTTTTGTAGTCGCGCACTCGCATTCGCAGTGCTGGCACTGACCTTCAGTCGCAGCGCTTATTTGTCGTGATTATTATTAAGCTTTGGGAACTTGTTTTCCCGCTTGGTGCCTCATCCTGCCGCCGCCGCAGTTTGACGAGGAAAATATGGTGACGCTACTCGACAGCGTACTGTGGAGAGATCTTCCCTTCGAGCTTTGAAAGTGTAAGTGCTTCCTCGAGGATTCCACACTGCAGTCAGACGGGAATAAGTGGTGACATTAGGGGCGAGGACATGTTGCGACGCCTGTTTCTCGAACCTCGACCGACTTTACTATTGGGTAGCGTGGCGTTGTCGGCAGGCGTCGGGTACACAATGACGACCAGGCACGGACGAGACTACCTCTAGTGCGAAACTTGCACGGTTTATTCAAAGGTTGGTGAAAGATATAGAAGAGAATCAAGTCAAAAAGTACGTTGCGGGGCCCTTTAAATAGGCCCACTAAAATCGTAGGCAGGATCTTGCTCACGCAAACGTCACGTGACAGGCACTGCGTCTGGTTGTGGATGGGCCGCTGATCACCTCTCCCAGGTGACTTTTCACGAGCTTGCCTCTGCTGGTGGCAACCCGTGGGTCCTGGGAATCGTAGGCGGCTGATCCCTTCTAGGCGTTGTTGGTTCCCGGAAAGGGCGTCTGGTTGTGGATGGGCGGCTGATCTCCTCTCCCAGGTACTTTTCACGAGCTTGCCTCGGTTGGTGGCAACCCGCGGGTTTTGAGAATCGTAGGCGGCTTATCTCCTCTAGGCATCGTTGGTTCGCGGAAAGGGCGTCTGGTTGGGGATGGGCGGCTAATCCCCTCTCCCAGGTGACTTTTCACGAGCTTGCCTCCGGTGGTGGCAACCCGCGGGTCTTGGGAATCGTAGGCGGCTGATCTCCTCTAGGCGTCATTGGTTCGCGGAAAGGGCGTCTGGTTGGGGATGGGCGGCTGATCCCCTCTCCCAGGTGACTTTTCACGAGCTTGCCTCCGGTGGTGGCAAACCGCGGGTCCTGGAAATCGTAGGCGGCTGATCCCTGCTCTTCTAGGCATTGTTGGTTCGCGGAAAGGGCGTCTGGTTGGGGATGGGCGGCTAATCCCCTCTCCCAGGTGACTTTTCACGAGCTTGCCTCCGGTGGTGGCAACCCGCGGGTCTTGGGAATCGTAGGCGGCTTATCTCCTCTAGGCATCGTTGGTTCGCGGAAAGGGCGTCTGGTTGGGGATGGGTGGCTGATCCCCTCTCCCAGGTGACTTTTCACGAGCTTGCCTCCGGTGGTGGCAACCCGCGGGTCTTGGGAATCGTAGGCGGCTGATCCCTTCTCTTCTAGGCATTGTTGGTTCGCGGAAAGGGCGTCTGGTTGGGGATGGGCGGCTAATCCCCTCTCCCAGGTGACTTTTCACGAGCTTGCCTCCGGTGGTGGCAACCCGCGGGTCCTGGGAATCGTAGGCGGCTTATCTCCTCTAGGCATCGTTGGTTCGCGGAAAGGGCGTCTGGTTGTGGATGGGCGACTGATCCCCTCTGCCAGGTGACTTTTCACGAGGTTGCCTCCGCTGGTGGCAACTCGCGGGTCCTGGGGATCTTAGGTGGCTGATCCTTTCTCTTTTAGGCGTCGTTGGTTCGCGGTAAGGGCCCTCCCCATAGAAGGATCGACATTTGGGCGAGTTGGTACTGGTTGAACATCTTGAAGGGGCAGCGCGAAAAAACGACGACAGAAGGCAGGAACACACAGGACAGCGCTGATAGCGCTGTCCTGTGTGTTCCTGCTGTTGCGTTTCGCCTGCGACACGTGGTTTTGCCGGCGCGACTGCGGCGGGCGGCAGACATTTTGGCCCGATCGTCGTCGCCGCAACACTCATCGCCAGGTGTTTCCAGGCGCGTCTGCGGCGATGCGACCGCCTAGGGATCCTCCTCGCATTCCAGTCATTGTGCCCGAAACAGGCGATGCCAAAGCAGGGATCTCATTCCAGTTATTGGGCCCGAAACAGGCGATGCCAAAGCAGGGATCTCGTTCCAGTCATTGTGCCCGAAACAGGCGATGCCAAAGCAGGGATCTCATTCCAGTTATTGGGCCCGAAACAGGCGATGCCAAAGCAGGGATCTCGTTCCAGTCATTGTGCCCGAAACAGGCGATGCCAAAGCAGGGACCAGCCTCTCATTACAGTCATTGTGTCCGACCGGCAGCGCCACGACAGGGTGCTACGAGATCGTGCGCAGCGCCACGACAGAGTGCTACGAGATCGTGCGCAGCGCCACGACAGAGTTCTACGAGATCGTGCGCAGCGCCACGACAGGGTGCTACGAGATCGTGCGCAGCGCCACGACAGGGTGCTACGAGATCGTGCGCAGCGCCACGACAGTGTGCGTCACCATTAGCCCATTGTACATTCACGTGCTCGTCTTTTGAGGGGTTCCTTCTTGCCCTCAACTGCGAGAGTATAAAAACAGCTGCCCCCGGACGCCAAAAGGAGGGCTCCGATTTCTTCTGTTGAGTGAAGTGCTCTCCCGTCTCTCTACTTCGGTCAAACCTGACCACCAACTCTTTGCGATGTTAAAATAAACAAGTTGTTTCGTTGTTACCAGTCGACTCATGCTTTGCCGGGACCTTCGGATGCTTCCAGTTGTACCCCAGGCCGCCAGGCCAACGCTACCCTTGGGGCTTGCGACCCAGGTACAACCACGGGCGTCAGCGCCGAGTTCCCAACAGATCGTACGAGCAGTCAGATCCAAACATCTGGTTGGCAGCGGTGAGATCGCCTACGACTTCAAACAACGGTCTGCCAGCGGCGAGATCGCGACAACGGAGGCCAGCAGCAAAGAGATGCAGTTGACAGTAGGCTGAGCAGCTCAACGACGATCCGGGAGCAGTGCAACGAGCCCTGTGTGACGACTGGTTGCCTGCAGCGGAACGACTGCGCGGAATTCCTGCCTGCGAGGTTTGGTGAGTGCGGGACTTTCTTCTTCTGAGCTTTGCCAGGCTTTTTGTTAGTGTCAGAAACAGAGCTGGTAATTGTGGTTGTCGTTGCTGCCGGGTTAGTTTGCGGCAAGACAATAGTAAGCAGTAGAGAAAGCAGCATTCAGAGCAGCCATGGATTTGAAGTCGTTGCGCAAACCGAAATTGTTGGAGCTTGCAAGAGAGTTGGGTCTGGATGTCTCAGACAAACTAAGAAAACCTGAACTGCTAAAGGCTATTCTTGAGTTAGAGGCTGAGGATGACGAGCTGTCGGAATGCCTTGAGACTATTGAAGAGAGGGAGACAGAAAAAGAAGAGCGTGAACGTAAAGAACAGAAAAAGCAAGAGCAACAAGAGAAAAAAGAAGAGCGCGAACACGCTTTGGAAATGAAGCGTCTTGAGGTAGAGATGGAACGCGCTCGTAATGGAAGTCAGGCACACGGTGCAGGAGAACGCGTATTGTTCAAAATGACTGACCTGATGCGGCCGTTTAAGCTTGGAGAGGACATTGGTTTGTTCCTGGTTAACTTCGAGCGAACGTGCGAGAAGCAGGGGTTCTCTCGGGAAACGTGGCCACAGCGCTTGCTCACTTTGTTACCCGGCGAGGCGGCCGACGTAGTCGCTCGCTTGGATAGAGAGGAGGCAGAGGATTTCGACACAGTGAAATCGAGTCTTCTAAAAAAGTACCGGCTGTCTGCGGAGGCGTTCCGTCGGAAGTTTCGGGAAAATGAGAAAGGCAGAAGTGAGTCATATACAGAGTTTGCGTATAGGCTTATGTCGAACATGCAGGAGTGGCTCAAAGAAGAAAAAGCGTTTGGTGACCACGATAAAGTTCTGCAGTGTTTCGGGCTAGAACAGTTTTATAGTCGGTTACCGGAGAACGTGCGATACTGGGTCTTGGATAGGCCAGACGTGAGTACGGTGGCTAGAGCCGCTGAGCTAGCCGAGGAGTTTGTGACGCGTCGAGCTCGCGGAGCTAAGGACGGTCAAAAGGGTGAATTTGGCTCGAAGTTTGAGAGGCCGAAGTTCACACCCATGAGAGCAAAGAGGGACACGCGTAGTGAGGATGCGAGTGAAAGCAGTCCGACCAAACGTAAAGAGACGGCGGCAGCCAAACGCAGAAAGCGGTTCGAGATGAGGCGAGCGGGCGTTTGTTATACGTGCCAGAAGCCGGGTCACTTTTCGGCGCAGTGTCCGGAAACAACACCAAAAGTTGTTTTTTTTTCAATAGGCAGCACTGACGAGAACATGAAGCTTCTCGAGCCTTACATGCGAGACCTCCTCGTGAACGGGAAAGAGTGCCGAGTGCTTCGCGATTCCGCAGCTACGATGGATGTAGTTCACCCATCTTACGTAGAACCCCATATGTTCACGGGCGAGTGCGCATGGATCAAGCAAGCCGTGGAAGCTCATAGCGTGTGTCTGCCGGTAGCAAAAGTGCTTATTGAAGGACCTTTCGGAGCGCTTGAGACAGAGGCGGCAGTGTCATCTATGCTGCCACCCCAGTACCCGTACCTATTTTCAAACAGGTCCGATCACCTCCTGCGCGAGAAGGGGCTTTTGTTTGGTGAAGCTAGTGTTCAGGCCTTAACCAGATCGAAGGTTCGGGAGCTCGCTGCAAAGGCGGTAGTTGCGGGGCCGACGTTATCAAACAACGAAAAAGGGTCAGAGGCGCAGCAAGCTGATATTCAGAGCACGCCCGAACTGAATAGACTTGAGTCTGTAACGTTAAAGGCGCCAGATACTGGAGAGGAAACGCCCGACGCGGGAAAGTTAGAAGAGCTATCTACTGATTTGCTCATCGCACCTACGTCAGACGGACTTGATAGGTTGCTAAAAGTCAGCCGGTCGGCTTTGATAGCCGAGCAAAAAAAGGATGGCAGCCTGGAAAACGTGCGCTGCAATGTCAAAGAAGGTATCGCCAGGAAAACTGCGCGTTTTGTGGAAAGAGGTGGAGTCCTGTACCGGAAGTATCTAGACCGCAGAGGAGTGGAGTTCGATCAGCTGGTCGTGCCTCAATGCTATCGTCAGGATCTGTTGCGCTTGTCACACGGGGGTTCGTGGTCCGGACACCTAGGAGTTAAGAAAACTAAGGACCGTCTCTTGCAAGAGTACTATTGGCCAGGGTGTTTTTGGGACGCAGACCATTTCGTGAGGACATGTGACACTTGTCAGCGGGTGGGCAAACCAGGGGACAAATCGAGGGCGCCGTTGAAATTGGTACCTATCATTACGGAGCCTTTTAGACGGCTCGTTATTGATACTGTGGGACCTCTGCCGGTAACAGCCACGGGGTACAGACACATTTTGACTGTGATCTGCCCAGCGACAAAGTTCCCTGAAGCAGTGCCGCTTAAAGAACTCAGCTCAGTGGAGATAGTCAATGCACTACTGTCCATATTTGCGCGAGTTGGTTTTCCTGCGGAAATCCAACCAGATCAGGGCACAGTGTTTACTAGCGCTTTGACGACAACTTTTCTCGAAAGGTGTGGGGTAAAGCTGCTACACAGCTCAGTGTACCACCCACAGTCGAATTCCGTTGAGAAGCTCCACTCCGTCATGAAGCGCGTGTTGAGAGCCTTGTGTTTTGAACATCAAACTGACTGGGAGCTGTGTCTGCCTGGGGTGATGTTTGCTTTAAGGACCGCGCCGCATGCGGCTACGGGGTTTTCGCCAGCTGAACTGGTGTACGGTCGCTCGCTTCGATCTCCGCTTCGCATGCTTCGAGAATCGTGGGAAGGTAGGGGCGACGACCCAGTCGTGGTGGAGTACGTGCTTAAGCTCCTCGAACGCTTAAGAAGGGCACAGGAGTTGTCAGGTGAAGCAATGACAAAGGCCCAGCAGAGGGCCAAGGTTTATTATGATCGGACAGCCAGGGCCCGTCGTTTTGAGGTTGGCGATGAGGTCATGATATTGCGCACATCGCTAAACAACAAACTAGACGTGCAGTGGGAGGGCCCAGCGCGAATTGTTCAGAAACTGTCGGACGTTAACTACGTGGTAAGTCTGCCAGGAAAGCGGAAAGCACAGCAAGTTTACCACTGTAATCTGCTCAAACCTTATAGACAACGGGAAGCAGTGGTGTGCATGATGGTAAACGTTCCTGAAGAGCTTCCAGTCGAGCTTCCGGGACTAGGCTCAGTGACGAACAGGGAAGACACCGGTCAAGTCATTAGTGACCTTATCAGTAAAGCACCGCTGTCGCCCGAGCAGAAAACCGAACTACACCAGCTATTACAAGAGTTTCAGGGTCTGTTCTCTGAGAGGCCTGGTAGGACTTCGGTACTTACTCATGATATAGAACTTACCTCCCCAGAGCCAGTACGATCCAAGGCGTATCGGGTGTCACCCCGCCAGAGCGATATTATGGAGGCTGAGGTAAAGAAAATGCTACAGCTCGGTGTTATTGAGGCAGGTGAGAGTGATTATACCTCCCCTTTGATTTTAGTTGAGGTACCGGGCAAGGAACCTCGTCCTTGCGTCGACTACCGCAGGCTTAATTCCATCACTAAGGATCAAATTTATCCGATCCCTAACATCGAGGAGCGCCTTGAGAAAGTTAGTAGCGCTCAGTTTATTTCCACCCTAGATCTTGTCAGGGGTTATTGGCAGGTTCCACTTACAGAAGAGGCTAGTAGGTATGCGGCGTTCATTTCACCAATGGGAACATTCCGTCCTAAAGTGTTGATTTTTTGGTTTGAAGAACGCGCCATACTGTTTTTCAAGTCTCATGGATAAAGTGTTGCGGGGACAGCAAGAATTCGCTTTACCGTATCTAGACGACGTAGCGATATTCTCCGCATCCTGGTCTGAGCATATGACACACTTGCGGGCAGTGCTAACCCGCCTGCGCGAAGCGGGCTTGACAGTCAAGGCTCCTAAGTGCCAGTTAGCACAGGCCGAGGTTGTCTACCTCGGTCACATGATTGGTCAGGGTCGTCGCCGCCCCTCTGAAATAAAAGTGGCCGCTGTGCGAGACTTTCCGCAACCGCGCACCAAGACCGATATTCGGTCGTTCTTAGGTGTCGCCGGCTACTATCAGAGGTACATCCCTAGGTACTCTGATATCGCGGCTCCCCTGACGGATGCTCTAAGAAAAACAGAGCCTCAAACAGTCGTCTGGGACGAGACAAAGGAAAGAGCTTTTAGCGCCCTAAAGAGTGCCCTAACAAGCCAGCCTGTGCTACGATCGCCAGACTATACAAAAGGGTTCATTGTTCAGTGCGATGCTAGTGAGCGAGGCATGGGCGTTGTACTGTGCCAACGGGAAAATGGAGAAGTAGAACACCCCGTCCTGTATGCTAGTCGTAAGCTGACCAGTCGTGAGCAGGCGTATAGCGCCACCGAGAAAGAGTGTGCGTGTCTCGTGTGGGCCGTTCAGAAATTGTCATGCTATCTAGCCGGCTCGAGGTTTATCATTGAGACGGATCACTGCCCTCTCCAATGGCTGCAGACCATCTCTCCCAAAAATGGCCGCCTCCTGCGCTGGAGCCTCGCTTTACAACAATATTCCTTTGAGGTGCGTTACAAAAAGGGGAGTCTCAACGGTAACGCCGATGGCTTAAGTCGAAGCCCCTAACGTAGGAATCAGCCTCAAAATTGTTTGTTACTGATGTTTTTTCTTCCTGAGGCAGGATTTTTTTTTAACATATTGCTTTTGTTTAGTGTTTCAAAGTGATGATATGCTTTCTAGTGCAATTTTTCAATTTGTGGACGCGTTCTGAGTGATGCTAGACTACTGTAAGGAACTAGGCAGTGGTCTAAAAAGGGGAAAGAGCCTGGCAGGGCTTAGTGAGGGTTGTGCCGTGCTTGCTGACTGAGCGGTTGAGTTTTCAGCGTAGTTCTAACGCTTGCCGGGAACGAGAACAAAAATGTGAACTCTCCCGAAGTCACTTTGCAGTGTCCCGTGCGAACCTGAACGAGAGAACGAGGCCTTCTCTGTGCGCTGCGCTCAAGAAACGTCAAGGGACGCCCGACTTCGGTTATGAGCATCATCGAGCGACATCCCTCCGGACAGCGGATGCAGTCCCCTGTCCATCGGGATCTCCTTCCCCCGGCGGGGCGGTCTGTTGCGTTTCGCCTGCGACACGTGGTTTTGCCGGCGCGACTGCGGCGGGCGGCAGACATTTTGGCCCGATCGTCGTCGCCGCAACACTCATCGCCAGGTGTTTCCAGGCGCGTCTGCGGCGATGCGACCGCCTAGGGATCCTCCTCGCATTCCAGTCATTGTGCCCGAAACAGGCGATGCCAAAGCAGGGATCTCATTCCAGTTATTGGGCCCGAAACAGGCGATGCCAAAGCAGGGATCTCGTTCCAGTCATTGTGCCCGAAACAGGCGATGCCAAAGCAGGGATCTCATTCCAGTTATTGGGCCCGAAACAGGCGATGCCAAAGCAGGGATCTCGTTCCAGTCATTGTGCCCGAAACAGGCGATGCCAAAGCAGGGACCAGCCTCTCATTACAGTCATTGTGTCCGACCGGCAGCGCCACGACAGGGTGCTACGAGATCGTGCGCAGCGCCACGACAGAGTGCTACGAGATCGTGCGCAGCGCCACGACAGAGTGCTACGAGATCGTGCGCAGCGCCACGACAGGGTGCTACGAGATCGTGCGCAGCGCCACGACAGTGTGCGTCACCATTAGCCCATTGTACATTCACGTGCTCGTCTTTTGAGGGGTTCCTTCTTGCCCTCAACTGCGAGAGTATAAAAACAGCTGCCCCCGGACGCCAAAAGGAGGGCTCCGATTTCTTCTGTTGAGTGAAGTGCTCTCCCGTCTCTCTACTTCGGTCAAACCTGACCACCAACTCTTTGCGATGTTAAAATAAACAAGTTGTTTCGTTGTTACCAGTCGACTCATGCTTTGCCGGGACCTTCGGATGCTTCCAGTTGTACCCCAGGCCGCCAGGCCAACGCTACCCTTGGGGCTTGCGACCCAGGTACAACCACGGGCGTCAGCGCCGAGTTCCCAACAGATCGTACGAGCAGTCAGATCCAAACACTGCCTTCTGTCGTCGTTTTTTCGCGCTGCCCCTTCAAGATGTTCAACCTCCCCATAGAGTTGGACAGTTCGTGGAAATGGTCTTCACGCACACACACAAAGGGGCCTGTAAAACAATGCGGTGCGTTCGCCAGACCGGCGACCACTCGAGAAAACCATAACAAATAACAGACATCACAAGTAGCTTCGAAGACATCGTCTGTTGGCTTGATTGATTAAGCTTTAACTTCTAAAGCAGCGCGGGGGATTTATAGGATCGGTGAACGCCGCAGTAGATGGAGGGCTGCGGATTTTGACCGCCGGGGGTTTTGAACTTGCGCCTGATGCCCGGCACACAAGCACTTTTCGCGTTCCACCGTCGTCGGAATGTAGTCGTCGCGGATCGAACCCGCGATCTCGTGCTCGCTAGCAGGAGCCACCGCGCCACACCGCGGCGGGCCAACCGAGCTTGGGGCTGGTTAGAATTGTAATCCGAGTAGATAAGTCCCGGCGGAGTTCGCCACTTTTAGTCGGGAACGGCTCTCGCACTTCGTAAATATGCCGGATCGGCGCTATACATGTACGCCGATGCTTGACAGATGCTGAAGTATTTGTTTCGGCTTCGCTTATAGCGAGGGACTCCCAAAAGCTAAATACACTATGCCGAGAGT
The DNA here is from genome assembly GCF_050947875.1 of Dermacentor variabilis. NCBI lineage: Eukaryota > Metazoa > Arthropoda > Arachnida > Ixodida > Ixodidae > Dermacentor > Dermacentor variabilis. The sequence continues at coordinate 7,356,817 of NW_027460346.1, forward strand.
GTCGTCTCTTTCATTTATGTGGCATTTGATTACTGACAATTGATTGGGCGTGTCGGCACGTTACTTCCTGCTTCCTTAATGGGATTATATTACTGTTGCTTTGTGCGCATTTTCTGTTCTACCCCGCTTACACGGCGTTTTGTTTTTATTATTTTCCCCCTTTTTATATTCTACTTTGCTTTCCTGGAGGGCGGCACATGTGTCAGCTTTCCCGCTTGCGGGTAATCCGGCTTTTTGTGCTAAGCCAATACGCGGCTTGTGGGAAGCCTGTCGAGCTCCCAGCGAGCGAGCGACAAGTTGCACCGACGCGGCGGAAACACAGACGGTGGGGCACGCTCAGTGCGCGGTGTTCGGCGTATAACAGAATGCGGCCTTGACTTCCCTCGCCTCCAGCAGCTTCCGTGCGTTTTGTCATAGCTTGGAGTGCAAAAAAAAAAAAAAAAAAGAGTAGCCTTGCAAGTCTGCGTTTTTTTTTTTTTTCCACGCGACGGGTGTTCTTCGGTGTCGATCGGCGCTGCGTCCGTCGTCGTTGGGCCAGCCGAGCTGCATGTACTCTTGTCTTTTTGACTGCGCGAACGAGGTGACCCTATTCTGGGTCCTGGGGCAATATTCAGCGTTCTATTAGCGCTCCAGAGAACGGAGCGCGTAGGATTCGGGCCACGCTGCAGGTACTGCATCGAGCGTTGCAGGCAGCAAGCTGTGTACTACGTCTGTGGCTAACCTTGCGCATCACCTTGGCGTACGCAGAGCGTTTCAGATTTATCTAGTTTTTTTTTTTTTTCGCACTGCTGCTATGCTAACAGCAAGAGCTGACGCCAAGTGATGCGGGGTCTGTCGGTCGCCTCTGTCCGTCCCGACAAAAACGCTGCTCGCCGCGCCTCCAGCGGCAAGAAGCGGGGGAGAGATAAAGGTGTGGGTGCTTGTGCTAACCTCTTCTCTATCCCTGTTCCCCGAGTTTGTGGGCTCCTAAAGAAAAAGAAGAAAGAAAAAAAAACTAAAGAAACGCCAAGAGTTGGGGTCGCGAGGCGCGCGCGGCGAGAGCTCCTTGTCCGGGTCTGGCAAGATTAGGGGCGCCTCATGCCACAGGTGGCTGCTGCTGTGCCGGGGCTTTAGTGCCTCCGCCGACGGCGAAGACGGACGGCAGAGAGACCAGGGGTCACCTTGCCGTCAGCTCGACCGACCGCAGCCGCCCTGCCCTGTTCGTGCGGAATGCTATGCGGCACGCCGCGGCCGCCTCGTGCTGGCGTCGCTGGGCGGGAGGGGGGGGGTGAAAAAAAGAGGGGAGGAGGCATGTAAGGCGTTGCTAAGGGCTGACTCATGCTTTCCACGGAAGCACTGTGCGTGCCCACTGGTCCTGTGTGGTTCTCGCAGTTAGTTTACTGCCCCGTCTGGGTGCAAAGTGGTTTGCACACCGCACGGCGAGGAAGATCCGCTTGCTTGGACTTCCCCGGAGGGGGCTCTCTCTGCACGAGAACGGGAGTGCGCTGGCTCCTTTGCTTGGCTCGTTGCAGGCGAAGCACCGGACGGTGGGGGCCACTTCTCTCCGTGTCTTTAACTGTGATTTGGCTATCGTATTTCGGAAACCGCGCGGCAGTGGAACTGGGAACGGCCACTACACTACCGGAGTGGGAAATAAAAGAAAACGCGGCATATTCCGCGCTCCGTATGCGAGCAGGCGTAGCGCTTTAGTCTGTTAACTTGTCAGGGCGGTGACCTGCCGTAGAAACGCGTGTTTTCCACTTAGCGTGGGCTCGCGAAAACAAAAAAGTATAAATATAGCGTCGGTAGAGGCTGGCCTGTCATACTCTGTGTACAGGGAGGTCACTGATGGGCGGATGACGGAGTGCACCGTGTAGTGGCACGACTGGGAAGCATTTTTTGCAGTGCTGCTGAAGGCAAACACATGCGCACGCCGTCTGTTTGTTCTTTGCCAACGGAGAACTAACCCATGCTAAGCTTCTTTCTACTATTTCTACGTATACAGTGCTCGTGTGTATTCACCTTTTTCTTTTTTGGGGGTCTGTGTGTTCTGCGCTGCGTGTGTGAAAAAGCTTTCATGTCTACAATGGACCAACTAGCCTCGGATTAAGCTATAGTTCTATAGAAGCGACGGCGTCGCGATCAATGTGCTTAACCGCAACGCAGTCATAGAAATCTATGCACCAAAACGGAACATTGCGGATTCCTTTGGGCGCAGTGCTCGGTCACAATCGCAGCCAACGAACGGGCGATGCGTATCTGCCTTCTCACCGTGTGACTAATTGCTCGGTGCACGTCATGGACGCCATCACTTTGCGTTGCAAACTCTAGCCCAATGCGCGGAAACCCGAGTTGGCAATAAGTGTGGCGTCGCTTGCACGAAAACAAACACTCTCGGCATTCTATGACTCCCTGCATGCTGCTGGGCAGGAGGCCGCGGTAACCGCATTCAGATGGGGGTGGACACGTTGCGACGCTACTTACATTCCGAGCAGATTTTTTCACGCTCTGAAAAAGAACTCCAGCTGATCAAAGTTAGCCCAGAGCGCTCCAGCGCGGTGTTAGCCATAGTCACGTGCGTTTCTTCGGAAAGTTTAACGTGACTGAGCTGATCGATCGATCAATCAATCAATAAAAACTAACAATTAAAACAGCATACTAGCGTGTATCACTCAGTTGACCAAACGGCCTGACGTTTTCGACGCCATCCAACTGTATTAATGCCGTCCGCACGGAAGGTCGATTGCTAAAGAAAGCAGGAAGGCATGCTAGTCGTCGTCCGGTGTCAATGGGAGGCGATTTCCGGCGATCGAACTGGGAGCGAACCTTGAGTGTCTGGCCTCTGCGATGTGGGACGGTTACGCTCGTTGATCGCGAGCGGCAGCTTCTGTCCGGCCAAAGGAAATCGCCGCTGAGCTGAAGCGCCAAGGGTAACAGGAGCCCGGCGTCGATTGTCGGCGCGTATGCTGTTTGTCGTCCGCTGCTTCCCGCCTTTCGGTCGCCGTATGCGTGATGGCGGTTGTCCCCGCCTGCGCTTTACCGTATACTGGCTGGTCTCCATACCGTCGATAGACAACGTTGTCACATGGTCTACGGCGCTCGCTAGGTAATGAGAACGCGGTCTGGCCACTTCCTTATTCCGTGGCCCTTTCGGTGTACTGCGTCCGAAAGCAAGATGGCCGGGTGGGCAAGTTTATTCGGGTTCACTTTTTAAAGGATTGAAGCGGTTTAAATGATTTTGCGTGTTTTCTTGTCCAGGTGTCGTGTGTCTCCTTTCGTCGTTCTCGTGGCTCACTAGCGCATTTCCCATCAACAGTTTCAACCAATTAACCTTAGCCCTTCTTAACACACTGGGGTTGCCTTTATATATATATATATATATATATATATATAAAGAAACAGCGCGCGCATGCGATCGCATAGATGAGATGAATACATATATATAGAAAAGCATCAGTCATAGCTCTCGAAGTATAATATAATATAATATAGAATAGCTCTCGAAGATAGCTATTCCGGCGGCTAGCTTCCCACGCTATGCGTGCCGCCCTCGCACCTGTGAAAGCTTTTCCTAGACGCTAGAGCTATACTATTCCTGCGCAACCTTGAGCGATCGGAAAGCGCGTTTTCCACGCCTGGCCGGCGGAGAGGGGAGGCTTCGTTCCGGCCGCGAAGCTCTCCACATCCCCGTAAGGTGCCTGGTGGTGGTCTCGTGCTGACGATGCCCTCTCGGTGAGCGCATATTTCCCCCCTCATCTTTTAAGAGATTCAATACATACAAGCATTTGTCTCGCAAACCAGATTTATTTCTAGGGAATTTTCCACGTCTCAATAATTTCTCTCGTCGTATTCGAGTGCTGATTGCCGTGTTATAGTTTGTTAACGAAGCTTCCCCTCAAGTCTAAATATTGTAAGGCAGTTTTCCTAGTCTCTAGAGCCGCTCGAGTTCACGCTGCTCCTCTGGCGGCCATTTTTCCAAGAAATTATGCCTTCCAACCACTCGACTGTCGCGGACAACACCAGCCCCTTTCCACATAAGTATGAGGCTCGGAGCAGGAGCTATGGCGCTTGAAAGTAACCGCTGGCTTGACGAACCAACCGACTGAGCTACCTTTCCGGGCAACATTGAAGGATCACGAGTTCAAATCACAAGTTATGTTCCTTTTTTCCCCCTTTTTTTTCTTTCTTTTTAATGTCTTTTCCTTCATTTTATCACTGTACGGAAACCCTCCTAAAAAAAAAAATTATATATCCTCAATTATGTGTGGCCACACATGTGCAGGTCATAAATACCAGGTTCTCTAGCCGAGTGCCATCCATGCCGTATAACCGAGCTCAGATTGGCCCACCTTGACTGATCAAATTGGGCACCACTGTAGGTTAAATGAGGCGTACAACTCCTGCGGGACCCGCCGTGGTTGCTCAGTTGTCATGGTGTTAGACTGCTGAGCACGAGGTCGCGGGATCGGACCCCGGCCACGGCGGCCGCATTTCGATGGGGGCGAAATGCGAAAACACCCGTGTACTTAGAATTTGGTGCACGTTAAAGAACCCCAGGTGGTCGAAATTTTCGGAGTCCTCCACTAAGGCGTGCATAATCAGAAAGTGGTTTTGTCACGCAAAACCCCATTCTCCAATTTTTTATTTAACTCCTGCGGGGACGGTAGAGTATCCGTCTCCAGTGCAAAAGGACCGTGATTCAAATCCCGGTGCAGCGCAATTCTCCACCGGAAAATACAAAAAAAAAAAAAAACGTGTGTTGAGAAAATTGCACAAACAGGCCTGGAGTGCGGCCTGATCCCGGTGACCAGAACCGGTAACGCACTCTCACCAGAGCAGGATTGGCCACCCTGGTGCAGTACTGGGCCACAACCTCCTATATGAATACAACAATCAAACCCCGGCCCTCAGTCCCCAGCAGCCGCGAAGCAACTGACCACGGCGGCGGTCAGATCTGTGACGCTGCAGAGGGTGCTAAGAATACCTGGCTCCGGACAGGCCGCCATTGGAATCTGAACCTGGCAACGTTTAACGTTAGAACGCTATCTAGCGAGGCGAGTCTAGCAGTGTTATTGGAGGAATTAGAGGGTAGTAAATGGGATATAATAGGGCTCAGTGAGGTTAGGAGGACAAAAGAAGCATATACAGTGCTAAAAAGCGGGCATGTACTGTGTTACCGGGGCTTAGCAGAGAGACGAGAACTAGGAGTCGGATTCCTGATTAATAAGGAAATAGCTGGTAACATACAGGAATTCTATAGCATTAACGAGAGGGTGGCAGGTCTTGTTGTGAAGCTTAATAAGAGGTACAAATTGAAGGTGGTACATGTCTATGCCCCTACATGCAGTCATGATGACCAGGAAGTCGAAAGCTTTTATGAAGACGTGGAATCGGCGATGGGTAAAGTCAAAACAAAATACACTATACTGATGGGCGACTTCAATGCCAGGGTAGGCGAGAAGCAGGCTGGAGACAAGTCAGTGGGGGAATATGGCATAGGCTCTAGGAATAGCAGAGGAGAATTATTAGTAGAGTTTGCAGAACAGAATAATATGCTGATAATGAACACCTTTTTCCGCAAGCGGGTTAGTCGAAAGTGGACGTGGAGGAGCCCGAATGGTGAGACTAGAAATGAAATCGACTTCATATTCTGCGCGAACCCTGGCATCATACAAGATGTAGACGTGCTCGGCAAGGTACGCTGCAGTGACCATAGAATGGTAAGAACTCGAATTAGCCTAGACTTGAGGAAGGAACGGAAGAAATTGGTACACAAGAAGCCAATCAATGAGTTAGCGGTAACAGGGAAACTAGAGGAATTCCGGATCAAGCTACAGAACAGGTACTCGGCTTTAACTCAGGAAGAGGACCTTAGTGTTGAAGCAATGAACGATAATCTTGTGGGCATCATCAAGGAGTGTGCAATAGAAGTCGGTGCTAACTCCGTTAGACAGGATACCAGTAAGCTATCGCAGGAGACGAAAGATCTGATCAAGAAACGTCAATGTATGAAAGCCTCTAACCCAACAGCTAGAATAGAACTGGCAGAACTTTCTAAGTTAATCAACAAGCGTAAGACAGCGGACATCAGAAACTATAATATGGATAGAATTGAACATGCTCTCAGCAACGCAGGAAGCCTAAAAACAGTGAAGAAGAAATTAGGAATAGGCAAGAATCAGACGTGTGCGTTAAGAGACAAAGCCGGCAATATCGTTACTAATATGGATGAGATAGTTCAAGTGGCTGAGGAGTTCTATAGAGATTTATACAGTACCAGTGGTACCCACGACGATAGTGGAAGAGAGAATAGCCTAAAGGAATTCGAAATCCCACAGGTAACGCCAGAAGAAGTAAAGAAAGCCTTAGGAGCTATGCAAAGGGGGAAGGCAGCTGGGGAGGATCAGGTAACAGCAGATTTGTTGAAGGATGGTGGTCAGATTGTTCTAGAGAAACTGGCCACCTTGTATACGCAATGCCTCATGACTTCGAGCATGCCGGAACCTTGGACGAACGCTAACATAATCCTAATCCATAAGAAAGGGGACGCCAAAGACTTGAAAAATTATAGACCGATCAGCTTACTGTCCGTTGCCTACAAAGTATTTACGAAGGTAATCGCAAATAGAATCAGGAACACCTTAGACTTCTGTCAACCAAAGGACCAGGCAGGATTCCGTAAACGCTACTCAACAATAGACCATATTCACACTGTCAATCAAGTGATAGAGAAATGTGCAGAATATAACCAACCCTTATATATAGCTTTCATTGATTACGAGAAAGCGTTTGATTCAGTCGAAACCTCAGCAGTCATGGAGGCATTACATAATCAGGGTGTAGATGAGCCATATGTAAAAATACTGGAAGATATCTATAGCGGCTCCACAGCCACCGTAGTCCTCCACAAAGAAAGTAACAAAATCCCTATAAAGAAAGGCGTCAGACAGGGAGATACGATATCTCCAATGCTATTCACAGCATGTTTACAGGAGGTATTCAGAGGCGTGGAGTGGGAAGAATTGGGGATAAAAGTTGATGGAGAATACCTTAGCAACTTGCGATTCGCTGATGATATTGCCTTGCTTAGTAACTCAGGAGACCAATTGCAATGCATGCTCACTGACCTGGAGAGGCAAAGCAGAAGGGTGGGTCTGAAAATTAATTTGCAGAAAACTAAATATTGTTTAACAGTCTCGGAAGAGAACAGCAGTTTACGATAGGTAGCGAAGCACTGGAAGTGGTAAGGGAATACATCTTCTTAGGGCAGGTAGTGACCACGGATCCGGATCATGAGACTGAAATAACCAGAAGAATAAGAATGGGCTGGGGTGCGTTTGGCAGGCATTCTCAAATCATGAACAGCAGGTTGCCACTATCCCTCAAAAGGAAAGTGTATAACAGCTGTGTGTTACCAGTACTCACATATGGGGCAGAAACCTCGAGGCTTACGAAAAGGGTTCTGCTGAAATTGAGGACGACGCAACGAGCTATGGAAAGAAGAATGATGGGTGTAACGTTAAGGGATAAGAAAAGAGCAGATTGGGTGAGGCAACAAACGCGGGTAAACGACATCTTAGTTGAAATCAAGAAAAAGAAATGGGCATGGGCAGGACATGTAATGAGGAGGGAAGATAACCGATGGTCATTAAGGGTTACGGACTGGATTCCAAGGGAAGGGAAGCGTAGCAGGGGGCGGCAGAAAGTTAGGTGGGCGGATGAAATTAAGACGTTTGCAGGGACAACATGGCCACAATTAGTACATGACCGGGGTAGTTGGAGAAGTATGGGAGAGGCCTTTGCCCTGCAGTGGGCGTAACTAGGCTGATGATGATGATGATATATGTATATATATGTACCACCACACAAGGCTCCCAGACTCAAGCCACCGTCTGTCCCGGCGTGCTGCCACAGCGTCACCCACCGATATTCAGAGGGACTGACGGCCAAGAGGTCGAAGACTGCTTGGCAACTGTCTCAGAGGGTGAGCGTGGTCAAAAAATGGGACGATGCGACTAGGCTGACCGATGTAATATTTACTTGACCGGCGTCTCGCCAGTCTCTGGTTCCGAAATCCCGAAGCGGAGATTATTAACTGGGCGCCGTTCGAGACAACTTTTTCGGAAATCTTCGGCCGCCGCGTGGTACGCAAGCTCCGCGCAGAACATCGACTTCGTGAACGCGTTCAACAACCCCTATGAGAACTTCACCAACTGCATTGAAGACGTCGTCGACTTGTGTGAGCGGCTAAACCCGTCGATGCACGAGTCGGATAAGATCAAGCACATCCTCAAAGGAATAGCCGATGACGCATTTCAAATATTATTGGCCAAAGACTCACAAACCGTAGCAGATGTAAGCTTGTGCCAGAGTTTCGACGAATTGTGCAAGCAACGCGCCCAAACTCAACACCCTCAGGAGCAGAATGACTCGATCGCGGCCTTGACCCTAGGCGACCGGAATGCACTGTTGATTCAGATCAAGCCGTTCGTGCGTGATGAGGTCGCCCGACGGCTCTCCATTTTCTCGAGCACGCCCGAGCCAGCGCAGGCACAACATCTGGACGCAGTCATGCGACAAGTGATACAGGAAGAGGTCACTGCCCCTTTGCCTTTCGCTCGTCCGCCACCTCTGGAGTCTACGCCTTTGTCGTGCGCGCAAGTCGTCGCTCCCGGGGCGCCCCGTTGACCAACCTATTCTTCTGCGTCCGCACCCGTTCGGTAAGCCAACCAGTCCTCACGTTTTCGAATCCATGGCGTACTGCGGACAATTGCCCTATATGTTATTCTTGCGGTTATGCAGGACATGCGGCACGCTTCTGTCGGCGTCGCCCTCCTTTTCAAACTGATACCATGCGCCCGTCTGCTCACGATCCTAAACGCTTTAACGGCACAGCGCGGCTACAACAATCCTCTTCGTCCGAACGCCTGCTCTCAGCTAGCCGCCGATCACCATCACCCCGACGTCGCTCTCTGTCACCTATGCGCTGTCGTCCCTCCCTTCTGACGCGGAAAACTAGATGCCGGCGTTCGCGAATTTAGTCCACGCACGAGCCTCGGACAAGATGCGGCAGAAGTGAGAGAATGGTTTGTTCTAGACTCGCGTTTTCCATCTTCGGATCCTTTTAAGACCAATTGCGCAAAGCAGTTAGCTAAAATCTTTTCGGGACTCGCTTCGCTCTCTCCTCCTTTCTTTTAGCAGCGCCGAGGAGGGGGCGCAGTTGTATTGCTAATGGTATAGCAAATGGGGAGAATTGGCGCCTTGATTGCGCTGCTTCGAGCAAGCAGCAGCATTTCGCGCGCGCGGGCGATCACAGATTTGCGCGATGCGGCGCACATATCACGTCCCTACTTCGGCGCACGCTTTGGCGACCCACGCGTGTCTGAACTTTCACCCCGGTTGTCCGGCGGTCCGTGGATCGAGTGCTTATACTCTGACCTAACGGGTCCCGGCGGCGCAGTTTAACGCGGCCGCCGCAATCCGTTCTTCGAGACAAGCGCGCTCATTTCTGCGCATTCTCCCCTCACGCTGATTGCGGCTTTTCAACCCGACTCTCTCTCTCTCTCCTCAACTGTCCTGCTGGGCCCGCAGGGGAAGCGAATCCTCGCCTCCGGGCTTGCTCGTCCCACGCGCGCTGCTCGGGTCGCGCAGCGAAATTGCGGGCTCGCTGGCTCCTAATTGCCGTTGCGATCGGGTGCGCACCTCAGCCTCGCCAACGAGCCTTGGCGCGCCGGTTCTCTCTAAACTTTCTGTGCTGGAGAAAGTGGTTGCTTGCCATGAAAAAAAAAAAAAAAACCTTCAGTGTGCTAAGGGCCCTCGGCGTATGCGCTACGAGATGTCGAGTCCGAAGTTTGCAATGCTTTGCGGGTTGCGTATACACGCGCAAAGCTTTGTGAGCAGCCACCAATCAATAAATGGCAGTTGAATCAGGCTTCGCTTAGTCTCATCACTCATTTCAGGACACTTTATTAGCGGCGGTTTGCCGATTGTTATTGTGACGGGCTGTTTGGTCATCCGTTGCTATGCCTAACGAAAAGGACCATGCTGCGAGTCTTTGATGGTCACATACACGCCGAGTCATCTATCCGTTGTAAACACGTGGACGCTATTACGTAGGTGTTGATGGATTCCTTTACGCCTTTGGTATTTGCCGTCGTCTCTTTGTGTTTGTCATCATTATAACGCGTTCTCTCAACGATCTGCAGTTACAGCTGTCGTGTGACAGCCGACTCCGTTCCGTGCGTGGAAATTTCCTAATCTCATCAGTCCATCTGATCTTCTGCTCCCGGTTGCGTCTCTCCTTCCATTGACACTCATTCTGTTGCCCTAATAAACCGCCGGCTTATCTCTTCTTCACATTTTACAAGACTAGCCCAACTCTGATCATCAATTAATCCTACATGCCCTACCTCCCACTTATTCTTACTTGAATTTCGCCAACTTCTCTCTCTATCTCTCTCCTTCTAATTCGTCGCACCGTACTTCTATATTCCATTCTGTTTTCCGACGTTCGTTTCGCGATCCTTAAGTTCTTTTCAAGTGCCTTCGTCCTACTGTAACTTTTCGGCTTCTAGAGTGAGTGCCGGCAGGGCGCATTGATCATGAGCCATATATATGGCTTCGGCATAATTTGCGAGCGACAACTTTACAGACCGTGCATTCCTGCGGTGTAAGAACGGTGCAATGCATCCGCTAAGTTGTAAGAGGACACGCGCCCCCTTCGCAGAAATGCCGTTGCAAAAGTCTCGGGCGGAGAAGTTGGACCGCGTGGCCGCTCGAATTTCGCCGCGTCGTGTGAGCGCGCGACCGTCCACTGTTTGCGCAACCCGATTGAGACGTGCTTCTGCGTAAGCGCAGCTGAAAACAAAAAAAGCGATAGTGGCACGTCCTTGCCGGGCAAACAAAGAGAGTGCAAGTACATAGACGAAAGGGGACATAGACGGAAGGGGGGGGGGGGGGGGCTTCGAACCGCCAAGAGCGCAAAGATCGGGAATGCAGCTCCTGTCGCACGCACATTCCGGTCTTCCAACGGCGCACTGCTTCGTGCACCTTTGTCTCGTCTCGAGTGTTTTTGACAGCTTACTGCAACCGAAGTTGTGGGGATTTGCCGGCGCAGGCTTTTGTGTTTTAGTGCCGTTCGCGGAGCGACATCACGTTTCTTTGCAGCGGAAATGGACGGTTATGGTGTAAATGGGGCATCACTTGTCGATGTTCACTATGCACGACTCGTGCGCTGCACCCTCTGCTGTTTATCTCTGGGTGGCATTTCTGACTGATCACTCCTCTGTGACGTGACAATAATCTTGTTTTCCGGATTATTTTTTTTTTCCGCTCTCGATGGTTCGTCTCTGCGTCTTTTGCTCGCGAGCGAAAGTTGTATAAGCCCGCATAGTCCATTCAGCGCCCCTCGGACACGCCGTGAAGTGCCGCCGGGTTGTGTCTGGATTCCGCAGCGCGGGCAGCTGGTGCAATAGAGACCCTCTTCAAGCCGGGCAGGCGGCAGAAATTTCGACTCGCCCGCGCTGTCCCTCTGGATCCATCACGGCGCATCAGTCGCGCGTGTACACCTCGACTGTTGCCCCGGCACGTAAAAGGCGCGCAAATTATCGTTATTAGCCGAGACGTCCGCGCAATTTGTTTCCTCCGGCTCGTTCTTCCTTCCCCCGTCTCCCTCTCTCTCTCTTAATCATTCGTACAGCGAATGCATGTGCGTCGCCGCGAAGCTGCGGTCAGCCATTGTCTTCGCCGGTCACGGATGAGGGCAGCGCGGGCGAGTGCGGAAGGAGAGGTCAGGAAAGGAATGGTGCGACTGCGTTGTGCCATGTCACAGTAAAAACGGTACAGCGCTGCCTGCCTGAACTGCGGCAAATTGCTGTGCCCGACTGGACCAACTCGCGAGCGTCGGTGAATCGCGGCAACCGACAGCACGGTAGCGGATGCTGTTCGTAAAACACTCGAGCATTCAACAAATGGCATTCCGATTTCATTCGCGGGTTTACAGCGACGCGCTCTCTCTCTCTGCCCCCGCGCTGCACGGTTTTCGGCGAGGCGGGGCACAAAGGAGCGCCGACGGAGCGCACTGTCCCTCTCCGTCCTCGCGGGCCCCCGACGACAACAAACAGCTGGGCGTCTCTTTAATCGCGCCCAGCATGGGAGAGCGAGCGCGCGGTGGTCAGGGAGGAAGGAAGGGGGCGTTCACCGCCGGGGACCATGCGAGTGTGTCGCTGGCCTCCTGTGGGCGCCGCTGCGTCTGCTGCGCATGGCTGCGGGGAAAGGAGAAAGGGACGGGGGGTCTCGCGCCGTCGTCGAGGAAGCGAGCGGGCCGCGTAGCCAAGCACGCTTGCCGGCCGGCGACCGTCTTCAAGACCTGGCCCTTCGTGTCATTCCCGTGACACGTCGTTGTGGTGATGTGCTCGGCTGGCCGTGGCTTCACGCATATACGCGCTTTCTCTCTTAGTTTCAGTCATCTTTTTCCCACTCCCTTTCGTATGTCGATGGCGTCGACGTCGCAGTGAGGAATGTACGTTCGAGTAGAGCCTGTTCTCTTACTGTTGTCATTCTTTCAACGAAGATTGTCATGCCGTTTTGTTACCTCACTGTGGTTGTTTGATTGCCCTGGGACGTTGGTTACGCACCATAGGACTTTCGAACTGAGGATGCATCGCAGCGGGAGAAGTTGTCGAACCTGTAAGCGGAAAAGGAAGAAGGCTTCGGCGAGTCGACCGCAGGAGGGGAAATAGGAAGGGTGTTGCTATAGCACAAAGAGGACCCAGGACACCGTCCCCACCGATCATCGGCCCAGAAGGCACTAAAGGCACTTTTGTGCTTTCGGAGAACGTCTGGCTTGTGCGAGCGCCTTTGACTGTAGCGCTATTCGTCCACTTCTCTCTGCCACCATCTCTTTCTCTCCCTTCTTTCTATTGCCCTTCTCCCTTCCCCCAGTCCAGGGTAGCCAACCGGACTCTTGGCTGGTTGACATCCCTGCCTTCTCTCTCTCTCTCTCTCTGTCTACTTGAAAGTGCTTCTGTCCGCAGTTCCACCCCGCCGCCACTTACGAAGATGCTGATCACTCCCGAAATATAAATGCTAGGTGAGCGTGAGCCGCGTTTTTGTGAAAGAGCGCTTCAGGAGAGACGTACACACGAGACCTACAGGGAGCCCGGGCTTGAACGAGACGTAATTCTTAGGGATTGTTTTATACAATTGTGAATTATGATCGCCACCGTCGACTGCTTTACGCGGCCCAGAAAACTTTTGCTGAAGCGAAGTTAGACGAGAAGAGTGGGAGGCGTATGTAGCCTTCGTTGTAAAGAAACCCAGCTTTAGTTAAGCCATTTTACTGTCGAAATCAATTAAATCAGGTTTAGTAAAAGAGGAGAACGCTTAAAAAGAGAAAACTATGTGAAAAGGGCGTTTATCGGTCGCATGACGATGCGCTGCCTTCAGGTCCGTATATTTCTCATCCATTCGGTGCGACTCCACAGCGTTGTTCTTCGATTGCTTCCCTTTGTCTCAGCCACTCCGCTCAATTGTGCCGTCTAATCAACGCACACGCTACCGCGGTACATAGCTCAGTGCTGTTTGCCGGAAAGTTATATTGCGCACGCTTTCAGTGTATTGCAACACGACCTGCGTCGTTAAGGAAAACACACACACGGACGCGCTGAAGACATTTTTTCGTACGAATTTTACTTGATATCGAGGTGAAGTTGACTAATGGGCGCGGTTGTGCTAGGAAGCGCTCACCATGGTTGCGATTACATTTCTCCGGTAACAAATTTCGGCGGCAGAGTGATGCACGACATCGCCATCGCGCACCATTTTTAGCGTAAAGTTTCTTCGAGTCCGCGTTGCCCTACGAGACATCTGGTAGAGCCGCAGGACCTCGCCGATGTGCTGCTGGCTCGCGTCCGGAGTCTCTGTCGCCAATGTGGTTGTCGGCTCCGTTCACTGTCGCAATCACTGCTCTTGCCTTTTCCGAAGGAGCCGACTGCTGTCAGAAGGGCGGTCTTCCAACCGCGTCCGAAGGAACGCCCCGGACGACCGTGTTTCAGTCCCAAAGTAGAAAAATAACGCGAGTTTTTTTTTTTTTTTTTTGTACGCTAAGTTGCTTGGGTGACGGTGCGTTCATGCCGCAACACATGATGTGTCGAAGGGAGGCATTCTCTTGAATACGCCCGTAGCTGCTGCCGGTGAGCTGAGAATCTATGCTTGTGGCGCTATTCTGAGGTGAGTACCTGCGACGATGTTTACGCTAAGTTTTTATTCGATCTAATCTTTTAAAAATCGCGCAATTCCTGTTCAGGTAGATTATTTGAAAGGCGGACGTTACTTGCGTGACTGGTCGCAATATGCCAATTGGTTAGTTGAAAAGTTCACTGATAACCTTTGTTTAAAAAAAAAATTCTATTTCGCCCGCTTCGGGCTAGGAAACTAGCGCTACCTAATGGACCCCAATAATGTTTTTTCCCATCCATCCATACATTTAGGGTGCATGTTGCAATCTCAAAATTGAAGCCCAGAAAAAGTGAAGCCATGTCTGGTTATCCTAAGTCTGGTACCTACTTTTCACACATCAGTTCCCAAAATATGCAAAGAAAAAGTTCGGGCAGGACTCATATGGTGATGATTATCTAAGTATGCGAATAGCCGGGACGCGTCATGTACTGAGGCTTGTGTACTGCAGCCGCAGGCTCCTGTCTGGGGCTTCCCTCTGGACAAGCTGCGTCTTCTGGCGGCGCCGCCGTGAACTCTGCCCAAACCCAGTGGCGCGCACGCAGCGACCCAAGTTGGCGTCAAAGCCGTTCACTGGAGGGCGGCACACGCCCACTGGCACTACGTACTTTTGGGATCGGCACGCAAATGCACTTCATTCGGGATCGGCGCACATATTTTGGTGGGATATAGCCAGATAGCCGGAAAGAAAACTGGTCCGACGAAATCCCAAGAACGCGATTGGCATTAAAATTCGTTGCCGTTCCAGTTGACTGGATAAAACGATAACCGGATAAAACGGATAACTAGAAGGCGAAGCCATTTGACAGCACATTTCACAGTTGGATAGTTCAAAAGGGACGCTTTCTTACAACTTCTGCTGACCATACTTCACTGCCGCCCGGCTTCATTTTCACAATTGCGACATGTGCCATGACGTTACTAATAAAAAAATTAATCTTTCTTTCTTTCTTTCTCGGGTAGGGTAGGTAGGCAAACAGTGGGCCATGATCCCACGAGACCATCGGACGATGATTCTTGGCTCTATGGGACCAATCATGCAACACTAATGATGTACATCGCCGAAACCGGCCTACATTTATATATTTGTTTATGCCGTTGGGCGAATATTAAAAAAAAAAAAAGATACTGTTGCGCACAATCTGGCCTGCGAAGGCTGTACATGGCGAGGAAGCTGACTTGGAGATTTTACGTAGTGCCCGCGCTTTGATAGAAAAAACAAGCGCTGTCAAGGAAGAGCGAGAAATACCGTGCGTACGTCTCGAAGCTATATGCGCGGAGCGGTGCGTGTGAAATAATAGAAACGAGGGAAAGGGGGGAGAGAAAGAAAGAAACAAAGCGCGTCCCACGTAACGCAGCGTTGGGCGACAGTGTTGTCTAAACGCGTTGTCCCGCGGCGGCAAACTCTGCGGGACAGTCTGCACTTCCGCGTCATTCACCTTGGCTGGGGGGGGGGGGGGGGGACGTGCGCAGGTGGGCGAGACGTCGGCGGAGAATCAGACGCGATGACCTATGGCGAAACGGAAAGGTCGACCCGTCGGGGAAATTGCCTCCCGGATGGAGGAAAGAAACTACGCCGGGGAAAAAAAAAAAAAAGCGGTACTTCGCGGTCACGGGGAGGATTCGTATCCGACAGGCGTGGTCCATGTCACTCGCGCGTCAGAGCTGCAGCACGGCGGAGTACTGTACTCGAGTACGAGGAGCGCACACTCGGCGAAAGGTGTCAACGAACGGTTTCTGAATTTCTGAATCAAACAACGACCTGTCCCATCTCGCCGCCGCTTAAGATTGTGGATATTGGAGAAAAGAAATCCGACACCGGTGGCGTATATCATCGCGTTTGAAGCATGACTGCAATGTCCGCGCGATTGGCGTGGCCCTTTAGTTGCTGTCGCCACCTAATCTCTCCCCCGTCAGCATCCGCATGTGAGCATGAGTTACCTTTCAACGCTGCTCTTCTTCATATTAGGAATCTTTACGGCGTAAGATGCCTTCTTAAGACATCCACCGTTGAATTAGGGCCCATCCGCGTGCACAGATCGCCCGCCAACTTCTTTTTAACTGCGCTTGCTAATCACCAGACGCTTCATTCAGCGTTCGTTGTCGTTTACAGTGTAGTTCTTAACCTATGTGTAGGCATCCTGAAGTAGAACGATCAGTTAGCTATATCGACTCTGTTAGCACGACAATAGCTTAGCTGTGGTTGAGGGTTAGACGGAGCTCGAATACGGTAGTCTTTAGACACGTGGACGCATACGCATACGCGTCGATATACAATAAAACCTTTGCACCTGACAGCATGCGCTCGCTCACTTGATCTCATCCGCATCCTTCATTTAACCCCACAAAGCCCGAACGCCGTTCTACATCAAGGAAAATTAAAATTGTTCACCTATATTTTGACTATAAAGAGTACATTCGTTACAAAATATTAAATGTTCCGGGTAAATAATTGGTATAAAATACGTATAAAATTAGTATGAAAGACTTAACGCTCACTCTAGCGTACCAAAAACACTTAAGTGGGGCTTGGGTAAACTTTCTCACTCTTAAATCGTTATACCCAGCATAGCGAAATGATACGCTAGGCTTTGTGGCGTTAAGGACAAGGGCCTAGATTGCCTTGTTTATTGTGCTTTAGCTTGTGGGGACTCATACCTAAATACATAGGAAAATCGTTTTTCTCGGCGACCACTGACAAAATTCGATGAAGTTTCTATCATAAAAAAAATAATAATCTAGTGACTGTTGGATGCGGACATTTTATTTAGGGCGTCAATCTTAGTTCTGCAAATTACATCTAATAGTACATCTAATAATACATCTAAAGTGGACAAAATTAATGTATTGTACGTTGCTCTTAAGTACACCGCTAATATGTGAGTAGGGCTCTTGCCGAACCCGGATACAGATATATCAAATTTATCCGCTTTCAATGTTCTAATGCTTGCAGTTTACAGAACTTCGATATCTGCTCATGGTGCGGAGTTACGGATTTGTGAACGTCATACTTCTTTTTTCAATCTTACCCACTTTCGACAATTTTTTTTTTCAGGAAAATTGAGGCCCTAAATCAACATTACGCTTCCAACAGTCACTGCAGAGTTTAACTTTCTCTCTTGAATACAATAAATTGCACTAAAATCGGCCCAGGAGCGCTTGGAAAAGCATTTCTGCGTTTTACGTGTATTTTCATAGGCGTCATTGGAGTTGGGCCCGAGCTATAAAGCTTCCTCTAACGTCCAAAAGCAACATCCGCGCTGTCAGGGCCGCAGTAGTGGACAGCTGTGGATTGGGGACCACCTGTCGTTCTTTATACTGTACTGCTGAATCCCGGAATCTACGGTTTCTGCGTCACGGCCGCGTCGGGATGCAGCCTCCGCAGCTGGGTCTCGAACCCACGAACTCTTGCCCAGCGGCCGGGCGCCGCAGCTGCTGAGCGTTATTGGATCTTGCCGTTGAGTGCGGGAGTTGGCCGACGTTGAGGATTTCGTGATGAAACCGATGGTTTATTTACATTATTTACAGTAATAACACAAATTAATTAACAGTCATAAAGTCATTGACGGCCGGCAGCAAATCGAACGCTGCGGCCCGTGGCAAGAACGAAAAATTAATGAATGAAGGAATGCATGTCTCTTCTCTCTCTCTCTCGCTTTTAACCCCTTTGGCCTCTCGGGGTCACGTTATTTTCGGCAAATCGTCGAGCCCGCTCAGGTGTCGTCAGTTCCCTCCAATGGTAGGTGTCCGTGCAAGTGCAGTCACATTCGGCAGATGGGGTCGCTCCGAGGGCTCCACTGTGACTTACGGGTGACTTACAACCGGCGTTGCCTTGGTGTTTCCTCCCCGTCTGAAAGCGCTCAGCAGGAGGAGACGGGTTGTTTACCAACGAGCTTTCAGAGCTGTAGAACAGCTTTGCTCGGGACCAAGATGAACTGGAACCGTGCCAGGCTCCCGTTGCACTTTCGAGAAGAGTCAAGCAGGGGTGGAGGCTATAGCTGGACGGGCGGCATCGAGGTGGGGGTCGTCAACTTGTCTGACACGTCCGGGAACGTGTTAGACGCGCTCCTGCGCACCCTAATTGGAATGCGACCGCGATTGGATGTGGTCGGAGAACTCGAGTGATGCCAGGAAAAGGGTCCGTATCTAACAGCGTCAAGTGTGGTGTAATTTGCTTCCTCAAGTACGACGCTGAAGTCGAGATGCTGGTTTTGGCCGTTTAGTACAAGTGCTCGTCTTCATACGGTATCGCGTCCTGCGGTTTTGTTGCTGTGTATGAGTGACTAATGATCCCCAATATTTTGAGCGCATTAGTCGAGTCGGCGATACACCGTGGCTCCTATCTTCGGCAAAGGCGCTGTTGCTCTGCACGCAGCGCGCCTTGCTCATTCATGGCTTTCTTTCGCTTTTCAATGGAAGTGTGCCGGAGGAGGCTCGCCTTCATGTGTAGACGGTGCGAGGGGGATAAGGCGATGGTGTGCCCAGGCCTAACTGAAGAGGAACAAAGGGGACGGGGGGGCGGCGCGAAGAGGCACCGACGCCGACAGCGAATGCTCGAGGTGGGGGCCAGAAAAGGACAATGGTTTGTGACGCCCCGCGTAGGAGCGGCGGCCGATGGCTCCTTCCTCGTTCATTGGCGACGACGCGATACGGAGAAGGGGCCACGACGACGACGGGACGCGGTCGTTCGTCGCGGGCGACGTGCGCTGGGTCGCGGCGGCGGCTGGGCGAGATTGAAGAGTGCGCCACGACCGTCTTCTTCAGCTCTGCTTCTTTCTTTCTTCGTCGTCTGTGCGCTGCAGCAACCGCTTGCGGCGGAAGCTTCGCCCGCGGGCGCCGCGGTGCGTCGGCTCCTCCCGCGACCTGTGGCGGCGCAGTGCCGCTTGTGCGTGGCTGTTCGGGCCTGGCGGCCAGCGCACCTGGTCGTCCGTTGCGCGGGCGGTCGTTGCGACAGCGCGGAAGTGCGCGGTGGCGGCGCTGGGCCGGAACGAAACGCAACCAGCTTCCCGGCTCTGTCTGTCTGTGTGTTTGCACGCCGTAGCGCTCTTCCCTTCTCTGTCTCTCTTACTTGGCTTCGCGTACCGAGCCGTAGATAGACTGAAAATGCTTTCCGGCAAGGATTAAGGCCGCAGTCGTTGTAGTATGACGCTGGTCACACGGGACCATAGTATACGCACCGCGGTATACGGTCGTTCGAGGTGAACGGGCTGCGTGTGCGGCAGCTGCTGCTGGCTGCCCGTTTCATTCGAGCCACTCCTCTTTCTCCTTTGCCGGATGTTCGTCAGAGTGCCCGCTAATGGCGATCACATGGCGAGCGACGTCGGGTCCGTGTGGTCGGCTGCCGCGTTGAAATACGTGTTTGTGCTCGTGACGCACGCGTCGTTGCGTGTAATGTTGCCGCCGATAATGGTTTGACTCCGCGGAGCGACCGGTTAATCGCGCATATATATATATATATATATATATATATATATATATATATATATATATATATATATATATATTAGGCGAGTTGGAGTGTATAGGCGGAGGTCCTTCCGATAGATGAACTTTCCGAGATTCTGCTGTTCGCACGTATAGGCAAATACACATATGGGGTGGGACGGCATGCACCTCTGTGCCGCATGTAGGTTTATTGCCAGATAAATGTTTCTGTGGGGAGGTGTCCATTTGTAGCTGGCGACAAAAGCGGCCAGGCGCACAGCCTGGTACTGAAGCTGTCGACGGGAAGGTCTCAGGCTTCCGTTCGAGGCGCGCTCATCTCGGGACGCGGATTGAGTTCGCGAGTGCGGCGTAGTGCCACGGTGTGTCGCGTCCCTTTTGTTTGTCTTTAACGGGAAGACTATGTAGGCCGCGGTGCCTGGCATGATTTCACAATCACGAGAATATAACGTTTTGCGCGAGCACTCGCAAGCCGTCATTTCCCCTGATGTTTGCACTCCGAGCCGTTTTTTTCGTTCTTTCGCAGTGATGGAGCGAAACGTGACTTACTTCCCGCAAAAGCGCTTGCACTAAAAAAATTGAGAAGGCTGTATCAGGGACGCAGCCGCAGTGCATGGGATGTACCTGAAACGTCACGTGCTTGCTATATGTGCACGGGAGTACAGCTAGAAATGACGTGACCAAATGCCCAAGCCAATTTATTCACGCACTTGGAATGTCACGTGCCTAACTTGTGCTGCAGCTTGCGGGGATCTTAGTAATTTTGTAATCGCGCTAGATCCCAGTTCATAGAGGGCCCGCTCGTTTTCTCGAGGAATGACTCCCTCCCCGCACACACAGCAACCTCACTACTGGTGGCGACCCGCGCTGCACTCACTGGTAGTATATGGCCTGGGCTCCTTCACTTTTTCGTCAATCTCCTGTGCTCCCTATGGAAACGGACACATTCCGCCGTGGTCAGAGGGAATTGGGTATCCCTGTATTGCTGTCTAAGTCCCTTCAGGTCATTTCTGGATCCTATGTGTCGAACGCGGGGGCTCCATAACCGAGCATGCGTGAATTTTCTACAAAAAGAATTGCACACTTGTAGGCTTTAGGACTCCCGGTGAGCATACCACTTTGAGTTTGATAAGTTGTACCTGTCAGGGCAATTTGTTCGCTCTATCAAACGCTACCACTCCCGCTCGGATCGACAAAGGTACTGCCTAGCTATGTGCCTCTCTCTAAAGGCTAAAAATGCTAAAAGGCTAAATTTTTCCGATTGTGACATAGAAAAGTTATGTAGCGAAACAAAGGAAAAACCTGATATCCTATCTTGACATCTTTTTTTTTTCTTTCATAACGATGCGTATACTTGGTCATCTAGAGTATTGTCTCAGAGAATACGTTTGAATAAAAAAAAAAAAATGCCCGTGGGCGATAGCACAGTTCTATTCTAGTTCATGAGCTGGTCTACTCGAAGAGACGGACATTACTTGCACAAAAATTCAAATCTATTATCGACTAAATAACAAAAAAATTGGCAATTAAGTTTTAAACTAATTACCTTACGGCACATATTGCAATTTACAAGTTCTAGCTGTGCAGTTCGCAAGGTGGATCAACTCGGAACGAATTCTCACGATGACACCAGTTTCGAGACATTGATTCCAGAACTTTGCGGAGAAATGCATTGGCGTTCCAGTTACTTTTGTGCTTCAATGCATAAAGCGGTGTTTCGTTAAGAAAGTAAGTAGAACGACGGTGCATTTTTACCCGCAAGTTTGACGGCGTATGTTTCGTAAATGCTGTCATCTGCACAGTTCTTTTCAAGTGGATATACGTTGCACTCTCACCCGCTAGAACTTGTAAATTTCAATATGTGCCATAAGGTAATTAATTAGAAATTTAATTAGTGAAATTTTGTTAACTAGTCGATTATGCATTTCAATTTTTTGTACAAGTAATGTCTGCCTCTTCGAGTAGACCAGCTCATGGACTAGAAGTTTTCTGTCAGCCACAGGCAATTGAAAAAAAAAATTTAAAGATGTTCCTTGAAACACCCTGTATAGCTCGTATACATCTAAGGCACATAGAGCTCTTATAAGATCGCGTGACATTTAACGGTCCCATAATAAAGGTGTCACACCTAAGTTGATACAACGTCCGAGGTTTTGCATGCGACCTCGGCAAAACGCGTGGAGAATAACCAAATCGAGGATGGGGTCCTGCAATTTCGGTTTCGCGTGCAAAGGTATAGCGCAAGGTGCGCAGTCTGGTCAACACCGCACTTTGTGACAACCGCGTGCTTGCCGTCGCTGTCTAAGCGTCTTAACCATTTGTGCATTGTCGTGATTTGTGTGCTGGCAGCTGCTTTATTATGTGCTATCTGCTTCGAGTCCGGGCTGAAATGCGACGCGCAAAGTGAAAGATGAACAGTCCATACGCGAGGAAGAAGTTTGGGCACAAGTGTCCCATAAAGAAACCCTGATAGTTCCTATCTATACCTTCATCGAGGCCAGACGCTGCGGGAGGTCTTCATTTCCTTGTTCAAAACATGTCTGAAACTTCGTGGAACACGCCGATTTTCCCCCACTGCCGTCTCCACCGGCTGGATCATGTATATTGAAGCTTCAGATTCCATCGAGCTTCTTCCGCCGGGATGCAACTTTACCGTGCCGCCTCTGGTTCGGGGTGGCTTTTACGAAAGCCTACTCATTCCTTATAGGAATGTCCGACGCACCGATCTCTGACTCATGCAAGAGACGATCGAGCACTTGTGTTTTTTGTTAATCCCTATGACATTGAACGCGACATTCTTCGGGGGGGGGGGGGGGTTAAAACGATTAGACAGCAGACCATTTTCCGAGATTCTCGGACCATGGCCCTACGCGTCGCAGGCTTACAAAGCGACGCGGGCACTGTTACGTTTCACGAAATCGACTGGCCTCAGTGACCGATTATAGGCGCGACGTGATGGACAGCCGCACGCGGTCTGTTCTCACTGACAGCACTTTCTTCCCCTCCCGTCTTTTATTTTCATCTCTTAAACCCCTTCCCCAGTGTAGGGTAGTAAACCGAACGTGCGTCTGGTTGACCTCTCCACCTATCCTTCCTTGTTTTCCTCCTCCTCCTGAACACAAGTGTCGCTAGTTCCTAGTCAGTACAATGACGCTGGAGCTGGTGGAGATCAAGAAATTCTCTGAAATGCCTAAATGTCTTGCGAGATGCGCTGTGACCTATATCGAAAGTTGCCATTTCTGGAAAGTGCCACATTTCTGGGAAAGTTCAATACTGTGTTTGAACTACCTTATTGACGTCAGCGTTTTTTTTTTCTGAGATCAGTGTAGATGTGGTTAGGGTAACTGCCCCCCCCCACCTTTTTTTCCCTCCCCCTTCCTTGTGTGTTTGTGTGTGGTAACTGTTCGGCTTCTGCTACGCAAGCTCATGGGAAGTATCCCAACACTGCTGCTTCTGTTTCCGGGTCGAAGAATAATTTTGCTGTTGCGAGCACGGCAGATGTTTTCCATTTTTCTGCCATGGTAGAAGGAGCTGAAAACAATTTTTTTTTTTCATTGGACCTGCCGTTTCAGCGCCGTTTTCCGCAATTTAAAGCTTCCAGCTCGAACTCTGACTTGCCGCTCTTGAGAGCTGAAAGTGTGCGTACGTAGTACGTCAACTGTCAAGGCTTATAGAGTAGTCATTGTGCAAATGAATTTGAAGCAGAACGCGGAGAAAACTTGCTCTGGCATTTGAAAGTGCAGAAAGTTCTGACGTGCTCGTTCGAGTCGGGGTTCACAGAACGGCCAAACAAAAAGGCAGTCAAAGGTTCCTTCCAACGTGACGAAAATTTGTTTTCAAGAACTTCACTTCCACAAATCCTCTCAGTGTAGGAAATTTTTCCCGGAACATATCCAGAAATTTCGTCTTTTTACGCTTTTGATATTTCTGAAAAGTTCTTCACTTTTAGTGGGGAATTCTGTAGTATTCCATTTAACACCGTGCAGGCTGTGTTATAGTTGTGGTGTTACAAAAATTACGCTCGCCTTGACGGATGTAGAGATAAATTGAATATTAAGGAAATGTGGTTCAGTGACTAACTTTGAGGTAAGGGCAGATGGCAAGAATGCATCCTCACTTTGATAAGCTCGTCAGTTTTTTTTTTTCAAGCGAAACTTTCATTGTCATTTCTGCTGTTTTTGACATTCGTTGTTTCCTCGCTGATATATATTTCTGGATATATAATTGGAGATTGCAGGGCGAGGCCTTCGTCATGGCGTGCACATAAAAGGAGATGATGATGATGATGATGATGATGATGACGACGATGATGATGATTATAAGTAAATTTTGTGCTATGACCGCAAGTACATACCAGCAGGCGGGCTTATGTAAACATTGTACGCTGACCACCAAAATAGTAAGCGCACCTCTGTTACGGGGAAAAAAAGTAATTCGTACATAAACCTGAAACACACAATGTCGGGTCGTACGCATCTTCAAAGCACGCCGACCTCTTCGTACAATGGCGCATTATAATGTGCGGCTTCCTTGATTTACATTACTGCATTTACATTATTTGCCACTGGGCGTGGGCCCATTCTTGGCTAATCCTCCAAGGATGGGTATGTGCCATTGCACTGTGACACGAGAGATACACAAGTTGTGTCCTTTGTGGCGGTTGAACATAAGCATTGCACGAGGCTACACGTTGTTTGCATATGAAAGTGGGCACCATTCTACGCATCGCCGTTAGTTGTGTAGCATTTATTTAACCGCTTCACTAACGCTTCGCTTCACACAGACTCCAGTGCGGGCTTTGGAAATGCGGAATTCCTTTTTTATTTCCTTCGCTGCATTCAGTACCACGGGCAGAAGATTTGCTTTATTTTCTTCCTCACTTTGGCGTCTATGTGAGCTGCGCTTCATTCTGTGTTAATTGTATAACCAGCAATAACAAAAAAAGAAAAATCACCCTCGTCTTCTTTTCTCCCCCCCCCCCCCCTTTTCCCCGTCCTTTTCTTTCCCTAAGCATAAGTAAGACGATGTTGTGGCGTGTTCTCTGCTCTCGCAAAAATGCATCCCCAGCAGAAACGCAGTGTAAGCAGTGCACCCTAATTATAATTGTCAATTCTGAACGGACGCGTCGCGGAGGCCGGAAGTGACTTTCCGCTGCTGCTTCACGCGCGCGCGCGGCGATAAAGAAACGGTTCGCGAGAAAATGCGGAAGCCGTCGCGCTCTCGTCAACCACATGCGTGGCGCTCTGTTTTCGTTCTCCGATAGAGCGCCCTCGACCTGAGTGCTACGCGCGCGCACGTGGGAGGAGAGCGTGCGCCCTATTCGCCCAGTGCTGCGGAGTCGTTGACCCCGATGGAAACAACGCCGCGGTGACTTATGCGCGCGTGCAGAGCTAGCTGGTTTCGCGTCGGGCGCCGCCGCGCTGTTTGGCGCGTGCCAGGCGTGAAAGCGAACAACTTCCGTTATAGCTCGCTCCACCTGTGAACGGGCAACCTATACTAGAGGCAGCATTTCTGGTATTCTTAGTATACCTTGGCTGCTCCTTAGAAAGCACCCTCCCTGTCCACTCTCCTGTGCGGCAGCTTCGAGTAGAGTAGTAGACCAGGACTTTTTTATGCAAATAACTTTCTTTGACTCTCTCGGCCGTTTTTGTGGTAGGTGGTCGATGGCCGGACTCGGCAAAAAAAAAAAAAAAAAAGCAACAACATTCGCTTTCTCACTCGATCGTTCGTTCTGGCTGTTAGCCTGCATTGACAATCACCGTCGATGGTTTGTGCACATTTTTTTTTAAAATTCGTCTGAACTTTGAGCCTTCTTGTTGACGATTACCTTCTGTTTCTGTCCTAAGGGCGGTCGATCTAATGCGAACACTACTAGCATAGTGCTGCTGCCACAGCGCTGCTAGCCTCGATTTGAGCACTTGCGACTGCTGTTCGCGCGATCCCGAGTGCGATGCCCTGTGGTCACCTCTCTGTTATGCCCAGTATCTTCGTACGTGGTGGGGCTCCGCATTATGTGTTTCGATCCACCTGCTCTTCTCCGTCGCGAACTCTCTCTAAAGAAAGAAAACATCTCTCCCTCGTGGCTATACTACATAATATAGCCAGCCTGCGTAAATGCCTTGCACCGGAACGTTTTTTTTTTTTTTTTCTCAGCCGCGCGTGCTTCCTCCTTCCGCGCTGCTTCGTCGCTTCGTCATTATACCTTCGCTTCCCGCGTTGCCGAGCAGTGCCGGGCTCATCGTGCGCGCGGCGAAACGAGCTCCGGGCAGATCTAGAGCGCGCGCCTGTGCCCGCGCGCCTGGTTTCGGCAGGCACCGCACCGTGCCTGCTGAAGATAGATAGAATAAACTTTATTGCCCAACGGATAAGGTGATCTACCCACCCCCGGATGAAACTCCGACACGAGGGCGGATGATCCATGTAATGCAAAAAGAACGGTAAAAAAAATCGTAATGAGTGTTTACAGCGCGCCGCCTGCGTGTAGGCACGCCGAGCAGGTTCGCCTATTAAGGTTGCGCTTTATTATAGTCGGGACTAAAGGCAGCGGTTTGCATCTTAAAACGACGATGCGGGTAAAGATAGAATAATATGACTGATTCCGAAACAACGGAGGCCATGATTGAGAGGAAGAAGTGCATTTGACGCAGTGCAAAATAAAACTGCGAAAATCACCAGATGAATGAGTTCAGGGCGGAAACCGCGCGAAAAAGCCGCCGCGAAAGGGAAACCGGAGTGTTTCCCTTTCGCGTTTCCCCCCCTTCTTTTTTCTCTGGTTCGCTCGAAGTGTGCGCTTCAGGCATGCGTGCCTTCCCGTCGCGCTCCCGGCGTGGCGCTTTGTTGGTAGCAGTGACTTTATTATTGCGGGCAGTCGCGGACACGAGCGGCTTACACAGAACAGGCTCCGCTTTCGCCTGCTGCCTCCCCCCCGCCGTTAGCTTTTTGCTTCTCCCCGCCACTGGCTCGCTCTTTTTTTTTTTTTCTTTCTTTCTTCGCCCGGCCGTGGCGATTCACCTGTGGTGCGTTATATAGCGTTTCCGCTTTCTACAGCTGCTCTGGCTTATAATGAGTACGCTGGACGCCCGTCGTCACAACCGGCCGCCACTGGCGCTACTGGGAGGCTGCTGCGCTAGTCGCACGAGCGCCTCTCTCTCTCTCTCTCTCTCTCTTTGTGTGTGTGTGTGTGTGTGTGTGTGTGTGTGTGTGTGTGTGTGTGTGTGTGTGTGTGTGTGTGTGTGTGTGTGTGTGTGTGTGTGTGTGCGCGCGCGCGTGCACGCGTGCGCCTCCCGAGCGCCCGCTTTCCAAGGTGCACCGCTGAGCCAGCACACGCGGATTCGTTTTCTTGCCTGGGAAGTTGACGTTGAGCGCCGGGCTCGCTGCTCTCTTCTTCCATCGCGCTTTGCTTTTCTAGACCGGTTATTAATGAACACGGCCTCGCCGCACCGTTTCTTCGCTGCATAGGTGTGTAGCCGCGGGCGCCACCTTTGTGCCTCGGCTGGACCGGCAGGAGGTGAAAGCGGCCTCTCTTTCTATGCCAGAGGACGCCCAGCTTTGGTCGAGGTGCCGAGAATAGACCGGTAGCCACTTTCAGATACCGGTCCACTACTGTGCTATGGGGTGTAGTGTTGACGAGTGCGTGCGGTTGGCGAAAGTAGAACAGAGATCATGTGCCCGTCATTTATCGCCTGCCCTCTCTTCTTATTCAAAATGCTTTTTAACGCGACAGCGTTAAGGAGCTCGTGTCAGAAAAGCCGGTGTCGTCAGTGTCGGCGCCGTTGGACGTGAGCGAAAAATCCCGGAAGGCAATTCATAAATAAAAACAACTTGCAAGATGGGCTGGGTGGGAATCGAACCAGGGTCTTCGGAGTGTGAGACAGAGACGCTACCATTCAGCCATGAGTTTGATGGTTCAAAGCGGGACAAAAGCGCCTCTAGTGCATACGGTGTTGCCTTACACTCTAAGAAAAGTTTACACCCTTTGGAGTGCCCCTTCTGCCACACAACAATAATCGTCATCTGCCTTCATGCGTTTCATTTCTTTAAGGCTGCGAGCCCGGTACTTACCTGTTGGGAATGCTATCATGCTGACAACGCGCATGCCGTTCGTTACTGGAAAGTACTGGGCTTGCAGCGTTAAAGAAAGGAAACGCATCAAGGCAGATGACAATTATTGTTGTGTGGCAGAAGGGGCACTCCAAAAGGTGTAAACTTTTCTTAGAGTGTAGAAACGTGCCGTAGAAAGTTGTACTGCGGTGTATATCGGTAATTATGAGCGTGTAAATTACAGAAGTCGCAGTTAAACGAGTAGCGAAATACGTTTCCGCTACATTTCTTCTGCGCTTGGCGCACACGCAGAGCCATCTTGCGGCAGACACAGAAGACCCCCTCCTCGCTATGTACGGCGCTGCCCCGACAGGTGGCGCGCCACTCGCCCGCTTCTCCCCTTCGTCTCGTCAAGAGCATGTCGAGTGAATGAGTGGGCAGTGCGAACGGGGTGCGATAATGCTATCGCGTTCCACTCTTGAAGACAAAGCTTAAGCGTCCTCCAATTTTTTGGCACCCTCGTCTAGGAATTTCCTGCGCGTGTTCTGGAGCGCCAGTAGCAGTGCGTTGGTTCTAGCAATGACAGGCCGTCGATGCATATCGGCACCTTGCACCAGCTCCAGGGCGCTGCTACGCAAGTGTAACTAGAGTTACTGTATATGCTGCCAAAGACCTTTGGTAGCATCTACAGTATCTTTGTGTAACATGTCCGCGACAGAAATGAGTAAAAGGCGGTTGGAGGTTTGGTGGCAGAAAAGCAGGGAGATCACAAACAACGGAGGCGTACAAAAACCAAGTTACCAATAATGGTTCAGAAAGTTTGATGCTGGGAATTTTTGTCCGTGAGAAATAATAACGTAGGTAAAACATTAAGCAAAATAAAAAAAATAGCTTGGTGGCGCAACCTATCGCTCCGTTTCAAAAGGGACGCTCATAGCATCGATCCATTCATTATCACACTGCAGTGTCGCCGACACAGGTCGTTAAGAGTGCGAAGGAAATGACATCCCAGACAAGAGAAGCACCCTTGCTTCATCGCTCGTCTGAGTGTTTCCACGGGGGAGTTCTCCGGGGGTGATATGGAAGGAGCAGCGTGACGTCAAGTAATTCTCCGCTTTAAATTACGCTCCCTCCTCCCGCTCACGTGGGCGAAGCGATCGGGAAGGGAGGTCGGTGTTATCAGACTACTATGGCTGCTTGTTTGTTCGGCACCACGCGACACAAACGTTGCCGCTTCATCACTCGGTGGCGACGGCAGCAGTAGCGCGATTAATCGAAGCTGGCATCGTCGCCAAATTTTGCCATCGTGGTGCCCGCAAGAGGAATGCATCTTTGGAAATGTGACCGGACTGCTGTGTCCGCGGCGACCGCGACAAAGGAAGCGATTACGATGTGGCTGCTGCCCTATTGAGCAGCCAATTTGGTTGAAATAAGAAGCACTTTCTTTCTGTAAGTTACAGAAAATTGCGGTATACAGCTAAAGGCAATTACCTGAAAATGGTTACTGCGAGGGCATAAGCAGTTTACAATTCAAAGCAATCATTGCCATGTATGGCAACGAGACGCAAAAACGGTCAGCGTAAAAAATAAAAATGAAACCTAAAAGTTGATTGAAAGTCTAACAAATGTTTTATCTGGTTACTGATTTGTAGAAAATACACTAAAATGGCAACCGCATTGAAGTTGAGATGTTCATCTACAATTTCTGAAATGTAACAAGCATTTTGAACATAGCGCAGATTTGCAAGCAACGAAATGTCGTGTCAGCCATATTGATAATTAGTGGATGACTTAATTTTCCCGATGGGTAAAGGATAATTGAGAAGTTCTCGTAAACACAAGGTTGGCAAGTACCAGTATGAAATGCGGCTGCATCCCCCGCCGAGAGGGGATTGTTGGCTCCTCTGTCTCTGCCCCATGGGATATGCGACGGTATAGCGCCCTCTCGCAATTAAAACCGTGACTTAATTTCGTCGTCACTTAAAGCGCACTAGCCGCGCCATCGAGGAAAGAAAACCTAAAGGGGAACATGACGAAGGCTGAATGCCTTCGCAAGGCAACCACCTCTGACGTCCCTCTGACTGCTTTCGCTTGGGGAATCATTAGAAATGCGCGCATGACGCGTTGAATCCTAGGCTGCGTGGAATAGCACGCCGTAGGTGGCTTGGTCCGTAGTGGAATTGAGTGCTTTTAGCCGCCGCTTTATTTAGCCCGTGCCGCTTTCTTTCTCCTCGCCACATATTATGCCTTCAGTTTTCGGCCTCGAAACGCTGTTGCCGTTGCAACGGCGACTGTGCCTCCGGACGAGCGGTGCAGCAGAGAAGCGCACGTCGAACCCAGCGCAGCCGCGCGGAATGACAAGAAAACGCCGATGGAAGCCTTCGCGTGCTTGGGTGCTTTTCCCACGATTCCTCCACACTCCAGACGCATTCCTGCCGTCGCCGTTGCCGTGATGTTTCGTGTAAAGTACAAGCACGGTAACATCGTCGCCGCACGCCGTATGCTGTATGTGCGAGTGAAACTTGCGAAGGTCACCCGACGATTGCTGCTCAATCTGGCGCTCGCAAGGGAAGAAAGCGGGGAGCGTGCGCGCCGTCTTCCGTTGCGCGCGAGCAGTGTGTCGGAACGGAACGCCGCCAAAAACGAAAAACGTAAAAAAAAAAAACGATATTTTCGACTGGAACTAAAACGTAACCGAAACGTTATTTTGTTTCGGAGTGAAACCGAAATATTTTTGATCGGTTTTCGGTTCTAGGTGAAAGTCGGTAATCCGAAACAACCGACGTCAGGCAACGTCAGAATTAACGCGTATCACAGAAGTCCGCATAAGCACGTATCTCAGGCGGAGATATAGTGCGAGCGATAGCCGGTCCAGCGCTTCACTAATCTAAGTCTGCCGCTCGGTGCTCTAGCAGATTGGCATCGTAGCAAAGGCTAGGGCTTTGGCGCTGAACAACTTATCGTTTCTTTCTCTACGGGTACAACGCTTTCTTGCCAAAGTTTTATCGTTCTTGTTCGTTCTTGTTCGTTCTTGTTCGTTCTTGTTCGTTCTTGTTCGTTCTTGTTCGTTCTTGTTCGTTCTTGTTCGTTCTTGTTCGTTCTTGTTCTTTCATGTTCTTTCATGTTCTTTCATGTTCTTTCATGTTCTTTCATGTTCGTTCAAGTTCGTTTTATCGGAACAGCGGTCTCGCATTTCAGCGAGTACACTCGATGACGTGCTGCTTCTGAGATCATGCTCAGAAACTTGACTCGAGGCACTGAGCATGGTTACATAATTCACTTATTGAGAAAAATAAATACTGTGTTTTCATCGTTACCTTGCTTCGAAAATGTTTGCATGCGAACCAAAACCGTTATGAACCGTTGCGGATCTTTTCTTTCGTTCCAGAGCATAACCGGAACGCAACTTTTTTCACTGGAACGCAACTAAAACCAGAAAGAAAACCATTTCGTTCCAACATCCTGCGCGCGAGGCACCGGGGGAGGACGGGGAGGGACAAAGGAGGGGGGGAGTCGTTCTACTCCGGCGGCTGCTGCGTACGGCGCGGGCGCCCCATCTTCAAAGCGATCTGCCATGTGTACAAAGTGCGCCGAGTGCTGGTAGCCTCGTATGCGCAGTGCTTTCGGCGGTTAGTTGGCGCATGAAGCCAGAGGCAACACGAAGGTTAATTCGCTCGCTTCTGCTGCCGCGCTTCCTCACTCAGCATTTTGACAGCGAGTTTCCGCGGTCGTCGAGTGAGATTCATTTAATTTTATTACCTTAAAAGCCCCATAGGGGCATTACACAAGGGGTGGGCGTACATATATTTATTGTACATCAGTTTAAGGATAACAGAGCACAAGTTTTAAATACAACACACCTGAAAACCATTCCATCTAATTCCATCTAATTCCAACTAATTCCATCTAGTGCACACATAGATAGCATATCCCGTACATTTTTTTATTCTGAAAAATGGTCTGTTAGTTTTTGCATGAATGTAGGTGCACAGGTTATGGCGGCAGTTTGGTGGGGCAGGTTGTTCCAATCTGTTGCTACGCGAAAAAAGAATGAGCCTGAAAAAGTGGTATTATGGAGTGCGAGGGCGGCCGACTTGGTACGCGTGCCGAGTGCGATGTGATATACGGCAGCGGGAATAATGTATGGGGGTTGATTAAGTGAAGTATGATAAAACTTATGAAAAAGAGAGTTGAGATGCGACGACGATTAGCGAGTGTGACCAAACCTTCTTTTTTCAATGACGAAACACTGACATCATAGGAATACGTTGAATGGATGAACCTTATGGCACGGTTTTGCACCGATTCAAGTGCGTTGATTAGATATCCTTGATGAGGGCTCCACACGGCACATGCGTATTCGAGTTTAGGTCTGATCATGCTTTTATAGGCTAGCAATTTCACATGCTTGATCGCTTGCTTTAGGGTTCGTTTTAAAAAAAACAAGAGATTTATTAGAAGGTGAGATGGCGTTAGTAATATGTGTAATCCATGTCAAGTCATTAGTACGGCTGACACCAAGGTATTTGTAAGACTCCGCAGTTTCTACGTCTACGTTACTTATTGTGTATGGGTAAGCTAGTGGGTTACGTGGGCGGGAGGGCGGGAGAATACCACTACTTTACATTTATTCGGGTTAAGTGTGATTAACCAGCAATCGCACCATTGTTGCAAGCGGTTAATATCCTCCTGAAGGGAGATTTGGTCAGACATGTTAGTAATTCTTTGGTAAACGACGCAGTGTTCATGTGTTCATGTTTACCTCTGCACCCGTGACACCATGCTTGTTAACTTGCGAATGTTTACAAGTTCATACGGCCGATAAAACTACTCATTCTTACTTCGTATAGCTGTCTCCTAATCTGCTGTGGCAATCAATGCTTTCTGCGACTTTTTTATGACTAGACTTCAAGATTGTCTGGCGACGGTCCATCTTATACGTTTTCGTTTCCTCCAAGCGCCGCACGGACGGGTGAGATTTGTTCGCCACTTGAAACGCATCCAGCGTTGACGAGCTCAAGCTCGGTGATGTTCGCGCTTCTGATTTCGATTGCAAACATTCGGCATGCAGGGCGTGAGCACTTAGTCTTTTTTCAGTTCTCGGACGCTCTTGCTTCGTGATAAATAATCAGAGATGTGTCAAACTGGTCTGAGGAATATCGAGCGAAATCTTGATGCAGCGCTGTTGGCCCAATTTTCTCGGGCAGTCCCAGCCGCGCCATGCCCCGGGGTGGTTGCTAGCGATCGCTCGATCGCAGATACTGCGCGCTCACACTTGACCGCAAACCGTGACATTCGGGTTCCGTCGCGGGGACGCGGTGGCGTAACCGCCGATAATCCGAAGCCTCGGTGCGTGTATACACGTGCCTCCTTTTTCCGTCCTCCTGAAGTCGCCGCGGCCATGCATGCTTTGGAGGTGCACTGTGCCGTGACGGCGAAGGCGACGCTTGTGTAGAGTCGGCATGAAATTATCCCGTTCACTACGGCGTGTTGCGGTGATTGGCAGAAGGCGCTTTCTTTTCAGACGCCGTTGGCACGCGGCGAAGTTGGCTGCAGTCGTTTATTTTCTTTGTGCCCGTGTTGCGCAGTTTATCCGCCGTTATGTAACCTTACCAACCCGCCCAACTTGCTGCGCTTGTCGTGGCAACTCAGCATAGGAGTGACCGCGTAAGTTGCTCCGCCGGCGCTTTATAAAAACCGCGTATGCAGACAACACCGCGGGACTGGCAGCATGCCGCGTTTCGGTAGCTCTTTATTTTCATCGGGGCTGCTATTCTGGGCGATGCCTTTTCCGAGGGCATTCCTTTTCGCGCTTCGTCAGTGGTCAGGGCGATGCTCCGCGCACGTTATCGATGGCATCAGCCGGGAGTAAACGTTAGATGATCAGAGTGCACGACATATAAGCCAAGCGGAAGGATTCGACTGTCAGATTATACATGTTGTCGAATTGGCCATAATTCTCGGTTCTGATTGGCCTGCAGGGCTGCTACTCTGATTGGCTATACACGCCCGCATAGATGAATTAAAAAGAAATAATAACAACATGGAGTAATGTCGGTGCCCACCACGTGAGTACGAACTCTATATGGCCCAGAATAGCAGACCGGGGGACGCATTGCCTTTCACTGTGTGAACCTACAGCGGTAAACTTAAAACACCCGAGTTGCTTCATGCTTATCGGCAGTGCGAGCTGTATCTCTGCTAGCGCCAACGGTTTAGGCAACATTCTATTTAGAATGGCAATATAAAGGCTGCACGCAGTGAAGAAATGGAAATTATAGGGGTTTATATTATCGTGATTAACAAAACCGAGCCCCTCTGTTAGCCTTCTCGTGCATTCAGAGCGAGGGTCTCGAATCTGGCAGCCTTCGTTTATTAGCCACGAGCCTGCTCCCTTAAGTTCACGGTTTACGTGACGCCATTTGGCAAAAAAAAATAAAAAATAAAAAGGATGTTCCACATCCGCCCACTATGACTCTGAGTGGCGTTGGCTAACACTCTCAGGGCTAGATCTATATAGTACACATAATCAAGATAGTGGACGATTTGATGGGCGTTGCCGTAGCACAATTGGTACTGCATGGAACTCACACGTAATGTGGAGGTTACGGGTACGTCTTCCACCGGCGAGAAGGTTCATTTCATTTTCCGCTTTTTCCTCATTATTTTCTAGATTTTAATTTCAACCACAGCTAATTACCCCTATGTTCTCCTTGACTTCATTGCTTGTTGGCTTTCTATTGTCATGATTAACAAAAATCGAACCCCTCCGCCTTCTTCTCGTTCATCCTCTTCAGATGGTAGCTCGAAGACTTAATCGCATTTCTTGTCTTGGTACCGAGTAATATGTTACGAGGGTGAAAAGAAACTAATTTATTGTTTAGATGCCCCGGTTAGACGCGGAAGGCAGCATCTCCATCTAAGTGGAGACTAACCGTCTCCTCGGGTCTCTCGTAATAACCGCCTTTCTTTGACACGAAGGCGTAAAATCACGTGGCATATATATATATATATATATATATATATATATAACGCGTTGAAACTGTATCCTTGATTTTTAGGTATTCGAAACACGCACTTAACGGGGCGCTTTTCGGAGTCTGTGAAGCGAGAACGGGCTAGATCAAATTAGTGCGTGTTTTTTTACGAAATTTAGCTGGCGGCAAGAATGTGTACTGGAACCGCATTAGATCGGTGATGAAGATTTTACGTAATCGCTCCCGAGTTAATTGGAAACGGATTGAAAGCAGCGTCCATTATGACGACGTCTGTAGAAGGGGTCGAGCGATCGAAGATACAACAGCCCCCCCCCCCCTCCTACAGTGGCCTCTCTCGTTGTCCGCGCCGAGCACGAGGTCACGGTGGCTGCCTTCCGATGGGACGTAATGCAGAAACGATTGCGTACTTTTTAACACACCGGGTTACACCTTGCGTAACTGGGTGCGTTGAAAAATAAATAAATAAATAAATAGCCTTACGCCCCGAGTGCTTGATAGCATTTGGAGGAAACATCGCTTACCAAGGTAAACTTGTTCAAAGACGTTTCGGCTCCCCTCAAGGGCGGACAGGGCTTCCGGGAGGGAGCCGACGGGATTTTGTCAGACCCCCGATTTCTCACCAGCGAATGAGTCGGCATGCTGAGGGGATGGGAACGCTTCCAGGGCCCGTTCTCTCTCTTCTCTCACGCGCACAGTCCTTATACGCTTAAATTGTTCCTGTATACGAGCAGATTCTGGACAATCGAGATGGCGGCCTGCCAACCGCGACGCGCACTTGCGAACGAAAGCCTCGTGGACTCGGCCCCAGATGCTTCGAGGCCGTAGTCTCTGTCGATCACTTTCGGAACTACTACGTTCACTTTTGCGTGACGTAACGCCGAGCGCGACTTCACGTTGTAGCGTCGGGAATCCTGTCCGCCGGCTGTATGCAATGAATGCTACGGACATCACCGAAAGTGATCGTCCGAGAACACAGCTGTGTGTCATACGTTTAAAGGGAGTTGCGACTTGGCACGGTTGGTACGTTTGCGAGAATCGTACGGTCTTTGTCTAATTTATTCTAGAACGATCGGAACATTGTCCGCTGTAGCTGTAGCAGTGCTCAGTCTTAAATCGCAGCGAGGTTTTTCCGCGTGGCGGAGGAAAACGCTCTTGGCGAGATTCGCTTCTATGCATATTTGCAGCCATGACTATATCAGCGCCTAACGTGACCGCGCGCCCGGAGCATTTGGCGTCGTTCCTGACCACGGAAGCTCACAAGGTCGGGTAACGCGATGAAGAATGCCTGGCACGATCTCTTGAGATATAGTCAGCGCAGAAAAAAGGTTTCTCCCCCCTCCCGCCCCCTTTTTTTTCAGCGAATCTGCCTATAGGTAAAGGATATGGGGGAAAAAAAATGTGCGCGAGATGCTGACGAAACCAACGTTTATAGATACTTGGACAAAACAAATGATCATGTGAGCCGATTCTGGTGATAGTGCCTGTGGGCTCGGGGACGTTTAACGCGCGCTTGAACTACCCTTACCACACGTGGGACCCAAAGACAGAAGGGTAAGGACAGGTGTTTTTGAAAAAAAAAAGTTTCGTACAACTTTTTCAAAAAGGACTGTTAAAAAATTATCGGCGCCAACCGAGCAAACACGCTAGTGCCACTGCTCGCGTGTTCGGCGTCTTCTACAGCTAGCTCCGTTGCAGCTCATCATTCCAGCGTAGAATTTCACTTCTATCGTCGTAATGGGGAGCTGCCGTTTACGGAGGTATGAGTCGTTCATTGTCTTACGTGACGGACACATTTAATAACAGAGGTGGTACACGAATGTGTGTGCGCGCCTATGTCGCCACGATCACCATAGATTAGGACAATATGTTCCTACCTTTGTTCAGTATTCTGGATCACGTCTGTGTCGTGCGTTAAACAGCTTCGCTGGTCTTCCATCTTCACATAGTGGAAGGGCTGTAAATGTTTTAAAGCATGAAATATTTTCAGCTCCCGTTGTCAGCGACCGTCAAAAGACCTTGAGCCAAAAGCGAGATCCGTTATCCGGGCAAGTTGCAATAACAAAACGAGATCATCCGGACAACCAGCCAAAACTTAAAGCACAGTCTCTGGCCCCCAACCCTTTGTACAGGACCGCATTACATACGCTAGTTACTGTCCAAACAAGTTGCAAAATATGTGGCTTCCGACTTGTTCCTAATGTTTGCTCACGATATTACTCAAGTTGTAACTTCTAGTACGCTGAAGTTATGTCATTTCCAATAGCGGCGTCCAAAGGCAGATACAGGGCATCATACACTTCATTGTCTTCTTTTGGCGCTACGACAGGGTTGGCTGGCTTTGCGCTTTTGAACGCCAGTGGTCCGTGAGTTCCGCGGCGTTGGTTTTGCGTCGCCTCGAGAGATGGCGCCATGCTGCATGGCGCCTCCTTCAGGCGATTTTTTCTTCCAGCTGGGCATGGTGCAGTGTTTGTGTGAGGGGGTGAGAGGTGCCGTTGCGAACATGCACTGTATACAGCTATTTTAAGATTGTGGCTAGTATCATCTCCAACCAGTCTGCTTTGCCGGTCGCTATTTCATGCTTGCATCTACTCTCGATTACGGGAGAGCCAGCAATTGTTTTCTTTTTTGTATCGTGACAGTAGTTGAGTGTGTCCTGTCGGCATATGCCAACCTATAATCGTGCGTCTGATTCTCTTCGTTCGCCGAAAGCTTTAGTCCAAAAGACACCGCGCTCTGTGAAAGCGTATCGAACGAAAATTGCCATTTCCATTCGCGGTTGCTGATCGGTTGCGTCGAAATAACTGGCCGCATAAAGCGTCGTCCCGCAACGATCAATGCTGCAGATATGACAAAAGAAAAAAAAAAGCACGCGTTGGCCTTTAAAAAAAATCATACATCTTGCGGGCTATGAATACGTAAGGGAGGGCATTCGACGCTGTTTCCTCGTGCGGCGCGCAGTGCAGACTGCATTTACGATATTCCTTCTCGACAATTTTTTTTCGCAAGCGCGGTTGTCGGGACGGCAGACCTGCGTGCATTTTCCCGTACGCGCTGGGGCGTACGGGCGTACTCTGGAGGGGCGTGTCCCTTGTCTGTGGTATGTTTGTGCGTGTCCTGCAGCCTTTGCTGTGGCGACGACGATGGCAGCGACGTTTGTCTTCGCAGCGCCGCTGCGATCGACAGCCCACGTGCGTATACGCGTATAAGCGCGCTCGCCTACGCGACGTACACGTAAGGCCGTTCGACTGACCTCGCTCTTTATTGTTCTTCTTTTTTTTTTAACTCCTGCAAGGAGTGCGATGTATTTTCTCCTGCGATCCTTCGCTTCTGAACTCGCGGAGCTTTGTGTCTTTACTAATATTTTCTCTATCCGTCGAGCCTTTGTGCGAATCCCTTCGCTGCGGTCGGCAAATGCCTATAGGGGATTTCGACGCAAGCCTTCTCTTAACGTGTATATAGTACATTCAAAATGTGCCCGCATGCTCTCCCTATGCATTCCCGAAAGTGTATGCGCGCAGCTCGCAAACAATGCACACAAGAAAGCAAAGCTATTGACTTCGCGTTCGCGCAGGCCGCACCCACGGGCCGTCGTCGTGCGTGGTGGCCGAGGCGAGGCGCGCCCGCGTGAGCGGCGGTGAAGGGGTGCGCGGGGGGGGCGCGCCCGATATATGGGATTCGCGCGGGCTCCACCCCCTTTGAGACAGCGCTGCGCTTTTGAGGGCAGTGGACCGGCCGCTGATCCCCCACGCCGCCTTTCGGGCGTACACGGTGGACGCTCGTGCCACTGTATCTCAACTCCCCCCCCCCCCCCCCTTACCCTCTCGCATTTAGCTCTCCATTATTCTTGGCAGCTAGCTTTCCTTTTGCCGCTAATGGCTTAGAGTAGCGCTCCGCACAGCTAATTAAATGCGCGGTGATTATCGCTGAAGAAACCAAAAACACAAACATAGGGGGTGAGGGGGGGGGGACGTACTGCTGTCGCTGTGCATGTAGCCTTTCCAGCGACGGTGTAGTGCCATGGTCGGCGCGATGCGAAGCGCCCGAGGCAGGAGAGGCGTAACTTGCTACGCTTTCGCCGCTCTTCGCTTCGAGGATCGCATGCTTCCGCGATCCGTCTTGGAACGCGGCGAGTAAAATGAGAAGCGCGAAGCTTTATTATCGGACCTGCGAAACAACTTGACCGATCGTTGTTGTATGGGTTACTTTGTGTCGCGTGATTAATGTGACAGTCTGTTAAGACGAGTACTTCGGGAATGAAGAAAGCGTACACGGGTCACGCAGCGCCGTGGCGTGTGATTCTGTGAATTATTCTTCGGTCTTCCTCGCGTCAAAGCGAGAACGCAGTTTTGCGCAAGTGGACACAACTTCGGCGAGGCGTCTGCGCTTCCCAAGACTTCCGACAGCGGTCGAGCTATTTGCAGGACCTGAGCGTGCGGTTAAATGCGCGGCACGCTAGGGCTGTGTTATGCGTTAGGAAGCGGGCATTGAGCCACGAGATCTGTATACGATTGCCCACGCCAAGTGCGCGGGTCTGTGTGGTTTGCAAGCTCTACCATATATAGTAGAGCCAAGCTTTTATCTGCTGCATACCGCCACTGCCGATTCGCTCTAGGGCCCCCTATACGAGAAACTGCGCGTTATCAAAAAAAAAAAAAAAAGACAAATGGATGTGTCTCCCCCGGTGCGAGCTGGCGCGCCGCCGGCGAGTGAAGATGCTGCGTTGATGACCTCGTCGCAACCTGATGACGCGCACTCATGTTTTGATGTCTCCCTACAGCTTCTGCTTGAAAACAAAAATAATAAAAACGAAGGGCGCGCGCGCTCATCTGAACCAGTTTCACCACCGCTTGCGATTTCATTTTCTCCCTATTACTCTTCGAGCACGCTCGGGCGATGAAATCAGTGACCACGGCAATCGTGTGCTGTATGGGCAAAGCGCGATTCCCCGACCGGCACCACCGGTTGAAGCGGGATCTCTCCTCCCCCATTCCAGCCGCTCTCGATGGTGGAGAGTGCGCGTCCCTGTCCAGTTCGGCCCTGACACGCGCGAGCAGACTGACCGGTGTGTGTTTGTATGTGTACACATGTGTGGACGCGGTGCGCCTTCCCGGCGCAGCGGTAGGTGTAGATGGATCGGCCCTGCTGGCTTTTAGTGCACGTGGAACTCTCACTTGCAAGAAGCGGGGTCAGTAAAAAAGCAGGCCGATTCGCGCGTTCGGGGCGTTTGTCGGTAACGTGTTTTACTGCATGCGTAGAAATCAAATGGCTGACCTTCGTTTCCATAACCCATTAACTGCTGCAGATGTCGCCTATAGTTAAGAAAATGAGTTAATAAAGCTGTTAACGGAATACATTAGGGCACCTTTCACTTGCGGGGTTGAGGCCAACAGACGTTCGAAGTATACTGTCATTATTAGTCATACGGCAAGCACCTGCAGCTGCTTCAAGATGTCCTTCACCAAAGTGCACCGCGAAGTATAATGTAAGATATCAATTGAAGTCACAGCACATAGGCAGGCAACGAACCAATTAGCCCAAAAATCTACACTCCTGGATATGCTATAAAACAGTTTTCCTAGACCTCTAAATGCCTGAGAAGGGTTTTTGTGGACAGCCATTCGGCGGAATGGCGTTATGTGTTGTAGTCCATCTTTTAGCGGGGGTGTGCCTTGAAGCAGCGATACCAAAACAGACGTGCCTAATATACGCGAATTTGGAGTGTCGTCATCATTCACGAGAATATTTTAAGAGCCGCGTATCGTTCTCCGTTTCTGTAATTTCACATGCGACGCTGTGCATTTGTCCATTGCAGCCGGGTCCAACTTGCAGAGAGGGGGGCTTGTGTTTGCTCCCGCTTCTGCTGCACATCTAATACTTCGTTCAATCCAGTACTTCTCTATTCAGACCAACTGGCCGTTGCTAGCTACTAATCGCTGCCACACTTGGAATTGCAGCGCAGTGCTTCGTTCTGGTACGTCGTCGTTCATGCAAAGTGCATTTTTGGGTCAGTGTATCGCATTCATTTCCCACAGAACGGCAAAGAGCGAGGAAGAGATGATCACCTTCACCGCAGGTTCATGTAAACCAGGGCTCTCACGTAAATCATCGTGCCGCGTTCGGAGAAGTCAAACAGGACAACGAGTAGTACCGTATACACTCGAGTAAGGGCCGCAGTCGTGTAAGGATCGCACCCCCAAATGCACTGCCAAAAACTCGGAAAAACGTTTTAAAATTGAAAAAAAAAAAAGCGCACTCCCCGATTCGAAGTATAATCTGCGTGGTGCGTACGGATATTGTTGTGAAAAAAAGAAAAAAGAATGAACGCAGGCATATGTAGCACCATGGATGGCAGGGAGGACGACCATATCCACGAAAGTGCTGCTTCCCAACCGAGCCAAAGGTTTCTAGTTAAGCTTTAGTTATCGTTTTATCTACGGACCGTAACCGAGCCTGAGCAGCAGCGACACTGGTTCGGACTGGCACCAGGTGCGTGACGCGCATGCGTGAATAAACTTATTACACGTTCGCTCGTTTGGTACCCATTAGGTCACGGGGGTTACACACGGCCGGAAAAACGGGACCGAAATGGCCTGCTCCCCATGTAAGGGCCACACCTTGTCCAGACTGCGAAAACAAACACACACACACACATACATACATACACACGCACACGCACGCACGCGCGCACACACGCACACGCACCCACAAAATCTGGTCCTTACAGAGTGTATACGGTAGGTCTATCTTCGCTTGACGTTGAATCGATCTCCTCAAGGCGATGCTGCAGGGTGGAGGAAGGACAAATTAAACTGGTACAAGTTTTACGCACCTTCGCAAAACACGCGAGATGCAACGCTCTTCCTCATTTCACTATTGATCTGCCAACAGTTTGAGGACGGGTAGGCAGAACTCGACGTTTATTATAGTGAAGGTAAGGCGAGCTTCTACATTTGAGAGATTAACATATGCTGTTTAGCGTCACGTTCTAGAAATATCGCTCTTGTAATGTTTCAGGTCCATCCATAGTTTGCTTACCGACCTATAACCTTTACATTCGAGGCTTGAGGCGCAATTTTTTTAAAGTGAAGTTCGCTTTGCGGACCCTGTCGGACTCTCCTGACCTTGGATGCTGCTGCTGTGTTGCCGATTAGCTCGTACTAAAAAAAATAAACGTGGAATTTAAGTACGTGTGGCCCGACAGTGGGATCGAGCGTCGGTCCCCTATCGCAGCAGCCCGGTGCTCTAACCATTAGGCCGTGCACAATCGCACGTACGCTTCCGTCGTACCAATTCCAATGAGCTGTTTGGGCTGATCGCCGTGTGCGTCACGTTGCTAAGCAGGGATGCGTGGGAGCCACATATGCGCTCCGCAGGAATAAAATGGAAAAATTTAGTTTTTTTTTTTAATCGCTTCACATAGATTCCAAGATGCATACGTTTGAGGTGCACAACTTATTTATATAAAGAAGTTAGCGAACGTAGGCATCTTATGAATAAGCTTTCGGCTATACAAAAGTCATTTTTTTTTCTTCACGTACCCCTCGTTCTTTGTTCTACTTTTCTTGCGAACCGGTTTGCGCCTAGATATATACTATACCATAGCCAGTCGTCTGTTCGGTGTGGGGCCGACGGCTCTCAGCACCGGCGAGAGAGCGTTAGGACCGGCCCTCCCATTCTGCGATGAATGCAGCGAGGCTGAGCTCGATTTCCCATTCAACGCTTCAGTAATCGCGTGGTGTTCGAAGTTATTTCGAATCGAGGCGCAGTCCCCCTTTTGTCCGCACTGTTGTGGCTGCCGCCGCCGCCTGGCCAGCTCACGCCGACGACCGGAGTTTTTGGGGCCGTCTGTGTGTGCATAACCCCGTCCTCGCAGGCGCAGGAGCTGAATACGCGCGGCCGGCGGCCCTGCCCTCTGACACGTTGTATGGCGGCCGACCGGAAGGCCAGCAGGTCTGCACGGCCTGCGCGCCCAATCTCCGGGCGGCCTGCTGGCAGCAGCAGGCGCCGCTTGGTGCGTTTCTTCACTGGTCGTGTTGGGGGTCTCTGGCGGCTGAGACTGTTTAGCAGCCGCCTGCCGCAGTATTTCTGCGCCAAACATTGCGCAACCCAGGACCACTTTGCGTTTGGGCTGACTTGGCCCGTTTCGGTAAATGATCGCGCGTTTTGCACCGAGCGCTGGCCAGACGCGGCTTACATACTGCACAATGTGTAAGCGCGAACAGGCAATAGTGAAGCAAAAGGAGAAAAGCTTAAATATCTTCTAATAGGTGTGTAAAGACCTCCCCCCCCCCTCCCCCGCCTTTGTCGCAGTGTGAACTCTTTTCATGACGCGCTGAATTGGTTATTTCCTATAGCGCACTCGCAGGTTTGGCAAGAGTGAGGAAGAGGGACCTTCCTCACAAGAGAGAAAGTAAAACTACAAGAAACTGGCGGAGCGCCAGTTTATTGTAGTTTTTCTTTCTCTTTTTTTTCCTCTGTTGTTACGCAGCCGTATTCAACTGACCCGACTTAGTTTTCCTTCTCTTTGAGGAATGCGAGTAAAACGTAACTTTTTGTGAAGTTCTGTTTCGCGCGCCTTATATCGAAATGTTTCACATCCTGACAGTGGTACTGTCTGCGAAAAAACTCAGGACAATTGGTCGTCAGGCTTGTTTCTTTGTGTGTGCGTGCGTGGGTGTGTGTGTGGTTGTTTTTCTCCTCGAGCCTAGAAGACTCATCAAGGAGCACATGAGGCTTTCAATCGTGTTGAGCTTCGTTCCGCGACGTTAAAGTTGTCTTCTCATACTACGTATTTCTACACCGCCTCGGGATTGGTCGGTGGTCACTTTGGTCTTGCGAAATGTTAGTCTGATTTAAGTTGACATGCAGAGGCGTTCGCCTGTGGTGTTATTGTCTAATTCTCGCTTTGCGTATCAGATAGCGATCCTTTCTTATTTGAAGGGATCACTTGTCCCGACGGAGGATGCACTGACATTCTGCAAATGTCAGCATACTGAAGCCTATGACGGCTGGAACAGCAGCAGCAATTGCATTCAATGCGACGCTGTCATTCAACTTCTGCAGTCACCCTACATTTTCACTGAGCCCGGCATACAAGTGCGAATCTTTGTTGACACGCTTCCGCCTTATAGAACGGCTCAATTGCGTAACAAACCGCACGGGCTGCGTTTCGGAAGTGTTCTACCGTTCTTTCCTCCTCCTAGACGTATAGGCTGCTACCGTTGAAAGGCGAGCGTTGTGCTGCTGCTGCGTCGCAAGTGCGTAGGTTACCGTGCCCCCCTCCCTCTCTGT
This sequence comes from Dermacentor variabilis, assembly GCF_050947875.1. Classification (NCBI taxonomy): domain Eukaryota; kingdom Metazoa; phylum Arthropoda; class Arachnida; order Ixodida; family Ixodidae; genus Dermacentor; species Dermacentor variabilis. The sequence goes on from NW_027460346.1 coordinate 7,400,802, forward strand.
CCCGATTTCGGCCTCTTGGGCGCAGCATTTTCTGTGTGCCTGGCCAGCGAAACTATTGGGCCGGAACACGTGGCGCGCAAAGAGCGGGGCGCCCTTCTGGCGGCTGCTCCCGAGTGCGGCTGGCGTTCGTCCGCCGCCCCCAACCTTTGATCTTTCGTTCGCGGCCGCTTCGTCGCGAAGCGAGCCAGGTCACCAGTCGTTGGCCATCGGGGTCGCTTCCATTGAGACGAACGAGTTTCCTCCTGGTGACCCCGCTCTCTGTATATCCGTACACTTCCTTCCTTCTCGGCAGTTCCGCCGGGCCAACGTCGATGATCGACGCCACATGCGGTCGCCGTCGCTGCACTGCTTTGTCGTTGCGCCCGCGTGTGTGTCCGACTTGCCCGTGTTCGAAAGCTTTCGCTGCTATAGGCGAGTGTGCGGCGCCGAGTCCATGGCTCGATTCCTTCTTTTTTTTTTTTTACGTTGATCGCGTCTCGATTTGAGCCTAATCGAACAGTGCTGATAGCCGCCCTTTAGGATTACGTTAAGGCATTTATACAGGATCACTGCGATGACTCTCAGGTGTGTGCGTGTGCATTTATTGAGAATCGGGAGGCGACGGCTTTTCCTATCGTTGCGGCCAGCTCCGCTGTCCTGACGACGTCACAGATATTTTTCGCCTCGGATGAAGAAAGCTCCAGCAGCCCAGCCCATTCAGGAAATGTAAGGGAAATAAACGAATCGTTGCGGAATTAGACACGTCTGCGCACACGCGCGTGCAGTTTTGTGTGTGCATATTATTTCCCGTTTTTTTTTTTGCCCCTTTCATTAATGCGCGTATATTGTGCATTCCGTGTGCCTCGATCTCGCGCCTGCCAGCGGTTGCGTTCGTGCTGTGCTGCAGCGACGCGCGCCCCATTCCTCTGTCATCGCCGCGTCTACCGAGGCCGCAGGGGAGCGCTGCGCGGCTGGCGACGAGTGCGTGCAGCGGCGGATGGGACGACGACGCAGAATGATGCGATGGTTGTCGTGCGCGCGCGGTAATTGCGAACGGATGGCCGAATGGATTACGCCGCAGGTAACTCGCGTGGCCGCCTCTTTCCTTCTCTGTGCGGGTGTATTTTTAAGAATGCCACTCTCTTGCTGAAGCGTCGAGCGCTCGTGTGGCATTGACCGCTTCCGCGCGAAGGGCCGGTCGTTAGCCCATGGGTACGTAGTTATGGAGGCCGCGCGGGAGACTTTTGTAGCCTTCTCTGTGTGTGTATGTACGCCTGCGCCCTCTGGCGGTTGCGAAGTGCTCGGCGTTTTGTGCAGAGAGGAGTTTGATTGCTCAAGAGGCATAGACATGTGTGGCATCTTACGCGGATGGACTTCGAAGAGTTGTATGCGTGCAGGCGTATTAAATGCATCCTCTTCGCCCCTCCGACTGCATGCATTGTTTGAAGTCCATGGCTCGCGAATGCTTAAGTTGCATTAGTCGATCGTGTGGCGGTAGTGATATTTCTTCCCCTTCGTAGCTTATGGCGCAGTCCCTTTTCTGCTGGATAATGTCTTAAGAGGCGGCCGGTATATTGAAGTCAACTTCGCTAGTATAAGAGCCAAAAAAGTGAGCTCGAAATGTACGGTGACATCGTCCCGTTTTGGTGAGAGGAGTTATTGTTCTTCTCGAGCGTGTCTTTGTAGCAATTCAGAGGAACGGTGAATGAGTACGAGGCGTGAGGATGTAACTCAACTCAACGCTATCTGTTATGAATTCCGCGCGTACGCTTTGCTGCTCACGCTGTTACGAGCTCGCGAGCGCAGCAAATAAGTCAGCTGATGCACGGCCTATATACGACCACGCTTAATAGGTTCGCCTGTTCTCCTTTATTTGTTTTATCGTTTCTATCGGGAAAAGTGGTGCAGCAACTTGCTTTTGGTTGGGGGGCACGTTTCTTTCCTCCTCTAATTTCGCGCACATTGCTCGCTCTTGTCAAACCAAAGTGAACGTCTTTAATGAACAAGCAGCAATGAACGAGCATGATTAAGTGTTTTGACGTGAGAAAGTTGTGGCCGAGGGCATCTGGCCCATTCCCTGCTTCCTTCATTGGCAGGCTTCGACCGCTGAACATCTGTTTAAACACGAGTTAGGATCAACTTTGCTTTGATAACTTAGGCTCATAGTGGCGAAATTGTGCGGACGTTTCCTGTTGTGGCGCGTGGTGGTTGCCGTCGTGCTGAGTGTTCTTCAGCGTGGCACATCTCGGGTGATTACGCTCGGAGAAACAACAGAATATGAATATACGGTGAGTCATGCTATGACCGCCCAGATCATCTACGTTGAAACATGTTTTGCCGAAAAAAAAAAATTCTTCTGAAAAAATGCTCCCTGCAGAAAAGCATGGGTGGACGAACCGACCAGACAAACGTCGGAAATCGTCATGTCTGATTATTTCGTCGTAATGTTCGTCTTGAAACATAGTATAAAGGATGCCATCGAAGATCTTACTTCAGCCACTCCGACACTTGTAATAAAGTTAGGCAGATCGCATGCACTGTGAGTATGTGATGCGAAGTGTTTTGCGGATAGGGGACTATTTAGCCTCGTTTGTGTTGCATGAAGTGCTATCAGATGGCGCAGCATGTCCCTGGGCGTACGTGTGACAACGACATTATGGCGTGCGTTTGGATGGCGATGACGTTTTCATTTTTGCAAGACTACGGCACGACAACTGTGGAATGGTATGGAAGCGGCCAATCCCTAATCGGCTCGTAACAGGCAGCCACCTGCAATGTTCGGGATTCAGGAAAAAAAAAATGACTCTGCGTAGACAATTGAGTGTCCATGATAGGCGAATAGGGGACGCTGTCTGCCTGTGCCGAACCGGAAGGCGGTGTGATCGGTAGATGGCTACCTATATACTGGAAAGTGCAAGATTGATGCGATGAATACTTCGCTTTAAATAACTTTTTAGCACCAACCAGCACGGACATGGCACGTTAGAAAGACTATCCTATAACAATGTACTCGCTGCAGTGAAGGAAGTGCGGAAATGCCGTTTCACTTCTTTGCCTCGGATAAACTTGCGGCGCTCCTGAGTAAAGTATCCGTTTGAAAACTGCGGAACGCACTCAAGAAGAAGAAACTATACACAATGTATGCATACGGCAGGAATTGTACATCGTGCCAAATGGCTCTCATAGATGCAACATGCCCTTTGCACTGTGGGTTCTGCGGCAAACTGTAAGCAGTCAGCGGGCTGTACGAATACCTCCTGCATGCCCGTACTTTGCTCTCCCGCGTGGATCTTGTTTGGAATCGGACTGCTGGTACGATCTGTTGGGAACTCGGCGCTGACGCCCGTGGTTGTACCTGGGTCGCAAGCCCCAAGGGTAGCGTTGGCCTGGCGGCCTGGGGTACAACTGGAAGCATCCGAAGGTCCCGGCAAAGCATGAGTCGACTGGTAACAACGAAACAACTTGTTTATTTTAACATCGCAAAGAGTTGGCGGTCAGGTTTGACCGTAGTAGAGAGACGGGAGAGCACTTCACTCAACAGAAGAAATCGGAGCCCTCCTTTTGGCGTCCGGGGGCAGCTGTTTTTATACTCTCGCAGTTGAGGGCAAGAAGGAACCCCTCAAAAGACGAGCACGTGAATGTACAATGGGCTAATGGTGACGCACACTGTCGTAGCGATGCCGTAGCACCATGTCGAGCACGATCTCGTAGCACCCTGTCGTGGCGCTGCCGGTCGGACACAATGACTGTAATGAGAGGATGGTCCCTGCTTTGGCATCGCCTGTTTCGGCCACAATGACTGGAACGAGATCCCTGCTTTGGCATCGCCTGTTTCGGGCACAATGACTGGAATGAGATCCCTACTTTGGCATCGCCTGTTTCGGGCACAATGACTGGAATGCGAGGATGATCCCTAGGCGGTCGCATCGCCGCAGTCGCGCCTGGAAACACCTGGCGATGAGTGTTGCGGCGACGACGATCGGGCCAAAATGTCTGCCGCCCCGCCGCAGTCGCGCCGGCAAAACCACGTGTCGCAGGCGAAACGCAACAGACCGCCCCGCCGGGGGAAGGAGATCCCGATGGACAGGGGACTGCATCCGCTGTCCGGAGGGATGTCGCTCGATGATGCTCATAACCGAAGTCGGGCGTCCCTCGACGTTTCTTGAGCGCAGCGCACAGAGAAGGCCTCGTTCTCTCGTTCAGGTTCGCACGGGACACTGCAAAGTGACTTCGGGAGAGTTCACATTTTTGTTCTCGTTCCCGGCAAGCGTTAGAACTACGCTGAAACTCAACCGCTCAGTCAGCAAGCACGGCACAACCCTCACTAAGCCCTGCCAGGCTCTTTCCCCTTTTTATACCACTGCCTAGTTCCTTACAGTAGTCTAGCATCACTCAGAACGCGTCCACAAATTGAAAAATTGCACTAGAAAGCATATCATCACTTTGAAACACTAAACAAAAGCAATATGTTAAAAAAAAATCCTGCCTCAGGAAGAAAAACATCAGTAACAAACAATTTTGAGGCTGATTCCTACGTTAGGGGCTTCGACTTAAGCCATCGGCGTTACCGTTGAGACTCCCCTTTTTGTAACGCACCTCAAAGGAATATTGTTGTAAAGCGAGGCTCCAGCGCAGGAGGCGGCCATTTTTGGGAGAGATGGTCTGCAGCCATTGGAGAGGGCAGTGATCCGTCTCAATGATAAACCTCGAGCCGGCTAGATAGCATGACAATTTCTGAACGGCCCACACGAGACATGCACACTCTTTCTCGGTGGCGCTATACGCCTGCTCACGACTGGTCAGCTTACGACTAGCATACAGGACGGGGTGTTCTACTTCTCCATTTTCCCGTTGGCACAGTACAACGCCCATGCCTCGCTCACTAGCATCGCACTGAACAATGAACCCTTTTGTATAGTCTGGCGATCGTAGCACAGGCTGGCTTGTTAGGGCACTCTTTAGGGCGCTAAAAGCTCTTTCCTTGGTCTCGTCCCAGACGACTGTTTGAGGCTCTGTCTTTCTTAGAGCATCCGTCAGGGGAGCCGCGATATCAGAGTACCTAGGGATGTACCTCTGATAGTAGCCGGCGACACCCAAGAACGACCGAATATCGGTCTTTGTGCGCGGTTGCGGAAAGTCTCGCACAGCGGCCACTTTTATTTCAGAGGGGCGGCGACGACCCTGACCAATCACGTGACCGAGGTAGACAACCTCGGCCTGTGCTAACTGGCACTTAGGAGCCTTGACTGTCAAGCCCGCTTCGCGCAGGCGGGTTAGCACTGCCCGCAAGTGTGCCATATGCTCAGACCAGGATGCGGAGAATATCGCTACGTCGTCTAGATACGGTAAAGCGAATTCTTGCTGTCCCCGCAACACTTTATCCATGAGGCTTGAAAAACAGTATGGCGCGTTCTTCAAACCAAAACTCAACACTTTAGGACGGAATGTTCCCATTGGTGAAATGAACGCCGCATACCTACTAGCCTCTTCTGTAAGTGGAACCTGCCAATAACCCCTGACAAGATCTAGGGTGGAAATAAACTGAGCGCTACTAACTTTCTCAAGGCGCTCCTCGATGTTAGGGATCGGATAAATTTGATCCTTAGTGATGGAATTAAGCCTGCGGTAGTCGACGCAAGGACGAGGTTCCTTGCCCGGTACCTCAACTAAAATCAAAGGGGAGGTATAATCACTCTCACCTGCCTCAATAACACCGAGCTGTAGCATTTTCTTTACCTCAGCCTCCATAATATCGCTCTGGCGGGGTGACACCCGATACGCCTTGGATCGTACTGGCTCTGTGGAGGCAAGTTCTATATCATGAGTAAGTACAGAAGTCCTACCAGGCCTCTCAGAGAACAGACCTTGAAACTCTTGTAATAGCTGGTGTAGTTCGGTTTTCTGCTCGGGCGACAGCGGTGCTTTACTGATAAGGTCACTAATGACTTGACCGGTGTCTTCCCTGTTCGTCACTGAGCCTAGTCCCGGAAGCTCGACTGGAAGCTCTTCAGGAACGTTTATCATCATGCACACCACTGCTTCCCGTTGTCTATAAGGTTTGAGCAGATTACAGTGGTAAACTTGCTGTGCTTTCCGCTTTCCTGGCAGACTTACCACGTAGTTAACGTCCGACAGTTTCTGAACAATTCGTGCTGGGCCCTCCCACTGCACGTCTAGTTTGTTGTTTAGCGATGTGCGCAATATCATGACCTCATCGCCAACCTCAAAACGACGGGCCCTGGCTGTCCGATCATAATAAACCTTGGCCCTCTGCTGGGCCTTTGTCATTGCTTCACCTGACAACTCCTGTGCCCTTCTTAAGCGTTCGAGGAGCTTAAGTACGTACTCCACCACGACTGGGTCGTCGCCCCTACCTTCCCATGATTCTCGAAGCATGCGAAGCGGAGATCGAAGCGAGCGACCGTACACCAGTTCAGCTGGCGAAAACCCCGTAGCCGCATGCGGCGCGGTCCTTAAAGCAAACATCACCCCAGGCAGACACAGCTCCCAGTCAGTTTGATGTTCAAAACACAAGGCTCTCAACACGCGCTTCATGACGGAGTGGAGCTTCTCAACGGAATTCGACTGTGGGTGGTACACTGAGCTGTGTAGCAGCTTTACCCCACACCTTTCGAGAAAAGTTGTCGTCAAAGCGCTAGTAAACACTGTGCCCTGATCTGATTGAATTTCTGCAGGAAAACCAACTCGCGCAAATATGGACAGTAGTGCATTGACTATCTCAACTGAGCTGAGTTCTTTAAGCGGCACTGCTTCAGGGAACTTTGTCGCTGGGCAGATCACAGTCAAAATGTGTCTGTACCCCGTGGCTGTTACCGGCAGAGATCCCATTGTATCAATAACGAGCCGTCTAAAAGGCTCCGTAATGACAGGTACCAATTTCAACGGCGCCCTTGATTTGTCCCCTGGTTTGCCCACCCGCTGACAAGTGTCACATGTCCTCACGAAATGGTCTGCGTCCCGAAAACACCCTGGCCAATAGTACTCTTGCAAGAGACGGTCCTTAGTTTTCTTAACTCCTAGGTGTCCGGACCACGAACCCCCGTGTGACAAGCGCAACAGATCCTGACGATAGCATTGAGGCACGACCAGCTGATCGAACTCCACTCCTCTTCGGTCTAGATACTTCCGGTACAGGACTCCACCTCTTTCCACAAAACGCGCAGTTTTCCTGGCGATACCTTCTTTGACATTGCAGCGCACGTTTTCCAGGCTGCCATCCTTTTTTTGCTCGGCTATCAAAGCCGTCCGGCTGACTTTTAGCAACCTATCAAGTCCGTCTGACGTAGGCGCGATGAGCAAATCAGTAGATAGCTCTTCTAACTTTCCCGCGTCGGGCGTTTCCTCTCCAGTATCTGGCGCCTTTAACGTTACAGACTCAAGTTTATTCAGTTCGGGCGTGCTCGGAATATCAGCTTGCTGCGCCTCTGACCCTTTTTCGTTGTTTGATAACGTCGGCCCCGCAACTACCGCCTTTGCAGCGAGCTCCCGAACCTTCGATCTGGTTAAGGCCTGAACACTAGCTTCACCAAACAAAAGCCCCTTCTCGCGCAGGAGGTGATCGGACCTGTTTGAAAATAGGTACGGGTACTGGGGTGGCAGCATAGATGACACTGCCGCCTCCGTCTCAAGCGCTCCGAAAGGTCCTTCAATAAGCACTTTTGCTACCGGCAGACACACGCTATGAGCTTCCACGGCTTGCTTGATCCATGCGCACTCGCCCGTGAACATACGGGGTTCTACGTAAGATGGGTGAACTACATCCATCGTAGCTGCGGAATCGCGAAGCACTCGGCACTCTTTCCCGTTCACGAGGAGGTCTCGCATGTAAGGCTCGAGAAGCTTCATGTTCTCGTCAGTGCTGCCTATTGAAAAAAACACAACTTTTGGTGTTGTTTCCGGACACTGCGCCGAAAAGTGACCCGGCTTCTGGCACGTATAACAAACGCGCGCTCGCCTCATCTCGAACCGCTTTCTGCGTGTGGCTGCCGCCGTCTCTTTACGTTTGGTCGGACTGCTTTCACTCGCATCCTCACTACGCGTGTCCCCCTTTAATCTCATGGGCGTGAACTTCGGCCTCTCAAACTTCGAGCCAAATTCACCCTTTTGACCGTCCTTAGCTCCGCGAGCTCGACGCGTCACAAACTCCTCGGCTAGCTCAGCGGCTCTAGCCACCGTACTCACGTCTGGCCTATCCAAGACCCAGTATCGCACGTTCTCCGGTAACCGACTATAAAACTGTTCTAGCCCGAAACACTGCAGAACTTTATCGTGGTCACCAAACGCTTTCTCTTCTTTGAGCCACTCCTGCATGTTCGACATAAGCCTATACGCAAACTCTGTATATGACTCACTTCTGCCTTTCTCATTTTCCCGAAACTTCCGACGGAACGCCTCCGCAGACAGCCGGTACTTTTTTAGAAGACTCGATTTCACTTTGTCGAAATCCTCTGCTTCCTCTCTATCCAAGCGAGCGACTACGTCGGCCGCCTCGCCGGGTAACAAAGTGAGCAAGCGCTGTGGCCACGTTTCCCGAGAGAACCCCTGCTTCTCGCACGTTCGCTCAAAGTTAACCAGGAACAAACCAATGTCCTCTCCAAGCTTAAACGGCCGCATCAGGTCAGTCATTTTGAACAATACTCGTTCTCCTGCACCGTGTGCCTGACTTCCATTACGAGCGCGTTCCATCTCAATCTCGAGACGCTTCATTTCCAACGCGTGTTGACGGTCGCGCTCTTCTTTTTTCTCTTGTTGCTCTCGCTCTTTTTGTTCTTTAAGTTCGCTCTCCTGTCTTTTTGCAGTCTCCCTCTCCTCAATGGTCTCAAGGCATTCCGACAGCTCGTCATCCTCAGCTTCTAACTCAAGAATAGCCTTTAGCAGTTCTGGTTTTCTGAGTTTGTCCGAGACATCCAGACCCAACTCTCTTGCAAGCTCCAACAATTTCGGTTTGCGCAACGACTTCAAATCCATGGCTGCTCTGAATGCTGCTTTCTCTACTGCTTACTATTGTCTTGCCGCAAACTAACCCGGCAGCAACGACAACCACAATTACCAGCTCTGTTTCTAACACTAACAAAAGCCTGGCAAAGCTCAGAAGAAGAAAGTCCCGCACTCACCAAACCTCGCAGGCAGGAATTCCGCGCAGTCGTTCCGCTGCAGGCAACCAGTCGTCACACAGGGCTCGTTGCACTGCTCCCGGATCGTCGTTGAGCTGCTCAGCATACCGTCAACTGCATCTCTTCGCTGCTGGCCTCCGTTGTCGTGATCTCACCGCTGGCAGACAGTTGTCTGAAGTCGGAGGCGATCTCACCGCTGCCAACCAGATGTTTGGAATCTGACTGCTGGTACGATCTGTTGGGAACTCGGCGCTGACGCCCGTGGTTGTACCTGGGTCGCAAGCCCCAAGGGTAGCGTTGGCCTGGCGGCCTGGGGTACAACTGGAAGCATCCGAAGGTCCCGGCAAAGCATGAGTCGACTGGTAACAACGAAACAACTTGTTTATTTTAACATCGCAAAGAGTTGGCGGGCAGGTTTGACCGTAGTAGAGAGACGGGAGAGCACTTCACTCAACAGAAGAAATCGGAGCCCTCCTTTTGGCGTCCGGGGGCAGCTGTTTTTATACTCTCGCAGTTGAGGGCAAGAAGGAACCCCTCAAAAGACGAGCACGTGAATGTACAATGGGCTAATGGTGACGCACACTGTCGTAGCGATGCCGTAGCACCATGTCGAGCACGATCTCGTAGCACCCTGTCGTGGCGCTGCCGGTCGGACACAATGACTGTAATGAGAGGATGGTCCCTGCTTTGGCATCGCCTGTTTCGGCCACAATGACTGGAACGAGATCCCTGCTTTGGCATCGCCTGTTTCGGGCACAATGACTGGAATGAGATCCCTACTTTGGCATCGCCTGTTTCGGGCACAATGACTGGAATGCGAGGATGATCCCTAGGCGGTCGCATCGCCGCAGTCGCGCCTGGAAACACCTGGCGATGAGTGTTGCGGCGACGACGATCGGGCCAAAATGTCTGCCGCCCCGCCGCAGTCGCGCCGGCAAAACCACGTGTCGCAGGCGAAACGCAACAATCTCTTGCGCTATTTGGACTGACGGCTCCGAGTGTTACGTCGCCGCTCGTTAGTTGCGTGCACTGACTGGTCCGCAGGAAGCAGTCGCGTCCCGCCCCGACAAGCTGCGTCTGAAGAAGGACACGCCGAGTGAATAGCGGTTAATTTCGTCTCACACCTCGGCCTGGTATATACTTCACTTCGCCTTTGTCTCGGAAAGGCCTGGTTTAGCTAGATAATTCGTCTAGTTGGGCAGTACCTACTGGAGCAACGCAGTAGCAATCACAAGACGGACGCACACACACGCACACACACAGCACACACACATAGAAGCTACAAAAAAAAAAAAGGAACACTAATACAAAACTGGCGCAAATGAGGACGACGACAATGCCACAGAAACACTAAACAAAAATGCATGTTTAACCAGGGTGATCCATGTAACTGGACCGTGAAGCGAAATGGAAGCATGGCTGACGCAAAGAGCGATGATTTACTTGATATATGGTACGCTCCGGAGCTTACCCGAGTGGTCCGGTTGTAAGTGAGCATGTGTTGGTGGGCTAGTTGGTTGAGCATGATAAAGACGGCGCCGAATAAAACAACACACGAAGAAGGGACACGAGACAGCACGTAGGCGCGCTAACAACTTATGTTTTATTCTTCTTTTATTCTTCTTCGTGTGTTGTTTTATTCAGCGCCGTCTGTATCATCACCGGTTGTAAGGCTGTGCGTTCGAACAGTGGTTGGCACTGGCACGATTTGCAATGCGAATTTTCTGTCAACTGCGCTGGCGACCAACAGTTTCATTGTTGCAGTGCGTGCGAAACAAGTTTCGACAGCGCGCGGATGTCTCGTCGTCCTTGCAGCGCTGTATTCCCATGCACAGTGTGTATACCGGTGTGGTCGTCAAAATGCGCTTCTGTGCGGATTTGTTCCGACCGAATGTGTCCGTTCTACAAAAAGGCTCGCTGGAATTAAGCTGTTTAAGCTTAAATGTTTTAGTAAATTGCGCTTGCGTAGAGCAAAAACAGATCGCGTTTATCGTGAGCGGAGGATTGGTATAAAGCAGAAAACACGCAAAACCGAAATACGGGGTAACAGTACGTGCCCCATTTAAATCCTGCACCAGCTTCTTGTGACTTCGCAAATTTGACCATTAGTGAATTCTTTATGCCTCCTCCGTAATGCCTCCATGACATGCCCTTCTATCTCCCGTCTCTGCCTGCCACCCAATACGTGGGAGCGTGCGTTTCGAAATTTCTTGTACCACGCCGACGTGCCAGCAGTTCAAGAGAAGTTTGGCCTTTCTTCTCCCCTTTACAGCAATAAATGTTTTTCTTTCGTCAAATAAATAAACAATAAATAAAGAGGGCTTTCAACGAATTCTGCTTTACTAGTTTTTCTCTCTCTTTTTAGCTGTGTCCCTCTAAAAGGGCTGACGGGGGCAGACACGTCCTCGCGTTATAGGTGCGTCTGCTCGTGTAGCGCTGTGCTCAACTTGGTTCGTGGCGGCTTATCGAGGGGGCCGCCGAGCAACGGAAGGAAGTGCGGAGGGACAGAGAGAGAGAGAGCGAGAAACGGTGTTGGGGGTCGTCCCGGGCTGTTTTTGCTTCCCACAACCGCGCGGCGGGAGATCGCGCGCTCTGTTTTGGCGCCTTCTGGGATCGGTCCGGAGCGCGAGCGGATGATCGGAGCCCGGCCGACCAAGGCGAACCTTGAGTTGCGTAGAAGGTGGGAGGCGTTTGCTTCGCGTGCGGACGCCGTTATCGAAGCGAGTCCTCTGCTAGGGGGCGACTGCGTGGGCGCGAGGTGCGGAGAAGGAGCATATGTGTGTGGCGTGCGGATGTCCCGTCGACCAAGAACGCGCACAACTCTCGTCGTGGCATGGCCGAGGGCGCTCGAAACCGTCTCTCAGCGTGATCGCGACGCCGAAATTCCTCACTTGTTACGTATGTTTCTAAAGACGCACATGTCGTGTGAAGTGTTTTGCGGCTACGGCGTTCAGCGTCCGAGCACGAACGAGGTCGCTGGTTCGATCCCCGCCACAATTGCGATAAAAGCGGAGTGCGAAAACGCTCTTGTATACTTACAAGTGCACGCTTAAGAGCCCCAGGTGGGTCCGGAGCACTTTGCTTCCCTTATAAGTCATGCGCTGGACAGTTTGGTGTCGTTAATACCCACAATTCAATTTGATGTCGAATGTTCTGAGCCGGGTTTACGTATGCGAAAAAAAAAAGTCGTAAATGTGCGGCCTCAACACGAATAAATGCGATAGTTTTACGTTGGTAACCGCGTCGCGACTGGTGCGCTGATTGTGAACTCGTTCTGCGGAGGGTCTAAAGCAACAGAAACAGGCAGGTTATGTTTTGTAGTTAGTTATTTCTGTACGTGTTCTCTTGATAATCTGTTCTCCTTAACAGAGCTTTGTAACGGGAGGAAAAGCGACTTAGGTTACCTTCGTTTTACTATTTACTCCTAGGTTAGAGTCCGACAGAATGGATTTTGCTATCTCATGTAGAACGCGCACGTTGTTGTCGTTCAGACTTGTTATACACGCAGTCCGATTCCGTGTGAGATCTACAGCGTACGAGCTGCTGTACCGTCAACCGCACCCAACAAGTTTTCCAATCGGTTTCAGCTGGAAGCATGCAGCCTTCTTCGAGACGCTTTTCACGTCGCATCCAACGCTGCCGCCTATCTGAACTTGTCGGAGATCTGTTAAATGCGGTTGTTGTGGTTGTTGCAGTCTGTTGGAAGATTGCTGGATGCAGTTGTTGGTACGAACGGTCGTACGCCGTATCGTACGCTGTTGACTCGTACGGTGCTATTTTTTTTCTTCTTTAGTGCGTCGCTCATCCACTCTTAACAACGGCGAAGTGTTGTATCGATAGGTTTTCCAACGCCATACACAGCGATGAACAGACTCCCAAGACCTTAAACGTGCGACCTGCCGTATGAATTTCCAAAAGGGGCATTGGTATTTTTCGAGGTGCTTTACGGTAGCTGCCCAGGTTGTATACGTACTTCCTGTTGGCGACGCGTATGGTACAGCCGTTTGTTCTTCAATAAATTTCGACCTTTGACAAGTTGAAAGGTTTCGCCGTTTTAGAAGACAGTTTCGTTTATTATTATTATTATTATTATTATTATTATTATTACACCAATCTGTGATTGTGGCAAGCAGGCTAGTCTGTGGAGACTGACTATGCAGCGCGCCTCTCACAGTCTGAGGACACGTACATTTGGCGTCACAAGTTTACGGACCACTGGATCTGAGAAAAAGCTGAATATTTCCACAGCCTACTATTCGCATTTCCAGTCTCTACTAGTAATACACGGAGAACATAATTTTCTACGCTTTTACTGGCTATACAGTCACTAACCGTTCGGAAGTTTGACGTTCTCTCAGATTGCGCGGTCCGTAAAATTTTTTACAAGGACTGTACGCGGCACAGGATACGGCTACTGTCGTATACCGTTACCCGCGCTCCGGCCACGTCACAACGTTACGCTTTGCACAGCGAAACGACGCCAGTCACGCGTATAGGCTGCATCCGACAGGAGGGCGCTAACGGAAGCAGTGTACTGGGATGGCAACGTAGTGCTCGAATGTTCTGTGACTGCGCTCACGCCGTTCCAAAGCGTTCCACTTATTCACGTGCCGTGACGCTCAGTGGATTATTGCCGCGAGAGGGAGCTGGGACGGCTTAGAACTTGTGGAGATGCTCGCTCTCGCCGGCGTCTCACTAAGAACTTATTGCCTCGGAGAAAAGAAAAAAAAAAGACATTTCGAGGGTTGCTAATGAAAGTGCGAAGAGGTTACTCCCAATAGTATCGTGATCATATATGCTTTGCGCACACAACATATAGAGCTGGCAAAGTTCGTGCTACGGGTGCGTTTTTAATGACAATAAACGCGGCGATGATTATAGCCGTACTGAATTCAGCAAGTTTGTTTGCCACCATAGTATATATGTAACTAGTAAGGCAGCTGGTAAAAGTAGAGTAGAAATGCTTTTAAAATCAGTATGCATATGTCATGTAGAAAAAAAATTTAGTTTGCTTGAGAAGTGTGTGTGTTTTCAACGGCCAAATGAGGCTCCAGAATGCAATTACCAGTTAAATCGTAAGTGTCATTAATTTGTATACCCTGCGTGGTAGCATGCTAATGGCATAAAACTTTCAGACATTAAGCAGTTGTTTCCATTACTGCGCTAAGCATTTGTCAGCTCGGAATCCGGCTATCTTTGTAACGTAACGCTTCACTGCCTCGGAAATGTAGATAAAATAATTTGGGTGTGAACTGGGCCTCTGCATGATTTGGGCCTTACTTTACTACATAATCACATTACATTGTGCACGATTACGATACTTCCCAATGCGAAATTTAAACGTAGCTTTATACGGTGTTTTCATTTCGCGATATATTGAGGCGAAAAATTTGGGACCGAAATCACCGCACCGACTAACTGGGCCAGTGCCGTCAGCGCCTTCGCAGAGGGAGAGGCAGTATGGGTAGGCTGGCCTGACGAGCGGCATCGGAGCCAGCGGTGGAAGAGGACTACGACGAAGGCGCGAGCAGTGGTGGCACGAGTGCGTTCACGCAGTTACACCGACGCTTAACCCAGGAACGGGCACCTAAGAGCTGCGCTCTAAAATAGATAGTTACGCAATAATCACACAGAGCACATGACTGACTGAGAAGGCGCTTGCTGGGAAGGAGTGGAGGTGTTTGCTGGGATGCGTCTTCAGGCATGCTTGAGCGTAGGGTACGGGATTGAAGTCCCAGGATTGACGTTGTAGGCCGAAGCAACCTCCACCACTTGTAAATGTGTTTATTAGTCGCCAGCGGTTGGGGCCGACCGTCAGAGCAGCGCACGGACTCCTAGCACAAGCGGCGTTCCCCGAGCAAAGCGCTGGAGATATTGACCCACTAGAAATCGCTGGAGAGGATGACCCACTATAGCGTTCCTCTTCGCTACATATCGTATAGCTTACAATCGGGTTTTAAATGCGTAAGTATTTCTATGCCTACCGAACGAGAAATTTGTCCGTCACGTAAGACAATGAATGGCTCATATGCACCCGTAAGCAAGCGAAAAATGCAATTACTCATACCCACTGTTTGAAGTCGTAGGCGATCCCACCGCTGGCAACCAGATATTTGGACCTGACTGCTGGTACGATCTGTTGGGAACTCGGCGCTGACGCCCGTGGTTGTACCTGGGTCGCAAGCCCCAAGGGTAGCGTTGGCCTGGCGGCCTGGGGTACAACTGCAAGCATCCGAAGGTCCCGGCAAAGCATGAGTCGACAGGTAACAACGAAACAACTTGTTTATTTTAACATCGCAAAGAGTTGGCGGTCAGGTTGACCGAAGTAGAGAGACGGGAGAGCACTTCACTCAACAGAAGAAATCGGAGCCCTCCTCTGGCGTCCGGGGGCAGCTGTTTTTATACTCTCGCAGTTGAGGGCAAGAAGGAACCCCTCAAAAGACGAGCACGTGAATGTACAATGGGCTAATGGTGACGCACACTGTCGTAGCGATGCCGTAGCACCATGTCGTGGCGCTGCGCACGATCTCGTAGCACCTGGTCGTGGCGCTGCGCAGCACACTGTCGTGGCGCTGCGCAGCATACTGTCGTGGCGCTGCGCAGCACACTGTCGTGGCGCTGCCGGTCGGACACAATGACTGTAACGAGAAGATGGTCCCTGCTTTGGCATCGCCTGTTTCGGGCACAATGACTGGAACGAGATCCCTGCTTTGGCATCGCCTGTTTCGGGCCCAATAACTGGAAGGAGATCCCTGCTTTGGCCTCGCCTGTTTCGGGCACAATGACTGGAACGAAATCCCTAGGCGGTCGCATCGCCGCAGACGCGCCTGGAAACACCTGGCGATGAGTGTTGCGGTGACGACGATCGGGCCAAAATGTCCGCCGCCCCGCCGCCGTCGCGCCGGCAAAACCACGTGTCGCAGGCGAAACGCAACAGACCGCCCCGCCGGGGAAAGGAGATCCCGATGGACAGGGGACTGCATCCGCTGTCCGGAGGGATGTCGCTCGATGATGCTCATAACCGAAGTCGGGCGTCCCTTGACGTTTCTTGAGCGCAGCGCACAGAGAAGGCCTCGTTCTCTCGTTCAGGTTCGCACGGGACACTGCAAAGTGACTTCGGGAGAGTTCACATTTTTGTTCTCGTTCCCGGCAAGCGTTAGAACTACGCTGAAAACTCAACCGCTCAGTCAGCAAGCACGGCACAACCCTCACTAAGCCCTGCCAGGCTCTTTCCCCTTTTTATACCACTGCCTAGTTCCTTACAGTAGTCTAGCATCACTCAGAACGCGTCCACAAATTGAAAAATTGCACTAGAAAGCATATCATCACTTTGAAACACTAAACAAAAGCAATATGTTAAAAAAAATCCTGCCTCAGGAAGAAAAACATCAGTAACAAACAATTTTGAGGCTGATTCCTACGTTAGGGGCTTCGACTTAAGCCATCGGCGTTACCGTTGAGACTCCCCTTTTTGTAACGCACCTCAAAGGAATATTGTTGTAAAGCGAGGCTCCAGCGCAGGAGGCGGCCATTTTTGGGAGAGATGGTCTGCAGCCATTGGAGAGGGCAGTGATCCGTCTCAATGATAAACCTCGAGCCGGCTAGATAGCATGACAATTTCTGAACGGCCCACACGAGACACGCACACTCTTTCTCGGTGGCGCTATACGCCTGCTCACGACTGGTCAGCTTACGACTAGCATACAGGACGGGGTGTTCTACTTCTCCATTTTCCCGTTGGCACAGTACAACGCCCATGCCTCGCTCACTAGCATCGCACTGAACAATGAACCCTTTTGTATAGTCTGGCGATCGTAGCACAGGCTGGCTTGTTAGGGCACTCTTTAGGGCGCTAAAAGCTCTTTCCTTGGTCTCGTCCCAGACGACTGTTTGAGGCTCTGTCTTTCTTAGAGCATCCGTCAGGGGAGCCGCGATATCAGAGTACCTAGGGATGTACCTCTGATAGTAGCCGGCGACACCCAAGAACGACCGAATATCGGTCTTGGTGCGCGGTTGCGGAAAGTCTCGCACAGCGGCCACTTTTATTTCAGAGGGGCGGCGACGACCCTGACCAATCACGTGACCGAGGTAGACAACCTCGGCCTGTGCTATCTGGCACTTGGGAGCCTTGACTGTCAAGCCTGCTTCGCGCAGGCGGGTTAGCACTGCCCGCAAGTGTGTCATATGCTCAGACCAGGATGCGGAGAATATCGCTACGTCGTCTAGATACGGTAAAGCGAATTCTTGCTGTCCCCGCAACACTTTATCCATGAGACTTGAAAAACAGTATGGCGCGTTCTTCAAACCAAAACTCAACACTTTAGGACGGAATGTTCCCATTGGTGAAATGAACGCCGCATACCTACTAGCCTCTTCTGTAAGTGGAACCTGCCAATAACCCCTGACAAGATCTAGGGTGGAAATAAACTGAGCGCTACTAACTTTCTCAAGGCGCTCCTCGATGTTAGGGATCGGATAAATTTGATCCTTAGTGATGGAATTAAGCCTGCGGTAGTCGACGCAAGGACGAGGTTCCTTGCCCGGTACCTCAACTAAAATCAAAGGGGAGGTATAATCACTCTCACCTGCCTCAATAACACCGAGCTGTAGCATTTTCTTTACCTCAGCCTCCATAATATCGCTCTGGCGGGGTGACACCCGATACGCCTTGGATCGTACTGGCTCTGTGGAGGTAAGTTCTATATCATGAGTAAGTACAGAAGTCCTACCCGGCCTCTCAGAGAACAGACCTTCAAACTCTTGTAATAGCTGGTGTATTTCGGTTTTCTGCTCGGGCGACAGCGGTGCTTTACTGATAAGGTCACTAATGACTTGACCGGTGTCTTCCCTGTTCGTCACTGAGCCTAGTCCCGGAAGCTCGACCGGAAGCTCTTCAGGAACGTTTACCATCATGCACACCACTGCTTCCCTTTGTCTATAAGGTTTGAGCAGATTACAGTGGTAAACTTGCTGTGCTTTCCGCTTTCCTGGCAGACTTACCACGTAGTTAACGTCCGACAGTTTCTGAACAATTCGCGCTGGGCCCTCCCACTGCACGTCTAGTTTGTTGTTTAGCGATGTGCGCAATATCATGACCTCATCGCCAACCTCAAAACGACGGGCCCTGGCTGTCCGATCATAATAAACCTTGGCCCTCTGCTGGGCCTTTGTCATTGCTTCACCTGACAACTCCTGTGCCCTTCTTAAGCGTTCGAGGAGCTTAAGCACGTACTCCACCACGACTGGGTCGTCGCCCCTACCTTCCCATGATTCTCGAAGCATGCGAAGCGGAGATCGAAGCGAGCGACCGTACACCAGTTCAGCTGGCGAAAACCCCGTAGCCGCATGCGGCGCGGTCCTTAAAGCAAACATCACCCCAGGCAGACACAGCTCCCAGTCAGTTTGATGTTCAAAACACAAGGCTCTCAACACGCGCTTCATGACGGAGTGGAGCTTCTCAACGGAATTCGACTGTGGGTGGTACACTGAGCTGTGTAGCAGCTTTACCCCACACCTTTCGAGAAAAGTTGTCGTCAAAGCGCTAGTAAACACTGTGCCCTGATCTGATTGAATTTCTGCAGGAAAACCAACTCGCGCAAATATGGACAGTAGTGCATTAACTATCTCAACTGAGCTGAGTTCTTTAAGCGGCACTGCTTCAGGGAACTTTGTCGCTGGGCAGATCACAGTCAAAATGTGTCTGTACCCCGTGGCTGTTACCGGCAGAGGTCCCACTGTATCAATAACGAGCCGTCTAAAAGGCTCCGTAATGATAGGTACCAATTTCAACGGCGCCCTCGATTTGTCCCCTGGTTTGCCCACCCGCTGACAAGTGTCACATGTCCTCACGAAATGGTCTGCGTCCCGAAAACACCCTGGCCAATAGTACTCTTGCAAGAGACGGTCCTTAGTTTTCTTAACTCCTAGGTGTCCGGACCACGAACCCCCATGTGACAAGCGCAACAGATCCTGACGATAGCATTGAGGCACGACCAGCTGATCGAACTCCACTCCTCGGCGGTCTAGATACTTCCGGTACAGGACTCCACCTCTTTCCACAAAACGCGCAGTTTTCCTGGCGATACCTTCTTTGACATTGCAGCGCACGTTTTCCAGGCTGCCATCCTTTTTTTGCTCGGCTATCAAAGCCGTCCGGCTGACTTTTAGCAACCTATCAAGTCCGTCTGACGTAGGCGCGATGAGCAAATCAGTAGATAGCTCTTCTAACTTTCCCGCGTCGGGATTTTCCTCTCCAGTATCTGGCGCCTTCAACGCTACAGACTCAATTCTATTCTGTTCGGGCGTGCTCTGAATATCAGCTTGCTGCGCCTCTGACCCTTTTTCGTTGTTTGATAACGTCGGCCCCGCAACTACCGCCTTTGCAGCGAGCTCCCGAACCTTCGATCTGGTTAAGGCCTGAACACTAGCTTCACCAAACAAAAGCCCCTTCTCGCGCAGGAGGTGATCGGACCTGTTTGAAAATAGGTACGGGTACTGGGGTGGCAGCATAGATGACACTGCCGCCTCCGTCTCAAGCGCTCCGAAAGGTCCTTCAATAAGCACTTTTGCTACCGGCAGACACACGCTATGAGCTTCCACGGCTTGCTTGATCCACGCGCACTCGCCCGTGAACATATGGGGTTCTACGTAAGACGGGTGAACTACATCCATCGTAGCTGCGGAATCGCGAAGCACTCGGCACTCTTTCCCGTTCACGAGGAGGTCTCGCATGTAAGGCTCGAGAAGCTTCATGTTCTCGTCAGTGCTGCCTATTGAAAAAAACACAACTTTTGGTGTTGTTTCCGGACACTGCGCCGAAAAGTGACCCGGCTTCTGGCACGTATAACACAAGCGCGCTCGCCTCATCTCGAACCGCTTTCTGCGTTTGGCTGCCGCCGTCTCTTTACGTTTGGTCGGACTGCTTTCGCTCGCATCCGCACTACGCGTGTCCCCCTTTAATCTCATGGGTGTGAACTTTGGCCTCTCAAACTTGGAGCCAAATTCACCCTTTTGACCGTCCTTAGCTCCGCGAGCTCGACGCGTCACAAACTCCTCGGCTAGCTCAGCGGCTCTAGCCACCGTACTCACGTCTGGCCTATCCAAGACCCAGTATCGCACGTTCTCCGGTAACCGACTATAAAACTGTTCTAGCCCGAAACACTGCAGAACTTTATCGTGGTCACCAAACGCTTTCTCTTCTTTGAGCCACTCCTGCATGTTCGACATAAGCCTATACGCAAACTCTGTATATGACTCACTTTTGCCTTTCTCATTTTCCCGAAACTTCCGACGGAACGCTTCCGCAGACAGCCGGTACTTTTTTAGCAGACTCGATTTTACTTTGTCGAAATCCTCTGCTTCCTCTCTATCCAAGCGAGCGACTACGTCGGCCGCCTCGCCGGGTAACAAAGTGAGCAAGCGCTGTGGCCACGTTTCCCGAGAGAACCCCTGCTTCTCGCACGTTCGCTCAAAGTTAACCAGGAACAAACCAATGTCCTCTCCAAGCTTAAACGGCCGCATCAGGTCAGTCATTTTGAACAATACTCGTTCTCCTGCACCGTGTGCCTGACTTCCATTACGAGCGCGTTCCATCTCTACCTCGAGACGCTTCATTTCCAAAGCGTGTTGACGCTCTTCTTTCTCTTTCTGCTCTTTAAGTTCGCGCTCCTGTCTTTTTGACCTCTCCTCAATAGTCTCAAGGCATTCCGACAGCTCGTCATCCTCAGCCTCTAACTCAAGAATAGCCGTTATCAGTTCCGGTTTTCTTAGTTTGTCTGAGACATCCAGACCCAACTCTCTTGCAAGCTCCAACAATTTCGGTTTGCGCAACGACTTCAAATCCATGGCTGCTCTGAATGCTGCTTTCTCTACTGCTTACTATTGTCTTGCCGCAAACTAACCCGGCAGCAACGACAACCACAATTACCAGCTCTGTTTCTGACACTAACAAAAAGCCTGGCAAAGCTCAGTAGAAGAAAGTCCCGCACTCACCAAACCTCGCAGGCAGGAATTCCGCGCAGTCGTTCCGCTGCAGGCAACCAGTCGTCACACAGGGCTCGTTGCACTGCTCCCGGATCGTCGTTGAGCTGCTCAGCATACTGTCAACTGCATCTCTTTGCTGCTGGCCTCCGTTGTCGCGATCTCGCCGCTGGCAGACCGTTGTTTGAAGTCGTAGGCGATCCCACCGCTGCCACCAGTTGTTTGAAGTCGTAGGCGATCCCACCGCTGGCAACCAGATATTTGGACCTGACTGCTGGTACGATCTGTTGGGAACTCGGCGCTGACGCCCGTGGTTGTACCTGGGTCGCAAGCCCCAAGGGTAGCGTTGGCCTGGCGGCCTGGGGTACAACTGCAAGCATCCGAAGGTCCCGGCAAAGCATGAGTCGACAGGTAACAACGAAACAACTTGTTTATTTTAACATCGCAAAGAGTTGGCGGTCAGGTTGACCGAAGTAGAGAGACGGGAGAGCACTTCACTCAACAGAAGAAATCGGAGCCCTCCTCTGGCGTCCGGGGGCAGCTGTTTTTATACTCTCGCAGTTGAGGGCAAGAAGGAACCCCTCAAAAGACGAGCACGTGAATGTACAATGGGCTAATGGTGACGCACACTGTCGTAGCGATGCCGTAGCACCATGTCGTGGCGCTGCGCACGATCTCGTAGCACCTGGTCGTGGCGCTGCGCAGCACACTGTCGTGGCGCTGCCGGTCGGACACAATGACTGTAACGAGAAGATGGTCCCTGCTTTGGCATCGCCTGTTTCGGGCACAATGACTGGAACGAGATCCCTGCTTTGGCATCGCCTGTTTCGGGCCCAATAACTGGAAGGAGATCCCTGCTTTGGCCTCGCCTGTTTCGGGCACAATGACTGGAACGAAATCCCTAGGCGGTCGCATCGCCGCAGACGCGCCTGGAAACACCTGGCGATGAGTGTTGCGGTGACGACGATCGGGCCAAAATGTCCGCCGCCCCGCCGCCGTCGCGCCGGCAAAACCACGTGTCGCAGGCGAAACGCAACACCACGTTAAGGCACAGGCTACAAGCGTTCAGCAAGGTAAGAAAAATTTAAAATTAAATTATGCGGTTGTACCTGCCAAAGCCAATTTCTGATTATGAGGCACGCCGTAGTGGAGAATTCCGACCACCTGGAGTTCTTTAACGTGCACCTATATCTAAGTATACGGGTGTTTGCGCATTTCGCCCCCATCGAAATGCGGCCGCCGTGGCCGGGGTTCGATCGCGCGACCTCGTGCTCAGCAGCCCAACACTATAGCCACTGAGCAACCACGGTGGGTAGCAAAGTAAAGCGAACAGCGCTTACGTTCATTGAAATCACCCATACAACCCATAGAATAGCATAGGTTTCAATAAATAACTAACTCAAAACAAGCATCCGAACCATCAGTAAGCGTTGCGTACCCCCCTCAGCAGTTGTAGCGGTGGTTTTGCAACAGCTTCGCTAAATTAACCGTAATTTACCTTAACACCAAATGTCGTAGGTTCGACTCTCACCAAAGGTCGAAGGTTCGAGTGCCTTATTTAACTATATCTTAATTAACGGTGGCTATTTCACCTTAATAACACCAACACAAATTAACAGATTAATTAACCGTGGTCGTGGGTTCTAGTGCCGTAACGAACTCTATCTTAATTAAACCTGCCTTATCATGTTCGCTATCAAGCATGATGAGCGAACGACCGATGAGGGTTGATAAGGGTTTATACTGGTCGGATGAAGTTCCATAACATTGATAATGACACTGGGCTGCGTGGAAATGAGCAAGTGGCACAACGCTTACGCATACTTAGACAACTACTAGAGGAGTTTCTGCATGAATTTCTTACGCGTTGCGTTAAATCCAGCATGAATAAAATGAGCTCCCTTCTTTCATGATTCAAATGAAACCTGAAAATTATTGTTAATTCAACTAGGCAAGCTACGACGATGACGACGATGGTAATATTAGCATCCCATTTGGTGGCACATGCCACGAAACTCGTTATTTAAAATTTATTGATGCATTCAAATCTTTAAGTACACTTTAACTTTACGAGTGCCACCAAGCCGAGCGCGCGGAAGAGCATTAGCCAATTTCACGGCCTCCGAGATTTCAGGTGCCGCGCTCGAGGGTGTCCGGATGCTCTCGCTTCCAACCTCCCGCGAACCTGAAGCATAAAGACACACATTTTGGTTTCGTTCAAGCCGAACGCTTCAGAGTAAAGATCCGTGGCCTTCGCAGTTGTGGTGTGTTGTCGAGGGATACATCTTTGGGAGGGTTAGTTCCTAATCGTGCACCTGACGCACCGGAGAAGTTTAGATTCCACCGTGACACCAATAACCCTACCACCACTTTGGTGAGTGAATTTCCTCGCTTGCTGGTGAGGCGCGAGATGTTAACATTGCAGGTGTACAATGCTCTGTGGCGTTCGAGCAAAGACCAATTTTAAGCATGTGCAAACATTTGCTCGCACACATGACCCTGGAGTAGGTAGGTCGTGCGAAAGGGTGCATGTCATGTTCGAGCTGTTTAGCGCAGTCATTGACTCAGGGCTGTCGCGTCTGTATGTATGTGTGTGTGTGTGTGTTTTCTTCGTATGCGTGCCCCTGTAGTACGGGTATTACCTTGTGACCTCAAAATTTGCGCCTGCTGTTGGCCCGAATGGGGACACCGCGAGAGAAGAAAGCACGGTGGGAGAAGGGGTACACGAAACGGGGCGGTGCGGCAGAACGTGAGGAGGGTACGAAAAGGGCGCGGTTGTCATGAAAACGTCGGGGAAAATAGTTGGCCTAATCACGTGACTCCTCGTAGGCGGCGCATCGCTGCAAGCTCGGGCGAAAATAACACGGTGAAACTGAGATTGTAAAGTTCAGACTGAAAATGAATATGCTCTTATATAGGCATCATCGTCTTCATTCAAAAAAAAAAAAAAAAAAAAGAAAGAAAGCAAAAGCAATTTTTGGCGGATAATGCTCCTTGTCATTTCCAAGCCATTTGATCGGTTTAAGGAGGTGTGATTTCAGTGTAGCTTTTAACGCATGACACTCAGTGGTTTCTAACCAGACCCCATATCGCAGCGTTTGTACAATATACGTCCAAGACGCGCAAGTGGAGATCTGTAAATTTAATCGGGAGTCCCGAGACTGCACAGTGTGTGGTTATAAGGGACGCCGTAGTGTAGGGCTCCGGAATGATTTCGACACCCTGGGGTTCCTTCACCCTGAGCGCGGTACACGAGCGTTTTTGCATTTCGCCCACATCAAAATGCAGCCGCCGCGGTGGAGCTCTGGCTCCTTACGGCAGCCATTTACAGGGGTGCTGACCTGCTCGCCTGCACTTCTTACAGAATTCCGGCATATATCTACGCTGCAGCTTAGGAGAGTTCCTAGCCTGTTCAAAGTACGTTCTTACTTAAGAGGAAGCTTTAGCTCGGGCCCAACTCCGACGCGGCCTATTCAAATACATGTAAAACGCGAAAACGTTTTTATGAGATAACCCCTGGACCGATTTTGATGAAATTTGTTGCATTTGAAAGAGAAAGTTAAATTCTAGTGACTGTTGGAAGCGGAATTTCGATTTAGGGCTTGAATTTTCTTAAAGCGATTTTCAAATATTTGACCGTTTGAAAAAAATAGAAGCACGAAGTTTACAAATTGATAGCTATGCATCAAGAACTGATATCGCGGTTCTGTAAACGGCATCCATTAGATCATTCAAAGCGGACAAATTCAATATGTCATCTTACATCTTACATGAATTTGTTACGTTGGTTACAACGGTTTTACAAAAGTTGTATTTCCCTATGATTAAATTTTTTTGTATTCATGTGTAACATATCAATTTTGTCCGCTATGGATGTACTTTTAGATGCAATTCACAGAATTCTATTATCATTCTTAGTGGTTGAGTTACAGAGTTGTAAACTTGATAGTTTCGTTTTTTGAAAATTTTTGATTTTCGCCAATTTTTAATAAAAGATTGACGACCTAACTCAAAAATTGGAAACCAACAGTCACTAGATTTTAAGTTTTTCTTTTAAATGCAACAAACCTCGTCAAACTTGGTGCAGTGGTTGCCGAGAAAAACGAATTCTCTTTTTACATGTATTTAGATAGGAGCACTCGAGCTAAAGCTTCCTCTTAAGAGGTAGTTCGTAAGAAATTGTAAGAAGGTTCCTAAGTAAGAAGTTCGAAGGATGTTCCTATTTAGGAACATCCTTCACTTAGGAACATTTAGGAGCTGGGCGAGTTGGTGCGGTTCCATCTTAACGAGAAATTGCGCGAAAAAGACGTACACGCGAAAGAGAGAAGCGCCCGTGTCTGTCGTTTGTCTCTTTCTCGTCTACGTCTTCTTCGTTTACTTTTTCGTTGAGATGGAACTGTTAGATGATCTCTGTTATTTCCGCGTTCTCTCCCGTTTTCTGCGTGTGTGTGTGTTTGCTTTCTTTTTCTGCTTTTCCGTCCTACTATATTTCACCAGTTACCTCTTCTCCGGCCCCCGGGTGATCCAAATTTCCGGAGTCCTCCACTGCGGCGTGCCTCATAATCAGATCGTGGTTTTGGCACGTTTTGGCAAAACCCCACAATTTTTTTTTCTTCTCCGGTGTAGGCACTCCGTGGGCGTAGTAGGGCAGCAAACCAGATGTCCACCTTCCTTTCTACTCTCTCTCCCCTCCCTCCCTGCCTGCTTGCAATTTACGGGATACAGGAATCGGGAGACGTGAGCAGCCACGTTCGTGGCGCCATCTTGTGGCTGAGAGTTCAGCCAGAGCACGCAGAGCTATTATTGCAGCGGCCAACCATGTTCTACTTAGCTGCTGACGTAAGGCGTCGTCGGCAGCAACATGCGCTAGCAGCATAATCTTTAACGTAACAGGGGCAGCGCTCACATCCCTTCTGCGAGAACCACGCGTATGCAACACTATAAACGGTTTCGAGCAGGTTGTGGTTGAATAAAGCGTCCCAAGACGTCCTTACCAGCATCGGGTTACTAGAGTTACTGCATATGCTTGTACAGCAACGGAACGTGTTGCTAAAGCCCCCTTTATTCTGTACGCCTTGCTGCTGCCGCCCACGTCTCCTCTATTCCGTTATTCCGTAACGGGGTGGATGTATGTATACCGACTATCTAAAGTTCCCCATGTTTTTTTTATCTGTCGCGCCTTGCGCTTCCAGCGTAGACCGCTATCTCTAGGAACCGAGGTGTGCGTAGGCTTGCAAAAACGTTGGTTCTCCGTGCGAGCGACTTGCCTCCCTCCGGGTTCCTTATACGGCACGCGACAGCGGGCCTCGTTTTGACGTCACAAGCGCGCGTGTTCTCCGCTTCTCGTCGTCGGTACCGCTGGCGGGCGTGCTCCAGTTATTTTTTCAAGCGACCTTCTCGCGATATCCCCTTTGACGTCTTTCGCGCCTGCCACAAAATGACGAGCGGCGCTGCTCTAGCTGACGCTAAACATCCGTGAAAGCGCTCGGAAAAATCCGTCTGTGGTGGGTATGTTGCCTGGTTCGCCTCTGATGGCGGGGGCGCCCTTTGACCCCAGTATCTGAGCATATACGCGTGCATAGTCATCTGTGCCTTGGCAATGCTCCATGCTAGCGACGATTAGGTGGGCGATTGGTCAGTTTTAACGCCCACTAACAATATGTAGCGGCTATGAGAGACGGCGTATAGGGGGGAGAGCTCTGGATTAGTTTTGACTGCCTCGGAATTGTTGCCCACCCGCCATGGTTGCTTATTGGCTGTAGTGTCGGGCAGCTAAGCACGAGGTAGCGGGACCGAATCCCCGCCACGGCGGTCGCATTTCGATGGGGGCGCAAAATGCGAAAAAACACCCGCGTACTTAGATTTAGGTCCACGTTAAAGAACCTCAGGTGGCCCAAATTTCCGGAGTCCCACACTACGGCGTGCCTCATTATCAGACCGTGGTTTTTGGTACGGGAAACCCCATAATTTAATTTCATTTATTTGGTTGTTGCCCGAAGCTCTGTACATTTGCGAGCGTCCTGGCACTCTTTCTCCGTCGGGATGCAGCCGTTGCCGGTCCGCAATCGAACCCGCAACCTCGCGCCTAGGAGCAGAACACCATGTCCACACCGAGCCCTCGCGACGGCGAGGGTGTGTTCTAGAGACGACTATTCGACGCAATTTAACGGTATGTTGGCAGAGTTAGATTCTTAGCGGCGCCAAAAATCGCGCAACAGTCGCTGTACTTAGCGCTCGAATTGGCTCAATCGCACTAATGTTCCGCTAATAGTTTCAGCTCACACATAATAGTTGCGCGTTTGTAGCGCGGTCAGTGTTATAAAGGTGCACGGGGGGATCGTTTTTATCTTTGCAGAATTAAAATAAAATTGCCTGTTGCAGATATAGCATAATCCTAATCCTTGAGCTGGATTTTTATTCCGAGAGGCGGACATTACTTGCACGATAAATCGAAACACATAGTCAACTAATTAACAAAAAATAACTAATTAAGTTCCTATTTATTTTACTGCATGCACGTATGGAAATTTACGAATTGTAGCTGGTGAGCTCGTGAGGCGTGTCCACTTGAAATGAATTTCCAGAACGGCAACAGTTTGGAGATATGTGCCTTTGAAGTCGCCGTAAAAATTCACTGATATTCCAGTTTTCTTTTTCTTACTTTCTTTTTCTTTAACAGAATGCTCTTTTATGCATTGAAGTACAAAAGTAACTGGAGCAGCCATGTATTTCGTCCCACACTTGGGGGAATACACCGAAAAAAAAAAAAATTATGGGGTTTTACGTGCCAAAACCACTTTCTGATTATGAGGCACGCCGTAGTGGAGGACTCCGGAAATTTTGACCACCTGGGGTTCTTTAACGTGCACGTAAATCTAAGTATAGGGGTGTTTTCGCATTTCGACCCCATCGAAATGCGGCCGCCGGGGCCGGGATTCGATCCCGCGACGTCGTGCTCAACAGCCCAACAGCATAGCCACTGAGCAACCACGGCGGGTAAATACCTCGAAATTGGTGTCTTCCTGGAAATTCTTTTCAAGTGGATATGCCTTGCTAAGTCACCGGCTACTATTCGTAAATTGAAATATATACCGTAAAGTATTTAATCGAAAAATAAATTAATGTGATTATGTTAATTATTCATTAAGCACGTTGATTTCTCGTAGAAGTAATGGCCGCATCATCGGTTAACTTAGCTCAATGGTTAGAATTGTACTATCTGCCACAGGCAATTTCCGAAAATTTGGAACAGCTAGAAAAAAAAAAAAGGAAAGAACCTTTATACAGTAGAATCTCGTTAAATTGAACCTCGAGGGAACAGATAAGTACAGGTTCCGATCGACAGGAGAGCGCTAGATTTGTTAAGAAAAAATGAGTGACTATAGCAGCTAGTTTGTCTTTGGCTACTGGGTTTAGTAGGCTTCGGTAGCTTTTCCTTAAATTTTACAGTCGGTGCCCGAATAATGCGTGGTTCCGCAAGGAGAGTCCACAAGTTCTCGGAACGGCGCGGACCGAAATTTCGGCTGTCCTTATTTCGGTCGTGGTAGTGCCGTGGACCTGTATACGGGCTAAGCGTTAAAAAAAAAAAAGAAAATCCATCGCATTTTTGCCTGCTTGAGTCTTTACCACCGCTTCTTAAAGTATTGCTTTCTGTATAGAAGACAGGTGTCTCAAAAAAATGTGTACTTCAGATCCTGCCTCCTCCTGAATTCCTTTAGAGCTTGCTACCGCGATTCCGTTTACAGAGGCAGGCAGCCAGTGAGCTTTATTCGGTTCCTGAGGAGCGACTCCGAGACCCCCTCACGAGGGAGGAGCCGTCCCACGTCGGTACGCGCAGGCCGTTCCCGACCGCCGCGCCGCGGGTCCTCTGGACGGCCCGTAGCTGAGCGGCGAGTTTGGAGCTCTTGAGCGCCTCCTCCTACTCATCTTCCGTGCTGAGATGATCGCGGTCCCGTGACGAGGGACACCGTCAGAGCGTGTGTTCAGAAAGTGCAGAAGGGATCTCCGCAATCCGGACAATCGGGCTCGAACGAGTCCGCGTACCTGCGGACTCTGGCTAGGCTGGGATAGGACCCCGTCTGCAGCATGCGAAGGGTGGAAGACTGCGGCCTGGATAGCTTGGCGTGGGGCGGGGGATTGACCCTCCTGTCGTGCTTTGTCATCTCGTTGAGCGTGTGCAGAGTTGCGAAAATTTTGGTTTCGAATAACGAAAGTTCTTTTTTTTTTTTTTTTTTTGCAGTACCCAAATACAAAACCAGCCAATTTAGAGGCTGCTGTTCCCGGCAGCAATCCCGTTTAAGCGATTTTCCTTTACCGTGATTCTACTGTGTTATATAGCAGAATGGCTATGGCATAGCGCTGCTGAGTACAAGGTGGCGGGTTAGATTCTGTAATGCGAAAACACACGTCTATATGTATACCTGGCATTACAATGTGCACGTCCGTGGTTGTCGAAGTTGATCCGGAGCCTCTCCACGTCCTTATAACCCTATATACTGCAGTTTGGGAACGTTGAAAAAAAAAAAAACCCCGCCGTTCATAATATCAAATATACGTAAAAGTGAGCAACATGCCAATGCAGATGCGCTTCTCGGCGATTATCGCGAGGGCTTCTAACGCTCGCCGGCTACTGTGAATCCTGGCCAGCAAAAGCTGCCGTCTCGATATCTCGCGTGTTTTGTTAATCGGGACACCGTCGTCGCTCTGCGACAATCGCGGCGTTAATGCGAGCGCGGTCGAAACGAGCGTATGCCTCGCGTGCCGGACGCTGTCGTTCGCGAACGCTGCGGGCATTGCGTGCCGCGCTGCTGGCGCCGAGCCGCTTCGCGCGCAGCGAACGGATGTGTCGGCGGTGTCGTCGCTGGCGGGCCGCCGCGCTGCGCTTTCGTTTATAGACAGCCCAACAACAGCGTGCACTGGCGAGTGCGCGTGTGTTAGGTTCGTTTGCTTGCTTGGCTTTCTCGGAAGCGACGATGTATACGCCGCCTTTCCCCACCCCCGTTTGCCGAACGCTTGTTGTAGCGAAAGGCGCGCAGTGCTTCAAGTCCGCGCTATAGCTGCGCACTTGTCAGCGAGCTCTATAGTGTTTCCTTATAGGCCTTTTTTTATTTGATTTTATAAGCTTTTTTTTTATCCAATTCACTGGTATCTTTTTTTCCCATCTCAATGATCAGATCGCGTTCTTCTTTCTTTCCTTATTCTTTGTGCAAAGACCAATTGCCGACTTCTCCGCATGCTCTCGTAAACGGAGCGCCCTGAAAAAAAAGACAAAAGAAAGCAAAAAAGAAAACGTGGTGAAGTAATAATTATCAAAATAATTAGATTCTGGGGTCTTACGGGCCAAAATTGCGATATGATTACGATGCACACCGTAGTGAGGGTCTCCGGAAAGTGCACGTAAACCTAATGCACGAGCGTTTTTTCATTACGTCCCCATAGAAATGCGGCCGCCGCAAATAATTAGTAATAATGATGATGATGTTGTAAGTGAACATTTGTCGATTTACTTCGCGCAGTGCGAAAAGTAAGTCGAGGAGTCGTGACTTAATCTAGGAATCCCTGTATAGAGAAGAGTCGGCAGGAGACAAAACCAAGCGGGACCGACCCGTTGCGCGGTGACGACATTACCGAGCGTTTCGTCGTCGGCGCGCGTCATTTTGCTTCCTCGTTCCCTCGCGCTTGCCCCGTCGCTGCACGTGGGAGGCTTTCGTCGCCTGCACGCCGCGTTTACGCGAATCGCAGCCGTCGTGCCACTTTGCCACCTCGAGTGTGCAAGGCCGCTTGCTCGCGCGTGTGCTGCGTGCGCACGCGCAAACCCGCTGCAGTTCACGTGTGCGGGTGTGCGGGGGCTTCCTTCGTCGCCAAACGACCCCCGTCGCCGTAATCCAACATTCAGCCCCCACACACTTGCGCCTTCCACCCCCTCCTCCTGTCGTGGCGATGCACACCGAGCGCATGTTTGCAGGGGTGAGAGAGAGCTCCTGCGTGTGTCGTCGTGTGTTGCGGCGGGGGCCTTCGTGGACTTCCGCCGGGTCGCCGCCGCTGCGTCCGCGACCGTGTGCGTGCACTTGGATGGTGCCGACGACGACAGTGGTTATGCGCGGCGGGAGAGGGAAGAGAAACCTCTCGAGGCGGCGCTCGCTCACTTCGTGGCCCCGTTATGTTGCTTGTCGCCCGGCCGCGCATTTGCGGAGAATCGCTAGGATGACCAGTGTGGAGTCGCGAGCGTTGCTAATGGAGGACTCTGTTTGCTTGATAGCTCTTTTTACCGGTAAAACGAAAGGAGCGACTACTGGCGGTTTCGGGATCTTGCTGTTCACATGGATGGGATGGATTAAACCGTCGTTGTAACTAGGCTTACTTTTACCGCTTTTGTCGGTAACCGTCTGCGTCAGACTGGCGGAAAATAATGTATTATGAATTTATATTCTTACCAAACTCGTTGGAACAGGAAATTGAGTTCGCTCTAAGCGCTACAGTGCTAAAAGCGGAGGATTTACACTCCAACAGTGCGGGAGCTCGTAGGACTCGTTAGTGATATGAGAGCAGCATTCGACGGGAAACTGGCGAAATTTTGCTCACGCCCATGAGCGGCTGACTCGTCTTTCGTTTATTGCCGCGTGATACAGTCAGTCTCGGTGAGCTCCAGCCACGTGGTGAAGTGGTGTTCGCAGCGCACTTTGCCTCGGCGCGTTGGCAAAGGGTCATCGCGAGGGGCTGCGCCCAACGGTCCCGTGCGGATTTCCTGCTTCGCACTGCGTACTATAAGCGGTATCTGGTGCTACTTCACGTCTAATAATCCGGTCCAAAATGCATGTCGCGGGACCAGGAAACACGTTGAATGAAGCGATATTTCGAATGAAGGGTTTGTGTCGTAAGGAGGGTTTACTCCAGATTGATTGCTTGATTCATTCTATATATATAATATGTGTGTGTGTGGGGGGGGGGGCAATCAGAACAAGCATTATAAAAGACGAATACAAGACTATTTTAATGCTTTCTTTTTTCGTTGTATATATGAACATGTACCCACTCGGCCAATTACTTTACTACGATCGATTCACTGGTGGATTAAGAAACTCGCGGGCTCTGGCAGAAGCTGTAGTGCACGCAGGTCTTCGGGCTGATTTCAGCCGCTTGGGGTTCTGTATTAACGGGAGTGTACATAGGGACATTAAGCTGGATTGGGAAATTACATTTTTGAAGTACCAGAAACGTCGGTCATGCTGTGCGCGGAGGGTCGGCAAGCCAGAGGAAGACACAAACAAGGAAAAACGGTTGGCGGCGCCAACTCGAGGTTATCGCTTTAGCTCCGCGACGTCGTGGATTTTGACAGCGTCTGCTTCGTTGCTGCGGCACGCTTGCGAGATGGTATTATTTTAAACCACCTGCTTCAAACGGGAAGGGTCATTTTTTTAAATATTAAGGCTGTCCAGTGTAGAGCATGTCTTTGTTTTTCTTCGGCAGTGCATTGCTATCGACTTTTGCAGCATGGAGGACTATGGTGTCAACGCTCAGTGGCATATAGAAAAAAGAAAAAGGAACAAAAAGGGGCAACCCTATATGATACTAGATTTAAACTCTCATTATCAAGCATTAAAATTGTGCTATGTGCCCCAGGCATTTTTTTTAATTCTTTGTAATCTTACACACAAAAAAATTTGTGTAGTGGCCACGGCCTAGTTGTCTACAAAATATGGAGAACTCTGTAGCTAGAGTCTACTGGAGCTACAAAGCATTGCGATTCAGCCAGCGTGACAATGATGGGCAAGCACGTGGATTTGCCTATACATCGTCCTTCAAGATTCAGGCAGCTTTATGTCTTTGTAACTCATCATTTACAACAGCATATTCTGTAACGAATGCAACAATCCGCATCGCTTCGCAATCTGGCTCTGCACATGTGCGCAGAGACTGATTGCCTTCCTGGGTTTAGAAAGCTCGAGTGCTTGAAAATTGAGGCAGGTAGAGCGTAATAAATAACGTCGCAAGAATGTCTGAAGCCACAAAGCACGAAGATTAGACAAATCCACATGATAACTCGACGTGAAGCGATTCCCCCTCGGTCTTTCCCTCGAAATGTCGCCCCTACATGTGACATCTGAGTATTTCAGCATTGGCTGAAAACGTTTGGCTCCTGGTAGTTTTTAGTCGATGCGCACTTGTTCGGCCGATCTGCCTGCAAAGCGGGAACAGTAACACCTACCGCCCGCTCTGACGTAACGATCGCGTGCTGGTCCGACTCTTTTGGCTTCTGTCGTGTCGCGCAATGCTACCCGCTAGTTCTTCCTCCATGTATTCTGGACCACCGTGTTCTGGACATGGTCAAATTCCGGCTTGTTGTCCAATTCGCCATCATGTCAACTCTGATTGGCCCAGAGGGCTACTACGGCCTTTTCGACTGGCTCAAAATGCTGCCATTGCAATGTATTGACAATGTCTAGAATAGCGCGTATACCCCCATCATTCTCAGGATAGCTGAACGATCGTAGCGCCAGGGCCCCATCAATTTTTTTAAAAGGAAATTCTACGGCTTTGACGGGTTGCAATCGCAGAGCCGCTCTCTGCTTTTTGTTCTTTGGTGTCGTGCGGTGCAGCTGGCTTGCATGTTTTTTTCTATGTCTGCTTATATGAAACGTATTCAATGCGGGCACAAAACAGAGCAAGGCGTTAAGTTTCGGCGCTGCGGTCTGCAGCACCGCGTAACTGCAGCTTTTTTATTTGTGTCGTTCGTCCGGCGTTTATCTTTATTTTTTTTTCGGTGCGGCGCAAACATACCAAGCAATCTTACGGTGGAATTTGAAAGTTTAGCTATCCCGGCACGTTCTCGCGCGGCTTGGTGAGACCTGCGACTGCATTTTTTTTTTTTTTTTGAGCTGTCACGACAAGCGCAGCGTCACGGAATAACGCTCGGCTGCGCCGCAGGGACTCGCACGTAAGCAGGCAAAGATAAACTGGAGCTTTCAGTTTTGTTTTGTCCTCAGCCGTACGACACCGGAAGTTGGCCGCGGTGTGACGCGGACGTGGGTGGTTGAAATGCGCACTGTGTAGCTGCACGGGCGTTCGTTTCGCCTGAGCTGCGCGGAACGGGTTTGCGGATAAGGTCGTCGTCACCCGGCTGCCAGACCAGTCTCGGCTGTAGTAACCGCTGCGGGGGTGGCAAACGACTTGTTGTCTATCACGGGGGACCCTCCGTATCCGGGCGACGCTGTCGTTGAACTATCGCGTGGCCACCTTACGGCTGTCGTGCGAGGACTCCAGTTGGTAGGTTCGAGAATGGGAGGCGTTGTACTGTACATTTCACGGTCTTTGTGTGCAGTGCATTGCGCTGCAGACTGTTGCTGTACTGACCGAGGCTAAGCGACTTCGATCCTGTTGGGTGAATTGAAGGTGCCGAATAGCTCTGCAAGGCGAGATGCTGAGGACCTGCATACATCGCGGCCGCTTATGTGAAGCGTTTAGGCTTGAGGTACGCGCATGCATTGTTGCTGCCGTGGTCACGTCCGCAGTTGGCTGCGTGTTGACAGCGCGAATCGAATTCACGCGAAGCGAGTATACGAAACGCGTGAGTGTCATTGTGCGTGTATAAGGCTTTCCTATTTTACTGTAGGCATTTGTCATTGCATGTACAGCGCTCGACAAACATAAATGCGTGACTGTCCTCATGGGCGGCGACGCACGCCGACATTTGCGGAAGGTAGAAAAAGAAGTTGGTAATAACGGAGCAGACATAAGTCGTTAAATTTGTCTTCGTGCACTTGTTTCTAAAGCCTCTGCTGTGACTACATGCGCACTATAAGTTTACCGGCTTTTTTTTACATCGCTTGTATATCGTGCATTGTTGTTCCTAAAGCTGATGATTAGCGGTGCGACGAAAATTGTCACCAGAAACGCTAACCCTATGGAAAGTCGTGAAGCCGAAAGCGTTTGTTACCGACCTATAGAGCAGCGGTACGCGGCGACGTCCCTCGGCATTTGCTGCTCTGCGGTGTTGGTTGCTGCGGTCGTTGACACTGCCGCTGTACTGTCCTCGCGACGAGACGTTTCTTGAGCGTGATCATCACATTTGGCACTGGATTCTCCAGGCGTCGTGCGGGGAACCATCGGAACGTGGAACAGTTAAATTCCGAGACATTTACGGGCCGAAATCGCGATCTCACTTTGAGGCACGCCGATTAGTGGGTGGCTCCAGATTAATTTTGACCACCTCTTGAACGCGGACCCAACGCGCGGTACGCGATCGTTTTTTTTTTTTCTTTTTTTCATTCCGTCCCTATCGGCATGCTGCCATGGCGGCCGGTATTGAACCCTGGAGCTCAGCCGCGCAACGCCACAGGTCTTCCGCGGCGGGTAAATAGTTAAAATGAGAAGTCTTGCTTAGAGGCGCGACCATGAATGTACGACGAGGTAATGTCACACGAAGAAAAAAGCCGAAGGCTGCTTGGGTAGGTCGAACAGGGTGTTTGGCTATATAGTAGAGCGCAGCAGAAGAGCGCCTTGGGGGTGGCGGCATGCCGTCTGCGTGTAGCCGTCCTCGGCTTTCATTTTTAACGGTGGCGGCGGTACGCTTGCCTGTCCAAGCTCGAGGTGACGCCGGCAAGCGACATGCTGTCGTGTACCGGTGTACCATATACCTTGCGAGGTGACCCTTTTACGGGATCTTTAAAGATCGCCTAGTGGTAGATAGCGTGATTATTCTTGTTCTTGAGCTGTATTATTCGAAGAGGCGGACATTACTAGCACGAGAAATCGAAACGCACATTCAACTAATTAACCAAAATTCGCAAATTAACTTCCTAATTAATTACATTACGCCACATATTACAATTTATGGTAATTGTAGCAGGTGGGTTTGCAAGACGTATCCACTTGAAATTAAGTTCCAGTATTACACCAGTTGGGAATTATTTCCTAAAGTGTGGGACAAAATACGTGGAGCGTTCCAGTTACTTTTGTGCTTCAATGCATAAAAGAGCGTTTGCTAAATAATTAGGTGGAACAACAGTGTATTTTTACGGCTAGTTTGTTGGCGCATATCTCCAAAGTACCACGGGCAGAGTTAGGGAAGCGTAAGTGTATTTACAAGGTATTTACAAGCTGCGCAGCAGCGCTGCATACGCAAGATGGCTACCCGAACCAGCCACACGCTCTCCTTGCCAAGCCGACTTCTTTGTTCATAATCACACCATGCCCCACTCCTCCGTAACATCACATGTAAGCAATGTCACAATGTTATTAACCTTATCGCTACATACCATTAGCAAGTTTTGCTATGTGTCATAGCGTCATGATCGTGCCACTGCCGCCACGTCGGGCAATTACGAGACGATCTTTAGTATTAAAGTAAACTATCTTGCTTCCCAACCGTAACACTCTCTAAGCATTGGACCAATTGTCATCGTTCATATGTGCGACAGGCTTGCGGTAGCTTCTAGAACTTCGGGAATATGTCGCAGTACTCCTTTAACCGCACATTACCAAACTGCAACTACTTCTGGAAGACTGCTGGTTGTGGGAGTGTGAAGCCATCGGCTCCTCCTTCAGCGAGGATAGGTGGGCTGCGCTCTTGGGCAGCCCCGAACTCAACGACCGAACCCTGGCCGTCCAGAGTGCCCGCGATCGGGCCGTCAAGCTCGGCTTGGCGGTCCCTACGTGGGACTAGCCGGGTGGCGCGGGGTCTCCCCTGCGTCTTCTCTGGACCGGAATAAAGTTACTTCACTCACTCACTCACTCACTCACCGCTGGTCATATGTTTTCCAGCTGTGTTGGATCGGGAACCACCGGCTTTTTGGCGGGGCTCTTTTTATTTGCGCTGTGCTCCCGAGCCTTGTGGTGAAGCTCCATCAGGCCGCTAACGACGGAGCCCGCGACCGTCGCTCGATGCGTGCGCGCGCAACGCGGACGCCGGCGTGAGACGAGCTGACCTGCATTTGTTCGTCGTTCGTGCGGGGCTGGGCCCTCTCTTTGTCTTGGGAGGGTGTGAAACAATGGCGCTCCCCCCCCCCCCACCCCTCCCGTGGCTTCGAGGAAAGAATAATCGCCCAGGCACGACGGCGGTTTCCTCTGCGGTTTGCGTTCGTGCGCGTTCGCGAGGCCAAGGTGAACAGACGCACTGTACGCATGACCGCCTTGCAGGCGCGCCCTTGTAGAGCGGAGAGTGGATTCAGAGTATATATATATTACTCCTTTTGTGCGTCACGTTTCTCGATCTCCCGCCATCGGGACCAGCTGTCGGAGCCTGCGACCTTGGGATCGGTATCGCGGTGGGAGGGAGACGGGGGGGGGGGGGGGGAGGAAGCCCACCGAATTCGTGCTCGAGTCTCCGCACGGACCCGCTATACGCATCGTCGCCGACAGAACATCGTATAGGACGCGGAAACCGACGTGCATGAAACCTGGTGCCCGTTATGGGTTATTTTCCTTCTCACGTAATAGGCGAGTAGCACGAGCTCCTGCGCCTCTCCTACTGCGTCGACATACACACGCATGTTGCGGTCGCCGCGTATACGCCGATGTTTCAGAAGCGCTCCGCTGATCGGCCCACGCCCACTTATGACTGTAGATGCATTCAACGAAATGCCTATACAGCCGTGCAGAAACATAATTTCCTAACCATGCTGCTTGGCGCTGCTTGGGGACCGGGCCACCGTGCATACGTATGTATGCACACATGGTGTTGGAGCTCCGAATGCCGTCCTGCGGAACGGAGCCCCCGAGAAGTGTTTTCCATTCGTCCTCGTGAATGACTGTCGCTCGACTGCTGACGTATATGGTTCGGAGAGCGAAACACAATTAGCGTCTGTGCCGTTACGCGTGGAGGTTATGCAGTCGCTTCAGAGTGCTTCACGATATACTTTAAGAACGCCGCCCCTTACCCCTCTATAGTGGACGCAGTTTGTTTGTGCTTATCTCTCTTTCTCTATGTCGCTCTCTCCCGCTTCCGCTCTCTATTTATCCCCCTTTACCCTTCCCCCTGTGCAGGGTAGCCAACCGGAACTACTTCTGGTTAACCTCCCTGCCTTTCTATGCACCCTTCTCTCTCTCCCTCTCTTTGTAATATCTGACCTCCCTCCTTCACGGGAACAAAGTTTGTTCTGTTCGCAGCAGCAGTGCCTTTAGCAGTTGCATGGCGTCGCCGTATAGACGTGCTCACCGCTTCTGCTGCCCGACCTCGCAGCATGTCAAGGCATACCGACCCGAATTACGCGCCGCCGCAGTGCCTGAATGGAGACGGCGTAGTGAAGTGACGTTTGTTTTGAGCGAGAACAATCGGGGGAGATCGAGAGGCTCGATTTTCAGTAGCAGCCTCAGGACGCCAACAGACAATGAAGCCGAGCAAAGCAAAAGGGAATTAACTTTATTGTTATTTAAATGTAGAATGAATTGTGAAAGGCGGTTAGATTTGCTCTAAGTTTCATATTCTTACCAAAGGAAAAAGTCAAATAAAAGTGGAAGAAAAGACGACGTGGCGCCAGTGGGAGCCACGTCAGTGGGAGCCACGTCTCGATCATCTTCGTAACGGTCGAGCAACTGCGTCCACAGTCAAGCTGTAGCTTGAGTTTGCCGCGAGATGAAAGTTTCAGACCGTTGGCCCGTGCAGCACCTGCTGCGGCAGCTGGTGAAAAACTTTCAATGCCCAAATGTCGGGTTTTACGCACAGTGAAGCTTTTTGCTGTGGGCGCCGTGGTGAAAAAACTGAGGCAAAAAATAAAAATAAAAAAGTTCAGTACGGCTGCTTCAAGCGTGAAGAAATACGTACACCTGCATTGAGGCGGCTTACCACAGCTGGTTTTCGATGGTTTCAAGTTTATCTCCCAACGCTGTACAAGTGTGCAGTAGAACCTCGACATAACGAACGCTGGTATGTAATAAATTATCTAATGCGACCAAGTTATTTATAAAATTTCGTTGTATCCTTTATTTCACTGAGTCTGTTGTAGCGAAACGAAAGGCAGACGCGGTAATGTTATTGCGATTTTTTTTTTTGAACGTAGCTCAACATGGGGCGTAAGCGAATAGCGAAAAATCTGAACACAGAAGTAACCCATACTGAATTTGTCAGTGCATTTGAGTCACCCGATGCTAACAGAATATGCCTTACGTGTGCCTGCACCGTCTTTGAACAGTGAAATAGACTTATCTGGAGCTAAGGATTGTCGAACGAAGCGAAGTCTCGGCAAAATTCATGAGCTTGTAAGGGCTGCAGTTTGGTGGAAACAGTCGCCTGGAGCAGTTCTTGTGTGCAGTTTTAAAGCGAAGCTTTGGTTGCCTACTAGCCCATGATTTCGCCTGGGCCGGTCGGTCGGTCAGTCGCTGGCCGGGTTCTCGTCGAGTAGATACCCTGAAAAAAAAAAAAAAGTGAAACGCGTTCAGCGGTGGGATTCGAACCTCGGTCCCCCAGCGCAGCAGCCCGCTGCTCACCATTACGCCACAGCCCGACCTACAGTTCTCGCTTGCTGTAGTGCGCACATGGCATCATTGCTTTCGCTTGAGTGTGATTGTGATATGCATGCTTATAAATATGTGATCCTGTCTTGAATACAGCATTTGTTGAAGTTGGCGCTTGCGTATGCCTTCGGGAAAAATTCCCCCGAAACTGGCCTTCACGCTTACATTTGATCCCTTCCTTAAAGTGGCAACTCGGCAACCCAAGCGAAAAAGAAGACTGTGAATTTGAGGGACCGACCGCTGCTGGAACACATGCAGCCACCCCGCAATGAAATCCTTCGTAAAGAGGACGTGTCGCGCCGCCCTGGTGGATGAATTTTCGCTGTGCGGGGCGAAGTTCTTGGGTGTTTTGCAACGGTTCTACACCGCGCGTTGCGAGAGGGACCACGACGCACGCGTCGCTCACATTTCATCACTGCTGCAAACTGTGAGCGTTGCGCCGGCGATGGTGTGCAGCTGCCACCGAAACAGTTGGCGCGGTGGCTCGAGGGTGCATTGCGGGACTCGTGCGTGCTGCGTGCGCGTGATGGAGCGCTTCTCTCGAGTACAGCGACGGGCACGAGTGCAAATGGTTCGCTCCTCCGCGCTCTTTCAGCACACACGCGCTGTGTGTTACGAAGCGTCGTCGTGTTACGATGAGACGCGTTTGTCTCTCGAGGTGTTATTGTTCGAAGGGGGCCGCGCGATGCGCGTCCTGCGCGCCGCCATTGAAACGCAGTCGGAAGCCGCTTCGTGTAGCGGGCGGGAAACGGGCGCGTCGTCGTCGCGCTAAAGTGTTTTTTTTTTTTCTTCGCCCGCGTGGTCGTTCCTCCCATCCCGGAAGCCGTGCGCTGGCGATGGGCCGTCCCATTGAACCCTTTACGACGGCACGCTCCGGCGGTTGCGTGCAGCGAGCGCGGCGCGGCGTTCGTGCGCCGCTGTGTACAGCTGGTTGCAAAAGTTTACGGAACGCGTTTAGAGAAAGAGAGAGAGAGAGAGAAACAACAACTGACATTTCCTGCGGACTTGGCCTGAAGGTCGCAATTTGTCCAACCAAAACGTTCAACCCGCCGTGGTGTGGCTCAGTCGCCATGCCGTCCTGCTGCTGAGCACGAGGGCGCCGGTTCGATTTCCGCCGGCGACGGTGCTGCATTTCGATGGGGGACGGAATTTAAAAAAAAAAAAAAAACACTTGCGCATATTGATGTTTGGGTAGACATTAAAGAACCCCTAGTGGTCAAAATTAAACTGGAAGCCTATACAATACGGCGTCCTGTCGTAGCGTTTACTTTGGGTTAAATCGCATCGCTAAGCCAGTGGTCCATTTAGTGTAACGCCACAAAGGCACACCTGGGCTGTAAACATAAGTATGCTATATTGAAAAACAAGTTGTGTCCGTCTGCAGGTTCTTATAACAAGCAATAGGATTTTAATGCACGGATGCAACTGCCGCCTGAAATTACGAGCTTCATGCACGCAGCAGTGCAGTCTGCATCGTTTGGTTCCGGCCGATAAGTATTAGCTCTGGCGAAGACTGTAGGGGGACCGACGAGAACAGCCAAGGGAAAACTTTTCCGGTGAATAGTATACTGCATGGGCAGTCGCTGGCCCCTAAGACGATTGCGACGATGCCAGTTATCGCATAGTTTTCGATTCACGTCGACAGCGTGACTCCTGTCGCAGGAAGAACTTGTTATAACGGACCTACATCTTCATGCAGGCTTTGGCGCTACTTCACTGCAGCAGAATGCGCAAACGCATTTCGCTACAACTTTAGAGGCGGAGGGGAAAACAAAGGAAGAAGGCAGGGATATGTTAACCAGAAATGCGTCTCGTTGGCTACCCTACACTGGGGGACGGGAAAGGGGGGGACAGAAAGCCGGGATGAATTCGGTGCTGTTAATACAGATGATAATGCAACTAGTTTGGCGCCGATTCGGAACAGTCGAGAGCTTCAGCCTGCCCGAAACGTATTGCAGTATGGTTGAATATCGGAACGCCGGAGACGTTGTCAACATGCAGCTCAGGTATTATACAATCTTGTGACGTGGTTGTCAACTAGAGCACAGAGACAAATTAAACGACTGTCTTCTACCTATCTGCTGGTGTAGAGGCGTTGGCAGCGCATGGTGCATTTAATTTCCTTTTCCCCCCTCTTTGAGAACAGTGTCGCAGCTTTTCTAAGGCATTGTGGTTCAAGAAAGCGTCAGAAAACGGCGCCATCCGCGTTGCTGCTGCCGTTGACGTTCACGGACTGGCTTTGACTATCTAATTAATGAAACAAGAAAGTAAAAAATAGTAATGATAAGCGGGTGTTACAGCGAGACAGAATTGTGATTTTTGAGGCGAGATTCAAGGAGAGGTGGAAATTATTATCATTTTTTTCGGTGATAATCGCCCTAACCGTTTTCATTTGATTACCGATTGACATTTAATTAATATTAAGACACGTTATGACTGCATCTTTAAGGTCAGCTATGGAGCACGCAAGGCTTAGTGTGTTTGCTAGCCGTCCTGCGCAGCACTTCCGAGCAGTGCGGACTCGAGATTTGCAACGAAATGTGCTGCTGTCCCGGTTAACATTGCCCTGCGCTATGTATTTCAGCAGTACGGGGACATGTAATTAACTGCAACGCTATTATATGTCGCCGCGTATTTTATGTGCGGATTTCTCTAAACAGGTGCTGTGCACAAGATTTCTAACAAGTTGGTGTGTTTTGCTTATTGGCCGACTTCAGCCTCCCTTCATGTCGTTCATAGTTAATTTGCGAAACTTAAAGGACGGGCTTACTGTCTTATGAGGCACAAATTCTCGTGTCAATAACTATTTGTTATCTAGTCCATCAAAAATTATCAAATAATTATAATTTCGTCTCGAATCTCTTATTTTTAATAATTGAGTAAAACTGGTATACGTAGCACGTCGCTGAAAAACCTGGTATGTACATTCCGGAGAAAGAACGCTTGCTTTGTTATTGTTATTTTTCTTTTCGTGCAAGATAACCCGTCCCTGTACCTCCCCGGTTATTTACTCGGAAATATCTTGCACGATTAATTCACGGCGCACGAAATATGAAACCACTTAGCGCGCATGTTTGGAGTGCATGATTTAAGTCCTACGTCCGGCTTTGACACCTGGGCAAAAAATGCTAATAAACAAAACCTAAAAGTAGAAGTGTATTACTTATTCTAAAGGGATGGAATTTGGAGATGGTACGGCGCTACAAATTCAAAAAAAAAAAAAAAAAAGGCGGAGAGACCTTATACGAAATATCGTTTTCGGTGGGCACAGCCTGGCCAAAAGCGTGCGGCATGACGGCATTATTTGCCCTACGATTAATGAAAACAACTCTTGCATTAAAGATAACTGTAAATTACTGGGCACGACGTCACAGGTGTGCCTAAACATCGCGGCGTTTGACGCTTCGCACGGAGTTTTCTCGCATTTTGGCATTGTGGAAATGCAATAGGGCATGTATACTCGCATGTAGCATTTGCTTCATGCGACGACAAACGCTGCACAGTGAAACTCGTCACTCATCCAGAGAGAGAGAGAGAGAGAGAGAGAGAGAGAGAGAGAGAGAGAGAGAATCCCTCGCATATACATACTAATCTGAGCAACTGATACGTAAGTCCTTCGAAAGTGCTGCAAGGGTCTGTTTGTTGGCTGTTAGTGATCACAGGCGCTCTGGCCGGCTGCGACTTACCACCGCAGCCGTGCAATATCCCACCCAGCTCAACTCCAATGCGCGGAGCCGGTAAAACACGACGTGAGGGGAAAAAAAAAACAACCTATGGCATGCTAGCTCTCCTGTATGGAGACGAGATTAACTGAACTAGAGAGACCCAAGCCAAAGGCAGGCTTATGGTGTTGACAGTGCAGACTCGGGCAAACCCGAATCCCGAAGGTGGGGCTAAAGGGCTTATTGATCATCCTCAGTAGGCAAAATGGCGAACGCGAATAGCAACAATCTGAAAATCTGGCAGTGGAACTGCCCAAGTTTCCAGAGGCGCAAAGCCCCATTGGGACAGCTCATCAGGTCTGTTGCGGACAAGCCGCAAGTTATATTGTTACAGGAAACGCTATGTAGAGCGGAAATTTCTCTCTAGGGGTATACCGCACGGTAGCATACAGGGAAGAAAAGGGCAGAGGTATCGCTACCCTAATCAGAAAGAACATCTCGTTCGTTGAGCACATGGCTCCCGCGTACAAAGCGGGCCTCGAGGCCCAGCTAATAGAGACCATACCCAACAGAACAATCAGTTCTAACGTTTTCATTCTGAACGTGTACAGCGCACCATCGGATAGGAAAAGACACTTCAAAACATTACTACGCACAGCGTCAAGGGTGGCGAGCAACACGCCTCTCGTTGTTGCGGGTGACTTTAACGCCCCCAATGTGGACTGGGTGTACGGTTATAAATGTGCAAAAGGGGCGAACTTGGCCTTCAACGCTGCAGAGCTCGGCCTAATACTTGTAAGAGAGCCAAGGCTCCCAACCAGATCCGGTAATTCGGTCAGTCGAGATACGACCCCCGATCCCACCTTCCTCCAAGGAATCGAAGGCACGTGGTACAACCTCCAAGAGGGGCTATAGGCAGTGACCATCACATACTCGAAATTCTGTTGCCTGTCAAACCCAGACTGCCAGTAATATGTGAGTATGTGGATTGGAACCTTTTTCGAAAAATCAGAAATGACAGTCCCGCCAGACGAGACGTATGCAGATCTGCTAGATAATCTCAACATGGCAGTTAAAGGAGCAACCAAAGAAATCATTACGGATCTGGAGGTTCATAAGATGGACTCGAGACTCGCTCACCTGTCCTACGACATGTCCTAAGACTTGTAGCCCGCGTCTCAAATCGAAGAGGCAGTCTCAAAGAGCACAATCTGCTCAG
Organism: Dermacentor variabilis; assembly: GCF_050947875.1. Taxonomy (NCBI): domain Eukaryota; kingdom Metazoa; phylum Arthropoda; class Arachnida; order Ixodida; family Ixodidae; genus Dermacentor; species Dermacentor variabilis. Next base: position 7,445,222 of record NW_027460346.1, read on the forward strand.
AGCTTGGCAAGCATTCTTCCTGAGTCATGTTATCTACATCGCGCCGCACCTTAATTGGGGTAAGGCGGAAAACGGTCAATCTCAACTCTCTAATCAGAACCGGCCTCAAGCGCGTGTTCAGCCTTCCGCAGTCCACGAGCACCGAGAAGCTGCTGGAGTTAGGACTCCACAACACCATCGATGAGCTTATAGAAGCTCACGCAGCGGCTCAAATAATGAGACCATCATCCACTAAGCCAGAGAGCAATATTTTACAAGAAGCGGGTATCCAACCCAGTCATGAACCGGCGACCAAACTTAGATTGACCCGGGAAACCAGAACTGGCATCATGGTTGACCCCGTCCCGTGAAACATCCGCCCAGTGCATAACGAGGGTAGGAGATTCGCGAGAGCCAAGTCCACCCTCAAAAAGATCAATCAGCAGAAACTAGATGCCCTCTTTGTCGATTTTCCCAGATATGACAGTGGGGATAAGTTCGCTGTCTCAGTTGTAGACGCGGGGGGCGACCTGGTTAATGTAGCATCTGTCTGTACGAAGTCTGCCCGTGTGGCGGAGGAAGCGGTGATCGATCTGGCTTTTCACAGCTCAAAGATGCTCCCTATCGTCTTCTCGGAATCGCGCACGGCAGTTAGATCCTTCTCGTCCGCGCTCGTGTCTGAACAGGTGAACAGTATTGTGAACAAAGCACTTCAAATAGCTCAGGAGAGCAGCGAAGGAGGATACCACATCTCCTGGTTCCCAGTCCTTCTAGATGGCTCAGTTAACCCGCTCGTATGTAATCCTAACGAGCAGGCCCACCGGAGCCGCGGGTGGCCAAGCTTGGAACGAGGTCAGCATCTACAAAGATCCATTATGTACTTTCCAGGAAATTGTTTCCCATTATCGACTGTGCAGGAGGACATTTCCACCCCCTCACCCCAAATTGAACAAAACCTCAGGCTAGCACACTCAGACTTCTGCAAACCCGTTCGTATCCCACTCCTTGGTCCCTTAGCAGGATAGACCCTGACTACTCACATTCGTGCCTCAAATGTGGTAATGACTCATGCTCTTTTGAACTCATGCTCTGGCTGTACCCAGCCTTAATGCCTCTCCATCAATCACGAAAGAACAATGGGAGGAATCTCTCAAAAGCAGCAATCTCCACATTGAACTCCAGGCAGTCCAGAGGGCCCACGACATTGCGGCGGGACTTCGTCTCCCGGTCCCATAGTGGGCGGAGCCACCGACTTGATCTTGGGGAGCCTTCGGCTCCCCTAGATCTCAGTTTCTCAGGACTCAAAGTTTTTGTCATGTCATGTTACTATCTGGCTTAAAAAAAGAAGAAAAGGAAAAAAAGGAAACCCGCGCAAGGAAGGCGTTGTCTGCTCATGTGAGATGTACGGAAGGTAAGTGTTATTTTGTAATCGCTGATGATTACGTTTCAAAGGAAAAAAAAAAGAAAAGGGGGGATTCCGGCGCAGGTTGGCGTTGCTAATTGATACCGACCACCGCAAGCCGGCCTCCATACGAAAGCTTAACATGTTTTACTTTTAGAAGTGAACAAGGCGTTAGCCGATGAGAGCTCGTTTCTTCAGATAAACGCCTTTTAGACCAAGTACTTAACACCTTTGTGCTGCTTACAATGTTTGTTGACACCATAACTTACGATGTGTATAGACTGCTCATTTACCGGAATGTGGCTCTGTCTGGCAACCTCTGGCCGGCCACGCAGAGAAATGACTTCACTGTCGCTATGGTGGCTGTCGCTCCGTACCGTTCCAGTGCTTGAAACGGCCGACTCGCCCCACGGCGGCCAATCTCGGAGGTCATGCTCTTCTCCGCGAAATATGCGTGAAGTGGCGCGTCTAATAACATCCGTGCTTCTCGTCGTATAAATGACTATCGCTATCGTTATTTAACGCACACGCACGTGCGCACAAAAGTTTATCATTTCAAGTCTTTCTGGGCCCTCTGTGCCTGAAATGATAAAATAAAGAATGCGCAGAAACCATAGATGATGATTGTCAATACAAGCAAATAGGCGAAGCTTTTAGAAAGCTATTCTCTTTATGAAAGAAATGGTGCGCTTGAGGGCTTACATTTGTTGCAGCAGGGAATATTCATGTATAGCGTTTGTTGCTTCATTGGTCAATTCCGTATAGAACCAGAGCCGTTAAACCGCTCATCTGTAGTTATGTAGTGTACCTGGCTAAACATACATAAGTCGATTTACGGTGTGTCCAGCGACGCATCCGTCGGCGCGGAAGGTGACAGCGCTCTCCCGCCAGCGCCGACAGGTTTTCCTCGCTATATCCTCCTCCAGCAGCCGCTGCTAGGCGAAGAGGAAGGCTGCCCTTCCCTAACGCTCCACCACAGCATCTAATTCGGACGCCACAGAGCGCTCGCTCGACTGCACGCCTGTCTCATAATGCGTCTCCAAGATCACGCGCCCTTTGCATCGGCGACTTCCGCCAATTATGAAAAGGGGCCGAAAGATGAAAAAAAAGAAAAAAGCTGTTTGCTGAAAAAAAAAAGTCAGTTTTAGACGTACGAAAAACAAGGTACTCCACGGGGTCACGCCACGGAGATTCGCGCGGGAAGTTCGAGGTGGCGTCGCCATCATTCTTCTGCTTTTACGTCGTTTTCTGACATCCTGAGCCTCTTCTCGCGGCAAAAAAGTCATGGTTTCGTTTAATGCAAAGGCCTAATTTACCAATTCGCCTGGCATGTTATTTCCGTTGAGTAGCCAGACAAAAAAAAAAAAAAAAAAAGAAAGAAAAGAAAAAAAGAAAGCTCCGGCAAAATGTTTTGAAGACATGCGCCATCGCCCGCGTACGGATACTATTGCCAAGTCTGATTCTCTGCGTGCCTACCACCGAGACGCCGCGGCATATATATATATAATTTATGGAAAATAAACTCCGTGAGAGAGCCCGAGTCCAGAGTCGCGCGCTCGGTAGTTCTTGACGGTATGCCGGCGCCGTCTGCAAATTCGTGAGCGGAAGGAAGGAAGCGAGACGTGGCAGGTGCACTTGCACTACTTGCACAGTACACGTATACTCGCAATGCAGACTGACAATGGCGGCCCTTTATTTGTCGGCGCTGCGCTGGCTTTACGATCTCCGCCGTGCGGGTCTGATGATGGACGGGGTCATCGCCGCCATACCTCTTGCGCGATGCTCCTCGCCGCCGCTTGCGAAGAAAGATTTGCGCTGTGGATGCTCCCTCACACACGTGCATGCAACACCGCGCCGCGCGTACTTTTCGAAAACCTCCTCGCGCAAACCGCCGTCGTACGCAGCGAACGCTGTGTGGAAGCACGCCATCTTCTCTGCGTCAAACGGTCTTCGGGCGGTCTTCCTCCCTGTGCACGCTGTGGGTGCGGAACTCGGGGGGCGGGATGTGGGTCGCGCCGCGTCGCGCGGCTTGCGTGTGGCCGACCGTGCATTGTTCTTTGCGCTCCGGGATGAACGCTTGTGCTCCTTGTCTGAAGGGTAGCCCTTTGTCTGCAGCCAGTGCGAGCTTCTCCCATAAGGCCTCCCGTTGGTGTTGCGGTAGTTAAGTACCTTGTCGGATCTTGGACGCCTTGCGAGCTTGGTGTTCAACTTGGTGTTTCGCAACTGCAGCGGAGTTGAGAGACTCCCCCTTTACCCTTCCCCCTTTTTTTTACTCGTTGATTTGTTTTGTGGTCATTTTGTGTGTTTTCGTAGGAATTTACATACATTGCGCCACTTGCCGGAATTGTGGGAGAACAGAAAACCAACAGCAAAGTGCTTCACTTATGCGTTACCTCCGCGGTAAAATAGCTCGTAAAATCTGCGTTTGGGCTCCTGTCCTCGCCGCAGTGCATTACAGACATACAAAAGCCCCCACGACTGAATATTAAGTGCTAGCGTGCGAATTCCGCATTGTGATCAAATGTGTTACAGCATGGCCTGTGTTTTACAACGTTCGAATTTCATTTTTCATTCTTTTTTTCTAATCTCGCGGCATGCCAAGTGGCCAATCTAGCGATAACGGAGGCGTCACTTCGGGGATTATGATGAAGGGTGGAATGATTGCAAAATGAAATGGAACATTAGAAGAATACTGCTCTGGGAAATAAAATGTTTGCAGGGTTTCAGTGTGCGGCTACTATAGAGATAATAGAGAGGTTTAGCTTGTCCGGTATTCCGGTAAAACGCAGGCAAACGGGGCGTTGGAGCGTTGGGGCGCATGCGTAAACGTGAGCGGTCTGTATGGTGCAGCCACCTGGTGGCGCAGTGCTCAAACAGACAGAAACAGCTAATAATACATTAACCGAGCATATTCTTCTTCGCTGCTGGAGTAAATTTTCGGCACTGGCGTAATCGTGTTGCTGCCAAAAATTTACACCAGGAGCGAAGAAGAATACGCTCGATTAATGCAATATTAGCTGTTTCTGTCTGTTTGAACGCTGCGCCACCAGGTGGCTGCACCATGCAGACCGCTCACGTTTACGCCTCCGCCCCAGCGCCCCGGCGTCCGCCTGCGTTTTACCGGAATACCGGACAAGCTAAACATATCTACGCGGTATTAAAAAAAAAAACTTCTGCGGATAGTATATGTGCGGATACTGTCTGCATAGTTTGTAGATATCTATGCATACATGATATCTGCATCGTTTCAAAATAATTACTGCTGCGAAGTATACATGCCGCGGGCTCGCCCAGTCTCTAGACGGCTGCCTGCGACAGTTCCTCTCCTACCGCATCGCGTGCTTTGCATGCGATGGACGTGTGACAACGTTGGACTCATCTCTTCCTTCTCGGTGTTCCGTGCAGGCCTCACCGTGGCCCTGCTGTGGGACCTGGCGTGCGCGGCGTCGCAGGTCTTCCTGAATGGATCCACGCGCCTCCTACTGAACGACTCGCAGCCCATACTGAGCGCAGTCACCAGCCTCACCTTCCGGACGTGCAGCAATGGAACGATACTCCGGCAGAGCTTCGGCAACGACTCCATCTCGCTAGCCGTGCGTTCTGACGGTCCGCTCGAGCTCAGCTGGTCCGTCCAAGGGGTCAACGATTCCGTCACGGTCCGTGCAGTGCAGACTATTCTAGTTCTGTGGGCGCGACTGTCCTCTTGCCGTCCGATTACTGTTGCGTGCAGTGACGCCTATTTTATTTTGGCACCGCGTGCAGGCGCGTCTGTATGCTCTTCATTTTTAACCCAACGCGATAGCTCAGTGGCTGTGGCGTCGCGCTGCTCGAGACCGTGGGTTCGATCCAGGCTGTGGCGGCCATGATTCGAAGGAGGCGCAATGCAAGAAATGCTCACGTGCTTAGATTTACGGGCATGTTAAAGAACCCCAGGTGTTCATAATTGGCCTCTGGACTCCCACTACGGCATGTCTCATAATAATATCGTGGTTTTGGTGCTCAAAACCCCACCGTATTAATGTAATTTGTGACTGGTCGCAAAAGACAGCCAGTGTGCACGGGGTTAATGGCAGTTACTTTAAGTTAAAAAAGAAAAATCCTATAGTCATTGTGGCCCCATTATGTCTAGGTCCTTGGATGTATATTAAGTAAAAATGGGCAGTAAGGTTTACAGAAATGCAAAGAAGTTAACAAGAAATATGCTCACTTACAAATGAAATGTGTATGAAAGAACACTATACTGTGTCGCAGAGTATACTCTGTACACATCCTCGAATGATTGACAGTGTCCATTCTCCTTATTTTATGTCCGATTGATTGCTGTTCAATAGTAAATATGAGATGTCAAGTAATACAGTCGGACCTCAATATAACGGACAAAGATATAAGGAATGATTGAATATTGAAAAGTAAATGAAAGGTTCTCAAATACATGCTTATGCAGTCTAACCTCGTTATAACAAAGTCGGATCGGCCACAAAAGTGTTTTCGTTATATCCGATATTTGTTACAAGCATACAGACAATGTAGAAAAAAAAACGCGATTAGGTCTATACATAAAAAACGCAAGAGCGCGTGCCCCCAACGGGCAGCAAAGTGTCTACTGCAGATTTTGATGGCCCGTTGGCATCTTGCTATGCCGATACGACGCGCGGAAGTATCAATAAATTACACACACGCTCGTTACCGCCGCGAATACGCAACTGTGCGATGGGTGTTATCGCGCTGGTTCGGTACGTCTGCTTGCCGTCTGCGGTCAAACCAAGCCAAGCTGCCGCCGCCCACATACCACTCGGACACAGAGGGGCCCGCTCGTGGATCCGCACTCTGTATACTACAGCCCAGCCCGTGCGTCTGACCTCGCGGTAGATCGCACGTAAGGTATACGAGTGCGAACAATTTGATGCCGAACTTCCTGCGACGCCGCCGGCCACACTTTAATCGCTGGGCTAAACCGGCGCCGCTTCGTCAGGAGTGGACACCAGTGTAGCTGTTTGGTGCCTATTGACGTGGCGGCAACTTTGTTCATTGCCGCCACGTTTTCGGCATAGCGCGCGCGTCTTATGCCCGAAACACCGTGCAGAGCCTGAAAGGTAGGCAAATGTCGTTATATGCGTTGGTGCTATGGGTGGTGGTGACGCAGGGAAGTCAGAAAACTCGGGCGTCTAAAAGATCATTTGATTTTTGCTGTCAGAATATATATTTGACGCACTTGCAGGCACAAAAGTCGCGGTTTCCCCCGAGAAGGGAAGCATTGATTGCGATGGCAAATTGAATTGTGCAGGTTTTACATGCCAAAACCACGATTTGATTATGAGGTACGCCGTAGTGGGGGACTCCGGATTAATTTTGACCACATGGCGGTCTTTTGCCTACCTTTCAGAGCCTGAAAGGTAGGCAAATGTCGTTATATGCGTTGGTGCTATGGGTGGTGGTGACGCAGGGAAGTCAGAAAACTCGGGCGTCTAAAAGATCATTTGATTTTTGCTGTCGGAATATATATTTGACGCACTTGCAGGCACAAAAGTCGCGGTTTCCCCCGAGAAGGGAAGCATTGATTGCGATGGCAAATTGAATTGTGCAGGTTTTACATGCCAAAACCACGATTTGATTATGAGGTACGCCGTAGTGGGGGACTCCGGATTAATTTTGACCACATGGCGGTCTTTAACGTGCCTTCAATGCACGAGACACGGGCGTTTTTGCATTTCGCCCCATCAAAATGCGGCCGGGATTGCGATGGCAACTTATTGGATAGCTATATGCCGTAAAGTTAGTAGTTTTATCAGCTGCATAAACTGCTGTAAACATTCGTCTACTAGCTAAATTAACACGCGCTGTGTCACTCGCGCACAGGAAAACACGGAACACATCTAACTCGATGACCGCGCACACTCGCTGTCAGAACGCTGGCGCGATGAAGAACGGCAGCAGCGGCGAGCGAATTCTTTTGTGCTGCACCTCGCTTCAACGCGAAAAAGGCATGCGGGAACACGACGCACGCGAAGCAATCAGCTATCTCGGCACGGCTGGCCTTCGAACCCGCCGCAGATTACCTACAAGCGCCTACAAGATAGGACGCGCACCCGACGTGGTTGCTCAGTGGCTATGGTGTTGGGCTGCTGAGCACGAGGTCGCGGGATCGAATCCCGGCCACGGCGGCCGCATTTCGATGGGGGCAAAATGCGAAAACACCCGTGTGCTTAGATTTAGGTGCACGTTAAAGAACCCCAGGTGGTCAAAATTTCCGGAGTCCTCCACTACGGCGTGCCTCATAATCAGAAAGTGGTTTTGGCACGTAAAACCCCAAATATTATTATTATTAAGATAGGACGCGCGCGGTCGCGCTCATGCGCAGCCGCGGCCGGAGTAGAAAAGACGCGCTCTACCAAAGCCTCTTAGATAGGAGGCCTGTGCACTCTGCTTTATAAGGTCATGCTGCTTGGACCTAACTTTCCACTAACAAGCCCGGCGTTACGAAAGCGGTGACGTCAAAATCACCGCGGCTTACCCGGGAGCATCCACATTAGATTCTATGGCAGTCGGGCAAGGCGGCATGACATCTTGGATCGAAGTGCACAGGCCTTGTACCACCTAGAAGCCGTTGGCTCTATCCTGCGTCCCCCCCCTCCCTCCTCCTAGCGCGCGCACACATCTCCCCGTTTCCCCATTGCGCGTGCGCGAACCGTCGGCGCGCAGTCTCCCCGCCTTCCGTTCCTTGCGCGCGCAAGAAGACTCCGCCGCACCAAGCCGCCTGGGCCCAGGACGTTCAGTTTCACATGCCATTGCTGTGATGCTGTTTGCGCGCCATGTTTTCGTGATTACCTGCTGAGAAATGTTGCTGCAGTCGAAATCTGCATTACTTATTCTTCAGTGCCTAGCTGGATGCTCAACAGTGTCTGTCCTTTGCTGACTGGCCCTCAGGTGGGGGCCAATGTGACGGACAACCAGCTCTACTGGGTCTCCTTGCGTCCCACATATGGCCTGGTTTGGCTGCATGTGGGTGAACAGCAGCCTGTGCTCGTGGCCAGCGACAGCATCAGGCCCTACCTCCTCTCTCTTGTGTCGCAAGCAGCTGTGTCAACTGTGGTGGCACCTTTGGGGTTTCGTGGCTGCATCTCTGGAGGCGCCAATCTCCCCTTGGCCAGTGCACATGCTGAGGGAAGCCCCACATGGGATGCCTGCCCTCTCCCAGATGTGCGGCATTGCAGTAAGTAATGTGCACTCTTGGATCCATGATCCTGGTGTCTACTGCATGTTCCTTTTTATTGTAGATGGCCTGTGAATTGGTTGATTTTTTTTAACACATTCACTGCACCAGCACTTTGTGAGGTACCTATTCCTATGCTTCGGGACACCGGTGAGTCGTGCAGTTTCTCAAGTTCCACAGAAATGGTGCCTCTTGGAAGCAATTGAAAGCAACACAAATTTTTTCGATTTGTTGATTTCTAGCTAAGATGTTGCTTGCACACTACAGGGAAGCTCTCCACAACCACACAGGAGAAATAACCGCCATGACCCACCTGTGACCTATGTTGCAGTGAACATGTTAAACTTTGGCCTGATCGTGCCTGGCTATAGCCATATTCATTGCATCTATGTTCACAAAGTGCTGGCCGGTACCTAAAATGGTGGTTATTGCGGGTGAAAGAGTGGCAAGCTTTTAATTCATGTACAGGGATTGCTTTGGCAGCTCAGTGTGGCAGATACATGCAGTTTGGAAGAGGTTCATTGAGTTTTCCCTTAAAAATATTAGAGGAATATAGGTGTATTAATGTTTATTTAGATAGGGAGATTGTGTGAGCACTTATCCAGTCTTATAAAGAAATTAAAGAACGCTTTTCTAAAGAAAAATAAATGGAGTGAAAGGAAGAATGAGAAAAGTGCTCATTCACAAAAAGTGCCTGCTTTCCCAATAATGCTTGGAAATAGGTGTGGCATTATAGCATGTGAGTTGATGGAAGTTCTCTTTACAAAGAAAAAAAAGATGAAGATTGTGTCAGTGTCCCATTCATATTAGTGTGCATCAATGTGACCAAGTATTTAGCTATGGGGTTTTAGGTATCTTCTATAGTGGCACTGCCTGAGGATATTTTATCTTTTTTACTGCATGTTTATGCTTGTGGTAGTTTAATTCATTGCTGGCTCTTGTGCATGCACGTGAAGCTTTCGTTGTGTGGCTTTTTTACTAAATGAAGGCATTTCCAATTTCGTGACTATTCCATTTGGTTCTCCTCTTCTCCATGCCTTTGTTTGCTTTGCTAATTTTAGAAGCTATGCAAATGACAAGTTCAACATCGTGCTCTTATGTTTTTGCAATACCGTGGCTTACCGCAAAACCAGCAATAATGAAAATGTGAATGCATCTTACTGGGCCCAGATTACGTCTAGGCACCTTCCTGTCATATGGTCATATGTAGCAAAGTGGCAGCATCTTCAGCATATACGAATAAAATAAACACATAATGTACTTTGTTCCTTATTACATGCTCATGTAGTCGCCACATTCATATGGCATCCACATCATCCACGATGGGGCTAGTAATAGTTTCTGAACAGTCAATAGGTTGTCATAGGTGGTAGCACATGTCAAAGCCAAATACTAGCTCAATTTGGCACAAATATGTGATGCCCTATGCTTGCACCTAAATCAAATTCTCTTACCCACAGGCTAACTTCGTTTGGTATGCTGCAAATTCATGACAGCCTTCAGTGAAAGCTTCATTGATAGCTCAGAAAGTTGGCTTGTTGGTGGTGTGTACAAAAAAAACAACAACAAATGTACAGATGCAGTGAAAGCAAATGTGAATGTGACATGGTGCATATTTAATTTTAGTGCACTGACAAACTGTGCTTCCGATTTTGTGTCGCCTGACTTTGAATTGGCTTCTGTTCACGTCTCTCTTCTTACAGAGGACTACCGGGTGGACCCATGCTTTGACTACTACTGCCAACACGGTGGCTTGTGTACACTACAGGATGGAGTGCCCAAGTGCCTGTGCACAGCCAGGTACAGTGGCGAGCACTGTGAAAAAGATGAGGGTAAGCCATTCACTCGAAGCCCTGCTTGTGCTTGTCTTAAGGAAGTGTACTGTTGTTGCACTCCACTTGTGGTGGCAAAGGTATCGTGTTGCCAGGCTTTGAAAATTCTGCTTCAGCATTGTACTCCTAGATTTCTTAGGAAAACAAGAAAGGTAACAACCCCTTTCCTTATGTGGATTCTAGAAATCTATGGAAACCTTCATCACTGGGTCATCTTTCTCTTAGCTTCAGTGTGGATTTCGAGTAAGAGCAGCATGGAAAATTCATAGGGACACATACTTTTATGCACTTACAGAAAGGGATAAGATTACCATGGGCTGCGCCATTGGCACTTCCTATTGTTTAAATGATACTGTTTGCCCAAGCCAGTGTTTTCTCCCTACTGCCTTCTGATGTGGCAGCTTTTTGAGTAAATTACATCTGTTCTAAAAGCTGAAAGTGTGACATAATTTTGTTATGTAGTCAGCTACCAAAGGTGTTTTATAAATAATCTCAAGCATCACAGAAAGAATTCTGGCACACTCACACATACTGGGGAGCCTGGAGACCAAGATATGGGTTCTGCATATTTTTTTTTTTTTTTGCCTGTTGCAAAATCCACAGTTCGTGAAACTTGTAGTGCAGGTCAGAGGAGAAAGCATTATTGACAAGGAAAGTGTGAGGCAATCATTAACTTGTTTCTGAACAGGAATAATAAAAAAAAAGATTTGATGAAGGAATCATTCCACTATGCAGGAAATGATTAAGAATTTTGTTGCAATGATTTGTAATGAACTTGTCTGACACCTATTAGCTTGATCACTGTATGCTAATGATGTAAAAAGATGTACTTCAAGCAGGCATGCACATTTGAATATGGGATAGGCAATATTATTATGAAACTTGTATTTAGTAAATATTTTATGCCAATATTCTTGCGTTACTGTGAACATTTTCCTTGCACTCCATGCCATGCATTGCGCCAGTGCTATTTCATTGTCAGAGAATATGTGCAAATGTTTTGTGCAGATTTAGGTGTCATCTGTAACTTCTTTCATTTGCATGTTATATTTTAATGCCCTTGTTGAAGCATGAGGTCACGGGACCAAATGCCGGCTGTGGCAGCTGCATTTTGGTGGAGGTGAAATGCAAAAATGCCTGTGTCCCGTGTATTGGGGACACGTTAAAGATCCCTTGGTGGTCAAAATTAATCTGGAGTTGCCCACTATGACGTGCCTCAGAATCAGATTTTGGTTTTGGCACGTAAAACCCCAGAATTCAATTCCTTGTTGAACATTGGTGCCTGTTTGTATTGAAAATAACTTATTGCTCCTAGATAGTATTTGATTCAGGCGAATGGCAGTGTTGCTGCCACTTCATTGCGTGCTGCCTGTCATCTGCGTTGGCTTGCACTCTCAGATGCTCTTGCACTGTGGTCCTAATTTGTTGACATTATGTCTTCTGTTCATGCCATTTTATGCAATTCATGACGATTGTATAGTGGTATGTAGACAGCTAGAACTTTCTTAAAAGATACAGATGGGCTAATGGGTGAGCCATGATATTGATGCAGTACACTTACACAACTTTCTTCTTTTAGCTTCGAGGTGAGACATGCTTTCATAAGCCTGTAGTGCAGGTTGGTTAATGACGGTGTGAGCTGTAGAAGTTTGATGCACAGATAGTCAAACCTTGATATAACAAAAACCTCGATTAAACGAAATTCGCAATGTAACGAACTAATTCGATTTGCCGATCTTACTTGCATTGAAAACCGTGTATTATATTTCGCAATTTTAGCGAAGTAATGTTGCGACCCTGTTTCGATTTAACAAAGTTTTTGGCCAATTCAAGCGTGTACTTGGAGCCTGTATGGCTAGTAAATCTAAGAAAAAACAATAAAAATGTCGGCCGAGGCAAGAGTTACTTCAAGCGTCCTTCTGCGTGTGAAGTTTGCGCGGTAAAACCGACATCAAAGCATGCGCGCCGGAATGTGGTAGGTAGGAAACACCGCTGCGCCGTTTGTCGCGTTGGTAAAGAACTTGCGGAGGCCGTGGGGCATGCGGCAGCTCGCAGCGCCAGGAGAAACACGAGAGCAGACGACTCCTGCGCAAGATGGATGTGGAGAGAGTGAACGCGCATTAACGTATTCAAGCACGCGCGGGGAGGGATGGGCAGGAGCGGGCGCCTCTTCCTTGCCCGCGTCCGATCGCGGGCCTCTTCGGAGGTCATCTCTCCGCGGAAAATGCAAAGGGCGAGCCGAAATGGTTGGCGCCTTCACGCGCATTTTGCTGTTCCCGCGCATCTAATGTTGGCGGTCGCATAATCTCAAGTGTCCGAGACGCGGTGCGAAGCGCTTGTTCGCGTTGTGACTTGCGATTTCGTGGTCATCGAGTGAGATCCGTTAAAGGGACACTAAAGGTTACCAGAAAGTCAAGTTAAAGTGGTAGAGCAATGTTCAAGAACGTCTAAGGCGTCAATCTAATCGCGAACAGAGCTTTAGTAACCGAGAAATTGAGGTAAATGCATGACACGATTTGAGACCCCCTAGCGACATTCCGGTACTAGCCCGATGACGAAAGCACTCCTCATAATTTGTGTTACTAATACTCAACTACTCGTATTAAAATATCATTTCATTCGATTATAAGACGGAAGAAAGTACTACTTGTCTACGTCTATTCGATTCTAAGAAAAAAATAACATTTTGACGTTACCCTTCAGTAGTATAGGTGGTCGAAAGGTTTCGTTTTCGCTCGACTCTGCGCCGCGCACGTTTTGGAGTTTCAGTAGTTTCGTTATCGCGTCGTGCTGTGCGGGTTCTGCTGGCTCGCGAAACTTTCATTTCGAACAAGCAGTGAGAATGCCACGTCCTTGTGATGTCGTGGGAAGCCCTCGTTGCTTTCCCGCTCCGGAGAGCCGGTGTCGAGGCCGCCGTCGTAGTACGCAACGACGCCGGCAGCGCGAGCCCTCAGCAGCAGGTCGCGCTCGTCAGTGCTCAAATCGCTGAAGTTGAGCCCAGCATCTCGAGCCAATCTGTCGTTGTCAGGGTCCATTGTGACGAGCGTCGAAGTTTGCGTCATAGAATAAAGTACCAGCTTATGGTCGCGCGTTTCTCCTTCCGCTAGCCACCATACTCCCGCTTTCGCTCTGCTGTCGGCTCTGTCTTGGCTCTGTTTCTGGCCGCGCGTTTGCGTTTTGCGCAGAAAAGCCGTAGCGCCGTCTGCGGACGCCGTTCTACTCACCGATGGCGCAACGTCACTATGAGACCATGATGTCAGTACTCCTCAATCGGAGGGCGGGCGATTTGAACTGCGCTAGAGGTACGCGGACGCTTCAGAACGCATTTTCTCTTAAAATAAGTCTCTCCTTGGCACGAAACAAGCGTTTCGAGGTTTCTGTGATGGTATTTCAACAGTCCACGTTGACTTAATAGTAACCTTTAGTGTACCTTTAATGTTTGCGGAAGCGCGCGTGACACCGGTAAAGCTACGAACCTTACTTGTAATTGCCTCTTTGCTATCGCCATCAATGCTGTCTTTCTATCGAAACTGTGGTTTTCCTTTTTTTTTCTGCTCAGGAGGAATATCCATGTCTTTCTACACTTTTGTTTTTCATTTGTAGGCGCCCACTGCGGGCACTAAGCGCAGTCAGCTATGACGTTCAAAATTTATGGGGCCGCGCAACGCAACGCACGTAAATCTCGGAAGCCGTGAGCCACTTCGATGCATTGCTCTCGGCGCGATCTGCACCGCACGTGCTGTTGCTCATAACTGCGCTAAATCGACTGCTTTATCCGAAGTCCGTAATATCCGAAACGCCTCACTTCCGAAACTTTCGTCGCGATGTCTAACAACCTTATTGCAAAGAGTGAGTGACGAACGTCCAATGTAAAAAACAGACAAAAAAGTCGCAGTTTCGCCTGAAAGGCGAAGCGTTGATTGCGATAGCAAATTAAGCAAGATAAGCGCGGCAGCAGCAGCGAGCGAATTGACCTTCGCGCTGTCTCTCGCTTCAACGCAAACTAAACGTCGAAAGCACAGCGCATACGAAGCTTCCGGCACTGGACGCACTTCGTCCGCATCGCAGATCGCTTTGATGCCGAAGCCCGCGCTAGTGCGCGCTTTGTTCACATCGCAGATCGCTTTCAAGATACGGCGGGCGCGCACTTTGCCGACATCGCAGATCGCCTTGAAGATACGATGGCCGCGCCGTAAGCAGCAGCCGCCGGAGTAGAACCCCCCTTCACCCCCCCCCCCCCGTGCCTCGCGCGCTAAAGAAGACGGCGCGTTTCCGCCCCGCGATTCCTTCCTCGCGCGCGCGATCGTCGCCTGACCGTCGCAAGTCACTTGTCGGCCCCTGTCGACACAGCAAAAGTGCATTTTATACGCCAGATTAAAAAAAAAAAAATTCCGCTAATTTCGTTCGCTGTAGCCGATAGTCAGTTGTAGGTCTGTTAAAAGCGAACTTCATTGCATCAATAAAATAGGCAGACCAAAGTTGTTCCGGTATATCCGAAATTCGGTTGTTCGCGAATCCGTTGTAACGAGCGTAAACTTAGCAGGAAATTTCACTACACCTTCGCCAAATGAAGCATAAGGGCTGCATCGCTAGTAAAACCGAACCAGAACCTAAAGCGCACTATAATTATCCTAATCATGGAAGTGAACTGAGCGAACATAACCACGGTTATAGCAAACACCATCGGTCCTCCATTTCCTGTTTTTGCGACTCTCATATTTGCTCTTTCGTTGTATTTTTCTCTAGTGGAGGTTCCATTGTTCTGTCATTGTGCGGTCTTGTTTGTGCCCCCCCCCCCCCACTTGTGGTGCAGTTCTGTATTCTGTATACTGTTGTGACGCGGAGCTCACTCAAGGAGGTTGTCAGATCAAAAAGCAGCTTCGGATAATGTTTAGTCATACATTCTTTGGCATAGTTCTTTGGCACTTAAGAGATAGTACGTTGTAATGTGAATACTCAATTTCTGGCTGGGAGAAGGACAAAGAAAGAGAAAGACAGAGAGGTTAGCAGACACTGGCTTATAATTTGCCATTAGTGGGGACCTTCCTTACAACCCTGCATAATCGGAAGAGGAGATCCATTGGTCCTGTGGTTGTGATTTAAACAACTTTTGCATGACCCAGCGTTAGCTATGCAGGAGGGACTTTTCATACTGCAACTAAAAAAGCCTCTGGTCTGGTTTTGTAGTGTGCATCCTGTAGGGCGTGGTCTTCCATATGGGTTTTAGTTCCACTATCTTCTTTTTTTTTTCTTTTGCTCACTTGAAGCATGGCAAACGTGCAAAGACCTGTTGCAAGTTGAAATGGTAGAAGTGGCTTTATATCGCAATGTGCGCACAGGTAAAGGCATTCTGTTAAAACTTAATGAAGGTAGCCTGGTAATTTTTATCTTAAATGCCGCATTGGTACGCATAAAACGAGCTCTGGTATATTTTTCTGTTATTCCAGGTAATATTGAGACGATATGGTGTGTAGATGTACGTTCGACACTCTACCAAAAGGGCTTATTTCAGCTACAAATGAGCATTTTCACTTCAAGATCTGTGCCGAAAGGCCAAATGGCTGTTCCACCACTGTGATTACTTTTGCATTTTATATATTTAAAATATGTCTCATTAGTTGTGTGTCAAACAGCAGAACATTGTTTTCGAAAGATACTATGTGAATATTCTAATATTCGTCCTCCACTCGTATTAAAACGCGATATACAAGTTACCCATGTTAAATATTCCCTGCCTTGGTGGCATAGTGGCCTTGGCATTGCGCTCCTAAGCCTCAAGGTACGGGATTGAATCCCGGCTACGGTGGCCATATTTAGATGGGGGGTGCAGTGCAAAAACACACGTGTGCCATGCATTTGTTGCATGTTAAAGAACCCCAAGTGGTCAAAATTAATCCAGATTCTCCCACTATGGCATGCCTCATAACCATACCATGGTATTTTCACTTGATATCCCAGAATTTAATACAGTCGAATCTCGTTAATGCGAACACGCTTAATTCGAACTGACGCTGTAGTCCAGTCAAAGTTATGGGCATTCCAACAGCCGAAAACGCCCGGTAATTCTAACGCGCAAGAATTTGCGACGGTTAATTCGAACATACTGCGCTCCGACAGTGCTCTCAGCAGCGCACCAAATCACCCGGCGGCGCATCCGACCAGCATTCCTCTGACCCCGCCATGGAGAGCTTAGGAACGACGCCTCAACGTCGCGCGCGAAAAAAAAAAAAAGAAAGAAAACGTGGTGGAAATTAGTGTGCAGGCGTGTGCAGGCACGCGTCACCGATTACTTCTGTTAGTGATGGGTTAGTGACTTCTGTTACTGTCGCGGCACCTCATAGAGTTAATGTATAAGAACGTCTGACATTTCGGGCGCAAAAAACCTTCGCCGTCTGAACTCACGGTTTTTTTTTCTTGCCACCGCAGGTCCGAAACGGCATTAATCGAAGCCACCATTACCGCCATTTTGATTATCGCGCGTCCTCGAGCCGGTGCTCTCGCACGCAGATCCGCTGGAAGCCGTAGCCACATCGCGGCGACGCTAGGCCTAGCTACTTTGACATTCTTTTTCGAGCTTCTTGCTGTTCGGCCCCGTGTTTTTGCCGCTGTTAACAATTTGCCGCTGTTAGCAATGGTGCCGAATACGCCTTTGTAATCCTCGCCAATGGCTTGGCAGCTCGGAAAGCACGACGAATTATGCCGGTTTTCGAAAGCCAGCTTCTTAACACAGCAGCGTTATGCGGTGAAGCATACGGGAAGTATCATTGCGGTGAAGCATATCAAGAGTGGGAAGGGACAATTGTCACGGGACACAGTATGTATTCCTTAATTATACACGCGTGCACGCGCCGTCTCCTTTCACAGTACGAGCACCGATACGCCTAATAAGTGTACTGGCAGGCCTTGAGATCTATTTCGGACCTGCCTGTGGCGATTTGAGCCCTTGGGCGCAGTAAAAGGCATGGATTCGGATGTTTTGCAGCCCCGAGGGAGTCCGAAAATCGGACGTTGACTGTACTCAATTATACGAATTGATTAATTATACGAATTGATTTATCAACATTCAAATAATTCAGTTCGCGACTCGATTATATTTGGTGATACACTCGGCCGAAGTCGATGAATTGCACGCAACCTTACCAGGGTGCTCAATTGGTTTCAGGACAAAAGAAAATTTAATGTTGGAGTTTTTACGTGGTGAAACCGCAATCTGATTATGAGGCACGTACGTCTGTCTTGGTACAAGGGTTGTACGGGTCATCAACTCCAATTGAAACAATTTCTATACCCGACGCCGGCATAGGGAACGGCGATGAAAGCAGCACCTATGTACGAAAATATTACCGATTAGCCACTGGAAGGCATGCAGATCGTATTGCATACGCGTGTTCATGCACGCAGATTCATGCATTTGCATGTGCAGTTTGGAACTTTCTGTCAATCTATGCGCAGTTGCAGTAGTTGCCAGCTTCAACTGTTGTCCAAAACATGTATGCATGATCTTGGAACCAGTCGCCGGTTATCCACTCTTACGAACATATTAGCGGCGAGCATTTCGCTATGGCTTGTAGAAAGCTTGCCGGTCAGATCGGCCAACAGCCAGTTTTCGCCATGGCACACTGCATTGGCCATTAGATGTAATCGCTAGTGCTTCGAAAGGTTGGTCGGGTATCGGTGACAAAAGTTACAGTTTTATGCCGAATCGACTTATATCTGCTCATGGCCACATGACACGCAGGAAGCCGACAACCCGCCTCACAACGAAAGTGAGTGTACGGTATGGTACGAATGTTGTTCTGCACTGCCATCACTCTGCACATGCCTAATACATTAGTACATGCCTCTGTACTAACACACCCTACAGAGCCATGTCATCTTGGTGCCGGTAATAGACACATAGTCTCTAGTCGAGCTTCTAGCATAGTTATTGGGTGTAATACACATTTTGTCTGGTGTGGTAAAGCATCTCAAAGCACATCGGTTATTTGGAATGCACATAAAACATTTGCCATCACTTTTTGTCTTTTTGCCTGATGGTGCAAATTGTTCTAGCCCGTTTGTAATTTTATGTCTCTGTTGGCTTTGCGTCTTGCTTCACTGTTGAGCAGCACACACTGATTGCACAGTGGTAACAAGCTTTTCCAAATGGCTACAGATTACTACACTGCAAGTGTTTCAAAAAGACGAATTTTTCTGCTTTGAAACTGCTTCAAAATGCTGGTGTAGCTGCTGCCAAACTGCTCCAGAATGACAGTTTTCCTGCACCAAAAATTGCTTCATATCCTAAACTTGCTGGACCACCTGTGGAAGCCCAATACTAGTTTCTCATCTTCCATGCACTTTTGATGGCTTTTGATGACCTAGACAAATTGAATGCAAAGCAAGTGACAGTGAAATTTTAATCAGCTTCCTCATTGCATAACACACTACCATCTGTGAATGAGCCTGTAACTGTTTTTGAGCTAGTTTCAATGTATTCTCCCACACACTTAAACACATGCCAGAATGCACTTTCCTGGACAGATAATGATGCAAGAAGTAGTATTTAATTGCATTGTGAAGTTTTATTGTTCCATTCTTTGAGCAATTTCTTTACATATTGTGGCAATGCTGATGCATGCCAATCTACTGCACCCATTCATCTGGTTTTTATCTTTGATGGCTGCATTCACACAGGTGAGCAATACTAAGCTATCTTAGAGCTGATGTTTAGGGCCACATAAAAAAAGTTCTGACAGAACCCATCTCAGGATGACTGTCGATGTTAATTTGATTAGTATTCAAGCAATGTAGCCAGCACTATATAATGATGAACCTATATTGTAGTGACGACACTGACGACTTAATTGACTTGCAAATTTTGTATCCATAACTTCGGTACTGTCCCCCATATGCACACATTAGGTGACGGTGGATCAAGTAGGACATGTATTTGAAAGCACTGAAGTTGTTGAGCCCCCTTACAGACATGATCAAGTACCCCAACTGGCCACAATGTGGGTACAACGTCTCCTTCATTAACATTGTGAACCAGATGCTTTGAGGATGTTCCAAGTCCGCATTGAAGTATCTATTATAATCGTTAAACCTCCACGGCTGTGTTTACGATTCAGCCTACTACCAAATTGCCCACGGTGCATCAGGTATCTTATACGCATGAAGGGGATGCGGTGTCAGAGAGATGAGCACTGCTTTTGTTCAAACAATCCAGGATGGTCAAAACTGAGGCTGTGCTGCAGCTTGCCTTGTAGTCTGCAATTGCCTTTGGTACGCAAAAACCAATAAGTCAACCTGTCTGTCTGCTGCATGTTCGATCTTCTATGCACAGGACCTCTGTGTGATCGTGACCCATGGAAGAAGAAGCCCTGCATTAACGGCGGTGTCTGCGTGGAGGACTGGCGGGGTAACAGCACGCAGTGCCTGTGCCGGGGGCCGTGGAGTGGCAGCGCATGTCAGGAGCCTGCCCCCGATGCCCAGTGTGATCAGCCATCCAAAATGTGCCGGAATGGGGGCAGCTGTGTGACTGGCAGTGTCCAGAGTCGCACCTTCTGCCAGTGCCCGCCAGGTGAGTCTGTCACTGCTGGTTCTCGTTACACTTGCATATTATGAATAGGGGCAGAACAAAATTGGTAAAAGATTGCCCGCTACTTGTTTAATGCGTAGAAAAAAAGGGAAGCCTTGATGTAGTGGCAAAAAATAAAGCGTGAATGCGTATTTCAGAAGTGAAGATGGCTTTAAATACTTTGTCATAGCAGTCATGGCTATAAAACAACCTTTTGCCCTTTGATGTTCCTGTGCAAGAACTTCGGGAAAATATGGATATGGTATTGAGGGTATGTTTTCTTTGCAGGTGCTCACAGTTCCACTGGGGGGTACTATAATATGTTGGATATTGCGAGGATACTTGACTGTGGCGTCTCCCCTGACATTCACCTTCCCCGCACGACTTTCGCCTTCTAATGTTTGGCTTCCCCACACATGCCATGGCAGACACTAGGCATACAGTGCCACAGTTATACAGCAGCAAGGGAAGGGGCGCAGGTTGGCACACGTCTCCTTTTTTAGCACGGCCATGGCTGCTCAGGGCTGTCAGTGTGACTGAGCACACACGTAGCCTGCGTGCCCTGTTTTAGAGGTACTCTACTGTGTGTGCAAAGTTGGCTGAGCTGAGATGGTGCGGCATTGTGCGCTTTCTTCCCGTGTGTTTAGCACTGGATGTTATGTAATCTTGAGCTTCGGAGACACGTTGAAGCGAGAGGCAGACTAAGCACTTGCTCGCCGCTGCCTCTGCTTTTTGTGATAGCGCCATCCCACTGCAGGCAACACTATCAGTAACTGAAGCAGGGTGGATGCGAAGGCGTGCCTGGCTTTGCTTCATACCACTGATGTGAAGATATTGTTGACACGGCATGAAACCGTATTTTTCGTCGCTGACTCTCAAATTCAACAAAATGATTTTTTTCTCATTCAAATGAGCTTTCTTTGATTGCCCGATAATCCAGAAGTTATTGCAGCCCCTTCCATGCAAGAAAAGTCCATTGGCGACTGTACTTATCTGCATAACAGATTGAAGTTGAATATAACGAAATTATGATAGAACACAGCAGATTGACAATTTCACCAACTTCATTATATTGAGGTTTAACTGTGTTTACATTTAAATTTGCTAACATCAATGCTGTCACATTTTTTGTGGTGATAGCAATTATATACAGACATTCTAGGTGCATTTTTGCCGTTGGCGTTGGCGTCATCACGCTGTCCTGCTATTCACATTACATCTGTGGCCCATGCATGGAGGATTAGGAGGGGTCCAGAGACGCGCAGTGTGTTTGACTGCAAAAGTGATGAAGCCAAGTGGGTGCACCATTGTGCTCCGCTCAATTGGTTCTGCCAGAGCCAAGGCGGCACTCTAGCTTCCAATGCTGGCATGAGAAGTGTTTGCACACATGCATTCCTGCCGAGCAGCTGCTGTGTTCATACACCGCATCGTCGTGCACACAGTGGCGTGAGCAGAATTAATGTAAAGCTGAATTTATGTTATCCTTTCTTTGGATACTGACAGATGCCGACGATTATCCTTTGGTCACATCTTGTGCACCATTGAGGTGTGATGCGTGCAACACTGGTGGCATGCTTCTCATCATGCCTGCATCCTGAGATGCCTTCAGTGCAATGCTAAACTTTGGTATCACTTTCAAGGTGCCTTTGGCTGAAGGTGAAAATTTGTTACCCCTGTGGACATTGTCAAAGAGGTTGCATATTTCCTCTCTCTGTTGTTTTTCAACAGGGTATGCAGGTGTCTACTGTGAGCAGCATGTCGGTGAGTGCCAGCTGGGCCTGTGCCACCATGGTGGTGTCTGCACTGAAGGCCCTGTTGGGCCACTCTGCAACTGCCAGAACACTGGTATGTAAATGTACTAAAGGCAGCATCCCTTTCTTTTCTTTCCCCCCTCTTGTAGGCCTAGTTCTTGTGCTCAGAGTAAATATGGACATCCCAAGCTCAAAACTGCAGTACCTGTCGGGAATTTTGACAAAATTCTGCTAAGGTTCAGTTACTACTGCAAATAGTGTTTGCATTACAAGCATTATTTATACTGTAGCACCAGAAGTACTGAACTTTGAGGTAGCCTGAACTGTGCATGTGGGAAATCTGCATATGTTAAAAAGGTTCCAATTCCATCACGCTATTCCTGTGACATTGGGATGGATCTCTACTAGATTTGGGCGAATATAGACTTTTTCTAATGTGAATCAAATGTGAATAAGTATTGAATATTGAATAGTCAGAAGCAGATGCATATCTTTACAGCAGGAATATTTATTACAGTATAATTAAACACAACTGTACTGACTAAGTGCAAAAAGAGACAGCTAACTAGCAAGGACGAAGGATCAGCTTTAAATGCAAGGTAATTGTCATTAAAAGAACTGCATGAATAGCCTCTTCACATCTTTAGAGCCTGGTTCCAAACAAGCTTTTCCAAGAATAGTAAGCTGTTGATGACTACCTTTCTGAAAATGTTAAATAAATGATTGATAAAAAAAGATGAAAAGTTGTTAAAAATAGTAAAAAGAAAGCTGCTGAAAGACTGTGCTGTATACACATGTTGGAATGAAAAGATTACTGGTCGTAGCGTAAAAGGTAAAAATGCTATTTCACTAGACTGCCAAAACCATTGACACGCTACAAGCAAAAGTTACAGGTTGATACAGAACTAAAAACAAAGCTTGCATTACCCATTTTCTTTCTGCCTCACTTTGAAAACTTTTGTTGTTGTCTCACTTCCGATAATTTGTCATACTTTGTTTAACAGATGGAGAACAGCAAAACGACTTTAACAGTCCATTGTTGCAACATGCAGTCAAACCCACTTATAATGATACCGGTTTTACGACTATATTGGTTATGACAATGAGAAGCTGCTGCATCGTCAACTTTTGCATGTTTTCCATTGTGTAATAACCCGCTTACTACAATGCCCAGATGCCGCATTATTGGTTATAACAATGAAGTCTGGCTGCTGGGTGTCCATGCCGATAGTTAGTGAAATGCAAAATCCTTGAAAAGAAGAAAAGAAAATGAGAAATTGGAGCTGCTGCTTGATGGCCCGCTGCCCCAACAGCCGCCACGTGATCATTTTCCAGCCTTCTTCGCATGCCTCTCTACCGTTGCTCTTCCACCCCTCTGAACAGGAATGGGCTGCGCCCATAGCTCTATGCCGCACCACCGTCCGAAACACGAATGGACCATGCCCACAGTGCTGCTCCCAGATTGCTCTCTGGCTCCTCATTCAGCGTAGTTCTGCAAAAGCTTAATCACTAGCATTCGTCTTTGTTGGTTGCGTCGAAATCGTTCCTGGCCACCTGGTTTCTCGGCCTCATTTGACTCGCCACCGAAACGGAAGGTGGCTGATCTGCCCGCTTATCATTGGCAATGCACAACGTTGTCGGAGAAAAGAAAGTGCACGGCTATAGATTTGGAAACTAGGTGCTTCTAACCAATGGAGGCGATCGTCACGAACATGCTTGCATCAGATAGCGGCGGCGACGGCGGCAGCGATGATGTGGTAGGGCAGGCTGCCTCAGCGTTGTCCTCACAGGAGACCTGGCAGAAGATTCAGTCCCTCCGGAGCGTCATTTTCGCGAGGAACCTTCCACTGCACTACATGGAGCACCTGGATGCCTTGGAGAAGGGATGTCTGCAAGCTTCGTGTAAAGCATGCAAAGCTGATGGACGTAGGCTTTTCTCGTGCAAGCCAGTGAGAAGTATGTTGCGAGATGCTTGTGGCGATCTCTCTTCAGCGTTACTTCTGGATTTCTTGAGCTGACAGGCTGCCGCGCCAACCTTCTTGCATTTTTTAAAAGGGCCCTCTTGGGGCCACTTAAGTGATGCCTCGGCGGAGCTCGCATATCGCTTGCTGCCTGTGACCCCTCTTTGCAGTTGTCATAGCAGTGCCATTCTTTAATGCCAAGAGCCGCAGCTTGTTACACGCGATTGTAGCACCAAGGAAGCAGTTAAACGAGTGAACACAATCGGCAGCCAGATGGAGGAGGTTGGTGGGGAGGGGCACTGGCCCCACCATTGTAGTTTTCTCACATCAGCTCTGCCATCCCCCTAATTAGATTTTTTCATGTAACCCGGTTATAACAGTTATAGGTTATAACAATGGAATTTTCGTGGCACTTGAATATTGTTATAAGTGGGTTCGACTGTATTTGGTTATTTTCAAATATTTGAAAATACAGAATAGTTCCTTTTTGGATACAAATACAGATAGTTAGTGGGTAATATTCGATTCATGTTCAAAAACGTTAAATATTCACCTACCCCTAATCGCTACGCTTGCTAACTTCATCACAAACTTGCCCAAGCCTACTCATTTGTACAAAGCACATGAACTTGTAAACTGCTGGTTTTCTCTTGCTTTTTTGTTTGATGCAGTGCTTGCATGAATGCTACCCCTGCTTTTTCTCAGCCAGCTGTGTGCTTTCGGCACTACCTAATGACAAAACTCCTCCTTTACTCCCCATATAAAGCACTCAAATGTGGCCAAGACAAAGTTAGAGTGCAGACGTTTGGATAATTAAGGCTACAGTTGTCACAGCGAGTGTGCAGTGAATAGTGCAGGAATCGTGCCCCCCCCCCCACTTTTGTTTCTTTATTAAGGCCATTATGCTAAGTTTTTTACAGTTCTTCCAACTGTTCCTTTTTAGAGCACCTTCTCAGAGATTGGAATGTTAAGGGAATATTGCCTATTGTGTAAATTCTACAAATTGGCCAACCGGCTGTGAACTTCTGCACTTTTATTGTGAAATGCCCAATTTTTAGAGCTTGTTTACAATCATCCTGTGACACCAATAACTGTACGATTCTTTTTGTGTTCAGTTAAAAAAAAATATTTCAATAGACTATGAATACAGTCATCTAATGAATTTGTGACTTTTCAGACCTGTTCCATCATTTGGGCCTTCCCGCAGCACTTCCACCTATTCAATGGAACTGCTGATGGCAGCTGAAATTTTGGCTGCTATTATACCATGTGTTTCACGTAACTAGAAATAAACTTCAAAAAATAAAATGGTACACCTTAGACGAACGACACCAGCGACATATTGTTCACAGTTGTCTCGAGTTACTTGGGCTGTTTTATTTAAGTACGATTCGTTACCTAATTACTTTATTTTAATTATGCAAAATTTTAAATATTTATTTGGAGCATAACTTATATTTGAAAAGTTGAAGAGCATGCCCAGAAGCATTCAAGGATGCTGTTTCCTTGATGTTATCTTTTACATGCTTCTTTTTTTTCCAGCATCTGAAGAAAGCCCGTGAAGTATAAAAAATGCTGAAGCTGCGCTCTTGCACGTCTGAATGGCAGCTGTAAAAAAAAAAAAAAAGCCAAGTGTTTACATTTGTCTTCAGTGCCGGCCTGTCTCTCATCAGTTAGGACTGTGGCAGATATCAATCTTCCAAACAAAGGTGCTGATGTGCGCTGGACACTGAAGGCAGGTTGCTTTTTTTTTTTGCAATGTGCATGCAGGCTTCATTCTTTAGAAACACAATTGAGAGCGCTGTCATCCAGATCACAATTACTTAATTTTTTAAATACCTTGCGGGCTTTCTTAAGATGCCGAAAATAGAATCATGTGAAAGATGACGTCAAGAAACAGCTTCATTCAGTGTTTCTCAGCATACTCTAGAATTTTTCAAATACGACTTATGCCTTGAATAAATATTTAAAATTTTCGATAATTAAAAAAGTTGCAGTTTTGCCTGAAAGGCGAAGCATCGATTGCGATAGCAAATTGGCAGACATCCATACGAAGTAGGAATAGTACTTTTAGTGGCCGTATCAACTTGTAAACATTCACCTGCTAACTAAATTAACAAGCATGGTGTCACACATGCACAAGCAAACATGAACACATCTCACTCAATGACTGTGCGCACTCGCTGTCAAAACGCTGGAGTGAGAAAGCGCGGCAGCAGCAGCGAGTGAATTCACTATCGTGCTGCCTCTTGCTTCAACGCGGACTAAGTGGCCAGAGCACAGCGCACACAAAGCTATCGGCACTCAGCACACTATACCCCCATCGTAGTTCTCTCAATGTAGGGCCCGCATGGCCGCACCATATGTAGCCACCGCTGGAGTAGAATCTCCCCCCGGTGCCTTGCATGCGATGGAAGACGGTGTGCTTCCTCCCTGCTTTTGACTGTTGCGTGCGTGAGATTTAACCACCATTGTCAGCTAACCCTAGCATGCTTTCACTTGCACATGCAGCATATGGCGCGACGATGATGTTATCGCCCTTGGACTTTATACGGAACCTCACGGTGATGGTAGAAATGTGCCTGGAGTGTCCATATAATTGCTGTTACAATAATAAACGAATTTGCGTACTAAAAGTGGGTCACTGAAAGAAATCGGCCTTCATAGCCCTGCATTTCTTTTTACAACTCGAGGAGATCTTTTGCATTGTTTTGTGTGTGCAACATCCTGAACCAAAACCCTGTTATTTTGTTGTTGCTCTAGAGCTTGTTGTGTCTAAAGTTTGGGTAGCAACATTGAAAAGCAGCGCATAGAAACACGTGTCCGTTTTATAGTTTCGTTACCTTTTATCAAATGCTGTGTCCTGCTTGCCTGGTGGACGGTACCTCGATTTTTAAATCTGGCACACTGCAGTCTTATTTCATCAATTGAAAGGTGCCCATGTATAAAAAAAACTAATTAACAGAGAGACACAAACAGGGAGTTGCAAAGCAAACTGAAAAAATGCACACAATGGCACCGAATTATGAGGTTAAATTCAGTTTAGAAAGAGGTGGGGAGACAAATCCCTGTGGCAGTGGCCCAACTTCTGAAAAGTGGTTGCGAATTGTTGCAACAGCAAAACTTGCCATTACCAGATCTTGCTGGCCATTCTTCTTGTGGCGACGTGCTGTGTACCTGCGCTAATTCAAGGCCATCTGTTGCGCATGTATTGGGCCATCATCCCAGGAATTTACGTAATTAATTTTTTCTAAGTGCACAGGCTACTAGATAGTGCAGAGGTATAGGCTACTAGATTCACACTTTCTTGACGTTTGAGCTGTCAGCCTATGCATGCTCCAGTGAGCATTGTGTGTTTTATTGATATGTGTACATACACATACTCATCCAGGCTTCCGTGGTCCACTGTGTGAGGAGGACGTTGACGAATGTGCGGAGGACGGCAAGAACATCTGCCTAAATGGCGGCAGCTGTTTCAACCAGCCAGGAGGCTTTGAGTGCGTCTGCCCACCCGGATTTGGGGGGCCACATTGCGAGCAGGCTGTTGGCCCGTGCAAGGACAGCTCTCCCTGCATGCACAATGGCACTTGCCAGGAGGTCGATGGGGGCCTTAGCGGCAACACAAACTTCACCTGCCACTGCAGTGGCGTCCACTCGGGGCGCCACTGCGAGCTGCCTCGGACGTCTTGCACGCACTGGAGTTGCACCCTCGGCACCCAGTGCAGGGCGCAGCTTTGGTGTGGCTGCTTGCCTGGATATCGAGAGGGTAAGAGCCGAGATCGGCAGTTTCCACCAACCTGCCGATTTTTGTTTGTGTTTCATCTTGCCATGCGGCACCTAATTAGAGTAGTTGCCAACCACTTTTTGTATAAACGAGCTTGCACTGCCACGTGCTGTGTGAGCCTCCATTGTGCTGCTGTGCGTGCACACGATCCCGGAAAGTAGCAATTTATTGCCCAGATAATGTTACAAATAAACGGTTGGATTCAATGTCCCGAAGGTGCAAAGTGGGTTATGAGAGAAACTGTAGTGGAGGGCTTCATGTTACTTTTGACCACCTGAGGCTCTTTAAAGGGACACCAAATAGAAACGCCAAATCAGATTAGGCAGGTAAAGTATTCTTTAAAAAAAGTAAATTTTTAAAAATTTTGCGCTAAGGGGCTAAACACTTCAAGAGAAAATATAGGCCAAGGTTGCATGAATTTAGCACTGAAAGCCCTGCTCCAGCATGTCGATGTAACGTAACGGATTTCAAACTATGTTATTGTATTTGAGTTGTTGTGCTGCTGAAAAAGTTAAACTTGGCAAATTCAGTCTCTGGCTCCTTGAAATTGCAGTGCGGTTCATCTTTACCAGTAAAAAAAATTATGTGGGCCTGAGCAGATGTCGTCAGAATTTATGGCGTCACTGTGAGCTGGTGTGGGAACTTCTGGGCAGGGTCGCCACCCGTCTTTCATTTTTCCGTCTTTTGTGCCACGTCCATCCTCTTCTCACGGTAGGAGTGCCTTCTTTTTTTTTGGTATTGTAGAAGGATAACGTAATCATAGAGCTCAAGTTAGTTTTCTCTTTAGGGACTCTTTAACGTGCACCCAAAGCATGGTAAACAATGTTTTTGGATTCTGTCCCATTGGAATTTGGCCACTCCGGCTGGAAATCAAGTCCGTCACCTTGTGCTCAGCAGGAGAATGTCATAGCACGAATGTCAAGCAGGTATAGATGTAGTATTTGTTCTATTTGTTTGACAGGAATTCTAGTGCCCTTGTATGTAGCCCAATGAGTTACGTGAGGTGGCCCTGTTTACATGCTACATGATCATTTGTTACATGAAATTCTTTGGGGGGGAGGCGGGGGGGGGGGGCAGGCCAGCATACGAATGCAAGCTGGAAGCACCGTGATATAGATTCATGCCCACTTAAATGCTGTTGTAGACAACTGCCAACCTCCCCTGCACTACAAACATGGGAAGAACTGAGTATCCTTGCTATTGTCCCATTCCTGCAAAATTCACAATTTGGCAAATCACAATTTTGTCGCTCCTGTTGCCGGTCGCTTGTGCTAATCTTTTCTATTGCTGCTTTACTCGTTTTGCACTCGTGTGAAACCTGAGCACGAATGAATACATTTATAACCTACACTGGTGGCACGAATATTTGTGGCACTATTTGGTGGCACGAGCAGCTTTCTGAAAACCCCATGTGTGTGTGTGTGCATGGGATGACAGCCTTATACGAGTATTTACATGACCTCATAGTAGTAGACAGTTTAATTTCACAGCCTGATCGAATCCTTTCGCACAACCAAGAATCGGGTGTCTCTCAGTGGTGTAATTTTCCTTTGTGTAATTGTCTTGTACAGTTAAACCTCAATGTAACGAAGTAGGTAAAATCAGCAATTTGCTTCATTATATCAAAATTTCGTTGGATTGAAATCGGACCTTTTATGCCAATAACTACAGTTGCCGATCGATTTTTCTTACAAGGAAAGGGACCGCAGAATTTTCAGAATTATTGGGAAATCGAAAAAAGCAACTTTGAATGAGAAAACAATTCATTTTGATAAATTTCGTAGTCGGCGACAAATGATATGGTTTCATGCCACATTGACAATATCGTAACATCAGCAGTACTTCAAAAAATTTTGAAGTGAGGAAATGCGAGTGAGGTAGCTGCCACTAGTGCTTCCAATGTGTCTGACCTCCCATTGTCAAGCTTTGCAGAAAAAAAGCGAAAGTATGAATTAAAAGTCATGTACGTCCGCACCGACAATGCTGCAGTAAGCCACAATAAAATTTTAAGTGAAAAGGTAGAGGAAACTCAAAAGAAACCTTCGGAGGGGGCTCGGGCCCCAGAGCCTACAAACTGCCTAGTTAAACATGTGAATTTGCCAGCAGATCCTGCCACGGGCCAGTGTGTGCGGCCATCGAACTGCTCGTCACCTTCGAATCCATGCCTGCATGGAGGCACATGCTACGACTCCAGCCAGTCTCCATCACTGCAGACAGGAGGGCGGGCTTCATACCAGTGCTTCTGTGCAGCTGGTTTCCGTGGAACTCACTGTGAGGTCGCCGTCACCAGTGACCCCTGCGATGTCAACCCTTGCCAGAATGGAGCCACGTAATACATTACTGCATACTTCTTCAATTATGTTTGCTTTTTACTCATGGGCTGTTAGTTCTGTAATCTTCTTATTTTGATTTTTTTTTCATGCAGCTCGGTTATATAACAATTATCGGCTGTGAAAATGGTATTTTTGTAGGGCACTTGAATATTGTGTAAGTGGGTTTGACTGTATTTCTGGCCAAAGTGAGCTTTCACTGTTCCATTTGGCAAATGCATCAATAGATACGGTAAGGAATACGGTAAACTTCTGCTCATTTGACTCCAGTTCATTCAGTTTTTTTAATAATTCAATTTCCACTTAAGATCTTGGCAGGTGCCCATAAATTTCTATGAGCTAATTCTTCCATTAATTCGATCATGAAATTAGCCTAGCTGAATAATTTGAACATGACTGATCAAGACTCATGTGCCTGACCCAATGGTGACCTCAGTGAATACAGTGTCAATTTTGCAGTGGGAGAGAATGTGTCAGTCACATTCTCTCCCACTGGAAACATTGATTTTTGGCCTGCCCTTGGCAGAGTTTCAAGTGAAAATGGCAGCTCACAATGAATGCCTACTGTATTTACGGGATTCTAACACACACCTTTCTCCTGGGTCAGAAATCTTAGAGCGCTAAAAACACGAAGAACATAGAAAAAGAAACACACACTAGTCCACCTATCCATCCTTTCGGGTCAGAAAATTGCCTGCATGTTACAATTGTATATGCAACTGAAACCACATTGGTTGTGCTGGCAACAGCGTACTGTCAGAGCAAGGGCTATTGCCATTGTCATCACAAAGTGGACACACAAATTTTCACATAGGTTGGTGATTACAACATACTGTTTTCATTGTGAAAGGGCTTTTGAAAGAGAAGTTGCTTTATTAAGCTAATAAAAATGGAGTCGTGTCACATGTTTTCAGCGTGTCGGAGGGTTGCATCGCATGACAAAAGGGGGATCACCATCCTGTGCACAATAGTTGCGGAGTTCAAGAAATGCTAAATATAGAGCTTAGTGGAACAAACGGAGGACAACAACTATGTTGAGGTGTATAGGGATAAAGCGCTGTCTGAATCGGGGTGACGATGATCGACATTGAGTGTAAATGGAAATTTCTATTCTGTGATGTTAAACTCTACTGGTTTCATCTTTGTCTGGTTGCCATAATTGGAGGCATGCTTCATTTTTCTTGTTTTAAGATTGTGTGCACATTAGATTTAGTCATGCAATCTTTATACTTTAAGCTCATAAGAACTGGGTTACATCAGATTTGGTAGTGTGTCAAAATCGGTTAAACACTGCCAAGTAATGCAGCAGTGTGTTTGGATGTTTTTCTGCCTCTTAGTTTGACCCGCTGGATAATTAGATCAGTTTCGTCAGTCCCATGAAGGTTTAATTAACTGAAGTCAACTTAAATAATGAGAGTTGATCATAGAGGGAAGTCACAGGCTTTTATTTGATTGAATCAAGTGAGACCAGCTTGAGCTTTTCTTTTACAGCAGAGCTGTATATGGCTAGGGTAGCATAGATTTTTCGTGTCCGCACACAAAAGTTATCATTGTCATTGGCTCATACCTGTGTAAGCACTTATACTCCTCTAAGCAAGCAAAAAATGCAATTGCTCGTAGCCCCGTAAGGCAGAGGCACCCAGGAAAAGTGAAGTGAACAGTGCTTACATTGTTTAGAATCACACATACAACATACAAAACAACATGTCGAAAACTGTCATCGGCTGCCTTGGAGAAACCTACTTGGGTAGTGTTCAGCATGAGCTGCTCTGGCGAGGCCACATGTGGTTAGGACTCCCAAAGAACATCTCGTGTACGAAGCACAATGGCGTGAACTTAGACGAGAGTATGACGGTGGCATGGAGGGGCGGGGGGGGGGGGGGGGTGGCAAGCACAACCAAAGACCGTGCCTGAGAGGTCCACCGTAAGTGGCAGGCCAGACGGTACAACGTGTGTCGCGAATCGGAGAATGCAGTGAAGAGATGGAAAAGTCTCTTTGATGTCGAAATGCGATGTCAAAATGCTCATGGCTAGTCACTTTGCGTGGATTAGTTGCGATGACACTAGTCCTCTCGTCGTTGTTGGTGACTTCAGCGTGGATGTGTCGTGATCGAAAAGGGAGTGGTTTACGCATTTCGTGTTGGAGACATTTCACTAGCGATGCCGCACCGATCTGGCCTAACTGACCACCCAGCGACGTACGTGCATCGATTTGACATTGTCAAAGAATGTGTCTGCAGTTGCAAGCATGCCGATCAGCGACGACAAAGCCATTGTGACCGTCGTTACTAAGTGACAACGAGTGATGCAATAAAGTCTTTAGCACAAGTTTTCTTGCCACAATGTTTACAGCACCGCTGGTCATCCACCTTTGCAGGGCAGAATGTCGTTAAATTTTTTTTGTCGCAGTGATTTGGTAGTAGAGTCACCACCATTTATTTTTTAATGCCGGTGGCAACATGCTTTCTCACTCTTGTCTGATGCAGGTGTCGCTCGGACAATTGGGGAGTTGTGTGCCTCTGTCTGCCAGGGTATTCGGGTGATCTGTGCGAGCTGAAGGACGACCTGTGCGTCAGCAGCCCATGCCTCAACGGAGGAACCTGCGTTGGCCTGGTCAGTGTGTTGAGGCGGCAGTGTGTGTGAATGACTTGTTAATGTCACATATTCAATTTCAATGCCATTAACAAGTGGGAAATGTGAAGCAAAAACTTCATTGTGTGCTTAACAGTGCCAGAACTAAAGGACTATGTGAGAGGGTGATTTATTATAATGGAAAAGATGCCGAAAAGTTGGCCTAAAACAGTATGTCATAACTAGGGTTCCATGTTTTCGGTACATACGAATAGATGCTGAACATTAACCCCCGAGACGGTTGTCTCTGAATCAGTTAAAACCGAAAAACATTGAATTTGAGCTGCAATGAGCGTGCCTTGATGGCTGATAAACATCTCGCAATGTACAGGTTTATTTTTCCCAATAAGTTTAAGTATTAATTTCATACTCCTGAAAGCGTCACGTTTCAGTTATTGTCACTTGTTGGTGCGTTAATTAATTGTGTAGTACAGTAGAACCTCATTGATGCAATCCCGTTATGTAAGAATTTTTCGACGCAAACATTCGCAACGAAAACACAAAAAATTACCCAATGGAGTTACACATATTTTTCACCAGTTCATATTCACCAGTTCAAATGCGCTCTTTTGGCACCAACATTCGATACTTCGCCGAACTGTGATCATATGACACGTTTTCCGGCCTCTAGATCCGATGTAAGTAAATGCGCGAGATTGAAAACAGTAGCCACTCACCGCGGCAGCTTCATTGCAATACTCACCGACCCGTCTCAAGTGAAAACGCCGGCGCGCACTCAGTTCCTTATTCCATTATACCAGCAAATCTCCTCCCTGGTCGTCGCACGCCGCATTCACACCTATCGCTGCCAACCCTATTACAATAAGCATCTTCACCCGTTTCACAGCATGTGGTGTCCTTAAGAGCGTACGGCGCGCTTTTAATAGACGTTAACCGAAACGCACTGCCGTTCCGTGCTACAGATTGCTATCATATGATACTTTTTCCAGCCGCTAGGTCTCGTGTAAACAAGAAAAGGCAGGAGGCGGGCGCGAACGATTGAGAACAGTAGCCGCTCACCGCATCAGCTTCCCCGTAATATTTGCCCGTCCGTCTCGCGTGAAAGCGCTGGGGCCATAGAGTTTCATATTGTAGGAAACTCCATGGCCGGCGCGCACTCAATTTCTTACTCCGGTATACCAGCAAATATCCTCTCAGGTCGTCGCACGCCGCATTCACAGCTATCGCTTCCAACCCTATTGGGATAACCACCTTCACTTATCTGTTTCACAGCGCATGGGGCATAGTGCCGTTGGAAGCGTGCTGCACGCTTTTAATAGGCATTAACTGAAATGTGCCACCGTTCTCTGCTGCAGGCGGCATGATGTGAGCTTAACGTTTCACTCCGGTAGCATCCAGTGTGGCCCACTAACTCGATTTCGTTTTGGTTTCCCGTCGTGGTCTTAAAGCACTACATAACATAAAAATAACAAAACACGTCTCGGGCCGTCAGAGCCCCAGCAGCTCGACATGCATAGGCAACTCGTGCTGCAACGATGTGCGCGACGCTTCACATTATGAACATGTCAACTACAGTTGAGTCAGTCAAATTTTTAGTGAATTTCAATGATACGTTTTCCTGGGTAGCACGTTTTTCTCACTTTTTTTTTTCTTTCCTAAGCATATTAGCAAGGTTCTACTGTATTAGGTATTTATTCAATGAAGTTGTGTGATGGTCAGGTGCGCTATGTTTTCTCTAGTAATTATAGTCTCTTTACAACGCATTATCATCATCATCACCACCATCATCATCATTACAACACAAGCCCTGACAAACACAGATTCAAAGGGGAAAGTATAACTGGTGATAAATAACCCCCAAATTTGAAGAAAAATACATACTGAGAACACAGAACCCTAGTTATAGTCAGCTGGGGTGCTATAACATAAAACTATTCCAAACATTTCTGTTCCAATTCTGCTATCAGTCCTCCACAATTGGTCAGAAAATTTTTGGGATGCCCCCTGAGATCGCTTGTCTGTCACGCGACGTCATGAAAACTGTGATAGCTCCACATCTTGTATGACATATGCGCACTGATTATGCACCATTAAACCGAATAAAAAAATTATTATTGCTGATTGGATGCCTTTTCGCCATTAGCTCTTTCCTATTGGTCAAAAGTTTTTGCACCCACTTCATCTGTCTGTCACATGACGACGCAAAACAGCGAAAACTCACCGCGTCAGAGTGACGTGTACGTGTTAAAGATGCATTAATATGCCAAACAAAAGTGATATTTCTGAATAGCCAAAGACTGCCCCGTTGCGAAAGGAATAGAAGACGGCTGCCCGCCGATCGTTCAGACACTCACTACTCATACCTGCCGGTGAGCATGGACTTAATTCCATATAATAACTTTTTTGTGTGGCAGTAAAACGTTATAGAGCCCTTTCGGCACGTATACTACATTGCTCTGCCAACTCTTCTTTGCTGAGGGTTCGTTTTAGCGGCATTCTTAACATTCCGTTGCACGCCGCCGCGATTTCCGACCAGCCACCACAAGCTAATTAAGGGAAAGCAGACCAGTCGCAGACGCCGGCGCTACCCTCTTTGTCCGGTTATCTATTTTCACTGTGCTGGCTCGGCCCCATTGAAACCCTCTCCACTTTGATGCGCTTCTCGCCTCTTGTCAGCCAATTACACAAGCAAAACCGCTCGCTGTAAGCAATGTTATTAGATTTAAAAGCGAATAACGGTGACCTCCTATGAGCGAGGAGAGTGTTTGATTGGGCTGTTCAGACAACACTGCGGGTCACCGCCCGGTGCTTGCGTCAGCAGTTACGTAAATTTGCCGTCAGGAGATTGGAACAAAAAGAGATTGGAATAGTTTACATTATAGCTCAGCATTAGGCTAAGGGAATATTTAACAAAAGGAAAGGGAGAAATTGGCGATTATTATTATTTCAGAATTATCATATTGGGCGGTCTGCACTGAGAGCTTTGGCACATACATTAATGAGACAAGGCACTTTCCCAATCATAGTAACGACAAGGAAAAATCAAGAGCAGAATGCAGCGCTCTAGCTAAACACCATGAGAAACATGACCAGTGCACTCACTTCTATGACACTTAGTGCATGACACCGAAGCTGGTGCACTGAAGAACATTCTTCTGGAATCTTGTTACATGCAGGCTATGCCTGAAAGAGATTTTGTCTCTTTCAATTTAATTCAGACGAAGTTCAAGTTCATACAGTTCGTTCAACTTTGATTCAAATCCCGCTTTAATTAGTTGAACGTTATAGTGGGGATTCATATCAGTTCCTTGACAACCTTTGACGCAGCTGCTTTTTGGCTCTTCTGTGAGCAATTAAAAATATTTGTGAAATAGCTGGACATTTGCCGTACCTACATACATGCTCAGAAGGGCCAAGAAAGCATTGGTATGTAATTTATTTATTTTTTCAGCCAGTTTGAGAAGAGCATGTTGTTAGCACCAGATCTTGTGGTGTTGCCAGTCATGCTGTAGCATTGTGGTAAACTGTCAAGTTTGAGTTGAGCTTCCAAGTGCGGAATTCTGGAACAATGTGAAAAAAGACATCACAATGTTGTCTTCGGAGCGCAGTGTTCCTCACGGGATGGCCGAGCCTCGTCAGTGGTCACCTAAAGTACGACATTCGAGAGCAGGAAACTTGGGCCATGCCTTTTTTGTGAACTAACCACGGAAAAGATAGGCTGCAGTGTTGACTGTCAGTCCTACCTAACAATCTTAAAAAGAAAACATTGATATATAAATGTTATTTCATGCCGAAATTTGAAGGAGTATTTCATTAACTATGTAGCTAGAGAATAAAAATTAATTTGTGTCGTTGTTATGTTAGCATTCCTTGTTCACTTCTAAGCGTGGAAAAAAAAGTTTTTTTTTTGTTTGTGTGGAAAATTTATATATTTTCTTTTGTGCCTGGAAAGATGTTTCACAATGGCATATCAGTCTATGATCATGTTAGAAAGAAACTGTGTTGTATGAATAACATAAAAATTATTGTTGAGATATGAATATGTATACCTTAATGTGCATGTTCATTGGTGTATATATATATGAACAATGTATTCAAAATCTCTGCTGCCAAATATACAATAGGGGCATGGGCCTTTGCCAAGCTGCTGCATTAGTGGCTTTGTGCCCTTGTCCTGGCATTTGTACTTTACTTTTCTTTTTGTAAAGAATGAATGCTGAAGTAAAGTACTGGAATGGAAAACATCCTGCTCAGTCGTTTGCACTTCTGCTGATCTTTTTATTTGTACATTTCTCTCCAGAGCATGTTCGAGGTAACATAGAGCATCGCATTATTCACTGGCATAATCAGTGCTGCAAAAGAGAACATTCAAGCCTTCCTCAAATAGTTATGCCAAGCTTAAGCTGTTCTCAGGCGGAAACTGCAGAAAAGTGCTACTTGCATTTTGGCTGCATCCTGCCTAATCCCTTAACTACATAGGCCCTGCCAGATGTAGTGTTTTCTTACAGTACAATCTTGGGTCTCGTTATGTAACATATTTTGTTTGTACATGTAATTAGTAAATTGTGTCAAGTGATAATAAAGAGGTTACTTATGTTGCACTTCAATATGAAATTAAATACAGTTTGGCGACTTTTATTAGATTTTTCCTGCTAATCTCACTGATGTTGCATGGTTACAAACTTTGTGGGCACTTGTTATTGGAGTACAGTGCCTTCAGTGTGGTGGCCTCTTGATTCAAAGCAAGCAGCAGGTCTTAGCAGATCATGCCCTCCAAGATCAGCAGTGCTACAATGTAAAACCAGGGGTTTGTAACAGTCCCCAGAATTGTGGAAGAATTGTGCAGCCCCTCCAGTTGCAATTTTCCGCTTCAGCTTTGCAGCATGAAATAAATGTTGAAGGCTTTCTAAAGGGTGGATTTAGTGTTTGCCTTCAGTGACCTTTTAGTATAATAATGTATAATAACCACACATATTACTTTATACATAAAAACCTGCTTTCAGGTGAATGACTTTGTCTGCAAGTGTGAAAGTGGCTGGACAGGAAAGCAGTGTGACCGACAGCATGACCCCTGTCGTGGAGCCAATCCCTGTCTGCATGGTACCTGCCACACTCTTTTGGGTGGCCGCTTTCACTGCCAGTGTCTGCCGGGATACTCGGGTGAGCTGTGCTTCTGTGAGCACTAGTAGTACAATGCCAGCATCCAAGTGGTACTAAGCAAAGAGCAAGCTTATACAAATGCAAAGCTGCTGTCAGACTTAATGCAAACTGTGAAGATACATCTATAATGGCTCAGCCAGTATAACGGCAGTGGAGCTTGCGTAGCGCACGAAAGTAGGAAGGGAAGGACAGAGACAGGTAAAGAACGGTTGCCCAAGCCTCTACCCTAATACAGTATAACAAACGTGGAGTGTATGGAGAAAACATAAAATTCTTTGGAAGGAATGCCTATCAAGATGCACATTCAAGTCGCTGAAACCGGAAATCTCTGCACCTCTAGCCAAACCAGATGCCGCAGCAGGCCGTACTTCCTGTTTATCTTTCCCCCTTCTTTCTGTCTATTACTGCTCGCATGCATTTGCTTGACTGCGCACTGCCACTTCGTCATGGCCTTGTGCAGCGGCAAACTTTGGAGCCTAGTCTTATTGGTCTCATTTAGGATGTGGTCAATAATGCGTAAATCTGGTTACAACATATTAATTGCGACCTTGAGTACGACGACTGGCGTTTTTGAGCAGGTGCAATCAGTCCATGCACTGTGCCCAAACGAGGCGAGCACGTGAACCCACAGTGTTTCAGGGAGATCGCGGCTTGACAAGGATGTGCACTTCATTTGAGCGAGATAACAGGGCCTGACAAGGATGTTCACTTCATGCTAACGACAGCACGTCACTCATGGGCGTCTGCTAAAGGCATGACAGTTGCGCTCTTCCGCAGTTTAGTTTTCGTTTTCGAAGTGAAATTGTCCAGAATTCATTATGCTGCAGAAATTAGCAGCATTAACTTTTTGTATGTCTGGAACCTGTTATGAACTCCTTGGATGACTAGTTTCAAATACAGTTGAACCTCGCAATAACGAAATCCACGGGGAAGATGAAAAAATTAGTTTTCGCGAGGATTTTGTTGTTGCGAAATGAGACAGCACAGATAGGTAATGCATCGTAGAATGAAACTTCGCTGTCAAAATTCGGTTAGCCTACTTTGGCAAGCTTTTTTGCTTGAGGATGTGGAACCGCATTGCCGTCAGTACAAAGTGCACCGCATGTGTCAATCAGCAGTGGCAGCACTGCCGTGGAGCAGTATTCTTGGCCATTTGCTTTCGAAGATACGATCACTTTTGCGAGATTTTGTGTAACTCGGCACCATATGCAGAGCAACAGCACTTCACGCAAGCAGCTGCGTTTCTCCAGCGCATACTGTCGCTCATAGGCAGCTGATCGAGATTACGGTCCCTTCACATAAATCTACGTCCGGAGCCGAATCTGCGTACGATGCCTGTTGGGTGGCACCGAAACCAGCGTTCTTGAAGCAAGGGATGCATGTTCCCGAATGATCGCTTAATCAGTGCCTGGTGCGTGGCACTACATGCTGCAACTGCCATCTCAAGCATCATAAACAATTCCATGTCAGTGGGACTTGGATTTCTTTGTTTGTGCTGCATTTTGCTCACCGAGGTGTACATAAAGCACTGCACTAGGTGTGTAAAAACCATTGTCGCATGTCGGTCGCAACATTCATACCACTTCGAACGGGTGATCATCAAACAAGATGGTGGCCGTGACGTATTTCTGGCGCACGTGATCGCTCCCGGAGCTTGGTTGTTTTTGTAAACAAAAATGGCGGCGCCCACGCAAGTGTAGTGTGGTGGTATTTTACGCAATTTTAATGCAAAGAATCGCATTTGAGCACATTTTGGAGCCTGCTAGCCTTGCACTAGTAGGTAATATGCGGGGTTACGTTCCGGCAAATTTCGTTGATGCAGGATTGTAGTACAGCAACATTTCGTTGTCGAGAGGTATGAAATTCTTGAATCCTATGGGCATTCGCCGGGGGGAACAAAAATATATTGTTGTCGTGGGGTTTCAGTATCGCAGGTTTCAACTGTAATCCATTAAGATGAATCATCTTGCTGGGTGCCAAGCACACTGTCTTGTCACAGTACCAGTAACACTGTTGCCTGTAAACGCCTACATGTCTGGTGCCATGTTGGAAAGCTTTCATGTTTCATACATGGCCAGTGGGCTTCTAATTAGTGATTTCGCTTATCTAGAAGCTTTTTCCAATTTTTACACCTTCGAGTTAACAGCGTTTTACTGCTTAATTTTGCATAAGCCTGTCACAAGTTTGTGTGTACCTTTTAATGTTTCAAATTATTTAACGATTTGAGGGTCACTACATTAATGTACAGCAGCAGAAATGAGCCCCAAATGGTCACTGTCGCAACTGTTTAGTGGCGACTGAATATTTTGAAAGAATGATTCTTTTTGTATGTTTACACAACACGTTTTCACTTAAATTGTTTTACTATCCCGCCCATTGTACACACGCTTAACAGGAGTGTGGGCAATCCACCCCCATGTATGCATGATGCCTGCAGGATGTGACAAGGCATTCTTGTGGGTTTTTTGCCATTTGCTTTCATTGTGAGCAAGGCTCCCATGGGGAAGCCAGAACATTATTTTTTTTAACAACTTTCATCTTTGTCAGTGCTATGTCTTTTTTGCCTGGGACCAAACAGGATTCCATCAAACATTCTATGTCAGTGAATACCTGTGGTGCATGTGGCAGAGATTATATTGATGTTGTTGTGGGCATTGTTCATGCCACAAAGTGCACATCAGATTTAGTGGAGTTTTAGAGTATTTTAAAGGAGTTTAACTGCCGATGACTGGGGACTCAACTTGTAGTTAATCCCTTGATTGCCATGAGAAATTTCGAAAGATTGATTAAAAGTGCAAATTTTTTATGTCTGCATTTATTTTGCCATTTCTTTATAAAACATATGGTACCAGGAATGCCTATAGTGCTTTTACTGCTCTTGTTGAAAAATATTGCAAAGTACATTGCGTGTTATTTATTAATTTATGTATCACAATTGCATGATAGTGCAAACATTTGTCATGACGAGTGTTTCAATCTTGCGTCATGATGGGTTCAGTCATGACGAGTTTCAAACTTGTGTTCCAATCCTACTGTAGTTGCCCTCATCATCAACAATTATGGGGCTTGTTTTTCAGTCCTACTGCAGTCGCCCTTATCTCCCATGCTTTCAGGTGAGCTATGCGAAAGGAGGGATGTTTGTACAGCTGACTGCATCAATGGAACCTTGTTCTGCCACGAGCCAGGTTGGCAGTGCGACTGCCAACGTGGTGGGGAGACATGTGGAAGTGATGCAACTGCGTCATCTGCTCCCGGTCCCTGCAGTGAGCGGCCATGTGCAAACAATGCCACCTGCCACCACAGTGAGCTGGAGCCGCAGGGCTACGTATGTGCCTGCCCTCTGGGGCTGGTGGGCACCCACTGCGAACACGATGTGGATGAATGTGCTGGGCATAAGTGCCCCAGTGGAATGCAGTGCATAGACAAGCTTCGTGGATACGAGTGCAGGTGAGTGCAGTACAGTCAAACCTTGATATATCGAACACGGATATATAGAGTTATAGAGTTATTATAT
Source organism: Dermacentor variabilis (assembly GCF_050947875.1). Lineage (NCBI taxonomy): Eukaryota > Metazoa > Arthropoda > Arachnida > Ixodida > Ixodidae > Dermacentor > Dermacentor variabilis. Next base: position 7,486,299 of record NW_027460346.1, read on the forward strand.
AGGATATATAGAGTTATATATAGAGTTATAGATATAGAGATATTGAACACTTTCTATATTACCTGGAAAATCACATGCATATTTTATTTTTTATTTCGAACGGGGTCAGATGTAAAATGGATATATCGAACTCCACCATGCCAGACCACGTGCACTCTGTGGACAGGCGGTGAGCTTTCCCACAACAACCTCAAAAATAGCAGTGGCACGATGGGCATTCCCGGCTGCTGCGCACTATAGCTGCACACATCGATCGCGCCGAGGGCGCTATTTGAACGTAGCGGCTTACATACGCAGCGGCTTGGCTAGTTCGACATCAACGACGCATTGCATTTGCCGCACTGACTCCTCCTCGGTGCCGTGCTCTGCGCCTGCCATGCCTTGCGAGAACTGGCGGTTTGCAACTGTGAAGGCACACTCACGGGGCTCACCCATAGACGCCTTGGCAGATGCCACTTAATACTTTGCTATTGACAGTGTTTCAAAATGCTTCGATTGACGGATGTGGAGATCATAGCAGAAGTAGCAGCCAAACGAAGACGCTGCCAAGGTTGATCCCGCAAGCACTGATTTTGTCCCGCTCCTGACTTCGCCTGAGGCTGTAGCTGCTTTGGCCCTTCTAGCCGCTACTGCGGTGCTATAGAGGGCATCGGCCTATCGCTTGTGGATCTTTTAGACTCTTTTGAGGACACTGTGTTTAAGCAAGTGGCTGCCAATAAGAAGGAGATTACACTACTGCAGTACTTTCAGCCAAATAAATAAATACTTTGTGTGAAGCTTCGAGTATTTACTGCACCACGATTTGGGCGCAATCGGGGATCGTTGTTCGGAGCGCATGATTGGCCTAGACTGCGCAGACTTCGCACGGCTGACTAAGTTGGCACGGCCTACGCTAATTGTGCGCGCCGCAATCAACCGCGCGCTCCCGGCTGACGAAGGCAGCGTGGCCTAGGCCAATTGCACGCGGCGCAACCGAATGCACACCCCGAACAACGATCCCCGGTCGCGCCCTCGGTTCATTGATTTATTTGCAGAAGTTTTTGACACATATTTTTACGTGATTTTATATATTGAATTCTGGCTATATCGAACTGTGTCACGATCACCACGCTGTTCGATATACCGAGGTTCGACTGTATCATGAGTAAAGTAGCATCGCGATGACGACTGCTACAGTTGCAAACCAAATCAAACTATGAGGTTTAACCTTTTCAGTGAGGGCCTCCATATTGAGACGCTACTTTTGAATGTTCTGATGGGTGATGTCAATACAGTAGAACCCCATGCGTGCATTTTGAAAACAAAAAGAAACATACTAACTGAGAAAAACATACGATCCGATGTAACTAAAAAAAGTCAGTTTCGCCTGAAAAGTGAACCATTGATTTTGATAGCAAATTAGTAGATAGCCATAATAAGTAAAGATAGTAGTCTTATCGGCTGTATAAACTTTTAAACACTTGCTTACTAACCAAATTAACAAGCATGGTGTCAGCACGCAAAGGCAAACATGTACACATCACACTCGATGACCGCGGACACTCGCTTTCAAAACGCTGGCGTGAGGAAGTGCGGCAGCAGTAGGGAAGAAAGTGGCCTTTGTGCTGTCTATCACTTCATTGCAAACTGAACGGTGAGAACACACCACACGACGAATAGTTGCATTGGCGACTAAAGTTGCAGTTTGGTGCCGAATTGACATTGATCTGTTTACAGTAGGCTCGCAAGACTCGGAAAGTCGACATGCCAGTTCGCAACAACTGAAAGTGAGGGTACGAGATGGCAACGAAGTTGGTCATGACTGCCATATTTGCGACATGCCGTACGATGGCCTCTCATTCCTAACAGTGTTGTAGACGCACATCAGTTTCTTTTTGTAGCTTCGAACAAAGCATCACAGGGTTAGCTTTGGATTTACGTGGTGGGCGTGGAGGTGTCATGCAACTATTGTGCTCACCGCCTGGTTGCATTCATTTGCAAGAATGATGGATGGACAAGGACAAATGGAGGGAGCAGAGGGGGTACTGCGCAAACTTCCCGTAACCCTCCCGGTTTTAAAATCTTCGACAGATAGCAAATCATGTTGAAGATGAAAATTAAAAGGCGCCAGATCTACCGTCGGCACTAACCACGGTCGACCCACAGCATCAACGATAGGTACACGTGGAGCTGTGATCGAGTCACATGATGCATTGTATGCGCTTTCGTCTGTCACACAGATTGGCGGTATGATAATCCACCTGCCATAAATGTGGGAAAGCCTTTCTGTATTTCAGAGGAAAACTGGAAAGCAAGTCTTTCTATGCAATATAAGATTGCCATAAAATGCAGGTCCACTATTAAACTAAGGACCTGATTGGTATTCAATACAAGATAACATCACTAATTCTTTAGTTTCAAAAGGGGGGAAAAATTCTTCAGTCTATTCAACCAACATTCTATTGATAAAAAAATATTTTCGAGACTTTTATTCTAGAACTGAGTGCTGGTACACTAATTTGGAGTTCCCTTTAATAAGAGTAGGCCGTACTGTATAACACGATTTCTGTGCACCCAAATTACTGATAGCTTGCTACATTTTTGTTAAGCAATGCTAGGAGACTGCAGAACATGTGCATCACCATGTTTTCTTGCCCAAAATTTGTAAGCATTAAGCTTTTTGATAAATTTTCTGATATTGGATATTTGATTCGAGATTTGCCTTTTTTTTTTCTTGATTCAATTTGATATTCGTTTCAAAATCTACTATTGGTGTTTGTGCACCCCTATTCTACAGTCATAAATTAGTTGTCAGGGAGGCCTGAAATTCTTCGTTGTATAGGCAAATTCTAGTGGTCTTCGCTGTGGAATCGAATATGTGTGATAGATAGGAATTTGGCTGATACTTAATCAGTTCTTCGTTATACAGGTAATTTCGCTTTAGAGGCATTTGTTGTAGAACCATTCAGCTGTATATGATGGCTAAAGGTGCCAAATGCAAGTACAGTCAAAACTCAATAATTCGAACTCGAACTGGCCTGAAAATTCGTTTGAATTTAAGGAAGCTCACTGAATGGAGGACTTGCGGCATGGTGCAGCACAGCGTTAGGCAGCACATGTGCTGAGATAAAACACGTTTGGCTTCATGGCAGTGCGACACTTGATGCAATGAAGCCACACTTCTGGGTAAAATTTGCATGCAACCTGCACCCTGACAGTGTTAAATTAAACAAATTTTTGGTGGGGGTTATATGCCCGAAAATATGGTACAGTTAAACCTCAGTATAACGAACTCTGTAAAATCAGCACATTGCTTTTTTTATATTGAAATTTCATTGTATTAAATTTTATTGTATTATAATTTGACCTTTTGTACAAATAAATAGTCGCCGATTGATTTTTCTGTCATTGAAGAGGCTGCAAATTTATCCGAATTAACTAGCAGTCAAAAACAGAAAATGTGAATGAGAAAAAAATTAATTTTGTTGAATTTGAGAGTCGGCGACGAAAGATATGGTTTCATGCCGTGTCAGTGATATCTTGAAATCGTCAGCGGGGAGTGAAACTAGCCATGCTTTCACGTCCACTTCGCCCCCACGGCTGAAAGTGTTGCCCGTACTGGGACGACGCTATCATGAAAAGCACCGGCAGCGGGGAGCAAATGCTTCAACATGTCTCCGAAACGCAATTTTATGCAATCTCCGATACTAAACACGCAGAAAGACAGCACACACGATGCCCCATCATCTCGGCATGCCCTCTTTGAAAACTGGAATAGATTACCTATAAAACAGGGCACGCGAGCTGCTAACAGCCATGCGCAGTCACTGTTGCACTAGAAAAGGTGACGCATGCCAAACTTCCCCCAACTCCGTAACAGCACCCTTGTTTGGTCGCAGCTGATGACAGTATGACTGGCATGTGACATTCCCTCCGACGTAGCCGCGTTGGGGTGCCGGTTTCTTGCTGTTGTGATCGCCCCTGTCAAGGCATTCACCTGTATCGCTGCTCACAGTGTCATGAGAAGTGGCTATGATCTGTTTCTGACACGAAACAGTTACCTAATTGAGTACAATTATCTTGAAAGTTTGGTACAGCTGTGCCTAGTACTAAGCCATTGGTGAAATTGGGAGATACAATGCGGTGCTATCTCTCAGGTGGACAGCACACACCAATCCCGCTTGGCTTGTGCATTCGCTCTTCGCATCAATAGCATTGAGTAAACCAATTGCATTTAATTATGCAAAACATAGTTTGCAAGGGTTAATCATTTTGGCAAAAGTTAGCACTCTTTGACAAGCTCGAGCTAGATCGCAATTAGCGTCATTGACCATGGCATCCGCTGAGCTAGGCCTACCAGCCCTGTTGCTGGCTGTCAGCAGAGCCCAGGAGACATCAGTGCAGGATGCACCGTTGTGAAGTGTTTGTCACTCTGGCACGCATCGTTGTAGTGACAATGTTCATGTAAAGCGAAGCAGTGTTATACAAAGTTCTTTGTTTTGTACTTCTCGTCGAGGATATGAAGTCTTCAGAGCACTCAAAAACTGGGCTGCTGGATTTGGGTGGAGCTAATACAGGTGTCACATGGCGTACTTTCGATCGTGATTGAGATAAAATTATTCAGTCGTGATTGGCTCCTCTGCGCAAGCTACAAAAGGGAGCCAATCGCGGTTGAGAATTTAGATAAGGATCAGGTTTTATAGCAATTGAAAGTGCCCGTGTGACATGAACAGCTCACTCGCATGCACTGTGCACTCGCTCAGATGCATGTCTCATGTGTCCTAAATTGTCACATGCCTGTAAATGTCAGAGCACGCAGCGCCACACATTGGATTGGATGCCAGATTGTGCCATTTGTTCAGTGCTTAAAAAGCTTCTCGTGTTACGGTCTCCAGTAACAGATGCTTACTTCATTGTTGCTGAAGTGCCTTCTTGATGCGCAGTTGTCATTCTCCAAAGCATATTCGACGGCTTTGAGCTTGAAGCCTATGGTATTACTTTCATATCGCCCTATTGTGGCATGCGATAAACGTGAGCAGCCTGATCACTTTACACATGTGCGAACATTATGGACGAGCCACTCGAACTGACAAAGAAAACATGGAGGCATCAAGATAAGAAACATGCATGAAGGAATACTGGTTTTCTACAGTTGGCGTTAGGTAGCACTAGGAAAGATTCAAAAGTGGCTTCTGAGATTGGTGGCGCGTGAAATCTTGAAGGCCATGCCGTGTGCAGCACAATTAATTTGGCACTCAGTAGATGGCACTCGGTGCCATCTGCCTGTCCTAGCAGATTACTTTCATGGCGGCAAGTTTGGGGTACTATCATTATGTGAGGAAAAGAAAAAAAAAAACACTTACCGTATTTACTTGAATCTAACACGCACTTTTTTTCCCAATAAAATGGGTCCAAGAATTGCGTGTACATTAGTATCGAGTACAACCCTAAATCTGTGTTACCATATCGCCATCGACATTTCAAAATGCCTGCCTCGTACACGCTTCGAGCCTAGCTGCCGTAGCTTCCTCCATGTACTGTAGTAGTACACTGTCAGTCTTCCCGTTTTCTGCATTTGCTCTATCAGCATGGAAGACGGGCGGAAGTTGGGCTGCATCAGGGTCATTCAGAGTTCCCTAAACTTGCATGCGGGGCTGATGAAAAACAGGAGAGGCGTTCTACTCCGGTAGCTGCTGCGTACGGCGCGGCCGTGCGGCGCCTATCTTGAAAGCGATCTGCGATGGAGACAGTCTGTGCATCTAGGCACACCACAATGCGTTCTCATCGCTCAGTTCACATTGAAGCGAGAGGCCATACAAAGGTCAATTCGCTCGCTCTTGCTACCACACTTCCTCATTCCAGCGTTCTGATAAAGAGTTTCTGCGGTCATTGAGTGAGATGTGTTCACATTTGCTTGTGGCCGCGTGATGCCATGCTTGTTAATTTAGTTAGTATGCGAATGTTTAGAAGTTTATAATGGCCGATAAAACTGCTATCCTTACTTTTCATATAGCTTTCTACTAATTTGCTATCGTAATCGATGCTTCGCCTTTCGTGTGAAACTGCGACTTTTTCTATTTATTGCAACTTTGGTGGATTGGGAGTAATCTTTGCTTTTCCAAATGAGAGAAAGTTGTATTTCTGTATGAAGAATGAGGTGTGTGGTACTGTAAAGGACTTTTTTTTTTAAGTCACGGCAAACAGGTGCACTTACAGTCAAGGGTGTTTTTTTCTTTTTTTTTTTTTGGTTATGGAAAATGGGCACACGTTACAATCGAGGGCATGTTAGAATCATGTAAATACGGTATTTATTTGAAAAGTGGGCCGTACATTAATTCTCTGAGTAAACACATGCCTGTCATCATCACTCCTCTCTCAAGAGGCATCATACATCACCTTTGTTCTCACGACATCGCGGCCTAGATGTCTCATGCTGTGAATCTGCCCAATTTGGTGTTTGCACTTCTGCATAGCCTGTGAGCAGTGTAATGAATAAACATAAAAATTGCCATCTTTGTAATGGATAAACATACATTGGCATGAGATTCCATGTTGCATAGAATAAAAGTAAACATAGTTGTATGCACCGCTGTTCGTTGTATATAGGATTCAACACAGATTGCTTGACTAAAGCTTCACTTCATATAGATTCAAGCACATGTGTTGGATCTGCGTAACTTTTTTTAAAGGAGCACTACCAGGTTTGACGAGAAGTTTGACGTGCTGCTCTGTATCACTGCTGTTAATTAGTGTTTCTTTCTTGCATCAGAAGGCCTTCAGCACAACAACAACCTGTGCCATATAATTGTAACGTATAATTTCAGTTTATTCATTGTAATAATACATAATATATAAAAGGTCAATCTCCATAATAAATTAACTTTTGTAGTATTTATGGCAGCTGTTCTTAGTGACCTAAATGTTCACGTTGCAGGTCCAAAGATTTTTTTCTGCAATGTTTGTATCATGTTTTCAGAAAAATATCTTGAGAATGCTAAGTCATAGTTCGTGACTAAAGGAGTTTATGTCCCGAAGTAACATATGGGCTATGAGCGACATTATAGTGGATGGCTCTGTCTGTAGTGCAGGGCCTAACCATCAGGTGAGCACGAAGCAAGCAATCAGGTGGCTTGATAAGCATGCTCACATGACAGCGAGGTGTTAACAGTTGCACCACTCATGGGTGTCTGCTGCGAGTGCAACAGTTGTGATCTTTGGTCATTCAGTTTTGGTTTTAGGGCAGTTAGCATTCTTAGCTTATTAACACCACTTTTGTGCGCTGCATCCAACTGCTGTCACATGAAAGAAAGCATGTCCAATGGTTGGTTTCAAACCTGGTTTGCTCATCACAGCAGCTGGATGCTCTGCCCATTGCACCATAGATGCGCACCTACAAATTGCACATAACACCCTTACCAGCTTCATTCGTGCAAGCCAGCGCTTTGAGATGCATGGCATGTTAGTCACATCACATGACAACAATTTACTGATAAAAGTGAGAATTCACATTCTTATAGCTGACAATGAAAATTGAAGTTTTACATCTTAAAAAGAAGCCTATGCAACCGTGCCGTAATTCTTCAAGTCAGATATGCTGAACCCTAATTCTACAGTGCCAGCAGACAAAACTAATGAAACACGCCGTGTTTAGTGAAGCTCTCTTTGTGGCATATGAAGGTGAGCAAGGTCACCCAGTACAAAATATAGCAGCTGCACATTGCCCCCATTACGATGTCAATCATGACTGTATGTAAAACTAGTTACAGAGCTTCCTTTGCAGTTAGGCCTTATTGGCTACCCAAGAGAGCCTTATCAGCTGCCAAGCTAGAACAACGGACCCCCTCATATGTGCAGTTGATAACGAACCATAATCAATAGATATTTCTGACCTTTGCCTTTCTGTGAATAAACTTTCTCTCTCTCTCAGAATGACCACTACAGATTGTAAATAAAGATGTCTAGAGCTACTATATGGTGTGTCACTACATTGCTGGAATGCTAATTGCGTTAAAGGCGACAGTCATTGCGAAGTGGGTTATGCTAGAACGTTTTTGTGTGAAATTAACCAGGATTCATTACGCTAATAAAATTAGCAGTGTCAGCTTTTTCCTTGCCTGGAACCAGTTATGAACTCCTCGGATGACAAGGTTCAAGTCTTGCAACAAGATTAACCACCTGACTCTTTTGATTCAAAATTTAATTAGTTCAATTTTTATAATTACTTGTCTAGTTACAAGCTCGAGTAACTTTAAAATGTGTGCCTCTGTACTAAATGTTATCCTGAGGAAATCTCTTATCCTGTCTTCCCTATATTTAAGGAAATTCAAATGCATTTTCTGAAACACCCTGTATATTTTGCACTAATGGCATCTCCGGACAGTAGATTAAAAGATTTATGGAGTGTATTGGTGGTTTATCTTTGGCAGTTGTAACCTCCAATAACTGACACCGGCTTGATGAAAGGAAGCACCAGTATCTTCAGCACTGGAGCTTCTTTTCAAAGTACGGGTGCCAAGCCACCTAGACTGAGTGCACTCGTTGCTGCCATTTCTGATGATACGAAGTCTCATGGAAAATGAGAAGCAGCCATTCTGAGCATAAGTTAATGTTACTTGCAGTTCTCGAACCATGTTTGAACCTGTGTGATTTCACATGCCTTCATTTTTCTGTCTTGACCACTGTTGATTCTGCAGCCTCAACAAGCTAGCAGTGCGCAGCCAAGATGTAAGATGTGGCAGCGCTTTTGGCTTGTCTAAATCAGCCCAACAGGCTTGGCTGGGGGCTCAGAGTTGGGCTTTTTGCTAATTAATGCAAAGATTATTGTAAAATGTAAATGCAAGTACAATATGGAAAGGCATGGACAAGGTGCACAAAGTTCTGTGTATTTTGCCCCTGTCTTTGTGGCTCTTCATGTACATATCCTGTTCGTCTGTGCAGATGTCCTGACCCTGAAGGCGCGTGTCAAAGCTTTGCCCTGCGTCCTGAGCGCTGTGAGCCAAACCCATGTGTGACTGGTGCCAAATGCCAGGAAGCCGACGAAGTGGGCAGCTTCCACTGCGAGTGCCCGCGTGGCTACCAGGGTTTACGATGTGCTGAAGACGTGGATGAGTGTGCTGCGCATATTTGCGAGCATGACAGCCTGTGCCACAATCTGCCAGGAAAGTACCAGTGCTTCTGTCGGCCAGGATTCACGGGCACACGCTGCCACATAGAGGTGTGTGCTCTTTCTTCAGAGGGTCTTGTTCACATATTCTTCTTTTATGAAAGCTAATCTAAGAACAAGAAAAACTCATTCAAGAAGCTTTAGCTAGGACATGCCACCGTAGTTCACCCAGAGCTTGCAGATCTCAGTGCATTGTTGATCTTTTGATTACATTCTAAGCAACCCATTTAGACTTGGTTGCTGGTTTGAGCTGGTTTCATTCTTTTCTTGAACATTGAGAATTGGCACAATGTAGTGTCTATGCTCATGTGGGAGGGAAGAGTTTCACAGCAGCCTCTTCCTTATGCTTTCTTCTTTGGCTTGGGCAATTAGTGTAAAATGGTGACATACCTTGCCAAGGCTCACTGCAAGGTGCCAGCACACTCAGAAGCTTTTCAGTAATGAAGGCCCTGGCACATTGTACGCATATGATGGCAGAACTCTGTGCCGAGAGCATAACTTAAGCCAGCATTGTGCTGGAATGAACTGACATACCGCTCATAGTGGCTTCAGAAGCAATCAGTTAACTACAGGTACTGATTTACCTTATTGAAGTTTTGGTGGCTATTAATGCACTAATTAGCTGTAAAATATCTTGGAAATTTACTGGAAAGCAAAATTATTAAGGTTGGCAGGCACATGTGGAGCTTTGTTAGGAACTTGGATAACTCGCAGCTTTGATGATTAGCCACAACCATATGAAGGCAACAGATAATGAAGTCAAGGAAAGCATAAGGGAAATTATTTGTAATTTTAATTACTAAGTTAAATTTACAAATATAATTTCTCCCATGTCTACCTTGCCTTTATATGTTTGTGGCTACCAAAAATCAGGCCCGTTAGTTCCCCTTCTTCTCGATCTTTAATGATTGTTATACATTTCATCTGTAGTTGAGTCCTTGTAACATGAAGAAATAAATCTCAATAGTGTGCACATGTATAAAGAGCATGTTCTATGGCCAGCATTTGTCTGCTCGTGAGAAGTGACGATTTCGAACTCAGAAGTAAACCTCCAGCGAGATGTAAGCCTAGTAACTTTTGCAGTTGGGTCTGGCTGCTTCAATTTCTTGTCAACTCCTGTGCGGCACAGGTGAACGAGTGCCTCTCACAGCCGTGCCTCAATGGAGCGACCTGTGTAGATGGGGTGAACGAGTACAAGTGCATCTGCCCTGGTGGCTATCTGGGTGACCACTGTGAGATAGACTTCAACGAGTGTGCCTCTAGTCCCTGCATGCATGGGGCTACCTGTCTGGACCAGGTGAGTTTTGAATAATTCCTGGAGCGTACCGTAAAAAAACAAATATGTGAACCCAAATATTACATAACAGTCAATGTTGAGAGCCACGCTGCCTGCTCAGTCACCCTCGATTTTTTCAGACGACACATTCTTGGAGATGTCTATTTAGAGGCACATACTCATCTGTGCCATCCAGAGCATTTGATATTTTGCATTTCTTGAAGGCATGCACAACATGTGTACCAATGTAATGAGAACCCTGCAGGGCTCATAAAATAGGTAATCCAATGCCATCTAGCCTTAAAGTAGGCGGACGCGATGCTTTTTGGAAAAAGCGATTACCTCCATGTTTTGCTGCAGTAGCCCAATGTACACAGCAGGCTGCAAAGACTCCTTTTTTGGGACCTCAGAAAAATCATCTGTTCCTGCTACATGCCAAAAAGCATGTTTTTCTTGTCTCCTGCCCTGGCTGCTCCCTTTGGTCACTTTGAACTGTCGCACTGCAACACTGTTGCTGGTAGTTTTGTCAACCAAAATTGTTCTCCGCTTGCTGCCTCTATGGTGCTGCCATTGTGCAGCTAAGTAACGGGAAATGAGATGGTGATCAAATGTGGTAAGCGGGGTCACTGGCATGGTATGCATGTTGCAGGCCTTGGCAAATGTCTGTTTCAGCACGACCATTCATGGTTTTCGGTTTTACTTTTCAATCAAAGCATCTGATGACAATGGCAATAGGTGCCTGCTGCTTTGCACTATGTTTAAAAATTGAAACCGTGACTAAACATGGGATGTTTTGTACCCAAATGTAAAACTCGAAGGAAATTATGCATGTCAGATTCTGGATAAAAACGAAGCTTTGTACTATATGCAGATATTTTTACGGTAACAAAGACTTGTACCTTTTGTTACCACATTTTATATCCAGCCATCATGAGCACATATTCGAGGGCCGTGAGATAAGATATAGCACTGATATTTCTCAAATTGCTTTTCTTTCTTGACGCTATTTCGTAGTGGAACAAGCTTCCTAACAGTTTTAAAGGTTGCCAGTCAGATGCAGATTTATGACCACTATTAAGGGCTATTGTTTAATGAAGGTCTGGTGTCACAGTCACCGACTGATTTTCTGGACCTCGCGGGGACTGAAAAATAGTCAGAAAAATCCAACACACCGAAAAACTCATTCACCCCCAAAAATAACATTTATTAGGTTTACAACGGCTTAAAATAATCTCTAATACCGTATTTACTCGTATAATGATCGCACTCGCGTCATGATCGCACCCCTGAATTTTGTAGTCAAAATTAGATTTTTTTCTTTCCCGTGTAATGATCATACCCTGAACTTGTTGCAGCGATATTTTGTGTGCCAAGTCTAGCTAATGATGGTCGTGCTTAACATCTGTCAAATGCTGCGCGAATGACTCTTGAAGACATACCAAGCGGTCTGCACGCAGTACTAAGCAGATGCCCCATTTCATTCCTTTCATCCCTTTCTGCACTTCCATGAAAAAAAAAAAAAACCTACAATCAAACTTGCCTCGGCTTTATTATTTGTAGGCTTCGTAATGGTTTTGGTCAACAAGAACAACATAAAGGGCGCCTTTCAATTTTTCTCGTCTGCACTCGTGGGCACGCAACAAATCGTGAGTGGCAACGAAAGTGGCCACGTTTAAACTGATACGTTAGAAGTATAACCTATTTATACGCCGATGCTTGTAACGCAGCTAAGATATTCGCCCACCCTTAACGGAAATGTGCCATATTAGGATAGCAGTGAAGACAAATGCTGCAGTTTCCGCAGCATGCCTGCCATGTGTTTCTATGTCACTGGCAGCTAAGTGCACCCATCTCTGTTTCTGTCCCCTCAGAGCAGACATGGCTACATTATAATTATTGTTGCAAACTTGCCGATAATAACGATACTATTCATTGCTGATATGGAAAAAACTGTTTCAATGCGCATAATTTACTCACGAGAAGAAAAATAATCACATTCGGCATGTTCAGCTTGCTCCGCCGGCCGCCATTTTTGTTTTCGTGTCCCGCACTGATAACGGCAGCCACCTGCTTGTTGACCCGTTGTCATCCCGCATTTACTGCGGGATGAAAAAAGTGAATATTTCTTTTTGTGGGATATTTAACCCGTGTAATGATCGCACCCCTGAATTTGCGTCAATTTTTTTGCCGAAAAAGTGAGATCATTATGCGAGTAAATACGTTAACTCCCTGCCTCATGCTACGCTTGCAGGCAATCAGATTTGCTTGAATTTGTGCAAGAGTGACGTCATTTCCATATGCAGTCTGACAAGAGCATGACGGCTTTGGCAATCTCCGTTGCCTGAGATCACCATGGAGATCGAAGAAACGAACCATGTTTCTTCACGCCACCACAGTGAACACTGTAGCATTGCTTGGCTCTCATGAAGGCACACGAGGTGAAGCCAATGACACAAATGCTAAGCTGCTTAAACACACACAAAGATGCGATGTCTTTGAGATGCACCACATGCAAATAGCATAGGAAACAAATAAATAAAAGGGATGCCACATTAAGTGATTATCACGATAGTGCTGACCGAAAAAAAGAAACAAGAAAGTGTCATCCCCTGGAGCGACCAAGAAAGAGCGAGCATGGCCTCTGAGACGAGATGATGTCGTGCGCTCTCTATTGAAAGCATGCGCCTCCCAATCTTTGGAGGCTATAAAGTGGGCCACTGGAAGCCAAACCTGGCCAAGCCACTGGAAAATCCAACAGGGAGGTTCCCACGATCGGGTATCATGGCTCGGAACTAGCGATTTAGTCTGGAAAGTTGAACTTTGGGGCCTCAATTTGTCCAAAAAATCGGTTGCGAAAATGCATTACCAGCTCTATGAGAACCCTGACTGTGCATTTATCAAGTCAGGAATATCCATCAAGTCCGAATTTCTGGAGTCTGAAAAATCTGTTGGCGACTGTATATGCTTTTCTTCCCTTTTTTGATTAGTTTTTCTTTTCTCACCACTTATGGTTTTCCTTTTTGTATTTTGTAGTATAGTTGCCTACTGATTTTCGGTATCGTTTCGCGTCAATGAATAGTTGACATAGCAGAGTGTGGGTGTAGGCCAGTTGGCGATTCATAATTTTGGGAAGTTGCGGCAAGCAAAACATGAGATTTGAAGGAAGGGACAACACGAAGCGGTACTGACAACTGATGATTTTATGAAACAAACGCCAAGCTTTTATAGATCAGACACACGTGCACCCGAAAAGTAACGTAAAACCAAATAAAAAACACAGTGACCTTAAACAGGGGTGCAATACAAATAGTACTAAGAAAATGCTGACAGACTACTGAGGCATGGAACATGTGTGTATCACATGGAAAGAAACAAAAGTTATTTCTGAGAAACCGCAACTGACGGCTTATTGGTTTTTACGTTGCTTTTCCGGTGTACGTGTGTGTCTGATCTATAAAAGCTTGGCATTTGTTTCATTAAATCATCAGTTGTCAGTACCACTTCATGTTGGTCCCTTCCTTCAAGTCTCGTGTTTTGCTTGTGGCAAGTTCCCAAAATCATAAAAAATGATAGTTGTGTCTGAATCCTTATGTCTACAACCTTGTAATGTTTTTTTTTTGTATATGTGAGTGTCATTTATTGTCTGTTTCATTGACGTCCCTGTTAATGAGTGCTCACCTGTTTCATTGTAAGCCCCCTATGTTTACTGCAACACCTCCCCCCCCCATGTAATGCCCAGATGGGTCTTTAGGGTATGTGAATAAGAAAATACTTTTACACATCTACGACCGCACTTGTCTGCCCCCCACCAAATCCAACATATAATCGCTATTGCACTCACCCATCACTGTTTCCAGCATGCTTCCAGTGAATGACTATATCCTCACTGCAGATCGAAAAATTCTGTTAAAAAAGGTTCCATGGTGTTTTCCGTGTTACCGCTGCATGATTTGACTGGTAAGCTTTCCATTGCGGTTAAAAAAAAAATATGGGTACTACCATAAAAATTGGTTGTCATTCCTGTTAATCTCATTGCATTGCAAACATATATAGTCCTAATCTGCTGTGATTTTCTACTGTGTTAAAATCCGCTCACTCATGTTTTCTTTTTATGACTTACGCAATACTTTTCCCATATTCCCACAGTCTGCCAGTGTAAATGATGTTGATACACTGGGCTGAATGCAGGTCAATGGATTTCGTTGCGACTGCCCTGCGGGTTATGAGGGCACTCGCTGTGAAATTGACATTGACGAGTGCCAATCGGGACCGTGCCTAAATGGAGCAAGCTGCCTGGATCTTGTCAATGGGTGAGGAGCACTTCTTACTTTGATTATGTGCCCCTTAGTTTTTTTAGTAGCCATAACCTGGATGCAGAGTGACAGGCATTCTGCAGTTAGGCTTCAAGTTACCAATTTTATTGGGTGCACTTTAGGCTACATTTTCAACAAGTGTTCTGGTAATGTAGGTATGAAATAAAATTGTAATAGTACTACTACAGATTCTACAAGGGACGGTCGAATTTCAGTGGTACCAGGTTCCCGCATTTCAGAAACTGGAAATGTGTCAAACATAGAATGTATTACACAGTGCAATTCTGCTGTGTTGGAATAATCAACTAATGATCAGAATTCATGGTAGAGTTTCAATTAGTGCAGTAGATCTGTTTTGTTTTACCTAGTTCATAGAATTCTGTAGTATTACTTGTAAGATAGCTGCTGTATTGTTCGATTCAAGTGGCACACGACTGGTGCATAGCTGTTTGGGTTGAGGTGATAAGCAGAAAATTGGTCGAGACAAAAGCTACATGAAACACAGTTGGTAATGACTATAACATGTGAGCTTAGTTGAAGCAAAAACATTTTAAAAATTAGGCTGTTAGTTACCATCTGCCTGCTCCAGTGCTTTTCTTTTTTCTTCACTTACAAGAATAATTCAAACTGCATCTGCCAGGCATTCTCAAACTTCAATCTACAGCCCCGGGAGTACCGTACATCTGTCTCCAAGATCTGTGAACATTCATATCAATGTGTGCCTGTCCGCACATCCTATAATTTATTCACAACAGAAATGCTAGTACTGTAATCACTTGCCTGTTGTGCCTTTTTTTTCTTTAAAGGGACACTAAAGGTTACCAGAAACTCAAGTTAAAGTGGTAGAGCAATGTTCTAGAACGTCTAAGGCGTCAATATAATCGCGAACAGAGCTTTAGTAACCGAGAAATTGAGGTAAATGCATGACACGATTTGAGACCCCCCAGCGACATTCCGGTACTAGCCCGATGACGAAAGGACTCCTCATAATTTGTGTTACTAATACTCAACTACTCGTATTAAAAATATCATTCCATTCGATTATAAGACGGAAAAAATGCTACTTGTCTACGTCTATTCGATTCTAAGAAAAAATAACATTTTGACGTTACCCTTCAGTAATATGGTGTTCGAAAGGTTTCGTTTTCGCTCGACTCTGCGCGCTCGACTCTGCGCCGCGCACGCTTTGGAGTTTCAGTAGTTTCGTTATCGCGTCGTGCTGTGAGGGTTCTCCTGGCTCGCGAAACTTTCATTTGGAACAAGCAGCGAGAATGCCACGTCCATGTGATGTCGTGGGAAGCCCTCGTTGCTTTCCCGCTCCGGAGAGCCGGTGTCGAGGCCGCCGTCGTAGTACGCAACGACGCCGGCAGTGCGAGCCCTCAGCAGCAGGTCGCGCTCGTCAGTGCTCAAATCGCTGAAGTTGAGCCCACCATCGCGAGCCAATCTATCGGTGTCAGGGTCCATTGCGACGAGCGTCGAAGTTAGCGTCATAGAATGAAGTACCAGCTCATGGGCGTCTTGCGCTGGAGTTTGAGGTATAGTAGCGGCGCCTGGTGGCGGTGCGGGAAACGACATCTGGGTCGTGCCAGCTTGGGTCGTATTGGGCCCTGTCTGTGGCGAAGCACGTTTCTAGGCCGAGTTTTGCGTCGATTCGCACATTTTTATGCCCTGTTGCGAGTGCGAAAAGGCTCGTCGCTTCTCATAGACCACGCCGACCACGCTGCGAGCTCGCCGCAGCCTATAGTTTAACGAAAACGGACTCTCCGTGTGCCGTGGGACGTAATGTGGGATGTAATTCGTTTCTCCTTCCGCTAGCCACCATACTCCCGCTTTCGCTCTGCTGTCGGCTCTGTCTTGGCTCTGTTTCTGGCCGCGCGTTCGCGTTTTGCGCAGAAAAGCCGTAGCGCCGTCTGCGGACGCCGTTCTACTCACCGATGGCGCAACGTCACTATGAGACCATGATGTCAGTACTCCTCGATCGGAGGGCGGGCGATTTGAACTGCGCTAGAGGTACGTGGACGCTTCAGAACGCATTTTCTCTTAAAATAAGTCTCTCCTTGGCACGAAATAAGCGTTTCGAGGTTTCTGTGATGGTATTTCAACAGTCCACGTTGACTTAATAGTAACCTTTAGTGTCCCTTTAAGGCGAATGCCTTAAGTGGCTCATACCTCCGATGGCCTTGAAAAAAAAAAATGCATCGTCTGGTCCAATGGTATGAAAACTATCATCAGCAGCAATTGCTCACTCAGCAAAGTGAAGCGTACAGTGAATACATTCATTGAAATTGTGCATACAACGTACAGAAATGCGACATCAAGTCGAATGGTAAACAGAAAAAAACACCATGTGACCTTCTCAATGGCTCATACCCTCCTAAGGCTGAGGCTACAAGCGCTCACCAAAGTGAAGTGAACAGTGCATACATTCATTAAAATCACCCATACAACACACAGAACAGCAAACGTTTAAATCCCTTGCTGAGGAGGTGCAACATAAAGTCGAAGAGAAACTTCGCTGATGCGATTCTGACTCCGCTGTGCAAGTGTGCACAGCCGCAGCTAAGTGTTGAAAATGAGCCGAAGAAGCCGAACTGTGAAAGCAGCAACGCGACAGTGCGAGACAGCACATTACCGAGTGTGCAGCAGGCTTTTGCCTTCACATGTTACAGGAGTGTACATGCTGTCATACTTTTTTTCCTAGTATGTCTAGTGTTCTCATTGTTACTTCTAGGTATATTGTTCTCCATGCAGCCATTTGGTTGAGCAAGTGAAAGTTATCTGTGATGGGCTCAGCACATCTAGTTTACCGTGTGTCTATGTTTGTCTGTTTAGGGGAAATACGGGAGATCTTGCAGCACTTGCTAGCTTGTGGATTTTATAATGCCAAGAAACCTTGGAATGGTTGCTCTATGCTGATGTACCATCCTGCTGTTCTTAAATGTGCAGGTACGAGTGCAACTGCACTGATACAGGTTTCGAAGGCGCACACTGTGAGCGGAATATTGACGACTGCTACCCGGGTGCCTGCTTGCATGGTGGTACGTGCGAAGACCGTGTGCGTGGTTTCTACTGCCACTGCTATGACGGCTATGAGGGCAGTTCCTGCGAAACTGATGTACCAGACTGCGACCCTCCAAGGCCGTCTACTCCACCCTGTGAAAATGGGGCTGCCTGTCTTGAACGCTCCAATACGAGTCTCTACCGGGAAAATTATCTGGGGCTCTTCCAGAGCTTCAGTTATGCCACGGCTGCTGGATATGTGTGCCTCTGCCCACCCGGATTTAATGGAACAAGATGCGAAAACAACATAGACGACTGTCCTGGCCACAACTGCAGTATCTATGGTCACTGTGTTGACCTGGTGAATGCATATCGCTGCGAGTGTCAGGCTGGATATGAAGGTGTCGACTGTGGGACTGAGGTGCGTGTTGTCTCTTTTTCTCTTCTAGCTTCTAGAAACCTCTTAGAATTTAAAGTGTGTGATGCGAGTGACAATCATATTTACTCAATTTTATTTAATTTTTTCTGAAAGAATTCACTTAATGTTAATATTAGAACAGAGTAAAAAAATTCCACTACCTACACACTATTGTCATTGGCATCAAGCCTTTCCTGCTGAGAACATTGGGCATTTATTTGTGCAGCATGCGCAGCACCATTCACATGCTCAGTCATCACCTGTGGCACCTGCATTTGAGAGCAGGTGCTGTACAAATAATTAAAAAAAATTTTAGCATAACCTGTTTCATGATGACTGTCGATGTTAATGTGATTAGCGTTCAAGCAATGTAGCGAGACTAGTGACATGATTCTTAAATAATGACGATGGCATAACAGTATCGGCATGAGGACAATAGGATGACGGCAAGTCCATGATGACTATCGTGGGATGACGCGTGTATGGCATTCATAGTTTGACGACAAGTGACGAATATTGGATGACGAAGCTGGAATGATGACGATGGAACAGGCCCGAAGGCATCACGACAATGGTATGCAAGGAATGCATGACAACTGTGTGATGACGATGCAATGACGATGAAGACATGACAACGGTGGCATAATCAAATGGAATGATGCAAGCATGATTGCAATGGAATGATGAAGAAGGAATTACGTTGATGGAACAAAAAAGGAGGTACAGTAAGCGTTTGATTTTTCGAACTTCCTCAGAAAACGTCAGAAAAATTGGGCTGTCCGAAAAAAGGTATGCATGCCTTTTACTGCTCCCAAGGACTCATATTGCCACAGGCATGTCCAAAATAGCTCTGAAGACCTGCCAATACACTCGTTAGGTGTACTGTACCAGGCATGTTCGACAAATCGGGCATCTAAAAGGTCGGTTATTGATTGTATAGTGACAATGGCATGACGACAATAGTATGACATATATGAAATTGTGATGATGGCACAATGACAGCTTGATAACGACGGCACGACAAGAGTTGCATTACGAAGCTAAAATGAAGACAACGGAACGACCACGACGGCATCACAGCCGCAGCAAGAGATAGAAATTCAAGACAATGAGCTAAACAAGAACAAGGAAAAAGTGGGAGCCAATCTTTCAACATGTGGACTTGTCTTTTTCGAGGCAAAAGTGATTGTACAAGGTACGATCACTTTCGTGCTCGGCACCAGACATGTCGGGGTCTACGAGCAACTTTGTTCACTGGAGGAACGCTGTTGCACCACATTCGGAGCTGAATTATGTGAAATGTTGCAAAAGTGATCGGATTTCCAAAATCAGTCGATCAAGAATACTGATCCATGGCAGTGCCATCATCACTGATCGACGCATGGAACGCACTTTGTGCTCCCAGCAATATGGTTGTATAGCCTCGAGCAAGGATTGCCAAAGGAGGCCAACGGAATTTGGACAGTAATGTTTCGTTTTGCTAGTCATTGCCTGTGTATTCTGTTTCATTTTGCAGCAACAAAATTTGTGTCCCACAAGCAAGTTTTTCTTTTGCTTTTGCCACCGATTTTGTTATTGCGGGCTTCAATTGTAATTCTTATTTGAGCAATAATTAAGCGTGGCCATCAATTACTCACTGGCACATCGGGCTCATCAGGTAGCTTTGCCATAGCAGGTCCCACATGACGAGGCAGGTTGGTTAGTTCAGATGACCTACTATACAGTTTAGAAAACTTATTGGTGGGCAAGTTACAGTGTGGCCGATGGGGTGCGGGTCACAAATGATTTTTTTTGCAGACACATAGAGGAACATAAATTGCACTGTGAGTTTCGTGCATCTGCTGCTGGCAAGGTTGTGAGCAAAAGCAAACCTCCTCATGCTTTATGTTCTTAAAATTAGCTTTGCCCCATGCCCCAACCTGGCATCTCTGTGCAGTAGTATGGCACGAGATCTTAGCATGTGAGGAAGTTTATCACTTAGGGGCATGAGGATTCCATTGAGCGTTTCCACTCATTTCTGTACATCTTTGTTAATTATCACTGCTAATTTTTTAAAAGCTGCATGGGAACACTAATTAAAAGGGTGTGCGAGTATTTGAAAATTTTATTATATATAATAAATCGAATGTAATATTTTTATTATCCATATTCGATTTGAAAAATAGATACATATTCGAAGATGTTCGAATATTCGGTTGGATACGAATATTCGAATCAAATATAATATATTGCTGGCTGTGCGGGAGCAAGCACAGTTCTTAGCATTCGTTTCTGTCTAATCTAAGAATATTGGGGCGATTTTCCGCTGAATTTTGTGATTTTGTGCTGCTAGCAAAATTTCACTTGTAAAGCACACCTACCCACCAAACTTCTGAACTCTGCGGGAATGCCAGTCCTTCAGTAGCAAGGGGTACGGGTTTGCTGACAGCGAAGGTGCACTTTTTTCTTTCTTTCTTTTTAAATATTTTTGCAGCACCACCCTCAATTCTGAGCTCATTGCACAGCAAGTGTGATAAGAGACGACTGGCACAGGGTCAAATGCCTCCGAGTTTACGGGCATTTGATGCGGTATAAAGCACAAGCTGGCAAGAACAGCTAGTGGGAATTACTAAATTTTCGAAGTTAACATGAGCCAAATACACAATGTTTTAGTATAATGGCTTACTGGTCTAGTTTTTTTAACATTGACAATGCAAGTACAATGTTCCAACATGACAAATTATTAACCCAACTTGCTAATAAATGCATGTGCATATCACTATAGCCCATGTGATATTTGAAGCTAGGTATTTGTATTCAATTTGTATGAGAAATTTTTGATGTTCGCACAATCCTAATATTTAAGTAAATGGTACCTGGGGACAGTTGGTGCTAGTTTTGCATTTGTAATTAACAATTGTGTGCAATGAAAACTGCCACTAATATTATATTGCGAAGATGTGCATTCTGTACATTAATGAAGACAATTACTATGCACTCTTTAAATGTCTATAGTGGGAAGTGGGAGTCAGGCCTGCTTGGATGTTCTGTGCAAAAAAGCCACTAATATGTGCTGGTTTTACGGGTGACAAATCATCAGACTCATTGTTGTTCTTAAGCAATATTGTGACTGTATTATTTGTTGGCATTTTTTTTTACCCCAGGTGAATGAATGCGAGGCATATCAACCATGTCGCAATGGTGCCACCTGCCATGACAAGGTTGCTGACTATGAATGTACATGTGCTGACGGGTATGGTGACAAGAACTGCTCAACACTCCTGATTGGCTGCCGAGAGGTACCGTGCCTGAATGATGCCCGTTGTGAGCCGCTATTGACTGATGATGGGCAGCACTCATACCGCTGCCATTGCCTGCCAGGCTTTGCCGGAAACATCTGCCAAACAGTGACAACTGCCTCACTGAACAATGAATCCACTTGGGACCTCACCATTAATGCAGACTGGCAGCGTGAAGGTGCGCTGGACCACCACAAGTTGAGGATGCAATTCCGAACTACCCTTCCCACGGGTCTGTTAGCGCGCGTGGCCCTAGATAAAAGTCGCATGCTGTTAGTTTCCCTGGCCCAAGGCCGAGTAATTGTGGAGTCTGCAGATGACTCATTGGTCACCATTGGTGAGGGACTGAATAATGCTGAATGGAAGGAACTGAATCTGGAATTGTTATTGGGATCGATATCCGTGTCCCTGACTGAAGGCCCTAATGCAACAGCCTTATTGCCTGGCTATGATCCGGCCACTCCGCTGGTTTCAGTTGTCCTTGGAAGTGGACAGTCTCATCGAGATGCTGCCAATAGTGTGTGGAGTTTGCATAAACAGAACATAAGTGGCTTTGTAGGGTGCTTGAGAGAAGTGTGGCTCGATGGAGTGCTGCAGTTGCCACGTGACCAGGCTGGGCTCTCTGAGGGTTGTCCACGTGAGGAGCAGTGTGTCACTGACACATGCAGTGGCCAAGGCAACTGTGTGGATCTGTGGGACCGGCACGAGTGTCACTGCCACCGACCCTACTATGGCGAGCGGTGTAACAACAGTACGTGCAACTTTTCTTAACTTTTGTATAGCTTACCTAACAGGCAGCAGTTTATCCTCAATGACACTGCGCAGACAAGTTACAAAAATGTTGCCTTGTGCTAGCATCAGTGCTGTATTTAGCTGCTAGAAAAATCTAATTGGAAGTGAAACTTTCCACACTTTCTTGGTGACCATGTTGTGTTGCTATTGAGCGCAAAGGGTAGAAATGTAGGAAAAAATCTGGATATTGAGGTTTCAGGAAACATTAAAGAATCCTGGCTGGTCAAAAAAATTGGAATCTCTTACAACTCCTCTTGTATCCCATTGTAGCTTTGGGACATCTGATTTGATTGATGCCAGCCAAGTGAATATTTAGAAATTGATTAGCAACTTTTATTTGAAATGCGTATTATATATATATGCTGGGTCAGTCGGCACTTGTCCCATCTTTCCGCACTGTTTTCAAGTAATATCGTAGATGTACATGTACCAACAAGCTCAGTTTTCAGCCCTTCTGGTCTTCTGTAAGATGTTCATCATCATTCAAATAATGCAACTCTACTGGTGCTGTTGTGTAGGTGCTGTAGCATTTCTTACATAATTTTTAAGACTGCCTCAATGCACTGTATATGACAAGCCTTCTTACTGCTAGTGAGGGGCAGAGAACTGCTTGCTTGCCTGCTTTCTTGAATACAGAAGCAATCAAAAGGCCATTTAAGGTGGACGTACTTCTAACCCTTCAATATATCCAAAATTTATGTACTGCTGTGCAGGCTACCCAGCGGCCACCTTTGGTCATCACAACAGCTTGAGCTTCACCAGGCTGCGGGTGAAGCCTGAACACTGGGGCAGCCTTGGCCTGGGAGTCGAGGCCACCCTGTTTGTGCGCACCCGGAGTCCTTCTGGCCTGCTCTTCTACATCGGTGCAGAGCCCTCGCCTACGCAGTCTTCATCAGGTGATGAGAGCTTCTTAGCTGCCCGGCTCCGTGATGGCCGTCTTCAAGTGCTTCTGCTGAGCAGTTCTACTGGTGGTGCTGGAACAACCTATGTGCCTAAGATTCTGCATCCATCCAAGTTGCGACTGGATGATGGCAAGCTTCACTTTGTCCAGGTTGGTTGTTGTGTTTAGATTCAAGAGACATAATTCAAGCGTGAAACAATCTTTCTCAGCATCCTCTGGAACTGATTTTGAGGTTTGTTGCAAGTAAAAAAAAAAAAAAAGAGAGAGGGAACATCTACCGATTGCTGGGAGCAGATTTTTTTTTATTTAGGCTTTTGATTACTTTAAAAAGTTGCAGAAGATTCTGGGAATAAATAAAAACATCAAGTTTAGAAGTCTGTAATGCTGCGATGAAAACATATACAGTAAAACCTCATTATAACGAAGTTGAAGGGGGGGTCATAATACTTCATTATAACCATTGGCTATAGTGGCTATTCTTCTCTTCAAGAAACACTCCACTCCCAGTTCTTGATTGTCATGAAGGTAGCTTCGTGGTCGGAGAAATAGATGGATATATGCTAGACTTGCTGCACCAATGCCTGTTTCGGCGTAGTGCAGCTCTGTGTTCTTGCAGCAACGGCACTAGGCCTCTGCTCGGGCAGCTCGTTTAGCAGCAGCGGCAGACGAAGGACTTCTGCGGGTTGCCTCGCTGATGGCTCAGAAAGAACTGGCTGAGAATAAACTACTTATATAGGCAGACTAATTATATTATACTATAAACCGTCTGTGAGCCTCGAACAATTCGTCTGGTGTGGAACATTTTGCACCAGCCGCCGCAAACAGAGCGTAACTTGGCACAGCTGCCTCGCTTATCGGGAGGTTACGCGAGGCAGCGCATAGGCGCATAGGCGCATAGGAATGTTGCGCGCTGAAGAGATGGCATCAACTGACTGACGCCGCTGACGCTGCTAGCGAGTCAACTGAACGTGGCTTTGCATTTCGGCTTGGGAAGCGCGCACCATGATCTGCTGATACCAAGCTGGCGCTTGGGCAACCGGAGAACACCGCGTGCTCTTGCATGGTTGTCGCCACGATGGAGAGAAGGGGGGGAAGGGGTACACACAGGGGCAAACGGTGGCGGCTTTGCGTTTTGGCTTGGGCAGCAGCACATCATCAAGATCAGCCATCACCGAGCCGGCGCTCTGATTGTCGCCGCACATGAGTGGCATTGGTGCCAAGAGCACCGAGAGATGGCGCCAAGAGCGCGCGCAGCTAGAGCAGCACACTGGCCCCGGCTATGGCGAGGCACGACGGCACCGCGAAATGCAGAAATGGGCACCAGAGAGCTGCGCTCTAAAAAAAAAGGTTCTTTATACCCATTGCGAGGAAATTTTGGCTTTGTTAGAACGAGGTTTTCAATACATGGGCATCTATAGGAATTTCAAGTGGAATCACGATTGCTTCATTATATCCATTAGTTCGTTATATCCAGTTTTGTTATAACGAGGTTTTACTGTTATCATTTTAGCTGTAAACTGCATCAAGTTAAGACATCCAAGATGGACCAAATTGATAAACATATTACACACTACTTCCTGGTATTCCACCAGTAATTTGTGCATAGGATATTTACAGAACTTGCATAAACAATATATGGATTTCACATTAAGTTCAGAGCTAACATGTCATGTTTATCCACTGAGACGCTCTAATACATGATGCAATTTACAGATCAAGTCAGAATTTAATTTCCTCTCTACCCGGGTTTCAATTCTGGCTCCATGGCTGCTTTTCTATTGTAGGTTGAATGTAAAGCACTCGTGTTAAGGAACCCGAGGTCATCAGAATTAATTGAGAGACCTCCACTACAGTGTCCCTCAATCCCGCGGTGCAGCTACCGGATGTTAAGTTCTATAATTCAGTTCAATTCAACTTTTTCTCTTGAAGGCCACAAATTCAAATCGGTTCAGTCGTTTCCCAGGAAGAGCAGTTCTGTGTTTGGTATGTAAAGTACTGAGCAATTCAAACACAATAATTGGACTGCATGATGGCTGTCACTTTTTGCACCCCCAGTGAGTGCTGGGTGATTGCTTGGGGGTCAAGTGCAGTCACAAAGTGTTGTGTCATAATGGACCTCAGTTGTGTCATATACCATAATGCATCAACTTGGTAGCCCCAGACCCCACTGGTGATGCATAAAGTGCCAGCAGCCTTGTTCTCCGAGTGTCATATTCGAGTCGCTGAGCCATGTACATATTTGAAGGGGCAGTTAGCTCCGAGCTGCAGCTTTTTAAAGGTGCCCTGAAACATTTTTCTAGCTAATCATACAATGACATCACTATTAAATTACATCGCCGCATAAATCTCTTGCCGGAAAAAGATGTTGTAATCCTTCAAACACATGCGAAGTTAAATGTAGTTATCGGACCGAGGAGTAACTTTCTCTATTCATTCATTTCCACTAGCGCGCTGGTAAGCTACATAGCAGAGACGACAAGGAGCCACAAGTGAGCAATGCCCCACTGGCCCCACCCAAAGGCTGAATGTCTCGGTGGGGAGACTGCTCATGGCAGCACCCCATGGCGGCTGCGGTATCTACATTACACTTTTCATCACGGAGGCCAAGTGCAGCAGACGCAGTAACACGCAACTGTTGCGTGTAGACTGGCAGTGAAAGGATGAAAGGGTTTATCTGTCATCGCAGACAAATAAATTTTTAATTTATTTAACTCAAATGAGCTATAATTGTATTACTGAGAATGTTCTCACTATTACAAAATCAACCAATAGCTGTTGTGGGCCCAGCTGCTTGTGATGGCCCTGCATGACAACATTGTGGAAGCAAGAGCAGACGATTTTTCACTGCTTTTGACACGAGATTGTCAATTCCTTACTGCATGCAGTGCAATAATATGTTTCGCATGTTCACAGAAGCCTCATTAACAGATCAGAAACCTTTTCTTGCTATGTTCATAAAGTGTTTTAGGGCCCTATTAAGTGGTGGCACCTCCAACCGAGCGAATGGCAAGCTAAAACATTGTTGTGCAATGCATTGACTTCCCTGTGCTGAACCTTTTTTTGCCAGGTGTGGCTCAACGATTCGTGGCTCGGAGCAGCAGTGGACGGTCAGGAGGGTTTGGAACCCCCGATGAGTGGTGGCAGTGGTAACGTCATTGCCCCCCACATTATCTATCTTGGATGGCTGCAGACACAGAGTCAGCCACCCCTCAGGCGCCGACGCCGGCAGGCTGCAGTGGGTGGTGGTTCTTCCTGGCTGGGAGCGCTCACCGATTCCGTTGGCAATGTTGATGCGTTCAAGGGAGTGCTTCAAGATTTGAGGGTATGTTGGCAGCAGCAAATTTGTTGTCATTTTTACCCTCACTTGACAACCTGATGACGCTTGCTGACCTTAGCTCACATGACCCCTTTTCTTTTCCGGAAGAATGCGAGAAATGTGTGGAACTCATTTCTCCCGTTTTTCTTTTTGCGTGATGGCACAAAGGAAAAGCACATAAAGAAAACATGCAAGTGCCCAGATGTCTCCCGATTCTAACATTTGCATGCACTAGTCGGGCTGGCAGTTCGGAATTTGTGCGATAGTCTTCGAACCAAAATGCAGCACTGAATTGTGCCTGGCAGTCCTTACAGTAAGTGTCCTTGTGTGATTTCTGCTCTTGGTCACCTGAACATGTGCGAGGAGCAAACTGGTAGCTCCAACAGCTGTGGCTCCTGCCAGTTTCAAACTGCTATCAAGTGGCTTGAATATACCGTATTTACTCGCATAATGATCGCACTCGCGTAATGATCGCACCCCTAAATTGTGTCGTCAGAATTCGATTTTTAAAATTTCCCGTGTAATGATCGCACCCCGAACTTGCCGCAGCAATATGTTGTGTGCCAAGTCTAGCTAATAATGATTGCACTTACCATCAGTTGAATGCTACGCAAATGACTCGTCAAGACAAACCAAGCGGTCTGCACGCACCAAACATTCTTAAGCAGATGCCCCATTTCATTCCTTTCATCACTTTCTGCACTTCCATGACAAAAAAAAGCTACAACCGAACTTGCCTTTATTATGTGTAGGCTTTATAACGGTTGTGGTCAACAACAAGAAAGGTGCCTTTCGATTCTTCTCGTCTGCACTCGTGGGCACGCAAAAAATCACGAGCGGCATTGATAGCAGCCACGTTTACACTGATACGTTAGAAGTGTACCCTATTCATACGCCGACGCTTGTAACACAGCTAAGATATTCGCCCACCCTTAGCGGAAACGTGCCGTATTAGGATAGTAGTGAAGACAAATGCCGCAGTTTCCGCAGCATGCCCGCCTTGTGTTCTTATGTCACTGGCAGCTAAGCGTGCCCGTCTGTTTCTGTCCCCTCAAAGTGGAAATGGCTATGTTACTGCCGCAAACTTGCCGATATTAACGATATTATTCATTAGTGAAGAAACTGTTTCAATGCACGTAATGTACTCGCGAGAAGAAAAAAAAATCGCGTTCAGCGCGTTCGGCTTGATCCGCTGGCCGCCATTTTTGTTTTGGTGCCCCGCACTACATACAGCGGTAGCCGCCTATTAGTTGTGGCTCAGGCACATTGGTGTCAACACTGTGCAGTTTTGGTAGTCTGGTTTTCTACTGCACTATGTCGGTTCTGTAATAAAAACGCACAACGACCGTCTTGAGCGTGCAAGGAACACCACTGCATGCCAGGCAATGCAGGCATTTAGGCTTAGCGCTGTGATCGGTGCTATATATCGAATAACATTTCATAACATGAATGATATGCGACATCTTTTGTGCATCCGACAGTTCATTTAGACTGCACTTATGATGCATGGTGCCTAGAGCGGTAGTACTAGCGCAGATGACACACGCTGCATTACGATGGGCAGAGCAGCACAGAAAAAGATCGCTTGCCTATGGATTTTCGCGAGTTCTTCATTGAAAGCTATGGCCTCCGAGATTAAAGTAAACAATCCGAACCATAAATGACTGAGGCCACATACAGACGCAGTCGTGGCGCTACTTTGGTTAGGCGGATTCAAAGAATGAGGCCCCCTTCCCCCAAGACATGCCGGCACTTCAGCACTCGCAGCATAGGATGGCGATGGCAGCGCACCACTTTCAGACTTTAATTATGAGAGCTAATTCAGAAGACATATTATTTTACATGCTAAGTTAGCAGACACCTACACAACTCAGGAGACTTGCATGTGCTGCAGGAAGAACTAGCGAAATGGTTAGTCTGAGTATGGGCCACCTTCCCATTTGCAATTCTAGCAGATTGGTTTAAAAAACATGTGGAATGTCAAATGCAATGGACCATGAAGAGAGCGACTTGTACCTAGACATGCAGTGACAAAAATGTGTCCAAGGTTGACGATTGAGTGTAAGTAACTCTACGTTCAGTGAAAGTAAACTCTGCCAGTTCCGTCTTCCAAGGTATGCTACATTTTTTGTGTTAGTTATATAATAGATGTTGGTACATTGTTTTCTGCTATGAACCTATAACAACTGGGTGCCTGTTAGAATCGGATAAGTACTGTCAAATGAAACAGCAGCGTGTTTGGACATAATTTCTGTCTCTTCAAAAGGGTCCCATGACGTGGTTGTCTAACTAGTATTTTGAATTCATCATTGTGACTGAGTGTAGAGGCCACAATATGGTCATACACTAGAAAATCAGGCTCTCTCTTCACATTTTAACCAAAAATTTTCATTTGAAATCACTGCCCAGGGCCGTATTCAGGAAAGAAGGGGGGGGGGGAGCACACTGGGTATGTGCCCCTCCCCCTCTCTGGCACAAAACGACGTGCCAGAGAGGTGGGGCACGTGAGAATTAATCATGGTGCCACCTTTGCAATCGCCACTTTTAAGGCTAAAGCCTTAAGCAGCTCGTTGTGCGATGGCCATGAAAGAAGAAGCGCGGCATCTAGTCGAGTGGTAAAAAAAAAATTTAACCTTCTCTGAGTTAGCGGCGGGTAGAGAGGGGAATGAGTGGCGTGCGCAGACAGAAAAACGTGTGTTGCGTGACTGACATCAGGCGGCAATGGTCGTGGCGACAGACGACTGTGAAGCGAGAGCGATGGCGATGGAGGATGCTCGCCCGGGGTCTAGCGGATTGCACGGTAGGTCTCATAAGTACTTTACAGCCTCTAGTGCTCCCCAAGCGAGAAATGAGGTGCGACTTGCGAAGTGGCGGGAGCAAGACATTTGACCGTGAGTGCTGCTTCCCCCTGCTGAGAGGATGCAACACAATTGTGTTCGGCTTGTGTTACACATTTGAAACACATACTGGCGACAAGCATGCTGCACCTTTAGGTAGTGCATTAAGTACTCACGTTGAGGAGGTAGTGCAGGTAGTGCATTAGTTAGTGCGTCATGAGGTAGTGCTTTAAGTACTCACGTTGTTGGGGAGGTCAACCTGAAAGCGGTACACGTGTACTTCACACTGCGGCTCGTTATGTCTTGCAAGGAGTCTGGTCCTCAATTGTATGAGCTAATGCATTACCAAGTGTGCAGCAGGCTTTCGCCTTCACTTGTTATAGGAGTGCAACATGCTGCCCAACTTTTTTTGCATAGCTCTTATTCTGGAGTTAGTTATTACTAAATTTATAGTTGCGGGACCACCATTGTGTCGCTTGCTCTGAAAGCACTAGCACACCGCGTTGGACCTCCACACGCTCTAGCAATCAACAGCACAGCAACAATGTCGACATTGCATTCTGCCCACAAATCTTTCACTTGCACAATAAAAACAGCTTGAACCACAGAATACCTACAGAAACTATCTCGAGCTGATTGTGATACGCACATGCAAAAACAGAACCACGTGCTGAGTGCACTTCACTTTGCCATCCTTAAATGTTGCCAAAACACTGCACAGTTCAACTGTGATATAAAACATTACAAATACAAACTTTCTACCACACCGATTGTCCTCAAATTTTGCCAGGTAGCTGTGGAACACAAAGGGAGTTTAGAGGAAACTTTATCTTGGGAGCTCCTGTCTAAATACAAACAAATGGGAATGGAGGAATCATTTTTTCCCATCCCCATGTATTTCTCCATTCCCAAAACCACTGCATTGATTTGATGAGGTTTCTTGCACTTCAATTTAGTAACTGTAGGAGTGGATTTTCAATTCATGCCATCATTTCTTTTTCAGAAAATTCAACATTTCACTCAAGTACTGTATGTTTACAACTCTTAGTAAAAACTCGGCAGTGAGAAACAATATCACAATTCTGTAAACTGCACCGAACCAGGACAACATCGGTGTATTACATACCACGCTGATATGCACTGATAATCTTTAAGTAGCACTTTTGTGAAACCCTCGTAAACATTTTAAAAATGTTACGTAAGCTGTACATTCGTATATTACGTTTGTCCGCTTGAGATACCGTAAACAACACAGTTTACGGAACTGCAATACATATATCTTTTTGGTGCAGATTTATGGATTTGTAAGCATTGTACAGTTAAACCTCGATATAACAAGCTTCAATACAACTAAATTCTCTATATAACGAAATCCCGGCCACGGCGGCCGCATTTCGATGGGGGCGAAATGCGAAAACACTCGTGTGCTTAGATTTAGGTGCACGTTAAAGAACCCCAGGTGGTCAAAATTTCCGGAGTCCTCCACTACGGCGTGCCTCATAATCAGAAAGTGGTTTTGGCACGTAAAACCCCAAATATTATTATTATTCTATATAACGAAGCATTTAACTTTTCATAACCTCTTGTCCATAGAACACCATGTATTTAGAACCTCAACATAGTGAACTGTAGTTGTATGCCATTTCAATATAACGAAATTTCACTGCCGCCGCAAAAAAGGACTGCCGAGACAATAAATGAAAACTTCCCCTAACGCAGATGGTCAAATGATTGAATTACAAGCGGCTGTTTGCTAGCGCACCTCTCAAATCGTGCGCAGCGCGACAAGAGCGACCGCCGAAGGGGAGCCCCATCATGTTCCGTATAAAGTACAAGTGCGAAAAGATCCTATCGTGCCCCGCGCACTGTGTGCTAGAGTGAGAGAAGAAAGATGGTGGTGTCACCAGTGCTGCCTTCCCACGCGGGCAAAGGGAAAGAAGGGGAGGCGAGCAAGCTTGCGGTAACGCGATCAAGCATTCGTGAGGGGATGGAGTTGAGGGTAAGTTGGCGCGCATCTCGGCCGTGGTTGCGCTTGGCTGTAAGCACGGCTGAGCGCATACACAGCCACGCACCCTGCTTTAGAGATAACCTAGCGTGTATGCAAAGAGTGGGCATGCAGAGACGGCGTGACACCATGTAAGCTGTCTTTCCGTGCGTTTAGTATTGGAGGTTGCGTAATCTCAAGTTTCGGCGACCTGTTATAGTGAGAGGCAGACGAAGCGAAGTATTCGCCCCCCGCTGCCGGCACTTTTCCTGATGTCGTCCCAGTGTGGGCCATGCTATCAGCCGCGGGGGCAGAGTGCATGTGAAAGTATGGCTTACTTCGCTTAATTCGTACCACTGAAAAGATATTGTTGACTTATGTGGCATGAAACCTTATCATTTGTTGCCGACTCCCAAATTGATCAAAATTAATTGTTTTCTCGTTCAAATTTGCTTTTTTCGCTTGCCAGATAATGCGGCAAATTCTGTGGCCCCTTTCCATGTAAGAAAAATCGATAAGTGACTGTACTTATTTGCATAAAAGGTCGAATTTTAATAGAACGAAATTTCGATATAACGAAGAAAATTGCCGATTTTACCAAATTCGTTATATCAAGGTTTAACTGCACTTCAACTGTTGATACAGTTAAACAGTTTCTGGCGATAATAACTGCCAGAAACTGCCACCAAGCATATGCCTGGTATGCAATATGGAGCGCTCGCCTAAGCCAGCGTACCTACTGCCCATAGATGGCGCCACTGCCTACACAATATAGCAGTGGGGTCATATTGTGGCCAGGAAGGTGATAATTTAGGTCCGCAATTTAGCGTTAAAATATCAGGTGTTACAATATTAAATGATAACGGTGAACAAACAGTGTCAATACAGGGCCAGGAAATACCTCATGTGAAAGAATATAAATACCTTGGTATATAGATAAACGAAGGCAACAGATATATGGAAACACAGGAAACAACAATAACAGTCAAGGGGAAGAGTAATGTGGCCATAATGAAACACAGAGTGCTATGGGGATACAATAAGTACGAGGTGCTCCAGGGTATGTGGAAAGCTGTAATGGTTCCAGGACTAATACCCCTGTCACACGGCAAATCTAATGTCATTTACAACGAATGACATTTGCTGATAATGCCATTTGTTTGGTGTCACACGGTAAAACTTAAGGACATTTTCGAAAATGACATTTACAAACGAATGAGTTCGCCAAACTCATTCGCATTCGTTTGGAACTGAATGTGTATCCTCGACACCACGAGTTTACCAGTGTTTCGCAAACAGTACATGCTTCTTTTTTGTTTTAACAAAAAATCACTATTATTCTATCCATTTTATTACCTAATTATTGCTTTAACGACATTGAAGTCCATCACGAGCGTAAATACAGAAAACTGCTCTCAGTCCAGTGACCGGACAGCCGTCTTTAGCTTTCACTGCAGCAGTCGTGTTGGTTCGCACCGGAGCATCGGCCGCGGCCGCTTCAATTGACTTGGCGTAAAAGCGTGCGTGTGTTTTCCTGTGGCACGCGCCAAGAATGCGGTTATTAGAAGCCCGCATGCACAACAGAAGGGCGATGACATGCAACTGCCCTTCTCGTACCACTTTAGCAGATGTAGCGGACGCGCCTATTGTTCTCTTCGCCCTGTTGCTTGTCTTAGCTTTGGCTTGGCTCGACTCGACTTCGTTGTCAATGTCGACAAGTTAGCGATCGAACGCTACGGTTTGAAAGCAACGATCACATATTCTAGTGGAATTTGGCATATTGGAAAATAATTATTGGACGAAAGTGGGTTTGAGGCTTGTGTTTTTTTTTACTATCGTCATTGTCATCATTTTCAAATGGCATTAGTTTTCGCCGTGTGACAGTGCGCTGTGATAATGACATTAATCGCAACAAATGTCATTTGTTGGAAATGACATTAGATTTGCCGTGTGACAGGGGTATTACACTTGGAAATGCGGTTGTTTGCTTGAAATCAGTGGTACAATCAGGACTCTCTGGCAACCAAAGGTCAGTGGGATGCCTCGCATTGGGCACTCACGGGAAGACTACAAATGAAGCTGTGCAGGGTGATATGGGCCGGACAAGTTTTGAAGTGAGGAAAGCTCGTAGTAAAATTGATTATGAAGAATGAATAAGGAATATTGAAGAAAGTAAATGGGCTGGGAGAGTGTTCAGGCATTTGTACAGGAAGAAACATTGATTCACCGTGGAGGAAAAGAACTAGGAAGCTTACCAGCAAGTATATGACCTGTATGGTGAGCAACATGGCAACAAAGAACGTCAAGCAGAAAATTGGAGAGGCTGAGACAATCTCATGGGTGGCGGCAATGAAAAAGAAACCTGCTACGAGTAAGATGAAAAGCGAAATCGGGAAATAAAAAATTTATGATAACTCAAAAGGAAGCTCATTACTTTTCGAAGCGAGATCGGGATGCCTTAGAACACGCACCTATAAAGCGAGATATAAGAAGGAAGAAGAAGCATGTGCTTGCTGCGGTAAAGCTAGGGAAATGATGGAGCATGTTTCATGAGAATGGGAAGATATCTGCCCAGTGGTCGATTTAGGTACCTCTGGCCTAAAGCCCTTGCATTCAGCGAGAGCAAGGGGAAAGTAAACATGTCTGCAAGAGAGATTAGTAAGAGGCGATTGGAAGATTGTTGGAAGAAAAGTAGGGAAACAACAAACAACAGAGGCATACAAAAACAAAGTTCGCAATATGGGTACAGAAAGTTTGGTTATGGGAATTCATCATGTTTTCTTTTCCTTTTTTACATAGGTAGGACATTAGGCAATATAATAAAAGCTTGGTGGCACAACCCACCACCCTGTTCCAAAGGGGACACCATAGCATCCATCCATCCATCCATGTGGCGGTATCCATAAAGAAAAGGTCAATTGTGGTCCTCGTCATGCGATGCATATTATTATTTGATCACAGTCAGGAATCGATGAGGAGGACAGTTCGAATCAGGGGTGCTTTCTGTATTGGAAGCCTTTGTCAATATTACGGCATCCATAGTTTGCAGTAAAATTAGGGCTAGCAATAGAGTGTAAAACTGGGCAACTTGGTTTAACTTCATAGTAAAAGCAGCGCAAAAATAATGACAGCACAAAACAGAGAAGTAAACAGGACAGGCACTGAACTAACAACTGACTGGTTTATTGCACACAGTAAAAAATAAATGCAAACAGTTCTCTGTGCACGCACCCTCACGTTACTGGTATTTGCCACATCTTTCGTGGAGGCTGATTTCACATTCGTGCAGTTTTATAGATGGGACGGAAATGCAATGTTCATGGTTTTTCTTTATGTGGAGAGCTTCAGTGATTTCACATGCTTTTTGATCCATGTGCCTGAAGATGACATGCATTCTTTAAAAAAAAAATTGCTTACAGCTACATGAATGAGAGTGTGCTGACAGATACGATGAAGGCATGACTTTTAAATTGTTGTCTTGTTGGCATAACCTTTTGTTAAGGCAGGCACCAGTCTGTCCAATATACATTCTTCCACATGATAGTGGAATGTTAGAAGCACTACATGCGCAGGCAATAAATCGATTGCAATGGTTAACAGAGCACAGGTGCTTCCGTGACTGGCCTGTTCTTCTTCTATCGACTGCGGTACAGGCCCTTCCAACTTTTCCCCAAGCTGAGAAAAAAACATTTACGTCAAAACCCTTGGCAATTTTCTTAAGCTGATGTGAAAGCCTGTGAACGTATAGATTTACAGCTAATTCAGCATAGTGGTGGGACTTGTGCGTGAGCCAAGTTGAGATATGGACAGCTTCAATGAATTGAGCAACTTGAAGGAAATGCATGACAAAGTGAAAACCACGAACCTGGCGTTCTTTGATGAGTAAATTGTTTTCGAAAGCTGTGCTCCATTTGTGGTAGCAAGACTTAAGGCAGAATTGAGAGAGTTGTAGGGAATGCCATTTTTAGCTAACTTGGAATGCCTTGAACAATAACTCGTGAGCTATTATTTTAGATCGCAGCCTGACAGTGTCACAAATAAGGCTCTCAGGAACTTAGAAGACAACTCTATAGACTGGCTTACAGAAGAAATCAACAAGGCCTGGCAGACGGGTGAAGTTTCCCGGGGCTGGAGAGAAGCCCTTGTATACTAATCCCCAAGCCAGGCAAACCTCCGGACTTGTCCAATCTCGGACCAATTTCCCTTACGTCTTGTGTCAGAAAGGTAGCGGAGCACGTAATTTACATTCTCATAGCCAAGCATGTCGAAGAGAATGGTCTCCTGCTCTATAACATGGTGGGCTTCCGACCAGGCCTCTCCACACAAGACACAATGAAACTCATCAAGGTTCAGATCATAGACAGCGATACGAGGGACGTGCAGGGCATTCTAGGGCTCGACTTGGAGAAGGCCTTCTATAACATGTCGCACAGACACATTCTAGAATCAACCTCGGATCTCAACCTATGCCAGGCCTTTCACGGCTACGTCAGGTCGTTCCTGGAGGGTCGCAAAGCTTCGTTAAGGATCAGATACCACAAATCCGAAGGGTAATCGTTCAGGCCGAGAGGGACACCTCAGGGGGCCGTGGTTTCACCGTTATGGTTAAATCTGGCCATCGGGCAACTGTTGGTATCCCTTTTGAAGATCGAGAGAGTTCACCACACAATATACGCCGACGACATCACTATCTGGTGTACCGGAGGCAGTGAAGGGGAGGTGGAATCGAGTCTACAGGAGGCGATTGACCAAACCTAAACTTTCCTCGAGGGCACGGGGCTAAGGTGCTTGATGAAAAAGTTGGAGCTACTTCTCTACAGACTGGACAGAAAAGGTCCCAGGCCCAGAGGGTGGCAGCCCCTCGATGAGGTTAACATCAAGCTTCACACCAAGAGCGGTGCCAACATTCCTAGGGTAGACACTCTACGGGTACTCGAAATGCTCATTGAGTCTAGCTGAGGCAACATTACCACGCTCAAGAAAATCATGACCAAGACGGAGTGCATGATCGGCCTGGTCAATAGAATCTCCAACAAGAGAGGAGGTCTGAAGGAGCATAATCTTCTCGGACTTTTCCACGCATTCCTCATGAGCCACATCGTCTACGTGGCTGAAATGCACAAGTGGTATGCATCTGAAAAGAACAAGTTGGATACGCTAATCCGTAACAGCATCAAGAAAGTGCTAGGAGTTCCGGTAAATGCCAGCACGGAACGCCTTCTCCAGCTGGGTGTACATAACACACTCGGTGAAATCATAGAAGCTCAGGAAATGGCTCAAATATCACATCTTTCCAGCACCCCTTCGGGGAGGGAGATTCTCGCGGTCTTGGGAGTGAACTTCATTGTAGTGGAGGAACGTGTCAGATCACCTAAGGGACAGCATCATGGTTGCTCCTTTTCCTAAAAACGTACATCCGCAACACAATGCGGGCAGGCGCAGAGCTCGGGCTGTGGCACTGCTCCGGAAGATCAAGGAATCGCCTCACATGGTCAGCTTCATTGACGCAGCTCAGTATATGAGTACATTGGGCTTCGTCGCAATGGTAGTCAATCACGAAGGACAGGTCACTTGCGCGGCCTCTATCAAAGGCTCCACCCTAGCTAGGGCGGAACAGGCACCGATCGTTTTGGCACTCCTAGACGAAAAGAGAACTCAGATCTTCACTAACTCAAGGGTGACAGTCAGGACATTTACCTCTGGCTCCATCGCCGAAGAAGCACATAGAATCATCGACGGTAGAGTGATACGTCCACATACTATCACGTGGTTCCCGGCACATCTCGACTCCCAGCTGGATTCCCTCCCCAACTTCAATGACATCGTACACATAGTGCGCACTAAACCACCGCGAGGACGCGAATGCGAGTTGAGGTCCTGTTGAACCTAGGCTTGTAGAGTTCTGGGACATTCTTTCCACCTTTAGCGAGGTAACTAAGCACTACTGCCTTGGCAGGAGAGTCTTCTCTCACCTCACGATAAACTAAACAAACCACAAGCTATCGCACTGTGCATGTTTCAGACAGGATCATATCCAAACTTGACTTCTTTTTTTTCACTCCATCAATCCAGACGCCGTTAGTCTGGACTGCCTGAGCTGTGGAGAGATAAGTAATTTAAAACACATGCTCTGGGAATGCCACTCGTTACAGAGAGGCTCGCATAGTTGTACTGCAGAAGAGTGGAGCTCTGTGCTGCGGAGCTCCGAGCTTTCACATCAAGTATGGGCTGTCCAGAGAGCCCACAATGCAGCGCTGAGGCTTGGCCTTCCTGTCCCAACGTGGGAGCGGCCCGTGGCATCATCACCTCCCTGAAAAGGGCGCATTGGAGCCTCTCAGTACCATCAATAAAGTTCCTTGTCTGTCTGGCTGTCTGATCGCGGCGAAAAACACCAGCAGACAATTTCCAGCTCAAAATTCAAACATACATCCAAATACCAACTAGAACCAGCCTTAGGCCATTCACACTTGAATGATAAACCAAAGTCATTTTCTTTGAAAATCATCACGCTGCTATGAGGGGAAGAACAAGGGTTGCTACAGAAGATGATGAGAAAATCATCAATGTAGCGAAAATTCTTTTTCGCCAATCCTTGCACTTCACGTTCTATAGCGTGACCCACGGCAGACAGGAATGTATCACTTATGACAGGTGCCATTTTGGAAGCGATGCAGATGTCCGACTTTTGAATATCTAGGGCACCATCCTATGTAACAAACTTGGCTTTGTGACATAAACATAAGTTCCTAGAAAGCCTCCTCTGTGACGCCACACTTGTTCCTAAAAGCAAGTTCATTGTTACATTTTGTTATGCAATGTTTTACGGACATCATCAGCTTGTCATGAGGTATAGAGTAAAAGCGGCCCTCTATGTCAAAGTTTACCGCAGAAAAAGAACCAGGATTCTGAGAAAACAGGTATTCACAGAGTGTCCACCAACCGCAAAAACAGGGAATCCTCAGGGATTTTGAATAGTCTGGAAATACTCAGGGAAAAGCTGTCATTTTATTGAACGTGGCCCTAATGCAGGCCCGAGTAAAAGAGAGGAATCGTAACGAATTGTCTTTGACGCCTTGTCGTCGGTTGGAGGAGTTGCCGGTGTACAGTCAACGACCGATTTTCCGGACGCCCGACTTTCGGGACACGCGCGATAATGAGGACGGCTTCGCGGCACCACCATGTACCCCATAGAGTCAATGCATAAGAACTTCTGAAATTTCGGGCGCGAGAACCCTTCGCCGTACGATTTTCCGGACTTTTTGGCGTGACTGCAGGTCCGAAACGGCATTAATCAAGGCCAATACCGCCGTTTTGATTATCTCGCCGCCTTGAACCGGCGCTCTCGCACGCAGATCCGCTGGCAGCCGTAGCCACCACCGCGACGACGCGAGGCCTAGCTGCTTCGACGTTCGCTATTAAGGTACTTGCCGTTCGGTGCCGTGTTTTTCATTGAAAGAATTCGCCGCTGCCAGCAACGGCAACGACCCCACCTCTTTAATCCTCGCGATTGGCTTCGAAACTTCGAAGCTTCGATTGGCAGCTTTGCCTCAGCACAGAAATTTTACGCGGCGAAGCATACGCGATAGGTATTGCGGTGGGGGGGGGGGGGGGGGAGCTTAACAAACGTGGGTAGGGGCTATTGTCACGGCACACAGTGCGTATTCCCTAATTATGCACGCGTGCACCCGCCGTCTCCTGTAACAGTACGAACACCGATATGCCTGATAAGTGTGCTGGCAGACCTCTAGAGCTTTTTCGGACTTGCCTATGGCGACTTGAACCCTTAAGGGCAGTAAAAGACATGCATTTATTTTTTCGGACGTTTTCACGGCCCCTAGAGAGTCCGAAAAATCGGACGTTGACTGTACAACTGACCAAGAGGATGCTTCAAATGGTCCGGGGCCTGAACGTGCGGCGGAACGAGGACCGTATGAATGAATGGGAAAGAAGCTGCGCCGCCCCTTCTTTGAAGGAGCTTGAGCTCAAAAAGCAAAGTGTTGGCTTACGCCGAGATGCAGGTGACCCTCATCCAAACCAAAATAAATTCTTTTTAAAGCAGTGAAACAAAACACTGAGGAATTGCGCGCGGGCTGACAGTGTGTCAGCACA
Source organism: Dermacentor variabilis (assembly GCF_050947875.1). Classification (NCBI taxonomy): domain Eukaryota; kingdom Metazoa; phylum Arthropoda; class Arachnida; order Ixodida; family Ixodidae; genus Dermacentor; species Dermacentor variabilis. Next base: position 7,525,665 of record NW_027460346.1, read on the forward strand.
ATTGAGTTTGACATTCCAGCTGCTGAAAGAATCTAACTTGTGACAAAGTTCGGACCTCATACCAATGAGCTTCCTATCTGTTGATAGAAGTAGCTCATTTTCGAAAATATTTGCATCTGTATATGCATCCCTTTTTATTCGTATTTGAAAATGTTCGACTGGGTTTGCAATGGGCTTTACCATTTTTTTTTTCGAAGATATTTTGTTCGTTGTGCATTATACTAACCCCTCCCTTCAGTTTTGTATTTTGAATAAAGTAGACACTACTCCTTTCTATTCAAACTGCATTAAGTAGTTTTTTTTTTATTTTTAACATGCTTACTAGAGAGTGACAGCAGCGGGCGACTTGTCTCCCAGCCCGTCTTGACATAAAATAAAGTTCTGTTACTCTGGGAATTTTGCAAAGGTCCTCAGGGAAAACTTAGAAAACTCTGGAAATTTGAAAATATCAGCTTGGTAGACACCCTGCACCTAAATCTAAGCACACCGGTGTTTTTGCATTTCGCCCCCATGGAAATGCGGCCGCCCTGGCCAGGATTTGATCCCGCGACCTCGTGCTCAGCAGTGCAACACCAAAGCAACCACAACGATGTTTCTCGACGATGTTTGGCTCAAAGATGCACATTCGCCACAACAAACTGGCGCACACGGTCAAATTCTTCAGGATCGCTGCTTGAGAGCTTGGAAGCTGTGAACGCCATTTTTCCAATTTCAAGGCTTTGGCACCCTACTTTGGCTACACTATGGATTGGCCGTCGAGCTAGCTTTGGCTTCAAACAGTTTACGGCTGGGTGCAACAATGACCTTCCTAAAGCAAACTACATACAATACGCCTATTAATGTTTCTCATGCCATTTCTTAAACATTTGCTTCCTAGATAACCGTTTTTTATTGTATTACGATTGGCAAGCAAACTTAACCGTTTCACTGCAGCTATCGCCATCGCAACGTTCAGTGTCATCAATACAATGACATTAAGAAACCTAAGGTCTTAAACTTTTAATGGCATTAACCTCGCCCGTGTGGCATGGGTATCAGGAATTAAAAAATAACGATACCGGAATTCTGTATACTGCACCTAATAATGCATCTAAAGCGGGCAAAATTGATGTAGTATGCACTGCTCTGTAAGGCACCGCTAATTTATGAATAATAATTTTGCAATAAACCGTCAACATTGTAACAATTTCACTTAAGTTGTAAATGAATGTACCAACTTTATCCGCTTTAGATGATCCAATAGATGCAGTTTACAGTACAGCGATATCGCTTTTGGGTGCAGAGTTACGGATTTGTAATTTCGGGAGTTTTCGTAAAAAAATTCCAGGCCCTAAATCAAAATTTTGCTTGCTATAGTGTCGCTAAAGTTAGCTTTTCCTGTGGACTGGAACAAATTTAATTGAAGTTGGTCCAGCGGTTGTCTCATAAAAGCTTTTCTAGGTTTTACATCATTTTGAATAGTTGGCACTGGAGATCGCTTCAAGCTAGGGGAGCGAAGCGAGATAAAAATTGCTTTTATCTTTTTTCCCCCGTCACGAGAATAGCAGATGGCGCTATCGTGTAAGTATTTGGAGTGTGAGATGAAATAAAAATACCTTATCATGTGTACCGAAAGATGGAAGCACTATAGATCTGCAGAGAGCTTTTTAGGCTCCCCAGGAGCTGGCAGCACTTGCATAACATTACATGCGGCTACAGTACTTTAAGTGCGGCATGAAATTCCAAGCGAACCCTCAACGCCGTGCGTGCAGACGCTTTAGCGACCTTTTAGGACGGATTGATTTACAGCGCCGTACACGTACGACAGCGATCTTCAAAGGATTAAGGATAGGATAAACACTGGAATGCAGGGAGGGGTTTCTTTGACGACCCATTTTCTTTGTGTTGTCTTGCTTGGCTGTCTGCAGCTCAATGACCGGCCGATCCCGCTGGTCAAGTCAGAAGATGCGGAGGGAATTGACAACAACACAGTGGCCGAACCGGTGCAGAGTCTCAACGTGCAGAACGGAGTGGTGGGCGATGACGTCTGCAACAACAGTCAGGACCCGCCCTGTCGCAATAATGGCACGTGCAAGGACATCTGGAATGCCTACGAGTGAGTTTAATGTACCTACATTTGTTACAGTGTGCTAAAAATACTATTCTAGTACCTTTCTTGCCTTTTTCTCTGTACTTGTTGGAGGCCCGGGCACGGAGGTGAATTCCAAATTTAGATACATGTAACCGCGCGTTTAGTTCTGCACCATTAGGCGGTATATTGTTGAGCTAATTAATTAAATTAAATTATGGGGTTTTACGTGCCAAAACCACTTTCTGATTATGAGGCACGCCGTAGTGGAGGGCTCCGGAAATTTCGACCACCTGGGGTCTTTAACGTGCAACTAAATCAAAGTACACGGGTGTTTTCGCATTTCGCCTCCATCGAAATGCGGCCGTCATTGGCGGAATTCGATTCCGCGACCTCGTGCTCAGCAGCCCAACACCATAGCGACTGAGCAACCACGGCAGGTATTGTTGAGCTAGAACGCCAGAACAGAGGGGCCAACTTGAGACTCGGTCGAGAAGTGGCGCATGATACTCATGTGATTGGTTGGCACCGTATCGTGCTTCTTTCGGCTGCATCCACACGCAGCGGTCGTAGGTTTCCTTGCATCATTTTAGACGATGTATCCCTAGTTCAGGAATTTGAATATTTCAATACAACAATAGCCGGCTGAATGATTTGATTCTAGTTTCGAATGCCTTGTATTCGAATCGTCTAATAGTGAACTCGCCAGCCGCGACCTTTGAGGTGCGCACGCTGCCGCGGTGTTCACGTGAGTAAATATCACTGGTGTAGTTGCTGCGCATAGAGGATAAATCGTGCTTCATGTGGGGCGAAATTCTGATACTCTGCGCCAAGAGTTTGTGTTAGCCGTGTTGCAATAAACCGACGAGTAAATAAATTACTGCAATACATGGCGTGTCCTTATCCACCTTCGTGAGAGCAGACATATGCGTGTGCTTATGGAACGAGAGAAGACGAAATGATAACAATGCGCCCCGCAGGGTGAGTCAGAGCCACGTAGTACGTATACGCGCCGTCAGCGAGGACGCAAAGCCGTGCGGTGAACCTGCGATTGTTACCACGTTTGTCGCCGCGTGACGGGAACAGAGCATACCGTTGTCGTGAGTCGGGCTCATCGCGGTCGCTACGAGTTTATCACTTGCGCCGCAGTTGAAAGATACCGTTGCCCGTCGCAACTATTTACATCGCGCAGATAGCCCGTCTACGACACCGCTACTCGCGTAACGGCGACGGGGGCGCCGAGGTACGCGAGGCGTACGAACAGCACGCCTCTTTGGAGGCGTTCGAGGAGTGTTTGCGCAGGTAGTTGGCCACAACGTCGCGCGATAACGTCTTTGTGACGACACCGATGCATGCGCGAATCGCTCGCGAAAAATGCCGCACATTTTATTACGACGTCGTCGGATCACGACCGCAGTCCTGTTGGCCGCGTGAGTCGATCAAAGACGCGTATTACATTCTGTTATCGATGCCACCTCACGTACCTTCACCATCAAGAGCCCGCAACTGACCGGCTATTGGCACAAAATCATGACCATTCATACAATTTCTCGGGGCTGAAAAAAAAATATTCGGGCGGAACCATTCATATGGCAGCTCATTATCCAGCGAAGCTGTCGATCGCAGACCGAGCAACTATGACCATTTACTCCGCGTCCAGAAACATTCTCTTGAATTTGGAATTCGCCCCGGTGAAACTCGAAGGACGTGACAACTCACGCATCTGCCGCTTGGACGCATGCAGACTCGAACGACCTAGCTTGACGCTTACGAGCGGCCTCCAGTCCGCGATCTTCATCGGTAGCCTGCGCTCGACGCCGACGTATCTGCTCCCACAGACGTTCTTCGCAGGCAGTCATTGCCGCATTCTCCGCTTTCGCACGGACATGTCGTTGGTTAAAGTCGCGTCTCTGCAGTCGACGCCTCTCCTCGTACTCGGCTTGTTCTTCGGCCGTGCGCACAATGTGTGGTCTTCTCATGTTTCCAATTTTTGTTGGAGTTGCAACTGTTGCAGTGGCCTACTTCTGCAGTGCACAATCCGGGTCTTACACACCGCGGCGCACATCCCCGTGTTTTCCCGCCACAACTGCCGCGCCGTTGTATCGAGGACAGACGACAGCAGACGCAGCAGGTAGCAACGGCGGCCAGTTCGGGTGAACTCCGCCACTCCGCAGGTGCGCGATGAAATCACGTGTCCTTTCTTTCTTCTCCAGTGCTATGCGCTCGCGCCGCCATCTTTTCGTTCACTTTACGGACGCTAGCCAGCCCAGATACTTCCCTACGAGACCACGCATACGGCTTATTCGTACGAGTCCGTCAGGTAAACAGGTTCGCGGTAAAATTCATTAGGTGGATGATTCAATGGATGAAGAAAACAGTTATGAAGTGAAGTTTTGACTGCATCTGTATACTTTTCGAAGTAATTCGTTGCCTTTTGTATTTCGCACGAAGTCATCAGGAAATTAGTTTTCTTTTACTAGTGAGCGATTGCCACCTGTCGATATAAGTCTCGCGAGGTTGCTCCGAAGCTGCCGCGCCGGCGCAAAACGTTTCCCTTCGTTAATCCGAGTAAGCGCACTTTTCACAACGGAGCGCTTATCAATTCCGTTTATTTGGTTAGTAAGCTAGCTGCCAGGTGTAGTGCACGTAAACAATATTGACGCTTGCGAGCGGATAGCACTCCAAACATCTTCAATCATATATTTTCCCACGTTTTTTATGGAGCCTGTCATATCGCGCCCCTCGCACTAAATCGAAATGAAACTGCTACTGTTGCGTACTCCAGGGTAGCGTACCGTACTGCTGCCGAGAAGTAGCGACTCCTGCCTATCGAAGCTCGACCGACATTACTTATTGGGTAGCGTGGCGTTGTCGGCGGGCTGCAGGCATCCGGTAGACCATGGCGACCGAGCAAGGGCGAGACGATTTGCTAGTGCGAAACTTGCACGGTTTATTCAAAGGTAGTTGAAAGAAAATAAAAAAAGCATGAAGTATGAAGTCTCTCACAAGTACATTTCGGAGCCCCTTAAATAGGCTCTCTACAAGTGTGGGCGGGATCTTGCTACCGTCGATGACACGTGACAGGCACAGAGAGAGGGCCCCTCCTCTTGCATTACCGAGCACGGGAAGAAGAAGTCGATCCTCTTTTCGACGAATCCGGGGAGAAGGCCCTTTGTGCGCAAGCTGACTGACGTTGACCCTCGCAGGAGAAGTCAATCCTCTTTTCGACGAATTCTGGGAGAAGCTCGGTCGAGATTCCTGTCGCCACGTGGTGTCAGACGCCAACCCTAACACTACTTGCCGTACCAGCCGTATCACGCATGGACGTGACATGCGCGATGCAAAGCGGGGAAAAAAGCGGATAAACCCTACTTCTATTTGTTTTGTTTAGCAATACTGCCGATCTCGCAAGAGATCATATAGCAGGAAGGGCATACCTATAGATTCAGAACAGTACAATTAAATCATTTATACCCTGTTATCGCTGTCACTGCTTTCTACCGAAGGGAAAATTGAAGTACTGACCGAAACAGCAAGATATTAGAATATTGCAATAAGTAAGGCTCGTCTTGGTTTTTTTTTTCTTTTTTTTACCGCAAAAGCGCTTTTTGTCGAAGCCTTCCGCAGATCTGCGTAGCACGGATGTGACGAAAATTACGTCATCGCCAGACATGGAAGCACGTGCCCTGCCCGTTTCAGGCCGTACGGGTAGCCGTTTCTAACCCGTTCGCCCCTTCATAGGAAATGAACGGTGTAGTACGCTTTCTCACCTCGGCAGCAACGTTTGGGCGTTGTCTCAGCGATCTTGAAATTTCTTCCCAATATCTAAGGATGAAGGCGTAGCGTATGGTCAGACGCAGGCAGTTCGCGATGTCACTACAACGGAACGGTGGCGACATCTGTCACCACTGCGGCGAAACGCGCTGCGCGGTGACAGATGGCGCCACTGTTTTGTTTCAGAGAAACATATATAGTTACTATACTCACTGGGCTGGGCTAAAAAGCTGAGCTAAAAAAGTCGGCAGTTTCGCCCGAAAGGCGAAGCATCGTTTGAAATGGCAAATTAGCGGACAGCTAGCTGTACGAAGCAAGGATAGTAGTTTTATGGGCCGCATAAGCTTGTAAACGTATGCATATTAACAAAATTAACAAGCATGGTGTCATACGTGCACAAGCGAACATGAACACACCACACTCGATGACTCGCCGTCACAACGCTGGAGTGAGAAAGCGCGGCAGCAGCAACGAGCGAATTGGCCTTCGTGCTGCCCCTCGCATCAACGCGAGCTAAGCAGCGGAAACAGCGCGTAGATGACTGTCCCCGTCGCAGATGTCGTTCTAGATAGAGCGGCCCGGGCGGTGGCGCGCGGCCGCCCGGAGTAGAACGCTCCATCCCCCTCCTTACCCTTTCCCCGGATCCTTGCGCACGACGTAAGACTGCACGCTTCCTCCCTGCTTTCCTCGCTTGCGTGCGCTAGTGTCCCTGGAAAGCGGGAGACGCACGGTCCAATTTGGTGTCCGATCCGGCTTCCGACGCGCCGGAATGGCAGCTGTAATCGAGGTGTTTTGCCGTGCCGAAGCGCCGGATCGGATGCCCGCCGTGCGACAAACCGGGCAGATTTTCATCGTCCGACAACCGCACCGTCGTTTGGCCGCAGCCAATGACAGCGCGGCTGGCATGTGACGTTCTCTGACTTTTCCCTCCACAGAGGCGGTGCCGGCGGGCCGGTTTCTCGCCGTCTTTTTTCTTTTTCTTGCCGGCTGCAGTTCCACGCGAAATAGTTATCAGTTCAGTAAAATTATTTCGAACGTGTGCCTGTTCTGCAAAGCAGCGCCTAGTGCACTAGTACTAGTGGCAAGATCGGGAGCCGCGATGCGAGGGCATTTCGCAGGCAGACAGCATACACCGATCGTCCGAGCGAGGCTGCTCGCTTCGCTTGCACGTTTGCCCTTCGCAATGACTGTGTCGGGTAACCAATTTTATTTAATTACGGGCGACGTAAGTGTACAGTGTTAATCGTTTTGGTAAAAATAAGCGCTCTTCGACGAGCTCGGGCTGGATCGCAAGCGCCGTCGGCCGCGGCGTCCGCCTAGCTAGGCCTACCGGCCCTATCGCTGGCTGTCAGTGGACAACGCGCCGTCGTGAAGTGTTCTGTCAATCGCAGGGGCATAATTTGATTGACAGTGCTCGCGTAAAGTGAAGCAGTGTTGTGCAGAGTTCATTATATTGCGTTCCTCGACGTGGATATGAAGTCTTCCCAGCGTACAAGCCGGGGCGCTGGATCTGGGTGGAGCTTACGCGCCGCTCGCTCGTCCTAAAGCCCCTCCATCCATGCGCCACCGCCGACCAAGCGGCGGTGGCGCGTGAATGGAGGGCTTTAGCTCGTCCGGATGCACCGAATCGTCGTATGCAGCATGCCGTAGAGTTACTGTATATGCTACCGTACGTAGCAGAGTTGCGCGTAGGTCCGCCATCTTGCCTGAGAAGCAACCAAGTCTATGCGGCGAAGCCGCACTCCGTTTTTGCAGGCGACATGCCTAGCGTATTGTCGATCGACCGTGGGCGCTTTTGCATCGCTTGTGCTCCGCTTTTCCGCCTAATCGCAAACAAAGCGCATCGAAACAGCTGACTGGATTAGATTGTGAAGAAAAAGGCGCTGCCCTTTTTTAGCGCACGGCATAAGATGCAGCGCGTATATTAGTTTTTTTTTGGGGGGGGGGAGGGGGGCTTGCATTCACCTGTGCACTTTCTCCGCCCTAATAACGTATGGGCACTCGCGTATCTAGAATAGATTGTGTATTCTATATACGCCGATCCGATGCAGCATTCGTGAACCGCGACGGTAACGATTAGATCGCACCAAATAAACTTAGGGAATATGGTGATGTTATTTTATAGATTCCGGAAATCCTACAAAAAGTTTCGTGCGAGAAAGCTACTTCACAAGGTAGTATAATGTTCGAAATAACATAGCGTATTAAAAACTGGACAAACTTTAGTAATTGAGGTAAACAATCAGATACATAACTTTCTTTCGCTTGGATACTGCTTGGCACTCAGGTTTTGTTTCAACAGAGATAAATACGCTACTAAGCGCAGTGCAGTGCTCTTTTAGCATGTAAACAGTAACAAAAAGCACCAAGCCGCAACTACCTCTTTTTTTGGCAATAAAATCACAATGTAAATTTCAGAGAACAAAACAAGAACACTAGTGTATGCACGTGCAAATATTTTGATATAGTGAGCTTTATCAAGTGGTGCTCTTTTACAAAGGGAACTGTACTAAATATAATGAGGCCCATACTTGCTTATGTGCCATAGCTCTCAACATGTAGCCAGTATAAAATATTACGGGTGAATCAATGACCAACCATTGATATTTCGACTCTGATACCCCATTAGATATTGTGTAGGAACATATCCATCTACCAGCAAGCAATGGATATTAGCTACACCTGCAAGTGTGATTTCATTATGTGCCTTTTCACTGCAGGGATTCGAAAAGTAGCCTTCTGTGGGAGTGTAGCGAAAGTTTTTCTTACAGGATTGACATAGCTACAATATAGGGAATAATTCAAAACACAGTTAGGCCCTTACCGTATGTTAAATGACGACATTCATTCCTCTTGCATCCTGCTTCACATAAGCTGTAGTAGATTAAATATCTTTACTTAGTAGTAACCTCTTTCATATTCAGAAACAACCCAAGCAGTTCATAATCATGAAAATGTGAGCTGGCTTTTTTACGACACTGCTGTGAAAGCAGTGTGGTGCATCACATGCAGAAAACTGGTAATTCCAGCTAAATCTTCTGTATAACTCTACGTGCTTCCATTATTTTAAAGAAATCCAGACTTGCAGTAGCTTTTAATATTCCAGCTGTGAATTTTTTAGCACAGCCCAAAAAGCACGTAGCTGTTAGTCAAGCAATTTCATCTCATACACACTTGACGCAATAGGCAGTTGACTGAAAATTTGTGTTTTGTGTTGACTGAAATTTGTGTTGACTGAAAATTTGTTGTGACTGAAAATTAGTGAAGGGTGTTCAGGTGTCATTACCTGAACACCCTTCACTAGTTTTACAAAGGAAGAAAAACAATTACTGCAGTAAGGTGTCACGAGGCAGGCCGACGACACAACCGTGAGATGTGCTGCACACGTTGCATTGTTGCTACGCAGCTAGCACGTACGTGGACAGCGAACGGCAAGATTGGCCGGATTGGATTTGAATTTGACTGGCAATAACTTGTGTCAATCCAGTTCGCTGCAGCGGCGGCGTCGAGAAATACAAAAATTAGCCCGAACATCTGCTTCTCTGCAATGCACGGTTGCTTGGCTACCACGTGATGACGTTCTGCCAATAGAGGCGCTAGCGGCATGATAAAACAGACGCGCAACTCTGCTACCTGCGGTAGCACATACAGTAACTCTAGCATGCCGGAGCATGCAGCGCTGCCTGTCGGATCGGACGCCGAATCGTACCGTGTGTCACCCGCTTAACACTAGCGTGTGCGAGATTAAGCCGCGAGAGCCGGCTCACCCTCGCACGCTTTCACTCGCTCATTCAGCACAGGGTGCGTGGCGACTGTTTTATCGCTCTTGGACTTTATACAGAACCTCACGGCGACGCCGACGGCAAAAAAACGCCTGGAGTATCCATATAATTGCTGTTGCAATAAAGAGTGTAACTGCATATGTGCTTCCATGTTGCTATCTCTCTTTCCGTAACACCAAAAATAATCAAAATATGATTAAAAAAAACAAGCATTTATGCATTACACGGGCGTATGAACCCGTGTGTAAAGTTCGTTACATATGTTTTTTAGAAAGATCCGATGGCATTTATAAATTTTGTACATACAATTTACGGTGCGTAAAAGGGCGTGTTTGCAGGCGCCTGAACTAGATGATGCCACCATACCAAGGGAGGCTTGGGATCGCGTTGATTGTGCGTCTCGTCTGAATCAACGTTTGTATGAGTTGCATATTGTCTGTGCCTGCATGCCTGCACGGCGTAGCAACATGGAGGCGTCCTTACGGTTATAGATTTCAATGTATGGATGCTATGGCGAGCTTGTTCTCTAGTGTTGATTATATAACTCTATATAGAGAAATTGGCATCTTTTGAGCCATGTGATGTGCACTTGCAATTGTCTTGGATTGACGTTGGTTCAGGCAGCATACGCCAGCATATATACGCTCCCCTCACTCGTTCATCAGTGCTCGGACGCGTCTAGTCCGCTTTATAAATATTTTATGACTCCTTCACTCTTTGTCAGACGCAAGAAATCTACTCATGGTTTCTGCTATATTTCTTCCCCAAATGAACTGTACCACATGGAAGAATCGCAAAAAAATAATTTCTTGTACAATAATATTATTTGAAAAATCAGTGTGACAACACTTGTCCCACTGATAACTTGAGACCATGAGCGAAGGTGAGACACGCATTGTCCCTCTGAACACCTTGGGCCTCATCCTTTCAGGCTCTGAGGTGATTACGACTTCTTATGAACAGATTCAAAGCACGCAATGCAAAGAGGCACTTCGCAGGCTCTACATTCAAACTTTGCGAGTGTTTCCTGCTAAGTTGTTGAACGCCGTTGCCCATTGAACCAAACGTCTCTTGGCGCCCCTGTCATAATTGAGCAGTTCTTGCTTCCTCGCGTGATATACTAGATTGCGCCAACCATTGCGAAAGCTACTCCCATTAACTTGCCGTGGTTGCTTAGTGTCTATGGTGTTGGGCTGCTAAGCATGAGGTTGAGGGATCGAAACCCGGCCATGGCGGCAGCATTTCGATGGGGGCGAAATGCGAAAATACCCGTGTACTTAGATTTAGGTGCATGTTAAAAAACGCCAGGCGGTCCAAATTTCCGGAGTTTCCCACTAGGCGTGCCTCATAATCAGATCCTGGTTTTGACACGTAAAACCCCACAATTTATTTTTAGCTCCTCCCATTGATGAGCTGTCTGCCTAGTATGACTCGAAAGAACAGGTATGTCATGGTGTTTCTGTAGCAGTGCTGGACTTCTTCTACTACTACGTTCAGCATATTTGCAGGTAGCTGCAATCTGAGTCTTTCTCACATTATAATGTGAGAAAGACTGAGGAAGCAGTAAAAAATGATCGCAGCTTCAAATCGGTGAGAAGGAAACTTGGCATAGGACAAAGCAAGATGTATGCGCTGAAAAATAAGCAGGGTAATATCATCAGGAATCTCGAAGGTATAATAAATGAAGCGGAAGAATTCTATACTGACCTGTACAGTACCCAGAGGACTCAGGAGAACTCCACTCGAAACGACAATGAACAGGATACAGAAACTCCTCCGATAACTAGAGATGAGGTCAGAAAGGCCTTGCAAGACATGAAACGGGGAAAAGCGGCAGGAGAACATGGAATAACAGTCAATTTAATCAAAGATGGAGGAGACATAATGCCTGAAGAACTGGCGGCTCTCTATACGAAATGTCTATCAACTGCAAGAGTCCCAGAAAACTGGAAGAATGCAAACATTATACTACAGTCAATAACCGATTTTTTGGACCCTCTAGGGAATGCAAAAGCGTCAGAAAATTCAGGCAGTCCGAAAAAATTAATGCATGCAAAAAAACGCACCTTTTTTCTTTTTTTCTTGGATCTAGAGGTAAAGGGCAAAGTACCAGGCTTCCGAAACCCTGCCAAAGCATCAGTGAAGTGGCTATAAAAAGAGGTGTTCAAAAACTCTGTATGCAGCCGACTGCCGGTTTATTGTGTACATGTGCATTGTCGGGCGGCCGCTGTTATTGCTGCAGTGGCTTGAAGAACTTGTTGATTGTTGTTTGGATGGCGTTCCGGTTGCATGCGATCACATTCGCCTCGATCTGAGCAAGGGTCATGTCAGCACTGTACACCGATGAAAGAGTCAACAGTGCTCACGTCAACTCGGCGCTTGTAGGCGGCGCAGGCATTGGCTCCTCATTTTCAACATCAAAGTTTTCTGAATCCCCCGCAACCTGATGGACTATTTCCTCATCAGTCAGTTCTGGGCAGAAGTCGAGCTCGTTGTCAGCGTCAGCAAACTGTTCAAAAGTTATTTCCGTGGGTATGGAAACCCCAGCAGAGCTGAGGTCGTTGATCACGTCGTCTATGGGTGGGCACACGTCAATCGTGTTGTTGCTTTGAGGCAAGTCTGGTTCCTCTGTGGCGAGTATGAAGCCCACGTGGCGAAAACAGTTGCGAATCGTGTCTTGCCTCACTGCCTTCCATGTGTCCGCAAGCATTCCAACAGCAGACCGAAGACCAACGTTGTAGCCGAAAAACCAGATGATTTTTCGGCCGCTTCCAAGATCTTGCCGTTGTTCTTGAGGAAATTTGAAACTGTTTGCTTAGAAATGCCGAACTCCTTGCTCACGTCAGCCTGCGATCGGCCGCTCACGACTTGCTTAATAATGGCGGCTTTCTTCTCCATCATTAACCTACGGTACTGCTTTCCGCGCTTTAATGCCATTGGCGAGGACGACGAAGACGGAGTGGGGGCCATCGAAGGCAAGCGAAATCTTCAAGTTGCGAACAGTGGAGTTCGCTGACAAGCGTCGAAGCACCTAGGCCTAGCGTCGCAGAGCACACTTGACACAACAGCACAACCACACACCACGCTAGCGACACACCACGCTGGCCATTCCGCCGCGACAAAAGGTCCGGAAAATTGGACGGCGGGGGGTTCGAACGTCTGAAACTTCAGATGTCCTTATACATTAGTTCTATGGGGCTCGTGGTGGTGCCGCGAAGACGTCCGAAGTATCAGGCATGTGCGAAAATTTGGGCGTCCGAAAATTCAATTGTTGACTGTAATCCACAAAAAGGGAGACATTAAAGAACTGAAAAATTATAGGCCTATTAGCTTACTCCCAGTATTCTATAAAATATTTACCAAAATAATCTCCAGTAGGATAAGGGCAACACTGGACTTTAATCAACCAAGGGAACAGGCAGGCTTCAGGAAAGGATTCTCTACAATGGATCACATCATGTCATTAATCAGGTTATCGAGAAATCTGTAGAGTACAATAAGCCTCTTTATATGGCTTTCATAGATTTCGAAAAAGCATTTGATTCAGTAGATACCAGCAGTCATAGAGGCATTGCGTAATCAAGGAGTGCGGACCACCTATGTAAATACCTTGGAGAATATCTACATAGATTCCATAGCCACCTTAATTCTACATAAGAAAAGTAGGAAGATCCCTATAAAGAAAGGAGCCAGACAAGGAGACAATCTCTCCAATGCTATTCACTGCGTGCTTGGAAGAAATATACAAGCTAATAAACTGGGAAGGTTTAGCAGTAAGGATTGACAGCGAATACCTCAGCAACCTTCGGTTTGCCGATGACATTGTTCTATTCATGAACACTGCAGACAAGTTACAACAAATGATTGAGGACCTTAACAGAGAGAGTGTAAGGGTGTGGCTGAAGATTAATATGCAGAAGACAAAGATAATGATGAACAACCGGGCAAGGGAACAAGAATTCAGGATCGTCAGTCAGCCTCTAGAGTCTGGCAAGGAGTACATTTACCTAGGTCAACTAATCACAGGGAACCATGACCATGAGAAGGAAATTCAAAGAAGAATAAAAATGGGTTGGATCGCATATCGCATACATCGTGAGCTCCTGACTGGAAGCTTACTGTTATCATTGAAAAGGAAGGTATACAATCAGTGCATTTTACCAGTGCTGACATATGGGGCAGATACTTGGAGACTGGCAAAGAAACTTGAGAACAAATTGAGGACCGTGCAAAGAGTGATGGAATGAAGAATGCTAGGCATAACTTTAAGAGACAGAAAGAGAGCGTTTTGGATCAGAGAGCAAACGGGTATAGACGATATTCTAATAGACATTAAGAGAAAAAAATGGTGCTGGGCAAGTCATGTAATGCGCAGATTAGATAACCGTTCGACCATTAGGGTGACAGAATGGGTACCAAGAGAAGGGAAGCACACTAGAAGATGACAGAAGGCTAGGTGGTGCGACGAAATCAGGAAATTTGCAGGTGCTAGTTGTAATCGGTTGGCGCAGGACAGGTGTAATTGGAGATCGCGGGGAGAGGCCTTCGTCCTGCAGTGGGCATAAAATAGACTGATGATGATGAAAACAATGGCTCTCTCACGCCAAACCGATCTACAATTGATCTAACTGCATTACTGGAGTGCAAGAAGTAATTTTTGTCACTTACTGCACAACTAATTCATGGTGAAAGAGCAAAGAAATTCATGCGATTAAAGCATGACGACAGCAAAAAAAAAAAATAAAAAGAAAAGATGCAGCTTCGTTCGAAAGGCGAAACATCAATTATTGCGATAGCAAATTAGCAGACAGCCATATGAAGTAAGGATAGTACTTTTATCGGCTGTATCAACTTGTAAACATGCGCTTGCTAACTAAATTAATAAGCATGGCGTTGGCATGCACAGCAAACATGAACACATCACCCTCGATGACTGGGGACACTCGCTGTCAGAACGCTGACTTGAGGAAACATGGCCGCAGCAGGTGATCAGCGAGGGTGACGCCTTCGGCGAAGACCAAGAGTGCGCAGAAAGGCAGCTTATGTGAAGAGTTGCAGCCCGAAGGGTGCAGGAGATTACTGACCGTTGCACAAGGAAGATTTTGCGCATGGTAGACTTGCACGAGGGTCGCACGCATGCGGATGAGAAAGCGGGGCACTCTCATAGTAAATGCTCCGTCTCAGCGCGCCCTCTTAATCGCGTTATCACGAGCTTGCTCCCCTCCCCCTTTTTCCCTTTGCTCGCGTGGAAGGCAACAATCGTGAAGCTAGCCACCATCTTTCTTGTCTCACCCTCGCACACTTTTACTCGCACCTAAAGCACACAGTGCACAGGGCGCGATAGGATCTTATTGCACTTGGACTTTATACAGTGCGCGCCATTTGAGAGGTGTGTCTGCAAGCAGCTACTTGTAATTCAATAATTTTACCATCTGCGTTCGCAGAAGTTTCCATTTATCATCTCAGCATTCCATTGCGGCGGCAGTGAAATTTCATTATACTATTGAAATCGCACACAAACTTCCCTATGTTCAGTTTATAAAGACATGGTGTAATATGAATAAAAGGCTATGGAAAGTTAAATACTTCGTTATATTGAGAATTACATAATATTGAAGTTTGTTATATCAAGGTTTAACTGTACTCGTAATATTTTCCTTTTTTTTGTCCTTATGACGCACTTACAATTCCTTACGCTAGGCACGATGCCAGTTCGCTTCCTGCGCCTGAACTGTAGCGTCTTGTCAGTGTTTTCGTGCTGCCTTGGCTTCGTGTTCCCACACTGCGACGTCAATTGGTGCCCTCAGCGTTGAGCTGGGACATTCATCACACGCCGCAGCTACCACACTGCCGCTTCAACTACCGTGCAGGGCATTGCGCTAGGCTCAATGCAATGCGAGACAGGCTTTGGGAGGCAGGTAATGGTCAGGTCTCATCAATGAACGGTGTGAACCAATGTTCAATAGATCTATAAACACTGGTGTGAATGCTATCATTTTAAACCGTTAGCTTTTCTTAGCTCATTCCTCAGTTTTGTCTTGTCGGTGTTGTCCGCAGACCTTCTATTTTATCTCTGACCTCCTGCAGTCTCCTCTCTCATTGGTGGAAGCGCACACGATGTTGCTTGCGATTCCACCAGTGAGAAAGGAGAGCTAGGTCACATGGGCGCAAAGCTCGGTTCCCTGCAACCCCACCATATAGTATTGCCCTCCACGCACCAGCGAACTGGATGCCAATAAATAATCATCAAAGGTGGCAGAACCCGCCGATTCCGCCCACAGTATCATGGAGGTTTTGCTGCAGTGCAGTCACGCTTTTCCTTTCCCTTTGCGAGCTGGTGGCGCAGGCATTTGCTGCTGCGTCGCGTTAACCACAGTGTTTAACATCATGGCATCTTTCTTTTGATGGGAGTGCCAGTGGCGGTGGCTCGCTTGGCGTGCTCATGTGCGCCGGCTGCCCCAGTGTATGTTTAGAAAGCCAGCAAGCATTTCAGCATCGGAGAAGAGCATAGTAGCTTAAACGAGAATGCTATAAAACATGCTTACACTGAAATATCGTGGAGGAATAATGTTAGTGCATACAGATGATCGAGGACGCAAGAAGGCACAGGAAAGCACAAACATGGCACCATGTCTTTCATGTAAACCTCCCTGTCTTGTGTAAATCATCTGTATGTACTGCAATATTATTGCAAGATGCCATACCAACAAGCCCGCATTGCAACTCTAGTCATGGAAGAAGCAAAATTTTCAGACCCCAAGTGATTCAATGAGCTTGACATCGGGACCGAAAACGCCCAGCCCATACCGCAGCTAACGCTTAAAAGGACCCAGAAACGATTTTGATGTTTTTGTACAAACATACTGGGCCATTAGGGTAGGACTTTCTGATCATTAAGTGACAGATTTATTCGCTCCGTGTCAAGCGTGTAATTTATTATAAGGTTTTAAAAATGTGCATGGTTACTGATCGCAGCGCCGCTGCGATCGGAAAACTCAGAGGAGCAGCGGCACTGCTGCTCCCCTGAGTTTTCAACCACCCCCTCACGGTTGTAGTTAGCCCAATTGATGTCGGTTGGGCAAACTATCCGATTGGCTACTCGGGTTGCATCATTGATAATGTTTCCTACATTATGGTGAACAAATGTTGTTCATAATAGTTGGAATGTTGGTTAAGTTGTTTGTTTAAAAAAGTAAAAGAAAGAGAATACACAACGACATTTTATCACTATACTCAAGCACTTCCGTCACAGAAGAAATGTCTTCTGCTTGTGTTACAATGTTCTCCGTGTTAATGCGGGCTGCGCAGTCAGTGTTAGTCTCAAGCATTCTTTTCGCGAGCACCATGGATTTCCCTTGTTACGTTGTGGGCTGCAGATCTAGCGAACGGCGTCATGTCAAGCTGCGACTTTGTATCTGCAAGACAACATGCAAGCGGAGAGGCTACAGCGCATCGGGTTGTCGGTATCCAACCAGCATCAGCATCTACGTGTTTGCAGCCATCACGTCACACCAGAGGATTACTACCACAATAGAGTTTCAGCTTGTCCGATATTGGGGTAAACGCAAGTGCAAGTGGACTGGGCATTTTACCGGATGAGCGGAGGCGCAGACGTGAATGGACTGCAACGTGCCAGTCACTTGGTGGCACAAAGCTCAACCAGACAAACTCGGTGCTAATAGTATAGCAGTGGCCAATTGTATTCTACTTTGCTTCTTGCATAAATTTTTGACAGAAGCATAATTGGGAACAAGTTGTCTTTTTAAATGTCTAAAATCTTTTACACTTGGTTCCTAATATTAGCTCTGTATTTGGTTGGTCAAGCTCTGTGCCACCAGGTGGCACTGCACCGTGCAGGCCGCTCAGGCTGCTTGCGTTTTTGCTAAAGCACCTTCATCACAAGAGTAGTATCATGGAGGGGCTTTAGTTTATGCTCCGCCCATCCCTCAAAACGCTCAGCTTGCCTGCAGTTGCTGGAATACTGGACACGCTCGGCACTGCGACAGAACGCTCACAATGCACGCTGCTTTGTGACGCAGCATACGTTTGTGATGCAACACACATACTCACTATCAAGTAAATCAAAGAGCCAACAACACAGCCTGCATCAGAGCCCCGATTGCTACCTTCGCAACAAATACCGTGTTTACTGATCATGTAAGGTTCGCACTTTTTTTTTCAGATTTTTTAACTGGCTGTAGACCTTACACAAGGCAGCTATACTCGTGAAGCCTTGAACTGCGCTCATATTGCTATTCAAAGTAATGCAACTACTATGAACACATTTAGAGTCATGGACAATGCAAGAAAATATCTAAATAATTGGGCAGCCCAAGAAAAAAAGAATTGAATTGCAACATTAAAATCGATTTTCTTGTTGTTTTTGTGTTGAGTGCCAGCACAGCGGAAAATTGTTTATAGACTTTTGCTTAGTGTTGTGCTCTATTAAAATAAGGTTTACGTGAAATTTCATGATGGCCAAGGCCACAAGTGCGTTTTGTGTTCACCCATTGCGCAGCGCGATGTGCATCATAGGTCGTCGAGAAGTGCATACACCATGCACATGGCTTTGACTCCATGACACTGTGCCAGTTTAGGCTGTCAGTTTAGTTTACATGTCAGTTTAGGCTGTGCTGCGCAAAATCAGTTTGAGCACACGCAAGCTTACGCCGTTCCTTTCATAAATGCACTCACTAGCTTGGTTGGCTTTCATTGACAGCTGATCGCCTGCGGACCCAAACTCAGCTTCACGCACATGCCCTCAGACCAGTCCAGACATATTATCTCACAACTAATAACTGATTTATTCAACTGGTACAAACATTTTAACGGCGAACTTCCCGCACTGGATTATCCATGCAACTGCCGGCTACGACTAACCAGCGTGTGGCCACCACCCTGCCAGGCGCAGCTTCATCGGAGTTGGCGAAGTTACGGTAATGGCATAGGTTTGATGCCGAGAGCAGGATATGGTGATGATAATGCCATCGTCGGCAAGACAAATAGTGCCATCTAGTAGTGGCTTGCAGAAATTAACCAGCAAGCAGGTATGCATGTAACGCTTAGTGAAATTTTGTATCCAATTTTTCTGACTTCAAAGTGGGGTGTGGACCTTACATGAGTAAATATGGTATGCACATTTAGGTTAACATTGTTTTGGATTCCTCAGCTAATTACGAAGCATCTCATCAAGTTTGAGTGTTATCTGAGCTGTAAAAATTCAAATAAATTTTTTCACGTGATGGTCGCACGTGATGTCACATGATGTCCAGATCCTAGCCATAGACAGCTTCGCTGTAAAAAGGGCATATTTGCACTCATTGCATGCTTGGATTGACTGACAAACCGATAGTGAAATGCAGATTAATTAATTACCGTAAAATTACAATCGGTGAATACCCTGATTACAGTCGGCAAGAAGCCTTGGTTGATGCTGAATTACATGAATACAAAACCAACCAACCATGAGGATGGTGTTCTATTTTAGAGGCAGTTCCATTCAAGCAATTTCCATTTATCAAGATTCCATTGTAGCTTGTGCCTTTAACAACAAGCTTAGTAAGCCAGAACTCTTGCGTGACATTCCAGGATGAAAACACATAATTGAAACAAACCATTCAATGCATTAGTTTGAAGGAAGTGCTTGAAAACAGTTCATTTTCCTGACAACACTGAAAACTGCAGCAGCCTTGGCTGTGTTCAAGTTCATTGAGGGTGCAGGTGGCATTGACGGAATTCTCACGAGGCTGGAACTGGAACAGAGTGCAGACAAAAAAGCATGCTCAACAAGCTAATGCCTAAGACAGACACCTCATGAGCAAAGATATAGGAGCTCTTGGCAGCTCTAAAGCTGAAACAGGATTAATGTGGTGAATTGGGTGTGTTGGTACATATTTGAAAAGGCGGTCGCACAAGAAAACATGGACAGAGACAAGCTGACGTCCGTGTCTCAGCGCTTGTCCTCGTCGCCTCATCTCCATTCGTTTGTTTTTTTTGCGTTGCCATCTTTTCAAAAACTGAAATGAGAGAAAGCTTGAAGCAATTGCTGCTGAGAAGCATCGGGTAAAAGAGGAGGGCCTAAAATATCCGGCAGTGGTCTTTTTATTGGTCACTGTTGCCCGAGAAATAAATTGGCATGTATTTCTTGAATTCTCCAAATTGATTTTTCTCGTTTTGCACTTTTTCGACAAATTCAGCATCTGGGAGCACTTACACTCTTAGACAAATGAGACGGCACTTGTTTGTCATCTGCCTTGCTTGCGTTTCCTTTCTTGAAAACACTGTGCTCGCTCCTTTCCTGTCGAAAATGCTCTGTCATGCTGATAATGCACATGCCATTTGTGATTTGGAAGTACCGGGCTCGCAGTGTTAAAGAAATCGAATGCGGACAAAACAGATGACAATTATTGTTGTGTGGCAAGATACAACCCAAAGGGTGTAATTTTGCTTAAGAGTGTATGGTTTCCAAATAGCATTACCAAGGCATGCTTTCAAGGTGGTTTCTCTACTGAAATTTTTTTAGGAAAAAGACTGCTGTACTTCTTTAATTGTAAAATTTCTTCATACGGGGAAAAAAGAAAAACCTGATTTCTGATGCTGAAGACAAAACAGTCTTCAAATGATGCACATGTTCATGTTTGTACACATTTTTTCATGTGCCACAGTCCATGTTTTTCCTTTGAGCACTGCTCAGTGGAAACATTTTTCCTAAGCCCTTTCACCCCTTGTTCATTTATGATTACTCTTTCTTTTTTTCTTTTTGCAGGTGTGTGTGCCCGCCTTCATATAGGGGCAACCGCTGCGAAGAAGTTAAGCCATGTGTTCTTAACCACTGCCCTGAAAAAAGCACTTGCCAAGATCTGGAGCAGGGATTCGAATGTGAGTTTGTGCTTTAGGCTTTCTGGTTGTATTGCACTAATTGCTGTAAGCTTATTTACTTCCTGTAACTGCTGGAACTGCCACAAGTACGTATGAGCTTTCCAGTAGCATAACGTGGGCTGTGCACCGGGATCAAGAGTCAAGGCTTGGCTTTAGTACGGCATTTCCAGCGGGCCAGGAAGTGGCCGGTGAAATCGGCTATGTCATGCCGGCGACACAAGGATTGCAAAAAATTTTCGCCCTTAACCAATCACAACCAAGAAATTCGACGCCGATTTGGCTCAATTGCAATTGAACATGTGCCTCGTGACACCCTTACTAGACTTCTGCAGAGTTGTGCTATTTCAGCTCTATCTTTTTAGCTTTTATGGAGTAGTTGCTTTTATTGAATTACCACTTATATGGAACTTTTTCGTTGCCCCGTTCACTTCGTTGTAATGAGGGTTTCCTGTATATGGACACTCCAGGTGAATTGTTGCCATGAACTCCTGTATAAAGTCTGAGTGCCATAACATCTCACCCCATTCTCTGTTTGCTTTGGGTGCAATGGAAAGTGTGTGAGGGTGAGCCGAAAAATGGAACGATGCACGCTGTCCTCTCGCGTGCCCAACTTTGGAGGTCACTTGATCAAATGTGTGCTAGGGGAGAGGGAGAGAACAGAGTTGTTGAGTGCGCATCTCCTCCTCCTCTACCCTTGCTGTGCTGCACATGGTTGTCCCCATGGCTGAGCACACGTGTAGGCTACTCGCGGTATGCTGGAGGTAACCTGTGGTGGGGTGCAAATTCTGGGCAAGCCAAGGTGGCTGGTCGCTTCATGTACACTGTCATACCGTGCACCTAGTGTTAGAGGCCGTGTAATCTTAACTGTTGGCACATGTTGAAACGAGAGGCAGCCCGAAGCGTTTGCTCTCCGAGGCTGCGCACTAGCTCATCAAGCTAGTGTTGTGACAGCGCGATCATCAAGTGCAATCGGTTTTTTTTTGTCTGTGCGCATATGATACCATGCTTGTTAATTTGATTAATAAGCAAATTTATACTTCAATTTATTTGTCCGATAAAACTATGAACCTTACTTTGTGCAGTTGTCTAATACTTTGCTATTGCTATTACTGCTTCGGCTTTTGGGTGAAACTGCAGGTTTTATTTTTTTACTGCTAATTTTTCAAGTGTCGATAGCCTATTTCTTCTCAGTTCCTGTTTTCTGGGAAAACGAAGCCCACTGCATTCACAATGCTGGCTTACACGTGAAAATTCTTTCTTTTTGTATGTTTGTTTTTGTCAGCCCTGCTTGTAAAAAATGGCAGCAAATCCCCTACCTCAAAACCCTACAAGCTCTCTGCTATCAGAGCTAAACACTTCTTTTTTTTTTTTGCCAGCCATTAATTCGTTCATTTAGGCTATTCACTGACATTGACAATCATTGTCGATGGTTCCTGCATAATTTCCGTTTACAACAGCTTTTAGCGAACCATGCCCCCAAGAATGAACGACATCTGCAAAAAAGTTACCTTCTTTTCGATTCTTACCCTTAATATTCGTTAAAAAATGAACATTAGAAAAAATTTTGTGTAACCTATGCTCAAATAGCAAAAACTATTTAATTTTTATTTTAAATTTGAATTTTCACGCAACCTTGATTTTTTTTTATTTCCGAGCTAGAGCATAAAAAATTATTGTTGTTTTGTTGATGCTCTAGATGTGTTGTTGGCATGTAATTTGAAACAGGAGAGAAAAAAAGCTCGTGGGAAGTACTAGCTGTGATTCTGTTACTGCTTCTTGATCTCCAGTAGCACAGGTTCATATAGGGATGCTCCAAATCATCTACTAGTCATGCAACCGTCAAGTGCTTGTTCAACAGTAGGCGTAAGAGGGGAGTCTCAGCTCAGTGTTCTGACCATGAGAATTACTTTTGCCAGGTCAGCAGCTGCTTTCCTCAGCAGGTTTTGCATGGGGAAGGAGTCAAGATGAGTAGAAAACAGTAAGGTGAGGGCTGGGTTAGGCAGGTGGAAGTGCTGTGAATGAAGGATGAGCTGTAATAGTGAAAGAGTGGAAGGTGGCAATGTTGGTGCTTCTTTAGTACTGGTGGCAGGCAATGCGTGACCATCGACTTATCTGAAAGCAGGAACAGGGAGATACGAGAGAGATAAAATACATATTGCCACGTGTAGGCAGGGGCTATAAACCTGGTAGGCTTTGATTTGCCAGAAAACAGAATATGTTTTGGGCATTCCAAAAATGGCAAATGGCGAAAAAAAAAAAAGCCTTAATAAAAGCTTAGATTCAAGAGGTGTTATGGAATCTTGAGTTGTTAAGGGATCTTGAGCAAATGTGCACAAGTGTACTGTTGCTGCTGCCGACAGCCTTGTTTCAGCATCCTTGCCACTAACCTGCAGTACCATATGCAGGATGTTGAGGTCTCACAAGTTTTCTCTTTAATGTGTCTGCAGGCGTTTCTTCAGCCACATTCGACGCCAACCGCAGAGTGTCCTTTCGCTATCGGGCATTGCTGCCAAGTGATCACAGGGTGGACAGTGTGTCCATGCGGTTCCGAACGCGCTCGCCGAATGGCAACCTGTTATGGCTTGCCTCCGGTCCAGGCAGCGGTCGTTTCTTCTCACTGTCACTAGTCGACAGTAAGGTGGAGGCTCGCTGGCAGTTCAACAGCAAGGAGCAAAGGCTGCACTTCGGGATTAATGCCACGCAGGGAGAGTGGCAGGTGAGTTGTGTGGATGTGCAGTGAAACTTCACTGAGAATAAACTTCAGGGGACCTCAAGGAAGGGCTGACACAGGTGGAAGATTGCCCTGGTAAAGTCTATGCGCAGGAACTTGATGCCAACAAGAAAAGTATAATGGCATTGTGCAGCACGTAAAGCACACTTTATAAAGTACTACAACAAAATGTCTTTCATAGTCCTTGGGAAGTACATCAATTCTCGTCACGTAAAGTGATTTACTTGTTATTTTAGTCGTCTAAAAGGCCCCTTAGCCGTTCACCAAAAATGTCTCGGGTTGCATTCGTGCATTGCGCATCTGCAGCCACAATATTTGTAAAAGTACACCCTCCAATTATTGTCCGTAAAACTGGGCAAGAAATTGTAGCACATCCAAAGCTTTCATTACCTATAGACATTGGTTTTACTGGGCATGCAGCAGTGCCAAGCCTAGATAATCAATCACGTTTGAGAAATTGGCGGTTGACTGTATTTTTGAGACTGCACTGTTCATTTGTGTGTATCCTTGCAGCTAAGTGGAACCTCATTAATATGTACCTGGCAGGAACATGGCATAACTATGCACTGAGTGATTGTACAAACTAAGCACCATTGCCTAAAAAGAAAGAAATACAATGCTTGTGTAAATGTTGCCTGAAATACACACTAAAAATTTTTTTTTTCCAAAGCAGCATAAAGCAATACTGGCTATTCCGCACTACAATGTAATAGAGGGCAGGTGATACTAAGCAGCATTTGAAGACCTCGATAGAAAGCACAGCAGTGGAGCAGATGATGTATCAGTTCGTTCAGTTTTCGTCCATGCAGGTGGGCGCATGTTGGTATTACGATCTAGAGTGAGAAATGGTGCCGCTTCTTTGAAACACACTGCCTCCCGCTCATGCAATTTGCATGCAGCCTGTTGCCTGCTAAGGGCATGCTGTGCTTATGCTGAGACTTGCTGTTTACACGTGTCTTTGCCAGCAGACAGTCCCCATGTTTCATATGAGTGCCTGTACAGTGAACTGTCTTTGTATCTGTACCACGTGCATTGCACGAGTGCTGTGCATAGCTTGCTGTGCCAATGCAGCGACTCCATGTCAGAAACGACAGCAGGCTGCTTTTGTTTCTGACATGGAGGAAGTTTCTGCAAATGACGTACACTTAGACTGCCCCAACTCATAGGTAGCGGAGATGACAACACATTCGGTTTATCGCTAATTAAAAGCATGCAGCAGGCTGCTATGGCCGCTGCACACTATGCCAGGCATACTGCTGAACAGATAAGTGAAGATGCTTATCATGACATAAGCTTGGTGGCAATAGGTCATAGAGGCATACCCATTGGTGGCCATGCTCTTTGCTGAGGCTGCCACCATGCCTCCGTGTATTTATGTTGGTTATTCGTAAAAGCATCACCACACCCACAGGGAAGCCAGTATCATTGGTAGACCAGTCTCTGCACTTTCTGAAAAGGTGGAAGATAATTTGTGGCACAGCACAGTGTCAGCCACATTGCAAGTTGAGGCAGTGTGGGTAACCTCTATACGGCAGAAAGTGATAATGGTACGCATTAACTGTAGACATGCAACAAGACACTGTGGCTTAGCTTAAGCAGTCTGCCACTAGATTATTGTCTATGGAGACTGGGCCAAGGTTCATTGCAGCTACATCTTAAAGAGTCCCTAAACCAAGTCTGACATTTTTAACACATTTAAATTAAGCAAACGCATTGTGTGCAGAATACTGCAACAATTATCTTCGCCAAAAATGGCAGTGCTATGCACTGTCGGGAAGTCACAAATTAAAAAAAATAATACTGTGTTCATCCCCGGGCTACTCTGGTCCCTTTCCCGCACCTTGTGATGCCACGGGACCCTGTGCACGCTGTCAACAGGGTAAAAGCTGTCAATTGGTTGATTGATGAGGGACGATAGTACCAATGTGATGAGAGCCAGCTGTGTGTTCTGAGAAGGGAAGGAGCTTGCCCACTGATCCATTCATCAAGCTTCCATTCAGTCGGCATCATGCGGAGGGTCATCAGAGAAGAACAATGGAGGAGCCTTCCTTCTGGTTGGCTGATGCGACCCATAGCTTCCACTGTAATGCATGGAGTTGGTGAGAGTAGCAAAAACATGCAAGAAACAGCAGTGGCTGTGTAGTCGTACATCAAGTGCCTGTAACTTTGCTATTATGGCATCATTTCGAAAAATTTTAGCAGCTTTATGTTCATTGTAGGTGTCTGAATGGTGCCGTCTGTCTGCAGAGCGCACTGACAACAACTCTGTTCGAGCTTGATCCCTGTGCCAGCAGGAGCGCTACAGTGTTGGGGGTCATCATTTCGTGTCGTCTGCTAACCCAGCCCGTCACGCGAAAAGTGTTATGCCTTGTATCTGCCCAAGAATCTGTAATTTGCGAAGTTGACACGTTTTATCATTACAATAGTGTAAATGTAGATTATTGGTAGCTTTATAGCCATAAGGAACAAATGAAACAACAACAAAATAAAATTGATCAGAGATAATACACATAGGGATACTAGGGCTCATAGAAAATGCATAGGGACGCTTATAGTAGAAGCGGGCCAACTGAAATTTGGGAGTATGCTTACCCATACTTAGACAACTCCAGTGGAGTTTCTGCATACTTTTAAACGTTGTTTTGGTCACAGACAATCTTTTTCACATTATTCTAGCCATCATGTGCATCATTCAGATAATATATATCCGTTAAAGCACCGCAGCTGGTCTAAACTTCCGGAGTACCCAACTATGGTGTGCCTCATAATCAGATCGTGGTTTTGGCACATAAAACCCCATAATTTCTTTAGATAATATTGTTATGTTGCAGAAGTCACACATAAAGATGTATTTACAATATTTATAAGGGAGATGACGATGCATAAACAAGATGGCTGTTGAGACCAATTCCAACTCTATACGTCAAATAGTCTTCTTCTGACTGGCACCACTCTTGGTTGTGCCGTAACAATAAATATACCGTTGGGAATGTCCTTACAGTTGTGCATTTGTGTTTCTTGAATTTTGGCCCCAGCATGCCGTGTTAGCATTCAGTACTACTCGGCATAAATAAAAGTTTAGAATAGAGTAACTTGCATGACACTCTAGATTAAAATAATGAATATTAAGCGTAACCAGCACGGTTAGTAGCAATGTGCATGCTTGGCATGCATGCTAACCACAACCATTGCTGCAATTGGCAAGCCTTGGGTTCTCACCTTATGTGCAGAACTTGAAAAACTTTGCACTTTGCAATAGCCGAATGGTTTTGCATTTGTACCAAGGTTGAGCACTAGTAAACACACTGTCCCTACTGTGGACGTTCACGAGTTGAGAAGCACAGTAAGCTCTGGATAGTGCTACTAAGCCTAGATATTTAGGAGGACATACCTAAGCTTGCTTACCAAAGGCTCGCCAGACACTTAGACTGGTGTGCAGGCATATATGGGACAATTTACTATTGAGTCTATTCACCATGTTTGAGAAGCCCTGCACACCGCGCCATCTGCCAAGAGAGTCGTAAAGCACGACTGAAAAAATTGTCGCCATGCCAGCCTCATTCAGGCACCTTATCTGTTCTTCTGGTTCACACGTACGACTATGTAAAATATTTTTGGGCTCAGAGTGTCCGTTTGTTCAGGCCATTTGCTTAGATTGACCGTCATCATTGATGGTTTCTGCATAATTCTCTTTTAGAGCCCACTGATTGCCAATTACAAGTTACCATCTAAGCAACTTGTTGCCATACCTGTGTTGGAAGGTTACAGAAGTTTGTCTCTGTTACAGGAATTGCGGGTGAACATCAGCAACACTGCCGTAAATGCCACTCTCGTTCCGGGTGACGTACAGACGCTCCTCAGAACAGATAATGGGGTGCTAGGGCTCTCGGACCTTTTGGCGGATGTTGCTCTTGCCGGTGACACTGCTGAAGTCCCCTCTGGAGGTCATGGCGATGTCCCATTTGAGGGATGCCTTGAGGAGGTGCGCCTTGGTGGTATCCTCTTGCCGTTCTTCACACCTGACCGTCTTGCGAGCAGCAACACTACTGCCACGTGGGACCGATTTGAGCTTGTTGGCTTGGATGAGCCGTCGGCAGGCTGCATTCTTTGTCGCCCCGATCAGTGCGCTCATGGTGGCGATTGCCAGGACCCACTGGAGTCATACGTCTGTGTCTGCCCACAAGCCTACGAGGGTGAACGGTGCGAGCTTGATGTGGATGAGTGTGCAACAAACCCCTGTCAACAAGGAGCACCATGCATCAACCTGGATGGAGGTTTCCGGTGCAACTGCTCTAATGGCTACACAGGAAAGCTGTGAGTTTTAGCCATTCGGCGTTAATTGGAAAAGAACAAATAACTGGCAGTGTTTTTCTGTAAGCACTAATTGACAAGACAACATAGAGCAGCCCTTGTCCTCTCTTCGTTAGTCTGTGCCTGATTCCACTAGCTTAAACTAGAACCAACCTTTCCAGCCTTTTTGCTCTTATTTAGATTTCTTTTTCAGCTGGCTGATAAGACTGATATTTGCAGTTGCGAGGAGCGCATCTGGTACTGCAGCTTCAGCCCATGCCAGAATGGAGCCACCTGCTTGGAGGGTGAACCGGGCCACTTCAGCTGCCAGTGCACCGACGATTTTGAGGGCCAGAACTGCACTGACAGGGTGAGGCCATTGGCAGGAGTGCATGTCAGGAAGGGAACTTTAAAGCCAAAGAGAGAATGCTGCAGTGAGAAAGTCCAAGGATTGATGACAGTCATGCCCAACGTACATGATTGTTGAGCACCTTCAGTTCTGCTGTGTGGTTTGTGCAGCTCCAGCGTGGCTCATCATGATTGTCTGCAAAAGGAAAAGAAACAGTGGAAGTCCTAATGTAAACCACTAAAAGAATGAACTACCTTGTTCCCAGCTGAAGAAAAACTGTGTTTAGTAAAAGAGAAAAAGAAAGAAAAAAAAGTCAAAATTTTTACCCATGTTACTCGCTGTGAGCACCTCACCCACGATTGCCTGTACCTTGTCCACAAGGCCAGTAATCTCCCTGAGACCTTTTACACTTTTGTCTGCACTGCACAACCTAAAAAGCAGTTTTAAACTCCACGCACAAAAAATAAAAGTGACATGCACCACTCATTTGCTCTCTTGAATTGGATTAAAGATATGGCAAAAGAATTCATTTTGGAAAGTACACTTTGTGCAATTTCCTAGATGTAATAAATGTGTCTCACATGGTCAGGATTGTTATATCGTGGTTAAACAGTACAACTGGTACGTTTGGTCACCACTCACTTTTTGATTGAAACATTTGAACATAATGAACAAAAAAATCTTGTCACGAAGAGGACAGCATAATGTGCATTTGGAAAGAAGATTATTTGAACTGTAAGAAATAGTTAGAGAGCAGCATCAATTACATAATAAGTTTGTGGAATTGATGTGTCCTTTTTCTCTTGTGTTGTTCTGAGCACACGGTTGCAGGGTTTAATAAAGCAAGCTGGCTTCACTTGGATTTCACTTGGACAGGACACATAATAGGCAGGACAACTGGTGGTCATGGGAAGGATATTTGGGATAGGATGAGATTTATATGGGAGTAATGAGGCTAAGATAACAGTGGGAAAACCCCTTCTCCTGATGTGGGCATTTTTTGGAAAATTACAGTGGCGGATATTTATGACGATGATGATTATGATGGGTGATATTTTGTATGATGATGATTATACTGGTCACTCAGCTCTTCGTGACACATTTAAATAGCTAGGTAGCGTCAATTGTCTTTTCTTTTTTTATTGCATGCCAGGGCATTGTAAACAGTGAGGTATACCCTTAAGCAAAAGTATACGGACCACGGGCTTGCCAAAAAAACTATTTTTTTTTTGTAATTAAGACGCACAAAGTGAAATTGATGAGTGCACTGGAAAGTATGTAATGCCATGTTTAGAGTGCAGTCCTCTGTTTCAATTACATTCACAGGTGGAAGAGAAGATCTGCTTTATTGTGGAATCCCTGGTCCATATACTTTTGCAGGGGAGTACAGGGATGTGCATATTTGGCTTAAAATGCTCCAAAAAAAAAAAAGAAAGATTTTACACTTACCACTGGCACTGTTCTTGCTCACATTGCACACAAGGATAGCATTTTGGAGTCTATGTCATTCAGTATAACGCTTGGCCTTAGTTACTTGCCTGTGATGTAAGAAAAGAATGAGAAACTGCTTTTGTCTCTGAGCAAAATGGCTGCTGCAAGGACTGCATTAGCCCAGACTTGTGTTGGTGCCTGTCGGCAGCTGCAGGAAGCAGGGATTCAGGGAGAGTTTCTGCACGTCACCCGTTCTTCTGGATCATGCGCCAACCCTCCCTGAACAGCTGCTTTCTGCAGTTGCTGGCAGGCGGGCACACAAGTTTCTGCTAGTGCTGTCGCGGCAGTGCCTTGCATCCCCATAAACGAACGCAACTTTGCATTTTTTTCCTTATGAGCGAGGCAAGTAACTAAGCCAAGTGTTACACTGAATGATGTACACTTCAAAATACAACCTATTTTGCAAAATGGGAGCAAGAACAGTGCAGCGGTAAGCGCAAAATCTTTTTTCGAACACTTTAAGTGAAATATACATGGCCCTGTGCATGTCAAGACATCTGTGAAGCCTGCCGTGGTGGCGTAGTGGCTATGGTGGTGTGCTACTAAGTCCGAGGACGCGAGATCAAATCCCAGCCACAGCGGCCACATTTGGATGGGTGTGAAATGCAAAAACGCCCATGTACCATGTATTGGGTGCACATTAAAGAACCCCAGGTGGTCACAATTAATCCGGAGTCCCTCACTATGGCATGTCTCATGATCAAATCACAGTTTTGGCACGTAAAACCCCAGAATTTAATCAACTTTTTCTAATGACACGTTGCGCATGCCTTCATATTTTGTGCTGCACTCTCTTGATTGCAGAAAGTCATCACGTGTGACCAAGCTCCCTGTCAGAACGATGGACTGTGCTATCCTCAGGAACCTATTGGGAAGATTGCTGTGAGTAGCTGCAAGCTTTTCCTCAATTGACAACGGTAGCACTGGAAAATTCCACTTGATGTATGCATGTGTGCAGGCATTGTTTGTCAGAAAGTTAATCTAATAATAATAGCATACTTTAGTCTGGGGTGTTTATTTGAAGCCTGTTTTCCACAGCACAGTTGGCATCAAAAGTTTACTGAGGCATGGGTTCCATGCAAAAGTAGAATTTCCAAGCAGTTTGTGACTGTAGCAAGTAAAACTGTACAACACCATGTTGTTCACATGTACCGTGGTTTGCATGTACAGGGTGGAAATCCGAACACTAGGTTGCATGCGTGGGCTGCAGAAATATTCAGCTTTATCTATAGATTTCATGGTCCTTGAACTTTTGACGTTGACTGTACAATTAAGAATATTTATCAGTTTACCTACGTAGGATACTTAGACAATGTGTATTAAGTTTGGAAAATAAAAGGCAAAGCGCTCTTCGTGGAGAAGACTAACTTTGCATTGTTATCATCTACCATATATACTTGAGTAAGGGCTGCACTTTTCTAAGGGTCTCACCTCCTCACTTAGTGGCCCAAAATTTGGCAATCAAATTTAAGAGTTGCATTTCACGCATGGTGCCATGATCCTCGCAATCGACGCAGCTACCATATGTCAGTAGCTGCCCCACAGGTTTTAGTGCGTGTCGCAGAGCTGAGATATCTGCGAGATCGTCCCTTTTTCGTCCCATTTTTTGTGTTTTGCCGGTTCCATGCATCATTGCTTCTTTGTACCGCGGTCACTTTCACGACTGCATAGCATGACTGCTTGCAAGAAAAGGCTTTGTTCAAGCTTTGAGTTGTATATGCTGAAGAGCATGGGAAACGGGCAGCCGGCCATAACTTCGGCATCGACGAAAAATGCATGCATCGGTCGTGCGACGCCAAAGAAGATCTGGCCATGATGAGAAGACCAAGAAGGCATTCCGCGGTAAGCCGAGCGAATTCCGAATACAGTTAACTCGAACTTCCGTTAATGCGACCCTGAGGAAACCGACAGAGCTGGTCGAATTACCCGGCGGGTCGAATTAAACAAAACACGCCTTTGATCCACTTAGCGGTGTTTGCCTTTAATGTTGCCTTCGCCACTATACAGCCGCGTTATGCGGCGAAGTATACCGAGCGGGGAAAGGTGCCACTGTTACAGGACATAGCACGTGTTCGGTATTTTACACACGCACATGCGCCGTCTCGAGTCACAGTGCCAACACCGTGACGCCTAGTAAGTTTACTGGCAGGCCTTCAGAGTATTAGATAGACCCCCCCCTCTTTTGTTGGCCCTAAACGTCCCCTCTGTTTTACGAGTTTTTTCATATAACCGCCTTCTTTTTCGCAAGCTTTCCCAAAACACAGATGGCTTTTCTCCGCTTCTCGGTGCACGGCGCGTGCGCGCGTATAATCAAGGAGCGCGTACTAAGCCCCATTAACTGTCTCAAACGAGACACGCATGGTGGGAGAAATGAGGGCTCAAATCGCTGCAGTAGCGTCAGAAACAGTTCTGAATGGCTTCCCATATGCATATTTAACGTCTAGGTGCTCGTACTGGGACCGGAGACGGCGCGTGCATGCGTGTCTAATTAGGAAACGCGTACTATGCCTTGTGACAATGGCCCCTTCCATTCTTGGTATGCTTCATTGTATAACATCGCTGTATTGCCGCGAAACTGATCAGTCAAGTTTGAATTATCCAGCGAAGGTCAATTTTGACATTGAAATAACAAAATTTGGGCCCATAGAAGTGTATGGACGCCTGCTGGCACCTTCAGTCAGGGTCGAATTAACAAAAGTCTACTCTACTTGAGAAGGAACTTTTGGGCTATGTTATAAACATAGGGAAGGGCGGCTACGTATTTTCTATTGAAATGCTCAGCACCAATACCCTTGCCATTGGACACCAGATGGGCATTTCCACATGTGGGCTGCAATCTGATAAAATCGAAGAAAAAAAAGTGTGGCCCCTTACACAAGTCTGTACGGTATGTTATGAATGTGTTACGATTAGTAAATTCCAAACTCTAAAGCATTGGATTTAAAGGATTAAATTAGCTTAGACTGGTGCAGTATTTTTTTGAAACTCTAGTTTTATTTATTTGGTGAGATAAGGTTTACTATTACTGGCTGAAGTGAAGGCCAAAATACTTCTCTGTATTTAGTTTTATACTTAAACCCCAGTGCTATTACTTCAGTATGGCATCATTAAATTAAAGCTATTTTCTTATATTCAAGTTGCTTTTGTTCAAGAAAAGTTCTTAAAAGGTACTAGACTGAACCTTTTACTCCTTTGCAATGCAGTGTAGTTCATACTTACTGATGCACAGTTAACTAGAACTTTGGCAGATACTGTCAAAATTGATGATATCCTCGCCAGCTGGTACAGTAAATTGAGAGTGGTGTTGCCATCCTCCGTTCATTTTTGCCTCTTTTCTAGCTCACCGAGCCTCCTCATGATAAAGGTGACCTTTCAGAAGCATGATTTACTGATACACTTAAACACTGTATTCCTTTTTAGCATTCGTTTAATAAGGGGTTTGGCAGGATAAATGGCGTAACCTTGGTTTCGGCACTCTCTCTTAACTGCTGTGTATGGTATGTTCTGCGAAATTTTGTGTGTGGAATAATGATACCATTTAGCTGAGTTTTCTGCTGTTTATTTCTGCCGTGGCACCTTTAATAGTTTCTGTAAATGTACGTGTTAACTTTTAGCTAGAGTTCCAGATGTTGATGTGCTTGTGGTGGTGGAGGGGGTACAAAAAATGCTTTTACACCGATTCCAAGAGTGTGTGGCATCTGCATTACTTTTTTTCCTTTGTCTCTTTTTTTGTGTGTGCTTGTTCAGTACCAGTGCAAGTGTGAGCATGGTTTCGAGGGAACCAACTGCGAGCGCCCCCGTGACTTCTGTGAGAGTGCACCGTGCCTGCATGGTGCCACCTGTGTGAGCGAAAGAGGTGGTTATCGATGCATCTGTGTTGACGGCTACAGGGGTGATGCCTGTGGTGAACTCATAGACTTCTGTCACGAGCCTCAGCCTGACACCCCATGCCTCTATGGGGGGCGTTGTGTGCCACATGTGGGTGGCTTCACTTGCAACTGTGATGGCAGTAAGTGTCCACAAGCGAGTTGCATGCATCCAGCCATTTTGTGTGGGAAGCGTGCAAACATGTGATCTTGTGTCATTGAACCTTTGTACGTGTAACGCAATTATGTTATGCCTGATGTTGCTATAAAAGAAAAAAATCACAATTGTAAATCTGCAGTCAGAGCCATGCAACAGCATTATGAGGCAGTGCAGCATCAGAGTGCAAATAAGGTTACTTTTGCAGGCATTTAGGCTTTTTGGGGCTGCTGGCTTGCACAATATCTTGGGCCATGCACAAACAAATATTTGCTTTCCTCTAACTGATACAGTATCAAAGCTAGCATTTTGTTTTCGTTACAAGCGTAGAATACCCATTGAATTAAAGCATGATTATACAGTACCTAGATATTTATTATACTGCAGGTCTAGAGCGATTTTCTTTTTTCTACAAGTTCAGCTGAAAAATACATTTTGCAGTGCATCAAATATAATGATGATGCTGTCACAATGTCTCTCTTAGTGACTGCGTAAAGCTTAAAAACAAAACTTTCACAGTACGCTGGAGTGAATGGTAGCTTTATCTGTTTGAATTGCATGTGCTGCATGTGCTGCATGTGTGTGTGTGTGTGTGGGTGGGTGGGTGGTGCACGCACGCATGCATGTAGAGAAGCCACATGTTGTAAGCACTACAAAACTGCTGTAAGTATCAAGCTGTGTGTAACGTTGCAAGTACAGTACAAGGTCTGTCTGATGAGTATCCAACCATGCATCAAAAAAAAAAGAAAAAAGAAGCGGCCACCTGTCGTATTCGTCATCCTAATGCCCTTCTAGACATAGTTGCCTCCTGCTTCCCCACGCTTAACCCAGCGGTCCTTTCACTCCTCAAAACAGTCTGGAGCTTTTCCTTGGGAATCACTGTTAGGGCAGCTGTCACATTGTGCTTAATGTCCTCTCAGGTCTGAAAGGATATTTCAGGTGCCATTTCATTTGTGTGAACAGCCAGAAAAGTTGCATGAGGCCATTTTCAGAGATTAAGGAGCTTGACGAAACACCAAAATACTGTCTGAATCTGAACAAAAAACTGAATCACATGAGCCCCATGAATGGAGCTGTTCTCATGACTGCAGTTACCAGGTTTTCGAATTCCTCTGTCAGAACCCTGTCTGAATTTTGCAACCACCTGCTGCACATACAAATAATCTCTAAGGCATTTGCAGCATTTCTGTTGCTTTCCACTAGCTCATCAGCAATCCCATCATTACAGCTTATTCAAGACTTTGCACAGTGTGGTCCACTCTCCACAGACGTTTAGCCTTTATAAGTGGTCGTACAACATTTTTATCTTCATGCCGATAGCACCATTTCCAAATGCTGTTCAAATCTTCTGACTCGCTTTGAGTGTAATGAAGCTTCACATACAGAACTTTATGTAGTGTTTTTGTTCTATTTGCTTTGTCATATTTTTGCCCACATTAAAGTGTGCCAAGGTCAGGTGACAGCACCCAGCACAATTGCTCCTGCGCAATAGCACACACAAGTCACAAGTGAAAGCCATATCGCCTGCAGCCTGAACACATCACGGACCAGCGGCGTTACGAGGGGGGCAAGCCACCACTCCGGGTGCCACTGACCCTAGTGAGGCCAATGTTATGGACTCTCCTTTCATGGCACACAGTGTGGCCAATGTGTGCCCTATAGTTTTGTCTAAAACCAGGGAGGTTGGATATTTTTCAGACAGACCTTATAGCTGCATACTATTGGCTTCCTTAAATTACGATATAGCCAGCAGAAATAGTTAATTGCTGCATGTGAACTCAGTCATACCTGTACAGTAACCTGTGTTTTTATTCTAACCGCATTGAAACAAGATTCTGTGCTTACTACCGCTTTGTTTCCACTCATACAGTCAACGAAGAGTTTTTCGGACATCCCTGATAATTCGGATGCCTTCGCGGTACCGCCTCGTACCCCATAGAGCCAAAGCATAAGGACGTCTGAAATGTCGGACGCGGAAACCTTTCGCCGCCTGATTTTCCTTACTTCTTGCAGTGACCGCAGGCCCTAAGCGGTATTAACTGAAGCCACCACGGCTGCTATTTTATCTCGCAACCTCGAATCAGTGATCTCGCGCGCCGATCGGCTGGCAGCCGTGGTAGTCGTTTTGTGCTGTCGTTAGGCCTAGCTGCTTCAATGTTCGGTAGCAAGCTTCCTGCTGTTTGGTGCCGTGTTTTTCATTTAAAGGATTCGCCGCTGTCAACAATGGCTCCGACTTCGGCTTCGGCAGGCTCGTCGATGGCTTCGAAGCGCGGAAAGTTCGGAGTCTAAAACGTTGCGTAATATCGGTTCCCGGAAGTCAGCCTCGCCGCAATACAGCGGTGTTACGCGGCCAAGCATATGCAATGTATTGTGAAGCATACCAAGAGTGCAAAGGAGCCACTGTCACGATACATAAAATGTGTTCCTTATTTATACACGCGCGCACACCCACCATTCCCTGTCACAGTGCGTGTGTCGAGACGCCTAATAGTTGCACTGGCTGGCTTTTAGTGCTATTTAGGACGTGGCTGTGGTGATTTGAGCACTTGAAGGCAGTTACAGGCATGCATTAGTTTTTTTTAATCTTTTTGTGGTCCCTAGGGAGTCCGAAAAATCGAACATTGACTGTATATTATACTGAGATTGCATTTTTGTCTGCAAGTTGTAACTGTGAAATTTCGTTATATAATAGCACAAGTTATAGTAAATAATAGAGGTAATGAAGTAATTCTCCTCAAACTTCCCATAGGATCCCATGCACCTAACCCTTTGAGGGTTAATTTTTTTTTCCAGATTTAAGATCTTTAGAGGGACTTACCTTAAATTTTCGTTGAGGTGACAATAAAGTAAGTAAGTTTGTGCAGGGTCACACATTTTTTTTTTTTTTGATGTCATGATTGGGAACTAGTCTTCCTTATACACAATGTTTAGGTGTGCAAAAGGGTTACAGGTCTGATAGCCATAGAAACAGGGTTGAACATTGCATGGCCATATGCTTGAATGTTTTGTCAACACTGAGCCACAGTGGAGGCAAAAAAGGACCAAGGCCTCTTCAAACAGGTCTTTTCAACACAGGTCTCTTCAAACTTGCACTATACCAGCTTGTGTAAGTCTTCGTCAACCAACTAGTCTCACTAGTTGCCATGAACAAGGGCCAGCCAAACTTTCAATATGTGTAGTAAGTGGTAATATATTGATTGGTTAGCTCATGTTCCCCTGCACTTGCCTTAGCATTGTCTCTGCAGTTACATTTTTTTTTAACTTGGCAACTTTTTGTTTTTGTTTTTATTCTCAGTGTGAGGTTGCTCCCTTTCATTGGTACCTGCTGTAGTTCTTTTTCTAGGGCTTGTTGGTTGAACCCAGTATTGCTTTAAGCTCACGATGCCCACGAGCAGCAGGTCTTGTGCTGAACCATGCCTACTGACAGCAGTTTAAAGTAGCTTCTGTGAGCTAGAGCATTCCAGAAGCTTTACTCAGGGGCTGCTGTCCAAAATACATGGGAACTGAGAAATCATTTTGCTCGGCATCCACTAGAATAAATTTGACAGGGCTTGTTGCATTTAAAAGAAATGGTTAAAATCTGACAATTATAGGAAACAGGTTTTTGATCTTGAACATAAATATTTTTACAACTATTGTTTAAGACCAAAAGAAATTAACTAAACTGTCAAGCTTCGCAACTCTCAGAAATTAAAAAAAAAATACTGCAATAGCGTAAGCTGTGCCGATTAGACACCTAAAGTGGCCAAAGTTTATGTATCATACATGGCTCTGAAATATACCACTAATTTGCAAGTAGGACTTTTGCAGTGCCTTTGTAGACATAGTAACAATTTCACCCAAGTTGTAAACTCGTACTTCACATTTGTCAGCTCCAGATGCTCTAACAGATGCAGTTTGTAGAACTGCCGTAGTGTCTGTTTTTTGTGCAGACTTAAAAATTTGCAAACTTTGTTCTTCAATTTTTTTTAACTTACTGATTTTCAGCAATGTGTTAACAAAATTAACATTTGTGTTAATTTGATTATAACTAATAAGATTTTTCGGTAAATTTGATATTGAAAGTGAATGCATCGAACCCACGTCATTTCCGTCTAAAAATGATTATTTTCGGCCTCTTCTAGGAAAAATTTTCAAGCACAAACTGTAACTCGCAATAAATGATTACAGTATTTATCCTATTGTAACGCATGCCTCTTTTTCCAAGAAAATTGGTTTGAAAATTTGCACTGTGTTGCACTTGGATACAAAATCAAAACTGCATTTGTAACAGCTTGCCAATAGAGCCAGCCTAGCCAGCATCATTATCATTGCGATTGCAAAATTGTGATGCAACAAGTTCTCCTTATATGATGACAACGTGCTGCTCTCAGTCTTTGATTATGAAAACTTATTCAAGAAGGTACATTATTTTACATTAAGAGGTACATTAAGGCAACGGCAACAAATCCCATTATGCCTTTTTGATGTTCCAGAGAATCGCATGGGTTGCAAGACAATTTAGGGAAATATTAGTCTAGGCATTGAACACCACCCTGTTTGCAATTTTTGCGGAGTTGTTTGATAAATACAGAATATCGAATGCAGAATGGGCAGTACAGAGGGCGTCACGTTGTGGTCCATAGATAGCAATAAAATGCTGTCAGAGATGATGACGATTGACGTTAAGTGTAAATAAACTTTCATTCTGCGAAGTTGACTGGTTTCATCCTCTTATAATTGCCAGAATTAAAGTCATTCTGCATTATCCATGCTGAAAAATAAGCTGTGCCTTAGATTTATACTTCAGTTGGGAGATCTAATGTCATTTTGGCATAAGTTTTCTACTTTAAACTGATAAATGGTGGGTGCATGTTCGATTTGGCGGCATGTTAGGATCTGGCTAATATTGCCAAATAAAACAGTGGCATGTTTCAGTGTCCTTTCTGGCCTATTTCTTTTATTTAGAATTTAGTTCGGCTGAACAGATAATTAGACCAATTTAGTTGGTACCCATCATGTTTAATTAATGTAAGTTGACTATATTTTTGAAAACTGGGAGACCCTAAATGAAAATTCTGCTTTCAAAGGTATGTAAAATTCAGCTGTCTCTCTTATATGTAAAAATTTTTTTATTCAAATAAGTTCAATGGCTGCCTCATGAGAATGTTTGTTTCACATGTGTGTTTGAATACGGAAATCAGAGCTGACCTTGAGCTAAAGCCGTCTCTTAAGTCGCAGGCTGTTTCTGTCCTCTTCATGTGCTCAAGTCATGTGTTCCTCATGTCACTGATAGCCCTAGTCATCACTTGGTGGATAAATTTGCATGCTTGCAGAGGCACAAAGGGATAAGTGTGATTGAGCAGTACACAGTTCAGGCAAAGACCACTATTGAGCACTACTCCTGTCAGTATTTGATTGGTAGTGTGAACGGGGTTGGTAGGTCATGTGAATGAGTGCATGGCATTGAAGTGGCTTAGCGCAGTCATTAAGTCGGGTCTGTGATAATTTATTACCTCTCGTACAGCTGGCTACGAGGGTACTCGCTGCGAGACAAATGTGAACGAGTGTGCGCTGGAGGTGTCCCCCTGTGAGCATGGCAGTACGTGCGTTGACACTCAGGGCTCGTATGAGTGCATGTGCGCCAGTGGTCGCTTTGGCCGGCACTGTGAGCACAATGACACCTGCCACCTGGAGGAGCCATGCCGCAACGAGGCTCCCTGCACACCACTGGCTGAGGGGCGCTTCTTCTGCAACTGCACACCAGGCTACCACGGGCTCACTTGTGCGCTCCTGGTGAGTAGACTGTGGTCGATGCTACGAGCATTAAGTAATTTTATTCTGCAGTCCAAAGGGACATCGCAGCGTGCAGAAAACATGACTATGAAGTACGAAGTCGGCTTTGTGTGTGGTGGTCCTCCGTTACTTTAACACAATCATTGCAGCATGGGCCACCAGTGGGTTATGGCAGTTATTTCTACTGTACGGCTGTGCAGGACTTTCCTGCTGCAAGTGAGATCTTTGCTAGAAATCAATGAAAAAAAATTCTTATTGCTTCTGGTCTGACACGTCGTATGTTGTCTCTCTCTCCACCTTGAGAAAGTTTTACTGGAGTACAACTCCCTGGTGAATCACTGGCAGGTCACAACGTACCTGAAGAATGACAAGTGACCGACCGGTGGGCACATGATGCACAGGAATCAAGACTTCAAAAAGTGCTGCCTTAGTGAATGTGCTAAGCATTGAACACGACATGCCGAAGCGCAAACTCTACTTTACGTGATAGACATGGCACCTTGGGAAAAACCATATATTCTCGTTTAAGGGCCACACTTCTGAATCTGGGCAAAACTATTTCAAGAAAAAAATTATTTTTGTATATGTCGCACTTAGTTTTTTATATGCACGCACCTTGTCTGCTGTACCCTTACAGTGGTACCAACATGGCACACAGTTGGGAACCAGTCTACTTTTCGGTTGTACTCAAAGTTGGTAATCTTTTTGCAGGAAGCTTGATTACTTAACCATTGGTGTCATTGCAAGATTCATTTCCTGGTGCCTCATGGTTTGCACCATTCCACTTATGTGCCACACCGTCTTTTGTTGATAGCTTTGCGCTGCCACGCATGCACACTCCGCAAGTGAGGCTTTCTGTGCTTCGTGCATTTCATCGCTTCTGCGATGCCCAAATAGTACGTGGGTTTTGAACTCCAACATCCTGTTCACGTTTCACGTGAAAATCTTGGGAATTTTTCAACACTCAGCCGTTGCGTGCAGTGCAATATCTGAGGCTGCATCCTCGGTCGCCTTCACCTTTGAACAATGCTGTATTGATGTGAAACGTAAAGGCAAGTATCATGCAGTATATTAACCTGTTAGGTTTTTTTGACAGCCATCTACTAAGCACCGGTGAAATTAATATCCTGGCGCCACGCAGTTTGTCCTGTAGCACTTTCAATGCGTGTACTGCACAAATATGTACACTGCGTATTAAGTGCTTTGTATGTACTGTACATACTGTATTTGTTTGAATCTAGGCCGATAGTTTTTTTCAAATAATCATATTCCAAACTCTAGGGTTGGCTTAGATTCGAGGAGTTTAAAAACGCGCCAGTTTTTCATTGAAACTGCTAAATATGGTGCATAGCTAGCGCCATCTAGGAAAGTCAGTATCGCAGCCGCTACTAGCCATGCCAGTAGCCAACTGTACACAAGCGAAATTGCCATTTTGACCTGTGTTGTGTTGGCCGTATCGGTGTGCGGCGTTGTGCTATCGCGATGGCACCAAGCAGGAGGTGCCACTGCAGTGCCGCTTCCAAGCGAAAAGTTGTGATAGCCACAGAGGCATCGTCAAACCTTCAAGCCGGGCAGGACTTCGGTGTCGACAAGAAAAATGGCCGTCGTTGGAGGGGACGACGACACCAGCTCTTTGCGTGCGCTGCAATGAGGATGGCATTTAGCAGACCAAAGAAAGGCCATCACCACGAAGTGGAGACAGTTTTGGCTGACTATGTTCGGACGCAGAGAGCAGCTGC
Source organism: Dermacentor variabilis (assembly GCF_050947875.1). Classification (NCBI taxonomy): domain Eukaryota; kingdom Metazoa; phylum Arthropoda; class Arachnida; order Ixodida; family Ixodidae; genus Dermacentor; species Dermacentor variabilis. The sequence continues at coordinate 7,566,565 of NW_027460346.1, forward strand.
CCTTCCAGTGACAACAGAAGGGCTCCAAGCGAAAGCTAGGGAACTTTCGAGGGAGCGAGGCCTAACGCCAAAGGATTTCAAAGCCAGCCGGGGCTGGCTTCAGAATCATGAAGTGCTTCGGCTTCAGCCTCCGACGTCGCACTTCAATCACTCGGAAGCTGCCAAACGATTCTGAATAAAAGCTGATAGCTTTTCAGCACTACTTGCTGCAAAAGAGAGAAGCAGCAGGCTACAACCTTGGGCAAATCGGCAACGCCGACCACACGGCTGTGTATTTTGATATGCCAGTGGCGTACACCGTGAATGAAAAAGGTGCCAAGGAGGTGAAGGTGCGCCCTGCGGGTTACGAGAAGCAGCGCGCAACTATGATGATGTGCTGCCCAGCTGATGGACATAAACTCCCTCCTTATATGACATTTAAAAGGAAGACACTGCCTGCTCGAGAAACTTTCCCAAGAAATGTCATTGTGCAGGCAAATGAGAACGGGTGGTTGACGTGTGTGATGGTGGAAGAGTGGTTCTGTGGCGACGGTGTCCAAGAGCCCTTTTGACAAAGAACTCGCTCCTTGTCGTCGACTCTTACCGTGGACCGACAACGTGAAGGCTGCGCTCGTCCAAGCGAACACGGACCTCGCTGTCATACCGGGCGGCATGACGGGCCAGTTGCAGCCACTTGATGCCTGCATCAACAAACCTCTCAAGGATCGTCTGCAGAAATATTACACGGACTGGTTGACTGACGAAGACCACATGCGAACGGCAACGGGCCGCATCAAATGTGCATCGCTATTGCAGCTGGCGGGCTAGGTAGCTGCAGCGTGGGACGACATCCCAGGTACTTTGATCGTGCGCGCCTTTAAAAAGTGCAGCATATCTAATGCGCTTGACGTTACCAAAGATAGTGCACTGTTTGAAGGTGACAGTGACAAGAAACACAGCGACGAGTCTAGCAGCGACGACGACCTTGAATGAGCTCTGCACGTTCAGATTCAATAAATGCTGTTTGCATTTTGTGAATGCTGTCTTCACTTTTTTTTGTTTGGCCTATATTCGAGGTAATATATATATATTTTTTGTTGGCTTTGAACCTTAGGGGGTCGGCTTAGAATCGGGGTCGGCCTAGATTCGAGTAAATACGGTATTTGTACAGTATGCTTTCATCGCTCCTGTGCCAGCAGGAACATACACTGGCGCTCTCACCCAATTCACGTTTTGCAGGATAACTCCAATAGGTCTTTTCATCACACGACTTATGTGCAGTGCAACGTCTGAGCCACTGTCCGTTGATAGCTTCATCTTATGGCAGTGTTCTTGTGGTAAACGAGATTCCAACTGCTCCAACTCTACAGCTATGTATCAGCAACGATGAATTGGGTAATGAACGAAGCTAAAATAAAGGCTTCCCAAGGTCGTCGCACACAGCAGCAAGCTTGTAGGTATTTGAAGGTATAGTCAACGTCTGATCTTTTGGATTCCCTAGGTGCTGTGAAAACGTCAGAAAAATCAGGCAGTCTGAAAAAATGAATGCATGCCTTTACTGCCCCCAAGAGCTCAAATTGCCACAGGCATGTCCAAAATAGCTCCAAAGGCGTGCCAGTACACATATTAGTTGTAGCGGTGCTCGTGACGGCTGGTACACGTGTATAATTAAGGAATACATACTGTGTCCCGTGACAATTGTCCCGTCCTACTCTTAGTATGCTTCACCGCGTAACACTTCTATATCGAGGCGAAGCTGACTTTTAGTAGCCAGCATTATGCAATGCGTCGTGCTTTCCGAGCTTCAAAGCCATTGGTGAGGATTACAAGGGCGTATCCACTGCCATTGCTGAAAGACATGGCATCGAACAGTAAGAAGCTTGGTAGCGAACGTCGAAGCAGGTAGGGCTAGCCTTGCTGCGGTGTTGGCCACCTGCTGCGGCTGCCAGCAGATCTGTGCATGAGAGCACCTGCTCAAAGCAGCGAGATAATCAAAATCGCAGCGGTGGTGGCTTCGATAACACCATTTCGGGCCTTCGGTCATGGCAAAAAGTCTGGAAAGTTGGACGGCGAAGAGTTGTTGCATCCGAAATTTCAGACATGCTTATACGTTGACTCTATAGGGCACGTGGCGGTGCCGGTGCCACGGGGGCGTCAGAATTATCGGGCATGTTTGAAAACGGCCGTGCGGAGAATTGGTCGTTGTATGTGTCAGATAAATCTGTTTACATTTCATTTGTGTGTGTGCTGCACTTGAGAAATTGGGGCCCAGATTAATGAAGAAATAAAAAAAAGAACTGTGACCCTTATATGAGACTATACGGTACTTCTTCTTTCATATTGTAGCATTCAAGGGAAATTTGCACACCTTGTGAAAGTGCACATGGCATTCTTTGCCATCCCGTGAGAGGCCATCATAGTAATCCCCCCCCCCTCCCCCTTCCATCACCATATTATTCTAATTCAGTGCAGGAGAATATTTCTAGTGTGTATACAGCAGTTAATAGAGGCAATAAATGTGTAGAAGGTGTGCAACTTGACAGCATGAGACTGTGTTCTGTTGAACCTTTGGCTATAGCCATTGTTATATTTGGCCTTGTTGCACTCTGCTCTGTGACTTCTTTTGTGCCCTACAGCTTGTTTTGAAACACAGAAAGTCTATTGTTGTGGGTGCCAAGTCTTTTTGATAATGCTAAAGAGTGTCTCCTTCATAAAACCTGCTGTCTTGCAAATTGAAGCCATTAAGCAAGCCTACAAGAGAAGCTGCACTGCTTTCATTATGTCTGTTATTTCATGAAAGCCAATTTAGCTGTAATGTTATGGCTTATTAAATGTCAACTCTTTCTCTGCAGTGCTTTTATTTTCTTGTTTTTTTTGTGTGTGTATATGTGTGTGTTTCAACATGATCATTTTGCATGCAGTTTCTATTGATGTTATGTGAAATCTGAAATTATGTGCACTTCACCAGACATTTTCGTGGTGTGACCATCCTTGAACACCTTTGAAAGCAGCAGGCTGTGGCGATGCAGGCAACTTTATGTTTCAATGCACTCGCTGGCAGTACAGCACTTGTTATCAATGAGGTGGGTGCTTTCTTTCACACTCGTCTCACTGCTTTTCACAGGTGAGCAGTGCCTCACTGGACAGCACAGACCTGAAGCTGGTGATTGGCCTCACGGTGGCGTGTGTGTTCCTGCTGGCATTCATTGTGGGCGCTACGGTGTTCCTGCGAATGGCCAAGAAGAAGCGTGCAACCCGTGGCACCTACAGCCCAAGCAACCAGGAGATGTTTGGTGCGCGCGTCGAGATGAATCCCGTGATGAAGCCTCCACCTGAGGAGAGGCTGATATGAGGGGGATTAGCAGACAGTGGTTTTGTTCCTGCCCACCGCTGGTGGTGCGGCGGTGGTGGTAGTGGTGCTGCTGCATCCCTGTGCTAGCTTCGCTTCACTTTGAACGGCACATCTACTTTGAGACAGGTCCTATTGGTCCAGAAAAGACTACGTTGCGGTCTCTTGGAGTGAAGGCATGACACTTCATTCACTATGCATGTCTTTGTGCTGGGAAGGCAGTGTTGAATTGTTCCACGTCTGCACACCTCTGGCAACAAAGTTCCAACCTGGCTTTCTTGCACTGAACTTATGAACTGAGGCAGTGGGGCTCTGCATGTGATGCAATACGAAGTTGTCTGTTCGCTTAACGACCAATATTTGTTTTTCCTAGAATTTGAGCCAGGGTGTTTCTCCTACTTGTCAAATAGTCTTAGTTCTGAGACCATCTTTACCACAGTTTTATCACCATGTCTCTGCAGATGTGATTCCATAATTTTGTTTTCTTGTGACCACTCAACTGTACTGGCTTGCACCTTTTCTTCTGAGAGCAGGCATGTTACTTTTCCTTTTTTTGTTTCCTTCAGGAAAGGTTTTCGTTTATTATGACGAAACTATTGCTTATGCAGAAGCCTCTGCTGTGTGGCTGTTTTACTCATTTTGAGTAACTCCTCAATCCTAGCAATGACAACTTCAAGTTTCAGTGCCGAGTTTGCCTGTCATGCCACCTTTGAATTACTCTGGTTTCATTTCTTACTGGCAGTGATAAATGTGCTTCTTCTTGTGTGCGTGTACAGAACACCCTTCAATGCATCATTGTCCCAAGTGGTCAACTTTGGCATCACTTTCATGCCAAGAGTTCCATAACACCAAACTTTTCTGGCTTGAGAGTCAAGTTGAAGATAGCGACCTTTGTTTTTCGTGTTGCTTCGATACTGATGTCACCACTGCCATAATAGTTGTTTTGTCGCTATGGCAATGGCATCGTGATCCCATCAGCAACCCATTGCCTTCTCTTCAAGCCAAGCACATGTGCCTGGAGCTCTAGAAGAGCAGCTACGACCACCAGTACCATGGGACCAAGTGTGTTTGTGCTTTATTTTTCTTTTAAAAGTTTGTCGTGATTCTGATGTGCTGTGGGATGTGCATATTAACAGACTACATAACCTGTGACAAGGTTTTAGCTGTTGGACTGTGGAGGGTTCTTGGGATGCACGGCAACTCAAACTCAAGATGAGTTGACAGTGTGCAGAAGACTGACAAAATGTTTTGAACTCTGCCACATGCTTTCTCAGATGCGAGTTCCTATGGTGCTATGAGCAGTGAGTTGCATTGCCTTTGGTGTAAAATGCAGACATCACTGTCAACGCCAGGACTCCGGAGTGAACCAGAGTTAATGGCACACGCAGATCCAAGTGTTGCTGTCCCATTAGCTGCCTGTTTTCTTCGTTACAAACTGGCTGTGCTTGTTTGTGTCACACTTGTTGGAATGAGCCTTCTACACATATTTTCATTGCCTACAAAGATAACTTTTCAGCCAATGCAATGACTCCATGTAGACATGTTGATTTACGCTCTCTTTTCAGAGATGCTGTTAAGGAAGCACTGTTACCTGATACAGAGATGTATGGGTGCATTTTTTCAGATTTATATTTCTGTTCACTGCATGTATAATACTGAGAAAAAGGTTGAATATTACTGATGCGCTTTTCCTCATTCCGTCCAGCACACTCAATGTGCGACTCTTGCCAAAGCGCCTATATGATGTTGGCTTTCTGTAGATACTAATGAAATGCTATCATATGAGATTTATTGTGTACAAAGCAAACCTTATTGTGAATAATGTGCAACAGCTGCATGCCTTTTGGCATCACCATGCCAGTTACCAAGGCAGCACATTGGATAAAATAGAAATGGAACAAGGCTTTCAAAGTTGTCAAGAACAAAATATCTCAATACACAGGACAGAGAAATAGACAAAACAACACAAGCGTTCATGTTGCTTTGCCTGGCTCTCTGTTTTGTGTATTGAGCTGTTTTATTCTTGACAATGCTACATCAACTGGCCTGAACTTCTGCACTTTGAAGGTCAGTGCAGAGAATTGGAAGCTTTTAGACTTGCCTAATCCAAGTGAGAGGCTGCTAATTTTTATTTAGTTCCTGCAGTTTGCAATTACGCTGCGTGGGAGACAAGTTTTTTAGTTAGCATAACGATGTACTTAGTGTTTATGTCATGGGACTTCTAGCTCAGACATGTAGGGGTTAGTGTGGAGACTGGACACACAAGAGTGCTAAAGCCTGCACTCTAAATCAACAGCACAAATGAGAGGTAGTTATTGCTTGAGTGTTATCTTACAAGGAGACACTAGAATATCCTATAGTTTCAACTGTGAGGTGTTTTTATGAAATAGTTCATTTGGAGATTGCTAGCATGAAACTACAGCTGGTGATCCTTGGCAAATTTTGTCTTGCTAGAGCACCACTTGTGTGGCTTGTCATTTGGGCACCGATTTCACTCTTAGCAAAAGTATCCACCGAGATGTCTCACCACAGGTTCCTGCCTCTGTGCAGCAGCATGTTGTCTCAGTGCTGTGTGTTGGCAATGTGCTACTTCATTCGGAAGGCCACAACTTGTTCTGTCGATTACGAAGGCTAATCGGATGTTATGCCTCATGTTCTTGTATGTAATGCATTGCCAATAGTGAACACGCAAAGTGTACAGACAAATAACATGCCTCGAGACGCAGTGAGTGTGCTTATTCTAGCATCATTTCAAGATCTTGTCTTTCACAGTCAAAAGTTCAGCACCGAGTAGCGGCAACATTCTTTCAATCAGTCCTTACGGCATCCGTGGATGGTGGCCTGAATTCTGTACAAATTTTAGAATTACAGCCAATTTATGGCCATCTTAAAGATATAGGTGAGCTAGACTGTTTTTCACACAGTATCAGGCCTTTTACTTGTTATGCAGCAACCCCCTGATCTGCTTACAGTGAGGGAGAAATCATTTGTTTTTACTTCGAGGAGCGTGCACTCTGTGAAATGCACTCTGTGAAAACAGAGTGCACGCTGACTTATAGTAAGGTGTCCTGTGCTTCATCTTGCTTTCTTTTTGATGTGATCATGCAATAAGGATGCCATTGCAGCAGTTGTGATCAAGAATCTCCTGTTTACAGTTTGACAGTTTGAAACAACTGTGGAGCACTCGTCAAGGTGCAACAAGTTGCTGCTTGCTGTTTGGCTGTAAACGTTACTGAGGCAGAGGTGACGAGAACTGAGCTGCTGCCCATTTGAAATTTGCCTGCTCTTTACGCTGCAGCCTTTCAGTATCAATGCATCATATTCATCCAGTTAAATTGGTGCAATTGTCTCTTGAAAGTTTACTAAAAAAAATTCTGGTGCAAGCAACATTGAGAGGGCCCAATGCAGCACATATGCATTTGCAACCTGATTTTTAACGTCCCACGTTCTCCTTTTAATGGGCATTTAGTGCACAAACTTCTCAAGCTGATGTGAATTCTATGCTTCTATGTAAAAGCAATTGCATTCACATGCAACTCAGTCTTTGCTTTTGATATTTGGTCAATGTGCTTTGCTTTTCCTGCTTTTTGTAGGATGAAAACTGAGAGAAAAATATTCCCTCAGTCTGTACTTCAAGGACCTGCTTTGTGGAAACTTCAATGTTTGTTTGCTGTGTTGTTGCACACTGACCTGTCAATTTCAGCATCTACTTGAGTCTCATGCTGCTGGCACACTTTGGGCAATCAGTCTGTAAGTGTTTGTGAAAAAGCACATGTTAGGTGGAGGGCAGAAAAATTTTTTTTCTTTACCAGCTCTAAAGCAGCCCATAATATCCACATTTATCTTCCTTGTCCTCCATTGGCACAAAGAACTGTCCCGAGTTGAGCTCCTGATCCTTTATTTTGCCAAAGATGATGACTGCACTGTGAGAAAAAAGGGCATACACCGTCTTCTTCCTTTATTTGTTCTGAGAACATTGTTGCCCATACCTATCACTTGCCTAACAAGCACAAGCACACCAATTTTATTGGGTCTTTTGTCGGAAGGCACACTTATCAGGTTATGAGTGTGCATGTGTGATAATGTTTGTGCTAGATCCCTGTTAGAGGTTGTCATGCTTCTGTAATTGCTCAGGGAGGTTAACGCTGCAGCATTTCTCTTTTTTGCCTCTTGTCACCATGCATGTGCTTTTGGAACACTTGCCATGTGAAATGTGTTTGGCTCAATTACAACTGCTGCAACATCCCACTGCAGTCAACATATGGTCTAAGGCCTCAGTAGTGCCATTGTGTAAAGTGTGTAGCGCGGTCAGCACAGTAATTTATTTTTTTTCCTGACCCAGCTCGTCATGTAAGCAACCACGCGGTGCAGGCTGCCATTGTCTATCCACTCAGGTCTTGTAGGTTATGCTGAGACTGTTGGTGTTTTCAGCAGTTCTGCTTAACATGTTAAAATGGCACTAACTGTTCATTTAGGTGATGCAGCATGCCATGTTCACATGTGGCCTGCCTTTTTGAAGAGGCTGCCTAGCTGATTGCAGTAGCATTACATAAATGCTGTGTAGCTTAAGTCTCTGTGCTTGCAGAACTGCATTGCTTGAAAGCAGGCCGAAGGGTGACTCATAGTACACAACACAGCTTTTCGTTATATGTGTGTCTTCTTTGTCGCTTCCAAGCAGTGCAGTTTTGTAATCGTCAACCGACTAGTTTGACATTTCTTTTCTTGAGTCCTTGCCTGCACATAAGCTGTGATCACACATTGTGTCTACCAAATACGCTAGCGCAATGGTGCTTCATATTCTGGATATCTCTGGACGTTGGACGGTGGCACACGAGTGTGCAGCTAGTGCCTCGTGGTGGCTTGCATGTGGTTTGGGTTGGGAAGAGGAGTGATCGTGTCTGCATGGCATTGCTCTGATGGTGGAAGCAGGAAGTTGTGGTTTGTGGTGCCGTAAATGCTGCTGTGTCTGTTTAGCACATTCATGCTTGCTTTCTGGCCAGACCTAATCCCCATGGGTGCGTGTTCGTGCACATGTAGTCTGGAATGGTTTGCTTGCAGCTTTTTGCTGATGTTAAGAAACATTTCATGCAGGGCATGGGCTGGACATGAAGATATCTGAGCCAGATGCTTGCTTACCCATTTGCTCCAGTATGATACCAAATCCAGTTGTTTTGTTCTCACTGCCGCTGTGCTCACAAATGTGCTAACTCACTCTTAACTGTAGTGCTTGGGGCCCTCTATCTCTGATGTCTGATGTGAAGGTTTCATACCATGAAAATGCTAGCTATGGTGTGATCGTTTATTTTATACTTTTTAAAGAAATATTTCTATTTACTAGAGACAAAAGAACACATTCCACCAGTTTAAATGAATGTGAATGAATGCGCGTTGCATTTCAGTGGCTGAATGCAATGCTTGAATTGTTTATGGAAACTTACTACGGGTGTGTAACTTGTGCATGTTATTTTGTGATTTTTTTTCTTCCCCATATCCTCCAAAGTACACGGAACTCTATTGCTTCCAAAAGTATCGCTGAGCTCGCGGCATGCTTCTGGCAATTTCACTTTTCTTTTCCGACTAGAAGTCACATTGCCTGTTGGCCAGTGGTATTAGCGTTTTCATATGTGAAAGGTTTGTAACATCTAACTGAAATGAATGGGGCATTGTATTCGAAGGTTAAGCTGCCATGCAGATATACCTTCATGCGCATATTTTAGCAAAATGAAAGTACGCTGTTTTGGTACTTTAAAGAGCAGTTACCATGTCAAATGGCAGTTTTGCCTCATGTGGACTTTAGAACTTGACTGCTTTGTTTTTAGTAAATTTTCTTATTGTGCACCAAATTCATGACAGGGGCTTGAACAAGCAACAAGTCATGGTGTATTTCTTTACAAATACAGTGGATGCAACTTAATGTAAGGGGAGAAGGCAAGTTGTGTTTCCCACACATCTTTGTTGCTTTGTGTGTGAGACATGCCAGTTTTTGAAAGTCCATCGCCCTCAACTACAAGTCTGCCAGAAGCATGTTCTGTGGGAGTGGCTTAAATTATGATGTCCCCCCAACTCTTCTTTTTTTTTTGTGTGTGTCCTGAATAAAAGGCCCACCACTTAAGAGCAGTTGTGCAGTATATAAACAAGTGTACATTCCATGTGGATTGCATGTTCTGCACAGATAGAGAGCATGCTTGTATTCATGTTTTGTTGTGTATTTATTCTTTTTTGTTTGTTTCTTTAGAGATGTATGAATGCCTTGCTTGAACCTTGATAGATTCAACTCCAATTGTTGCATTCAGCTGCCAACAAGTGCCTTGATAACTAATTTAACTGCCACTGAACTGCTCCACATGTTTTTTTTCTTCTAGCCTCTGTTTGAGTGCACTGAAAGAAAGAAATGTTTTTATATATGCTGTATGCATGGGAATCCTTTAAGCACATGGGAATCCTTTAAGCACGTGCCATAGGTTTCCCCTGGGGTGCATGTTTGCAGTAGAGTAGCGCTTAGACATCATACGTTGGAAGGTGCTAGTATTGTGTGTATGCACTTGAGCTCACATTCACGAAGCTGTTTACATGTAATAACAATCTGTGGTTGATTAGCTGTGCTACCTAGGCTGCTCTTTTATTGGCTGTCATGATTGGCCTGCACATGGGTGCTGATCAATTTCAAAGTGTTCTGATGTGCAAATGGCTTTGTAAATATGGTCCTTGGTTTGTGTCTGTTGCTGGGGTTGGACCAGGTTTGCACAAATGCTACCAGTTGAGAACTGAGCTTGGATGCTCCTTGCGTATAAAAATTGCACATGCATTCACAAATGGAGCTTGGGCTTGGGACAAGCTGGAGTTAGTGCAGCGTGCAATGTGTAGTGCCATTTGCACTGAGGATTATAACAAAGCAATGAGGCATGGGATTGTTGCACCCTGCAGAATAAATGTAGGACTGTATTCTGTAATTGTCCTCTTTCCATTCAATTCTTTCTGTATCGTCAGTCACGCCAAGCTGCCACTTCTGGAAATAACATTGTGAAAGCATGTGGACCAATGACAAAGGGCAGACAGAAATCTTAAAGGGCTCCTCACCAGGCCACATAGCAAATTTTGATTATGCGCTGGAAGTAGTTATGTGCCCTCTAAGGAGTGTTCTACAGTGAGAATTTTTTTAATTAGTTCATTAATGAACCCATGATTTCATGAAGCATGCATCACCACCAACATAAATACTCTCTACACTTGCCCCGTCTAGCTTCTGCGAGCAAAATTCCTTCCCTGTATTCTCCCGTACTGGAGCCGGAGGATCGCGTGATGAACACGTCACGGGCCTCACTTTTTTTTTTCTCTCGTGTTTTTGCTGAGTGGCACACTTCTAGTGACAGTCTCGTGTGCAAGCTGTTGCATTTGTCTTGTTTCACGCAGCAGACAATTTTTCACGCTCTGCACAAGAACACCTGATTAGCGGTATAAGTCAGTGCCACGAGCACTGAGGCAGACGTGAGAGGATGAAAGAGCATGATCGGGGCCCTGGAAAATTGTAGAAAATGGCGTAGTTTAGTTCTCTGTGTACACGATTGCACGGTGTGGGAACAAATGGACGAGACGGAAGTACATATCTCTTGGTATGGTACAAAGGAAAAAAAAATGCAGACATTCAGCTTGTATGTTGTATGATTTCTATTAACTTTAATTCTATTAAAGCAATAGATTAAACAAGTAAACTGATGTGGCCTTTAATAATTCACATGGCACTGAGGGACATCAATGCACTACCATGTAGAGTCACTGGAAAAAATTTCAGAGTACCGCATTCGTTTCCCTGCGCCGCCGCCGTGTTCATTGGCCCAACCGTACCACGTGACTTCGGAGTGCCATATACCTTCCAAGAGCCGGGCGGGCCGGCTGAGTAGAGCACAGGCAGTGCAGGTTCCCTACGTTTTTTGTGTTCCGATTGTTGCGCTCGCGTTTGACCGCAAGGAAATCATGCCTTTCTGCTGCGCCTTCGGATGCAGCAACCGAACTGGGTCTGGAAAGACTTTTCTAGATTCTGACCGAGAGAAATGACCGAAAGCGTCGTTCTGCGTGATTACACAGAATCGGCCGGGAGAACTTCAAGCCTACAAAAAACATCCGCGTGTGCAAGGTATAAGTACACCTTGCTTGTGCTTTTCGGCACTGTTTTAGAAGATATTTAAGCGAAGTGCATGCGGTGTTAGCGATGCGACGAAAATAGGAGTTCATTGCAGGGATCGTTCGCGTCTTGCACGCTTGACGTGGGTACATGTGTACGCGTTTGTTGCTCAACACACGCAGTTATTCCGTGCTCGTGGCACGCGAAGGCACACTTGTTGCACGAGAATTGCGCGTCCTCACGTGCACCAGGTACTCGCATGATTTCTCCGCTCACGTGAGCGCGCTCTCACCTCGAGTAACTCGACCCATATGGCACTTGTTTTTCGCAGATCGTGACAATCGCAGTCAATAACAACATGGTCAATACGAGACCCATGATACTTCCTCTTTTCCACTTATCCTTTGCTCTTTTATACATGTGCATTTCGACCTTGAAACCAATGGCCAGGTGATATTCACAACGCATGCTTCAAATTTTGAGCTTGTAAGCCGAGCACATGCAATGAACTGAAGTCAGTATACATATTATGTTTTATGTTGAAATGCGATGGTGCATACCCAAATAATGTTGTGCTTGATGCATAACAAGAAATACAAAACAACAGAACACCCAGTAGCTTTAGTTTCACTTTGTCACTATGCATGTTACATAAACCGCTCTAAAAGCACAAGAATTTTATACATCGCCTATGTAACTTAGAAAAAAAAGTGCTGCGTCACCAGCGGGCGTTCCTGCTTTTTTTTTTTTTTTACACAGGCAGCAAATCTTGGCAGTCTAAGAAAACAGTCGTAAATAAGTTGAGAGGAGTAGCCGCTCATGGCGGGGGGGGGGGGGGGACGCACTAGACAGCCGCGTTCATAAATTGCACTTTAGCAAACTTTTGCTCATTATCAGTGTACAGAAGTACATATACGTTGCTGTAATCACGCAGTTGGCTCATATTGCCCTCCCACAAGATTTAGTGCGCAAAATTGTCATTGAAGTTAGTTTTTACGCCTGCTGTGCACAGATCGTCTTACGATCACGGCCAAACACCGGTGCGCACACGACAGTCGCAATGTGTTGTGCGTATACGGCGGACGAAGTCGCCTGGAAGAGTAGAGAACGCGCGGTATCTGTTTACAAACTAAATTAAATGTATCCGATTTAGCTTCTGAAATTATACAATGAACGTACGTGCCTGTGGCACTCTCAGGTGTTAGTTTTGTCCTGCTTGGAAACATTCAATATAGAAGCCGACGGCGGTCCACGATGTTCATGCCCAAAAGCACAAGCTTGCCTCATTCCAGCTCGGAAGTGCCGAAACGTTTCCTTTGTAGCTCGCACCGCGGAAGGGGGAAAAAAAAAACACGTGCATAAGCTCCCGATAGCAGTGCTAAGCTGCTGCCCACAATCGTAGCACAGTTCCAGCAGTAAACATGATCGGCGTACAAAACAACCACTGGCTGCTTTGCTTCGCCCAAAATAACATTTTATTTTCGTTCGTAGCAACCATTATCTCCGGGCACAAGGTATTTGTACTTCAGTAAACACTCAACCCGATGTGTCACCGAATATCAAGCTCATCCAACACGGGCGGGCTTGCCGCGACGCAGTCGGCTTGGAAGGCATATCATAGAATAAAGACTGGGCATATGGCTATGGCGGCTAGCCACCGTAATATGGCGGTGGCCGCTCAGTGTTGCCAGTCAAATCCCGACCTTTGCGGTACTCTGGAATTTTTTCCAGTGACTCTACTACCATGTACCTAGGCGCGCACTTGCATGATTGACAACTGTCCGGCTGGTAGCACGGTGCCTGCGAGGAGAAGGGCCAACGGTGTTTGGTTTGAAACTTAAGCTCTTTTCATGTCATTTATGGATGTAATACTTAGAAGACACGATAATTAGCACACATTGTATGCACTGCACTTGTCATACCGAAATGGCTGGACCTGGTGAGGGGCTCTTTAAACAAAACCTGAGACCTAATCTGATCTTTTTCTTTAAAAAATGAGTTTGATACTGTGGGTGGTTACATGGACTTTAAAGAAGTATCAATAATGATAAATACTTTTTAAGTCGTGTTTGATGGGAGAATATTGCACAATATATGTTAAATTGGTCATGACATGGTCGTCCAAATATTCTCAGTTTATCATTGTAACTGAGAGTGGAGGAGCCAATATGTTTGTACACATGGAAAAAAAAACTGGGCTCTCGGCACACATTTTAACCAGAAATATTTATTTGATATCGCTGCATCTAAGTGGCTGCAACAGCGACTGTTATTTTGGCATGCCTTGTGCGACATCAAGAATTGGGTGACCACTGCCTTGTCATCTGCTCAAGGCATTCCAAAACCATATGCATGCTGTGCCAGACTTCTTGCTTCACACACTCTGGCACCCAATGGTGCAGCAAGGGCATTGCCATTGCATTGTGCTTGCAAGTATTTCACCCATGCAATAAAAACAGCACAAACCAGGGGAAGCCTGCAGAAACTATCTTGGGTTGTACATTGAGACTCGCATGCGAAAATGATACTATGTGTATAATGTGCACATCAACCACGCAGAACGCACATTATTTCATCACCCAGCAATGTAGCCAGACTGCTGTTTGGTTAAAATTAAAATAAAATTTTCTTCCACACCGAATGCACTCAAATTTTGCCAGCTTGCTGTGGGATGCAAACGGTTTATCATGTAAGGCACAATTCAAGATAGAAATTTGGCATCATGGTCCCTTTAAGCAACTTGCAGGTTTAAGCTAGTTGCTTGTAGATGTTTTAGTCTTTCTTTTGTCCAAATTCTACCTTCGTGCTGATATTCACAATATCGCATCACATTTGAATAATTTGACTGATGTGACCGAATTTCTTCTGCATGTATGAAGCCATGTCTCACAAGTGCAGCCGCGATCAGGTATACTGCCTCTACAGCATCTGTACATAAGCTGCATTTGCTATGCACAGGCCAATAAAGATTGGCTGCAAAGTCAGAGATGCCAGTAAAATAGCAGTGAATGTTGACGGACAGACGTTGACGCGTGGTGGCAGTTCTTTGCAGAAAGTGAAGGCAGGCAGGTCACCCAGATGGCATGTCCAGTTTTCTACCCTACAAAGGGGTCAAAAAGAGATTGACAAGGACAGTTGAGCTAGTTATTGCACTGTATTTTAGCCAGCTTTGCAGAAAACTGAGCAGAGAAAGAAGGAACACAGCATTGCATTGTGTTCATCTCTTTGTCTGATGGTTCTCTACTAAGCTTACTTGTGCAGCATGAAGGAAATTTTCTGCACCAAAATTTTCCCCCTAGTTGAATATAGCTTTTTGCACCCCATGCTCACTTGTGCAAAGTGCAAAAAAAGAGAATCTGAGGCAGATACTGTACTATGCTTTCTTGAACGCTTCACGCTCACTTACTAATTGGAACAAAACATTCACTAGAAATTATGCATGAAACATTGCAACTATTAATTGACATATTTGTTGATTAGTAAATATAGCCAAAAACTTCTCCTTGTTCTTTTTATTGCTTTTACTGTTGCATACATTTGTGATAGACCTTGGCTTAAACAGAAATGCCAAAGTCTCTAGGTGTGTCATTAAGAACTCATCACTGGCTGGGGCTAGCACATTTATGGTAGAGCAGTAACATTTCCCTCACTTGCTTGTCTATGAAGTCTGTTGGAGCTGTCTGTAAACAAAAACAAAACAAGAAAACGATAGCCTCAGTTATACAAGTATTAGCAAATAGCTTCTGTACTGGGTGGCAATTACACAGAAATGTGGCATCCAATCTCCCCACTACAACTGTTGCATCATGGTGGCTGAGCACAATGCTCTTGCATTTAGAGAACTAATTCAGTCTGGTGCTTATATTACAGGAAGGTATATAAAGTGCCTTGCTGCTGCGCAAGAAAACAAATGCAATGCTCCAGAATAGTGGTCGGCACAATCTTTTCAATTTTCCACAATACTGAAAATCTCTTGAACTTTATGGCGATGTATAGTGTAGAAAAAAAAAGGCGTGAAATGTATGTTGTTTTTCTATGAATTGTGTCAAGCCAAAGGCTTCTAAACAAAATAAAAGGTGAGGCCTCTATAACTGTGCATGATCTGCTTGTTTCGTTTTCTTTTCTTCAAGTGCCTCTGTTCCATATTATTTTGTGCGTCTATGCAAGGTAGTTGGCAAACTTTTTGTAATGTGGCTTGCAGTCGACTGCTGTAAGGAACAGTACATGCAGTGTCAAGCTGAAAGTGGTAGCTCTGATGAGACTTATGTATGTGCACCGTGTTACAAATGATTCATTGCTTGCACTCTATTACATTTTCATAGTTTTATAGTGAAGCAACAACTCTCTCTCTCTCTCTGTGTATATATATATATATATATATATATATATATATACAGGAAAGAGACAACGAACCTTTTGGAAGACGTATGGGAAACTTAATGTTTTCGGCTGGTGGACCAGCCTTCGTGAGATTACAGTAACGCATGAAAAAGCACCGTATCAAGAGCAGAGGGCGCACTATCTGCGATGACTAGAACTTGCACTGCGCATCAGAAATCATTATAAATGCATACATTTGGGAAAACAAAAATGAAATGCAGATGTGTTCCGGACACAATATATACAAACATGACTCTCAGGTAAGTGCCAGCGGTTACCATGATTATGCGTAGTGAAAACAGTGACGTACATATGCAGATACAAAGGCGTGATGTTTAGCACATGGCATCTCTAGGTGCAACCTTGAATTGTCTAAAAATTGAGGTGTTAAGCGTACAGCTTCAAGCCACATACGTCAAAAAGCCACATGTAAGAAAAAAAAAAACGTTGAAATCATACATGTGCACTGTGTGGGAAAGTGTATATTTTTGCTCAATCTAAAGTTAGACAGGTTAGTTTTCCTTTGCTTTCATTTATTCTGGATGAGACAGTGTTAAATTTATGAATAAGGTAAGATACGCGAAGCTCGCGGTCATGGCTGGTGCGGAATCCTGATTCGAGTATGGTTATTTTGAGATTGTTAAATGAGTGGCCTGGCATGTTAACATGTTTCGAGAGTGGTAGGTTTGGTTGGGATTTGGCGTGCGATCTCCAATAGTTAAAATGGATCCTGAGAGATGTTTCAGTCTGGCCTATGTATTGCATGCGCAAGTGCCGCACTCAAGCAAGTACACTACATTACATGAATCGCAGTTGAAACTGCATGCCTTTAATTGGGAACATGAATTGGCTGGCTGTGCTGGTGGCAGTCAATGTATGTGTTATATGAGGGCAGACTTTGCAACGTGGTTTATTGCAGCGGCTGCAAACGGTCGGGTTAGAAGTGGCGGTTTTTGAAGACGTTAGTATATCATCTATGTTTTTCGAACGCCTATGCACGACACGAGGTGGCTCAGGAAAAACCGCCTTTAACCTGTCTCTTTCAGTGAGAATGTTGTAGTGTTTGCGGAATATGCCTGAGAGCTTAGGTTTAGACGCGAAATGTGCGAGTATCAAATTAGCCGACTGGGAGCCACTGGTCTTGTTTCTGCCCTTTAGAAAGTCCATCCGGTCGTGTCCTGCCGCTCTGTGTATCGCGTCATTGATAATTTTTTCTGGATATTTACGGTTGAGAGGTTTCTTTTTGAGTTCGTGCAACAAGAATTAAAATAGTCTTCGGAACACATGCACTTAAATCGCTGTGCCTGGCTGTATGGAATCGGAGTCTTGCAATGACGCATGTGGCTCCTTTCAAAATGAAGAAATTGATAATTATCAGTTGCCTTTTGGTAGAGTTTTGTGATTAGGCATTTTTCGGAAATAGTAATGCTGACGTCAAGGTAGTCTATAGACGATGGTGAGTGATGATGTGTTAATTTGATAGCGGGGTGTACCTGGTTGAATGCCGCAATTAAGTGCGAGTTCTGTTTCGCTATGTGTCCAAATACAAAATATATATTCGATATAGCGGTTAAATTAGATAGGTTTTAGTCATACATTCTTTAGGAACGTGTCTTTGAGCACCCCCATGAAGACGTTTGCATAGTTAGGGCCTATTTTTGTACCCGTCGATGTTCCACTAATGAAAATTATTAATTTCGAAGTTGTTAAACTCAACAACTAACTTCAGCAGAACCTTGAGGGTTGAGCTGTCAATCGGGCTATTACACTGAAGGTGTTCGTAGGAGTTCAAGACAGCCTGAATGCAATATCTATGGGGAATATTCGTGTAGAGGGAAGTGACATCCATCATCACCAGAAGCGAGCCTTCAGGAACGGTTAGATCTATTATGTCGTTAAGAAAAGCATTAGTATCCTTAACGAAAGAAGAAAATGTGGTTGGAATAAATTTGATTAAACTGTCAACGTAAAGATTTTTTTGTGACTGTTCTTATGCCGGATGCAATGGATCGGCCTGGATTACCTGGTTTATGAATCTTGGGCAGCAGGTAAAAGCGTCCGGCTATTGGACTAAGTGGGATAAAGGAGCGCGCTGTATTATTGTCGATCTTCTGCTGCTTCACCAATGCTTCTATGATGTCCTTAATGATGGAAAAGAATTCGTTGGTAGGATCACAGGGAAGGTTCTTTATAAAATGTGCCGTCAGATAACTGTCTTACGACTTCTCTTATGTAATTTTCTTTTGTCATTATCACGACCAAGCCAATCTTGTCCGCCAGTTTAATAACAATATCGTCACGTGTACTTGGGCTTCTAAGAGCATCACATTCGCTAGTGGAAAGATTTCTCTGGAATGGGGCGCGTGTCTTGCAGGTGTCGAGCACGTCGCGAGAAACAGCTTTGATATATAAGTCTAGGCATTTGTCTCGTTGCGAGACAGGCGCCCAGTGTGTTGTGGACGGTAATAGCCGAGTGGTCTTGTTTGCTGCTAGCGCGGTTATGAAAATATTCTTTGAGTCTTAAATTTCGAGGAAAGTTTTCAATGTCTTTCATTAATTGGAATTTGTCGAAGCACCTGGTGGCTGGACAGAAATTAAGGCCTTTTGAAAGAACCATTTCTTCCATAGGCAGAAGAGCGACATGGGAAATGTTAACTATGGTAGTATCCAGGTGGGTTGTCTCCGGCAATGTTTTAGCAATTGGGATTACAGAAGTTGCCGAATATGTTTGTTTGTTAGAGCCAGTTACTAGAACATTGTCCTGCAACAGTTTCCGACTTTTTATTTTGTTTAACGTGTTCACCTTTCTTCCTTCGTACACATTTAACAAATGTACTTCATGTGGGATAAGTTCGTCAACCAAGGTATTTGCTTCTTTTAAAGCTCTGTATGAGTTGTTCATGCCTTACTGTTCTCTGACGAAGGCTGGTCCACCAGCCGAAAACGTTAAGTAAATAAGTCTTCCAAAAGGTTCGTCGTCTCTTTCCTGCATGTTACATCGGGTCCTGTGTGATGAACTTTGAAGAAGCCCCCCTATATATATATATATTACTGCCCCCTGCCACTATTATCTTCGAGCACATCTCTCCATTGCTCGCCTCTTGATGAGACTGTCTCCACTCCCGTCATTACCTCTAGCGGTTACTGGCACGTTATCTTCCAATCGCGTTCCTCAGCTCGCCTGGTGTCAATGTTCCGATCCCTACTGCACCAAATGCCAGATTACGTCGACAACTGCGACTATTTAAGCTCAACAATGATGTGCTGCACCGCTACATTTACAACTCGGATGGACACCGCTGGGTACCTGTTCTTCCACGTTCACTGCACACACAACTTCTTGAAGCCTTTCACGACGACCCATCTGCTGGCTATTTGGGTTTCCACAAAACATACCACCGCGTTAGGAGCCGTTTCTTTTCGCCAGGCATGTCTACCTTTGTGGCCAAGTACGTCGCTTCTTGCGTCCAGTGTCTACGGTGGAAATGACCAACTTCGCCTTCTGCTGGCCTTTTACAGCCCATCCCGTCCGTCCCGAGACACCGTTTGCCATCGTTTGGATAGACCTAGTCGGCCCTCTGCCCATAACGCCGGCAAGTCATTGATGGATCGGGACAGCTGTTGACCATTTCACACGTTACGCAGAGACGGCCCCTCTACGCTCTAGTTCGGCCTCGGACGTTGCCACCTTCTTTCTGGATGCCGTTGTGCTGCATCATGGTGCACCTCGTGTACTGTTAAGTGACTGCGGCAAGACTTTCATGTCAACAATGATCGAATAAGTACTCGGAGCTTGTGGCACAGTTCATAAGACGACATCCACATATCACCCTCAAACAAATGGCTTTCATTGCACACTATCCAACGAACTACGGTGTCCTCACCTTTCTACCTAGTTTACGGCCTTCACGGACATTCACCATCAACACCACTTTCTTCAATGCCCCAACTAACAGCTCAGCCAGTATACCCAAACAATTCGTCTCACGACTTGAGGAATGCCATCAACGTGCTCGCTTCAACACAGAAGTTAGTCAGCTAGATAGCAAGTAACGTGACGACATTACGACATCTCTCGTCGCGACTTCTCCTTTCATCCTGGAGAGGAAGTGCTCCTTTGGACTCCCATTCGTACACCCGGTTTGTGTGAGAAGTTTGAATCCCGCTTCCTTGGACCCTACATTATTAATGAGCAAACATCCCCCATGAACTATCGCGTTACTCCCGTAGACGCTTCTTCGGACCATTGTTATCGTGGTTCGGAGATCGTTCACGTTTTGCGTCTCAAACGATTCATTCGGCGTTTCCCTCCTGGCTAAGTCGCGGCCTGGCTGGCTGCTTGCGTGCGTGGGGAAATTATTATGAGCATTATTCATACGCTTCGTATTCTCATATGTACATACTCATCATCACCATTTTGGGGCCTGGTGGTGGGGCTCTCACTTAGGAGAATAAAGATGAGACTGGCTGCCTAAACGTCGTCTCACAATATATATATATATATATATATATATATATATATATATATACATATACACAGGGTGTTTCAGCGAACACTTTCAAAAATCTTTCAATGTTGCCTGTGGCAGATATCTCAATTCTAGTTCATGAGCTGGTCTACTCGAAGCGGCGGACAATACTTGCACAAAAATTGATATGCAAAATCGGCTAATTAATAAATTCACTAATTATGTTTTTTAACTAATTACATTATGGGCCATATTGCAATTTACAAATTCTAGCCATGGAGTTCGCAAACCGGATCAACTTGGAATGAATTTTCACGATGACACCAGTTTCGAGATATAAATTCCAGAACTTCGCAGAGAAACGCATTGGCGTTTCAGTTAATTTAACAAAACGTCATTTCATGCACTGAATCATACAAGTAACTGGAACGCCAATGCATTTCTCCGCAAAGTTCGGCAATTTATATCTCAAAACTGGTGTCGTCCTGAGAATTCGCTCCAAGTGGATCCACCTTGCGAAGTCCACTGCTAGAATTTTGAGATTGCAATGTGGGTCATAATTAGCTATAAAGTTAATTAGTGAATTCTTGTTAACTAGTCGATCTTGCATTTCAATTTTTTGTGCAAGTAGTGGCCACCGCTTCGAGTAGACAGGCTCATAAACTAGAGTTGAGCTATCTGCCACAGGCAACCATTAAAAAATTTTGAGTGCTCGCGGAAACACCTTGTGTATATATATATATATATATATATATATATATATATATATATATATATATATATATATATATATTGCAAATTACTATTACAATAAGTGAAACAGTCTGGAAATGAGTCTCAATTATACTTATTTTTAACAGAAATAGACATATTTATCAACCATACGTGGTGAACCATGGGGGCCTGGAAAATTGAATTTGCGTTTATTTTTTGCAACTATGTAAAATCTTAAGATGATACATGGACAAAAGGCAATGAGTGCCTCACAGAGGTTCCGGATCCCACCCAGAAGCAGCAGTACAGTGCTAAAAAAATTCGCATTTGCTACAAACAATTTTAATAATTAGAAAATTGAATGGTACTTGATGGGTAAGTCTGCAGCATAAATGTGTCGCTAGTTTACGTAATAGTATACTGTCCAAGTTATACGCAACGAAGTACAATCAACATAAGTTACTTGGAATATTCACAAGAAAAAGAGGCAGCAGATGTGTGCAACCTTGGGAAAATTGCAACCCGATTTTCAGTGAAGCTGTTTCTTTCGAACACTTGGAATACCAATTACAGTTTCTTGTGACTATATCGCATACTTCAAAAAGTTGCCCATATATATATATATATATATATATATATATATATATATATATATATATATGTATATACGACTATTTCGTTTGAAACCTTGCCCACAAGTAATGCTTTGGAACACTTGCTGGGAATTTTTAAAAGCCAGTAATTCATCAACACACATCGCCATAACATTTGCCATGGTGTCCTCCTCCCTCCCACCTACTCATTTTCCGCTAGATTTGATATTCGTTGAGTTCACTTCTCCCAGGGCAACGGTATAAATTCTCTGTTCGCAAAACACATTCATAAAACTGGATCGCTTGCGTGCGTAGTTTACTGCAAATGCCGTAATCAGCCCCCTGTCTTTGAAGTTTACCTGCATATTGCCCATAACGCGCCCTTTATTTTCACCAATTATAAACAAAATATACTTGCACCTCCACCCCGCAAACCGCGTACCTCCACCAGTGTCGCAGTTCACAAAGCACAGGGGCTTTATTGCGGCAAGTCACAGTACCGCTTTGTACTCGAAAAGGATGTGCAGAATGCAGGCCAACACAAAAGAACGTCTTTGTCTCTCCTTTTTCGTGGTCGTACCTCGAGCGGCCCGGTCGTCGTCTTTGTCGCCGTCAGGGTGTAGTTGGCACAAATATTGACGCGGCATTATTGTTTAGTTCATCGAGGACATCGCTGAAACCCAGTCGGAACATGTTAAGACGGCTGAAAACACAAATTAAAACGACGGTTCAGTAATTATTTGCAACGCTTCTAACTGGACCAGGAAGGTAAAAAAAATTGTCGCACATTGCCGTTAATATGTCCCCCGTCCGCTTTCCACTAAATAGAAACCTGTTGTAAAGTATATATAGCTATGTCAAGACACTGCAGGGGAAGCATAGCTGATAGCGGCCATGTCACACGCTCTAACTGTAGAATAAGATTTTTTTTTTTTTTTTACAAGGGCTGTGTTTGATCCAACCGCATTTAACTTCGCACAGAGAGTTTCCATATAGTGTACCACAAATTTTTGTTGAATTTGGTCTTGGCGGCTTTTATGGTTCTGTCAGGGCAGCGGGCTCAATGTTTCCCCGCTCGTTAGACACGCTTAAACACTCTAGAGTGCTTGCATACGTAATTCATTGTGAAAGCCCCAATTAGCCATCTATTTTGAACTTCACCTACACTACACCTCCAGTCACCAAACATAACGAGGCTGCTTCCTTTAGTTCAGTGAGGACACCAGGTGAAATTAATATATCACGCATGAAAAAGCAAGAAGAAAAAAAGGAGGGCTCAATAATTATTCTTAACGCATCTAAATAAGCCAGAAACGTCAATACTTAAAAGGCTGCCTATTAAAGTATAAACTGTATGAAACGCAGAGTTCTCTTGGGACATTGGGAAACCTAGCTAAGAGCAGCAGCAGCGTGTTACTTCCAAACACTTGCATACAATTTTTTTTAAGCCCTGTATTTGATTCACATGCATTTACCATAGCACATGAACTTTGCGTATTGTCCCGCTTATGTTCATAAAAGTTGACCTCAGTTGTAGTGGTAATTATGTCAGCGCAGCCGTCTAAGTTTTACACCGCTCGTAAAATGGACTAATAACGCCATGGACCACTTACATATGTATTCTATACTGGAAAATGCGCATTTAACCCACCCATTTGGAACATTGCCCACACATTGACCATACCACGCCCTTAATTTTCCCCCCGATACAAACAGGATGCCTTGTTTAGCTCACCGTGGACACCAGAGAAGCAAACTACGAATCTCTTATGATGCACGAAAACTGCAACACTTCCATTAAAAGCAGGAAAGTTTCGCAACGCATTTCGCTTAAATTTCTCTCTATTTTCACGGGATGTCAACCATCTCTTGTGCTGTTGTTTTAGGAATCTGGGAAACATTTATATGAGCAGCAGTATGACACACTGGAACGCTTCAGTGAGTGACTTTCTACAAAGGCTGTAATGAACCTACACAGGATAAACATATTATTCGTCACTCACAACACTGCTTCGTACTTTCGAATAAAGATAAACACCGTGCCCCGCATATTTTACCGAGGATACGGGGGGGGGGGGGGGGGGAATTAAATGCCGTGTATAACGCATAAGAATTGCAAGAAAGCGACTATCAATAACTGTATTCAGAGCACATAACCTATACAGTGCGAATTTTCGGTACACGTCACCAAAAAGTGGCTCTCATTTTTCAAAATACGGAATATACCTGCCATTTTTTTCTCCTCCCGGGAAACAAGTAATAGCTTAGCTGTTATTTAAAAAGCCTCAAAATGAAATCGCCAAAGTCAGCAGTGACACATGCCTTTAGAAAAAATTTAAGTCAGTGTTATATTGATATTGAAATGGCTCTGCACATTCGACTACAGACATTTTTACTAGCCTCTCTACAATAAGTCTTGATTACACGATGAAATTCGGCAGTTATACGTGTAAGAGGTTTGATTAGATTGTTGAGGGTGTTAACATACTGAGCCTGCACCGCTACATAGGCTATATCTAGACAGATATTAAATAGTTCCAGCATTTGATAAACCCATGATTTCATCCCCTAAGGCACACCAGTCGTTAGGCGCGGCTGATTGTAATGCTTTGTCGCCCGTAGGTTAAATGTACCAAGCTGATTTCGTTTTCGAGTACCGAAATAGCGCTCCCAAAAAACTGGGCAGGATGCAAGTTGCGCAAGCTGACATTTGTTAGGGCGGTAACTGCCCAGCGTCAGGCGTTCTCCGCAACGCGAGTGTGTATGGTCAATGCCGGACGTCGTCCACTACAGGGCGTCTCGAGGAGGCACAAAAGACAATCCTCGCTGTCCAAGCAGGGGATGCGTAGTAAACAAAAGCATTACTTATGTGGCCACTCTATTAAGAAAGAAAATTTAGCTTCAGCTGTAGTTTTGTTGGACTTTCCAGCGTGCAGCCGAAAGTGCCCGCTTTCAAAAGTGGGAGTGGCGCAAGTGACATACCTTGCGCCCCCCCCCCCCCCCCCCGGTGTATACGCCTATGACTCGCGGCGATGGCGGCGGATGCGGAACGCCCCTTCAGCCACCCCCACAGGTGTCCGTAGTACAATCTCAAGGCTGCCAAACTTTCTGTCGTATGAGCGAGCCGAATCGGGGGAACCGAGGGGCTTGATTTTTTTTATTGCGATAGCAACTATAGGGACACTAAAGGCGAATTATCGCCGTCGCCGTAATGTTCCGTATTAAGTCCAAGTGTGAAAACATTGCGCGCCGTACGCCGTGGGTGGGCGGTTGCGCAGAGAAGGATGGTGTCGTGATGCGCGCCGAATGTTGGAGGTCACGGGGTCAAGCGCGCATGGATGTCCGCGCGGCTGAGCGTATACTCGGCCCGCGCGCCGAATCTTGGAGGCACGAGTCCTGGAATGGCGGCTCTGGAGTTGGTTTCCCGGAATTTTCAAGCACCCATATCGTAGTTGGAATGGAATGGCCACGTCCTGAAGCACGATATGTTGATTTTCAGCTAGACTACAAAACCGGTAAATTTGCCAGTGACACTATAGACTTGGTCAATTTATTACATTTCTCAATATTTACTCAATATGGCTCTTTCAGTATCGTACCTATAGGCGACCACCTCTGCTGCGATATTTATAAACATGGTATTCTACATATTCTTCGCGTGTGATGACCCGGAAACCTTACTTATTACGATGGGAAGTGCATTTGGAAACAGCAACTTTTGTTTGGAGTTGACTCATTAACATTTTGCTCAGGAGTTTACTGCAGTTTAGTGGACTCCTGAACATTTAGTTAAGGAGGTAAGTTGCCAAGAATTATTCGATTTAGCAAGCGCATGCTTGACCTTCGACAAAGGAAGTCAAGCCAAGAACGGTTGCACCCTGTGCGAGTCCACGGTTATTTGGAACGCGCGGCATACTGTTGTGTATCCGAAAGGCGCGATAACGTACGGTCAGATGTGTGTGTTGGAAAATGGTGCCCGCTAATATACCAGTAAATGTGAGACTCAAAAGCAAAGGAGCAGACCAGTGATTCCTTTGGCTGTGAACTAACCTACTGCTACAGCAGCATTCTTTACTGAAGACCATGCGCCAACTTAAGCGTGCTTGCCTGCTTTTTTCCTCAAATAATTGCGCTCACCCACTGCAGATGACACTGTGTAAGACTATTTTGTACTTTACTCCAAGGATGAATAAGGAAGATTGCACGCAACAACGCCTTGAAGAGATAAGAGCCACAGGGCGTGTTTATATCGTTGTGCGGAAAAAATTGTACGTAACAGTATTTCATACGTTGTTAAAGGATCTCTGAAGCACTTTTTTAATAGAATGACGTCACTATTACGTCGCCTCACGAATCTCGTGCCGCAAATTTTTTTTGGAATCCTTCAAGCACAAGTGAAGTTAGACGTAGTTATCGGACTGATAAGCAGCTTTATTTCTCGTTTCATTTCCACTAGTGCGCTGGAAGCCACACAAGGAAGACGGCAAAGGGGCGCAAGGGAGGAATTCCCCGCTGGCCCCGCCCAAAAGTTGAACACCTCGGCGTCGACACAGCTCGTGGCGCCCACGGTATCTACGCTACGCGTTTAATCTCTGAGGCCACGCGACGCAGGCGTAGCAATGTGAAACTGTCGTGTGCAAACCAGCAGTACAAAGATCAGACGTATTTTCTGTCGTTTTCAAATTGCAGACACATGTCCCAGACAGCACACAGGCATCCCAAGGATGTACCAGAATGATTAAGAAAAGGTGCCAAGTGAAACAACGAAAGAGGTTCTTTAACTGTTCCAGCTAGGACTTTTTTCTTTTTTTGTTAGATATCGTTTGGACATTATTCGGACGTCGAATACCGGCGTAGGGCTTAGTCTAGATGTTATTAATCACTTGTTGGTTGATACTACCATGTGGCAGCTTATAGTGTGCCATGCAAAGTCGCTGTGGAAGTTCTAGCGTTCTAAGGCTTTATTACAACTGTCAATCTGTAATACAAGCTGCCAAGCAATACACCACTAAACAGCGAAAATTTGCATATTTTCTTTACAGGTATACTAGAACGCAAGTAGAATTCGGCATAAAAAACAGCTGCCCATTGTCAACCGCGAGTGTTCGCAGCGGACACGCGCAGCGCAAGTGAAAGCGACTGAATGATACACGTGCAGAAGAAAAGCAGACGCATCGCGTGCGCAGAAGCGCGCGCGCCCCATCATGCAAGTGCAGCAGGCAGGGACGCTATAGCATAAAGCCATTCCAAACTTTTCAATTCCATTTATGCAATCAGCGCTCCACGATTGGTCAACATTTTTTCGTCCCCCCCCCCCCACACTTTGCTTGTCTGTCACGCGACGTCAGGAAAACAACGAAAGCTTCCTATCTGATATGACGCGTGCACATTGACTATGCATGATTAGACCGAACAAAACAAAAGTAATTATTCCCGATTCTACACCTTTTTCACCAACAGCCCTCTTCGTCAAAAGTTTTCGGGCTGCGCCCACTTCGCTCGGTCTGTCACGCGACGTGACAAAACCACGAAAACTCGCCGCGTCAAAGTGACGTGTACGCAATAAAGATGGATTAACAAGCCGAACAAACCTGACCTTTTTTTTTTCTTTTTGAATGGCCAAAGAATGCCCCTTTCCGAAATAAATAGAAGATGGCTGCCCATCGATCGCCGTGGCTATAGTGAACTAGCCATGGCACTGGCTACTCGGAGCTGCTGGGGAGAATGGATTTACTTGCGTATAATAAAAATTTTGCGTAGCAGTATAACGTTGTCGAGCTATTCCAGCACGCACACGACATCGCTCTGCCAATTTTTCTTTTTCGCTGAGGATCCGTATTAGCAGCATTTTTACCTTTTCATTGCGCGCCGCCGCGATTTTCTACCGGTTGCCGAAAGCTAAGCAAGAAGAAGCGGCCCAGTAGCAGGCGCCGACACCACCCTCCTCATCAGGTCATCAACTTTCCCTGCGCTATAACCCGGCGCCACCAATACCCTCTCCACTTCTGCATGCTCTTCGCCTCTGGTCAGCCAATTAGATAAGAAAAGCCTTTTAAATAAGGCAATGCTATTTGCTTTCAAAGAAAAGTAACCTCCTCTAAACGAGGAGGGCGTTTTAGTGACCTGTTCATATAACGCTATGAGACGCCGCCCGACGCTTACGTCGGCGTTTACGTAAATTTAATAACGTCAGGTGGTTGGAATAAGAAAGAACAGATTGTAATAATTTTACGTTATAGGGCCTCAGGTTTCTTCTTTATGACCTTCCACCTGGTACAGGCGGGATGTTTTTTTTTTATTTATGAATACTGCGACCTCGGAGAAATCATAGCAGGGGTGGTCATAACTGCTTCAAAAAAGAAGGCACGAAACACATAAAAAAAACTGCCCAAGTATCAGTAACATAATAGGTTCAGAAGCAGAAAGGCATAAAATAAACCATAAACAACGTTAAACTATGCAATAAGCAATAAAACGAAAAATTGCTGCAAGTGTTTCTCAAACAACGGCAATGAATCTTGGGTCGCATCATTATTAGAAATTTTATTCCATTGAACAATGGTTCTAGGAAGAAAGGAGTACTTAATACAGTTGTTTCGAGGAACTAAAGGTTTTACTGCAAAAGAATCGTAGCATGTCCTTCAGAGTAAGTGATAATAGGTGACATATATCACTTTTATAATAGCTTTTTACTGACTGGTAGAAAAACTTTAGCCGACAAATTCGATTTCTATAAGTAACTGAGGGTAGTCCATTTCGCTAGATGAATTCAGTAACTGACATACGCCCGTGCGAATCAGTGGAATCTCGATAAACGGAAATCGCTTAAACAGAACACCGTCCTCACGGTTGGTTGGTTGGTTCTGCACTCATGCAATGCTCAAGCTTTGTCTCTCAGCAACTTGAGCTCCTGATAAACGGAACAAATTTCCCTGGTCGGTTCCGTTTAAAAAGACTCCATTGATATACACTATTTTCTTTTGTATTCTTTCCAGTTTGTTTAAGTTAGTCCTGGTGCACGGATCCCAAATGAGTACTGCATACTCGAGCGTAGGATATATTGTATAATAGACTGGTTGCAAGGAGACGTACAGAAGGTGTGCATAATTTTAAAGAGAGTCTTAAGAACAATTTGCGTAGAGCTTTACTTATAACGTCAGTGTGTTTTGTCGAAGACATTTTTTGTGATGCATAAGCCCAAATATTTATGTTAAGTCACCTCTGAGAGAAAAACGCTGTTTGAATCATAAAGAAAGAGAAGTGGCTTCTTTTTATGAGTTATATGCATAAAAACTTTTTTTTCAGAATGAATAGTCATCTGTCACTTATCAAACCATGATATGACTTTTTAAAATTTATCGTTAAACCTGACTTGATCCTCAGTTAAGCTAATTGTTTCATAAATCACGCAATCGTCTGCACACCGTTGAATATAAACATTGAAATCAGTAACTGTGTCATTTATGAAGATTAAAATGATAGAGGACCCTTGGAGAACGCCAGAATCAAAACCAAAGCGATTTGAGCAAGTGCCATTTAAAAAAGCATGCGGTGCTGTGCATTTTGTTAGCACTTTGCGTTGTTCAAGAAAATCAACTATATGTTTATAAATAACCTGCTCGAAGACTTTATACGAAGTAGATGTTAATGAAATAGGCCGATAAATTTCAATACTTGGTTTGTCACCCGATTGTGCAATGGTTTGATTCTGGCTGTTCTCCAGTCATCCGGCAAGCACCATCATTGACGCACCTGTTAAACAATACGAACAAGTACGTTGCACACCACTCTGCAGATCACTTAAAAAAAGCGTTTGAGATATCATCTGGGCCAGGAGATTTCTTCATGTCTAATTTCAGCAATATATTGAAAATACCGTGCTCAGAAATTTTTACATCCGGCATAGAAGGCAAAGTCATATTGAACATCTTAATACAATTATTATCTGTTGTAAACACAGACTTTAAATAATTGTTGAAAGCTGCACAAACACAGTGCCATCGCTTATGAAGTTTTCATTTAACTAAAATGTTGTATTAGTACATGAACGCGGCTTAGTACAGCTTCAGAATTTTTCAGGTGACGTTTTAATGAAAGAAGGAAGCCATATACTGTAGTATTTTCCCTTATAATCCGCAGTTTGCTGTTTCAGTTTTTCTGATGTATTAGCAATGCTTTCTTCTAGCTATAGGTAACACACGTGTCCAGCTTTTTGTTTTTGTTTTTCAGCCTTTTAAGCTTGCGTTGTAGCGGTAGCGTTTGTCGAGTATAACCCATTAACTGTGGATTTTTGAGTTATTATGCACATAGCGTGCTTTCTATTCATGGATAATGGCTTTAAATGTGAGCCATATTATATATATTATATGTGCTATCCCTGAAATCATAATAATAATCTAGTAAGTCAATTATAACAGCCGTATCACATATTCAGTATCAGCACAAGAAAAATTGGCGAATTGGCGACAATCAGTGCGCTGATCATAAGATCAGTTAAGGTTAATACCACATCCTCGTGATCTGATATTCCAGGTGTGACGTCACAAAAAAGCGTGATTTTTTACAGCACCACTCCCGTGAAATAGGTCTAGGATTGAAACAACGTTTTGAATTCTGGTAGGTTCGCCAACGACCTGTAACAAATCGAAATTAAATGCACTGCTCAGAATTTTAATGCCATCCAAATCTGAACACTGCGTGGAGAAAGTGGTCCACTTTATACTCGGAAAATTAGATCGCCGGCTAATTTTAATCGATCTTCTGGTTTTATATGACATATCATGTATTTCTCGAGATTTTCCAGAACCAAGAAAGAGGAGTTTGAAGGCCCATAAACGGCTCCGAGAACGTGTCTTTTATTGTTAACGTATACATTACAAAAGACGCTTTCAGCGCCTAAAACATCGGAAATTCTGATGAACTGTAACAAGGATACCTTAAAATAGCAACAGCGCCACCTCTCCTGTTTCAGTCTTTACGGAAGCACACATAGCTTTTGGGAACAAGTTCGCTGTCTGAAATTCGACCAAATAAAGTTTTCAAGGTCTGTGCTACTATAGACGCAACTACTCAAATGCGCAAAGTTACTATGACGTACGCATGAGCTTGAGGTGATATAGCTTTGGGTTATAATTTGAACAGGCCAGAAAACATGACTCCCTTTCTTGGAGACTGAAAGACCGAACCTCTATAGGCAGCCGACTGTTAATATGTGGACCGAGAAAGGCCCGGGCGTTACGTCCTCGGGACGTCTCTGGTAGGATAGCCTAAAATATTAAGTAAATATAAAGAGAGCGCCCATCTGGCAAGCAGACGCACACCCATCTTGCATGCCGTCTCCTGATGCACGCTCGCAGAAAATATTTCGCATGCTCATTCCGCATCCCATGGTCGTGTCCGCGATGGCGCGTTTTTCGGACCTTGCGATTGGGACGTCGCCTGAAAGTCCTCGAAAGTCTCCATTGGTGTGTGGGACGTGTGGATCGTGTGGGACGCGTGGGACGTCCATGGGGTTTTTTGTGTCGTCTGGGATATTTTTCATTTATTTAACTCAAACGAGAAACAATTATATTACTGAGAATATTCTAGGCGATCACGAAATCAGCCCATAGCTGGGTCCAGCTACTTGCGATGACGCTGCATGACGACATTACGGATGATGGAACAAGCGATTTTTCACAGATTTTCACACGAGATTATAAATTCACTGCTGCGTGCAGTGCAATAATATTTGCCTCACCGGTTCACATGTAGGAGCCTCGTTAACAGATCGGCAATAACGTTCTGTGACTGTATTCAAAATTTTTTTCAGGACCCCTTTAAAGACTACCGAAATGTTTTATTTTTTTTTTCGTATTTCTTCCCGTTATTTTTCTTTTTGTTAGACACGCAAGCGCAAGTAGTAA
The DNA here is from genome assembly GCF_050947875.1 of Dermacentor variabilis. Lineage (NCBI taxonomy): Eukaryota > Metazoa > Arthropoda > Arachnida > Ixodida > Ixodidae > Dermacentor > Dermacentor variabilis. The sequence continues at coordinate 7,598,073 of NW_027460346.1, forward strand.
ACAATTATAGAGAATGAGTTTCATTTACCGGAGTTGGAGGAATGGAATGGACCAGCTCAGCCACTCTACGTGTGGTAATGGTTCAATTCTCACCATTCTGAGGAGTTAAGAGAGATAGAGAGATAGAGAGAGGAAAGGCAGAGAGGTTAACCCGAGGAGGTAAAATGGGTGGAATTGCGGGGATCTCCAGTCTTCGGAGTGGAGTGTGGAATGAAATGGAAGGCTTCACTCCGCAACTCTGCTTGGAGGTAATCTGCGGCCAGTGCAAAAGCTGCACGGGCCGATCGAGATGGCTGGTGGCTTCATACGTGCTGTCCTCCCACGCGCATCGTGTTGGGAGGTCGCGTAATATCACGTTTCGGAGACGCCGTGAGGCGAGAGGCAGCGCGAAACGTTCGATCCCTGCTGTCGGCGCTCCTCATGAGGACATTGTGACGGCGAGTGCTCGCGGCTATGGTTTAAGATCTGTTCTTTTTTGCCTTTGCGCGCGTCGCACTGCGCTTGGTAATTTAATCAGTTGGCGAATGTTTACTACAATTTATACAGCTGATAAAACTATACGAACCTGATTAGTTCGTGAAGTTGTCTAATACTTTTCTATCGCTATCAATCCTTTGCCTTTCAGGCGAAACTGCGAGTTTCTTGGTCGCAATCATATGAAGTCAACATACAGTAAAGCAGAATAAAGGCTCCACCAGTGACGACCTATTGACCGCTGACCGCAGTCCCTAAAATGTGCTGAATACGTTCACCGATCGAACGTCCCTTGCACGTGCGTGAGTGACTTTGCGTGGCATGTGCGTTGGTGCAATGTACGGACATGTCGGAATCTTTTGCACACTGTCTGCAATAGTGCATATCACGTGTACAGCAGACGCTATGCAAAATATTTAACATCTTTCATTAACATTCTGTCGCGCTTATAGTATGCCTGCCACGAAAGGTCAGATACTCGCGTGCACACACGTATGTTCGCACACGCGTGGTGGGAGAGTGTTTTTTTTTTTTTAACGCGAAGAATTATTTGGCTCGTTGGAGGCACTTTGCGGTTCATGTATCGTATCTACCGCGCTTCTTCAGACAAAAAAAACTGTGTCGTCATCTCAGCGCCGGTATGTCAGTGTGACGTCACGGATTTCAATGTAAACGGAGATCGCTTAAACGGAACTACAAAATCAACCTCTAAGGGCTCTTTTGTTTCAGAGAACCAGAACCTCATTTTATTGTTTAGCACCTGTCTTCTGTAAAGAAAGACAGGCGTGTCAACCAAAGTTGACGCGAAAGAAGACAAAGCTGACGTACATCCATGGTGTATTGTTTACTTCATACAGAAACACGACACGTCAGTACACTGTAAAATAATTTACGCCCCTAAGGTTTTTTTAAGTGTCTATGACTAGCCCCCTAGCACCCTTGAAAAAGCTGGTTTTTATAAGGAATTAAACCCTTATGATGGTTGCCTCGGAAGAAGAACGCCTATAGCTGTGGTCTCTTCATTTTCCTGTGTCTCGGACGTTTTTCGACATCAGAGGCTGTGCAAAAGGCACAACGTCATCCTCCGGGATGGGGGATAGGAATCCCAACCAAGCGTTTGACCCTGGTCGTCCACCACTGGCTGCATCGAAGATAAGGGACCGCAATGGCCCTTCCACTGTCGCCCTTGAATCATCCGACAGCTCAACGGTTGAAGAAATCGAATCGGACAACGATTTAACACTTGCCGTGGGTCGCCGTTTGAAGAGAAAACTCAGGAGGACATCAACAGACAGTGAATCATTGCCCAGGCAAGGACACTGGTAAGCAATCATTCACTATTGCTTACGTCCCTGCCACAGCTACCGACGATTTGAATACCTTGAACAGGCAGAGCTTAACAGAGTACTTTGAGCGAATTGCGCCAGGCCAAGTCAGCGAGATCAGAATTAACGCACGGAGGAACATCCTTTCGGTTGACGTGAACAACAAGTCAATTCTGGATACGCTAAAGGCTGCCACACTACTAGGAAACATCCCAGTGCGCTTCTTTTTTGCGTATGGAAAAGGAACCTCGACTGGCGTTATTTCTTACGTGGACAAAGAAATCGCAGACACTGACCTCGAGAGGCTTTTGAATTCCACCACACCAATAGTGCAGATTCACCGCTTCGGTCAATCCCGGTGTATCCAAATAGTCTTTGACTCTGAAACTTTACCTGACTACGTAAAATTTGGATACGTAAGACACCGTGTGCGCCCTTACGTGCCAAAACTGGTGCAGCGTCGGAAGTGTTTCAAAATAGGACACGTAAGTGCAGCTTGCAAGGGTGGCGTAACATGCCAACGGTGTGGAGGGGCCCATCAAAATGATAGCTGCGATGCTACTGCCCTAAAATGTCCTAATTGCGCCGGTCCACATGAAGCGACATCAAAAGGCTGCCAGAAGATCAAGGACGAAATGTCAGTGCTTCGAAAGATGGTGCGGGACAACTCCACTCACAGACAGGCTGCTACATCGATACGCCGCCGCAGACGCCGATCACGACACAGACGACAGCAAGACAAGAGTACTTCCCGTACAGGTGGACCATCGGCCGCATGGCAAACTCCTCGCTTGCCAAGTTTGCTTCTGTGATTAAGATGCGAGCCCGACGTACCTTCTTCGGCAGCAGCACGTGGAACACATGCGCTGCATAAAACGACGCTTCCGCCGACCGACTCTGACATTGACTGGCCGTCGCTCCCACCCAAACAAACAGGCTTAAATGCGTCGGGTGATGTGTCTGCAAAGGTGGTTGAGAATAATAAGACAGAAAATGAAAATGTACGAAGTATGCTGAAACACCTGATAACTACGATGCGTTCACTTCTCTGTGGACTACATACGCCGGTTGCTAAGACCGCGCTACATGTTCTAGATGCTTTGGAACCGCTCCTCGCGGCTCTACAATAAGGCATCATGGCGCTTTCTTTTGAAAACCAATTACGAAGATCTGCAATAATGCAGTGGAACGCTAGAGGCCTACGAGGCCACCTCGCAGACTTTCGGCAATGGATGTTCAAATACCAGTTTCCCGTGGCTGTAATATGTGAACCAAACATGACGTTTTTACTACGCGTATCTGGATATGTGCCACTGTGGTCAAGGAATGATCACAATTTAAGCAAAGTGCTCACTTTTGTTCGTCGGAATTTAACGTGCCTTCGTAAAGACATTCCTGCACACGCTTCCAACGAGTACGTTTGCATAACGCTGAAGTACAAGCGGCGCACGTTCTCTGTAATTGGCGGATATATACCCCCAACATCGATAATAGACTGTTCATATTTCCTGTCCGTACTGAAAACTTGTCCGGGTCCCCACACAGTCATCGATGACTTTAATGCCCACCATCCCATGTGGGGCTCTGCTTCGACGAACGCCCGCAGTAGAGACTTGGCTGACTTCATGCTTAGTCAAGGCTTGATGGTGATCAATGATGGTTCGAGTAAAGTTTCGTTCGTTCTCTGTCCTCGCTTCACCGTTGGAACTTGAAGCTTCTCGGACTATGATCGGCAGTTGTTGATCAAACGCAGGCAGGAAGCGATGAAGTCAGATGTACAAGAAATATTTATAGGTAAACTTTTCTATAAACATGGCAGGTAAAACAAATACATTACAAACTTGAACAATTGAGAAACAAAGTCTCAATGACTGTCTCAATGACTGTTAGAGCCCAGACTCGTTTTAACGTACATAGTACGGAGGCTCACTGATCTATCAGCAATCCTGATTTCAGCCAAGTCTGAGGGACAGCATGTCGTCCCGATTTTTATAGCCCAAATATACAAAGAAAAAAAAGGCGGTAGGGCTGTTGGCCCGTCCCACAGGTTCAGTTGCCAATCAGAGTCAACCGTTTGTTAAGCCACAACCCACAGGGATGGGCTTACTCTGAAAAATAAGCATATTGGAAAACAAAGCTCTTTTCCTTCTTCCCTAAAACTCCGTTGCCCTCTCATTTCTCCGTAAGTTCGTGACGCGCTCAGCAAAACACGCCAGGCCCGAACAAGTTATCGCTAGGCCGCCTCAAATCCCAAGGGCGTCTCCAAGCTGCAAATGTCTCGGAAGCAGGGGCATCGATACCACGTAGCGCGGCCGTACGCAAAGTTTGTCCGCGTGGGAGACTGATGGCCCTCCTTGTCCTTCAAACTTATTGTCTACAAGACAAAGTTCTCCGAGTGCGTGTTTCCAAGACGCCGTCGTCCGAATGCACTCTTTACGTGTGCACCGCATTCCTACCGCGTGCACTGTAAGCTGGCCTTCGACACCACACAGGCAGTCGCAGCCAACAACAAGGCTGACGATTGCGTTCCGGACGCGTAGAAGATTAGGTCCATGCTCACTGCATGCGGCACGGGGTCAGAGTTGCTAAGCCCTTAACCTCGGCGGCGCCTCCAATTAGTCAGGCACTCGGGAGCGAGACCCACAATACCTTGTACAGCGGTCCCTTTCAAGGCTGGTCTGTGTGGACTCGTGTGACCGTCGGCGGACTGCCAACACCGTGCGCACAATACCGACTTCCCGGAATCGGCACTCGCCCTCCTGGCGCCTGCCGCGCTGCGTCACCCAACACCGCGCGGTCCGTGACCCCACATAACACAGAAACGGTTGCCCCGCTGACATGGGGGGGGGGGAATGCACCCCCTCTCTATACACACAGCACGTGGCCGATTCGTGACACTTAAGAACACGGACAATCAGAGCGACCTTACAGCTCGCCAACATACCTTCGAGGCTCTTACTACAGCAGTTGTTTCAAAAAGCCTGCTGTCTGCTACACGATGGTGTACTGATCTCGACACCCATGGAAGTGACCATCTACCAACATATATTCAGTTGAAATGGTTACATCCCCCAGCTCAACACACTGTGCGTTCTATCGATTGGCCAACATTTCGAGAATCTATGACCACCGCATGTCAAGCCATCGAAGCACCATCCAGTATTGAAGATGTCATCGCGACAACTTTACGTGACACAACACCTCAGCGCAGCTTCACCTAGATCACCTATTGATGACCAGTACGAGCGACGTCGCGCGATACGGCGTTGAGCAGAACGGAAATACAGAAGGACCAAATCACTATTAGACGTCACTGCATCACGCCGGGCTCAGCGTCATGTCCTGCGCCACCTTGACAAGCTTGGCAAACAACGCTGGAGATCATTCTGTGGCTCTCTGCATCCGAGAAAAGCTCTCTCTAGAATTTGGAAAATTGTATGAAGCCTTCGCTCGCCTCCACAACAGCTTCACCCGTTCAGCGCTGTGGCCATACGGCAAGGCCGGCGTGAAGTTGAGGTCGCCGATGACTTCTGCAAATTACTTGTGAGCTCCTCAAACGATATACCAACGCATTCACGACTGACTTTCCCACCATCTAGTGACCACCGTCTGGACGCGCCTTTTGCACGAGCTATGCACGAGCTCGACGCTGCGACATCTACTTCCCGCCGGTCAACTTGTCCTGGACCAGACGGAATTACATACTCCGCGATTTATCATTTTGGAGTAGAAGCTCGAGAAATTCTCCTGACGCTCTACAACTCTACGTGGGACACAGCAACTGTGCCTAATCACTGGAAGTGCAGTCGTCTTGTGGCTTTGCGAAAACCAGGGAAATGCCCACATGATCTCTCACATTATCGGCCAATAGCCTTGGCAAGCTGTGTCGGTAAATTGGTGGAGCGGATGGTACTGAGCAGACTGGAATGGCTACTCGAGAAAAGTGGTGGACTTCCTGGTTTCATCAATGGATCCAGAAGAGGCCGATCATCCATTGACGGCGTGATCGACCTAGTATCTTCTGTTCAACAGGAAAAGAGACGCCGTCGTCTGGTATGCGCAATATTTCTGGATATCAAAAGTGCCTACGACAACGTCTTCCACCATTCGATTCTTTAGGCGCTTGAGGATATTGGTGTTGGTGGCCGGATGTATGCATGGCTGCAGAGTTACCTCAGCGGCCGCACCATTTTCATGTCCACTTCGGATGGCGAGACTGATAGACATGACGTTCGGAGGGGTGTTCCGCAGGGTGGTGTCCTTAGCTCAATATTGTTCAATATCACACTGGTGGGCCTTGCAGACGAGCTACCTGAAACAGCGCGTATCAGTACGTACGCGGATGATATCTGTATCTGGTCATCTGGGGTCACACGTCCACAAGTGCGTGCAAGGCTTCAACGTGCGGTTACCATAACGGCGAAGTACTTGCGCCGTAGAGGCCTGCAACTCTCAGCAACTAAGTGTGCAGTCATGGCATTCACGCGCAAATCAATGTCACATTATCCAGTCGTTGTTGACGGAACGGCGCTCCCTTTAGTCACCCACCAGATATTTCTTGGCGTGATAATAGACCGCAGTCTTTCTTGGACCAAACATGTTACTGCGCTTAGGGCTGAACTGACCAACTTCATACACGTTCTTCGTGTAATATCAGGACTGAGATGGGGCCCCTCTGAGCGAAGTTTGCTCCAAGTGTACCAGGCACTTTTTGTGGGCTACATACGCTACAGCATGCCTGTCTTATCTAACATGGGGTCATCGTGTATACGCACGCTGAAGAGCCTTCAGGCACAAGCACTACGGATATGTCTTGGCTCGCCACGCTGCACGTCAACTAAGGGCACAATAGCGGAAGCACGGGCTTGTCCAATCGACATATACAGGTCTTGTGAACCTGTGCGAACCTATCTTCGCCTGCTAACCAGACACTCACACCAGCCACTGTCAACACTTCCAAGCACCAACCATGACTGTTTTTTCTAAAGCTATTGCATGTCATGCAAGCATTATACCTGCAAGATTCCAGGCCACCGGCGTCCCCGCGACACCTCCATGGACATTGCCAAGACCTCTAGTGAGGCTTCAGATACCCGGAATTATGAAGAAATCTCACGTTTCCTCCATTGGCTTGAAGCAGCTCACCCTGTCCCATATATTTGCATTATATAGTGGGACTGTACAAGTATATACCGATGGTTCGGTCACGCCATCTGCCACAACGGCCGCATTTGTCATCACACAACTTGGAATTACTCGACGATTTCGATTAGACCACAAATCGGCATCTACGGATGCGGAACTTGCGGGAATACGGGAGGCTGTCCGTTTTATGAGAACGCAGACACCCCATAAATGGACGATATTGTGCGATGCCAAATCAGCGCTACAGGCGCTAAAATACTTTTTAAATAAAGGACCATACTATCTGCTCGTGCTGGAAATCGTCGAACTTCATCACAGTGCCGAGTTAAGTGGCCACGTGATCACCTTTCAATGATGATGATGATGTGTTGTGTTTTGTGGCGCAAGGGCCAGGTTTGGCCAAAGAGCGCCATGACACGTGGTAATTTTGACGATGTACTATGGAAGATGTGACTTGGCTGTAAAGTGGCCTAAAAATATTCGCTGTAGAGTGCGTAAAATCTATGGGCTATAAAATTATGGCGATGGTTAATGACGAGTACAATGAACATTAAAATCCGTCGTAGAAGGATGATGCAAAATATAAAATATATAAGATGGTAAAATTTCTTGGAGCACTGCTGCCTCGCCAGAGCCCTTGAACCACAAGGGCCTAGAGGCATGTGCTATTCAAAATAATTATCACAGCGCCATCCTCTGAAGAGAGGAGACGCTACGAACATGTGAGGCTAAAAACATGAAACACAACATCTTTCAGATAACTTAGGACCGCGTTGGTGTCAAATAGTGGTTCTGGGCCGAGTAACATTACTGGATGAAGGGGGATCTGCTGCCGGTATGCTATGGGAAAATGTTTCTTTCTTTCATATTCGACTTTCCGACTCTCCATAAGGACGTGGAGGACGGTGAGCCTCTCCCCGCATCTACCGCAGGTTGGAGGCTCGTTTCCGGTGAGTAAAAAGTTATGTGTGCCAAATGTGTGTCCTATTCTTAGACGACAGAATAGGACATCTGTCCGGCGTGATTTTGTTACGGAAGGCCAGAATCCTAACTGTGGCTTTATCACGTGGAGCTTATTATTTGTTTCAGCGTCCCATAGGCGTTGCCACTGGTTCCGTAGTTTCCTCCGTAAGAAGGGCTTCAGGTCTGTGACAGGAACTGCAGCGGTGTGATTAGCAGAATGTGATGCAACTGACGTGGCCATCTGGTCCGCCACAACGTTACCTTCGATGCCCCTATGACCTGGCACCCAGCATATGATGACATGTTGGTTAGATATATATGATTTGCACAGTGCGGAGTAGAGTTCATCAAATACTTAATTTTTGTGATTACAGAAAGACATCAAGGCCTTCACAACACTGAGGGAGTCCGTATATATAACTGATTTCGGGAGTTGTGATTTATTTATATGTTTTACGGCCGACAGCAGTGCGTAGGCCTCAGCCGTAAAGATGCTAGTTTCCGGATGCAGTACGTCGGATTCCGAGAAGGATGGACCGACGGCTGCATAGGACACCCCGTCGTGTGACTTTGATGCGTCTGTGTAGAACTCCGTGCAGGAGTATTTGTGCTGGAGTTCCCGGAAATGCATCAGGATTTCAATCTCTGGAGCATGCTTTGTGACTTTCACGAAAGATATATCACATTGTATGAGCTGCCACTCCCAAGGAGGTAGCAGCTTGGCTGGATGCATTAGGCGAAGCTCGAGGAGTGGAACGTGCATTTCTTCACTAAGCTCCCTCACACGCAGCGAGAAAGGCTGTCTTACGGAGGGACGATTGCGAAAGAGTGTAGCATATGTCATGTCATTAATGGTATTAAAACAGGGATGTTGAGGATTTGAGTGGACTTTCAGAAAATATGTTTGGCTGATGTACGTTCTCTGAATATGAAGTGACCATTCATTCGATTCTGCATATAAACTTTGTATGGGACTCGTTCTGAAAGCGCCAGTGGCCAGTCGGATTCCTAGATGGTGCACTGGGTCTAGCATCTTTAGTGCGCTCGGGGCGGCAGAGTGATAAATCACGGCACCATAGTCTAGTCGCGATCGAATGAGGCTTTTATATAGATTCATTAAACACTTCCTGTCACTACCCCACGTAGTCTGGGACAGAAGTTTCATTATGTTCATTGTTTTCAGACATTTTTCTTTAAGATGTTTAATGTGGGGGACGAAAGTGAGTCTGTAGTCAAGTATGACACCTAGAAATTTGTGTTCTTTGTTTACAGAGGTATCTGTTGTCCACACACTTCTAAGCAGGGATCCGGAACCAGGCCTCTCTTCCTTGTAAACAAAACACAAGAACTCTTATGAGGATTGATTTTGAATCCATTTTTCTCTGCCCACCCTGACACCTTGTTCAGACCATGCTGTACCTGTCTCTCGCACACTGCGAGGTTACAGGATTTGAAACCCATTTGAATGTCGTCCACATAGACGGAATACATAATGGCCGGTGGTAAGGAAGCACGAAGTGTTGTCATCTTAACAATAAAGAGTGTGCAGCTGAGCACGCCACCCTGGGGTACACCGGTTTCTTGTGCAAAAGGACGTGACAGCACATTGCCTACTTTCACCCGGAAGGTACGATTGGACAAGTAGCTTTTTATTACGTTTAGCATATTACCATGAATGCCCATTTCTGACAAATCTCTCAAGATTCCGTAGCGCCAGGTCGTATCGTACGCCTTCTCCATATCGAGGAATATCGATAAGAAGAACTGTTTGTGTACAAACGCGTCACGAATATGTCCTTCAATACGTACAAGATGGTCGGTTGTGCAGCGCCCTTCTCGGAAGCCACACTGAGAGGGATCAAGCATTTTGTTTTGTTCAAGGAAATGGATGAGTCGCCGATTTATCATTTTTTCAAATACCTTACACATGCAGCTTGTGAGGGCTATCGGGCGGTAATTTTCCACTGAAGAAGGGTCTTTCCCTTGTTTCAAAACAGGGACCACAATGGCTTCTTTCCACGCCGTTGGAAGGTACCCTGCGTCCCAGATAGTGTTGAAAAGTGTAAGTAGTGTTACTTGCGTGTCATTGTGTAAGTGTTTGAGCATTTCATACATGATTCTATCGGATCCCGGTGCAGAGCTCTTGCGTGCGCTCAAGGCAGCTTTCAACTCGGCAGCACTAAAAGGGCAATTGTACGGTTCATTCTGTCGGCATTTATTGATGAGTGGCTTGCATTCTTCTATTTGTTTATATTTTAGGAAGGATTGCGAATAATGATTTGAGCTTGATACACTCTCAAAGTGCTCCCCAAGTGAATCGGCCTGATCTTTCAGTGTATCGCCCTGTGTATTTACTAGAGGAAGTGAATATGTTTGCCGCCCTCTAATCCTATTAACCCTGTTCCAGGCTTTGGCCTCATCTCTGAACGAGTTAATACTCGCTAAAAACTTGTGCCAGCTTTCTCTTCTGGCCTGCCGGCGGGTTCTTCTACCTTGGGATTTTATTTTTTTAAAGTTGACAATATTCTCAGCGGTGGGAGAAGCTCGCAGCAACCCCCACGCCTTGTTCTGATTCTTACGGGCGGTCCGACATTCGCTGTTCCACCACGGTACACGTGGTTTGCATTCCAAACCACTTACTTCGGATATGCATTTTGATGCGGCATCTATTATGAATGCTGTAAGATAATCCACAGCAGCATCAATTTCTAAAGAAGACAGATCAGCCCATGAGATGCAAGAGAGAGTTCGAAATTTCTGCCAGTCGGCTGTGTCTATCTTCCACCTAGGAGCTTGTGGAGGATATTCGTTTTCTTTAGATGTTTTTATCAGTATGGGGAAGTGGACGCTCCCGTAAGGATTGTTCATAACTTCCCATTCGAGTTCAGGCAGTATAGACGGGGAAACTAGGCTGAGGTCAATTGATGAAAATGTTCTGTTGGCGAGAGAATAATATGTGGGTGCCTTCTTATTCAGCAGGCATGCACCAGAAGAGAAGAGGAGCTGTTCAACAAGACGACCTCGCGCATCTATTCGAGAGTCGCCCCACAGGCTGTTGTGCGCATTGAAATCCCCAAGTACAACGTAAGGTTCTGGCAATTCATCTATGAAGGACTGAAATTCATGTTTGCTTAGTTTGTAGTGTGGGGGTATATAAATCGAGCAAATAGTGATGAGTTTGTTTAGCAAAACAATTCGAACCGCCACTGCTTCAAGGGCCGTTCGTAGCTGTAAATGTTGACAGGCTATGCTTTTATGAGTGAGAATCGCAACACCTCCGTATGATGAGACGGCATCATCGCGATCTTTGCGAAATGTAACATACGTTCGGAGGAAGTTTGTGTGTTTCGATTTTAGGTGTGTTTCCTGTAAACACAGCACCTTTGGATTATGTTTGTGGATGAGTTCTTGCAAGTCATCAAGGTTTCTAAGGAGTCCTCTGATGTTCCATTGAATAATTTGTGTATCCATATTTAATGTAAATAAGTGCTGTGTGTACGGAAATGGAAATTATGCCTTAGATTACAGAGCTCTTTCGAGGCCCTGTAATCGGGGTTTTGCCCTTTCTGGAGCGTTCGAGGGAGCCTCGCCGCTCCTTAGGCGCTTGGCGCGCCGTGAGGCCAGGTGAAGTGTCCATTGCCTCTTGCGAGGCGCCGGACACATGCTCTTGCGAGCGAGAAGTTTTCTGTGAGGGTCCTGCCTCAGAAGGCAAGACCCCTGCGCCCACCAGCCCGGAGGTCGATGGGGCTCCCTGAGGGATCTGGCTGCGCCGGCTGTTGCCAGCGCTGGATGGGGCCGGGGAGGTTGGGGTAGCCTCGGCTGCGCCCACCTTCGGGGTCGTTGGCCCCGCCTGCTGTGTTGGCGTAGCAGCGTTAGCTGCAGTCGCCGAGGGGGCGGATGGCGTCACTGCCGCCTCACTGGGTGTGGGTCGGACAGCCGCCGGAGGCCGTTGTGGCGCTGCCCCCTGACGCGCCACTTCGGCAAATGTGTTCTTAGGCAGGTATGCCACCCGCCTACGTGCCTCCTTGAATGATATATTTTCTTTCACTTTGATCGTGACAATTTCTTTTTCTTTTTTCGAAGATGGGCACGACCGCGAGTACGCGGCGTGCTCTCCATCACAGTTTACACAATGCAAAGAGTTCGTGCAAGCTTCAGACGTGTGTTCATGGGCACTGCATTTTGCACATGTTTGGCGGCCTCGGCAGCTCTGCGAGCTGTGGCCAAAACGTTGGCATTTGAAACATCTCAGGGGATTTGGCACATACGGTCTTACTCGGAGCTTGATGTACCCGGCCTCGATTGACTCGGGCAGGACACTTGAATTGAAGGTGAGTATTAAGTGTTTGGTCGCGATTTCTTTACCCTCGCGCCTTATCTTGATTCTTTTGACATTTATGACATTCTGTTCACTGAAGCCCTCCAAGAGTTCAGCCTCAGAGAACTCCAGCAAATCATCGTCCGAGACAACGCCGCGGGTGGTATTCATCGTACGGTGCGGGGTTACTACGATTTGGGTCTCCCCAAATGATACTAGTTTAGGCAGTTTTTCAAATTGTTTCTGATCACGGAGCTCCAAGAGGAGGTCACCGCTAGCCATCCTCGACGCCTTATAGCCTTGGCCAAAAACTTCGGTAAGGGACTTCGATACAAGGAATGGGGAAATTGTTCGCACTGGTTTAGCTGGTTTTTCAGAATGGATGACGTGGAAACGAGGGAAAGATTCTTTTTCCCGACCAAAAAATTTGAATACTTCATCGGTGCGCGCCCTTTTCTGAGGGCGATCAGGGAGTGGGGGGAAGGAGTTAGCCATAAGATATGTGAGATTTCGGCAGTATCGCCAGCCACCCACCGTGGAGTCCTACAAGGGGACGCTGCAGGACCTGTGAAACACGGCCTGCAAACGCCAGCTGTACATTACCGCTATAACCAAATATGAAATAACCAAGGTTGGCTATCCACACAAGGTTAACCCTTGCTGCCTGGAAAAATTGGAAGTAAAAGGAAACCAGAAGAAGACAGGAAAGGTGGAAAGTGAGGGAAAGACGAAGATAATAGGGAGAGAGAGACAGGAAAAGGCAACTACCGATTTCCCCCGGGTGGGTCAGTCCGGGGGTGCCGTCTACGTGAAGCAGAGGCCAAAGAGGTGTGTTGCCTCCACCGGGGGGCCTTAAAGGTCCGAACACCCGGCATCGGCTCAGCCTCCAGGATCCCCCTTTCCCCGGACACGGCTAAGCCGCGCACGGTTAGACGCGGGAGGGTCCAACCCTCGTGTGCTCTCCTCACCATTCAATGGGTTCCTAGCCATTGTGGTGTTTTTGGCAATGAACTCGCTGACAGTGAGGCAAGATCGGCCTCCTCTTCCTCTGATGAAGTACGGATTGCCTACTCGCGACCTGACACCAACTCCATGATCAAGGCACTCATGCAGGACCTTACAAAGGCTTACAGAGCCCACTATGACAACATTCACAGACGTCTACATATGATTGACCAAGACGGTAAATTCTGTTTGCCCCTGAAGCTTACACGGAGCAAAACGTCATTGCTACACAGGATTCGGCTCGGCGTTGCTTTCACCCGTCGCTACGCACACCTCATCGGCCAATCGAACAGCCCTGATTGTGAACACTGCCAGATGCCCGAAACACTGCAACACGTACTGTGCGCCTGCCCAGCATATATGCTGGAGTGAAGAACGTTAGACAGTTTCCTAGCCAGCGTTGGCAGACAACTACTGTCGGAGAAAGCTATCCTCGGCCCATGGCCTGACACTGCAATTTCAATGCGTGCAACAAAAGTATTGTTGAAGTTTCTGCAGGACACCAAGCTCGACGAGCGGCTCTAGCGAGACAACTGTCTCATGTACTATCGGCCAAAAAAGTAAACGGACCACGGCACCGCTGGCCGGAGCGGCTGCGGGGCCGCACCGGGGCGCTGCTATCTCGCTCCGCACGCTGACGGCGAGAGTGCCCCGAGTGATGCCAGACTTCGCCCTCTCTCTCTTACGGATCCTTGTCACGCTTGATAAATTTCTAGTGCGCCGTTCGGTTGCTCTGCTGCTGACGGTCGCGACGAAGGGGACTGTGCATCGCCGGTAGTTTAGCACATGGCGCTGTCGAACAGTAGTGGACGGCCGCGGGGCGTCAAACCGCGCCACTGAGAAGGAACGAAGACTCGTTCTTAATGTTGTTTTGCTTATATTCACCATACCTCTCATATGAGTGCATTTCGCTGGCGTCCACCGCTGCTCGATTTTAGACAACACAACAAAAGCAGCCGCAGCGGCGGCTACGGTGACGCGCGCTTGCAGGTGCCAAGCTTTACTGCCGGCGCGGGTTCTCTGTCGATATTACTTTCCCGGCATTGTCTCCAGCAGTGGGTTTATTAACTATAGCAGTGCGCCTCTTCACACTGCTTTAATTCGCTACTACAATACACAGTCCGTTATGAAACTTTCTTTACAAAAGTACCGTCAGAAAAAGATGATTGGAAAGACTAATCGGAAAGACAAGTCGCTCGTGAAAGTTTATTCACGGAAGAAAATAAAAATTGGGGTTCCATGCGTTGAAGAGGTCCTCAATGGGATGAAAATTCGCCGTCGTCCGCGATTATTTGGCCTACTCGCCTTGGCATCGAGTCATAGAGCGCGGCCACTAGCTCCGGACGTCCGCGTAGTGCTTCCCACCCTTCTTTCGCGGTATGATGCAGCTGATCCGCGGTGCCACAGCAAAGGGGCCAATAGGACACCGGCGTTCAATATTTCCTTTTTATTCTCTGGAACGGTGTCGGCGACGCGCTTTGTAGTGCGCGCTGCTATCCAGATATGGTTGTGTCCAGCCATTGGACACTGGAAGACTAGGAAATGTTTAAAAACGAGAACGGTCGCATTCGTTTCGTCGCAAAAATGCCATCCCGGGTGCCGATCGAGGAGCGAAGGCGCATCGTGCGGCTTAGCATAGAACGTGTCCCTCAGCGTGAAATCTGCCGCCGCACTAGGAGGAGCAGAACATCGGTGAACCGCATTATTCAAGCCTATAGGGATGAATACGGCAGAATTGCTGATGCTCAGCGCAGTGGGCGGCCAAGGCTTACAACATTGGAAGAGGACCAACAGATAGTTGCTGCCGCTGATGTTGACCCCTTTCTGAACGCCAGGGAAATTCGCGACGCACTGGACCTCAGTTGCTGCAGCGAGACTATCAGGAGCAGACTGCGAGAGGCAGGTCTCATGAACTGCGTTGCCGCTCAGAAGCCGCACCTGACCACGAAGCAGAGGGAAGAGCGACTGAATTTTGCCCGAGCGTTCGAGCAATGGACTGCAGAGGAGTGGCGGGAGGTCATCTTCACGGATGAGTCAACGTTCAGCACACGCTGGGACCAACAGCAGCGTCTGTGGCGTCCGTTGAACAGCAGGTACGACCTGTCATCCTTGCAGCTGAGGGAAGTTGCGGGTAAAGTTTGCATAGCTAGTCAGTGCTAAAAAATAGGGATTGTTTGCAACGCATACTAGCCTTAAGAATGCTGTACAGCCTCATTTCTCGTCTTACTGCATGACTACACGTAGGCGCAGTATTGACTACGAAGTGTTTCTTTTGCGTCATTGCATATCAGCGAGCTGAATGTTAGACAGGGTATGATTTAAGCCTTCATTATTTTCTTTTCTACAGCAGAGTGAGGTGGCTGCGCGTTAAGTTTTGTACCCGACATATGTTAATGACTGCTCTCTCATATGCCCAGATATGACCCCGGCCACATCCACAGCGTGCTCAGCAGCGGCCGCTGCTCGGTTAGTGTTTGGGGCGCCATCAGTAAGGACGGCCTTGGCCCACTCGTGCGGATTGAGGGCTCGTTCACTGGGTCGAAGTACTGCGAACTCCTCGTCAAGCACTTGATTCCATACGTTCTGGACGGGCCATTCCAGCACGGGTGCTACATGTTCCAGCACGACCGCAGCCCTGCGCACAAAGCCCGCGCTGTGAGTGCACTTCTGGAGAGCTACGCCGTGCGTCAGCTTCCGTGGCCGCCTAACGGGGCTGATCTTAACCCCATCGAGAACATTTGGGCAATGTTGAAGAAGACTCTTGCCCCACGGCGCCTGTGTGGTGGCACAGCGGATCAGCTTTGGCATGCCGTGAAGGAAGAGTGGGAAGCACTACGCGGACGTCCGGAGCTAGTGGCCGCGCTCTATGACTCGATGCCAAGGCGAGTAGGCCAAGTCATCGCAGTCGACGGCGAATTTTCATCCCATTGAGGACCTCTTCAACGCATGGAACCCCAATTTTTATTTTCTTCCGTGAATAAACTTTCACGAGCGACTTGTCTTTCCGATTAGTCTTTCCAATCATCTGTTTCTGACGGTACTTTTATAAGGAAAGTTTCATAACGGACTGTGTATTGTAGTAGCGAATTAAAGCAGTGTGAAGAGGCGCACTGCTATAGTTAATAAACCCACTGCTGGAGACAATGCCGGAAAAGTAATATCGACAGAGAACCCGCGCCGGCAGTAAAGCTTGGCACCTGCAAGCGCGCGTCACTGTAGCCGCCGTTGTGGCTGCTTTCGTTGTGTTGTCTAAAATCGAACAGCGGTGGACGCCAGCGAAATGCACTCATATGAGAGGTATGGTGAATATAAGCAAAACAACATTAAGAACGAGTCTTCGTTCCTTCTCAGTGGCGCGGTTTGACGCCCCGCGGCCGTCCACTACTATTCGACAGCGCCATGTGCTAAACTACCGGCGATGCACAGTCCCCTTCGTCGCGACCGTCAGCAGCAGAGCAACCGAACGGCGCACTAGAAATTTATCAAGCGTGACAAGGATCCGTAAGAGAGAGAGGGCGAAGTCTGGCGTCACTCGGGGCACTCTCGCCGTCAGCGCGCGGAGCGAGATAGCAGCGCCCCGGTGCGGCCCCGCAGCCGCTCCGGCCAGCGGTGCCGTGGTCCGTTTACTTTTTTGGCCGATAGTACATAAGCACTCACCACTTCTCTTATCATCATCATCCATCCCAATACTTTCACTCCCCTTCCCTCTTCCCCAATGCAGAGTAGCAGACTAGAGCGCACTAGCTCAGGTCGACCTCTCTGTCTTTCCTATCAATAAATTCTATTCATTCATTCAAACACCCTATCCTTCGAGGGTGTTTTGAACAGTATATTACCATTTGACCTATGCGGTGTAAGGGTGTAATGAGAAATTTACTACCCCTTCATCTAGCGGGTGTAAGGGTGCAATGAGCAATATAGTAATAATATTTGGGGTTTTACGTGCCAAAACCACTTTCTGATTATGAGGCACGCCGTAGTGGAGGACTCCGGAAATTTGGACCACCTGGGGTTCTTTAACGTGCACCTAAATCTAAGCACACGGGTGTTTTCGCATTTCGCCCCCATCGAAATGCGGCCGCCGTGGCCGGGATTCGATCCCGCGATCTCGTGCTCAGCAGCCCAACACCATAGCCACTGAGCAACCACGGCGGGTAGCAATATAGTAGCCCTTGCTATAAGGGTGTTGAAGTATGGCATGCTGTAGCAGGTACATATTATCTACTTCATTGTATGATTTGTGAGTCTACAGTCAGGCTGACACACAGAAATGTTATGTATGGTGTGCATACTATAGGTATTGGGTTTTTAAATGCAGGGCACAACTTTGGGAGAAAACATGTAATCACATGTGAGTGTTCTGCCTGAAATGGTCCCATTTACCACAGATACAGAAAGATTGACTATATGGAGGGTCAGTTATTCTAGCGTCCTGCACAATTTTAGGCCTTGAACTGAGCCTTGTATGTGGTGAAGAGTCTTGTGGTCATGTTAGGTCGATGAACAGCCGCATCCAAAGACATCTTTTAGGGCACAGGCAAGGCTGGTGATGGTTTTGTGTAGCTTGATTCTAATGTCCAAGGACGAGCCATCATAGATGAAGCCGTTTCTTCATTGATCGCTCTAGCCATCTGCTTCCTTTCTGCCTGCAAAATGATTTTTTCCAGTTTGATGTCAGGAAAACATGAAACAGGGCTTCCCTGCATCATTAACTTTAACGTTTCAAGTTTCCACGAACACCAGGATAGAGAAAACACAAGCGCAGATAGTGCTTACTTCCAAGAAATTGTTATGTGGAAACCATAAAGCATTTAATACTGCCAAATCATAAACATAGGAGAGACAGGCTACATGATTATATTACAGCAGTAGTACTGGACAGTTTCTTCTTGTGTACGACATATGACCCAAAAGTAAAATTTAGCATGTGCACAAATAAAAATGTTCATCATTAGCACAATCAGTTGCTTACAAATATATCAATCCTTTCTTATGCGATAAGGTTACAATGCGAAGCCACATCATCTCATTGCAACTTTTTCTACAAGCAAGATTTATTTAAAATAAGGTGTAGCCATATCGTTTGCTAAGCATTCCAGGGTACCCATCAAGAAGTACTTTGATATTAGTGCCTTGCTCCCGAAAACAATCGTTTAAATTCTAAGCAATATGTCACAGGCAAAAGATCATAAGGCAAAAACAAATTTTGGGGTTTTACTTGTCAAGAGAACGATCTCGTATGCATCGATTAATAAAACACATGGCATTGTTGTTTGCCTGCCTGCTCTGAAATTTTCGTTGTCAATAGGAATCGAAATCAATTTACATTTTCGCAGTAACTTGCTCGTCTAACAACAAGGAGTACAAATGACTGTGGTCTTCCCTTTTCTAAGGCAAACCAATGCAAGTAAAAGAAATTAAATGTTGTACCGAAGGGAGTGGGACCAAGAAATTTTATCTTGCTAAAAATTTGAGTCAAGAGAAGTCATATGCTGTAAACCTTCTAGTGAGGATAAAACCGGAGGTCACCGTGTGCTAGTCTTCATTCTAGAAAATGCATGTAGAACAAAAGAGAAAGATGAAGTAGGATGACAGCACATACTGTCCTTCGCCTTGTCCCTTATTGTTTGTGCATTTTCTAAAATGAACCTATGTGAACTCGCCCAGTTAGCTACTATTCTCAGCCATACGCTATTGTTTTCGGGGAATACTACAAACAAGAGATATGTCAGTGTCTAAAATACTGACCTAATGAAGACAAAATATAGGAAGTATATAGCAGTCATGCAAAGCACCCATCAGGGTGCTTTGCATGACTGCAAGGAATGCAGCTGCAAACCCATAATTGAAGAAGCCTTAGTTTAAAAAAAAACACAGAACAGACACGTTATCAAAGAGGCTGACTGCAAAGTCGGATCAAAGGCACAATGTGTTTTTAAACAATGAACTGCACTCTCTGAAAACAAAAGCTCCTTCGCGCATTGCTAAATTGTCCTCTGGAGCTAGGTAAAATAAATTGTATGTTTGTTTCCGTCACAGTCACGATAGCCTCTATCACTGTTGCCATGTGATATATGACAGCACACAATGCACTGGGTTCCTGAAAAAAAAAAAGATTATTTGAAGTAAGTGCTATGTGGTGTCTTCTCTACACTGTCTTTGTGAGCACTTGAGAAATATGAATGAAATATGGCATACTGCCGCTCACAAACAGCCTGACTCGTATACTGCAGTTTTCTGCATCCGGCAGGAAGTCTTGCAATATTCAAGAACTAGGCAGATACAATCGTATTGACAATCAGTACAAGCAAGATAGTCACCGTTCCTTAAGCATCTACAGTGCAAATAAAATTCAGTGTAATCCGTTTGACGCAACAGACCCCCAGAACAACATGCTACTTTCAACTGACAATTTTCGTTAAGTAACCCATATAGATATAAAGGATTCATGCATAACTGACATGCACACATCAACTATTGTTGAAACCAGGTGAGCACTTCATTTAACTGAATCCACAAAACAAAATTTCACTATTACGCAAAGTAAAAGAAACAACAGTGTTATGTTCCGAGCCCATATATTTAAAAAATGTGCAAACTTCACGAATTGTGGGAATCTGTCATGTGACACATTTAGCAGGTGGGTGAGGGGAGCTGGCTATCCAGTATTGTTCGGGGTTCCATAAAAGGTTGGGTAAGGTTTATGTCTCCCAGAATAGCCCATGTAGGTATGAGCACTTCAAAGACCATCTGTGGTCATTATTGACCAGAACTGTCTCTTAAATTGCTCAGATCTGCTTCTCGTTGTACGTTCTTTTATTGAAGACAAAGATCCTGTGGCTTTCCAGAATTCGGCTGGTTTGTCTATCAACAGTTTTTTAGAGCTTTTAACGTTTTACCTATCATCCACATTGATCAACTTTGTTGACAAATCCTTCACCCAAAGGGAAGGGATCTTCATTGGGTCATGCATCGCGCCTTTGCTAAAGGGAAGCTGAAACGGTTTTCAAATTCCATGAATTGCTGGAGTTGGGAAAAACAGACCTATTAATTTACGGTTCTGAAATTTTTTCTTTGTATTGTCGATATAAGGGGCCGAAATCGCTTTCTAACCCCCCCCCCCCCCGCGGACACGCCCCCGTCGCTTCCCGGAGCGCCGGGTGAGGAGGCAGCCGGAGGAGAGAACCGGCGAGAGTGACGTCATTCCCGGGAACCGTATTGCCTGACCGGCGGGCTGGCATGTTTCTTTCCGTCCTGCGCGTTACTAAACGACGCTACGAGAGATCTGGCGCCGCTCACGTTTGTTTTCATTTGCGATTTTCGTGAACTGTGCTTCCTTTCTGTGCTGCGTGAGTGCCTACAGCCACGGGCGCCCAACATGCCCTCGTTCTGTGCAGCATTCGGCTGTGCGAACACAGGCGGGCTAGACGATGTGGTGTTTCGCATGTTCCCGAAGGACAAAAAACTTGCAGCGCAGTGGGCCCGTGCGGTGAGGGGAGATAATTTCTTGCCGACGAAATCAACTGCGCTGTGTTCGGACCATTTCCGAGACAGTGATTATCATCGGAGCTTGACAACGATGCGGGCAATCGGTATTCCAAATAAATGGGCGCGACTGAAGGCCGGCGTTGTTCCGTCTATATTCTCCCACAAGAGAAACACCTCGCCACTTCCAAGAGCGGCCTTCGCCAAGAGGAGAAAGGGTGAGGTAAGGGTTTTAATGCGCACACGGGCAATTTTTTGGATGATCACCTGAGTGTCGAACAAACTGCCTTACAGCGGCCTATGACGAAGCGAGGTGGAGGCACAGCCGGGAATATTCACATGCGTGCAAAGTGCTTGCCGTTTTCATCCTGTTTTTCCACTCCGCTTTGTCACGGAACACTGTACTACGGCTGTTTGTTCGGCGCTGTTTTGGTACGGTGAAATAACTGGCCGGAAGTACGCTTGCGCATTCAGTGATATTTGCTATTCGTCTTACCACGTGGTGCCCGCAGGTTTAGCTGTTCAGCATTGGTGTCCAAATCGCACGACCTAAGGCGTTACGGTAATATTTTCATGCTTGCGTTAGAGTAGTTGAACTCGGCGTGTAAAAACTTCGTTCCGTAGATTTCGCACTCACAGTTGTTACCAGCAGCGAAATGTCGCAATAACGAGCGTCGGCACAGCCGCGCCCGTGGCAAGGCGAACGGGCTCGAATAATGAAGTAACGTTGTGAGGTATTGAACTTGTGAGCGTTCGACGTGGTCTAGCCCAATACAGACATTGCTGCTGGACAATAAATGTTTTCTTGCCCTTGTTCTTAGAGAACTAGCTATCCATTACGCATGGGAAAATTATTATTTGAAAGTAATTATATTACATTACTCATTACTTTCTTATTACGCTCATTGATCTGAATTACGTTACAAATTACCGCTTTCAAAAAAGCAATGGTATTACTTTACGATTGCTTCCAAAAAGGTTTTCATGCATACAAGCAAAAAGCAAAGTATAAAGGGACGCCAACCTTTCTTCAAGGTAACATACACTTGCCAACATTCCCTCCCCCCCCCCCCCCCCCATGGGCCTCCACGACACCTCACGACACTACCAACGTTCTGGCGCCGCACACTGCTTACTGGTGCATATTTAACGCAATTAATAAATTACTTTAGCCACGAAATTACAGACACCAAATAATTCACATTACTAAATCTATAGACAACTAATCCATCGCATACATTACTGAAAAAGTATTTCAATTACTGTAAGTAATCCAACTGTTGTCATGTTTGCTGATATGCATGATATGCTGAAATTCATGACATCCATGCCTTGCACCCTTTCAGGTTCTAGCAGAGCACCTTGAGAACCGAGCCCCTGATGAACCTGTTCCACTACCATCACCAATCGAATAGTTTGAAGCAGCCAGTGTGACACAGGCAGATAATCTTGAAGAGTTTCAAGTAGCCAAACGCGGCACTTATGTTCGCGATCGTGTATCAACACGCAAGAAACCACGGAACTTTAGACAAGCAGCGGCAAGGTGCACGACATCGCGGAATTGCACCCGTGTTTACAATCTAATGAGATGTTAGTACTTCGGCATTCTTCCAACAGCAAGTTTCCAGTGACACTTTAGCGCGTTTTTTCTCCCGTCATTGGAACGTGCAGCTACATGAAAAGACATATGTACCAGCTAAGATTTCCAACGCGCGAGAAGGTGCACACATCGCTCTCGCTGTTGGCACACTCAACATCGTCGTTGCCCCCGTTGCCGCCATCCTTTTCTGTATCGGCTGTCGGTTCGAACATGTACGGCGAAAATACAAGCTCTCTGAGACAGCGAGAACGTTCCATAATGCTTACAACTCAGCTGTGAAGCTAGAACAGAACAGCTTGCTACGCTCTGAAACGGCGGCGCCGACCGGCGATCCCCGTGAATGACGTCAAAGCGGTCCCGACCAATCACGGGCAACAGCGGCGTTCGCGCGATGCCCTGAGGCGCTGGTGCGCGTTTTATTGCAAAAAACAGCCGCTTGCGTTTGTTTCCGCCCTTTTTAAAGGAGATATTCGTGTTCAGTGGACTCAAAACAGTATAATGCCGCAGGGAACTAATTTTTTTCGAAAAGTGTTTCAGCTTCCCTTTAAGTAATTTGTATCTCTCATATTATGATAATCGAATTTAAGCAAGCATTGAAAAAGCCTCCGCGGTAAAAGTTTTTAGATATGTGGATGATTATATTGTTTTCATGCGTGGTGTTAAAGAGGACACGGAAAGTCTTAATGTTAGGCATGTGCTGGATAAGTTTAAGGCCAGTTGCGGCGGGCTGAAGCTAACGCATGAACTTGCATTGAACGGGGAGTTGCAGTTTCTGGACTTGCGCTTGATCCTTGGAAATGATGGTGTGTGCTGGATATATTTTTATTTCTTATTTATTCATACTTCAAATACCCCATTTAGAGTTTTACCTGAGGGGTGGGCATATTTAGGTTATATTTTCAGTGAATGCCTTGAATGATGAATGAATGGAGTGGTGCATCGTTTCAGCAGCTTCAGCAGGTAGATGGTTCCAGTATTTCGCCGTTTGAACGAAGAGTTAAGATGAGCGGTGGTGCAAGCTTTTGAATAAAGAGCCTCTGAATGGCTATGACGGGATGAAGTGCGATGCGCAGGTGTGATGTCGGTCTGGTAAAGCAGTGATAAAATTTGTAGAATAGACACAGTCTTGCTGTTTTGCGGCGATGCTGAAGGGTTGGAAGGTTCAGAGATGGCTTAAGTTTAGTGAAGCTAGTGTGGTAAGAGTAGTAATATCAACCCACTCAAAACTCGTTAAGAGAGGCGTCACATTGAAATGTATTAGATCCGCCCTCGAACGGCCATGCGAGCACCAAAAAGCTCTGAGCGCGAACAGCCAAGTTATGAGGCTTCAGCAAGCGGGTTTTCCTAGTGAAACTATCTCTTCTGTCGTTGAATGCCTTATTGGTAAAGTAAGGTCAGGCGCACGGAGCAGGGGAGCTGAGAAAGAACGGCCAGGTAAGCCAGTAGTGGGGCCTTATTTGCACAACCTATCCCACCGCTTGAAGAAAGTGGCTGGAAAGTGCGGCGTTCCCATAGTCTTTTTCGCCCCTGAGGAACTGGCACGTATGTGCTGTGCAGTGAACTGTGCACGCACTTCGCTTAAGTGCACAAAAAAGCATGTTGCGCCCCTTGTAAACTGCCAAAAAGGAGGTGGTATACCGCATTCCGCTCTCTTGTGGCAAATGTTAATTCGGCCAGACTGGTCGTTGTGTTAACCGTTTGAGGGAGCATCGAGCAAATGTTTAGGCTTTCGTAGCGGGGGGTCACTTGGCTGACCATTGCAAAAGGTGCCCGTGTACTACAGCGCTCAGAGACACTTGTATACTCGGAAGTTTCAAGGATCAAAAAGAGAGAGAACTGTTTCAGGCATTTTGTACAAAAAAAGAAGGATAAGGTTGCATTAGCACAGCGTCACTTAATTTATCAGGAAAATAAGAGACATATTTGCACAATAAGTATGGAAGTCCGAGGATATGAAGAGCGTAGAAGGTGTTATAGCATGGTCAAAAATGTGTCTTTAATCTTGCGCAGATCAGGACTTTCCGTAGTGAACTGAGACATTATTGATCTGCTTTTGTGCTGACAAAGTGCGCTGTGGCGATGTTTTGTTTCTAATGTTTTTGCGCAGCAACTGCTGCTTGTGTAATTTTTTCCGCAGTAAAGCTCAGTTGAAGTTCGGCGTCTCTCCTGTGTGCATTCTGTGTCCTGTCCTCAAAACACGCCATTATAACCATGTTCCATCAAGCCAACCATCATCCCCAGCTGCGAAGGGAGCAGTATTAGTACATCGAGGGCAATATTATCAGCATTGTCAAAATGAAGCAGCTCGAAAGCATATTTGAGCTTCAAACAATGCTAATACACGCATCGTCGCATCCAGCGAGAGTTAATTTGATATGGAGTGACTTCTTTTTCGGAGTTGTCAGATTTATTTGGCCTGGCGTACCAGAACAAGCAGTTTGTTCACCTGTTCTCATGTATCTTCGCTATCCAAGGTGCGAGCAATGAATGAATACGCCGTTAGTAAATGTCAAGTGACGATAAACACCGAGTATATTTTAAACCGCGATAACAAAGAGGTTGCAAGGAGTGAGATAAAGTCTGAAGACTTTGGTTGTCTCAAATTATCACTATCATCCTCCTTCTTTATTTGCATCACGCATCCTTTCTTGGGTTGAGTCAAAAGTATGTTGCTCCGGTCGAGCGCTCCAGTGGCTGAGCAGAAAAAAGATAAGCATATCTTACGCATATCCACGCGTGATAAATGTCACTTGTGTATTTTTGTTACACCATTTCTGCAACCTGGTGCCCAAACAGCCTCCGCAGCACTCGCAAGATGTTTCGTGTATACCCTACTGTGGCTGCGTCCCTGACACAGCGCACCCGATAATATTTGTATTTCGGCGAAAAAAACGTTACAGACTGTTCTGTTACGGCATGGGCCAATCCACAAGCTGGTACAATAGGCCGAAAATTGGCGCGTGCTCGCTTTCAGTAAGGGATCTAATTGCTGCTGTGCACGCGAGGTACAGTGGCAAAGTTGGCCATCATTCGCGCGATCCATCCCTGCGTTTGTGCCCTCGTGGAAACTGGCGCGCGCACGTGTGCACTTGCTTTTGTCAAGGAAATTGTTGCTTCACAACGTGACGCACGCGACACTCATCTCGACGTGCCAGTTGACGTTTCTTTTTTTTTACTAAAATTGAAAACATGTGGCGCATCTCGCTAAGGCATCCACCTCGAGCTCAAAACAATGCACGACTCAAAAGCTGTTTACCGAATTTGTGATGAGTGACAAGCGAGCCACATGCGTCGCGTATGAAGGTGACGACACCAGTCGGCAAAAAAAAGAAAAAAAAAAGAAAAAAGGATGTATGAGTGTGAGCGAGAAAAAGCGAAAAATGAAATGGAGTCACCTGAAGAGGAGGCGTGTCAAGTTAGAAGCAAAAAAGAGTGACGTTTCACTTCGTGAGCGCGGGTGAGGCGCAAGCGTATGGGTGCTATAGCGCATACGACGCTATGGGCCCTCGGAGCGCCTATGGACGCCTACAGTGGGCCTCTTCCATTATCGGTACCTGATAGTCCTGGACTGCTTGGGAATGCTGTCTCGCATTCGATTTTCTCGCACAGTTTCGGAAGCTTCGCCCACCAGTCCAAGAGCTGCCAGAATCGCGTGTGTTTTTCATCGGCCGGAAGTCGCGGACTGTCTGCGGACTCTCGGAGCCGTCAGCAAGTATGCGCTCGTATCAAGGAGGTTAAAGAAAAAAACTGCTGGAGTGGAGGGAAGCTCCCGCAGCTTTTTACAAAGAAAGGTGAAGCCAATGCTTGCGCCTCCTTCACCGGAAATAGAGCCTTGTCGGGTGTTCTCAACTAACTAATTAAGCGATTTGGCTCTATTATTGCAATGCTTGGCTAATTGGAAAATAAAAGCTCGTTGTTCCGAACGAAAATAGTAACTTCTTCTGAATAGTGCTGTCGTTCTTCCCAGTACAATGCACCACGATATTCAGATTTCACACTAAAACCAGTAATACAGAGATACACGTAGATAAGTATCGGTTTGGTAAAATAAGCCTAGATTAACTAAGGTTGATTAACTCGTGGGAAGTGTGCGAGAAGCGCTCCTTCACCATTTTTTATCGTTTATTTATAGTTTTATCGTGCCCCTCCTTTTAGGCTTCACCTTCAGGACATCGTTCCACTCCAGCATTTTTTCGTTAACCTCCTTGACTCGTACAAGCGCAAGCAGCTAGCAGACGACGACTGTGTTAAAATGATGCGCGCGGCGTTTCACGCCATGTTGTGAAAGATGTGTGCTTCTACGTACTTCGTGCGTTCCAGACGGCAAATATTGGACACTCAGCTATCGCTTCTGATACGTCGGTGCTTTGTGTGCCATCATGGGAGTTTTTCACGGACGGTCTAATTGCTGCAGCTTTAGACAGCGTGTTTTTTAGAAGCGCAGAGATCAAGTCCACATGTTTGCTGTTCTTGATGTATTTCGCGAAATCTGTCATGCTCATTGCTGTTAGCCCCGATAATGACCTACAGGGGCACTGCGAGCGCGCTCACGTGACGTCAGCGCACGCACTCGCGCCTATCGTTTGCTGCTGTTCGGGCGATATCTGGGCGCATTCTGTAGTGTTTCCGTTTGTTCGCCCAAGTTACCTATGCTTGCATACTTATGGCGGTCGTTTCAACTATATTTTCACGATGTCCTCGTTCGCGAAAATTAATTTAAAGAGCTTATTTCCCAGACGACAATATATTTCTCAAAGGTAACGCTACACTGGCAGTCGAAGAAGGTCAGACCTGCCCATTGCGAGTTTTTCACGCTCGGATCTACACAATGCAGTGGTAGCTCACGTGAAGAATCGAAACATAACCGCAATAACAATACATAAGAATCCGGTTAAGATATAATACCTGCCGTGATGCAACAAGCATCTCACAAATGCTGCGTATACATGACTTCCACAACGTTTACCTTGATTTTAATGTGCTAAAGCATATTTGCTCATGACGAGTAGTGCACGGTAAATATCGAATTTTGCATTTTTTCAGAATAACGCTAGGCAGTGACACGAGAACTTAACACTGCAGTTTAGGTTCTACCAGCACCACTTGTTTCTTTAACTGCTTCTGAAAATTAGGCCGTTCTTCGCCGTTAAGTTAAAGCGGTGGTAAATTGAAGTAAAGGCATTTGAGGCTTACAGCTGTTTGCAGCACACGGAAAGGAATGTACCAATATTGATTCCCTTTTCCGTGCTACAAGTTCAGCTAACTTGAGCAATTTACTGGTGATTTTCGATTGAGGAAGAGACATGACAAATCTGTTTGGCGAACTGACACAGACTGCTCGGCCCAAATGTTTGAGTGAAATATGCCTTTTGGACCGTATGGCTGCAGCCAGAAATAAGCTGAAGCCTCATTCATTAGTAGTGTTAAAGATACTATTCCTCTCTGGAGATCACACATCAAGTGAATTCCTGTGAAGCTTGTGGTGTCTTGCTTATGAGGCGGGTATGCGAGTTTTTCTTTTACGTAGTGACGAAGCGAATAGTTTTAGTTTGTATAATTAAACAACGCAGGATCAAGACATGTTAGGCAAAAGGTGTTTGAATTTTCATCATGAAGGCAGCCTACGCTGCGCTGTACTACCGTTAAGCACAGACGTACAGCAGAGAAGAACTGCTCTCTCTCTCTCTCTCTCAATGCAGCTCAGTGTCTTAACCACAGAGTAGGTTGCGCTGCCAATGGCTATCTTTATCACCTTTCTTCATCACATTTCTGGTTTTCTGCAGCTCCATAGTCAACTTCCAGCAATGGATGACACGCCTTGACAACACCTGAGCGCACAAATCTAGTCAGGAGATCCTCGAAAACGCGGTTCAAGAGGCCCCTCAGTACATGAATCTGAGGAGCCTGTGCTTGAAGAAGGCAGTTTGCCTTCTCAAAAAGCATTTTGGAAAAAAACATTTTGGAGAAAAAGACAGCGTGCCCTGTTTAGCTCCGATGACAAAAAATAAAACAGGTGCTCCTCACGGGTCACGTGGCTGGCTTCCCCAGAATCCTTGGTATGAAGTTTGTTTTTTTGCTTGAGGTCCAGAATGAGCTCCTTTCATCCTTAGCAACAGTTCATCGCCGTCGGTACCTTTTTTTCCCGAGGCCTGCATCACTCTTGTGAAGATGTGTAGCAGAGTTTCGGAAAATTTGGCCGCGAAACCCAGCACAGCAATCGCATCCACCGCAACGAGATCGGCTAGCCAGCGTTCTTCGGGAAAGCCCTGCCGTCGACTCCACGCTTTATGGGCTCGCTGCTGCTGCCCGGCCGTGCGCATGCCGTCATTTGTTTTCTTTTGAACTCTGTTTAGTTGAACACCGTTAAGTGTATTTTTGTGTAGCGTTAGTTTTATATCCACTGCTAATTGCTCGTTGTATTTCTTTTGTCCTCATCATGGATCTAGATTAAGTGCATGTGTGTTAATGTTCTTGTGTTTCTTTTAATTTGTGTATCGTTGTCAGTTGATAAATATTTTTTATATCTTTCTCCTGACTCTGACTCCTTCGCTTGCACACGGATGGATCAACCGGCTTGTATACCCCGTTGACGACTTCGCACCGACGGCGAACGGGTGACAAGCCGTGACAGTGGGAAGAGGGCCACGAGTAAAGGATAAATCAAGCAAGCAAGCTGGGATTGCTGACGTGAGCATGGATTGGTACCGACGCATCGCCAGCTGTGCGAGGATAGGGATTTAGCGTGTGTTTATAGAGTTATTCTTTGTAGTATTCTTTTGTCATTTGACCTCATTCGTTTTTGTGTTATGTTTTTTATCATTACCGCGTTGTATCCTGTCTGTTTTTAGGAAGCCTAAATTCGTGACGGAGTTATAATTGCTCTATCCTGAACCAGGGCACGTTTTCTGACGTTTCAGCTTGCTCGGTCAGTGTTATTTCCCTTTCTTATTTTATTTGCAATAGCACTCCTAAAGTTACCGCTGGCATTTGTTGCTATCTTTTATTTTCTGTTTCTTTTCATATCTCCAGAATTTATAAATGTGGTAATGCGCATGCGCCAACTGTTCCGTACTTGATCTTCTTCCGCGTACTACAACGTGAATAATCGAATCATTTCACATCAGAAGAAAAGGGGATGGGTGTGTCAGTCAACCGTGAATTCAGCTATGGGACAAGGAATTAGAATATCTGATCAGCACGCGCGATACCTTCATAAACCACCCCGGTCTTGTGGGAAATTTCCCTGTCTTGGGGAAAGTGCTATGTAGGACAAACAGGCCGCTGCGTCAATGACCGAATGAGGGAGCATGCTTATAACTGGAAGAAGGACTTTTCTGCGCACCTTTCAGCGCACTGTGCCCTTGTAAGCCGGAATTTCATGATGTGAAGACCCTGGGCAGAAGTAAACGTAAAACGGCCCGTGAGCTATCACAAGCGTTTTACATAAAAAAAAAAGAAAGTAGTGTCGCGTAAGCCAGACTTCTTTTGTTTTGTACAACGCGGAGCTTACTTTCTTTAGATCTAACAAATGCTCTTGCTAGCCCTGATAATCGCCCTCGGCAGTGGCAGGCGCGTCTGCGTATATATATATATATATATATATATATATATATATATATATATATATATATATATATATATATATATATATATATATATATATATATATTGTGGGAATGCGCGACTGTCACGCGTCCCCTGATATGTTGTTTTCCCGCATAGCTCCCGTCTCCTGTAATCCGGCTACGCCGCGTGGGCTGATGCCCGCGACAGAAGGCATAGCTGAAGCGCAGTACGAGAGGTGGCGCGAGTGTTGCTCTGCTAACGCCACCTAACGGCGGGGTTACTTGGTCGCGGAAAGAAGCCTCTTCCTCTTTGGCTCAGGTTCGGAAAGCGGCGCGGGCGTACTGCGCGTGCGCCGATCCATGCTACTGCGAGACCGTCTCGCGAGGCCTCGTTCGGAAGCGCCACCGTTCGCGTGACCGTACGCGCGAACGACCAGGCGTTGGTGTACATCATGGGGCGACCATATTCGCTCGTTATCCGGTCGCGGTGAGTCGGTCTTCCGCGATTTGTCGCGCGCCCATCGGCTTATTTTGTGGATAGCAACTCGGCTAGCAGGCACTGGTCTATGAAAGGTGCAATAAATGCCCTTGTGATTGTTTGCACTACTGTATATATATATATATATATATATATATATATATATATATATATATACATATATACACACTCTGTTCGCTGTCTTTCGAATAAAGTTATTAGTAGCGCCTGTGACGGTGTTCTGTGTCTCTTTGTAATTGTGCCTTCGTGCTACGTTATGTCGGTAAGCAAACACCAACTAGCCCAGCAACAAGTCCTTCTACAGAATATGAACGTCATCGTTTTATATTCGGTTTTTCTGTATTATTCTTGTACATAATGTAATATAAACGTGTGTGTTTAAAACGTCCGGGATGTTTAACTCAGCCCCACGTTTCCTTATTCCTCCACGGTGAATGGATGTCTCTTACCTTCGGACGCCCGGTCACAACATTGGACAGCAGCTATGAGGTAGTCTGCGCGACGCTTCGACTTCGGCATGGCGAGTGCACGACATTTTCTCCTTGAAAGTTGCCAGTCTTAACGTGGTTCTTCCTGGTAACAAGGGTGCTAGAAGCCTTGTTGAAAGATACTTTGCTTCTACATTTAATTCCTTGAGAAATTGGTCGGCAAAACAGAGGTATAGCCATGGATTGGAGGAAGTGGCGCAGAACCGACCTAAAAGCGAATTCGGAATTGATTGTGCGACGCACCTAATGAAGGCGGAATTCATCGATGCGTTGGACGCAGGCGGCAGAGATGACGAAGGGATCGTGGAGGCTTGGGAGGATATTCAGGATGAAAGGAAGCGCGAAGAGGACGAATACGAAATACGAATGGAGGAAATTCGAAAGGAAACCCAGCAGCTCAGAGTTCGACTGACACGGTTTAATCTGCGCAGTTTCCGGGATGGTGAAAACATCGAATGTTTTCTGGCTTTTTTTCGAGCAGGTGTGCACGAAGATAGAGCTCGACCATGACTTTTGGCCTCTTAGTTTGTTGGCAGTACTTCCCTGTGACGTGGCCTGTACATGTGTTAGTTCGCCTTTCTGATGAAAACTTCAGTAAATACGATGTAGCTAAGGGTGCGTTACTCCTGCATTTCGGTACTGTGGAGTGCGGGAGGGGAACACAGAGTGACGGGCAGGGCCTGGCGCATTCTCCTGAGGCGGCTGAGCGACAGGTCGCAGTAGAAATCGCGGTTGAGGACGCGGCGGGCAATGTAGTGCATGGAGGGTACGACGTCATCAAACCCTCAGAGGTAAGAGCGGGGACGTCGCCCGTCTATTCTAGAAAGACCCGCCGTGGTTGCTCAGTGGCTATGGTGTTGGGATGCTGAGCACGAGGTCGCGGGATCGAATCCCGGCCACGGCGGCCGCATTTCGATGGAGGTGCACCCGTGTGCTTAGATTTAGGTGCACGTAAAGAACCCCAGGTGGCGGAAATTTCCGGAGTCCTTCACTACGGCGTGCCTCATAATCAGAAAGTGGTTTTGGCACGTAAAGCCCCATAATTTTTTTTTAATTCTGGAAAGCCTTCTTTGCGAGGACGAGGCTTGTTCCACCAGCCATGAGAGGGTTAAGGAGGCGCTGAAGACCTCTCTTGTGTCTGAACACATAGGCGGCTTTGCGGAATCGTCTAAGCTAGACCGAGATACCGAGGTGGCCGAGCTAAGAAAGGACCCGATGCCGCATAACGGAGCGGATATCGCTCAGGGCTCCAGCTTCGGTGAGGGTGCAGTGGAGGCGTACACCAAAGCTCAGTCAGCGGCCATCCCGGAGAGCGCTCCTTGCGGGGACGAGGCTTGTTCCAGCAACCCTATTAAGATCATTGTAGAGCTGGATACCTTCCTCGTGCCCTAGCACTTGAGTAGCTATCTGGCATTTCCCAAAGTAGAAAGCGATAATCTCGCGAAAGTACAAACGCATGTAGTGGCCATTCCGAGGCACGTTCCTTGCAAGGACGAGGATTGTTTCCGCCGCCCTAACAAGTTCAAGGAGGCGCTGCAAACCTTCCTTTCCGGAATCGTCAAAAGTAGAGGAAAATGCCTGGGCGGCAGAGCAGGGAAGAAACCCGACGCTCGGGGTTATCAGAGGCACATTCAGTGGCCACCTGGCAAGACAAAATTTTGCAAACAGCGGAGTGTCAAAAGTGCGAACTATTCGGCGCAGCCAAAAGTCGAGAAAGACGCCACGCTGCAGCCTGTAAGACAACGGAACCGGACATCGCGAGGAACTTCAAAGGGTCGTTGTGGCAGTTGACAAAATTGGGGCGTAGCCAAAAATTAAGGCTGGT
The DNA here is from genome assembly GCF_050947875.1 of Dermacentor variabilis. Lineage (NCBI taxonomy): Eukaryota > Metazoa > Arthropoda > Arachnida > Ixodida > Ixodidae > Dermacentor > Dermacentor variabilis. Next base: position 7,630,765 of record NW_027460346.1, read on the forward strand.
GGTAACAGAACAGGGCGCGTCTCTGTGGGTGCGGCTGAAAGGTTCAACTGGCTGAGACATGCGCGTCCGAACCGGGTCAGTCGAACAGTAGCTGAAGTGGAATGCGCCGCGAGAGCAAGGACAAAGAGAGGATGGCTATTCTTCCTGCGTTGACGCCCTCCCCTTCAGCGACGAGAAAGCAAGCCGCAGGGACACAAAGTGGCAGGTGACGGCAGTGGGCAGTGCATGTCTGGCGCCCTTTCTTGCTCTCGGCGTGGCCCAAAGGCTTTTAGACCGCAACCCAATCGAGTGCGCATTGTTGGAACCTCAGCGCTGACGCCCGTTGTTGCACCTGGGTCGCAAGCCCCAAGGGTAGCGTTGGCCTGGCGGCCTGGGGCACAACTGGATGCATTCGAAGGTCCCGACAAAGCATGAGTCAACTGGTAACAGAATAACTTGTTTATTCTAGCATAGCATAAGAGCGGGCGGTCAGGTCGACCGAAGTAGAGAGACGGGAGTGCACGTTACTCAACATAAGAAATCGGAGCCTCTCCGTATCCAGCTTTTCTGGACATGAGGGTTTAGTTCGCGTGAGTGCCACCACGTGGCGTACTAACCTTAAACTTTTCAAACTTCCCGCGGTGACGCGTGATGACGTCAACCAAACAAAATAAAAAAAAATAAAAGCTATCCCTGCGCATTGAACTTCGCCACAATGCTTGTCCCGCCGGTGTTATCAGTGTTCTTGATCAAGCGTATTCGCTCGTCGCCTAGAAATTACTCGTCATCCTAAGAGCGTTTAGTCGCGACGAGCAATGGTTGATTCTGGGCTTTTGATGCGGTTCTTTTTTTTTCTTTTTTTTTCTTTTCCTTTTCTTTTTTTCATTCTACGGAGTAAAGAAGCTAGCCTAATCGTCAGAAGTACTTCGGGGCACCCTTTCTTCAGTCGGCATACATTGTTAACGTCCGAACATCGCACAGCGCCTACTAGAGACGCCGTCGTGGACGGATTTTGATTTTCCACTATCGAATTCGTTAAGGTGCACGAAATTATGTCACTAGCGACATTGCAATGCGCACACATGGGCCACCGCCGCAGCTGCAAATCTAGATGTGCTTAAGCATTAAGACATATGCATGGATAAGTTGGTTTTTCACCTTAACACAAAAGTCACGATACAAGAGTTGAGCAAACTGTCCCTGTGTCGTCGCAGACTGTGAGACCGGGCTAGTTGGTATTCCATGCTAAAGTGACTAGCGCAAGAGTGGACACGGGACACTAGAGGCGACAAGGATAAGCGCGCAAACATCCAACTGGGCGCTTGTCCTTGTAGCGTCTTTAGTGTTCCCTGTCCACTCTTGCACTAGTCACTTCAGTTTGTGTCGTTGTCCGTTAGCACGCTATAGCCGAAGCTGTTCGCAATATTACGTCTCCATTTACTGGCCACCAGGCCAGGTACACCATTGGGTACGACATCTACAGTACTTGCAGTTAGTTTCCAAAGTAGTCTCCTATGGCGGTTGTCCACGTGCGTGAAGCAAGAACGATATTTAAAATTATTGTGCAGTAATATATGCGGGATTTGTGTGTTCTCCCCATTCTCTACCATGTTGCCGTTCCGCCTTTATTATATAGCCGCAATGTAGACTAGCAGCTATCGAACGCCATAAAGGCTATCCACATACTCAAAGACCTCGCGCACAACTCCTGACGCTTAATTGTACTCAAGAGTTGTGCGACTGCCCAGGACATCCTTAACGAATGTTACATAACACATTATGAGGTTTTACTTGCCAAAACCACGATTTCATTAGGAGGCACACCGTAGTGGAGGATTCGAGAATAATTTAGACCACTTGGGATTTTTTAACGTGTGCCTAGCCCTAAGTACGCGGGTTTTCGCATTTCACACCCATTGAAATACCGCTGCCGTGGTTGGGATTCGATCTCGAGACCTCGTGATTAGCAGCCGAACCCAATAAAAGCTAAGCAACTACGGAGGGGAAGGAATGTTGGCAGTAGGAGAAAGGTGACAGCCGGAAGGTGAGACAATTTGTTCCAATCCTCATTACGCGAAAATCGGTACCATCTGTTTTGTCGAAGAATGACACCGTAGAATGCACTGTATTCAATGAGTGAAAAAATTATGCGAATCCTATGTATGTGCGAATCGATGTAAGCAAAGCTTTCTGCGTTTGATGTCATTGTCATGCGTAATCTCCACAGAGTACGCAGGCACTCTCTAATGAAATGCTGTCAATGTTTGCCTGGTTACGCCTGCCATTGTGATGCAAATAAACGGGCGCCTTCAACTCTTTTTCTCAGAAAGAAACGCTGAATGAAATGCTGACGTGATCCTAAAGAAGATCAACAAGCGCCGAAGTGCTCGATCTTACGACGCCCATATTCGTAAGCTTATATTCGTGATTTTTTTTTTTTGGGGGGGGGGGTTGTGCTCTTGTACCCTAGAAATGTCCCTCGGACGTCTCTGACGTGCTCGTTTTTATTCTCAAGTACGCAATGAAAACTCTCATCACTGCAAGTTCATGATGTATTGGTGGCAGGCCACCATGGCGTGTCGCGCAAGTATGACCACGCTGATTCGTTTGGGTTGACATATACTATTTTGTGCGTCATACTTCCCCACATTCATTTTTCAAACTATGCCAGAGCTCGAAAAGGGCGGCCAACTCACTACGTCCCTTTCCTCTGTTTACTTCCGCAAAATGTGTGTTTATCGCTGTGGTTACCAAATACGCCCAGCGGTATGCTACGACACAAGCCTTTCTGGCGGCTGAGCAACTGAAGTCGCAGGCTTTATTCAACATGGCGTCGACGTTCTATATGGCTATCCTCAATTACTTTTCGCGGACTTCGCTCACCGCCTTCTCTCCAGTGTCATCTCTTACGCTACTAGCTCCTGCTAGACACAACACAAACACGCAACGACCTTAACGAAGTATCAATTACACGCTAATTGACACACTGTCGACGTATATTTCCGCTGAGCACCAGGATGGGAGCGTTGTCCTGTCTATGGTGACATTATCCGTCTACAGCCTCGCTCAACAACACCGCTCGTTACTCATCACGTTTTTTTTGTCGGCAAGAGTATAGTGTATTTCCTCCGAATGTGCTTTCGGCTTTAGACGTGACCTTGCACGCCCGCTTATTCTGTTACGTTGACGGCGACCGTTGTCGTCAGGATGCCGCCTCATTCTGAGCTTCGCAGTCACCAGAGACCACAGAAAGCTGTCTTCACAAACAAACCACCGAGATTCGAGCCCATCTCCCAAATGCTCCATCTTGCATTTGGGAAATGGGCACGCTAACCATTACGCTACCACCTGCCTCCACCAATTTCTGTTTATCTATCTGCCTGGAGCAATTGCCGGACTTGTTCGCCAGGCTAAACCCGCCTGCTGCTACAATTCACCACCACCACCACCACCATCCCACTTCACGTTTTTGCCGCAGACGCAGGCAGAATGGATGCAGAAACGAAAAAAAAGTAAAGATTGCTTGAGCGGCCAGCTGACACGTGACCTTAACTTTGGCAGGTTATTCTCAGTGGAGCGCATGTAGGCTTGCGGCTGTGTGCAGATTGTGGGTCGCCTTAGCTTTATTGTAAATTTGCTTTCACCGACTCTTTTCAGCTAGAACTCAAATGCCGGACAAAAATGATACCTACCGTTGAATATTTTTTTCTTGGTTTCAACCAAAAACGCTGATTTACACAAATAGTGATCTTTTTAAGAAATGGCATAAGGATACTACATTTCGGGTCATGTCGTTGTGTCAGTACGGGCCGGCACCACGTATCGACGAAAGGGCATCACAATGCCGATGCACGCGGCAGGTCACTGAATAAAGAAATCAGGAAGCCACTGTTTTTCAGTTCTCGCAACACATTGTAACAGACACGAAAGGCACGGACAAGAAGAGAAGAAAGAGAGGACGAAGAAAACGAGGAGTTAGAGAGGCCGGGCTGCGCTACGATCACGCTACCATCATCGTCCAATTCTCCTGTAAATAAAACCATTTCTTCGCAACTCCTCGTAACAGTTGTGGTGAAAGGTGCTGCGTAATCGACACCCGAAGACGGAGGCTGAACCACAAGTTCTTCGACGGAGCCGTCGCCTTGCTGGACTCCCACCGAATCTACCGGAGTTGAATATGTCCCACGACGCAGACGAACAGCGGCCCATTCCGACTGCTGCCCCAAGTTCTGCTCTGCAACTGAGAGATGCGCGTCCCTTCGCCGGAAGATCGGACGAAGACGTCGAGGAATGGCTCATCCATTATCACCGGGTGAGTGCCGCCAACAGGTGGAACAGCGCTTCTCAGCTTTCGAACGTCGTGTTCTTTCTAACCGATACTTCATTGGTGTGGTTCGACAACCACGAGGAAACATTCACAACATGGGGAAGATCTGTTTCGGAAATCAAAGAGCGATTCGGTGACTCCGCGACGAAAAAGAAAAGGGCAGAACAGACGCTACTGCAACGTGCGCAAGTACCAGGCGAAACCTGCACGACCTACATTGAGGCAGTAATAAAGCTGTGTAGGATGGTGGACTCTGGAATGTCCGAGGAAGACAAAGTCGGGCACATCCTAAAAGGAATTGCCGAGGATGTTTACAATTTCCTCATTGCAAAAGACAGCCTGGCTTCCGTCGCTTACATCATTCGGCACTGTCGTACTTTCGAGCAACTGAAGACGAGGCGCATCACGCCGAAGTTTGGCAGGCTAGCCAATGTGGCGACAGTTGCATGCGTGAACAGCAACCAGCCCCTCGATCTAGCATCAAGGATCCGACAAATAGTTCGGGAAGAGCTCAGCCTGCATGCGCAAGTAACACATCCAGGCACTCATAGCTTCCGCCTACCACCAGATTTTGAGCCAAACGTGGCATCCTTCTCCCCGTATCCTGCGGCAAGGGGCACTGAGGATTATGAACTCGCGCCCCGACAGCAGTCACGTCTCTACGACAGAGGCCCTACTTATGGCGCTCGGCCACAACAAGAGCAGCCGCGTTTTTACCCCCGAGGCCCTGCGACTTCTGTCAGGCCACGACAAGAACAGCACCGACCCTACTACCACGACGCGACTTATGAAAGATATAACGGATTTCAGCAAGCAGCAGAGACACGTTATCCACATGACCACGAACTTTCTCGCCGCCCGCAGCCGTCTACCATTCGTTTCGAGGTAGACGCTGTGAACCGCGACCCTCCCGTGTGCTACAACTGTCGTTCCACAGGCCATATAGTTCGGTATTGTCGCCAAGCCCGTCAATCACGTAGGACACCATCGATGTTCTCGCCACCCAGAACCCGTACTTCATATGACCTGTGGACGACCGATTTGCTTCCAAGGGATCACTTCTCACACGAGACCAGACGCAGCGATTCGCCAGCATCTGAGCAGAGTTTCACGCCTCCAAATAGCCGTCCCCGTCGCTCTGCGTCCCCTCGGCGCCGTTCTTCCTGACCGCCCCCGGGAAACTAGCATCCGCGGCCAGTGGATGTGTGGTCGCCGGACGGTCTTTGCAAGAAATACCTCTGCCTGTTGTGATGTTCAAAAACACAGTGAATGTCTCGATTGACGGAATACCGACCATGGCGTTAGTTGATACTGGGGCGACTGTGTCTGTGATGAGCCTCGCTTTGAAAAACCGGCAAAGCCACAAAGTTATGTTTTCTTGGAACGACGGTATTACCTTTCGTGGAGTAGGCGGCGAGTGGTTTCATCCCCTTGGTGTTTGTGCTGTGTTTTGTTGGCTGGGAAAGTGTTTGTGTCGGAATTCCTTGTTCTTTCTCGTTGTTCGCACGACGTTATTCTTGGTATCGATTTTCTTGAACAGTGCGGCGCTTCCGTGGACTGTGGTTGTGGCGAAATCTCATTGAACAAGTTATTTATATCAGCACATTCTGAACAAAGCTTGGGTAGTGAAGACAAGGACACAGACACAGTCAGTGTTCTTGATGAAGTGATTGTACCATCGTGGTGCCTGACGCCCGTTCGTGTTTCTACAACTACTGTTGATACTGATTGTGTTGACCTTGTAGTTAGGCCTCTCCGCATAAACGGTGCTAAAAAATATACTTGTGCCCTGCTCTGTCGTGTGAATGACGAAAGGAGTCGCCACATTGTGGGCGCTGAACTGTTCCGCCACGCCGGTTGTCCTTCCTCGCGGTATGAAAATCACTCTTTTCGATGAAGCCGCATGTACTTCAATAGCGGCACTAACTACGGACGTTTCTACAGCTTACTTTCCTTGCGATAATCGCCATTCTGAAGAGCTAATGCTTGGCATGATCAGCAAGGCTCTCGGTACATCGGAACGGCAAGCACTGGTACAAGTCCTTGCCAGGCATGAGGCCGAATTTGATTTCACGCATGGAGATGCACCCCTTCATTTACCGTCATACCGCGTCCTGCGCTCGTCACAGAATAGATACTGGCTCAGCACACCCCATCCGCCAGAAGCCCTACCGAGTGCCATCGTCCGAGCGCAAAGTTATTGCCGAGCAAGTCAAGGAGATGATGAACAAAAGTGTCGTTCAAGAGTAATCTAGTCCATGGGCAGCCCTAGTAATCCTGGTCCGAAAAAAAGATGGCTCCTGGAGATTCTGCGTGGATTACAGACATCTAAACGCAGTGACGAAGAAGGATGTCTATCCACTACTGCGAATCGATGACGTCAGTGATTGCTTACACGCTGCTTCCTACTTCTCAACACTTGATTTGCGATTGGGGTACTGGCAAATACCTATGGACCCTGCCGACAAGGAAAAGATCGCTTTCGTGACTCCAGATGGCCTATTCGAATTTAATGTTATGCCTTTTGGCCTTTGCAATGCTCCTGCCACCTTTGAAAGATTCATGGACACAGTACTACGCGGTCTAAAGTGGGAGATATGCATGTGTTACCTCGATGATGTTGTAATCTTTGGCCGCACGTTTGAAGAACATAACGAACGCCTCAGCCTCGTTCTCGACTGCATTGAGAAAGCTGGACTGGTCCTAAACTCAAAAAAGTGTCGGTTCGACGAACGTCAAACACTGGTCCTGGGACACTTAGTCGACAAAAATGGCGTCAGACCCGATCCTCGTAAGATTGAAGCAGTGAGCTCCTTCAAGCCACCGCAGTCAACACGAGAACTCCGCTCATTCATTGGCCTATGTTCGTATTTTCGTCGTTTTCTTCCCCGGTTTGCCGACATCGTTTACCCGTTGACAAGTATTTTGCGACAAAATGCATCCTTCAATTGGACGCCAGAGTGTGACGCATCATTCTCTCAACTGAAGTTTATACTAACGTCAGCACTCCTCTTGCGTCACTTCGATCCATCTTGCCCGACTGAAGTTCACACTGATGCGAGGGGAATCGGGATAGGAGCGGTGCTTGTACAACGTCACAGTGGTGCAGAACAGGTTGTCGCATATGCCAGCCGTTGTCTGAGCAAATCTGAACGCAATTATACTGTCACGGAACAGGAATGCCTGGCAGCCGTTTTCGCCGTACAAAAGTTTCGATGTTATCTTTACGGTAGACCATTCAAGATTATCAACGACCATCATTCTTTATGCTGGCTGGTCGGTTTGCGTGATCCCTCTGGTCGCCTCGCACGTTAGGCGCTGCGCCTCCAGGAATACGACTTTGTGGGTACAAGAGTGGCCGTCGTCACGCTGACGCAGACTGCTTCTCTCGGATTCCTCTTGCGACTACCGACTGCGATGCTGAGAATTTTGACGACTGTCTCGCTGCTGTTACTCCTACGTTCCCTGACGCGGCAGACTTTCAGCGAGAACAACGGGATGATGTTACCCTTGATCCGCTTTTTGTCGCCGCCCGTACTTCTAAAGGCAGCGGTCGCTTTACTGTCCGTGATAAATTGCTGTACAAAACTAATTACTCCGGGCATGGAGCGCGTTTTCTGCTTCTTGTCCCCGAGAGTCTCCGCTCCGAGGTTCTACGCGCCATGCATGACGATGTGACATCCGGCCATTTCGGCTTCGTACGAGCGCTGCACCGCACGCAGGAGCGCTTTTACTGGCCCAAGATGTACGAAGCAACCAAGCGCTATGTCGCTATGTCGCTAGTTGTGAAACGTGCCAACGTCACAAGCGACCGACCACCGCAGCCCCGGGTCCCCTTCGGCCATTGACACCGCCCAGTACGCCGTTCGAGCAAGTAGGCATTGACCTTCTGGGTCCATTCCCGCCATCTAACAACAGGAACCGCTGGATAATTGTCTGCGTAGACCATCTTACACGGTATGCAGAAACTGCAGCCATACCGTCTTCCACCGCTGCTTGCGTGGCGGCCTTCCTTCTCCGTTCCGTGGTCCTTCGTCATGGCCCACCACGTGTCATCATCAGCGACCGTGGTCACCGTGGTCGCCAGTTCACGGCTGATGCCATTGAAGAGTTACTTCGTTTGTGCACTTCACAGTTCCGTCATTCCATGCCATATCATCCACAGACCAATGGCCTCGTTGAAAGGACAAACAGAACGCTGACTAACATGCTTGCTATGTACGTCTCCTCCAATCATAAGAACTGGGACGACGTGCTGCCCTTCATCACTTATGCATACAACACTGCGAAGCACGAAACCACGAATTATAGCCCATTTTACCTCCTGTATGCAAGGTTACTTCGAAGCCCTCTGGACACTTTCCTACCCTTCGTTCTGCACAGTGATGATTCTGTATCGAAGACTTTGTGTCTCGCTGAAGAAGCGCGTCGAATAGCTCGTCTTCGTACTCTGGCCTCGCAAAGTCATTCGAAAGAGCGATACGACGACCGTCACGTACAAGTATCGCTGCAAAAAGGTGACTTATTCCTCCTTTGGACACCGCAACGCAAGCGTGGATTGTACCAAAAGTTCTTGTCACAATATTCAGGCCCATTTGTAGTTGTGGACCGCCTGAGCGAACTCACTTACGTCATAGCTCGCCTCCTGTGCAATGGTCGGCGATCAAGCAGAACTCAGCTGACTCATATTGCTCGCCTGAAGCCTTTCTACCCTGCTTGTACATCCTGACTCGCCCCACGGGCTTCGTCTGCTTGCGGGGAAATTTAACAGATACGAAAGGCACGAACAGGAAGAGAAGAAAGAGAGGACGAAGAAAACGAGGAGTTAGAGAGGCCGGGCTGCACTACGATCACGCTACCATCATCGTCCAATTCTCCTGTAAATAAAACCATTTCTTCGCAACTCCTCGTAACAATATTGTACACAGCACACTAGGCAGCCACCACCATGACATTTTATTTTTGACAACTGCGACACCAAATGGCGGACTGATATACTTCCTAAAGGGGTTTAACTTTATTTTTTCATCGCAGAACCGCAAGCACAGGTTGCGTCGCGCGTATACCGCAGCCACGTACTGTGGCCGCACTCCTTTTCCTCTAACAATGTGGCCCCCGGCGGCTTCACGCGCTCCCGTAGGTGGCGGATTGGACTGTCACTCCAGAAGTTTAAATACACAACCTCTCTGCATAGAAACGACGGCATGATTGTTAACATATTGTTGGCTTGGATATGTTTGGCACGAGGCCCAAGACCCTGTCTTCTAACACGTTCTTATGTTTGCGTTCGCGTCTCTGTCTTGAAGGGACTCACACCGTGACATGCTACAATGGTGCTTGCGTTGGGCGTATGTAAGGCGAAAAACGCGGTTCTAAAATGTCTGTTCACTAACTTGTGCAGTAAACCCATGTTTATAGTATTCGCGCAGTATAGTAGTAGTATAGTAAGAGTCACGAGTATGGCATCCGTAACCGCAAGTGCCACGTTATGGTCGTAACTTGTCGGGATAGCGTAGATGTAATCCACAGACCCTGCCACTAAGGAATACGTGGCTAGGCATGGCTGATGAATAAGTAATTGCGAAGGTTGGTTTTCAGTAAAGGTTTGTTACCAAGAACGGTGGGAGCTTATACTGCCGCAAAGGACGGATGCTGGGCGGTGACTCCAATCATTTACTCGGCACATCACACATCTACGCTGGAATTCAACTGGTTTCGCCAACTCTTGCTTATATTCTCTCGCCTCTAAGCGGCGACTTGGCCTGCCACCCAGGCCCCAGCTTTTCCTCTTTGTCCCCCGCTTCTTTCCCAGTCTGCTGAGACGTGCTTCCACTGAGTCTTGCTCCTCCTTTTTCTCAATAAATAAAGGCATTCATCCATGCATGCCTAGGTTACTGCAGAAAATAGCGTGTCTTTATCTCCATAACGACCCCGTCTCTCACCTGGACTCTCCCATCGCAAAACAAAGTTGCTGTGTTCCAAATGGCTGGGCGTCACATATACAATTTTCTAGGAAAGGCCAGTAGCACGGCGGGCATTTTTCGGTGGGTGACGAGACATTATATAGAACACCTTCTCTGCCATATCCACAATCAGTGCTCTGCTTCGTGAGCTACTATTAGCCGCTACGACGATGTACGAAATGAAAGAAACCTAGCTGGGCTGGTCGCGCGCAGCTCTTTTTGGATTCGTGATGCGTCGGTTTAAAATAATAATATTTTTTATCTAAGCCTAAATGACAGCGATATAGGCGAGGTGAGTTACGGTAGCTAGTTGGCTTGGACTAACGACGCTCTTCAAGCAGCACTTTCGTCTTATGCGTGTTTGCGAACGGGAATGAAAGACAGGAGGGTAACACGCCTTCCTGAAATGAAACATTCGGAATGACCCTTTCTTTGGCGGTTGGACATATGTCGAGGGTGCCCAATACGAACAATCTGCAAGTCTGTATTACCTTGCAAAGGGGAACTCAGATGAAACGCTGTCAAACAGATAGGCTTTTAATTATCGTAAGTAGATCTTTATTGGAATTCTTTACCATGAAGTGAAAGCCGACTAATAAGCATTTAAATTTTCTTTGTTAATAAAACATCCTGTTAGTAAAAGGTTGCTGTGCTTTACAGCCCCCTAAATTAAAACGTAAGTTATGGAAAATAAATTGGTGTGGTTAATGTGTAAACGCATACGCAAGAAAAGGCCTAGTCCATTTCCCAGTATTCTCTCAATGAAGATGGAGAACCTCTATACTCTCACGTTGTAGTGATGTGAAGAACAAAACACTTCCAAAAGAGTCAGTCACGAATGTTACTCATTATAAGATGAGCTTGCGCTGGAAAAGAAAATAACACTCAAAGATACCGATGGCTGCGCGCGAAGTGCTTCCTCTGATTCCGATCTACGGATCAAGGCGTCGGTTCGTCAGATTGGAATGCTCGTACATCGCAGCGCAATCTCGGGTCGGCAAATGTGATGGAGAATGTACGCCAGTATTCGCTTCACGCGCGCAATCTGATAAGATAGCGCTCTTTCGCTATTGAATCCGTGCCAACATACTGGATATTAGAAACACATGCAGGCGCATCTTGAGCTAACTGATAACTTTGGAACTGTGGTTAGACGCTAACCCCTCCCCCCCCCCCCACTTAAAAGAAGGAATACAGTTGCTTTCAATATTAGCTGAAACATAGTGCTGGTGGTATAAAAAGGGCCCACAACACTGCACAGCGGCGCCGATTGACACACAGGAAATTCAACAGCGAACCACTTTACAATTACTGGTATTTATCAAACCAGCATATCGTGGTTTAATGTAGCCCTGTATTCCAGGGGCCAGTTCCAACACGGGTACTGTGTCGGAGCTCATATTTCATGTCAGCATTATTTGTCACAAAATCAAAGCATTTTTTCTTTAGATCTTAACATTAGACAGCCAAAATACATGCAGCGAAACCCTCACCTTAATATTTCAGTACTTTTCGTTCTACCGTACATATCCGTGCTGATCCATATGTTACAAAGTGCTGAAAATGTACCCAATGCTTTCCTCCAGGAAGCTGTTTTTATTCCTTATGATGCCAGGAAACCGAGTCTGATGCCACCAACGCTCAGAAACCTAGTCGGGAGCGCGCACAATGTTCTCGCACACCTTGTGGGATGTACCGTAGCGCTGAGGTGCTTCTTGTATAATGTATGAGAATCGGTTGTAAAGACAGACGTGCAAGGTTGGGTCATGTGCTTAAGCTCACGAAGTTGATTTGTGCCAAGATAACCTGTCCAAATTTTCACACTTACTTTATAAGAAGTCTACAGCACCATAAATATGCCGGCTGCTTTTAACTGCACAAAACAAAACCATTCGAACGATGCAAACAATGTTAACATCATTTTATCATTCAAGTGTTCAGATTGGTAACCTCTAGATGCGGAGTAATTTGAGAAGTTGTTTGCGTAATTAACAAAGCTACGTAATTAAATTTTCAGTAAGGGTTTTTACGTGGTTAAAGAAAATGAGCAGTTTGGAGCCCGTCCTCGAGATTAAGCAGCCAAACGAACAAATTTCGACTAAATTTGCTTCTGTAAGAGCAATGCGAACAAAAATTTTCCAAGTAAACACTCTTGGAAGACGTAACTGACGCAGAAAAAGAACATCTGTGAAGTCAAAGAAAGAACAGCACTTCACGACGGGACACACACAGGGGGAACCACACACGAACTGCGCTAACATTAAGCGCTGTTCCTAATGTGATAATGAAGCAACTAGCCCGTCAGTCTTTCCTTCCAAACCGGTAAAGTCAACCTGAACACATCTAGCCTTTTGTGGTGCTGTCATCAATAGTATGGCCCCGTGAACATGTTCCCCATGGTCACATAGTCGCGTTCCATTTTTATTCACGCTGCTTTCTCGAAGGCAAGCATTTTAAAGTTTTAGTGTCAATACGGCAGTGAACGTGTGCCGCCGAAAGCTTGCTTGGTCGCAGAAGCGATGCATGACGGAATGATGGTGCAGATTTAGCGTGTCGTCGGCATCAAGACAGTGCACTGCCGCCGAGCGAAGGAAGATAACGAAAGTGAACAGCTTGGTAGTTGCTCAGGGAGCCGTGCCGATGGTGGCGGTGCCATCATGACAAAATCTGAGGCGGCGATATTGACGGCTGAGGCGATTTTTTTTCTTTTATTCTTTTATTACTTTTTTTACAACGAAGTCGTTAAGGGTATGCTTTAAGAGGAAGCTTTAGCTCGAGTGCTCCTATCTAAATACATGTAAAAGGAGAATTCGTTTTTTTCGGCAACCACTGCACCAAATTTGGCGAGGTTTGTTGCATTTAAAAGAAAAACATAAAATCTAGTGACTGTTGGTTTCGAATTTTCGAGTTAGGTCGTAAATTTTTTATTAAAAATTGGCGAAAATCGAAACTTTTCAAAAAACGAAACTATCAAGTTTACAACTCCGTAACTCAACCACTAAAAATGATAATACAATTCTGTGAATGGCATCTAGTAGTACATCCAAAGCGGACAAAATCGATATGTTGCACATGAATATAAAAAAATGTATTCATAGGGAAATACAACTTTTGCAAAACCATTGTAACCAACGTAACAAATTCACGTAAGATGGAAAATAACATATTGAATTTGTCCGCTTTGAATGATCTAATGGATGCCGTTTACAGAACCACGATATAAATTCTTTATGCAGATCTATGAATTTGTAAACTTCGTGCTTCTATTTTTTTCAAACGGTCAAATATTTGAAAATCGTTTAAAAAAAATTCAAGCCTTAAATCGAAATTCCGCTTTCAACAGTCACTAGAATTTAACTTTTTCTTCCAAATGCAACAAATTTCATCAAAATCGGTCCAGGGGTTATCTCATAAAAACGTTTTTGCGTTTTACATGTATTTGAATAGGCCGCGTCGGAGTTGGGCCCGAGCTAATGCTTCCTCTTAACTCGGGCCCAATTCCGACGTGGCCTATTCACATAAATGTAAAACGCCGAAACGATTTTCTGAGATAACCCCTGGGCCGATTTTAATAAATTTTGCTGGATTCGGGAGAGAAAGGTAAATTCTAGTGACTATTAGAAGCGCAAATTTCTATTTAGGGCTTGAATTCTGGTAAAAGATTTTCAAAAATTCAAAAGTGCGAAAAATACAGAAGCACGAAGTTTACAAATTAATAACTCCGCATCAAGAACTGATATCGCGGTTATGTAAACAGAATCCTTTAGACAATTCAAAGCGGACAAATCCAATATGCCGATTTATATCTTACGTGAAGTCGTTACGTTGTGAACAAGGGTTGTGGAAAAGCTGCATTTCGACATTACTAAATTTTTTTAGATTCATGCGTATTATATCAATTTTGTCCGCTTTAGATGTGCTGTTAGATGCAATGTACAGAATTGTGATATCAGTTTTGATTGCCGAAAGACAGAGTTGTAAAGTTGGTTTCGTTTTCTGAAAATTTGTGATTTTTGCCAATTTTGAATAAACAAATGATGACCCAAATAAAAGATTTTAAACCAACAGTCACTAGATTTTAAGTATTTCTTTCAAGTGCAACAAACCTTGTAAAATTTGATGCAGTGGTTGTGGAGAAAAACGAGTTCTCCTTTTACATGTATTTATATAGGACCACCAAAGCTAAAGGTTCCTCTTAAGGGCTACTTTCCCCACTATCGCGTCCGCGTATAGAGCAAGATCCCGAAGATAGCATAATACCGGCCTGACCCGCAGCAGAGGTGCAGCAAACGTTCAGCTCTCCCCATACGTGGGCTGATCCCGAATGTAACGCCATGCCAGGCCGACCAGCGGCGGAGGTGAAGCAGGCATTAAGCACTCCCTATACGTGGGCCGATCCCGAAGACAGTGCAACGCGGTGCCGACATACGGCGGAGGTGCAGTTCGCCATTAAGGGGCCCACATACACAGCTTTGCGGGTCGTAGTTCTTCAGAGAGTGGGAGGGCACTGAGATTTTTTACTTATCAAACATCAGGTCATCGACGGCGAAACTAGGGACACCAAAGCCGTCCTCGGGCTCCACCTTGAAAGCGCCTTCGACAAAGTTACGCACTCTGCCATCCTCGCGCAGGTATCGCATCTAAACCTAGGCGAGAGGTCGTACGAATATTTCAAAGGCATCCTCACCGGCAGATGGCGGAGCTCAGACTCGGCGACCTGAAGACGGACGAGAAGACATTAGGGAGCCAGGGCACTTCCCAAGGCTCCGTCATCTCACCCATGCTATTTATTCTTGCTATGATTCAAGTTGCCAAAAGACTACGCCAGCTTGAAGGACTGAAGCACACGATATACGCGGACGACATTACGCTGTGGGTGGACGGGGGCAGTGATTCCCGCACAAAATCCACGCCACAGACGGCAGTCGACACGATCGAAGAAAGCTTGGAAGGTACGGGACTGCGTTGCTCCCCAAGTAAGTTGGAGCTCCTGCTTTACCAACCGATCAAAACGCACAGAATCAAGAAGCAAAGGAAACACGAAAAGATCAAGATCCGCACCAGGGATGGTAACACAATACCGACGGTCAGCAAGATCCGAGTCCTGGGCATGACGATCGAAGCGCTCGGCAGGAACGGAGACACCATCACCCTCAGCATGGGTGAGGCGTCCAATGCCAGCAGACTGCTCAAGCGCGTTACCACCAAGAAGGGAGTCATGAAGGAGGAAAACTTCATCAGGCTTATACACTCCTTCGTACTCTGCCAGTGTACGTGGCAGCCTTCCACAAGTGGGTGAAAAGCGAAAAGAACAAGCTAGACATCCTAATCCGGAGGGCTTACAAGACACCCCTCGGTCTACTTGAAACTACCAACATGAAACGTCTCCTCCAGCTGGGCATACACAACACGCTCGACGAGGTCATCGAAGCGCAAAGAGCCGCTCAGTTGGAAAGATTGTCATCAACAAAGGCCGGCAGAAAGATCCTGTGCAGTCTAGGCATCGGTTATCATGAACAGCAGGGACCAAAATGCCCCGTCCCCGACCACGTACGATGAAACGCGCGGGTTGACCCCTTGCCGAAGAGCATGCATCCGGAATTCAACGAAGGCAGAAGACGCGCTATAGCCAAGGCACTAACGGACCTGCACGCGGAAGACACCGGTGCCAGATACGTGGATGCAGCCGAATATGCCGGCCGCAACTGCTTCGCGATCGCGGTGGTCGACTCCGTGCGGGCGACTGCCAGCACATCGAGCAAGCAAGTGGAGGAAGCAGAAGAAATAGCCATCGCCCTGGCCATCGTAACCCGAGAATGCCACATGATCCTCAGCGACTCCAGACAGGCGGTGAGGAACTACGCCAAAGGAAGAATTGCCCCAACGTCGGCACGCGTCCTGCTCCGACAGGCATACCGCGACAAGAGGACTCGAATCAACTTGTTCCCGGAGCACGCAGGACAAGCGTCGGAGAAGCATGCCAATCGCAACGAAACGGCACACGCCCGAGCGCGAGGATTAACCGACCGCGCCCAAGGCAATGGCTGCCCGCTGTGTTTCAGCGCCAAAGACCGGATGACCACCTATAACGAACTGACCAAGGCTTTCGGCTGCCCCGTAGACTTCTCCCGCCGCCCTGCAAAGGGCTCAGCAGGTCGCAGGCCGTGCTGTTCAGGTAACTACAAACGAGAACACTTCCAAGCCCGGCGCTATTGCATAGGATGTAACCAGAATCGCACCACCATGACAAGTACAGAGCGTGCTGCAGGGAGAAGGCCACATTCGAGCACATGCTATGGGATTGCTCCAAACATCCAAGCCAAGCTAATTCAGGACATATACCGCCGCAGCTTGAGGAAGCAACGTGGAGCGAAGGCCAAGAAATACAACTACAGGCCGTCGAGCAGGTCATCGAGGCGATGGCTAGGCAGGAGCCTGGTGAGCCGGCAACGGCGAGCGGGGATCCTCGCAGAGCACCCGCTGTAAGAGTCGGCAGTCGTAGCCGTAGGGAGGACCTTGTGGCGACAGGACTAGGCGAGCAGGATTTATTTACATATTAACATTTTAAGGAAGATACATTGGCAGTTTAGCGCGACTCCCATATGGAGCCCGCAAGACTATCATACAGCAAACAGCTTACGAGCACACAGCTCACTAGTACATTTCTAGCATGACAACGAGCACTCAGCTCCCGACGACGAGCACGCTCTAGCAGCCGGTAAACGCTGCTTATAAGCTCTCCGCTCGACGTCATAGTTCGATGTCCCCGTGGACCAGCCCTTCTGGCGGAGGGCTCACAAACACGTGCCGCACACACGCACAGGGGAAAAGGGTCCGGAGCCGACGTCAGAGGGCTTCGTAGAACTCTGCTTTGTCTCGGGTGGCGCAGCCGAGTACCACATTCCTGAGTTGACCGCGCGCCACGTGGCTGCCGGTCATCCGCAGTTCTCTGAAGTGCGCCCTGTCTGGTGGGATCGGAACAGGTGCTGCGGGCTGAAAGCTGGCACGTTGCCACCCCGTACGGCCATTCCTAACACCACCACGATGACGACGTAGGTCACGTCCGAAGCGCGCCTTCGCGCTTTACTGCAGGCTCAATAAACGTTTTCCCAATCTAATCCAATTACTTATCCGCGTTTGTCCTGCATGCGTGTGCAATAGAAACAAGAAGCAGGTATGCATAGAAAATCTGAGGTGGCGGCGGCGGGTCGTAGCGCAGAAGTTAGCATGCCCAGCCCCTCCAGGTACTTACATCTGCATTGACATGGGTTCGTGGTAGTGATAGCGACCACAGCTCTACTTTTTCTGCGCGCGATAGCCATTGTGGCAGCACGCGCAGAACTGGCAGAACTTTCGAAGTTAATCAACAAGCGTAAGACAGCTGACATAAGTAAATATAATATGGATAGAATTGAACATGCTCTCAGGAACGGAAGAAGCCTAAAAACAGTAAAGAAACTAGGAATTGGCAAGAATCAGATGTATGCGTTAAGAGACAAAGCCGGCAATATCATTACTAATATGGATGAGATAGTTCAAGTGGCTGAGGAGTTCTATAGAGATTTATACAGTACCAGTGGCACCCACGACGATAATGGAAGAGAAAATAGTCTAGACCAATTCGAAATCCCAAAGGTAATGCCGGAAGAAGTAAAGAAAGCCTTGGGAGATATGCAAAGGGGGAAGGCAGCTGGGGAGGACCAGGTAACAGCATATTTGTTAAAGGATGGTGGACAGATTGTTCTAGAGAAACTGGCCACCCT
This sequence comes from Dermacentor variabilis, assembly GCF_050947875.1. NCBI lineage: Eukaryota > Metazoa > Arthropoda > Arachnida > Ixodida > Ixodidae > Dermacentor > Dermacentor variabilis. Next base: position 7,648,797 of record NW_027460346.1, read on the forward strand.
GTATACGCAATGCCTCATGACCTCGAGCGTACCGGAATCTTGGAAGAACGCTAACATAATCCTAATCCATAAGAAAGCGGACGCCAAAGACTTGAAAAATTATAGACCGATCAGCTTACTGTCCGTTGCGTACAAAGTATTTACTAAGGTAATTGCATATAGAATCAGGAGCACCTTAGACTTCTGTCAAGAAAGGACCAGGCAGGATTCCGTAAAGGCCACTCAACAATAGATCATATTCACACTATCAATCAGGTGATAGAGAAATGTGCGGAATATAACCAACCCTTATATATAGCTTTCATTGATTACGAGAAAGCGTTTGATTCTGTCGAAACCTCAGCAGTCATGGAGGCATTACAGAATCAGGGTGTAGACGAGCCGTATGTAAAAATACTGAAAGATATCTAAAGCGGCTCCACAGCCACCATAGTCCTCCATAAAGCAAGCAACAAAATCCCAATAAAGAAAGGCGTCAGGCAGGGAGATACGATATCTCCAATGCTATTCACAGCGTGTTTACAGGAGGTATTCAGAGACCTGGATTGGGAAGAATTGGGGATAAAGGTTAATGGAGAATGCCTTAGTAACTTGCGATTCGCTGATGATATTGCCTTGCATAGTAACTCAGGGGACCAATTGCAATGCATGCTCACTGACCTGGAGAGGCAAAGCAGAAGAGTGGGTCTAAAAATTAATTTGCAGAAAACTAAAGTAATGCTTAACAGTCTCGGAAGAGAACAGCAATTTACAATAGGCCGCGAGGCACTGGAAGTCGTAAGGGAATACATCTACTTAGGGCAGGTAGTGAAGGCGGATCCGGATCATGAGACGGAAATAATCAGACGAATAAGAATGGGCTGGGGTGCATTTGGCAGGCATTCTCAGATCATGAACAGCAGGTTGCCATTATCCCTCAAGAGAAAAGTATATAATAGCTGTGTCTTACCAGTACTCACCTACGGGGCAGAAACCTGGAGGCTTACGAAAAGGGTTCTACTCAAATTGAGGACGACGCAACGAGCTATGGAAAGAAGAATGATAGGTGTAACGTTAAGGGATAAGAAAAGAGCAGATTGGGTGAGGGAACAAACGCGAGTTAATGACATCTTAGTTGAAATCAAGAAAAAGAAATGGGCATGGGCAGGACATGTATTGAGGGAAGGGAAGCGTAGCAGGGGGCGGCAGAAAGTTAGGTGGGCGGATGAGATTAAGAAGTTTGCAGGCACGGCATGGCCACAATTAGTACATGACCGGGGTTGTTGGAGAAGTATGGGTGAGACCTTTGCCCTGCAGTGGGCGTAACCAGGCTGATGATGATTATGATGAGCCATTGTGAATCTAAGGATGTAGTTAGCATGCCCAGCCGTAACTGTTGCAAATTGCAGCAGTTACGAGTGGTGGAACCCCGCTGGGGCTGATAGTGAAGAAAGCTTCCTTTCTCTGCGCACTCTCGCGATGGTGAAGCTAAAATGAGGAGGAGGCCACCATAACAGAATGGATGGACCACCTGCGGATAGGACGAAGCACACCAAGTTTTTAGCACTTGGCCTGGAGTCAAGCGCTACAATGGCTAGTATGGCCTCACGGAGATGATAGAACGAACTGCTTCGCACTGCTAACACTGGACTGATACTAAGAAAATACTCCGTTCGCAGACACCACGCTACACTGAAATTAGCAAAACAAAATCAGTTTATAAACTGACAGTGTCAATTATCTGGTGTCCTTATTGTGCGTGTGAATGGCATAAAGGTCCTCGCAATGAAATGGTAGTATCTTTGTTTTTGCTGCAGTTGCACACAAACAAACTTCGTTGAAGTGATCGGACAGCAATCTACCAGCAGGGAAGACCAACCCGCAAATTAAAAATAATTGCTGGTTTCAGATCTTCCAATGTACTTTGCGCTCAGCTACTATCTGTAATATTTGTTTTTCTTTTTGTGCTCTTATGAAGAGGAAAACTCCACATTTCTACAATATCAACAACAGTGCACAAAATAGACTGGCTTTGAAGCTGTGACCACGCACCGCACTTTTCTACATTCAGCACATGTAGTATTGGGGCAACGCGTTTGAGCAAAATGATTAGGTTTTCGGTGAAAGCGCTGTGACAGGCGGGAAGAAATCGTTGTCATGCCCGGTCTAAATAATACCATCTGAAATCTTATTTACCTAACATATTTTTTGAGAAATCACTATAACCCTTTATACGTTTGCTTCGTATGAGTTATGTACTAGCTTGCCTCGTCAATCTCAAAAATGTATTGTCTTTGTGGGAAAGGCTTTCGTGAAAAACGGCCCAACAACAGTAAAACATCCAGCATGGTTTCTATCCAGATGATTGACGAAATTCTGCACTGAGAACGTGTCGACTAGCGTGCGATTGAAAGTTTAGTTATGATCGTTGTAAGCTTGTGTTGCGTCTAGCACGAGCGAGTAGTGTTAGCGATGTCATTGGTGTGAAAATGGTCAGCTCGGTCTGCGATTTGTTTTTGTGGATCTCCACATTGAACGTCGCAGTCGTCACGATGAGAGCACACCCATTACATCATTAGCTCAGTGGGCTGGGAAGGCTCGAGTGGTAGCTCACCTTGAGGGATATAGGTAACAAGTATTGACGTACGTACTTTGCGATGATGAAAAATATGCAGAAACACCACTGGTGTTGTCTAACTATTCGTAAACAGGCCCCCGAATTTCAATTGGCCCACCCCAAACAATAAGTAGGCCCACCCCCAAATTTCAAGTTGGCACACCCTCAAATTTAAATTGGCCCACCCTCAAGTTTAAAGTCGGCCACGCCCTATTTTCTTTTTGCCCAGCCTTAAACCTCAAGTTGGCTTAAACCCGAATTTCAATTGGGCCACCCCTAATTTTCAAGTTGGTCCACAGACGAATTTCCATAAATCGTCCTCCAAATTTCGAGCCGACGCATCCCAAAATTTAGGTTGGCCCACCCCCATATCGCCCCCAAATTCAGATTGGCCGACCCCGAGATTGCTCCCACATTTAGGTAGGATCACCCCCAAATATAGATTGGCCCGCCTCCACAACACCACCAAATTTAGATTGGCCCACTCCAATACCACCCGAAAATCTAGGTTGGCCCATCCCCATATCAGCCCCAAACTAACGCTGGCGCAACCCTCGATCACCTCAAATTTAGGATGGCCCACTGCAAATCGCCCACCAACTAAGGTTAGTCCACCCATATTTTACCCTCCAATTCAGCTTGGCCCAGCCGCGCATCACCCCCATGGTTAGGTTAGCCCGACCCCATGTCAGCCCCAAATTTAGGTTGGCCCACCCCCATATCATCCCCAAATCCAGGTTCGCCCACCCCCATATCAGCCCCAAACTTAGCCTAGCCCAGCCCTCTATCACCTCAAATTTAGGATGGCCCACCGCAAATCACTCCCACATTTAGTTTAGCCCACCCCCGTATCACCCCCGATTCAGCTTCACCCAGCCCCATATCAGCCCCATGGTTAGGGTGGCCCACCCCCCATATTTCTCCCAAATTAGGTTCTCCCAACCCCGTATCCTCCCCAAATCCAGGATGGCCCACCCCCCATATTCCCCCAAACTTAGGCTTACCCAACCCTATATCACCTCAAATTTAGGTTGAGCCACCCCCATATCAGCCTCACATTCAGCTTGGCTCACTACCATTTCACCCCAAATTTAGGTTGAGCCACTCCCATATCACTACCACATTCGACTTGACCAATCCCTGTATCACGGCCAAATTTGTGCTGACGCCACTTCCAATTTCAAGTTGGCCACCACACCACCTTTTATAAAGACCTATGTATTCATATGGGAAATGCGTCAAGTTTTTTGGCGTTACAGACACGATTTCGCACGATTTTGCTACCAGATCACTGGGGCACTCACCAAAGAATGCTTCGCATTAAAAGCAACTGCACCGAACGAGTGACGCCATATGTTGATCCTAAATACTGACGGCTAGCCAAGCTAGCTTCTCTGTAGAGCGACCGGGGCAGACACAGCACGGGACATTTATTCAAATTGTTTTTTTACGGCCACATCTACGGATTCATACCACTTGGCTGTAGGGGACACATTACCAATAGCTATTAATCCACACGCTGCACATCTCCTATTTGGTGCATTTCTTAATTGGATGAATCTTTAGAAATAATTAACGTTCGGGCAGCGACTGAGCTTAGCAGACACTTTGTTCCGCACGAATGTTGCGTAGGAATGGCACTGGCCACCGGGTGGCATTGTGGCCCAGGTTGACCTCATTCGCTCGGAGTATTAAAGACATGGGAAAGTCGAAGAAAACGCACGTTCCAGAAGGACGCAATAAGAATGGCCATTTTGTTCTCCCAGGTGCCACGCTACAGAGCACGAAAGTTTTTTTTTTTTTGCGTAGCACAAAGCTTTGCGCAAGCTTCTAGTTATGATGTCCAATGAATAAAACCTTCATAAATGCGATGACCTAACAAATGAACACGACATTGCTGTGTTTTAGGAAGGAAAAATAGAAAACATAATATTTCAAGAGAACGACTGGAAAACCAGAACCGAAAGCAAATCATGAGTTTTGTGTTTCTTCCATCTGGTGGGAGACTATAAAACTAAGTCCTATGCGGCTGTAAAAAAAAAACTGCGCCGCTGAAAAACCAGAACCGAAAGCAAATGTTGGGTTTTGTGTTTCTGCCATCTAGTGAGAGACTACAAAACTAGGTCCTATGCGGAAAAAAAAGAAGACCGAAGCGAGAATCGAACCGCGGCCACCGCGAAGCGTGACTAAAGGTGCGCGCAATTCTACCGCCCGGCCACGGCTTCCAAGGGTTCGCGCAGGCGTACGAACGTCTTTTTATAGACACCACGTAAATTTTCACGACAGTGTTACAAAAAACGCTTTTGGGAACAGTGTTACGCCGTGTGTGGAGAGTCGAGCTAGGCATCAGTCGAAAGCTGAGTCTCCGGACTACATACGCTGCACTGCGTATTGCGATAGAAGCCGTAGTGTAATCACAGCCGCGGTTCTTGCCTCGAAAATGGAGTACAAATTTTCGTCGTTTCCATAGGCTTCCATTGCTAAATCTTTAACCGCTGTGGGAACAAAATTCTTACGTGCCATAGAGTGATCACTGCACTTGGCTCGTGTGGATTGTCTTCCAGAACACGTCTGTCACCTGCGTTTCTTGATAATCGACCTGCAGCTTTTGTTATTCGCGAAAAACCCGCTCGTTCCATTGAAAACGCGCTAGCTTCGTGCCGGGGCCGCTTGGGGCGCTAGTTGGTACGTGTCCAGAAAAGCTGGATATGCTCTTGGCGTCCGGGGGCAGCTGCTTTTATACTCTCGCAGTTGAGGGCAAGAAGGAACGCCTCTATAGACGCGCACGTGACTTCGCCGCTCGGGCACGTTGGGACGAGTAGGTGACGCATCCGCCGGGCCGGCGCCGCTCGGGCACGTTGGGATGAGTAGGTGACGCATCCGCCGGGCCGGCGCCGCTCGGGAACGTTGGGATGAGTAGGTGACGCATCCGCCGGGCCGGTGCCGCTCGGACCTCCTCGCTTCACAGTTGGGGGAGCTCCTCTCCCCGGCTGCCGCGCTTCGACAAGCGTGGGCACCAACATGCACACACACACACACACGCACACGAAGACACGTGGCATTGGAACATGCCTGGACGCGCTTGGCGGGGAGGCGTAGCGGCGGCGCCGAACGGGCCAAAATGTCTGCCGCTTTGAACGAAGCCCCGGCGTCCGTTGCATCCGCGCCGGCTGTACCGCGCGTCGTAGGCGAAACGTAACAGACCACCCCGCCGGGGGAAGGAGATCCCGATGGTCAGGGGACTGCATCCGCTGTCCGGAGGGATGTCGCTCGATGATGCTCATAACCGAAGTCGGTCGTCCCTCGGCTTTTCTTGAGCGCAGCGCACAGAGAAGGCCTCGTTCTCTCGTTCAGGTTCACACAGGACACTGCAAAGTGACTTCGGGAGAGTTGACATTTTTGTTCTCGTTCCCGGCAAGCGTTAGAACTAAGCCGAAACTCAACCGCTCAGTCAGCAAGCACGAAACAACCTTCACTAAGCCCTGCCAGGCTCTTTCCCCTTTTATACCACTGCCTAGTTCCTTACAGTAGTCTAGCAGCACTCAGAACGCGTCCACAAATTGGAAAATTGCACTAGAAAGCACATCATCACTTTGAAACACTACACAAAAGCAATATGTTAAAAATCCTGCCTCAGGAAGAAAAACATCAGTAACAAACAATTTTGAGGCTGATTCCTACGTTAGGGGCTTCGACTTAAGCCATCGGCGTTACCGTTGAGACTCCCCTTTTTGTAACGCACCTCAAAGGAATATTGTTGCAAAGCGAGGCTCCAGCGCAGGAGGCGGCCATTTTTGGGAGAGATGGTCTGCAGCCATTGGAGAGGGCAGTGATCCGTCTCAATGATAAACCTCGAGCCGGCTAGATAGCATGACAATTTCTGAACGGCCCACACGAGACACGCACACTCTTTCTCGGTGGCGCTGTACGCCTGCTCACGACTGGTCAGCTTACGACTAGCATACAGGACGGGGTGTTCTACTTCTCCATTTTCCCGTTGGCACAGCACAACGCCCATGCCTCGCTCACTAGCATCGCACTGAACAACGAACCCTTTTGTGTAGTCGGGCGATCGTAGCACAGGCTGGCTTGTTAGGGCGCTCTTTAGGGCGCTAAAAGCTCTTTCCTTTGTCTCGTCCCAGACGACTGTTTGCGGCTCTGTCTTTCTTAGAGCATCCATCAGGGGAGCCGCGATATCAGAGTACCTGGGGATGTACCTCTGATAGTAGCCGGCGACATCTAAGAACGACCGAATATCGGTCTTCGTGCGCGGTTGCGGGAAGTCTCGCACAGCGGCCACCTTTATTTCAGAGGGGCGGCGACGACCCCGACCAATCACGTGACCGAGGTAGACAACCTCGGCCTGTGCTAACTGGCACTTAGGAGCCTTGACTGTCAAGCCCGCATCGCGCAGGCGGGTTAGCACTGCCCGCAAGTGTGCCATATGCTCAGACCAGGATGCGGAGAATATCGCTACGTCGTCTAGATACGGTAAAGCGAATTCTTGCTGTCCCCGCAACACTTTATCCATGAGGCTTGAAAAGCAGTATGGCGCGTTCTTCAAACCAAAACTCAACACTTTAGGACGGAATGTTCCCATTGGTGAAATGAACGCCGCATACCTACTAGCCTCTTCTGTAAGTGGAACCTGCCAATAACCCCTGACAAGATCTAGGGTGGAAATAAACTGAGCGCTACTAACTTTCTCAAGGCGCTCCTCGATGTTAGGGATCGGATAAATTTGATCCTTAGTGATGGAATTAAGCCTACGGTAGTCGACGCAAGGACGAGGTTCCTTGCCCGGTACCTCAACTAAAATCAAAGGGGAGGTATAATCACTCTCACCCGCCTCAATAACACCGAGCTGTAGCATTTTCTTTACCTCAGCCTCCATAATATCGCTCTGGCGGGGTGACACCCGATACGCCTTGGATCGTACTGGCTCTGGGGAGGTAAGTTCTATATCATGAGTAAGGACAGAAGTCCTACCAGGCCTCTCAGAGAACAGACCTTGAAACTCTTGTAAGAGCTGGTGTAGTTCGGTTTTCTGCTCAGGCGACAGCGATGCTTTACTGATTAAGTCACTAATGACTTGATCGGTGTCTTTCCTGTTCGTCACTGAGCCTAGTCCCGGAAGCTCGACCGGAAGCTCTTCAGGAACGTTTACCATCATGCACACCACTGCTTCCCGTTGTTTATAGGGTTTGAGCAGATTACAGTGGTAAACTTGCTGTGCTTTCCGCTTTCCTGGCAGACTCACCACGTAGTTGACGTCCGACAGTTTTTGAACAATTCGTGCTGGGCCCTCCCACTGCACGTCTAGTTTGTTTTTTAGCGATGTGCGCAATATCATGACCTCATCGCCCACCTCAAAACGACGGGCCCTGGCTGTCCGATCATAATAAACCTTGGCCCTCTGCTGGGCCTTTGCCATTGCTTCACCTGACAACTCCTGTGCCCTTTTTAAGCGTTCGAGGAGCTTAAGCACGTACTCCACCACGACTGGGTCGTCGCCCCTGCCTTCCCACGATTCTCGAAGCATGCGAAGCGGAGACCGAAGCGAGCGACCGTACACCAGCTCAGCTGGCGAAAACCCCGTAGCCGCATGCGGCGTGGTCCTTAATGCAAACATCACCCCAGGCAGACACAGCTCCCAGTCAGTTTGATGTTCAAAACACAATGCTCTCAACACGCGCTTCATGACGGAGTGGAGCTTCTCAACAGAATTCGATTGTGGGTGGTACACTGAGCTGTGTAACAGCTTTACCCCGCACCTTTCGAGAAAGGCTGTCGTCAAAGCGCTCGTAAACACTGTGCCCTGATCTGATTGGATTTCCGCAGGAAAACCAACTCGCGCAAATATGGACAGTAGTGCATTGACTATCTCAACTGAGCTGAGTTCTTTAAGCGGCACTGCTTCAGGGAACTTTGTCGCTGGGCAGATCACAGTCAAAATGTGTCTGTACCCCGTGGCTGTTACCGGCAGAGGTCCCACTGTATCAATAACGAGCCGTCTAAAAGGCTCCGTAATGATAGGTACCAATTTCAACGGCGCCCTCGATTTGTCCCCTGGTTTGCCCACCCGCTGACAGGTGTCACATGTCTTCACAAAGTGGTCTGCGTCCCGAAAACACCCTGGCCAATAGTACTCTTGCAAGAGACGGTCCTTAGTTTTCTTAACTCCTAGGTGTCCGGACCACGAACCCCCATGCGACAAGCGCAACAGATCCTGACGATAGCATTGAGGCACGATCAGCTGATCGAACTCCACTCCCCTGCGGTCTAGATACTTCCGGTACAGGACCCCACCTCTTTCCACAAAGCGAGCATTTTTCTTGGCGATTCCTTCCTTGACAATGCAGCGTATGTTTTCTAGGCTGCCATCCTTTTTTTGCTCGGCTATCAAAGCCGACCGGCTGACTTTTAGCAACCTATTAAGTCCGTCTGACGTAGGCGCGATGAGCAAATCTGCAGACAGCTCTTCTAACTTTCCCGTGTCGGGAATTTCCTCTCCAGTATCTGGTGCCTTTAACGCTACAGGCTCAATTTTATTCAGTTCGGGCGTGCTCTGAATATCGGCTTGCTGCGCCTCTGACCCTCTCTCATTGTTCGACAACGTCGGCCCCGCAACTACCGCCTTTGTAGCGAGCTCCCGAACCTTCGATCTGGTTAAGGCCTGAACGCTAGCCTCACCAAACAAAAGCCCCTTCTCGCGCAGGAGGTGATCGGACCTATTCGAAAATAGGTACGGGTACTGGGGGGGCAGCATAGATGACACTGCGGCCTCCGTCTCAAGCGCTCCGAAAGGTCCTTCAATAAGCACTTTTGCTACGGGCAGACACACGCTATGAGCTTCCACGGCTTGCTTGATCCATGCGCACTCGCCCGTGAACATATCGGGTTCTACGTAGGAGGGGTGAACTACATCCATCGTAGCTGCGGAATCGCGAAGCACTCGGCACTCTTTCCCGTTCACGAGGAGGTCTCGCATGTAAGGCTCGAGAAGCTTCATGTTCTCGTCAGTGCTGCATAATGACAAAAACACAACTTTTGTTTTTGTTTCTGGGCACTGCGCCGAAAAGTGAACCGGCCTCTGGCACCTATAACAAACGCGCGCTTGCCTCGTCTCGAACCGCTTTCTGCGTTCGGCTTCGGCTGCCGCCGTCTCCTTACGTTCGGTCGGACACTGCGCCGAAAAGTGACCCGGCTTCTGGCACGTATAACACACGCGCGCTTGCCTCATCTCGAACCGCTTTCTGCGTTCGGCTTCGGCTGCCGCCGTCTCCTTACGTTCTGTCGGACTGCTTTCACTCGCATCCGCACTACGTGTGTTCCCCTTTGCTCTCATGGTTGTGAACTTCGGCCTCTCAAACTTCGAGCCAAATTCACCCTTTTGACCGTCCTTAGCTCCGCGAGCCCGACGCGTCACAAACTCCTCGGCTAGCTCGGCGGCTTTAGCCACTGTACTAACGTCTGGCCTATCCAAGACCCAGTACCGCACGTTCTCAGGTAACCGACTATAAAACTGTTCTAGCCCGAAACACTGCAGAACTTTCTCGTGGTCACCAAACGCTTTCTCTTCTTTGAGCCACTCCTGCATGTTTGACATAAGCCTGTAGGCAAACTCTGTATATGACTCACTTTTGCCTTTCTCATTTTCCCGAAACTTCCGACGGAACGCCTCCGCTGACAGCCTGTACTTCTTTAGCAGACTCGATTTCACTTTGTCGAAATCCTCTGCCTCCTCTCTATTCAAGCGAGCGACTACGTCGGCCGCCTCGCCGGGTAACAAAGTGAGCAAGCGCTGTGGCCACGTTTCCCGAGAGAACCCCTGCTTCTCGTACGTTCGCTCAAAGTTAACCAGGAACAAACCAATGTCCTCTCCAAGCTTAAACGGCCGCATCAGGTCAGTCATTTTGAACAATACTCGTTCTCCTGCACCATGTGCCTGACTTCCATTACGAGCGCGTTCCATCTCTACCTCGAGACGCTTCATTTCCAAAGCGTGGTCGCGCTCTTCTTTTTCTTTCTCTTTTTGTTCTTTAAGTTCGCGCTCCTGTCTTTTTGCAGTCTCCCTCTCCTCAATGGTCTCAAGGCATTCCGACAGCTCGTCATCCCGAGCTTCTAACTCAAGAATAGCCCTTAGCAGTTCTGGTTTTCTGAGTTTGTCCGAGACATCCAGACCCAACTCTCTTGCAAGCTCCAGCAATTTCGGTTTGCGCAACGACTTCAAATCCATGGCTGCTCTGAATGCTGCTTTCTCTACTGCCTACTATTGTCTTGCCGCAAACTAACCCGGCAGCAACGACAACCACAATTACCAGCTCTGTTTCTGACACTAACAAAAGCCTGGCAAAACTCAGAAGAAGAAAGTCCCGCACTCACCAAACCTCGCAGCCAAGAATTCAGCGCAGTCGTTCCGCTGCAGGCAACCAGTCATCACACAGGGCTCGTTGCACTGCTCCCGAATGGTCGATGTGCTGCTCAGCATACAGTCAACTGCATATCTTCGCTGCTGGCCTCCGTTGTCGCGATCCCACCGCTGCCACCAGTTGTTGGAACCTCAGCGCTGACGCCCGTTGTTGCACCTGGGTCGCAAGCCCCAAGGGTAGCGTTGGCCTGGCGGCCTGGGGCACAACTGGAAGCATTCGAAGGTCCCGGCAAAGCATGAGTCAACTGGTAACAGAACAACTTGTTTATTCTAGCATAGCATAAGAGCGGGCGGTCAGGTCGACCGAAGTAGAGAGACGGGAGTGCACGTTACTCAACAGAAGAAATCGGAGCCTCTCTCTTGGCGTCCGGGGGCAGCTGCTTTTATACTCTCGCAGTTGAGGGCAAGAAGGAACGCCTCTATAGACGCGCACGTGACTTCGCCGCTCGGGCACGTTGGGACGAGTAGGTGACGCATCCGCCGGGCCGGCGCCGCTCGGACACGTTGGGACGAGTAGGTGACGCATCCGCCGGGCCGGCGCCGCTCGGGCACGTTGGGACGAGTAGGTGACGCATCCGCCGGGCCGGCGCCGCTCGGGCACGTTGGGATGAGTAGGTGACGCATCCGCCGGGCCGGCGCCGCTCGGGCACGTTGGGATGAGTAGGTGACGCATCCGCCGGGCCGGTGCCGCTCGGACCTCCTCGCTTCACAGTTGGGGGAGCTCCTAAAGCCCCTCAATTTTTCAAAAGTAGCGCCATTCTTAGATCTTTCCGCCACCCCGCTCACCCTGGCGCGTCCTCCTCCACGGTTCCTGTCGCCCCAGCCTCCTCCGCTCCCCCATTGGCCAATCTGTGTCACGTGGAAGCAGGCGCCGCGCTTTTGTATATATTTTCTTTCCAGCGCGGAGCAGGCGCCGCGCTTTTGTATATTTTTTTCTTTCCAGCGCGCGCCGACCTCCATTGTTGGGCCTGCGCGACGAAAGTACGGCAGGCGGACTGACGGAGTGCGTTAGCGTAATAGAATGTGTAGGGCCGAGAACTTATGCGATGCCATGCTGCTGCGCCTTCGGTTGCCGCAACAGACACAGCGAGGGCAAAAAGCTTTTTGCTTTGCCGTCCGGCGGGCACAACGCAAAAAGTGTGGATTCGCAGGATCGGGCGGGCTGACTTCGAGGAAGTGGCAAAGAACGCACGGCGTAGTGAAGTAAGGGCCACGGCTAATCACAACCTCTTATTTCGAGCCTAGTTCACGCCTTCCGCTTCGAAAAAGTGTGTGTTCATGCTCTGCATGGTTTTTAGCGCGTTGTTTGACTTTTTTTCTCGAATGTGCTCTTTGTTTCATGTAGTTTCGTCTTGCGGTGAAATGCACGCATCTGCAGCTGGCCTGTGACATAAAAGCGACTTTATTCAGAGTGTGTTTTGAGCTCCACCAGAAGTTAGCACATTCTCGACGATTTGCAAGGCTCAATATGACTTACGATGCAGTCTTTCAGCTTCGAATGTGCGGCCGCATGTATTGATTTGGTTTGTTGTGATTAAAGTTTTTAACGTTCCGAAGCGACTAAAGCTAGGATGCAGGTCGTAGTGGATGGCTCCGGATAACTTTATCTAGGTCGCCTGGGGATGTTTAACGTGCACTTTGATCGTAGAGTCGTACGTGGGCCGGTAAATTCCTCGTTGGCGTTTCATAATACTCGCGCGGGCGCGCTAGCGTTGCTTTAGAAGTTGGCGCCACGGCGCGATTGTATTTCTTCAATAAATTTTATTTACTTGCTGTAACACCTTGTCATTATTTCGTATTATTGACGGCGCCTCCAGGGCACCAAAGCGGCAACGGGAACACCAAAGCTAGAACCAGCGCTGGATGGGGCTCGCCGAAGCCTGTGTATACCAAGGGGGTATAAGATCGCGGACAGCCAATTTTGTATGCGAACATTCCCTGCGACGCCTGCTTTATTTTAATGTCACGTGCTCTTCAGAGGCCTCCGTTAGCCATTACATGTGCCCTCCTGGAGCAGTACTTGTAAAAAAAAACAATATATCGTCACGATTACCGAAGCACCCCGCAATGAAAAAAACGACCCTGTTGCCAGGCATTGCTGACCGCACACAGCCATTCCGGCTGTGCGCGGTCAGCAATCTCTCACGCGCCGGCCGAACAAAAGTATCCTGCAGGTACGTAGATGAACCTACGAAACCACGTACACATACTTTCACGCTGTCAACACCTGAAACTTTGGTAATTACGCGCGTGTTTGAGTACACCGCGTGCTTGCGTCGTGTTTCAGCAACACGAACTCTCAACGTCGTGCGCTTTACGCCTTAAATACGCCTTGAATAATGGTCCTTTTTTCTATTTCTTCCGCAATTCCAACACGAAATTCTAAAGGCCAGTTACCGACTGACGAAGAAAGATCTCGATTGAAAAAAACTGCTCCGCAGGGCTCGAACGAACTTTTCTGCGGATTTCCTCCCGTAGCGCGTTAGCCGTCGTCTGCTACGGCAGGCCCACCACCGGCGGCGCCACCATCGAGGCCGCGCCGAGCGGAGGAGGAGGGAAGCGAATGGCGCTACTTTGGGAGATTGAGGGGCTTTAGGAGCTCCTCTCCCCGGCTGCCGCGCTTCGACAAGCGTGGGCACCAACATGCACACACACACACACACGCACACGAAGACACGTGGCATTGGAACATGCCTGGACGCGCTTGGCGGGGAGGCGTAGCGGCGGCGCCGAACGGGCCAAAATGTCTGCCGCTTTGAACGAAGCCCCGGCGTCCGTTGCATCCGCGCCGGCTATACCGCGCGTCGTAGGCGAAACGTAACAGCATTAAGAGGCAGTAATTGGGTGCTTACCCAAGTTTCCAGTTTGTAAACAGAACGCGACACATTTTTTTATTTTGTTAGTTACCAAGAACTTATTACTTCTAATTTGAATGGTTTCGCGTTAGGCACAGAGTTCTTGTATTGTTTTGTTATACGAGCCAACTACGCGAAATACGCTCTTAAAAAAGAAAAGTCGTCATTTTCACTAACTAAATACTAACACGTTACTTGTCCGAAAAAGCACTACCCCCCGCAGGGGCGTCTGCGCAAGCAGGCGTTTGGTGCGTTGCGACACCACGGACCCGAGCACACGAGGGTTGGACCCTCCCGCGTGTAGCCGTGCGCGGCTTAGCCGTGTCTGGGGAAAAGGGGATCCTGGGGGTTGAGCCGATGCTGGGTGTTTTGGACCTTTAAGGCCCCCCGGCGGAGGCAACACACCTCTTCGGCCTCTGCTTTGCATAGACGGCACCTCCAGACTGACCCACCTGGAGGAAATCGGCAGTCGCTTTTTCCTGTCTCTCTCTACCCTCATCTTCGCCTTTCTCTCCCACTTTTCCATCTTTCCTGTCTTCTATTCATTTCTTTTAACTTCCTATTTTCTGGGCGGCAAGGGTTAACCTTGTGTAATATATCCAGTCTCGGGTATATGTATATTAGGTTATAGTGGGAACGTACCGCTGGCGTACGCAGAATAGAAGTTTTCTAATCCTGTGACGTCCCCAGGTTGGGCTCCGAGGTGGGCGGCGGGCATTCCTGCCGAATAAAGTAATCCTATAGATGGCTTCTCGTTTCCCCCCACTCCCTGATCGCTCCCTGAAGAGGGGGCGCACCGATGAAACGTTCAACTTTCTGATGAAACCAAAATAAACATTTCCCAAATACCACGTAATACATAGTCAACATGAAACCAAGACAGTCCGTACAATATCCCCATTTGTGGTTGCAAAATGTCTGACAGAAGCAATCGGCTCTGGTTACAAAGTTACTAAGATGGGAAGCGGCGACCTTCTTCTGGAAGTGCGTGACAAGCTTCAATACAGTAAACTGACTAAACTTGTTGCGTTTGGTGACATTCCTGTCTCTGTGGGCCCCCACCGATCAATGAGCACTGTGCGTGGTGTCGTTTCTGATGACGACCTCCTTGAACTACGTGAAAGCGAGCTGTTGGATGGATGGCAAGACCAAAACGTTGTAAAGGTGCAGCGAATTAAGTTAAGACGCGATGACAAGGAAATCCCAACAAAGCATGTAATAATAACGTTCGGAACAAGTGAACTGCCTGATTCGATAGAGACCGGATATTGAAAACTTCGCGTACGACCATATATCCCCAATCCGCGCCGATGCTTCAAGTGTCAGCGTTTTGGGCATGCATCTCAGAGCTGCCGAGGGCGTGCTACTTGTGCAAAATGTGCATCTAAAGACCACACATCAGATAACTGTTCTTCCGCAACCCACTGCACTAACTGTGATGGAGACCACCCCGCCTATTCGCGATCGTGCCCATCATGGAAGAAAGAAAAACAAATAATCGAACTGAAGGTTAAACTAAACATTTCTTTTCCAGAAGCGCGGAAGCGTTTTTCTGTCCACCACCAATCAAATCCGTCCTACAGTGATGTGACGCGCCGGGGGGCAGTGCCACATCCTCTGGCGGCCGCGCAAGTCACACGGAGTGTGACGGCGGTTACGCCATCAGCCCCCCTGGCGGGAGCAGCCACTGCTCTTCCGCCCCCTAGCACGAAGGGCCAGCAGACCCCCGAGCCTGCCGGTCCCAGGGCCACTGCTCGAGCAGACAGGCCCCAAAAACCCCCGAGAGTGCCCGCTGAACGGGCGTCATCCAGCGCCTCTGACGAGGCGATGGATGTAACAAAAACTTCTCCGGCGTCTCAAACGCCGAAGGAACGGCGTTGCTCCCTGGAGCGCGTCAAGAAAAAAGAAATACCCCGCATCCAGGGGCCTGGAAAGGTCCCTTGAGCCAACCTAAGTGATATCTCTTGACACACATCACATAAACACAAACAATATGGATACACAAATATTACACTGGAACGTGAGAGGCTTGATCCACAACCTCGACGATGTCAAAGAACTCTTACACAAATACAATCCAAAGGTGCTGTGTGTTCAGGAGACACATCTTAAATCTACACAAACAAACTTTCTTAGGCAATACGCTATTTTCCGGAAAGACCGAGATGATGCTGTTGCATCGTCCGGCGGTGTAGCAATAATAGTCGACAGAGGTGTTGCTTGTCGGCAACTGCAACTCCAAACTCCTCTTGAGGCAGTGGCTATCGAAGCAGTTATATTCAATAAACTAGTTACCATCACGTCTGTATACATCCCCCCAAGTTATCAACTCTCTAGCACAACATTTCAAAGCTTTATTGATGAGCTGCGTCACCCTTACATAGTCGTCGGTGATCTAAACGCGCATAGCACACTGTGGGGCGACACACGCTGTGATGCGAGAGGACGGCTTATAGAAAACATCCTATTCACTTCAAGTTCCTGCTTGCTTAACAAGAAAAAGCCAACATTTTACAGCCCTACGCATAAAACATTTTCTTCCATAGACCTAAGCATAGCGTCTAGTACAATTGTGCCATATCTCCAGTGGGATGTCATTAATAACCCTTGTGGCAGTGATCATTTCTCCATCGTTCTAAACCTTAAAAAACAAAGTGCGTGTCATGCACATCTTCCTCGATGGAACGTTGACTCAGCCGACTGGACGAAGTTCCGCGAACTAACGCAGCTGCCCTGGAATGATATCTCTGAACTCAGCTTAGACGACGCAGTAGCATACATAACCGCGTTCATTATTGAGGCTGCATCAGTATGCATTCCCCAAACAAATGGGTCGCCCTCGAAACGACGTATTCCATGGTGGAATGAGGAGTGTAGGGAAGCCAGGAAAAAGCAAAACAAGGCTTGGAATCTCCTCCGTAACTCACCAACCACAGAGAATCTAATTAATTTCAAGGCAATCAAGTCGCAAGGGAGAAGAACGCGCCGCCGCGCTAAACGGGAAAGTTGGAAAAACTACATAAGCAGCATCAATTCATATACAGACGAACGAAAAGCCTGGAACAGGGTGAACAGAATAAAAGGCCGCGAAACTCATTCCTTACCTTTATTAAATACACAAGGAGACACTCTTGAGGATCAGGCAAATTGTCTAGGATCACATTTTGAGCACATTTCCAGTACATCTCATTACACGGATACATTTCTAAAATACCAGCGGCCTGCAGAACAGATGAATTTGGGTCGGAATAGCTCATCCAATGAAGGATACAATCGTCCATTTGGTATGGCTGAGTTCCAAGCCTCACTGAACTGTTGCAACAAGTTCGCTCCAGGAAGTGACAGAATAATGTATGAGATGATAAGACACTTACACCCTGAAACCCAATAAACATTACTGTCACTCTTCAATTCCATGTTCTCTGCCGGCTACATTCCTTCTGTCTGGAAAGAAGCAATCGTGATCCCTATTCTCAAAGAGGGCAAGGACCCTTCCTCACCCAACAGTTACAGGCCCATAGCTCTGACTAGTTGTCTATGCAAATTATTTGAGAAAATGATTAACCGTCGCCTCATCCATTTTCTTGAAAGCAACAAGATACTCGATCCATTTCAGTGCGGTTTTAGGGAGGGTAGATACACAACAGATCACCTTGTCCGCATCGAGACAAATATCCGTGATGCCTTTGTCCACAAACAGTTCTTCCTATCAGTATTTTTTGATATGGAAAAGGCATACGACACAACCTGGCGCTTTGGAATTCTCCGTGATCTGTTTGAAATGGGAGTTCGAGGCAGCTTGCTGAACGTGATTCAGAGTTACCTCTCCAATCGCACGTTCCGGGTTAGAGTTGGTAACGTTCTGTCTCGTCCATTTACGCAAGAGACTGGTGTTCCACAAGGTGGTGTGCTAAGCTGCACTCTTTTTATTGTAAAAATGAACTCGATCCAGTCTGCCATCCCACATACTATGTTTTATTCTGTATATGTGGACGACATCCAGATAGGTTTCAAATCATGTAACCTAAGTATCTGCGAGCGACATGTACAGCTTTGCATAAATAAATTATCTAAGTGGGCGGACCAAAACGGTTTCAAGCTAAACCCACAAAAAAGTACATGCGTCCTGTTTTCTAACAAGAGAGGCATACTTCCGGACCCCGCAGTAGAACTGAATGGAGAACGGCTATCTGTGAGCCATGAACACAAATTTCTAGGAATCCGTTTAGACAGCAAGCTGACTTTTGTACCACATCTGAAGTATCTGAAATCAAAGTGCCTCAAGACTATGAATCTGCTGAAGCTCTTGTCGCGCACATCTTGGGGAAGCGACAGGCGGTGCCTTTTAAAACTTTACAAAAGTCTAATATTAACACGGCTTGACTATGGAGCAATAGTTTATAATTCTGCTGCACCTAGCGCTTTGAAAATGCTAGATCCTATTCATCACTTAGGCATCCGCCTTGCTACAGGTGCCTTTAGGACTAGCCCCGTGCAAAGCCTGTATGCTGAATCTAACGAGTGGTCCCTGTATCTTCAAAGAACATATTTAAGTCTTTCTTACGCCCTCAAGGTGAAATCAGATTTGCATCATCCATGCCATTCAATTATTTACGACCTGTCTACGGCTAGGCTTTTCCGTAACCGCCCAGGCACTAGACCTCCTCTGTCCCTTCGGTTGGAAGCATTGTCCGAAGAAACGGGTGTGCCGATATTAGAGAATGTCATAATGGCAACTACGCGGCTTCCACCGCCGTGGGAGTGGCAGACTATCGAATGTGACATGTCGTTTGCAGAAATATCAAAACGAGCACCTGAAGCACACATACGGTCACATTTTCTTGAGCTTCAGGAGAAATATTCTTGTGCTGAATTTTACACAGATGCCTCTAAGTCTTCGTCTGGTGTTGCTTACGCAGCACTAGGACCAGCATTTTTAATATCCGGTACATTGAACCCACATACATTTATCTTCACAGCGGAAGCATATGCAATCCTCTCTGCAGTGAAGCACATCAAGCAAACCAATCTGACTAAGGCTATAGTGTTCACAGACTCACTGAGTGTAGTGCGAGCTTTAATGAATGTACGTAAACATAAAAACACTGTCTTTAATGAACTGTACACATTGCTATGCTCAGCTTATAGTGCTAAACAAATGATCATCCTATGCTGGGTACCTGGCCACTGTGGCATAAAAGGCAACGAAGCTGCTGACGAGAAAGCTACTTTAGTAGCTTTTAGTGACACGGACATAAACATACCCATCCCAGCCCCAGATCTTAAAGCATACTTGCGTTACAAGCTCAAAATCTGTTGGCAGCAACAGTGGAATGCCGAGATATCAAATAAACTGCTCTTGATAAAGCCTAAATTAGGATATTGGGTATCGGAGAGAATGTCACAATATAACGAAGTCCTTCTTTGCCGATTAAGAATAGGACACACTTACGGCACTCACTCTTACCTCTTGACTGGGGGGGATCCTCCCACTTGCAGTAAGTGCGGCCAAAACCTCACAGTCCTGCACGTTCTTATTCAATGCCCTGCAATAGAAACACAGAGGAAAAAGTATTTCATTTCTGCATATCGCGAAAATATTCCTCTTCACCCGAAATTTTTTCTCGGCAATGAACCACTTTTTAATCCGAATCTAGTTTTAGCGTTTTTAGCTGAAACAGACAGTCTCGAAATCATTTGGCCAGGACATCTTTAGCTCACGTATACCAGCCTTGTATTCAAAGGCTTTCTTGAATCTTAAGTGTCAGTGCTATGTTTTATTGCATCATGCTTTTAACGAAACCCCATTACCATAGCCCACAGCTTTACTTAGAGTCATTATTTTAGCGACTATATATTTTACGCCATCCACAGCGACCGATTTTAGGCCTTTTTACAGCCATGTCACATACACCATGAGAAATTCATTGTCTAATTCATTGCCTGCATCATTCACAATGCACTGTTAACATTACCTTTGTCATGGTGCTCTTTGGCCATCCCTGGCCCTTGCACCATAAAACACTACACATCATCAAAAAGCACTACCCTCTTAGTAAATGCAGGTAGTAAATTAATGGTTAGTACTTTCACTACCTGCTGAAAAAGCACCAACTAAGTACTAACTAAAGAATACCTCGGCAGTGCAGTTACTAACGCATCTGTAATATAATTACCAACAATACAGCGCGCCTATTCGGTTTATAAGTGCCGCTTGCATTGGCATACGAAATCGATGGTATTGTAAAAGCATAAGAAAGTAAAGTAATAACTATATACGAAAAAAAGAGAACCGCGTCCTTTCGCTGTATATTAAGGTATCAATTAAGGGTATATATAGCTCATGTTCATCGGGGACATCAAGGCGCACTCTCCGTGTAAGAACGTACTACATATCTCCAACAAGCAACGACACGCAAGAACACACACACAGGACAACAAAGGTGGCACGCAACACTCACTCAGAGAGCAACTTCAAGAGTATTTATAGTCTTAGTTTGAGGGAGCACATGTTGCACCGGTGAGCACCTATGTATTTGGCAAAATCACTCAAGCTTTGTGCACAAATTTCTAAAGCCTACTGTTTGCATATGTGTGCTACGACGCCGTATATAACTGTTAATCCAACATTATGAACAACGCTGCGGTTTATCTCAATTTTGCGTAAGACTGTCACAATCATAGCATAATAGGCCATGGTTATACGAGGTAGTAGTGGCTTAGTAGTTACTTAGTAAAAACTACTAAGAAGCTTTTCTGGCTAGTAAAGGCAGCACTTACTAGCTTTACAAGGCGCTGGCTTGTGCAGAACTAGTGAGAAGGTAGTAAAATACATAAGTAATCTAGTAAACGCGTGCATTTACTAACTATTTACTAACTTTATCTTTAAGAGTGTACGGAGCAGGTTTTGCGACCGTGGTGGCTCGTGGTCGCACTGGTATTTATAGATAACCATTCACATATGAGGTTTGTAGACACAAACCATTGTTGGGTAATTCAATGCTTACAGTGTAGGTGCGTTTATCGGTTACGTACCATTGTAGAATTTTGATTTGCTGAAGCGCGTTTGGAGAAGCAATTTTTTTCGAAGTTTTTGCGTGCAGATAGAATGTAGCGTTTCGTTTTGTAGGTTTTAAATTCCGCTGTATGAACTAATTTACTTTAAAGTTGAAGCGGTCAGAGGGCCCAGTACGTTTCACATTAAAGGCGCTGGTACGAGCTGGTAGCATTGACAGAACGAGTACGCGGCATTTATTCCTTTGATCATTTTCGATCGCAGTAGTAAGTTTTGTGGTTGAAAAATGCGCCTTTGTTTTTTTTTTCTTCGGCGACTTGCGCATCACGTGCCACTTCGCAGAATTGTTAGTTCGGAAAAGCCGAGTTTGAAGACGCGGGACACGTCACCGGGGAGGATGCCGATTCTTTCTGCGAACTTCGGCCTGTCCGTGCCCTGTGACACGATTGACAGCGGTCTTGGAGCCGTTTCGAGAAGGAGGAACATAGGTGTCTAAGAGCAGCCTGTGACTGGGGTAGTTGCTGCACACGAGGATGGCTTTGGCATGAGACAGAAAGGGCGCAGTGCTTAAAGTAGCCGACCCATGGGCTTGCCCGCTGCTTGGCTGGCACGCGTTTCAAATAATTGCCCGTTGGGACAACTGCGAGGTACGCCTTTTAGATAGTTGGCTACTGCGACAGTGTGGCTCACTCGAACATATTTTTGAGTTTCACTACGGAACGGGGCAGGGAAATAACAAAACGCGGATGTCCTCAGCTCCGATGTTTCAGTCTGTTGACAGGGCTTGCTCTGATTCAGTCCGTTGGTTAATTCTTTCTTTTTCATTTCCATAAGCTGTGTATTTTGATAAGTTTTTATGCCTCGATAAGGAACGTTGAGTGTTTTTTTATTGTTGTTGTTGATGTTCTAACGATTTCCATTTGTTTGTCGTTTGCCTCAGAGCTGCGTGAGCTGCGCCTTCTATAAGACACGACTGAGGCAAAATTTGTCAAAACGTTAGGCACGCCACCATGTCAACTTTGTTTAGAGCCGTTTGGGCAGCCCTCCTCTATGGCTGCCTTTCTGGAGCTCGCTAGTTCTAGTCTCGGAATTAGGGATGGGTTGGAGAGTATCATCACGTGGTATGTATAGGATAGGGTTTCTGTGCTTACCTTGTCGCTCCTATGGCGCTGTGTGGATGCACAGCGCCTGAGCAGCGCCCTAATGCACATGATGCAGGATGGTCAGCGCCCTAATGCGAGTTCCTAGCTTGCGACCCGCGGCGAACCATTCGTCCGAGATGGCCATTGATCATGAACGTGAACCTCTTAGCAAGCGCGAGACTTCGAGCCGGAGCCGAACCTTCTGAGCTGCCAAGGCCTCTTCCAGGGCCACCGATGAGCTGGCTTCTTGCGAGCCCTCTTCCTGGTTGTGGACGGGCTGTTGTGATCGGACGTTTACCTCGTAAAACCAGTCGCTCACAGAGCACGCGACAATGGTGAACGAGCCGATGATCTCGTCAGAGCCATCCCAATCTGCTACGATTCATGGCAAAGAGTTGATTTATTCCAAGAGGGGCCCTGGCAGGAAGGGCTCTGCCGAGAGGGGTGCAGGGGGGGGGGCATTCCTTCACATTGCCTGCATCAGCCCAAACTGCCAAGTCCGCGCTGGACTCGGGCTCATTGTGCTTCCTCTTTTCCTGGTTCGGGCACAATGATGTGCATGTGTTTTGAACAAAGCTTCCCTCGGGGGAAAAGGTCTACCAACATTCGGATTGGCGGGACATGATATTGTCACGTGGTAGTGACCTTAAAGAACACAGTAGCAATACCGTGAAAGACAAAACTAGCTTTTATTGGGCGAACCTGTGCCCACAAAGACAGGCTACACTTAAAGCACAACGATAGCGGCGAACAGAGTCGGCGATCGTCGAAAATCTGATCAGCGGGTCAAGCGCGTCGGCTTTTATAGATCAGTCGTCGAATGTTCCAGAGTAACCGCTGGGACCCGCGCGTCTTCCACAAAGCTCTACACTATTCGCGTCGCGCATACATGCAACCAGATTACACAAGTTGCGGGGAAAGACAGCGGATGGAACCATCGATAACACTCCAGAAACTTCTTTTACATGCAGGTGCGTCCTGCGCTGTGCGATAACATTTGTTTAGGTGTTGAGAAGTGGTCGCCCGATAAAGATAAAGAAGTACACGGGTCGTTACCCCCCTCTTAAAAAGCATCGTTCCGATGCTACAAATATAAGAGAGCGAAACACAAAAGGACACTTATTAAATAAAAGTGACAGAACAACGAAAAGAAACAAAGTTGAAAGGTCAGTCACGCGAAGTCCCAAAGTTC
The DNA here is from genome assembly GCF_050947875.1 of Dermacentor variabilis. Classification (NCBI taxonomy): domain Eukaryota; kingdom Metazoa; phylum Arthropoda; class Arachnida; order Ixodida; family Ixodidae; genus Dermacentor; species Dermacentor variabilis. The sequence goes on from NW_027460346.1 coordinate 7,672,028, forward strand.
ATTAACGCTGTTAGTACGGCGTGAGTCGCACAACGTGGACTATTTCAGGTCGTGAGCGGCACCGCTGTGATAGCGAAATGCCGGCTGGCACGACCTCATAGTCCAGTGCGCCAATACGTCGGATGATCTTGTACGGTCGGAAATAGCGACGCAAAAGCTTGTCGCTCAGTCCTCGCCGGCGTATAGTGGTCCAAACCCAAACACGGTCACCGAGCTGGTACTCGACGAAGCGTTATCGGAGGTCAGCTGTCGGTACGCTGCTGGTTCTTGATCCGTAGGCGGGCGAGCTGTCGGGCTTCTTCGGCGCGCTGGAGATAGGTCGCGACGTCAAGGTTATCTTCGTCGGTGACGTGCGGCAGCATGGCGTCGAGCGTCGTCGTCGGGTCCCTGCCGTAAACGAGCTTAAACGGCGTGATCTGTGTTGTTTCTTGCACCGCCGTGTTGTAAGCAAAGGTTACGTACGGCAGGACCGCGTCCCACATCTTGTGCTCGACGTCGACGTACATTGCTAGCATGTCGGCGAGGGTCTTGTTCAGGTGCTCCGTGAGACCATTCGTCTGCGGTTGTTAGGCAGTTGACCTCCTGTGGCTTCCTCGCAGGGGCGTCTGCGCAAGCAGGCGTTTGGTGTGTTGCGACACCACGTACCTGAGCACATGGGGGTTGGACCCTCCCGCGTGTAGCCGTGCGCGGCCTAGCCGTGTCCAGGGAAAAGGGGATCCTGGGGGTTGAGCCAATGCCGGGTGTTTGGACCTTTACGGCCCCTCGGCGGCGGCAACACACCCCTTTGGCCTCGGCTTCACGTAGACGGCACCCCCGGACTGACCCACCCGGGGGAAATCGGCAGTCGCCTTTTCCTGTCCTCCTCTCCAATCTTCGTCTTTCTCTCTCGTCTTTTTCACCTTTCCTGTCTTCTCATCACTTCTCCTCACTTCCTAGTTTCCCGGCGGCAAGAGTTAACCTTGTGTGGCTAGCCAGCCTTGGTTATGCTGTATTTGATTATAGCAGCGATGTACGGCTGGCGTTGGCAGGGTTTCTCTAGCAGGAACTTCCGTCACGTCCCCCTGTTGGGCGCCATGGTGGGTGGTTGGCGTCGCGGCCGAAAACCCAACTGAACCTATAGAAAACGCTTTTCCTAAACTCCCTGATCGCCCTCAGAAACGAAGGCGCACCGAAGAGGTCTTTCAGTTTTTCGGACGCCAAGTCCACAATTTTCCTCGTTTTCACGTGATCCACGCAGAAAAACCAGCTAAACAGGTGCGGACAATCTCACCGTTCCTTGTATCGAAGACTCTTACCGAAGTTTTTGGTCCAGGATATAAGGCGTCGAGGATGGCTAGCGGTGACCTCCTCTTGGAGCTCCGCGATCAGAAGCAATTTGAGAAACTGCCTAACTAGTATCATTTGGGGAGACCCAAGTAGTAGTAACGCCGCACCGCACGATGAATACCTCCCGCGGCGTTGTCTCGGACGATGATTTGCTGGAGCTCACTGAGGCTGAGCTCTTGGAGGGTTTCAGTGAACAAAATGTTATAAATGTTAAAAGAATTAAGATGAGGCGAGATGGAAAATAAATCCAAACCAAACCCTTGATAATCACCTTCGGCTCGAGTGTCCTGCTCGAGTCAATCGAGGCCGGGTACATCAAGCTCCGTGTAAGACCGTACGTGCCAAATCCCCTCCGATGTTTCAAGTGCCAGCGTTTTGGCCACAGTTCGCAGAGCTGCCGAGGCCGCCAAACTTGTGCGAAATGCAGCGCGCATGAACACTCCTCTGAAGCTTGCGAGAATTCTTTCCACTGTGTAAATTGTGATGGCGAGCATGCCGCATACTCGCGGTCATGCCCGTCTTGGAAGAGAGGAAAAGAAATAGTAACAATCATAGTAAAAGAAAACATATCATTCAAAGAGGCACGCAGGCGGGTTGCATACCTTCCTAAGGCCAGCTTTGCCGAAGTGGCGCGTCAGGGGGCAGCGTCACAACGGCCTCCGGCGGCTGTCCGACCCACAAGCCGTGAGTCGGCAGTTACGCCATCTGCCCCCGCGGCGGTGGCAGCTAGCGCTGCTCCGTCTACCCAGCAGACGGGGCCACCGACCCCGAAGGTGGGCGCAGCCGAGGCTGCCCCAACCTCCCCGGCCCCTTCCAGCGCTGGCAACAGCCGGCGCAGCCAAATCCCGCAGGGTGCCCCATCAACCTCCGGGCTGGTGGGCGCAGGGGTCTTGCCCTCCAAGGCAGGACTCTCCCTTGTAACTTCTCGCTCGCAAGAGCACGTGTCCGGCGCCTCACAAGAGGCAATGGACACTACACCTGTCCTCAAGGCGCACCAAACACCTAAGGAGCGTCGAGAATCCCTCCAACGCTCCAGAAAGGGCAGAGCTCCCGTTACAGGGCCTCGAAAGAGCTCTGTAACCTAAGGCAACACCTCCCTTTCCAGACACACAGCACTTATTTCCTTCCAATATGGCCACACAAATAATTCAATGGAATGTCTGAGGTCTTTTTAGGAACCTTGATGACGTACAAGAGCTTATCCAAAAACACAATCCAAAAGTGCTGTGTCTACAGGAAACACACTTAACACGACAACGCTGAGCACGAGGTCGCGGCATCGAATCCCGGCCACGGCGGCCGCATTTCGATGGGGGCGAAATGCGAAAACACCCGTGTGCTTAGATTTAGGTGCACGTTAAAGAACCCCAGGTGGTCAAAATTTCCGGAGTCCTCCACTACGGCGTGCCTCATAATCAGAAAGTGGTTTTGGCACGTAAAACCCCAAATATTATATTACTTAACACGACAACACACAAACTTTCTCCGTATGTCAAGTTCCGCAAAGATCGCGATGATGCTGTCGTATCATCAGGTGGTGTTGCCATTTTAATTCATAAAAGTATCTCCTGTCAGCGTTTACAGCTACAAATGCCCCTCGAAGCAGTGGCGGTGCGAGCTGTTCTTCTAAACAAACTCGTCACCATTTGCTCCCTTTACGTACCCCCAAACTTCAAAGTAACAAAACATGAATTCCAATCCTTTATAGATCAATTGGCAGAACCTTATGTTGTTCTTGGCGATTTCAATGCGCACAGCTCCCTCTGGGGCGACTCTCGTATAGATGCGCGAGGTCGTCTTGTTGAACAGTTCCTTTTTTCTTCTGGTGCGTGTCTTCTGAATAAGAAGAAACCCACATATTACTGTCTTGCAAACAATACCTTTTCTTCAATTGATCTATTTATTTTTTTTATTTATTTATTCATTTCCTCAAAGGTCTCTGTTGAGACATTACATGAGGGAGTGGGGAGTTAGTGACAAAGAGATACTACAAATTACAAAGAGATATTTCCGATGAGTCGCTTGAATGCAAGTGGGTCGATGATAGTGGCAACTTCGGCGGGCAGGCCATTCCAGTCTCGTGTTGTGCGCAGAAAAAATGATTGCTGAAAAGTAACGGTATGGGCTTGTGGGGGATATACTGTATTAGAGTGACTGGTGCGGGCAATGCGATGTGCTCTTTTTATGTACGGGTTGTCGAAAGGCAAGGAATGAAAGAATTTATGAAAAAGATTAAGACGGGCTTTTCTACGGCGTGAGGCTAGAGAGGGTAGGTTTATTTGGGCTTTTAGTGCCGAGCATAGTTTCCCCGTCCATACTGCCCGAACTCGAATGGAAAGTTACGAACAATCCTTACGGAAGCGACCATTTCCCTATACTATTAAGAACACTTAAAGAAGACGAATATCCACCACAGGCTCCTAGTTGGAAGACTGACACAGCAGATTAGGAGAAATTCCGAACCTTAACTAGCATATTATGGGATGACATGTACGCGTTAGGAATTGATGCTGCTGTGGAATATTTTACAGCCTTCATAGTAGATGCCGCAACTAAATGTATATCACAAGTAAATGGATTTGCATGCAAACGGCGTGTCCCGTGGTGGAACGACGATTGTAGGATCGCTCGTAAGAAACAAAACAAAGCGTGGGGGTTGCTACGCGCCTCCCCCACTGCGGAGAATCTTATCAATTTTAAACAAGTAAAATCCCAAGGCAGGCGAACCCACCGACAGGCCAGAAGAGAGAGTTGGCAGAAGTTTTTATCTGGTATCAACTCCTATACAGATGAGGCCAAAGTCTGGAACAGGGTTAACAGGATAAAAGGGCGACAAACATATTCACTTCCTTTGGTGAACACACAAGGTGAAACACTGAAAGATCAGGCAGACTCACTTGGAGAACACTTTGAGAGCGTGTCGAGTTCAAACCATTATTCCCAATCCTTTTTGAAATACAAGCAAATAGAAGAATGTAAGCCAATAATACGAAAATCCAGACAGAATGAACCTTATAACCAGCCGTTCAGTATTGCTGAGTTGAGAGCTGCCTTGACCACATGCAAAAGCTCTGCACCGGGACCTGATAGAGTCATGTACGAAATGATCAGAAACTTACACACTGACACCAAAGTTACACTACTCACGCTTTTCAACGCTATTTGAGCTATGGGATACCTCCCATCCACATGGAAAGAAGCGATTGTGGTCCCTGTTTTTAAGCAGGGTAAAGACCCTTCCTTGTCGGCAAGTTACCGTCCGGTAGCTCTTACAAATTGTCTTTGTAAGCTTTTTGAAAAATTGGTTAACCGCAGACTTGTACATTTCCTTGAACTCAACAATATCCTCGATCCCTTTCAGTGTGGCTTCACAAAAGGGCGGTCCACAACCGATCACCTTGTGCGCATTGAGGGAAACATTCGCGACGCCTTTCTACATAAACAATATTTCCTATCCGTATTCCTCGATATGGAGAAGGCGTACGACACTACGTGGCGCTATGGAATCTTGAGAGACTTGTCGGGAATTGGCATCCGTGGCAATATGCTTGTCCTAATAGAAAGCTATTTGTCCAACCGTACATTCTGCGTGAAAGTCGGCAATGTATTGTCGCGACCTTTTATACAGGAAACTGGTGTACCTCAAGGAGGTGTACTTAGCTGCACGCTCTTCATCGTGAAAATGAACACCCTTCGTGCTTCATTACCGCCAGCCATTTTTTATTCTGTTTACGTAGACGACATACAGATAGGTTTCACATCCTGCAACCTTACAGTATGAGAGAGGCAAGTTCAACAGGGCTTGAACAAAGTGTCCAAATGGGCAATAGAAAACGGATTTGAAGTTAACCCCAACAAAAGTTCATTTGTGCTTTTCACAAGAAAGAGAGGCCTCATTGCGGAACCCAGTATCGAAATGTATGGTCAGCAAATTCCTGTGAACAAGAACACAAGTTCTTAGGCATCATACTTGATTCGAAATTAACTTTTATTCCACACATAAAGTACCTCAAGGTCAAATGCTTAAAAACAATGAACTTACTTAAAGTGTTATCCCACACAACATGGGGCAGCGACAGGAAATGTTTAATGAATCTTTACAAGAGCGTCATCCTATCACGGTTGGACTACGGTGCCGTGATCTATCATTCTGCAGCCCCGAGCGCGCTAAAGATGCTAGATCCGGTCCACCATCTAGGAATCCGACTGGCAACTGGAGCTTTCAGAACAAGTCCTGTTGAAAGCTTATATGCAGAATCAAATGAGTGGTCACTTCATCTGCAGAGAACATACATCAGCCAAACATACTTTTTGAAAGTCCACTCTAATCCTCAACATCCGTGTTTTAATACCATTAACGATACGACATATGCTACACTCTTTCATAATCGTCCCTCCGTAAGACAGCCTTTCTCGCTGCGTGTGAGGGAGCTTAGTGATGAAATGCGAGTCCCAATCCTTGAGCTTCGCCCAATGCATCCAGCCAAGCTGCTACCTCCTTGGGAGTGGCAGCTGATACAATGCGATATATCCTTCATGCAAGCTACAAAACACGCTCCAGAGATTGAAATCAAAATGCATTTCCGGGAACTCCAGCACAAATACTCCTGCACGGAGTTCTACATAGACGCATCGAAGTCACACGACGGGGTGTCCTATGCAGCCGTCAGTCCATCCTTCTCGGAAACCGATGTACTGCATCCGGAAACTAGTATCTTTACGGCTGAGGCTTACGCACTGCTGTCGGTCGTAAAGCATATAAATAAATCAAAACTCCAGAAATCAGTTATATATACGGACTCCCTTAGTGTTGTGAAGGCCTTGATGTCTTTCTGTAGCCACAAAAATCCGGTAATTAATGAACTGTACTCCGTACTGTGTAAAGCGTATATAGGAAACCTGCATGTCATCATATGCTGGGTGCCAGGTCATAGGGGCATCGAAGGCAATGTTCTGGCGGACCAGATGGCCACGTCAGTTGCATCGCATTCTGTTAATTCCACCGCCGCAGTCGCTGTCACAGATCTGAAGCCCTTCTCACGGAGGAAACTACGGAACCACTGGCAACGGCTATGGGACGCGGAAACAAATAATAAGCTCCACGTGATAAAGCCACTGTTAGGATTCTGGCCTTCCGTAACAAAATCACGCCGGACAGATGTTCTATTCTGTCGTCTAAGAATAGGACACACATTTGGCACGCACAACTTTTTACTCACCGGAAACGAGCCCCCAAGCTGTGGTAGATGCGGGGAGAGGCTGACCGTCCTCCACGTCCTTTTGGAGTGTCGGAAAGCCGAATCTGAAAGAAAGAAACATTTTCCCTTAGCATACCGGCAGCACATCCCCCTTCATGCAGTAATGTTACTCGGCCCAGAACCACTGTTTGTAACCAACCCAGTCCTGGGCTTCCTGAAAGATGTCGTAATACATGTTATTAGCCCCACACACTCGTAGTGTCTCCTCTCTTTAGAGGATGCCGCTGCAATAGCTGTTTCATATAGCACATGCCTCTAGGCCCTTGTGCTTCAAGGGCTCTGGCGAGGCAGTGGTGCTACAGGTAATTTCACCATCCAATATATTTTCTGTATTGCATCGCTCTTTCACGATGAATTTTATTGCACATTGAACACGTCATTTGTCATCGACATAATCTTATTAGAGATATATTTTACGCACTCTAGAGCGACTATTTTTAAGGCCCCTATACAGCCACTTTACATTAACCCCATAGAACTCATAACTACATTTTGAACTTATCACCACTGCCTTGGCGCTTTTTGGCCACACTTGGCCCTTGCGCCAATAAACACTACATATCATCATCATCCTGTGGCTTGTATCGCTGTACTGCAGAATGGCTTGGGTGAGCTCTGCTGTAAATGCTGTTCCTCTGTCGGTGATGAGGACTTCTGGTGCACCATGTCGCAGCAGAATGTTCTCGACGAAAAATTTCGCCACTTCAGCTGCGCTGCCTTTCGGTAGAGCTTTAGTTTCAGCGAAGCGGGTGAGATAGTCTGTTGCCACGACGATCCACTCCAAGCGACGTCAGTGGTCAGACGCGGCCAGTAATACTTTTCCTGTATCCTCGACAGCGTTCGGGGGAATCCGAGGTGCCCAGCGGTTGGATCGTCATGTAGGGCGTACAGTATTTCTGGACGCAGTGGAACAAGAAGGTAGATGGCGCGGACTGGTGAGAAGTTCTCCTTTACGAGCAGGTTGTTTTGTAACGTGAACGAATACAACCCGCGCTTAAATGCCCTAGGGACAGCGTCGGTGTTCCCTTCCAAATACTCGACGAGGCCTTTTAGCTCCGGGTCTGCTCGTTGCTGTTTAGTGAAGTGTCCTGCGCTTATTCCGAGGAAGGCGTCGTCATCCTCGTCGTCTTCCGGCGGGGGATCGATGGGGGCGCGTGATAGGCAGTCGGCATCTGAGTGTTTTCGTCAGGACTTGTATGTTACAGTGATGTCGTATTCTTGTAGTCTGAGGCTCCACCGTGCCAGCCGTCCTGAAGGGTCCTTTAAGTTAGCTAGCCAACACAACGCGTGATGGTCGCTGACGACTTTGAATGGCCTGCCGTATAGGTAAAGGCGGAATTTTGCTGTAGCCCAAATGATGGCGAGGCATTCCTTATCAGTCGTAGAATAATTGCCTTCCGCTTTTGACAGGGAGCGGCTAGCATAAGATATCACCCGTTCACGTCGGTCTTTCTTCTGGACTAGTACGGCACCGAGGCCTAGGCTACTGGCGTCAGTGTGGATTTCGGTATCGGCGTCTTCGTGAAATATGCAAGTACCGGCAGTGACTGCATGCGTCGTTTTAGTTCTTGAAATGTGTCGCCCTGCGGCGTTTGCCACTTGAACTCGACATCAGATTTGGTTAGATGCTTTAGCGGCTCAGCGATGCGTGAAAAGTCATTGACAAAGCGCCTGTAGTAGGCACACATGCCAAGGAATCTTCGCACTGCCTTCTTGTCGATGGTCTGCGGGAAATTTGCGATGGCAGCTGTTTTTTGCGGGTCGGGGCGTACTCCGGATTTGCTGATGACGTGGCCCAGGAACAGAAGCTCATCGTAAGCGAAGCGGCACTTTTCTGGCTTCAGAGTGAGCACTGATGATTTGATGGCCTCTAGTACTGTCGCAAGCCGCCTAAGGTGATCGTCGAAATTTCCGGCGAAGACGACGACGTCATCCAAGTAAACAACACAGGTCTGCCACTTCAATCCTGCTAACACCGTGTCCATGACGCGCTGGAACGTTGCAGGCGCCGAGCACAGTCCGAATGGCATGACCTCGAACTCGTAGAGGCCGTCTGGCGTGATGAAGGCAGTCTTTTCGCGATCTCACTCGTCGACTTCTATTTGCCAGTAGCCAGACTTGAGGTCCATCGACGAGAAGTATTTAGCGTTGCAGAGCCGATCCAATGCGTCGTCTATCCGTGGAAGGGGGTATACGTCTTTCTTCGTGATCTTGTCCAGTTGACAATAATCGACGCAGAAACGTAGGGTTCCGTCCTTTTTCTTCACCAGAACAACAGGAGATGCCCACGGGCTTTTCGACGGCTGGATGATGTCGTCGCAGAGCATTTCATCGACTTGTTGCCTAATAGCTTCACGTTCTCGCCTCTAAACTCGGTAAGGGCTCTGGCGGAGTGGTTGAGCGCACTCTTCGGTTATTACGCGATGCTTTGCAACTGGTGTTTGTCGAATCCTCGATGACGTCGAAAAGCATTCCTTGCAGGCACGTACCCAGGGGGGGGGGCCCGGGGGGGCCCGGGCCCTCCCTCGAAATCAAGTGTCATACCCCCCCCCCCTCCACTCCCCACCCACGCCACCACTCCTCACACATTCCTAAAGCGCCGCCAGATCAATGTTGAGACTTGGCAGCTATTAATCGGTCAGCATTATGCTACCTTTTTCACTCCTTTTAGATGGCGGTAGTTATCGGCATCTCTTGTAATGTGAAGGACAGTTTTCTCATAGATTCCGCACCCGTGCGATTAACTCGAGATGCGTTCAGTTGTCACCATCTATTCAACCGTCACGCGCATAGCTGCAGCTTTTGTTAGTTCAACCTTTATTGTTTAGGCTTAGCCTGGGACCAGGAAAGGGATGCGGCTGTTACTGAGCTGGTCTGTACTCTCGTGGAACGAGTTGCGGCCGGAGAAAACGTCAATTGCGTTTAACTTTTCCGTTTGCTTCATTATTTCCTTGAGTTACGGCTCGCCGCGAGTCTGGCAGATGCCCGCAACCATATACACGTGATATGGGTTAGATAAGGTGGGAAATAAAATAATGTGAAACTGCGTCCATCATGAAACCCTGCAACAACCTTTGAAACCACAAGCAAGATGACTGTCGCCCGTTTCCTCGTCTGTTTTTCCCTAATTGTATAACACTTTTCGTGCAAAATTGGCAACTGGAAACAAAAATCGCAAGGAGTTGAGAAATTAAGCGATCTACTAAGGGAGAGAACCAAGGCAACAACCAAACTGCAAGGAAAAGCGAATAATAAAAGAAAGTTAACCGTTGTTTATGAGAATATTTATGGATCAACATCTTCTTATTTAAGAAGGAAGTAGAGAAAACGCTGCCGGAAGTGGAGAACAATTACTTGCTTTGAATGACGCTTCTACAGTTATCGGTTGAACCGCCTCACGTAGCCACTTCTCTGAGTGCTTATGTGGGTGTTTTTCTAACCTTTCGCGGTGAGCGCAGTACATCTAGAATCGCAGAGTCCCGCGCTCTACGCGGTTGTGTGGGTCTGGCGGCCGCACAGCGTTACGCAATTCGCGGAACTGTCAAAACTGATCAACAAGGCGAAAATAACTGATATTCGAAACTATAACATGAGAAAGACTGAAGAAGCTGTAAAAAATGAACGCAGCCTGAAATCAGTAAAAAAGAAACCCGGCTTGGGACAAACCATGATGTATACACTAAAAGATAATATCATCAGCAATCTCGAAGATATAGTAAAAGCAGCGGAAAAATTCTAAGCTGACCTGTATACAGTACTCAGAGGAGTCACGATACCTCACTTAGAAACAGTAATGAACAGGATACAGAAACTCTCCTATAACTAGCGATGAGGTCAGAAGGGCCCTGCAAGAAACGAAACGATGAAGAGCGGGAGGAGAAAGTGGAATAACAGTAGATTTAATCAAAGATGGAGGCGACATAATGCTTGGAAAACTGGCGGCTCTTTATACGAAGTGTCTATCGACTGCAAGGGTCCCAGAAAACTGGAAGAATGCGGACATTATACTAATCCAAAAAAAGGAGACGTTAAAGAATTGAAAAATTATAGGACCATTAGCTTGCTCCCAGTATTATATAAAATATTTACCAAAATAATCTCCAATAGAATAAGGGCAACACTGGATTTGGTCAACCAAGGGAACAGGCTGGCTTCAGGAAGAGATACTTTACAATGGATCACATACGTGTCATTACTCAGGTTATCGCGAAATCCGCAGAGTACAATAAGCCTCTCTACGTGGCTTATATAGATTACGAAAAGGCATTTGATTCAGTAGAGATACCAGCAGTCATAGAGGCACTACGTAATCAAGGAGTACAGAACGCTCACGTAAAAAGCTTGGAAAATATTGCTACATGCGTGTGGTATTTGTTTGTTTGAATGAGGCGCGTGGGCGCCATCACTCCAGAAAAGAGGAGGAAGAACTAACTGTGCTCGCGCTGTGAATCTAACCGGTCAGCGCTGCAACCATTGTTGTAAATATAATCTGTAAATGGTTTCTCGTCTTACTGACTTTTCCTTCGCGTAAGAATATCTACAGAGGTTCTACAGCTACCTTAATTCTACACAAGAAAAGCAGGGACTATAGAGAAAGGGGTCATACAGGGAGACACAATTTCTCGAAAGCTGTTCACTGCATGCTTAGAAGAATTCAAGCTATTAAACTGGGAAGGCTTAGGAGTAAAGATCGACGGCAAATAGCAACCTTCGGTTTGCCGATGACATTGTTCTATTCAACAACAGTGCAGACGAGTTACAACAAATGATTGGAGACCTTAACTGAGAGAGTGTAAGAGTGGGGTTGAATATTAATATGCAGAAGGTGAAGATAATGATAAATAGTCGGGCAAAGGAACATCAGGATCGCCAATCGGCCACTAGAGACTGTGAAGGAGTTCGTTTACCTGGGTCAATTAATCACAGGGAACCCTGATCATGAGAAGGAAATTCGCAGAATAAAAATAGGTTGGATCGCATACGGCAGACATTGCCAGCTCCTGACTGGAAGCTTACCATTATTATTGAAAAGTAAGGTGTGCCCTCAGTGCATTTTGCCAGTGCTGGCATACGGGGCAGAGAGTTGAGATCAGAAGAGTACGCATTTGGACTGGTTGGTTCATGATTACGAGCAATAGAAACCGCGCTAAACGACAGGACGAGTAAAGGGACACAGACAACTTGAGATCAAGTTAAGAACCGCGCAAAGAGCGATCGAACGAAGATTGCTAGGCATAACGTTAAGAGAGAGAAAGAGAGTGGTTTGGATCAGAGAGCGAACGGGTATAGACGATATTCTAATTGACATCAAGAGGAAAAAATGTAGCTGGGCAGGTCATGTATACGCCGGTTAGATAACCGTTGGACCATTAGGGTTACAGAATGGGTACCAAGAGAAGGGAAACGCAGTAGAAGACGGCAGAAAACTATAGATGCATGGTGCCATGAAATTATGAAATTCGCGGATGCTAGTTGGAAACGGTTGGCGGCAGGACAAGGGTAATTGGAGATCGCAGGGAAAGGCCTTCGTCCTGCAGTGGACATAAAACAGGCTCATGATGATGATGATAATGATGGAGGTGGTGCCCCCCCCCCCCCGAAAAGAAATCCTGGGTATGTGCCTGATTCCTTGTATCGTCGGAGAAGACTTCTGAGCTGTTGCTGCTTGCTCATGGGGAGATTTAGATTTACGTCGAAGTCTGGTTCCGGAACTATGGTCGTCGGAGTAGATGCGGCAGAACCGGAGAGAACAAACGCATTACTGGTTTCCAGGATTTCCTCGATGTTCGCGATCGCACTGCCCTTGTTGATGTGTGTTAACCTCCCTGCCTTTCTCTCATTTGCATGTCTCTCTCTCTCTTGAACTCCTGGCTGAAGTTTGTCAGCAACACTTTAGTTTTTCCTTCGCGCAGTCGAGCGATCCCTCTTGCGACGCAAACTTCACGGTCTAGCAGTAGGCGTCGGTCACCCTCGATGACGCCTTCTACGTCGGCAGGTGTTTTGGTGCCGACGGAAATGATAATGCTGGAGCGAGGCGGGATGCTGACTTGACTTTCGAGCACGCTTAAGGTATGGTGACTACGAAGGCTCTCCGGCGGTATCGCTCGATCTTCCGATAGCGTTATCGACTTCGACTTCAGGTCGATGATTGCACCGTGTTGCTTCAGGAAGTCCATGCCGAGAATGACGTCTCGTGAACACTGTTGGAGGATAACGAAGGTGGCAGGGTAAGTCCGGTCATGAACGGTCATTCTTGCCGTGCAGATTCCAGTCGGCGTAATGAGGTGTCTTCCAGCGGTCCGTGTTTGAGGGCCCTCCCGTGTAGTCTTAACCTCCTTCAACTGGGCGGTGATTTGTCCACTCATGACGGAGTAATCGGCCCCTGTGTCGACTAAGCAGTGACTGCGTGGTCGTCGAGAAGCACGTCGAGGTCGGTGGTTCTTTGTCTTGCGTTACAGTTAGGTCTTGGCGTCGGATCACGGCTGTGTCGCGTTCGTTCGTGTCGCGTGTTTCGTCGTCGTATTCTTCGATTCCACACTTCGTCGGGATGGCGGCGTGTCATTATGTCGTCGAGGTAGTTTCTTCGGCGTCTTCGTCGGCGTCTTCGTCGGCGGCGGAGGATCTTCGTCAGTTCGACGAACAGCAATCGCACCTCCATCGGTTGCTGCTTTTAGTTTTCCGGTTATGGGCTCGCTGACCGGCCCCGGGCTGGGCCAGTGCATGGACGGCGCTGCGGCGACAGGTAGCGGCCTGGTGACGGCGAACGGGACGGTCGTCGAGAGTTCCACTGAGTGGCGGCTAGGTAATCGGCGATGTCACGTAGGTGCTCCCCAAGCTGTGGACGCGGCGCGTTGACGGCGAACCCTCTCAGTCCCAAGTCGCGGTATGGGCATCGGCCGTACACATGGCCGGCTTCTCCGCAGTGGTAGCAGAGCGGGCGGTTGTCGGGGGCGCGCCAAATGTCCGTCTTCCTCGCGTAGGTGCGCTGGGCGACGGGTGGCCGTGCTGGCGGCGGCGGCGGCGGATGACGGCATTGCAGCCTTAGAGGGCCCTGGCGCGGTCGCGGAGGGGGACCTTGACGGTGTGCGACGGCGGCGTAGGTCATCGCTTGTGGCTGGGGATGCGGTAATTGAGGTTGCACCTCAGGAACTCCCTGCGATCGCTGAACCTCATCGTTCGCGATGTCAGCGATCGAAGTTACTTGAGGCTGCGACGAAGGCAAGACCTTGCGCAGTTCTTCGCGCATAATGGCCTTGATGGTCTCTTGGAGATCAACGGAGCCCAGCGCTTGGATGGCGCACTGAGCCGTGTGCACTTGGTGGTTATATTGCCTAGTGCGCATTTCTAAAGTTTTCTCAATCGTCGTAGCCTCTGTCAGGAACTCAGCTACGGTCTTCGGTGGGTTTCAGATTAGTCCGGCGAAAAGTTCTTGCTTCACGCCTCGCATCAAGAAACGTACTTTTTTCTCTTCGGACATTTCCGGGTGGGCGTGCCGGAAAAGACGGGTTATTCCTTCTGTGAAGATGGCGATGGCCTCATTGGGTAGTTGGAATCGGGTTTCCAGCGGAACTTCGGCCCTTCTTTTCGGACAACGCTCCTGAACATCCTCAGGAAGTTACTGCGAAACAGGTCCCATGTTGCAAGGGCGGACTCCCGGTTCTCGAACCAAGTCCTCGCGGCATCTTCCAAGGAGAAGTGCACATGTCGTAGCGTATCCTCAGATGTCCAGTTGTTAAAGGTCGAGATTCTTTCGAAAGTTTCGAGCCAGGTTTCCGGATCCTCCGACGTAGCTGCACGGAAGGTAGGGGGCTCTCGGGGTTATTGAAGTACGACGGGTGACACTGGGGCTGCCATTGTGGTTGTCTTGGTCACAATCTTTTTGGTCTTCTCAGGTAGAAGTCCGTGCTCCGGGGGCAGCTGTTGTAGACGGCGGCTTGCTCGATGGTCCGGGACTACGTTGGTGCTCTCTTTGCGGTCCGGGCTTGGATCACGGCTTGTCGGGTGCGTCCGGTACATGGACGAAAAGCACCTCCACCAGATGTCTTGTGGTAGTGACGTTAAAGAACACAGTAACAATACTGTGAAAGACAAAACTAGCTTTTATTGGGCGAACCTGTGTCCACAAAGACAGGCTACACTTAAAGCACAACGATAGCGGCGAACACAGTCGGTGATCGTCGAAAATCTGATCAGCGGGTCAAGCGCGTCGGCTTTTATAGATCGGTCGTCGAATGTTCCAGAGTAACCGCTGGGACCCGTGTGTCTTCCACAAAGTTCTACACTATTCGCGTCGCGCATACATGCAATCAAATTACACAAGATGCGGGGAAAGACAGCGGATGGAACCATCGATAGCATTCCAGAAACTTTTACATGCAGGCGCGTCCTGCGCTGTGCGATAACATTTGTTTAGGTGGTGGTCGCCCGATAAAGATGAAGTACACGTGTCAATATTGATCTCGTGACGCCAGATTGGGGGAAGGCGACGGGACCAGGCCAACGGAGGGGTTAAAAAGTCGTAGTTGTGCCTAATGGGCGAAGCATTGATTGCGATAGCAAATTGGCAGACAGCCATACGAAGTAGGGATACTACTTTTATCGCCGTACCAACTTGCGAACATTCGCTTGCTAACTAAATTCACAAGCATGGTGTCAGCGTGCACATCAAACATGA
Source organism: Dermacentor variabilis (assembly GCF_050947875.1). Classification (NCBI taxonomy): domain Eukaryota; kingdom Metazoa; phylum Arthropoda; class Arachnida; order Ixodida; family Ixodidae; genus Dermacentor; species Dermacentor variabilis. The sequence continues at coordinate 7,687,286 of NW_027460346.1, forward strand.
ACCCATCACACTCGATGACCGCGGACACTCGCTGTCAAAACGCTGGCGTGAGGAAACGCGGCAGCAGCAGCGAGCGAAGTGATCGTCGTGATGTCTATCGCTTCAATGCAAAGTGAGCGCCGCGAACACCTGCAGCACCCAGCACGCACAAACCTACAAGCCGCCGACGCGCCTGGACTCGGCCCCCAACGCAGCTCGCTTTCAAGATACGGCAGCGCGACCACGCGCAGCCGTCACATGTGCAGTTGCAGCCGAAGTAGAACGCCGCCCCCTCCCTGAAGCGAGACTGAACTGCGATCGTCGTCCCCTCGCGCACGCTTTCACTCGCACATGAGCGCAGGGTGGGCGGCGACCGGGTTATTGTCCTTTGACTTTACACGGATCCTCACGCCGACGCCGACGGTAGAAATGCGCTTGGAGTGTTCATACAATTGCTATCGCAATAAAAGAGGAGACGGACACGTGGAAAGGAGATCAGCAGCAACAATTTGAACGTGATTGTCTTATCTTAAGTATTTCTGCACTATTCTTGAACATAATGTTATATAAACGTGTGTGTTGAAAACGTCCGGGATGTCTGACCCAGCCCCACGTTTCCTCACTCCTCCTCGGGTAAGGGATATCTAACATCCTCGGGCCCCCAGTCGCAACACTGTCTAGTAGCATAGTAACATATCTGTAGAAGTATTTTCTAGTGTACGCTGCCATGTGCAATCCCTCTCTTGAAATTTTCAAGAGAGAAGACAAGAAATTTTCATCAATTGGCATTGGATGTGTCACATCCAATGCCACATCAGATGTGCATCGGATGTGCATTGGAGGGACGCATAACAGTCTCGATGCGGAGACGCGGCGACAAGTTGGCGAAAGAAGTTGCGCCGGTCTCACCACAGGTCGTGGTGTAACTTGACTGACCGGGCGACCGGAGCGCGCCAGCTCTGGCTTGGAGAGGTAAAGCAGGCGGCTTGGTGGCACGAGCAGACGGCGGCGGCGTTCCGGCCAGGCAGCTGGGTGTAGAGCTCGGGCCCGTAGCCCGACTGCTCTTGTCCTGCCCCCGGGCAGCAGGTGGCACGACAGACGGGGGCGGCGTTCTGGCTGGGCAGCTGGCGTAGAACTCGGGCCCGTAGCCCGACTCTTCTCGTCCTGCCCACGGGCGCAGACGCTCACCGGCCTTGAGCAGCTGGCGGCACGCTCGGGTAGACGGGCGATGCACAGGAACGGGCTGGCAGGAGGCCCCGGTCGGGTGAAGTCCTGGTGGCTCGGGTCCGGAACCCGACGGCCCGTCTTCAACTCCCGGTCCGGTGGTTGACCTCCTCCTGGCGTCGTTTCCTGGAACTCTTCCGGCGTCTCCCCTGCGTTTCTCCCTTTCTGCCAGCGCACCACGTTTTTTCTTCTCTCTGGCCGATTAGGCATTCTCCGATTGGCTGCCTGACGCCCCGTGGTCTTTTTTAATTGGTTTGCGTTTCTTAATTTAGTTGTTTTTCTTGCGCCGCGCGTTCACGTGCCGGACGCTCTTCGGCGTTGTCGTTTTCCTCCTTCCAGCACGGAATTTCCCTCGGCGCGCGCACTCCTTGTCGTCTGCTCATGACCGTCCCGCTCACCGCACCATGTCGCGCACCACACATCACAGTCACTCTCCGTCACGAAGCTTGTAGAGCTGACCGCTCCGTAGCGATGTAATTAAACGTCTTTGTTACGCGTTACGGTATTTTCTGGCTTCTCTCACTGGGCCCCCACTGTTGGTCAAGCACCAGACTGCTGGGCCCAAGCTGCCTCCATGGTACTAGGTGCACAGCTGTAACGACGTCTAACAATTCATCCGTCCAGGTCTTACCACGTCGTTTTACAAGTAAAAGGGATATAGCGCTTGAGATGAGAAACGTATTCACAAAATATTTGATGGCCTGGCCAAGACGTTGTATACTTTCTAGGCGGTATGCGACGGGGCCTGGGAGACGCACAACCAGGTAAGGTCCACGAAATTGAGAGAACACCTTTGTAGCCCGCCCAGGGGGGGGACTGTGCATCGAACAGGTATTAAGCCCCCGGGTGGGAAGGAACGTCTCAATGTATCGTCACTGCCCCGAAGCACATGGTTCCGAGCACGGACACTATTAGATCTTGCCGTTGAGTGCGGGAGTTGGCCGACGTTGAGGAGGATTTTGAGAACTGAAAGTTTATTTCCATTATTTACAGTAATAACACAAAGTAATGGACAGTCGTAAAGTCATCGACGGCCGGCAGCAAATCGGACGCTGCGACCCGTGGCAAAAAGAACAAAAAAACTCTTCTCCTTGTCTCTCACTTTTAACTTCTTCGGTCTCTCGGGGTCACGTCATTTTCGGCCAATCGTTGAGCCAGCTCAGGTGTCGTCATTTTCCTCCAATGGTAGGCGCCCGTGCAAGTGCCGTCACATTCGGCCAATGGGGACGCTCCAAGGGCTCCATTGTCCGATGGTTGACTTGCCTCCGGCGTCTCCTCCTCGTGTGGAAGCGCTTAGCTGGAGGAGACGGGTTGTTCTCGAATGACCTTCCAGAGCCGTAAAGCAGCTTTGCTCAGGGCCAAGATCAACTACCTGGAACCGTGCCCCCCTCCCGTTGCCCTTTCGGGAAGAGTCAAGCAGGGGGGGGAGACAATAGCTCGACGTGCGGCGCGTGAGGTGGGGGCCGCCAACCTGTCTTACGGGTCCGGTAACGTGGCAGATGTGCCCCGGCGCACCATAATTGGAATGCGACGGCGATTGGATGTGATTGGGGAACTTTAGTGATGCCAGGAAAAGGGTCCCTATCCAACAACACGTTTAAGGTGTTGCTAGGTTTCGAGCCTGCGGCTAGCGATCGTTTCCGAGGTGTCCGTGGTACGTTGCTCCGACAACCCGAGAGGACACTCGAGGGACAAGAATGGTGCGTGCCCGCACAGGAGTGAAAACGCTGTCATCTGCGTGGTTGCTTGTTTGGCAGTGTTTATAGCGAAAGCGGAATCGGCTACACGTGGGGGGGCTCTGTTGGTATGCGACGAGTCAACCAATGACGCCAATATATCCGTGAGTAGACCAGACCGTGGCTCTGTGGGTTATTCACCGATGTAGTCGTGCGCTCTATACCGAAAAAGGCCAGAGTGTGTGCGAATTCCAGCACTAATAAAATCCTTCTCGTCCAGAAAAAAAAATAAAAAAATTTTAATGATGGATGTAGAATCAACTCAGCTACTTTTGATTGTGGCATGTTTTGCAGATGTCAAAAATATTGACCTCTATCTTTTACAGTGCTCTTGTTCTTTCTATAGCTTACACAAATTTTAAACTTTTTTGCCTTGTTTTCATACACTATTCATTACTAACATAACCACCTCTGCTTCTGTAGCGCTGAACTTTAGGTTATTATCATTGCCTTTTATCGGATTCTTGCTTATCTTTGCTTTGTACTGTATACTTGCTTTTTGAGTCTTTTATTGAGTTTTATTGTAATAATTGCAACGGATTGTATAGTGTCACTTGGTAGTGACCCCCGCAGGGGCGTCTGCGTCAGCAGGCGTTTGGTGTGTTGCGACACCACGTACCCGAGCACATGGGGGTTGGACCCTCCCGCGTGTAGCCGTGCGTGGCTTAGCCGTGTCCGGGGAAAAGGGGATCCTGGGGGTTGAGCCAATGCCGGGTGTTTGGACCTTTACGGCCCCTCGGCGGCGGCAACACACCTCTTTGGCCTCTGCTTCACGTAGACGGCACCCCCGGACTGACCCACCCGGGGGGAAATCGGCAGTCGCCTTTTCCTGTCTCTCCCTCCTCGAACCTTCGTCTTTATCTCTCACTTTTGACCTTTCCTGTCTCCTTCTCTCTTCTTTTTACTTCCTTTCTCCTGGCGGCAAGGGTTAACCCTGTGTGGCTATCCAACCTTGGGTACACCATATTCGGTTATAGTGACGGCGTACGACTGGCGTCGTGCAGACTTGTACGCAAGCTCTGCCGCGTCCCCTCGTTGGGCTCCGTGGTGGGCGGTCGGCGCTGTTGCCGAATGCATACATTTTTTCATGGAAACTTCTTTCCCCTCCCTTACTGATCGCCCTCAGAAACGAGGGCGCACCGAAGATGTCTTCAAGTTTTTTGGACGCCAAACCCAGAACTTTCCCCGCTTCCATGTTATTCATTCCGAAAAGCCAAACAAAGCAGTACGAAACATCTCACCATTCCTTGTTTCAAAGTCCCTAACTGATATTTTTGCTCCAGGTTACAAAGTGTCGAGGATGGCAAGCGGCGACCTCCTCTTGGAGCTCCGCGATGTAAAACAGTATGAGAAACTACCGCAACTAGTATCATTTGGAGAGACCCCCATAACAGTAACCCCGCACCGTACAATGAACACCACCCGTGGTGTTGTGTCAGATGATGATTTGCTTGAGCTCACTGAGGCTGAACTCTTGGAGGGCTTCAGCGAACAAAATGTCATAAATGTCAAAAGAATCAAGATAAGGCGCGAGAGTAAAGAAATTGCGACCAAGCACCTAATCCTCACCTTCAACTCAAGTGTCCTGCCCGAATCAATCGAGGCCGGGTACATCAAGCTCCGTGTAAGACCGTATGTACCAAATCCCTTGAGATGTTTCAAATGCCAACGTTTTGGCCACAGCTCGCAGAGCTGCCGAGGCCGCCAAACATGTGCGAAATGCAGTGCCCTTGAACACGCAACTGAAGAATGTAAGAACTCTCTACACTGTGTAAACTGTGATGGGGATCACGCCGCGTACTCACGGTCGTGCCCCTCCTGGAAGAAGGAAAAAGAAATTGTAACCATAAAAGTAAAAGAGAATATATCGTTCAAAGAGGCACGAAGGCGGGTAGCATACCTGCCAAAGAAAAGCTTTGCCGAAGTGGCGCGCCAGGGGGCAGCGTCACAACGGCCTCCGGCGGCTGTCCGACCCACAAGCAGTGAGTCGGCAGTCACGCCATCTGCCCCCGCGACGGTTGCAGCTAGCGCTGCTCCGTCAACCGAGGAGAAGGAACCATCGACCCCGAAGGAGGGCGCAGCCGAGGCTGCCTCAACTTCCGAGGTTCCTTCATGCGCTGGCAACGGCCGGCGTAGCCAAGTCCCTCTGGGAGCCCCATCGACCTCCGGGCTGGTGGGCGCAGGGGTCTTGCCCTCCAAGGCGGGACTCCCTCTGAAATCTTCCCGCTCGCAAGAGCACGTGTCCGGCGCCTCACAAGAGGCAATGGACACTACACCCATCCTCAAGGCGCACCAAGCGCCTAAGGAGCGGCGAGGCTCCCTCGAACGCTCCAGAAAGAACAAAACCCCTATTACAGGGCCTCGAAAGGGTTCTGTAATCTAAGGCATCCCGTCCGTTTCCGTAAACACAGCACCAGTTTATTTTAAATATGGATACACAAATCATTCAATGGAACATTAGAGGTCTCCTTACAAACCTTGATGATTTGCAAGAACTCATCCACAAACATAATCCAAAAGTGCTGTGTTTAGAGGAAACACATTTAAAATCCAGACACGCAAACTTTCCCCGTACGTATGTTACGTTTCGTAAAGATCGCGATGATGCCATCGCATCATCGGGTGGTGTAGCTATAGTTATCCACAAAAGCATTGCGTGTCAACATTTACAGCTCCAAACGCCTCTTGAAGCAGTGGCAGTTCGAGCTGTCCTCCTAAACAAACTCATCACCATTAGCTCGCTTTACGTACCCCCACACTACAAATTAAACAAACATGAATTCCAGTCATTTATAGACGAATTGCCAGAACCTTATGTTGTTCTTGGCGATCTCAATGCGCACAGCTCCCTGTGGGGTGACTGTCGTATAGATGCGCGAGGTCGTCTTGTTGAACAGTTCCTTTTTTCTTCTGGTGCGTGCCTTTTGAATAAGAAGAAACCCACTTATTACTGTCTTGCAAATAATACCTTTTCTTCAATTGATCTCAGCATAGTTTCCCCGTCTATACTGGCTGAACTGGAGTGGGAAGTTGCGAACAATCCTTACGGAAGCGACCACTTCCCTATACTATTAAGAACACTTAAAGAAAACGAATATCTACCACAGGCTCCTAGGTGGCAGGTCGACACAGCCGACTGGGAGAAATTCCGAACCATAACTAGCATATCATGGGATGACATGTCCTCGTTACAAATTGATGCTGCTGTGGATTACCTTACAGCTTTTATTATAGATGCCGCATCTAAATGCATACGTGAAGTAAGTGGCTCGGCATGCAAACGGCATGTCCCGTGGTGGAACGATGAATGTAGAGTCGCACGTAGGAATCAAAACAAAGCGTGGGGGTTGCTACGCGCTTCGCCCACTGCAGAGAATCTCGTTAACTTTAAGAAAGTTAAGTCTCAAGGCAGGAGAACCCGCCGACAGGCCAGAAGAGAGAGCTGGCAAAAGTTTTTATCGAACATCAACTCGTTTACAGATGAGGCGAAAGTCTGGAACCGCGTAAATAGAATTAGAGGGAGACAAACATATTCACTCCCTCTGGTAAACACACAGGGTGATACGCTGCAACATCAGGCAGACTCACTTGGGGAGCACTTTGAGAGTGTGTCAAGTTCAAAACATTATTCGAAATCCTTCCTGAAATATAAGCAAATAGAAGAATGTAAGCCACTCAAAAGAAAATGTCCACAGAGTGAATCCTACAACTGCCCATTCAGTATTGCTGAGTTGAAAGCTGCCTTGAGCTCATGCAAGAGCTCTGCACCCGGATCTGACAGAGTCATGTATGAAATGCTCAAAAACTTACACGATGACACGAAAGTTACACTACTCACACTTTTCAACACCATCTGGGATGCAGGGTACCTTCCAACCGCATGGAAGGAAGCTATTGTGGTCCCTGTTTTGAAACAAGGTAAAGATCCTTCCTCAGTGGGAAGTTACCGCCCGATAGCCCTCACAAGTTGCCTTTGTAAGGTATTTGAAAAAATGATTAATCGGCGACTGATCCATTTCCTTGAAATGAGCAAAATGCTTGATCCTTATCAATGCGGCTTTCGAGAAGGGCGGTCCACAACCGATCATCTCGTACGTGTTGAAGCAAATATTCGGGAGGCATTCATACATAAACAGTTCTTCCTATCGATATTTCTCGATATGGAAAAGGCCTATGACACAACGTGGCGTTACGGAATCTTAAGAGACCTGTCAGAGATGGGCATCCACGGTAATATGCTTAACATAATGGAAAGCTATCTGTCAAATCGTACGTTCCGGGTAAAAGTAGGCAATGCACTCTCACGTCCTTTTACGCAAGAAACGGGTGTACCCCAAGGAGGCGTGCTCAGCTGCACGCTCTTCATCGTGAAGATGAACACGCTTCGCGCTTCATTACCTCAGGCCATCTTTTACTCTGTCTACGTGGACGACATTCAGATAGCTTTCAAATCTTGTAACCTCGCAGTCTGCGAGAGACAGGTACAGCATGGCCTGAACAAAGTGTCAATGTGGGCAGACAAGAATGGGTTTAAGATCAATCCTAACAAAAGCTCTTGTGTTCTTTTTACAAGAAAGAGAGGACTTATCCCAGATCCTTGCATAGAACTGCGTGGACAACAAATACCTGTAAACAAAGAACACAAATTTCTAGGTGTCATACTTGACTACAGACTCACTTTCGTCCCCCACATTAAACATCTTAAAGAAAAATGTCTAAAAACGATGAACATAATGAAACTCCTATCCCAGAGTACATGGGGTAGTGACAGGATGTCTTTATTGAAACTCTATAAAAGCCTCATTCGTTCACGCCTAGACTATGGTGCCGTGATTTATCACTCTGCCGCCCCGAGCGCGCTAAAGATGCTAGACCCTGTTCACCATCTGGGTATCCGTTTAGCCACAGGAGCTTTCAGAACGAGTCCCGTACAAAGCTTATATGCAGAATCGAATGAGTGGTCACTTCATATCCAGAGAACATACATCAGCCAAACATATTTTTTGAAAGTCCACTCTAATCCTGAACATCCCTGTTTTAACACCATTAACGACATGACATATGCTACACTGTTTCGTAATCGTCCTTCTGTAAGACAGCCTTTCTCGCTGCGTGTGAGGGAGCTTAGTCATGAAATGCATGTTCCACTTCTCGAACTTCGCCTAATGCATCCAGCCAAGCTGCTACCTCCTTGGGAGTGGCAGTTGATACAATGCGATACATCTTTCATGGAAGTTACAAAAAACGCCCCAGAGATTGCAATCCAAATGCATTTCCGGGAACTCCAGCACAAATACTCCTGCACGGAGTTCTACACAGACGCATCGAAGTCACACGACGGGGTGTCCTATGCAGCCGTCGGTTCATCCTTCTCGGAATCCGACGTGCTGCATCCGGAAACTAGTATCTTTACGGCTGAAGCCTACGCAATATTGTCGACCGTGAAGCATATAAGGAAAACAAAACTCAGAAAATCAGTTATTTTTACGGACTCCCTAAGTGTTGTGAAGGCTTTGATATCGTTCTGTAAGCGCAAAAATCCTGTTTTAACTGAACTCTATTCCGTGTTATGTAAAGCATATGTATCTAACCAGCATGTGATTATATGCTGGGTGCCTGGCCATAGGGGCATCCAGGGTAACGTTCTAGTGGACCAGATGGCCACATCAATTTCATTACATGCAGTTAGTCCTACTGCTTCGGTCCCTGTCAAAGACCTGAAGCCTTTCTTAAGAAAGAAACTACGAAACCACTGGCAACGCATGTGGGACGAAGAAATAAATAATAAGCTCCACGTGATAAAGCCACAGTTAGGATTCTGGCCTTCCGTAACAAAATCACGCCGGACAGATGTCCTATTCTGTCGTATAAGAATAGGACACACATTCGGCACACATAACTATTTACTCACCGGAAACGAGCCTCCAACCTGCGGTAGATGCGGGGAGAGGCTCACCGTCCTCCACGTCCTTCTGGAGTGTCGGAAAGCTGAATATGAAAGAAAGAAACATTTTCCCATAGCATATCAGCAGCAGATCCCCCTTCATCCAGCAATGTTACTCGGCCCAGAACCGCTATTTGACACCGTCGCAGTTCTAAGTTATCTGAAAGATGTTGTGTTTCATGTTTTTAGCCCCACATGTTCGTAGCGTCTCCTCTCTTCAGAGGATGGCGCTATGATAATTATTTTTGAATAGCACATGCCTCTAGGCCCTTGTGGTTCAAGGGCTCTGGCGAGGCAGCAGTGCTCCAAGAAATTTTACCATCTTATATATTTTATATTTTGCATCATCCTTCTACGATGGATTTTAATGTTCATAGTACTCGTCATTAATCATCGCCATAATTTTATAGCACATAGATTTTACGCACTTTACAGCGACTATTTTTAGGCCACTTTACAGCCAAGTCACATCTTCGTCACAGATCTCATCATTCCACCGCGAAATCACTAACACTGTCTTGGCGCTCTTTGGCCATATCTGGCCCTTGCGCCACTAAACCACATACATTCATTCATTCATTGGTAGTGACGGTCAAGAACACAGTAGCAAAACTGTGAATGGCGAAACTAACTCTTCATTAGGCGAACCTGTGCCGAGAAAAAAGAAAGCAGGCTACACTCAAAGCACAACGACAGCAGCGAACACAGTCTGCGATCGTCGAACATCTCAACGGGTAATAATAATAATATTTGGGGTTTTACGTGCCAAAACCACTTTCTGATTATGAGGCACGCCGTAGTGGAGGACTCCGGAAATTTAGACCGCCTGGAGTTCTTTAACGTGCACCTAAATCTAACTACACGGGTGTTTTCGCATTTCGCCCCCATCGAAATGCGGCCGCCGTGGCCGGGATTCGATCCCGCGACCTCGTGCTCAGCAGCCCAACACCATAGCCACTGAGCAACCACGGCGGGTATCTCAACGGGTAAAGCGCGGCGGCTTTGATGCATCAGTCATCGAAGGTTCCAGAGTAATCCTTGCTGCCCGCGTGTCTTCCAGAAAGTTCTACACAATTCATGTCGTGCATACAATCAGATTACACAAGGTTACACAGCGGATAGAACCATCGATAACATTCGAGAAGCGTCCTATACTTGCGGGCGCGTCCTGCGCTGATCGATAACATTAGACGGTGAAAAGCGGTCAGCCAAGAAAGATAAACATGTACACGCGCCAATATATTCCTCATAAAATGCATCGGCCCGATGCTAAATGAAAACATTTAATTGTGGGTTTTTACGTGCCAAAACCACGATCTGATTTTGAGGCCCGCCGTAGTGGGGGACTCCAGAAATTTGGGCCACTTGGGTTCTTTAACTTGCACCTATATCTAAGTACACGGGTGTTTTCGCATTTCGGCCCCATCGAAATGCAGCCGCCGAGGCCGAGATTCGATCACACGGCCTCGTGCTTAGCAGCCCAACACTATAGCCATAAGCAATCACGGCGGGTGCGGCCTGGTGCTACAAACACGAAAGCTCGGGCCCAACTCCGACGCGGCCTGTTCAAATACATGTAAAACGCAAAAACGTTTTTATGAGATAACCCCTGGACCGATTTTAATGAAACTTGTTGCATTTGAAAGAGAAAGTTAAATTCTAGTGATTGTTAGAAGCGAAATTTCGATTTAGGACTTGAATTTTCTTTAAAAGATTTTAAAATATTTGACCGTTTGAAAAGAATAGAAGCACGAAGTTTACAAATTCATAGATCTGTATCAAGAACAAATATCGCGGTTCTGTAAACAGCATCCATTACATCATTCAAAGTAGACAAATTTCACATGTCATTTTACATCTTACTTAAATTTGTTACGTCGTGTACAAAAGTTTTGCAAAAGCTGTATTTCCATATTAATCACTTACTTTATGTGCATGTGTAACATATCAATTTTGTCCGCTTTAGATGTACTATTATATACAATTCACAGAATTGTATTATCATTTTTTGTTGTTGAGTTACAGAGTTATAAACTTGATAGTTTTGTTTTTCAAAAATTTTTGATTTTTGCCAATTTTTAGTAAAAAATTTACGACCTCACTCGAAAATTCCAAACCAGCAGTCACTAGATTTCAAGTTTTTCTTTTAAATTCAACAAACCTCGTGAAATTTTGTGCAGTGGTTGTCAAGAAAAACTAATTCTCCTTTTACATGTATTTAGATAGGAGCACCCGACCTAAAGCTCTCACTTAAAACAGTTGCACCCTTTGGGGTGTATATTTGTCCCACAACGATAATCATCACCTACACTCTTAAACAAATGTACAACCTTCGGGGTGTATATTTACCACACAACGATAATCGTCATCAGTCTCGCTTGCGTTTCCTTTCTTGAAAACGCTGCGCTCGCTACTTTCCTGTGGAGAATGCTGTGTCATGCTGATAACGCACATGCCGTTCGTGACTTGGAAGTACCGGGCTCGCAGCGATAAAGAAACTCTTTATTGGGCCAACGCCTCCTATAACTATATGCCTGGAACGTCGCTCTCTTTTCCATAGGGAGCTCTCTGCCGAGTGTTGCGACCATGCGCCGCAGGACGGCGCGCGCCACCGTACCGGTCCCCATGACAACCACAGCCGCCGCCGCTGAAAGCTCACGACGCTCCAGCCGCTTGGCTGCCGACGTCGCTCCCGGTAGCCGCGCCACCGGCGTGCTTACAAGGGCTGGCCGCAAGAGGCGCTCGCCACCGTACCAAAATAAAGCCCCTTGATAGTTTGAAAGTAGCGACACTCTCCTCCTCACGGCGCTTTCCTCCTCGATTCTTCTCGCCCACCGGCTGCGCACGGCACGCTATTCCTCCTGGGCTCCCGCGGACGGGCCGCAGGATTCTATGGAGGCGTGTTTTTTTAGGCCAGTTGCGCGCCCCATTGTGGTTGAAAATTTTGAGAAATGCTAATAACAGCATCGATAATGCTAGAGGCAACATTTATGAGGAGGTTGGTTTTTTTCCTAAAGCCGTATGAACGGGGTATACAGATGTAAAGGGAACTTTGAGGCGAGTTCTATACTCCAGACAATTTTTCTGCCGCATGATGGGATGCTTTACTTCGTGCGTCTGATCTAGTATTGCTTGTGACACATCCCTCTGTGTGTGACTTATTAAGCGAAAGCCTTAGACCTAGGTCCCGTTGTGAGCTACAGAAAATTTCACGTGACCGAAGGAAGGCAGGAAGCGAACCAAAGCATGTGCAGCCGCGTATAAGAGATGATTAATAATTAGCAAAGTAATGATTGATTATTGATTTGATTAAGATGAATTCGGGTGGATTAAGGTGGATTAAAGCCGATGAAGGTGCATTAGGGTGAATGAAGGTGAATTAAGGCGCACACAGGAGTACTAGGTTAAATTAAGGTCGATGAAGGTGAATTAGGGTGGATGAAGGTGCGCTGAGGTGCATTAAGGACGGTTATAGTGGATTAGGGTGGACTAAAGTGCATGAAAAAGGATAAGGGTGGATTAAGAAGGATTAAACTGCATTAAGGAGGATTATGGTGGGCTAGGGTGAATTAAAGTGAATGAAGGAGGATTAGGGTGGATTAAGGAGGATTAGGGTGGAATAAGGTAGATGAATGCAGATTCGGGTGGATTAAAGTGAATTAAGGACGATTATAGTGGATTATGGTGGATTAAAGTGAATGAGCAAGAATTACGGTTGATTAAGGAGGGTTGGAGTAGATTAAGGTCGATGAAAGTGGACTAGGGTGCATTAAGGAGGACTTTCGTGGATTAAAGTGAATGAAGGAGGATTAAGGTCGATGAATGTGGATTCGGTGGATTAATGTGCATTAGGAGGATTATGGTAGACTAATCGGTCTTAATACTCAATGAAGCCTAATTCACCTTAGTCCACCCTACCCCGCAGGGGCGTCTGCGTCAGCAGGCGTTTGGTGTGTTGCGACACCACGTACCCGAGCACACGAGGGTTGGACCCTCCCGCGTGTAGCCGTGCGCGGCTTAGCCGTGTCTGGGGAAAGGGGGATCCTGGGGGTTGAGCCGATGCTGGGTGTCTGGACCTTTAAGGCCCCCCGGCGGACGCAACACACCCCTTTGGCCTCTGCTTCACATAGACGGCCCCCCGGACTGACCCACCCGGGGGAAATCGGTAGTTGCCTTTTCCTGTCTCTCTCTCCCTCCAGCCTTCGTCTTTCTCTCACTTTTCATCTTTCCTGTCTTCTCCTTCCTTCCGCTTACTTCCATAGTTTCCAGGCAGCAAGGGTTAACCTTGTGTGATTAACCAACCTAGGTTATTTCATATTTGGTTATAGTGAGGACGTACAGCTGGCGTTTACAGGACCTGTTCTTACAGTCTCTGTAGCGTCCCCTTGTAGGACTCCATGGTGGGTGGCTGGCGTTATTGCCGAAAATTCAATTCCTTTATGGCAACATCCTTCCCTCCACTTCCTGATCGCCCTCAGAAAAGAGGGCGCACCGATGATTTATTCCAGTTTTTTGGTCGACAAAAAGAATCCTTCCCTCGTTTTCACGTGATCCACTCTGAAAAACCAGCTAAACAAGTGCGAACAATCTCCCCGTTCCTTGTATCTAAGTCTCTTACCGAAGTTTTTGGTCCAGGATATAAGGTGTCGAGGATGGCTAGCGGAGACCTCCTCCTGGAGCTCCGCGATCAGAAGCAATTTGAAAAACTGCCTCAGCTAGTATCATTTGGGGAGACCCAAGTAGTAGTAACCCCGCACCGCACGATGAATACTTCCCGCGGCGTTGTCTCGGACGATGATTTGCTGGAGCTCTCTGAGGCTGAGCTCTTGGAGGGCTTCAGCGAACAGAATGTCATAAATGTCAAAAGGATCAAGATAAGGCGAGACGGTAAAGAAATTCCGACCAAACACCTAATACTCACCTTCAATTCAAGTGTCCTGCCCGAGTCAATCGAGGCCGGGTACATCAAGCTTCGTGTACGCCCGTATGTGCCAAATCCCTTGAGATGTTTCAAATGCCAACGTTTTGGCCACAGCTCGCAGAGCTGCCGAGGCCGCCAAACATGCGCCAAATGCAGTGCCCTTGAACACGCAACTGAAGAATGTAACAACTCTCTACACTGTGTAAACTGTGATGGGGATCACGCCGCGTACTCACGGTCGTGCCCATCCTGGAAGAAAGAAAAAGAAATCGTAACGATCAAAGTGAAAGAAAATATCTCATTTAAGGAGGCACGCAGGCGGGTTGCATACCTGCCAAAGAAAAGCTTTGCCGAAGTGGCGCGTCAGGGGGCAGCGTCACAACGGCCTCCGGCGGCTGTCCGACCCACAAGCAGTGAGTCGGCAGTCACGCCATCTGCCCCCGCGACGGTTGCAGCTAGCGCTGCTCCGTCAACCGAGGAGAAGGAACCACCGACCCCGAAGGAGGGCGCAGCCGAGGCTGCCTCAACTTCCGAGGTTCCTTCATGCGCTGGCAACGGCCGGCGTAGCCAAGTCCCTCTGGGAGCCCCATCGACCTCCGGGCTGGTGGGCGCAGGGGTCTTGCCCTCCAAGGCGGGACTCCCTCTGAAATCTTCCCGCTCGCAAGAGCACGTGTCCGGCGCCTCACAAGAGGCAATGGATACTACACCCATCCTCAAGGCGCACCAAGCGCCTAAGGAGCGGCGAGGCTCCCTCGAACGCTCCAGAAAGAACAAAACCCCTATTACAGGGCCTCGAAAGGGTTCTGTAATCTAAGGCATCCCGTCCGTTTCCGTAAACACAGCACCAATTCATTTTAAATATGGATACACAAATCATTCAATGGAACATTAGAGGTCTCCTTACAAACCTTGATGATTTGCAAGAACTCATCCACAAACATAATCCAAAAGTGCTGTGTTTAGAGGAAACACATTTAAAATCCAGACACGCAAACTTTCCCCGTACGTATGTTACGTTTCGTAAAGATCGCGATGATGCCATCGCATCATCGGGTGGTGTTGCGATTCTCACACATAAAAGTATAGCATGTCAACCTTTACAGCTTCGAACGCCCCTTGAAGCAGTGGCGGTGCGAGTTGTTCTGCTAAACAAACTCATCACTATTTGCTCGCTTTATATACCCCCACATTACAAATTAACTAAACATGAATTTCAGTCCTTTATAGATGAACTGCCAGAACCCTATGTTGTTCTTGGCGACTTCAATGCGCACAGCTCCCTGTGGGGCGACTCTCGTATAGATGCGCGAGGTCGTCTTGTTGAACAGTTCCTCTTCTCTTCTGGTGCATGCCTGCTGAATAAGAAGGCACCCACATATTATTCTCTCGCCAACAGAACATTTTCATCAATTGACCTCAGCCTAGTTTCCACGTGTATACTGCCTGAACTCGAATGGGAAGTTATGAACAATCCTTACGGGAGCGACCACTTCCCGATACTGATAAGAACATCTAAAGAAAACGAATGTCCTCCACAAGCTCCTAGGTGGAAGATAGACACAGCCGACTGGGAGAAATTTCGAACTCTCACTAACATCTCATGGGCCGACATGTCTTCTCTAGAAATTGATGCTGCTGTAGAGTATCTTACATCATTCATGATGGATGCCGCATCAAAATGCATATCCGAAGCGAGTGGTCTGGCATGCAAACGACGTGTACCGTGGTGGAACAGCGAATGTCGGACCGCCCGTAAGAATCAGAACAAGGCGTGGGGGTTGCTGCGAGCTTCTCCCACCGCTGAGAATCTTGTCAACTTTAAAAAAAATAAAATCCCAAGGTAGGAGAACCCGCCGACAGGCCAGAAGAGAGAGCTGGCACAGGTTTTTATCGAGTATTAACTCGTTTAGAGATGAGGCCAAAGCCTGGAACAGAGTTAATAGGATTAGAGGGCGGCAAACACATTCACTCCCCCTGGTGAACACACAGGGCGATACACTGCAAGACCAGGCAGACTCACTTGGGGAATATTTTGAGAGCGTGTCAAGTCCAACAAATTATACACAGTCCTTTCTCAAATACAAAGAAACAGAAGAACGTAAGCCATTAAGAAGAAAAGGTCGAGAGAATGAGCCTTACAACCGTCCTTCTTGTATTGCTGAATTAAGAGCTGCCTTGAGCGTATGCAACAGCTCCGCACCAGGATCTGATAGAATCATGTATGAAATGCTCAAAAACTTACATAATGACACGCAGGTTACACTACTCACACTTTTCAACACCATTTGGGATGCAGGGTACCTTCCAACCGCATGGAAGGAAGCCATTGTGGTCCCTGTTTTGAAACAAGGCAAGGACCCTTCCTCAGTGGCAAGTTACCGCCCGATAGCCCTCACAAGTTGCATCTGTAAGGTGTTTGAAAAAATGGTTAATCGGCGACTCATCCATTTCCTTGAACTGAGCAAAATCCTTGATCCCTATCAGTGCGGCTTCCGAGAAGGGCGCTCCACAACTGACCATCTTGTACGTGTAGAAGCAAATATCCGGGACGCATTTGTACACAAACAATTCTTCTTATCCATATTCCTCGATATGGAGAAGGCGTACGATACGACGTGGCGTTACGGAATCCTAAGAGACTTGTTAGAAATGGGTATCCATGGAAATATGCTTAACCTAATAGAAAGCTATCTGTCCAGTCGTACCTTCCGGGTAAAAGTAGGAAATGTACTTTCGCGTCCTTTTACGCAAGAAACTGGTGTACCGCAAGGAGGCGTGCTCAGCTGCACACTCTTCATCGTGAAGATGAACACGCTTCGCGCTTCATTACCACCGGCAATCTTTTATTCTGTCTACGTGGACGACATACAAATAGCTTTCAAATCCTGTAACCTCGCAGTGTGCGAGAGACAGGTACAGCACGGCCTGAACAAAGTCTCAATGTGGGCAGACAAGAATGGATTTAAGATCAATCCTAACAAAAGCTCTTGTGTTCTTTTTACAAGAAAGAGAGGCCTGGTTCCGGATCCTTCCTTAGAACTGTGTGGACAACGAATACCTATCAGCAAACAGCACAAATTCTTAGGTATCATACTTGACTACAGACTCACTTTCATTCCACACATTAAATATCTGAAAGAAAAATGTCTAAAAACAATGAACCTAATGAAACTCCTATCCCAGACTACCTGGGGTAGTGATAGGAAGTGCTTAATGAACCTATACAAGAGCCTAATTCGGTCTCGATTGGATTATGGTGCTGTAGTATATAACTCTGCCGCCCCGAGCGCACTAAAGATCCTAGATCCTGTCCACCATCTAGGAATCCGATTGGCCACTGGCGCTTTCAGAACGAGTCCCATACTAAGTCTATATGTAGAATCAAATGAATGGTCTCTCCACCTACAGAGATCATACATTAGCTATACATATTTCCTTAAAGTACGCTCTAATCCTGAACATCCATGTTTTGATACCGTCACCGATATGAGGTGCGCTACACTTTTCAGCAATCGCCCCTCCATAAGACAGCCTTTCTCGCTGCGTGTGAAGGAGCTTAGCGATGAAATCCATGTCCCACTCCTCGAGCATCGCTTAATGCACCTAACCAATCTCTTACCTCCTTGGGAGTGGCAGGTTATGCAATGTGACATATCCTTTATAAAAATTACAAAGCACGCTCCTGAGGCTGAAATCAGAATGCATTTCCTAGAGCTGCAGTACAAACACTCCTGCGCAGAGTACTACACAGACGCTTCGAAGTCAAATGCCGGGGTATCCTATGCAGCCGTCGGCCCATCCTTCTCGGAATCCGATGTACTGCATCCGGAAACCAGCATTTTTACGGCCGAGGCCTACGCATTACTCTCTGCTGTGAAGCATATTAGAAGATCAAAACTTCCAAAAGCAGCGATCTATACAGACTCTCTAAGCGTCGTGAAGGCCCTAATGTCACTCTACAAACATAAAAATCCCGTATTCAATGAACTGTATTCGGTATTGTGTAAAGCGTACACATCTAACCAGAACGTTATAATATGCTGGGTACCTGGCCACAGAGGTATCGAGGGCAATGTACTGGCTGATCAAATGGCCACATCACTCACATCACTAAACACTTCTTCTGCAGTTGCTGTCCCGGTCACAGATCTGAAGCCTTTCTTGCGTAAGAAACTGCGACAACACTGGCAACGCATGTGGAACGCAGAAATAAACAATAAACTGCACGTTATAAAGCCACAGCTAGGTTTTTGGCCCTTCCCATCAAAATCACGGCGAACAGATGTCCTATTTTGCCGCCTCAGAATAGGGCACACATTTGGTACACACAATTTTCTTCTTACTGGAAACGAACCGCCAACCTGTGGTCGATGTGGTGAGAGGCTGACCGTCCTCCACGTCCTCTTGGAGTGTCGCGAAGCCGAACGTGAAAGAAAGAAGCATTTTCCTCTTGCATATCGTCATTGCATACCTCTTCACCCAGCTATGTTTTTTGGTAAGGAACCGCTTTTTAACACCAAGGCAGTCCTCGACTTCTTAAAGGATGTAGTTCTACACGTTATAAGCCCAATAAATTCGTAGAGCATCCTCGCTCCAGAGGATGCTGCTGCGATAATTGTTCTGAATAGCACATGCCTCCAGGCCCTTGTGTTTTCAAGGGCCATATGGAGGCAGTAGTGCTCTAGCATTTCTTATAATCTGCTATATTTTACCTATCGTACCATTCTTTTTAAATGCATCTAAATGTTCATAGTACAAGTCATACGTCATCGCCATAATTTTATTATACAGATTTTACGCACTTTATTGCGTATATTTTAAGGCCCCTTTACAGCCACGTCACACCAACCTCATAGTAATCATAAGTACATTGCAAACCCATTAGCACAGACATGGCGCTCTTTGGCCAAACCTGGCCCTTGCGCCAAAAAACCCCATACATCATCATCATCATCATTAGTCCACCCTAATCCACCTTAATAAAACCTAGTCAACCTACATCGTCCCTAATGCACCTTAGCCAATCCTATACGGTCTTAATCCTCCTTTATCAACCCTAATCCGTCATAATCCGCCCTAATCCTCCTTCATCCACCTTAATCCTTATTCATACACCTTAATTCAACTTAATCCTGCTTAATAGTCCCAATCTACCTTAACACCCTAATCCACCTCTATCAAACCTAATCCAGCTCCATGGTCCCTAATCCATCCTAATCGGCCTTAATACTCCTTTATCAACCCTAATCCACCTTAATCCACACTAATCGACCTTAATCTTGTTCAAGCACCCTAATCGGTCTTAATACCCTTTCATCAACCCTTCACCTTAATCCACCATAATCCGTCTTAATCTTCCTCCCCCCACCTTAATCTTTATTCATGCATCTTGATCCTTCTTAATGCTCTCTAATCCACCTTAATCTTCTTTAATACCCTCTAATCAACCTTAATCCTCCCTAATCCACCTTATGTCAATAACTGATGATTCATTAATTAACTTGGGTAATCATTCTCTTATACAGGGGTGGACACGCTTTCAGTCACGTGATACTTCCAGTTTACAACGCGACCTTTCAGTGGACTTCCAGTTTACAACGCGACCAGCCACTGCTTCCTGCGCAAGCCGTCACGCTTCCCTTGTGGTATCATGAAAACGGCATAACCATCTTCGGGCTTCTTGCTGCAGTTATATGCGCAACAGCCCGGCATATCGCTAGCACATAGAGCAGGAAACACAGCGTACAACGTTCTCTACCCCGAGCTAAAGCGCCGAGCCAGCCGTGCTCAGGAGGAAAATGGCGCGAATGAAAAAGAAAAACACAAGCAAAACTCAAGCTCCGCGCGTTTCCAAGGGCAACGGCAGGGAGACCAATCGTCGTGCAGGAAAACGGGGGCAAAACTGGTTGCCGCGGGGGTACGCACAAGGGGCGAGGAGGAGGCGAGGAGGTCGCGCGGCGGCGGCAGAGTTCAAAGAGTGTCGCTACTTTAAAATTATCGAGGGACTTTATACCAAAAGGAGGAGAGTACAGTCGAGGGAAGGGCAGCGCGTTTGCGGCTCACGTTCCAGGCATAGTATATTATAGGAGGCGTTGATTGGGCGAACCTGTGCCCAGAAAAAAAAAGACTACACTCAAAGCACAACGATAGCGGCGAATACAGTCGACGATCGTCGAAAATCTCATCAGCGGGCCAAGCTCGCCGGCATACATACATGACTCGTTGTCAAAGGTTCCAGCGTAATTGCTGGTGCCCCCGCTGCCTTCCAGAAAGTACAACACGCATAGTGCGTATATTCAGATTACACAAGACTCGGTGACAACCCACAAAGGATAGAACCATCGATAGCATTCGAGAAACTTCCGATACGTGCAGGCGCGGCCTGCGCTGAGCGATAAGGTTTAACATTTGTTAGCCAGTGCAAAGCGGTCACCGGAGAAAGATGAAATAGTACACGTGTCAAAGCCCCCTTCTTAAGAAGCATCGTCCCCATGCTGCAAACACAGGAGTACCCGTAGTAAAGAAAAAGCAACAACAATGTAACAAAGAAACGACGTCCTGAAGTTTGTCAGCGGGCCTAGAAAAGCTTCAGACGCACCGCGTGGACGACTTTGTGTCGTGCCCGGCAACGCAATTCCGTCTGGCACGATCACATACTACAGTGCGCCGATACGTCGGATGATCTTGTAGGGACAGAAATAGCGCCCCAAGTGTTTCTCCCTAAGCCCTCGTCGGCGTATCGGTGTCCAAATAACATGCCGGCGATAGTCTTATTCAGGCGTTCTGCAAGGCCATTCGTCTGCTGGTGGTAAGCGTTTGCTCTTCGGTGACTTGTCCGGCTACATTGCAGGATGGCTTGAGTAAGCTACGCCGTAAAAGCAGTTCCTCTGTCGGTGGTCAGGACTTCTAGGGCACCATGTCGTAACAGGACGTTCTCGACAAGGAATTTCGACACTTTGGTCCTGGTACCTTTGGGTAGGGCTTCCGTTTCGGCGTAGCGGGTGTGGTAGTAGGTAGCCATGATGATCCTCGTATTCCCGGATGTTGACGTCGAAAATGGCCCCAACAAGTCCATTCCTATCTGCTTGAATGGTAGGCAAGGTGGCTCAATTGGCTGCAGCACTCCCGCTGGCTTTGTTTGCGGTGTCGTGCGTTGCTGGCAGTCTCGGCATGTCCTGAGGTAGCGGGCAACGTCGGCGGTCAGGCGCGACCGGTAATACCTGTATCCTCGCTAGCGTATTGGAGAAACCGAGGTGCCCAGCGGCAAGATCGTCATGCAGGGCCTGCAGAACGTCTGGACGCAGTGCTCAGGGCACAGTAAGAAGGTAGTTGGCGCGGACTGGTGAAAAGTTCTTTACAAGGACGTCGGTTTGTTGAGAAAACGAAGATAATCCTCTCCTAAATGCCCTAGGGGCACCGTCGGTGTTGCTTTCCATGTACTCGACGAGGTTTTTTAGCACGGGGTCTGCTCGTTGTTCTTCAGCGAAGTCCTCCGCGCTTATTGTTCCCAGAAAGGCGTCGTCATCCTCGTCGTCTTGTGGCGGCGGGTCAGTGGGGGCGCGTGATAGGCAGTAGGGATCAGAATGCTTCCGTACAGACTTGTACACAGCGCTGATTTCAAATTCCTGCACTCTGAGACTACGTACGAGGCGTCCTGGAGGGTTCTTTAACTTTGCCAGCCAACAAAAGGCACGGTGGTCGCTTACGACTTTAAAGGGCCTGCCGTATAGGTATGGGTGGAATCTCGTGCTAGCCAAATGATGGCAAGACATTAGTTTTCCGTCGTAGAATAATTGGTTTCTACTTTCGACAGTGACCGGCTAGCGTAATCAATGACCCTTTCAAATCCATCTTTCCCATGTCCAGGAATTCTGGACATTCTCCTTCGGAACTTCACAGCAACGCACAAGTGTGACTCAATGGGAATTTTTTTTTTCTAATTTATATTTCAGAATATAGGGCGAGGGTCAAAAAGTTTCAAACGACGACAACAAGAGGGTAGTCCCTTCTAGCAACATATGCATTTTGGCACTTAGTCGGAACATTGGTGGTACGTTAAAGCAGTTAAAGAAAGTCAGACAGGGGCGGTGAAGTCCAACGACAGGAGAAAATCGTTTTGCATCCTCCCGCCAGAGGGCACATTGGCTTAAAGAAGCGCCAAATTTAAACCTTAAAGCGATTTATTACAGCTGACATTGAAAAGGTATTGGTAGAGGGAGTGTTATGCAGCCTGTTTGCACGTGCAGGCTTTTGAGAAGCAGCCGAGATGGTACAGAGTGGTTATGCATGTGCATGTCTTGAGCGTGCCTGGGTATGGTTCTATGCGCATGTTCGCTCTGTGTATGAGTGTGCGGGCGTGTGCCTCTGTATTTGCGTTTGCATGCGCGCGAGTGCGTGAATGCGTGTGTCAGCGTTCGCGACGTGTGTGAGCGTTCGCAGCGTATGTGGGTGCCTGCGTGTGTGCGCGCTTGTGCGCGCCCTTGCGGTGCATGCGTGGGCGTGTGTGTACGTGTACGCGTGCCAACGTGTGCTTTTCGAGTTTCAGCATGCAGGATTGCGAAAAAATGTGTGCGTGTTTGTGTGCGCATGGATATCTGTGCGTGCGTATTGTGTGTGTGTGTGTGCGCGTGTGTGTGTGTGTATGCGTATGACGGATGGAGAGAGAGTACGTGCGTGTGAGGGAGAGTGCGTTTGCGTGCGAGGGATACAGAGTGTGTGTGTGTGCGCGCGCGCGCGCGTGTGTGTGTGTGTGTGTGTGTGTGTGTTTGTGTTTGTGTGAGAAGAAAGAGAGAGACGCTGTTTAGAGACAAGACAAAGCGGACGTTGCGTACTATGCTGCGATGTTTTCCTTTGTTAAACTGTACTGCATGACCAGAATATAAGTTCTTTTAAAGTTTTTTTTTCCTTTAAACTAAGTTCTGTGTTATCAATCTCGCACAGCCGGCGTATAATCACTGTCGCGCTCACCTATCACTGTTTCCAGCATGTGTGTGCGCGCGAGGGAAAGAGAGCGTGTGTATACGCGAGGGAGAGAGATAGTGTGCGTGAGTGTGCGTGCCAGCGGAGAGAGTGTGCGCGTGCTAGTGCCTCCGTATGTACATATGCTTGCACGCGAGTGCGCGTATGTGTGTGTGAGCGTTCGCGGCGTGTGTGCATGCCTGCATCTGCGTGTTAGTGCATGTGTGTGTGCGCTTGCGTGCTTTCGGCGCATGCATGGCGGCGCGTGAATGTACACATGTGCGACCGTGCTTGTTCGTGTTTCAGCATGCATGCCTGCGGACATAAGTGTGCGTGTTTGTGTGCGCATGGATATCTGTGCGTACGATGGGCACAATGAAGAGGGCGTGTGAATGCGTTTGAGGAAGAGAGTGTGTGCTCGTGCCAGGGAGAGAGAGTGCGTGTGTGTGTGTGCGAGGGTATTTGCGTGTTTGCGGGTGTGAGCGAACATTTTCCTGCTTACACCTACTCTTGGAAACAAACGCGATGTGGAGACCATTAAAGCCCGTGTTTAAATGCACGAGACAACTACGAATGACACTGCAAAAAGAAAGCGCCTGCGATGTCAGTAATGCCGCCCTTGCCTACCACGGCCCGTAAGAGGCTGCCAAGCAGTTCAACTTCGTTATCTTGCTTCCGTCGGTGGCAGCGCAATGTCTTGAAGGCAATGACGCGCAAAATCTGCACTATCATTCGATCGTGTATCGTTTCGGTGACCAAGCGAGCTTTCGGCAGCGCACGTTTGTTGCTATATTGACATTTCAACTTTAAACGGCTTGCGTACGGAAAAAACAATGTGAATAAAAATCGACAGTCGTCTGGCCGCAAGAAACATGCTCACGGAGCCGTGTCATTCATGACAATATCTCAAAAGGCTGGAAGCGGTCAGGTCGACGTTACCCTCGACCTTTTTCCGCGTCAGCGAGGCTTTCAGAGAGCGCTTAATTGCAAGATATTTGTTCTTACTCTTACAGGATCATGTTTCATAAGCATATATTCGCTCAACTATACAATGTCGAAGGCAGGCTCCAAACTACTCATTCGCTTTAGCCACCCAAGATCAATTATTTAAAAGATAATCAACATACATTCGTGAATTACGCACACAACTGTTCAACTTGCTCCGTATCCGGAGGTTACCGTCTGAACACTCTAATGATAATAATGTCAGGAAGATTTACATTGATCTATTTCTTAAAATTTGGTGCCGTTAAAAAAGACCACCTGTATAATGATAGTGCAGTAGGCATCTAATAAAGCAGGTGCGAATGCTCGGACAAGTTTTCTTGGTGCAATTCAAGTTGATGAACTTAGAACACACGCATCCAAGGATGCACCTCTGTCTTTACAATGTATTCTCCTACATTGTTCAAGAAATGCCTCAGTGCCACGGTACATCACAAAAGGTGTGTGGTAGCATTATTTGCTCTCCCTAATAGATTTCTGAGCGTTCGCGGCATCAGGCTTGGTTTTCTGGCGTCATCAGGAATCAGAACAGTGAATTAGGGTCTGGTTTATCTTGCATGAGTAATTGACAAATCGCGCAACAGAAGGTTCCTGGAATGATGTGTGATGACGACATTCTGCCACTATCGAGAATGAATGTGATTTATACACGAGCGAATGTTTGTGGCTACGCAGCGAAAAGCCTAGAGAAATCGGGAATTATGATGTTTAATGAAAAGACGAATAATTACATGGTGTCAATTCAACAGCAAGTCATACGCATAGTCAAACAATGTATATGCATATTCAGCCATTGCATATTTGCTTGCTTACGAGGGTATGGGCCATTCCTGATTATGTCGTTCTTGTTTCGGGTATGAGCCCCCATTGCAACGAGCCACTTTAGATTTTTTCGCCCTAATCAACCAATATATCGTTTGCCAATGTAGCCGTGCGGTTTGGGGCTGCCTCCACCACGGGCACTAGGTCGGAACTCATGTTTCCATTGACTGCATACGTATATCAGCAATAATTCTAGAAAAAAAGCGGTATTTTTTTCTTTATGTGTTAACAATAGCCAGTTAAAATATATTCCGCAAAGCACTCATCCCAATTCTTCAGTACTTTTTGTTCTAACACACACGTGCACGCTACTGTATTTGATATAATGTACCATAATAATTTTGCATTGATTTCCGCCAGGCAGCTGTTTTTATTTTTAATGACACCAGGAAACCCAGCCTGATGTCAGCAACGCTCATATATGTAATCGGGAGCGCGCACAATGTTCTCGCATATACCTATGCGTATATACAGGGTGTCCCACGTAACTTGAGCCAAACAATAAATACATGCAAATGCAACGTACCTGTACAGACTCAACGTAATGTTTGCCATCGCTTGAAGATACTCAGATATTTATTTTTATTTCGGCATAATTAGATAATTAGCCTTAATTAATGAATCAAATTCTAAAATATTATAATTAGGTGAAAAGTGTCAGTGACAAAATTGTATAGCAATATGAAAACTCCCGATCAAGCAAAAAATGCAATGCCTCATAGCCCCGTAAGGCAGAGGCTACATACACTCAGCAAAGTGAAGCGAACAGTGCCTAAATTCTTTCTAATCACGCATACGACATATAAAACAGCATGTCGAAAAATGCCATCATCAATGGCTCATACCCCCGTGAGCAATGGTTCATACCCCAGTAAGCAATAAAAAATGTAACGACTCATAGTCCCGTAAGGTTCATGGCTACTCACTTTGCGTGAATTAGCTGCGATGACACTGCCTCTGTTGTCATCGGTGATTTCATTGCGTATGTGTGGGTACCGAAAAGGGAGCGGTTACGCGTTCCGTGTTGCAGATATATCCCTTGCGATGCCACACTGATCCGGCCCAACCGACAACCCAGCGGCGTACGTGCATCTATTTGACATTATCAAAGAATGTGACTGCAGTTGCGAGGGAAATAATGACGACCCATTAGGACAATAAGTGAGTTTGTTCCTTTTGTTCAAAATTATGTCACCTCGGTCTCCTGTGCCAAACAGCTTCGCTGGTCAACCACCTTCACGGAGTGGATTGGCTCATGATTTTTTTTTTACTTTCTCTCTGTCGATGAGGATCGCTATAGCGGCTTGTTGGTACGGCTTATTTTATTTTGTTGTAGCGCAAGCTGAACAAGGACAACACACGGGCTGCATGACGTTTCGAGGGTGTATATATAGCGACGAGAATGGGAAATAAATCTGTTGTTGAAAGTTAGCGTTGTGTGTGTCAGATGTGCCTTTCTGTTGACCTTGTTCAGCTCGCGCTACAACAAAATAAGATTTCTCTCTTTCTTTCTTCGTTTCTTCCTTTCTTTCCTTCTTTCTTTCTTTCTGTCTTTGTTTGTTTTCTCTTTCGTTCTTTTGCTCCTTCTTTCTTTCCTTCGTTCTTTTTTCCTCTTGTTTCTTCATTCATATTCAGCCATTGCATATTTGCTTGCTTACGAGGGTATGAGCCATTCCTGATTGTGTCGTTCTTCTTTCCGGTATGAGCCATTGCAACGAGCCACTTTAGACTTTCACCCTAATCAACCAATATTTCGTCTGCCAATGTAGCCGTGCGGTTTGGGGCTGCTTCCACCACGGGCACTAGGTCGGAACTCATGTTTCCATTGACTGCATACGTATATCAGCAATATTTCTAGAAAAAAAATAGTGGTATTTTTTTCTTTATGTGTTAACAATAGCCAGTTAAAATATATTCCACAAAGCACTCATTCCAATACTTCAGTACTTTTTGTTCTAACACACACGTGCGCGCTACTGTATTTGATACAATGCACCATAATAATTTTGCATTGATTTCCGCCAGGCAGCTGTTCTTATTCTTAATGACGCCAGGAAACCGAGCCTGATGTCACCAAGCTCATTTGTGTAATCGGGAGCGCGCACAATGTTCTCGCACACCTTGTGTGATATACCGTAGCGCTGAGGTGCTTCTTGTATAACGTAGGAGAGTCCGTAGTAAAAGCAGAAGTGTACTGTTGAGCGCATGTGCTTAAGTTGATGAACTTGAATTGCGACAAGAAAACCCGTTGGAGCATTTGCACCTGCTTTAACAGAAGCGTACTGCACCATGAATATCCAGGCAGTTACTTTTTAACGGCGCCAAATTTTAATAGAGCAATGTAAATCTTGCTGACATTATTGCTATCATTCCAGTGTTGAAATTGGTAGCCTCTACATACGGAGTAAGCTGAGCAGTTGTTTTCGTAATAAACGAAGGTACGATAATTAAATTGTCAATAATTGATCTTAGGCGGGTAACGGACATGTGTAGCTTGGAGCCAGTCCGCGAGACTACCTAGCTGAGCGAATAATTAATAAACATGCTTCTATTTTACAAATCCTTTACAGATAAACTCTGAAAGCATAACTGACGCTGAAAAAAACCGTCTTTAAGGGCGACCTGACAGAGCCCAGCCTTTTGTGATAATGTGATCAATAGCATCACTCCGTGAGTACGTTCCCTGCGGCCAGTGCACTTTTGATGTACATTTGTTTAGTTTTTTTTCTAAATCAAGCAGTTTAAACCTTTGATGTCAATACAAAAGCGAACGTGTGCCGCCGAAAGCTGGCTTGGGCGAAGTAGGGGTGCACGACGCAATGATAGTGCAGATTTAGCGCGTCATCGCCGTCAAGACGCAAGGAAGATAACGAACGCGAACCGCTAGTAGCTCCTAGCGGGACCGTGCCGATGGTGATGGTGCCATCGAGACAAAATACAGGGTGGCAATACTGACTGTACAGGCGCTTTCACAGCGAAGCTGTGTACCTCTGCCCCGAAATGCATTTGTCGTGTCAGGGAGCAAGAATTTTGGCCGATCCTGGAGGTTGCGAAGTATCGGGCTGTCACGCGGCGGAGGTGAAGCAGGCTTCAAGTGCTCCGCCAATACTACTACTACTACTACTACTACTACTACTACTACTACTACTACTACTACTACTACTACTACTACTACTACTACTACTACTAATAATAATAATAATAATAATAATAAAGATGCATTGTTTCCCGTCGATGGGCATGCTGGAATCATTTGTGAACCGCACATGGTCTCACGCGCAGAAGGCATTGCCGCATATGCATAGGCGGAAATATATGTACAACCATACAACATGACTCGTAAGAGGAGAGAGGCACCGACTGTGGAGTGCAGTTATCCACTGTCTATATATGTATATTCAGGCACACCCAAATGTGGTACTCAGAAGTTCATAACCACGCACTTAGCATTGGTTAGCCGCGATGACACTACCTTTGTGATCATCATTGAAGACTTCAATGTGGGCATTTTAAAACAAGAAAATAAATGTTTCATTGAGTTTGTGCATGAAGAACTTAGTTTGGCGTGCTACACCACTCGAAGTAACTCAATTAACCAACAACGGTCGTGCATAGATTCTACTTTGGCCAAGACATTTGTCTAAGGTTGTAACCGGACCAACCCGTATATATCACAGTAATCACAAGGCTACCGTGACTACCATTACCAAGTGGTGAAAATAAGTACAAAACCCCTTGTCTAATCCTGTGTGATGTGCTACAGCTTAGCTGGTCATCCATCTTCAGAGTGGAATGGCTCCTAATATTTTTTTTCTTTTTGCGTCGGTTTCGCTTTCAGAAAGTGATAATATTGTTACGGAGGAAGACGCAGACGAAAAGCTATGTACAAGTATATTTACAAGAAAATACGCTGCGCTTGGCCAAGAGGCAACAGCCCGCGCTAGCTTCAAATCGTCGTCGTCGTCTTCTTACTGCTCGGCTCTTCGTCATTGGAAATACTATCCCGTAGCACTACCCCCTGCGGCAAAAGCGCCGTCCCGGAGCGACTAAAGGCCGGAGTCTGAAGCAGTGTAGTAGGTCTTGAGCCTACTGACGTGCACGACATCAGTAGATGCCAGAGTAGATGAAGAGGTTGAGCTCACAGGAGCAATTTCGTAAGTCACAGGCGTCACCTGGCGCAGCACGCGGTAGGGCCCTGTGTATCGCGAAAGGAGCTTTTCGGAAAGTCCGACGTGACGAGAGGGCGACCACAGGAGCACGAGTGCACCAGGCGAAAACTGTACGTCACGGTGGCGGGCGTTGCACTGACGCTGCTGTGTGGTTTGCGAGTCCATCAGTCGAGCACGGGCAAGCTGGCGTGCATGGTCGGCGAGGGCGATGGCGTCGCGCGCATACTCGGTTGTTGAAATCGCAGCAGGAGGAAGTACCGTGTCAAGGGGCAAGGTCGGTTCGCGACCGTAGAGTAGATAAAATGGAGAAAATCCGGCGGTGTCGTGCCGGGAAGAATTATAAACAAATGTGACGTAAGGAAGGGCAACGTCCCAGACGTGGTGGTCCTTCGAAACGTACTTGGACAGCATGTCGGTAAGAGGCCATTGGTTTGAGGATGGTATGAGGTAGTCAGCTTGTGTTGAATAGAGAAGGAACGCACAATGTCGGCGATAACTCGAGAGGAAGTTACGACCACGGTCAGTAAGTAGCTGTCGCGGGGCGCCATGCACTAAGTTAATGTCACGAAAGAGAAAGTCCGCGACGTCAGTGGCGCAACTGGTAGGGAGAGCTCGTGTGATAGCGTATCGGGTGGCGTAATCAGTTGCGACGACTACCCATTTGTTCCCAGAGGATGACGCGGGAAAGGGACCGAGGAGGTCTAATCAAGCATGTAAGAACGGCTCCACAGGGACGGTGATCAGCTGTAAATAACCGGAAGGTAGCACCTGAGGTGTTTTCCAACGCTGGCAGGGATCACAGGCAGCAACATAGCGCCGGACGGAGCGAGCGAGACCAGGCCAATAGAAGCGGCGGCGGACGCGATCATACGTGCGGGTTACCCCAAGATGTCCTGCAGTGGGTGCGTCATGCATCTCAAAGAGCACAGTCTGTCGTAGATGTTTTGGCACGACAAGAAGAAGATCAGGGCCATCAGGGAGGAAGTTCCTTCGGTACAGAATGCCGCCCTGGAGGAGATATCGGCGAACGGATGCGTCGGTAGGTGTAGAGCGCAGACGCTCGATGAGTACTCGCAGCGATAGGTCTCGGTACTGCTCATCGGCGATGTTAGCGAAGGCAGACACAGAGAAAATGCCGTCGGCGGTACTACTGCCGGCGTCGTCAGGCTCGTCTACCGGGTAGCGAGACAGGCAGTCAGCGTCCCTGTGTAGTCGGCCAGATTTGCAGGTGACAGAGAACGAATATTCTTGGAGGCGTAAGGCCCAGCGACCAAGTCTTCCTGTAGGATCTTTCAGTGAGCATAACCAGCAAAGCGCGTGATGGTCTGTGACAACGGAAAAGGGTCGGCCATATAAGTATAGGCGGAACTTCGCAACCGCCCAAACAAGGGCCAGACACTCTCAGTGATGGAATAGTTGCGCTCCGCAGGCGAGAGGAGCCTGCTGGCGTAAGTGATAACACGGTCGTGGCCACGCTGGCGTTGTGCCAGTACTGCGCCAATTCCGTGACCGCTGGCATCAGTACGGACTTCGGTAGGCGCAGAAGGATCGAAATGTGCCAGAACGGGAGGCATTGTGAGAAGGTCGATTAGAAGCGAGAATGCAGAGGCGTCTTATTTCAAAGGCTGGGTTAGTGGTCGTGCTATGGCCGCGAAATTTTTCACGAAACGGCGGAAGTACGAGCAAAGGCTGATGAAGGTGCGCACATCCTTGACACACTTTGGAACAGGGAAGTGCGTAACAGCATGGATCTTGCCTGGGTCCGGTTGCACTCCGTTCACGTAAACGAGATGTCCAAGGACGGTAATCTGGCGACGGCCGAATTGGCACTTCGATGCGTTGAGTTGCAGAACGGCTCGGCGAAAAACGTCCAGGACTGCTGAGAGGCGCTCGAGGTGCGTAGCGAATGTTGGGGAGAATACTATAACGTCATCCAAGTAGCACAGGCACGTGGACCATTTGAAACCGTGAAGAAGGGAGTCCATCATGCGTTCAAAAGTGGCAGGAGCGTTACATAGACCGAACGGCATTACTTTGAATTGATAAAGACCGTCGGGTGTTACAAAGGCAGCCTTCTCGCGGTCGAGATCGTCCACGGCAATCTGCCAATAGCCGGAGCGAAGGTCAATAGAGGAGAAATAGCGAGCACCGTGGAGGCAGTCAAGGGCGTCATCAATCCGAGGTAGGGGATACACGTCTTTTTTGGTAACCTTGCTAAGGTGCCGATAATTCACGCAAAAGCGCCATGAGCCATCCTTCTTTTTTACCAGCACAATAGGTGACGCCCATGACGGTTCAATAATGTTCTTGGCAAGCATTTTGTGAACTTCGGTGTGAATAACTTGACGCTCAGCTGGTGATACTCGATACGGGCGGCGATGAATAAGAGTGGCATCGCCGGTATTAATGCGATGTTGGACAGCTGTTGTTTGGGCCAAAGGACGATTGTTCAAGTCAAAAATATCTTGGTAGGAAATCAGCACGCGGTAGAGCGCACGAGCGTGCTCGGAGGGCATGTCGGGTGCAATCATTTTCTGTAAGTTGGCGATGGTACAAGTTGCCGACTGCGACGGTAGAGGAGGATCGGCTGAATGGTCGTCAACTGAAATCGATGCTACAGAGTGATCCTCGAATGAGCAAAGTTGGGCCAGAGACATCCCGCGTGGCAGCACTTGTGTCGTCAAGCCAAAATTGACCACTGGTAGGCAGACGCAATTCGCCGTAATAGATAAAACTCTATGAGGTACTGTGATCCCGCGTGTAAGGAGGACGTCTTGCATAGGAGCCGCGATGTAGTGACCGTCGGGGACTGGTGGGGATCACACGAAGTCAACGTAAGTCAGTGCCGAAGGTTGCAAGCGAACGAAGTCGACGGAACTGAGGCGAGTAGGGTGTTGTTCAGCGGGATCCAGAACAGGCAGGTCGAGGCGGAGAGTACTAGCGGAGCAATCGATGAGAGCAGAATGTGCGGAGAGGAAGTCTAAGCCGAGGATGATATCGTGGGGACAGTGAGCGATGACTGTGAATAGCACGGTAGTGGAGCGATCGACGAAGGAGACGCGGGCGGCACACATACCAATTACAGGGGCTGTTCCGCCATCGGCGACACGGACAACAGGCGTCGTGGCGGGCGTGATTATTTTCCTCAGCCGGTTACGAAGGTCAGCGCTCATTACCGACAAATGCGCCCCGGTGTCTATGAGAGCAGATACAGGAACACCGTCGACTTGCACTTCAGGAAGGTTCAGATGAGTGGGCAACGTCAGGAGAGGATTTGACGGCGTAGGGAGCAATGCAGCGTCACCTCGAGGCGCTGCATCGTCTAGTTTTCCGGTTGGGAGCGGCGTCCGAAGGGAGTCGGCGAATAGGAGTGATGGGGCTGGGGAGAGCGAGATTGTCGTCGTTGGGGCGAAGGCGAACGAGAATGGGAGCGGTTCTGTGCAGGAGAATCAGCGGCGGCGTTATCGGAGCGTGCGGCATAGGGACGAGAAGGGCCACCTGGGGGGCGAGAGTAGGCAGTATAAGTAGGCCGGGTCGGGGAACTCCAGCGACTGCGACAGTGCCGAGAAATGTGCCCGATTCGATGGAAGTGGAAACAAATGGGTTTGTCGTCAGCAGTGCGCCATTCAGATAGGTTGCAGAAACGTGGGGGGTAAGAAGATGCGGGACGGGGCGGAATCGAAGAAGCCGGGCGGGTATCAGGACGATGGGCCGAGCAGATGGTGTGAAGACCCATGTTTTCGAACTCTTGGTGTACAATTGCCTGGATCAGTTAGACCGTGACTGCAGATGTGTTGGTGGGACTGGAGTCGAAGGCAGCAGGATAGGCGGCCTCGATCTCACGCCGGACGATCCTGGTAACATCGGCAGTGTTGTTGGGACGAGGAGTGTCGGCACAGGAAGATGTCGCTGGGGTGTTGGGCAGACGGGCAAACTGCTGGTCAATACGTCGGATTTTAGCGAGTTCCACGCGGCGGCACTCTTTTATAACAGCATCCACCGTCGCTACGTTGTTGCAAACGAGCAAGTTGAAGGCGTCATCGACAATGCCTTTGAGGATGTGGGCAACCTTGTCGGACTCAGTCATGTGGGTGTCAGCTTTGCGGCACAGAGCCAAGACGTCCTGAATGTACGTGACATAGGGCTCTGTTGACGTCTGCACACGGCCGGAAAGCGCCTTCTTCGCGGCAAGTTGGTGACCGTAGGGGTTTCCGAACAAGTCTCGAAGCTGTGTCTTAAGTGAATCCCAACTGGTGAGCTCATCTTCGTGCGTGCGATACCAAACTCTAGGTGTGTCACCGAGGTAAAAGACTACGTTGGCGAGCATAATAGCAGGGTCCCACCGGTTATTGCGGCTGACGTGTTCATACAGGCTGATCCAGTCATCGACGTCTTCCCCATCTTTGCCCGAGAATACGCCAGGATCACGGGCAGCGGGAGAGTGATGTAGGTCGTCGAGGTGGCAGCAGGTGTCGTAGCCGGCGGAGTCGGGTTGTCGTCGCCGGGAGCCATGAAGGAAGGCTCGACGTACCGTCCACTGCCAAGCTCCGTGACGAGGTACAGGGACCGTCCACCTACACCAGATATGTTACGGAGGAAGACGCAGACGAAAAGCTATGTACAAATATATTTACAAGAAAATATACGGTGCGCTTGGCCAAGAGGCAATAGCCCGGGCTAGCTTCTAATCGTCATCGTCATCTTCTTACTGCTCGGCTTTGTCATTGGAAATACTATCCCGTAGCAATATCATAAAGGCAGTGCCATTCGTACTTGTCTCTGCGGATATAAATAAGATTCAAGTAAACTCTATATCCGCGCCATGCTTGCTTAGTGTCTGTGGTGTTGGGCTGCTAAGCACGAGGTCGCGGGATCAAATCCCGGCCACGGCGGCCGCATTTCGGTGGGGGTGGAATGCGCAAACACCAGTGTAGTTAGATTCACATGCATGTTAAAGAGCCCCAGGTGGTCGAAATTATTCCGGAGTCTCCCACTACGGTGTGCCTCACAATCAGATTGTGATTTTGAACGTAAAAACTCCATATTCTAATGTCTATATTTCATTTGCATCCGAGAGTAGGTGCAAGTAAGGAAATGATATTTTCTCACGCAAACCTATACACACAGAGATTCACCCCCCTTCTCTCTCTCAAGCATACAGACGCACAGACAACAGGCACGTTAGCCTCCATGCAGATTACCAATCGCCCACGCATGTACACACGAAGAAAAATGTTCGCACGCACGCACGCACACGGAAATGCACTCATACACAAGTGCGCGTATGCTCGCAGACGCATAAATGCGCTCGTGCTCACGCAGACTAAAATACGGAGGCACAATCACGGGCGTACACGCAAAATCAAGTACACGCGCATGCACACTCAAGACGTGCACACGCATACACACTCCCCTCTCCCTCCCTGCTGCCTCTCAAGAAGCTACTGCGTGCAGAGTGAATCACACTTGCTCTGCAATTACAGTTCCGACGCCAGCTCTAATTAATCGCCTTACCGTTTAAATTTGGTGCTTCTTGAAGTCAACAGGGCTATTTTTTATCTACACGGGCTGCGCGAGTGTAGTTAGTGTAGGAAGTCGCCATTGTTTACTTGCCGTAGAATAGTTTAGCTCCGCCTACCTACACGAAGTCATTTTTTATAGTGTAGCATGAAAACTACGCTTTCTACACTGCGCTTTCGATGAATGCAAGCAGCGGACGTCAAACAACATTAGTGATATAGCGACGATAGTAAATACTCGCCGCAAAGACGATAGCGAAGTGCTTGCGTGACCATGTGTCACAGAGGGACGTGAGCTAATCTTCCAAGAAGGTAAAATTATCTCCCTCATGGATGGTGCAGGCTGTTTCAGACTGCGCGCTGAATTCGTTCACTGCGCATTCGTCATGTATTTAGCTGCAGTTTGTCTATATTTGTTGACGAAAGAAAAATGGTACACTACAGTTCAGTTTCAGGGTAGCCTGATGCGGGTAATGAATGCTACGGTCATCCGCGTCGTCGTGAGTCCCCTATACCAGCGTTTGTGACGCGATCCCTGCTCTTGCTATGGGTGATGGCAAGCGGCTACGAGTAAAGCTCGATGCGACGCTCCCTTGGGTGTTGCCGCCACTAACACTGAAATATGCAGACGGTAAGAGCGAAGTCAGGTGCTTTTCGTCTGCTGATGCAGAAGACGACGCGCAGTCTGTTGTGATTGGCTACAGCCCAGCGAGCCAAGTGCAGCACACGACGTCATAACTCTGCCCAGCACTACACTACTCTACAGGAGCCTGCACGAAGTGAAGGTTAAAAAAGACAGCCCTAATTTTCACTCTGCCGGGAGGGAGCAAAACAATTTGCTCCTGAAGTGAAATGTGACTTCACCGCTGATCCCTGGCCAAAACAGTGTTTAATGCACCACCGATGTTCCTATTAAGTGCCATAAGCGCTTATATGGTTAGAAGGGGTTGCAACGTCGACAGTTGTCTCAGTCCCGGGACCCAGGAACGTTTTCCGGGGCATACATTTTTGATGTCGATGAGCGGCTTCAAATGCACAAGAGCATCAGCGCTCACAACAGGTGGTACAAAAGTGTTATGCTGGCTCACATAACTTTCAACCTGAAAGGAATGCCATGGCTCTGGTTTCGAAACCACAAGGAAGAACTGACAAGCTGGGAGAAATGTAAGCAAAAGCTCCACGAGTTCTTCGGCAAACCTGTTGGCCGTCAGCGAGCTGCGAAAATGAGACTTGGGTCCCGCGTAGTGGCGTCGACCGAATCATGTGGCATACATGCAGGAAGTTATCGTCCTTTGCCGCAGGGGTGAGGAGAACATGTCAGAAAAAGACAAAGTAAACCACGTATTGAAGGGCATAGCAGACGACGCTTGCCATTTTTTCGTGCATTTTTGCACCATAGCCGACGTTATTCATGAATGTCGACGCATCGAAGAAGCAAAAAGTATTTGAATCACACACCAGTTGATCCGTCTTCAAAATACGTCTGCTATGTCTTCGTGCGAGGACTCTCGCTCTGCGAATCAGGCGTCGCCGCCTGAAAGCTTGTCCGTATCGTTCGACGGAAGATCGGAGCCGCGGCACCGGTTGGCTTCAAGACCTCTTCGAACTATTGCCGACTGACGAGTTACCTTGTGCAGTCTGTTGTGTGCGACCAGTTGGAGAACCATGGAACTCAGTCTCTCTATTCCGTCAACCGAGCGGACACCTACATTTTCCTACGATATCTTCTTCGCGAGGCCAGTACCCCTGTCGGCCTTTTCGGAAGCCAGCAGAATGGCGGACATCCGATGACCGGCCGATATGTATCAAGTGCCGGCACGTTGGCCACATTTTCCGCCACTGCCGCAATTCCTGGACGTCATGCCAATATAAGACTGCGCTCCAACCTTCCCGCCACTCGACAAGTACTTGTGTATCACCGCAAGGTTTCACAGAGCCATACAACTCTACGCAGGCGTCCTTATCTGTACGGCCGAGTCGTTCACCCTCACCACGACGACCGCTGTCTCGCTCATCCACTATTTGCCGTTCTGCGTCCCCATGTACCTGCACTCTACATGAAACTGACAGGTGGAGCTTGGAGAGGTGACGCTGCTAGAACGACAGGGTTCGCGATTGCTCTACTTACCTTACCGACGGAAAGGAATTTCCTTGATGTGACGTAGGTGGTGTCCTTGTCGCTGCTCTGCTTGTATAGGCGCGCACATCTATGTGATGAGCGACCAGCTTTGTAGACAGCTCCCTCACTTACGTCATAACACCTGCGGCGCCCTGTCTTGTGCGAGTCGCTAGCAGAACAACACTGGCCACAATAGGAATGTGTGCCGCTCTCGTTGGTGCCTGTGGCCGCCAAACATCTGTTTTGTTTACTGTTCTTCAAGAGTGTCCCCATGACGTTGTTCTAGGCCTTCATTTTCCATTCGCTCACTCCGCCCTTATCTACTGCTCGCTGGAGTTCCCCTTGATTTACTTTGTCTTGACCCTCCCGAGGAAGTTCCCAGCAGGCTTTGCTTCGCTGAGCACATTCGAGTTGCCCCACAAGCCATGACCAGCATCCTGCCTTATACAGATCCATCTGTGCCTGATGGTGACTGTGTTGTGTCTCCTCTCGCGGAAGTCCTCCTTTCTCATCACGTTGCTCTTCTGCAAACCATCGTCAGTAACAGGAACAACGCTATCAGCCTTCATCTCGTCAACTTCGCAATCAGTGACCACGTCCTACCACAAGGCGTAGCCTTAGGTACGCCGTCTTCCTCCCAAGTTTGCCTCTTTTCAGCCTCAGCTGCTTATATTACGTCGTCTCCCGTTGACTCGTCTTCTTTGCCGGCTGTCCTTCCTCAGCTCACAAACGTTATCGCTCCCGAATTCCGCCTCACCACGCCAACTACTTATGCCAGCTGCTCTCCGCGTTCAGCGACATTTTTGACCTGGGTCGCCCTTTAGGCCAGACCTCTCTCACGACACACCATACTGAGATGGATGACGCACTCCCTAATCACAGGCGACCATACCGTCGGTCCTTGCATGAACGACAAGTCATTCAAACATAGGTCTTCAAGATTCTGTCTCGATGAATCGTTGAACCATCAACCAGTCTTTAGGCGTCCCCTGTCGTTCTAGTTAAAAAGGACGCCAGCTGGTGCTTCTGCGTGGATTACCGGCACCTTAACAAAATCACAAATAAAGACGTTTATCCTCTACCACGCATTGATGACGCCCTCGACTACCTCCATGGTGCGAAGTACTTTTCTTCCATCGACCTTGGTTCCGGTTACTGGCGGACTGCGTCGACGACATGGACCGAGAGAAAACCGTCTTTATAACACCTGATGGCCTACACAAGTTCAAATTTGTACCACTCGGCTTATTTAATGCTCCATCTACTTGTGAATGCATGATGGACACACTCCTTGATAACCTCAAGCGGTTCATCTGTATTTCTTACATAGATGACGCCTTAATTTTTGCTGCTACATTTGCCACGCACCCGGAGTGCCGCTTGCTCGTTTTTTCTGCTTTTCCCAACGCTGGCCTTCAACTTAATTTGTCTAAATGTCACTTCGGACGCCGCAAAAACTATCCTCGGTCATCTTGTTCATTCTTCTGGTGTGCGCCCAGACCCGGGAAAAGCTCTTGCCGTACAGAAGTTTCCCGTGCCAACATGTGCTAAAGATGTCCGGAGCTTCGTGGCCCTGTTCTCGTACCTCCGCCGCCTCATGCACAATTTTGCTGACGTCACCCACCCTCTGCTCTTCTGAAGGCGGACGCAGAAGGGGACATGAGTAAGCAACTGCCTTCTGGAAGCTTGTCTCTCTCCTTACATCTCCATTCCTTCTAGCGCACTTCGACCAGACTGCTCCAGCAGAAGTCCGCAGTGATGCCATTGGTCATGGAATTGGTGCCATTTTCAGCCAACGTCAACGATGGGACGACCGTGTCATTGCCTATGCCCGCGTCTACTTTCTCCAGCTGAGCGGAATTATCTGAGCGAACGTGAGTTATGCCAACGCCAGGAGAAGCCATCTGTGCTCACTGCTGGTTTAGTCCTACCTCTTGGCGTTCCTACCGAACCCTCCTATCGCGCTGGTGTAGACCTATTGGCGCCTTTCCCCACATCTGACTGATGCAACAAGTGGATTGCCGTCGAAACAGATTATACAACTTGGTTCGCGTTCACCAGAGCCTTTCCAACAGACGTAGCCTAGTTCCTGTTGCAAGTCATTGTTCACCACGGCGCTCCTCGTCAACTTCTTACCGACAGGGGTCGCTCCTTCCTCTTTACAGTTGTGGGCGACTTCCTCCATTCTTATTCTACCAAGCACATATTTACTAATACATGCCATCCGCAGACAAACGGTCTTACGGAGCGGCATAATCGTACAATAACAGACATGCTCTTCATGTATGTTTCTGATGACCATCGTGACTGTAATACTGGGGCCCTATAACGTAAAACTGTTCTGATGTGTTTTTACTACTGACGTGAAATTTGCGTCACCAGCGACGGAAGCATCGGGCGATCGCCCGCAGGGTTGCCTCAACCGTCCAACCAAACGCTTTCCTCGTTCATAGGAGGTCACTTTTGTTTGCTGAAAAAACGAATAACATTGCCTACACTGAGCAGCTTGTCTTATCTAATTGACTGACAAGAGGTGAGGAGCACGCTGAAGTGGAGAGGGATTCCATGGGGCCGAGCCACTGCACTGAATATCGGTAACCGGATAAAGAGAGCTGTGCCGGGCGTCTGCGATTGGTCCGCTTTCCCTTACTTAGCTTGCGGTGGCTGGTCGAAAATCGCGGCGGCATGCAAAGGAAGCTTAAGAATGCCGCTAAAACGGATCCTCAGCAAAGAGTTGGCAGAACGAGGTCAAAAAGGTGCCGAAAGTGTTCGAAAACGTCACACGGCCGCGCAAGAAGTTTTATTATGCGCAAGTAAACCCATGCATTTCGGCAGGCGCGAGTAGCCAGTCCCTGAGCGATTGGCGGCAGCCATCTTTTATTCCTTTCGGAACGGGACAGCCTGCGGCTATTCAGCAGGAAATTCAGTTTTGTTCGGCATAATGATGCATCTTTAACGCGTATACGTCACTTTGACGCGGTGAGTTTTTGCGATTTTGTGACGTCGAGTGACAGGCAGGTGAAGTGGGTGCAGCCCGAAAACTTCTGACCAATAGCCGAGGCGCCGCATCAGAAATAACAATTTTCCTTTTGTTCGGTCAATTCATGCATAATCAGTGTGCACACGTCGTATCAGATGTGAAGCTATCGCGGTTTTCGTGACGTCGCGTGACAGACATGTGAAGTTGGGGTGGTCCAAAAAAGTGTTTGACCAATCGCGGAGGGCTGGTTACAGAATTGGAATAGAAAAGTTTGGAATAGTTTTACGTTATAGCGCCCCTGCTTCCCTGTTTGTCATATCCGTGTACAATTCATCGCGCCACGACACTGCACGTTACGAGCCATTTTATTTGTTGTGCGGCCGAGATCCAGCATTGCTTTTTAGTACAATACTACCTACCGCTCAAGAGTCCGTGTCTCAGTATACAAGCGATGTCATTGCTCGAGCCCAAGAAACACGCCAAGTTGCTCACCGTCGCCTTTGTGCTTCTCAGAACAAGCGGAAAAGCATCGGTGACAGTATTCAACCGGATGCCGATTATATTCCCGGGGATCTTGTCACTCTGTGATCTCCCACACGCCGTTTCGGAAAAACTAATGTCCCGCTACTCCGGCCCTTACCGAGTCCTCTGTCAGTTAACCAACGTAACCTACGAGATGTCTCCGGTCGCATCTACTACTCGCTCCGTCCAGACTTCCCATCACGTCGTTCAGGTCAGCCGCCTAAAACGCTACCAGTCCTTTCCTGCCTACAAAGCAGCGGGACGGCGCTCCCACGCCAAGTGGAAATATGTTGCGCAGCTCTGAACAAAGCTGAGGAAGATGAGCCCAAGCTTAGGTCTGAAGAAGTGAACGCTTCAACGACTAGCCTGCTGTAGGCTTGACTTTGTCAATTACTGTAAATTACTGTACAT
The DNA here is from genome assembly GCF_050947875.1 of Dermacentor variabilis. Classification (NCBI taxonomy): domain Eukaryota; kingdom Metazoa; phylum Arthropoda; class Arachnida; order Ixodida; family Ixodidae; genus Dermacentor; species Dermacentor variabilis. The sequence goes on from NW_027460346.1 coordinate 7,727,595, forward strand.
CCTTTGAATTAAAAAAAAGAATTATGGGGTTTTACGTGACAGGACCACGATCTGATTCTGAGGCACGGCTTAGTGGTGGAATCTGGAAAATTTCAACCACCTGGCCATCTTTGACGTACCCTAAATCTAAGTACACGTGTGCCTTCGCATTTCGCCCCCATCGAACTGCGGCCGCCATAATGTATATGCGCTTCTTCTATCAGCAAACATATTATTCTAAACCTAACTTAACAGGAAGCTTTAGCTCCTACATGGTAAATCAGCAATCCTTTCTTCTTACAACCACTGCGCCGCAGTTCATGAGTTACGTAAAACTTAAAAGAGACAGTTAAAATAAGATTTCGGAAAGCGAATTTTTATTTAGCTTCCACTTTTCTAAATTCTAAAAAATGCGAAATTTCAAGAAGCAATACTCGAAGTATACGACACTGTACCTCAGCAACTAAAACGATATCGGAGTTATGTAAGCTGCACCTAATATTTCATTTAATGCGGACGAAATTGATATATCGTATGGCACCCTGAAATACACCACTAACTCGTGAATATGGCATTCTCAGAATCTTTACAGGCATTGTAACAACTTCACATAAGTTATAAATTCCTACATCTAATTTGCGCGATTGAGATTCTCCAAGAGATGTAATTTATAGGGAGGCGATATCAGTTTTTATCCGAACCAACGGATTTGTAAACTTCGTACTTCTTTCTTCAGATTTGCCGATTTCCGATAATTCTTGTCAATAATGCCGTGGCCTAAATCAAAATTAATATTGCAGCGATCCCTGGGATCTAACGTTCTCTCTTGAATGCAACAATTCACATTCAGATCGGTTGAACTGTTGAGTGATTTTCTCCTAGAATCATTTATGCGTTTTTCGTGAATTTGAGCGGCCGGCATCGAAGAAGGGCCCTAGCTAATGCTTCCTCTTATTGAACCACACCGGTTCTTAGAAAACACGTGAAACATAACGCTGACTATACGGAAGCCTGCGGCCGCTGTCGTACACAAATAACGAGAAAAAACGAAGGGAACCCAACGGTAGCTTTGCGGGAGCTGTTATCTCGGCCTCACCCGAAATGCCGCTGAGCTGTCTGGCAAGGTGTCTAGCAAAATCGTCGATTCATTGAAAGTCGAGCAAGTAGCAGGTCGCCTTCAAGATAAGACTGATACGTAAGCGCGCTCGTTGCCAAGTGCCGAGGTGAAGCAACCGTCTCAGGGTGTGCTTCTTTTTATTATGTTTTCTTTAGTTTTGCGTCATGGCGTACGTCACGGCGCGAATTTCAAATCATTAAGGTTGATACGCCATGTGGTGGCAAAAAAAGAGACTAAATGCATGTCCAGAATTCCTGGGTATGACTGCTTTGCACACGCTAGATTGTTTTCACCTATTTACCTGACGGGCGCATGTGACGTTGCGATTAGATACCGTGGCCATACCTGCAGTGCCATCGATGTTAAAAGTACGAAGGGAGGAAAAAACTCAAGGCGTGGTTAAAGAATTATTATTATGGGACTTAGCATCCCTAAGCTGCTGTGCTTTACGACGGAAAAAGTAATGGGGAGCTCCGGATTAATTGTGACCACCTGGGATTAATTAATGCGCACCCAAAGGGTGGCACAAGCGTGCTTGCATATCCGTCGCAATGCGACAGGTGGGGCCCAACCGCTAGAGCCACCAGGCTCTAGCGAGACAACTGTCTCATGTACATGAGCACTCACCACTTCTCTTATCATCATCATCCATCCCAATATTTTCACTCCCCTTCCCTCTTCCCCAGTGCAGAGTAGCAGACTAGAGCGCACTAGCTCAGGTCGACCTCTCTGTCTTTCCTATCAATAAATTCTATTCATTCAGTCGTCAAAATAACGATTCAGCTCTTCGGAAATGCATAAAGCGTCGCGATTTTGTCGGCGTATCGAAGCTGATAACGGCTCCATTCCTAGCCTTTCAAGTTAATGGCTTCGACGCAAAATGCACCTGGAATAAACGCGAAAGTAGAAAATATATGCCCCTTGGTGAAATGTAGGTGCAGTATAGTGTAATTAGGCACATAGAAACAGGTCCATAGCAGATCACAGTACCACATCAAAGTTCGGCAGCACTGTTGCATACACTTCAAAAGTCAGGCAACAATTAGTAGTAGATGAAGTGTTGATGCGCCCATACGAAATTTGCAAATATACGTCCATGCGCAAAATATAGGTGCAGTATACTAATTAGCGAGACAGAAACGGGTTCTTAGCAGATGACACTACCACAGGAAAGTGTGCCAACAGTGTTGCATACAAGTGAAAATAAGGCAACCATTAGGAGTCGTAGAGCTCTAATGTCCCTAAATGAAAGCACAAAATATATGTCTCTGGGCAAAATGAAGGTGCACTATAGTAATCAAGTAGAGAGAACGGGTTCATAGCGGATAGCTGTACCACAGGAAAGTTTGGCAACCTTTTGCATGCAGTTGAAAGTCAGGCAACAATTGGGAGTGCATTGAACCTTAATGCGCTAAACGAAAGCTGAAAATATGTCTCTGAGGAAAATGAAGGTGTAGTACATTGATTAGGAAGACAGAAGCGGATTCGTAGCAGATGACAGTACCACAGGAAAGTTTGGCAACAGTGTTGCATACAGTTGAAAGTCAGGCAACATATAGCAGTGAATAGAGCGTCAATGCACCTAATCGGTAGTTGAAGACGTCTCCCTGGGTAATATCTAGGTATAGTATAGTAATCAAGTGGACAGAAACGGGTTTGTAGGAGATGACAATACAACACGAAAGTTTGGCAACAGTGTGCATACAGTTGAAAGTCAGACAACAATGCGCAGCAGGTGGAGCCTAAATCTCCTCAACCGAAAGTTGAAAATATTTGTCCTTGGGCATAATGTAGGTGTAGTACATTAATTAGGAAGACAGAAACGGGTGCATAGCGGATGACAGTACCATAGCAAAGTTTGGCAACATTGTTGCATACTGTTGAAAGTCAGACAACAGCCTTAATGCGCTAAACGAAAGCTGAAAATATTTCTCTGGGATAAATGAAGGTGTAGTATAGTAATCACGTAGATAGAAGCGGGTGTACAGCGAATGATAGTACCATAGGAAAGTTTGGCAACAGTATTCCATACAGTTGAAAGTCAGTCAACAATTTCCAGTAAATGGAGCCTAAATTTGCCTAAACGAAAGTTGAAAATGCATGTCCCTGGGCAAAATGTAGGTGTAGTATAACAATTAGGTTGACAGAAACGGGTTCGTAGCTGATGACAGTACCACAGGAAAGCATGACAACAGTGTTGCATGCAACTGGAAGTCAGACAAGAATAAGGTGTGCATGGAGCTTTAATGCGCGAAACAAAAGCTGAAAATATTTGTCTCGTGTCAAAATGAAGGAGTACTAAGTAATAAAATAGACAGAAACGGGTGCATAGCTGATGACAGTACCGTAGGAAAATTTGGCAACATTGTTGCATATATTTGAAAGTCACGCAACAATTAGGAGTAGATGGAGCCTTAGTGCACTAAACGAAAGCTGTAAATATGTCTGTGGGATAAATAACGCTGTAGTCATAGAGTTTCATATTAGTATACCTAGAGGGAAATCTGGCGCTGCGATCGTTTAAACATCATGGGAATGATGGGAAGTACACGCTTCGGATTGGCATTCTGACGACTGACAAACTAGTCTACAAGTATTTTTTGATAGTTTTGGTTTCGGTGCAAGCGCAATTGATATAACCTGCAGTGGGACAGTGCAACGCAAAACTCTCTGCCTTTGTTATGCTGCTCGAAGTGGCGATAGCGCGCTGGGCCAGCGACTGGGACGATGCTTGTGTCGCGGTGTGGCGTCGAAGCCGTGACGAGAAAGCGGCGGCATCACAAACGTTGAAAGAACATGTTTTGAGGGTTTGGACCTTTGTTTGCTAAGTGTGCTAGGTTGGCACTGTAGCGTTACGTGCTTTATGAAACTTCAGAATAGGACAAAGAAGGCACTACTGATACAAGACATATACAGTTGTACTTCTAGTGGCTTGACAATCAAATTTTATTCAGGGCTTCATTAAGTGCTCGTTTATGTGCTCATTGAAATGCGTGTTCTAGGACTTTGAGAAGAACACAAACTTACTTGTGGTAGGAAAGGTTGCTGCTTCCTGGCTGTAGTCTAGTGTCGCAAAATGGGTACGTGCAAAGCCACGCCGTAACACTTCGGAAGCGGTACGTCAATATAAAATATGATGAAGCATACTCGTAGGAGGCCACAGACATCCCAGCTAGCAGTGCAGCAGATGCGCTTGAAAGTACTTGAAGACGTTCAGCAATCGTGACAGCCGACGCAACCTTTCGAAAGAGCGAGAGAGTTCGCAAGTGCATGTCGTCTGCGAGAAAAGTATCGCGTTTACAGCGAGCAGGCGTCGTAGCAGACGACACTTGTAGCATTCCGCTCAAGGGCGCAACGCTTTGTCAAAATACAACATTTTTATTTCCAGAAATACTTGATGAGTATCTTTATATAAGTACATGCACGGTTGTTTTGCTGTTGCAAAAATGAATAAATAATTATTCTTTGGCGTTAAATTGGGAACAGAATCGCACAAGTATGCATACCCTGGTGTGCCGTGGTGACAAACCATAGTAAACCATGCTTCCATCTCAAAGTCATACAAAGTTTATGTAGCGTGTTGTACACTATATAACCCACTGCAGAAATAGAACTAGATTTTACGCGATAATATTTGAGTATAGCTTCGTTTACTGCGCCAGAAGCAAACGCCACTAGTCTAAAGACCGAAGTCAATCCGAAGCCTGTACTTCCCAGCATTCCCATGTAGGTTGAGGCAACGCTCATGAGAACCCCCGTAGACACTAGCGCCACATTTCCCTCTAGGGTACTTATTTAGAAACTCTATGCGCTGTAGTATAATAATCACGTAGACCGAAACAGGTCTACAGACCGAAGCAGCTGATAGTACCACAGGAAAGTTTGGCAACAGTGTTTGGCAAAGCGGATTCGTAGCAGATGACAGTACCACAGGAAAGTTTGGCAACAGTGTTGCATACAGTTGAAAGTCAGGCAACATATAGCAGTGGATAGAGCGTCAATGCACCTAATCGGTAGTTAAAGATGTCTCCCTGGGTAATATCTAGGTATAGTATAGTAATCAAGTAGACAGAAACGGGTTTGTAGGAGATGACAATACAACACAAAAGTTTGGCAACAGTGTGCATACAGTTGAAAGTCAGACAACAATGCGCAGCAGGTGGAGCCTAAATCTCCCCAACCAAAAGTTGAAAATATTTGTCCTTGGGCATAATGTAGGTGTAGTACATTAATTAGGAAGACAGAAACGGGTGCATAGCGGATGACAGTACCGTAGGAAAGTTTGGCAACATTGTTGCATACCGTTGAAAGTCAGACAACAGTTGGGAGTAGATAGAGCCTTAATGCGCTAAACGAAAGCTGAAAATATTTCTCTGGGATAAATGAAGGTGTAGTATAGTAATCACGTAGATAGAAACGGGTGTACAGCGAATGATAGTACCATAGGAAAGTTTGGCAACAGTATTCCATACAGTTGAAAGTCAGTCAACAATTTCCAGTAAATGGAGCCTAAATTTGCCCAAACGAAAGTTGAAAATGCATGTCCCTGGGCAAAATGTAGGTGTAGTATAACAATTAGGCTGACAGAAACGGGTTCGTAGCAGATGACAGTACCACAGGAAAGCATGGCAACAGTGTTGCATGCAACTGGAAGTCAGACAAGAATAAGGTGTGCATGGAGCTTTAATGCGCGAAAGAAAAGCTGAAAATATTTGTCTCGCGGCAAAATGAAGGAGTACTAAGTAATAAAATAGACAGAAACGGGTGCATAGCTGATGACAGTACCGTAGGAAAGTTTGGCAACATTGTTGCATATATTTAAAAGTCACGCAACAATTAGGAGTAGATGGAGCCTTAGTGCACTAAACGAAAGCTGTAAATGTGTCTGTGGGATAAATAACGCTGTAGTCATAGAGTTTCATATTAGACTACCTAGAGGGAAATCAGGCGCTGCGATCGTTCAACCATCATGGGAATGATGGGAAGTACAGGCTTCGGATTGGCATTCTGACGACTGGCAAACTAGTCTACAAGTATTTTTTGATAGTTTTGGTTTCGGTGCAAGCGCAATTGATATAACCTGCAGTGGGACAGTGCAACGCAAAACTCTCTGCCTTTGTTATGCTGCTCGAAGTGGCGATAGCGCGCTGGGCCAGCGACTGGGACGATGCTTGTGTCGCGGTGTGGCGTCGAAGCCGTGACGAGAAAGCGGCGGCATCGCAAACGTTGAAAGAACATGTTTTGAGCGTTTGTACCTTTGTTTGTTACGTGTGTTAGGTTGGCACTGTAGCGTTACGTGCTTTATGAAACTTCAGAATAGGACAAAGAAGGCACTACTGATACAAGACATATACAGTTGTACTTCTAGTGGCTTGACAATCAAATTTTATTGAGGGCTTCATTAAGTGGTCGTTTATGTGCTCATTGAAATGCGTGTTTTAGGACTTTGAGAACACACACTTACTTGTGGTAGGAAATGTTGCTGCTTCCTGGCTGTAGTCTAGTGTCGCAAAATGGGTACGTGCAACAAGTCCAGGAATTCTGGACATTCTCCTTCGGAACTTCATAGCAATGCACAAGTGTAACTCAATGGGAAAATTTTTTTTTGAATATTATATTTCAGAATATCGGCTGAGGGTCAAAAAGTTTCAACCGACTACAACAAGAGGGTAGCCCCTTCTAACAACATATGTATTTTGGCACTTAGAACATTGGTGGTGCGTTAAAGCAGTTAAAACAGGTCAGCAGGGGCGGTGAAGTCCCACTACAGGAGGAAATCGTTTTGCACCCTCCCGCCAGAGGGCACAATGGCTTGAAGAAGCGCCAAATTTAAACCATAAAGCGCTTTATTACAGTTGGCATTGAGAAGGTAATGGTAATTCAATTAGAGGGTTTTACATTCCAAAACCACTTTCTGATTATGAGGCACGCCGTAGGGGCGGACTCCGGAGATTTGGACCACTTGGGGTTCTTTAACGTGTACCTAAATCTAAGTACACAGGTGTTTTCGCATTTCACCCCCATCGAAATGCGGCCGCCGTGGCCAAGGTAATGGTAGAGGGAGTGTTATGCAGCCTGTTAGCACGCGCAGGTTTTTGAGAAGCAGCCGAGATTCTGCAGAGTGGTTATGCGTGTGTATATCTTGAGTGCGCCTGGGTATGGTTGTATGCGCCTGTGCGCTCTGTGTATGATTGTGCGGGCGTGTGCCTCCGTATTTGCGTTTGCATGCGCGCGAGTGCGTGTACGCTTGTGTGAGCGTTCGCGGCGTGTGTGCGTGCGCATGTGCGCGCGCTTGCGGTGCATGCGTGGCCACGTGTGAACGTGTACCCGTGCCAACGTGTTTTCGAATTTCAGCATGCACGATTGCGAACAAATGTGTGCGTGTGTGCGTGTGCGTGCGTGTGCGTGTGCGTGTGCGCGTATGACGGATGGAGAGAAAGTACGTGCGTGTGAGGGAGAGTGCGCTTGTGTGCGGGGGAGACAGAAAGTATGTGTGTGTGTGCGAGGGAGAAAGATCGTGTGTATGCGCGAGGGAGAGAGAGACTGTGCGTGTGTGTGCGTGCGAGGGGAGAGTGTGTGCGCGTGCTAGTGCCTCCATATTTGCATATGCTTGCACGCGATGCGTGTATGCGTGTGTGAGCGTTCGCGGTGTGTGTGCATGCCTGCATCTGCGTGTTAGTGCATGTGTGCGTGCGCTTGCGTGCTTGCGGCGCATGCATGGCGGCGGGTGAATGTGCACGTGTGCGACCGTGCGTATTCGTCTTTCAGCATGCATGCCTGCGGACAAAAGTGCGTGTTTGTGTGCGCATGGCTACATGTGCGTGCGATGGAGAGAGCGTGTGAGTGCTTGTGAGGAAGAGAGTGTGTGCTCGTGCGAGGGAGAGAGAGTGCGTATGTGTGCGTGCGAGGGTGTTTGTGTGTTTTCGGGTGCGAGTGAACATTTTCCTGCTTACACCTCCTCTTGGAAACAAACGCGGTGTGGGGAGCATTAAAACCCGTGTTTAAATCCTCGAGACAAGAACGAATGACACTGCATTTATAGCATTATCTCTTTCTTAAAGCGAAACCGACAAAGGAAATGCGCCTGTGACGTCAGTATTGCCGTCCTTGGCTGGCACGGCCCTGTAAGAAGCTGCAAAGCAGTTCAACTTCGTAATCTTGCTTCCGTTGGCGGCAGCGCAATGCCTTGAGAGCAATGACGCACTAAATCTGCACTATCATTCAATCGTGCATCGTTCCTTTGACCAAGCGCGCTTTCGGCAGCGCAAATTCGTTGCTACATTGACATTTTAACCTTAAATGGCTTGCCTTCGGAAAAACGATGTGAATAAATATCGACAGTCGCCTGGCCGCAAGGAATACGCTCACGGAGCCGTGCTATTCATCGCAGTATCTGGAAAGGCTGGAAGCGGTCAGGTCGATGTTACCCACGATCTTTTCCCGCCCCCGCAGGGGCGTCTGCGTCAGCAGGCGTTTGGTGTGTTGCGACACCACGGACCCGAGCACACGAGGGTTGGACCCTCCCGCGTGTAGCCGTGCGCGGCTTAGCCGTGTCCGGGGAAAGGGGGATCCTGGGGGTTGAGCGGATGCCGGGTGTTCGGACCTTTAAGGCCCCCCGGCGGAGGCAACACACCTCTTTGGCCTCGGCTTCGCGTAGACGGCACCCCCGGACTGACCCACCCGGGGGAAATCGGCAGTCGCCTTTTCCTGTCTCTCCCTCCTCGAATCTTCGTCTTTATCTCTCACTTTTTGACCTTTCCTGTCTCCTTCTCTCTTCTTTTTACTTCCTTTCTCCTGGCGGCAAGGGTTAACCCTGTGTGGCTATCCAACCTTGGGTACACCATATTCGGTTATAGTGACGGCGTACGACTGGCGTCGTGCAGACTTGTACGCAAGCTCTGCCGCGTCCCCTCGTTGGGCTCCGTGGTGGGCGGTCGGCGCTGTTGCCGAATGCATACATTTTTTCATGGAAACTTCTTTCCCCTCCCTTACTGATCGCCCTCAGAAACGAGGGCGCACCGAAGATGTCTTCAAGTTTTTTGGACGCCAAACCCAGAACTTTCCCCGCTTCCATGTTATTCATTCCGAAAAGCCAAACAAAGCAGTGCGAAACATCTCACCATTCCTTGTTTCAAAGTCCTTAACTGATATTTTTGGTCCAGGTTACAAAGTGTCGAGGATGGCAAGCGGCGACCTCCCCTTGGAGCTCCGCGATGTAAAACAGCATGAGAAACTACCGCAACTAGTGTCATTTGGAGAGACCCCCATAACAGTAACCCCGCACCGTACAATGAACACCACCCGTGGTGTTGTGTCAGATGATGATTTGCTTGAGCTGACTGAAGCGGAACTACTGGAGGGCTTCAGCGAACAAAATGTGATCAATGTCAGAAGAATTAATATGAGGCGGGATGGAAAAGAGATTCAGACGAAGCACCTAATAATTACTTTTGGATCAAGTATCTTGCCCGAATCAATCGAGGCCGGGTACATCAAGCTCCGTGTCAGGCCGTATGTGCCAAACCCACTCCGATGTTTCAAATGCCAGCGCTTCGGCCACAGCTCGCAGAGCTGCCGAGGCCGCCAAACATGTGCAAAATGCAGTGCCCACGAACACACATCTGAAGCTTGTGAGAACGCTCTCCACTGTGTAAACTGTGATGGGGAGCACGCCGCGTACTCGCGGGCGTGCCCATCCTGGAAAAAAGAAAAGGAAATTGTAACAGTTAAAGTAAAGGAAAACATAAGTTTCAAGGAGGCACGCAGGCAGGTATCGTACCTGCCCAAGAAAACCTTTGCCGATGTGGCGCGTCAGGGGGCAGCGTCACAACGGCCTCCGGCGGCTGTCCGACCCACAGGCAGTGAGTCGGCAGTTACGCCATCTGCCCCCGCGGCGGTTGCAGCTAGCGCTGCTCCGTCGACCCAGAATGAGGGGCCATCGACCCCGAAGGTGGCCGCCGCCGAGGCTGTCCCAACTTCCCCGGCCCCTTCCAGCGCTGGCAACAGCCGGCGCAGCCAAATCCCGCAGGGTGCCCCATCGACCTCCGGGCTGGTGGGCGCAGGGGTCTTGCCCTCCAAGGCGGGACTCACCCTGAAAACCTCTCGCTCGCAAGAGCACGTGTCCGGAGCCTCACTAGAGGCAATGGACACAACACCCATCCTCAAGGCGCACCAAGCGCCTAAGGAGCGTCGAGACTCTCTCGAACGCTCCAGAAAGGGCAGAACTCCCGTTACAGGGCCTCGAAAGAGCTCTGTAACCTAAGGCAACACCTCCATTTCCATACACACAGCACTTATTTCCTTCCAAGATGGCTACACAAATAATTCAATGGAATGTCAGAGGTCTTCTTAGGAACCTTGATGACGTACAAGAGCTTATCCAAAAACACAATCCAAAAGTGCTGTGTCTACAGGAAACACACTTAAAATCTAAACACACAAATTTTCTGCTACAGTGTGTTACGTTTCGCAGAGATCGCGATGATGCTCTCGCATCATTGGGTGGTGTTGCCATTGTTATTCAGAAAGGCATAGCGTGTCAACGTTTGCAGCTACAAACGCCCCTTGAGGCAGTGGCGGTTCGTGCTGTTCTCCTCAACAAACTTATCACTGTCTACTCGCTCTACATACCCCCGCATTACAAATTAACTAAACATGAATTTCAGTCCTTCATAGACGAATTGCCAGAACCTTACGTTGTGCTTGGGGATTTCAATGCGCACAGCAGCCTGTGGGGAGACTCTCGTATCGATGCGCGAGGTCGCCTCGTTGAACAGTTCCTTTTTTCGTCCGGTGCGTGTCTGCTGAATAAGAAGACACCCACATATTATTCTCTCGCAAACAGAACATTTTCTTCAATTGACCTCAGCCTAGTTTCCCCTTGTATGCTGTCTGAACTCGAATGGGAAGTCACCAAGAATCCTTACGGAAGCGACCACTTCCCCATACTGCTAAAAACACATAAAGAAAAAGAATCTCTACCACAGGCTCCTAGGTGGAAGATCGATACAGCCGACTGGGAGAAGTTCCGAAACTTAACTAATATCCCATGGAATGACATGTCTTGTTTAGGAATTGACGCTGCTGTGCAGTATCTCACAGCCTTCATTATAGACATGGCATCTAAATGCATATCAGAAGCACATGGCTTGGCATGTAAACGGCGGGTCCCGTGGTGGAACGAAGACTGCAGGATCGCTCGTAAGAAACAAAACAAAGCGTGGGGGTTGCTACGCGCTTCTCCCACTGCAGAGAATCTAGTCAACTTTAAGCAAGTAAAATCCCAAGGCAGGAGAACCCGCCGACTGGCCAGAAGAGAAAGCTGGCAGAAGTATTTATCGAGCATTAATTCGTTTACAGACGAGGCTAAAGTCTGGAACAGAGTAAATAGAATTAGAGGGCGACAAACATATTCACTCCCTCTGGTAAATACACAAGGCGATACACTGCAAGATCAGGCAGACTCACTTGCGGAGCACTTTCAGAGCGTTTCAAGTTCAAACAATTATTCGCAATCTTTTCTCATATATAAAGAAATCGAAGAACGTAAGCCTTTAACAAGAAAAAGCCGAGAGAATGAGCCTTACAACCGTCCTTTCAGTATTGCCGAATTGAGAGCTGCCTTGAGCGCATGCAAGAGCTCCGCACCAGGATCTGATAGAATCATGTACGAAATGCTGAAAAACTTACACAATGACACGCAAGTGACACTACTTACACTTTTCAACACTATCTGGGACGCAGGGTACCTTCCGACCGCATGGAAAGAAGCCATTGTGATCCCTGTTCTAAAACAAGGCAAAGATCCTTCATCAGTGGCAAGCTACCGCCCGATAGCCCTCACAAGTTGCATGTGTAAGGTATTTGAAAAAATGATAAATCGGCGACTGATCCATTTCCTTGAACAGAACAAAATGCTTGATCCCTATCAGTGTGGCTTCCGAGAAGGGCGCTCCACAACCGACCATCTTGTACGTATTGAAACAAATATCCGGGACGCATTTATACATAAACAGTTCTTCCTCTCGATATTTCTCGATATGGAAAAGGCCTATGACACAACGTGGCGATACGGCATCTTGCGAGACTTATCGGAAATGGGCATTCATGGTAATATGTTAAACATAATAAAAAGCTACTTGTCCAATCGTACCTTCCGGGTGAAAGTCGGCAATGTGCTGTCACGTCCTTTTACACAAGAAACTGGTGTACCCCAGGGGGGCGTGCTCAGTTGCACACTTTTTATTGTTAAGATGACAACGCTTCGTGCTTCCTTACCCCCGGCCATTTTGTATTCCGTCTATGTGGATGACATTCAAATAGGCTTCAAATCCTGTAACCTCGCAGTATGCGAGAGACAGGTACAGCATGGTTTGAACAAGGTGTCAGGGTGGGCAGAGAAAAATGGTTTTAAAATCAATCCTCAAAAGAGTTCTTGTGTGCTGTTCACAAGGAAGAGAGGCCTGGTCCCGGATCCTTGCTTGGAAATGTGTGGACATCAGATACCTGTAAACAAAGTGCACAAATTTCTAGGTGTTATACTCGACAATAAACTTACTTTCGTCCCACACATTAAACATCTTAAAGAAAAGTGTCTGAAAACAATGAACTTATTGAAACTTCTATCCCAGACTACATGGGGTAGTGATAGGAAGTGTTTAATGAACCTATACAAGAGCCTAATTCGGTCTCGATTGGATTATGGTGCGGTTGTGTATAACTCTGCCGCCCCGAGCGCGCTAAAGATGCTAGACCCAGTCCACCATCTCGGAATCCGACTGGCCACTGGCGCTTTCAGAACGAGTCCCATACAAAGTCTATATGTGGAATCAAATGAATGGTCTCTCCACCTACAGAGATCATACATTAGCTTTACATATTTCCTTAAAGTACGCTCCAATCTTGAACATCCATGTTTTCATAACGTTGCCGATATGACGTGCGCTACACTTTTCAGCAATCGTCCCTCCATAAGACAGCCTTTCTCGCTGCGTGTGAAGCAGCTTAGCGATGAAATGCATGTCCCGCTCCTCGAGCATCGCTTAATGCACCTAACCAAGCTCTTACCTCCTTGGGAATGGCAGGTGATACAATGTGACATATCCTTTATAAAAGTTACAAAGCACGCTCCTGAGGCTGAAATCCGAATGCATTTCCTAGAACTCCAGCACAAGCACTCCTGCGCAGAGTTCTACACAGACGCTTCCAAGTCAAATGCCGGGGTATCCTATGCAGCCGTCGGCCCATCGTTTTCGGAATCCGATGTACTGCATCCGGAAACAAGTATCTTTACGGCCGAGGCCTACGCACTACTCTCTGCTGTAAAGCACATAAGAAAATCGAAACTTCCAAAAGCAGCGATCTATACAGACTCTCTCAGTGTCGTGAAGGCCTTAATGTCACTCAGCAAACATAAAAATCCCGTATTTAATGAACTATATTCGGTCTTGTGCAAAGCGTACTCATCTAACCAGAATATCATAATATGCTGGGTCCCTGGCCATAGGGGAATTGAAGGTAACGTTCTGGCGGACGAGATGGCCACGTCAATCACATTGCAAGCTGTTAACCCTACCTCTGCGGTGCCTGTCACAGATCTGAGGCCTTTCTTGCGAAGGAGGCTGCGCGATCACTGGCAACACATGTGGGATGCGGAAACGGATAATAAGCTCCACCTGATAAAACCACAGTTAGGATTTTGGCCGCCTACTACAAAATCGCGCCGAACAGATGTCCTATTCTGTCGTCTCAGAATAGGACACACGTTCGGCACCCATAATTTTCTACTCACCGGAAGTGAGCCTCCAACCTGTGGTAGATGCGGGGAGAGGCTGACCGTACTCCACGTCCTCCTGGAGTGTCGGGAAGCCGAGTCTGAGAGAAAGAGACATTTTTCATTAGCATACCGACAGCACATTCCTCTTCATCCTATAATGCTTCTTGGTCCAGAACCGCTTTTTAATACAGACACAGTGCTAGGTTATCTTAAAGATGTGGTCTTACATGTTATTAGTCCCATGAATTCGTAGCGCCTCCTCTCTTGAGAGGATGCCACTGCGATAATTGTTTTGCATAGCACATGCCTCCAGGCCCTTGTGTTTCAAGGGCTCTAAGGAGGCAGTAGTGCTCATGGATTTTTCACAATCACATATATTTTACCTATCGTATCATTCTTTTTAAATGCATCTAAATGTTCATAGTACAAGTCACACGTCATCGCCATAATTTTATCATACAGATTTTACGCACTTTAGAGCGTATATTTTAAGGCCTCTTTACAGCCACCCCACATGAACTTCATAGTAATCATAATTACACAGCAAAATCATTAGCACAGACATGGCGCTCTTTGGCCATACCTGGCCCTTGCGCCACAAAACCCCATACATCATCATCTTTTCCCGCGTCAGTTGGGCTTTCAGAGAACGCTTAATTACAATATATTTGTTCTGAGCTCTTACAGAAGCATGATTAATAAGCATATATTCGCTCAACTACAATATGTAGAAGAAAGGCTCCAGACTGCTAATTTGCTTTAGCCACCCAAAAACAATTATTTAAATTATAATTAACATACATTCATAAATTGCGCACACAACTGCTCAACTTGCTCCGGAGGTTACCATCTGAACACTCGAATGATAACAATAATGTCAGGAAGATTTACATTGATCTATTCTTTAATATTTGGTGCCGTTAAAGAAGACCGCCTGTATAATGATGGTCCAGTAAGCACCTAATAAATCAGGTGCGAATACTCGGACAGGTTTTCTTGACTCAATTGAAGTTGATGAACTTAGAACAGATGCACCCAACCGTGCACCTCTGTCTTTACAATGTATTCTCCTACATTGTACAAGAAACGCCTCAGCGCCACGGTACATCAAAAAGGGTGTGCGGGAGCGTTATTTGCTCTAACTAATAGATTTCTGAGCATTCGTGGCATCAGGCTTGGTTTCCTTGCATCATCAGGAATGAAAGCGGCACATACCTAGGGGCCCAAGCAGGTGGACTACTTCCGCCCCTGGGTCGGCGTAAGATTACAGACAGACAGACAGACAGACAGACGGACGGACGGGTGGACGGACGGACGGACGGCCGGACGGACGGACGGCCGGACGGACGGACGGACGGACAGACAGACAGACAGACAGACAGACAGACAGACAGACAGACAGACAGACAGACAGACAGACAGACAGACAGACAGGTTCGAGATGGCTGAATAAAGGCAAATAATGCTATTTACCTTAATAACAACTGTCTGGGGAAAAGCATTGGATAATGTTTTTCCGTAATTCGTAACAGATGGGGCAGTGCGGACCCGATTAGATCTGGGTTGGGACTGAAAATATCGGAATTTTAGGATGAGTGCCTTGCTGTGAGTAGATTGATTGTTTAAGGTGAATTATAATAATTCCTTCGGTTTTACGAGCAAAAACGACGATATAATTATCAGGCACGTCGTAGTGGCAGACTCCCGATTAATTTTGACTACCTGGGTGTTCTTCCAACTTCCACACAATGCACCGTACGCTACACTTATTGCTTTTCGTCGCCGTGGAAATGCGGCCGCCTCGGCTGGCATTCCAACCCACACCATCTGGCTTAGCGGCGCAGCGCCCAAGTCACAGCTTTATGGTGGCTAGAAATGGGAGGCGTGAAAACCGGCCTCTCCAAGCTTGTCGCGATGCGCGATCACTTCAATGTGGCACTGTTGTCGGCGGGGGGGGGGGGGGGCGACTGTAAAACAGTTAATTAGGGTCTGATTTATCTTGCATGAGTAATAGACAAATCGTGCAACAGAAGGTCCCCGGACTGATGTATGATGACGACATTCTGCCAGCAGCGGACAACGCATGTGATTTAGACACTTGCGAATATTTGTGGCATGGCAGCGACAAACCTAGACCTTAAGTTTAGCACAGAGAAATCGGGACTTATGATCTTTAATGAAAGGACGAATAATTAAATGGTGTAAATTCAACAGCAAATCGTACACATCGTCAAACAATGTATATACCTATGCGTATATACAGGGTGTCCCACGTAACTTGAGCCAAACATTAAAAATATGCAAATACAACGTAACTGAACAGACTCTAGGTAATGTTGTTTGCCATCGCTTGGAGATACTCAGATTAATTTTTTTATTTGGCATAATTAAATAACTAGCCCTAATTAATTAATCAACTTCTCAAATATTATAATTCGGTTAAAAGTGTAAATGAGAAAATTGTATAGCAAACGAAAACTCCCAATCAAACAAAAAATGCAATGCCTCATAGCCCCGTAAGACAGAGGCTCCAAGCCCTCAGTCAAGTCAAGCGATCAGTGCTTAAATTTTTTCTAATCACCCATACAACTTACAAAACAGCATGTCGAAAAATGTCATCATCAATGGCTCATACCCCAGTAAGCAAGCAAAAAATGCAACGACTCATAGTCCCGTAAGTTTCATGGCTACTCACTTTGCGTGAATTAGCTGCGATGACACTACCTCTTTTGTCGTTGTCGGTGATTTCAATGGGTATGTGTGGGTATCGAAAAGGGAGCGGCTTACACGTTCCGTGTTGCAGACGTATCCCTTGCGATATGCCACACTGATCCGGCCCAACCGTCCATCCAGCGGCGTACGTGCACCGATTTGACATTCTCAAGGAATGTGATTGCAGTTGCGAGTGAAATAATGATGACCGTCAAGACAATAAATGAGTTTGTACCTTTTGTTCAAAATTATGTGTCGCCTCCGAGTCATGTGCTAAACAGCTTCGCTGGTCAACCCCCTTCACGGAGTGGAATGGCTCATGATTTTTTTTTACTTTCTATCTGTCTTTCTTTCTTCGTTTCTTTCTTTCTTTCTTTGTTCTCTCTTTCATTCTTTTGTTCCTTCTTTCTTTCCTTCGTTCTTTTTTCCTTTGGTTTCTTCATTCATAATAAGCCACTGCATCTTTGCTTGCTTACGAGGGTATGAGCCCTTCCTGATTATGTCGTTCTTTTTTCGGGAAGGAGCCATTGCTGCTGGTATTTTTTGTACCATTCCTCTACTTTTCTTGTATCACCCTTCTACTTTGTATCACTGGACTAGACACCGCTTATTGGGGGGGGGGGGGGGATGAGCCATTGCTATGAGCCACTTGAGCCCTTCGCCTTAATAAACCATGTGCAAATGTAGCCGTGTGGTTTGGGGCTGCTTCCACCTCGGGCACTAGGTCGGAACTCATGTTTCCCTTGACTGCATACGTATATCAACATTATTTCTAAAAAAAATCCGGTATTTTTTTCTTTATGTGTTAACAATAGACAGTTAAAATATATTCCGCAAAGAACTCACCCCAATACTTCAGTACTTTTTGTTCTAACACACACGTGCGCGCTACTCTATTTGGTACAATGTACTAAAAAAATTATCCATTGCTTTCCGACCGGCAGCTGTTTTTATTCTTAATGACGCCAGGAAACCGACCCTGATGCCACCAACGCTTATATAGTAATCGGGAGCGCGCATAATGTTCTCGCACACCTTGTGTGATATACCGTAGCGCTGAAGTGTTTCTTGTATAGCGTAGGAGAGTCCGTTGTAAAAGCAGAAGTGCACTGTTGGGCACATGTGCTTAAGCTGATGAACTTGAATTGCGCACCTGCTTTTTAAGAAGCCTTCTGCACCATGAATATCCACGCAGTTATATTTTAACGGCGCCAAACTCTAATAGAGCAATATAAATCTTGCTGACATTATTGTTATCATTCGAGTGTTGAAATTGCTAGCCTCTAGATACGAAGTAAGTTCATTAGTTGTTTGCGTAATAAACGAAGGTACGATAATTAAATTGTCAATAATTGATCTTAGGCAGCTAACGGGTATGATTAGCTTGGAGCCACTCCTCGAGATTATCTAGCTGAGCGAATAATTATTAAACATGCCTCTGAATTGCACAAATGTTTTTCAAGTAACCTCTTTGAAAGCATAACTGATGCTGAAAAAGAACGTGTATAAGGGCGACCTGACCGAGCCCAGTCTTTTGTGATAATGTGATCAATGGCATCGCTCCGTGACTACTGTACATTCCTTGCGGCAAGTCCGCTGTCGATGTACGTACCTACATTCGTTTTTTTTTCGAAATCAAGCAGTTTAAAGCTTTAATGTCAATAGAAAAGCGAACATGTGCCACCGAAAAGTTGCTTGGTCGATGGAGGGATGCACGACGCAATGATGGTGCAGATTTAGCGCGTCATCGCTGTCAAGAAGCAAGGGAGATAACGAACGCGAACCGCTAGCAGCTCCTCGCGGGACCGTGCCGATGGTGATAGTGCCGTCGAGACAAAATACAGGGCGGCAATACGGACTGCACAGGCGCTTCCACAGCGAAGCTGTCTACCTCTGGCCCGAAATGCATTGCTCCCATGCATTGCATTGCTCCCGTGTCAGGGAGCAAAAAGGCCGGCCGATCCCGGAGGTTGCGGAGTATCGGACTGTCATGCGGCGGAGGTGAAGCAGGGTTCGAGTGCTCCGCCAATAATAATAATAATAATAATAATAATAATAATAATAATAATAATAATAATAATAATAATAATAATAATAATAATAATAATAATAATAATAATAATAATAATAATAATAATAATAATAATAATGAAGATGCATTGTTTCCCGTCGATGGGTATGCTAGAATCGCACCTGGCCTCACGCGCAGAAGGCATTGCCATATATGCAGAGGAGGAAATGTATGTATACTACCATAGAACCTTAACTCGTAAGAGGAGAGGGACACCGACTGTGGGGTTGTGTGTGCTGTACAAACGAAAGGCGGAATTATGATATCCACTGTTTATATATATTCAGGCCCAACCAACCGTGGTATTAAGAAGTTCATGACCACGCCCTTTGCATTGGTTAGCCGCGATGACACTACCCTTGTGATCACCATTGGAGGCTTCAATGTGGGCATTCAAAAGCAGAAAAGAAATGGTCCACTGAGCTTGCGCAAGAAGAATTTGGTTTGATGTGCTAGACCAATCGAAGTAACTCAATTAAGTAACAACGGTCGTGCATAGATTCTACTTTGGCCAAGATTCTGTCTAGGTTGTAACCGGGCCAAACCGTATATATCACAGTAATCACAAGGCTAACGTCACTATACCATTACCAAATGGTGTAAATAAATACATGACCCCTTGTCTAATCCTGTCTGATGTGCCACAGCTTAACTGGTCATCCATCTTCACAGAGTGGAATGGCTCCTAATATATATTTTTCGCTTTTTGCGTCGGTTTCGCTTTCAGAAAGTGATAATGGTATAAAGGCAGCGCCATTCAATCTTGTCTCTGTGGATATAAATAACGTTCAAGTAAACTCTATATCCACGCCGTGCTTGCTTCGTGTCTGTGGTGTTGGGCTGCTAAGCACGAGGTCGCGGGATCAAATCCCGGCCACGGCGGCAGCATGTCGATGGGGACGGAATGCGAAAACAGCCGTATACTTAGATTTAGGTGCAAGTTAAAAAGTCGAAATTATTCCCGAGTCTCCCATTACGATGAGCCTCATAATCAGATTGTGAGCTTGACACATAAAAAGCCCATAATTTTAACGTCGATATTTCATTTGCATGCGAGAATAGGTACAAGTAAGGAAATGATAGCTTCTCACACACACCTATACACACAAACATATTTTACACACCTATACACACCTATACACACAAACATATATCCAGTCCTTGGACGTCCCCTGTCGTTCTAGTTAAAAAGGACGCCAGCTGGTGTCTCTGCGTGGATTGCCGGCACCTCAACAAGATGACCAATAAAGACGTTTATCCCCTATCACGCGCTGATCACACCCTCGACTGCCTCCATGGTGCAAAGTACTTTTCTTCGATGGACCTTGGTTCCGCTTACTTGCAGACTGCGTCGACGACATGGACCTACAGAAAGCCGCTTTTATAACACCCGATGGCCTATACAAGTTCAAATTTATATCATTCGGCTTATGTAATGCTCCATCTACTTTTGAATGCATCATGGACACACTCCTTCATAACCTCAAGTGGTTCATCTGTATTTGTTACTTATATGACGCCGTCGTTTTTGTTCCTACATTTGCCACGCACCCGGAGTGCCTCTCGCTCGTTCTTTCTGCTTTTCCCAATGCTGGCTTTCAACTTAATTCGTCTAAATGTCACTTCGGACGGCGCTAAATTACTATCCTCGGTCATATTGTTCATTCATCTGGTGTGCGCCCAGACCCAAGAAAAGCTCGTGCCGTACAGAAGTTTACCGTGCCAACATCTGCTAAATATGTCCGGAGCTTCGTGGGCCTGTTCTCGTACTTCCGCCGCTTCATGCGCAATTTTTCGGAGGTCACTCGTCCTCTGCTCTTCTGAAGGCAGATGCTTCTTTTTCTTGGGGACCTGAACAAGCAACTGCCTTCTCGAAGCTTATCTCTCTCCTTACATCTCCATTTCTTCTTGCGCACTTCGACCAGACTGCTTCAAGAGAAGTCAGCACTGATGCCAGTGGTCATGGAGTCGGTGCCATTTTTTCCCAACGTCAACGACGCCACGACCGCGTCATTGCTTACGCCAGCCGTCTGCTTTCTCCAGCTGAGCGGAATTATTTCATTACTGAACGTGAGTGCCTTGCAGTTCTCTAGGCAGTAGCGAAATCGCGCCCTTACCTATGTGGTCGGCCCTTTACATTCACCACAGACCACCATGCGCTCTGCTGGCTTTCGTCCCACAAAGACCCTACTGATCGCCTAGGTCACTGGGCGCTACGCCTACAGGAATACTCGTACACAGTTGCTTACAAGTCCGATCGTTTATACCAAGATGCCGACTGCTTGTACCGCCACCCAGACGATGTTCCTGCGACCTATGCTTCTGCTCTGTATTTTCTCTATCTGCTTAGCTGACCTTGCTACCGAACAGCGCCGAGATCCAAGCATACGTGGTATCATGGAAAAGTTCACATCTAGGTCATGTGACCTTTCTCGTGGTATGTTCCTACTCAAGGACGGCATTTTATATCGGCGTAGCATGCACCCCAGTGGATTAGATGGTGCTGGTTATTACGCGGCATGTTCGCACTGCTATTCTGTTCAAGCTGCACGATCTACCAACTTTTGGTCACCTCGGGGAATCAGTATGTACGACCGTGTCCGGCGACGATTCTTTTGGCCTGGTATGCACCGATCTGGCCGCCGCTACGTCGCTTCTTGTGAGTTATGTCAACGCCAGAAGAAACCATCTGAGCTCACTGTTGGTTTACTCCTACCTCTTTGCATTCTTACCGAACCCTTCTATCGCGTTGGTGTAGATCTCTTGGTACCTTTCCCCAGATCTGACTGACGCAGCAAGTGTATTGCCGTCGAAACACATTATACAACTTGGTTCGCGTTCACTAGAGCCCTTCCAACTGACGTAATTTAATTATGGGGTTTAACGTGCCAAAACCACTTTCTGATTATGAGGCACGCCGTAGTGGAGCACTCCGGAAATTTCTACCACCTGGGGATCTTTAACGTGCACCTAAATCTAAGTACACGGGTGTTTTCGCATTTCGCCCCCATCGAAATACGGCCGCCGTGGCAGGGATTCGTTCCCGCTACCTCGTGCTCAACAGCCCAAAACCATAGCCACTGAGCAACCACGGCGGGTAAACTCCCAACTGGCGTAGCCTACTTACTGTTGTAATGCACAACGTGATTGTTCGCCCCGGCGCTCCTCGTCAACTTCTTACCGACAGGGGTCACTCCTTTCTCTTTATGTCGGAGGACAAGGTCCTCCGAGGTATGTGGAAAGGTGTAATGCTTCCAGGACTTACTTTTGGAAAGGTGGTTGTTTGCTCTAACTCAAGGGTACAATCAGGACTCGATGGGAACCGAAGGTCAGTGGGTCGCCTCGCATTGGGCGCTCACGGGAAGACTACAAATGAAGCTGTGCAGGGTGATATGGGCTGGACTAGTTTTGAAGTGAGGGAAGCTCGCAGTAAAATTGAGTATGCAGAACGGCTGAGGAATATGGAAGAAAGTAAATGGGCTGGGAAAGTGTTGAGATATCTGGACAGAACAAACATTGATTCGTAGTGGAGGAAAAGAACTAGGAAACTTACGAGCAGGTATATATGCGGCCTGTAGGGTGGGCAACACAGCAACAAAGAACGTCAAGCTGAAAGTCAAAGAGGCTGAAATAATCTCATGGGTGGCGGCAATTGAAAAGAAACCTGCCATGAGTAACTACGTAAGAGGAAAAAACGAAATCAGGAAAGAAACCATTTATGATAACTCAAACGGAAGCTCATTACTTTTCGAAGCGAGATCGTGATGCCTTAGAACACGTTACTATAAAGCCTGATATAAGAAGGAAGAAGAAGCATGTGCTTGCTGGGGTAAGGCTAGGGAAACTATGGAGCATGGTTTATTAGAATGTGAAGACGTCTACCCAACAGTCGATTTAAGCACCACTGGCCTGCTTGAAGCCCTTGGGTTAAGCGGGAGCAGTGGAAAAGTAAACATGTCCGCAGTAGGCATTAGTAAGAGGCGATGGGAGGATTGGTGGAAGAAAAGTAGGGAAATGATAAAAAACGGAGACGTACAAAAGCACAGTTCGCAATAGGGGATCAGAAAATGTGGGTGTGGTAGCCCATAGTGTTTTTTTTTTGTTTAACCTTGGTAGGACATTAGGCAGTATAATAGCAAGAGCTTGGTGGCGCAACCCACCACCCCTTTCCAAAGGGGATGCTCATAACATCCAGCCATCCATCCAGATGTGGGTGACTTCCTCCGTCCTTATTCTACCAAGCACAAATTTACTAATGCATGTCATCCACAGACCAATGGTATTACGGAGCGGCTTCCTTGAATATTAACAGACATGCTCTTCATATATGTTTCTGATGACCATCGTGACTGGGATACTGCTCGCCCGTTTGTCATATTAGCGTACAACTCATCACGCCACGACACTGCACGTTACTCGCCATATTATTTATTGTGCGGCCGAGATTCAGTATTGCTTTTTAATACAATACTGCCTACCCCTCAAGAGTCCGTGTCTCAGTATACAAGCGATGTCATTGCTCGAGCCCAAAAAACACGCCAAGTTGCTCACCGTCGCCTTTGTGCTTCTCAGAACAAGAGTAAAAACATTTGTGACTGTAGTCACCGGGACGCTGATTATATTCTCGGGGATCTTGTCCCTCTTCGATCTCCCACCCGCCGTTTCGGCTTCTCGGAAAAACTGATATCCCGCTACTCCGGCGCTTACCGGCTCCTCTGTCAAGTAACCTATGTAACCTAGGATATGTCTCCAGTCACACCTACTACTCGCTCCATCCAGACTTCCCATGACGTCGTTCAGGTCAGCCGCCTAAAACGCTACCAGTCCTTTTCTGGTAAAAAGCAGCGGGACGGCGCTTCCACGCCAAGTGGAAATGTGTTGCGCAGCTCTGCACAAAGCTGAGGAAGATGAGCACGAGCTTAGGTCTGAAGAAGTGAACGCTTTAATGACTAGCCTGCTGTAGGCTTGGCTTTGTCAATTATTGTCAAAAACTGTACATTCTGTAAATAAAAAAAATATAGGGTTTTACGTGACAAGACCACGATCTGATTATGAGGCATGGCGTAGTTGGGGAATCTGGAAAATTTGACCACCTGGGCATCTTTAACGTACACCTAAATCTATGTACACTTGTGTCTTCGCATTTCACCCCCATCGAACTGCGGCCGCCATAATGTATATGCGCTACTCGTCTTGCTTCTTCTCTCAGCAAAAATATTAGTCTAAACCTAACTTAACGGGAAGCTGTAGCTCCTACCTGGGAAATCATCAATCCTTTCTTCTTACAACCACTGCACCGCAATTCATGAGTTGTGTTGAACTTAAACAGTTAAAATTAGATTTCAGAAAGCCAATTTTTATTTAGCTTCCACTTTTCTAAATTCTAAAAAAATGCGAAATCTCAAGAAACAATACTCAAAGTATACGACTCTGTACCTCAGCAACTAAAGGCGATATCGGAATTCTCTAAGCTGCACCTAATATTTCATTTAATGCCGACAAAAATGATATATCATATACCACCCTGAAATACACCACTAACTCGTGAATATGGTATTCACAAAATCTTAATAGGCATTGTAACTTCACATGAGTTATAAATTCATACATCGAATTTGTCCGATTGAGATGCTCCAAGGGATGCAGTTTAGAGGGATGCGATATCAGTGTTCATCCGAACTAACGGATTTGTAAACTTCGTACTTCTTTTTAAAACTTGCCGATTTCCGATAATTGTCAGTAATGCCATGGCCTAGATCAAAATTATTATTGCAGCGATCACTGTGATCTAACTTTCTCTCTCGAATGCAACAATTCTCATTCATATCGGTTGAGCGATTTTCTCATAAAATCATTTATGCGTTTTACATGTATTTGAGCAGCCGGCATCGAAGAAGGGCCCGAGCTAAAGCTTCCTCTTATTGAATCACGCTGCTTCTTAGAAAACACAAGAAAAATAACGCTGACTATACCGAAGCCCGCGGCCGAAGTTGTGCACAAATAAACAGAAAAAAAAACAACGAAGAAAGGGAACCTAACGCAAGCTCTGCGGGAGCTGTTATCTCGGCCAGACATCTCACCCGGTATGCCGACGAGCTGTCTGGCAAGGTGTCTTGCAAAATCGTCGACTCATTGCAAGTCGAGCAAGTAGCAGGTTGTCTGCAAGATAACGCTGATACATAAGCGCGCTCGTTTTCAAGTGCCGAGGGGAAGCAACAGTCTCAGGGTGTGCTTCATTTTATTGTGTTTTCTTTAGTTGTGCGTCATGGCATACGTCACGGCGCGAATTTCAAACCTTTAAGGTTGATACGCCACGTGGTGGCGAAAAAAGAAACTAAACGCATGTCCAGAATTCCTGGGTATGTTCGGACTACGACTGCGCCAAGGCCTAAGCTATACATGCATCAGCGTTGATTTTGGTGTTGGCGTCTTCGCATGCTTCGATTTGCGGCGTTTTCCGCTTGAACTTGACGCCGAATGTTGTGAGACATTTCAGTGGCTCGGTAATGCGTGAGAATTCTTTCACGAAGCGCCTGTAATAGACACACAGGCCAAGGAATCTGCGCATTCCCTTCTTGTCGGCGGACTGTGGCAAGTCAACGAGGGCAGACGTCTTCTGCGGAGCAGGACGGATGCCAGATTTGCTGATGACGTGGCCCAGCAATAGAAGCTCATCGCAAGCGAAGTGATATTTTACAGCGCAGCTCTTAGGCGCCCGTTCCGGCTGGGAGCGTCTGTACCGTACCTCGTAAAGGCCGATCCACACGACGGACCAAGTCTGCGGGCCGATCGGTCACGTGATGCGACGTCACGGCCTACCGCGGTCAGGTCCGGCGCAGAGCACATCCACACGGCGGACCGCCATAGCAGACGGCAGAGCAGACCAACCAGCTACACTCTCGGCCAGAGTGTTATCATTGTTATCATTCCGGCTCCAGTCCCACAAAGCCGGGAACTGCTCAGCGAGGGATACAAAATGAAAAACCTCCTCATCACTCCAAGAGGATACGGTGTTTAAAAAAATATATCTGCTGCATGCACGTGTAGGCGGAACAGCGCACATGAAACGACTGGCTTGACTGGCTTTTGCTGAGGCGAAAACTAGATTGGATTTGGCTGAAGACACTCTGTTGCCGGACAACATTCGTTGGCTACGCCAAAATCACTGCGATTTGCATGCGGTCCGCCGTCAAAACTGAAGCGGGAAAAGCCTCGACGATTTGTTGGACCGCGAGGGTCGCGGTCTTGCGCGGGCCAACGGCGGTACGCACGAACTGGTGACGTCCTATCACGTGATGCGCGGACCGCGGTTCAAAAGAACAATTTGGCCCGTCGTGTGGATCAGCCTAAACGAGCGAAAGAGCACAGCGAAAGACGAGAGCGAACGCGGAGCGCAGCGGGGGATGAAAACAGCGAGAGCGAAGAGGACGCGAGGAGGAATGCGGAGGAGGAGGGTATGGTGAAAGCGTGAGAAGAAAAGCGTAGTGCGACGCAAGATGGACTATGGCGACGATGGCTACGAGATGGCGCCAGAGTAGCGCGCGTCGTTAGGGTGCCTTGATGCGCTCGCTCGCCTCCCTACGTTCGCAAGGGCGCGAGCGTCGAGGCACCCTACATGTCTCCTGTCCACCAAAACGCTGCGTGAGCGGAGGTCTGTCTGCGGCTGCTTCTGTGAATCGCACCCACGCGTCAGCCACGCGCTGCCTCTCAAGATCTCTAGATTTGCGAGGCAGTCGCGCCACACTTCGCTCCGTTTGGAACGTGCCGCACGAGACAGATTGTCCGCGCCGGTCAATATATCTCGAAATGAAAACACGTGCAGAGCTGCGCTCAAATTTTGCATTGGGGAGTATCGTAATCGTCGGGGAATTTTTCTCTGCTTCAGGGCCAGCCCTGATAACTTGATGGCCTCTCGTACTGTCCCAAGCCGCCTAAGATGATCGTCTAAATCCTCGGAGAAAACAGTGACGTCTTCCAAGTAGACGAGACAAGTCTGTTACTTCAACCCTACTAATACTGTGCCTATCACACGCTGGAATGTCGCAGGTGTCGAGCACAGTCCGAATGGCATGACCTTGGACTCGTAGAGGTCGTCCGGCGTGATGAAGGCGATCATATGGCGATCCCTCTCGTCGTCTTTTATCTGCCAGTAGGCAGCATCGACATCCTTATGAGGAATAGCGTTGCAGAGCCGGTCCAACGCGTCATCTATCGGCGGGAGGGAGTATACGTCCTTCTTCGTCATCTCGTTCAGCAGACGATAATCTACGCAGAAACGCAGGGTTCCGTACTTTTTCTTCACCAAAACAACAGGAGACGCCCATAGGCTCTTCGAAGGCTGGATGATTTCGTCGCCTAACACTTCATCGACTTGTTTTTTTATGGCTTCTCGTTCCCGCGTCGAAATCAGTATGGGCTCTGACAGAATCGCCGAGCGCATTCTTTGGTTATTACACGATGCCTAGCAACTGGTGTGTGTCGAACCCTCGATTACATGGAAAAGTATTCTTTGTATCGTCGGATAAAACTTTTGAGCGGTTGCTGCTTACTCATGGGAAGACTCGGATTGATGTCCAAGGCTGGTTCGGGAACTATGGCCGTCGAGTTACATGCGGCAGAATCCGCGAGGATAAACACATTGCTGGTTTCCCCAATTTTCTCAATGTACGCGATCGTCGTGCCGTTGCTGAAGTGTTTGTAATCCTGGCTGAACTTTCTCAGCATTACATTCGCTTTTCCTCCATGCAGTCGAGCGATTCATCTTGTTATGCAAATTTCGTGGTTAGCAGTAGATGTCGGTCGCTCTCAACGACGCCTTCTACGTCTGCCGGTGTTTTGATGCCGAAGGAAATGATGATACTGGTGCGAGCCGGGATGCTGACTTGACCTTCAAGCACATTCAAGGTATGGTGACTCAAGATATCTCTGGCGATATCACATGGTCTTCAGATAGCGTTATCGACTTGGACTTAAGGTCGATGATTGCGCCGTATTGACTCAGGAAGTCCATGCTGAGAATTACGTCTCGCGAGCACTATTGGAGGATAACGAAGGTGGCAAGGCAGGTCCGGTCATGAACGGTAATTATTGACATCGTAACGTGGGTCCAAAATAAAAAAGAGCCTCAAGCGCCTATCAGTGGCACTTTTTCTAGATATGAAAGGAGCATACGACAACGTCGCCCATGAGGCCATACTGAACTCACTTGAGGCTGTTGGAGTTGGTGCCCGGACGTATCAATGGATTCGGGACGATTTCACTGAGACGTGCTTTTTCTTACAGACTGAAGACGGCCCAACTTCGGAAAGTTACATCTGCCGTGGTGTGCCGCAGGGTGGAGTGTTGAGCCACATTCTGTTCAACCTCGTCTTGGTAAGACTAGCGGAGTACCTACCGCGGTCAGTTCACGTCTCAATATGCGCTGACGGCATTTGCATTTGGGCTTCTGCGGTGACTCACCCTCAGGTACGAGCCAGGCTTCAGCGGGCGGCAACCATGACGGCGTATCTCCGAGAACAAGGCCTCAGCGTGTCTACTGAAAAGTGCGCATTGGTTGGCTTTACGCGCAAACAAATGTCATCGTATCCTGTTTCAATCAATGGTCAAGCTGTATCCTATGCTAAGACAAATCGCTTTCTGGGTGTAATCATTGACTGCAACCTCTCGTGGAGCCCTCATCTCGTCTATCTAAAGAAGAAATTAGTTGCCATTGCTCAGGTCTTTAAATTTCTCTGCGGGAAAAACTGGGGTACACCAGTCCGTTCTATGATGCAGCTCTACAGGGTACTGTTTCTCGGACTCCTACGTTACAGTCTACCAGTGTTGTAAAATGCATGCAAGACGAGCTTTCGCACTTTGGAGAGCATGCAAAGGTCAAATCCTACGCACGTGTTTAGGGCTGCCTCGGTGCACATCAACAGCAGCAACAATTGCCATCGCTGGGGACCATATGATCCAGGCACACGTAGCTGTCGACTCTCTCAGTCATTCGCCATCTGTCAAGGATCCCCGACCATCATTAGGCCTCCCTACCAGCCGAGAGACCTCAAGCGACCTTTTCAAGGGTGATTAACGCGCATAAAGAGTGCACACCATCATATTTTACACCGGCGACAAAAGCTTCACCTCCCCTGTGGTGCCTACGACAGCCTCAAGTGAATTTTGCTATTCCTGAAATTACAAAAAACTCCGATCATCCATCGCCGGCTCTGAAGCAACTTACGCTGCTATTACTGCACCAGACGTATCGTGACCGCATACATATATACCGATGGTTCGACCTCCCGTGACCAGCTCAACTGCCGCATTCGTCATTCCAGCCAAGAAGGTTACAGTCAAATTCAAATTGTCGCACACGACTACATCTACATCGGGAGAACTTGCAGCTCTCCATGCCGCTATGGTGTACGTCAGCGAACAGCCAACACAGAAATAGGTCGTATTTTGTAACTCTAAGGCTGCCCTTCACAGCATCAAGTCTGCATTACGTCACAGAACTTACGAACAGATGACATCTGACATCAGGGAAGTGCACCACTATGCTCTGGAAAGAGGGCACACCATCACATTTCAATGGATTCCTGCTCACTGTGGAATCGTCGGCAACAACCTAGCTGACAAGGCTGCCCAGTCTACCCACAAAGATACCCAGACGCGTTCAATACCTTCGGCGAGGTCGGACGCTGCCAAGGAACTTCGCCTACATGCACGCAAAAAGTAGCAAGATCTCTGGAGTTCAAGTGCCTTCAATTGCCGATTATATAAACTAGACCCCACGCTACGGCTACAACTGCCATCTAGCCTTTCCCGTGGCGAAGCAACCTTGCTGTACCGCTTGTGGCTGGGAGTAGCGTTCACGAACTCATACTCCTATCGTTTGGGAATAGCCGAGAGCCCGATGTGCGATTCCTGTAGATGCGAGGAGACCATCGAGCACCTATTGTGTGCCTGCCCCCGCTCCGATGTGCAATACCTCTCTCTGCGGAAAACTTTACACAGACTGGACTTAAGACCGTTCACCGAGTCAAAGATACTCGGACCGTGGCCACACCCGTCACTGGCACGAAAAGCGAATCGTGCATTAGTGCAATACTTGAAGTGCACCGGCTTAAGAGACCGTTTATAGTGTCGCTCTGCATAGTGTCCCGCCCACACGCACTCAGTGCTCACTTTTTCCCCTTTTCCTCTTTCTATTCCCTTTTCCCCCACCCCTAGTGTAGGGTAGCGAACCGGATGCTCTTCTCGTTGACCTCCCGGCCTTTCCTGTTCTTGCTTTCTCTCTCTCTCTTGCCGTGCAGATTCCAGTCGGCGTTATCAAGTGTCCTCCAGCTGTCTGGATTTGAGGGCCTTCCCAAGCAGTCTTTCCTCAACCTGACGGCGAACTATCCAGGGACGATAGAGTGGCCAGCTCCTGTGTCGACTTGAGCGGTGACGTTTTGGCCATCTCTAAGACCGTCAAGGCCGGTGGCTCTTGGCGTTGCGTTTAGGCCATGGCGTCGGATCACGGCTGCACCGCGATGTGTCGGTGCTGTGACGTCGCGTCGTCGGGTTCTCTCGAGGCGACATCTGCTTAGTTTCGAGGCGGCGTCCTGATGGCGGCGTTTCATTGCGGCGCCGTTGAGTTGGTTCTTGCAATGTCGTCGTCAGCGGCGGAGGATCTTAGGCATGCGCGGAGCCCGCAGAAAATACCCGCCGCCTCACCCACAACTTAGCGGGGAAGAGGCCACTGATTGGCGCAAAATACAGGCTGGGGTATTCCCCCATTTAAAATTGCTACATGCCACGTATACCACTCGCCATAGGGCCAAATGACCTTGGTGCGGGGGCATACCCACCCTAATACAGGCAACCTGGGAGTGCACTAAGCGCCTTCATAGGCAAAATAGCAATAACACAATGGAGCAGTGGGAGGCACAGTTCACCCGTTCCGACTTGGCCGGACAACAGCCCTGAATTAGCCAGGTCAGGCAAGTGGCAGAATCCAGGTCGGAACCCTGGACTGGGGAGCTCCGACCACCCCTCCTTAATATATATATATATATATATATATATATAAAACTGCGTGATTTCCTCTCGGACTATGTGTCAGCAATCAAATTCACTTGGGGCTGCGACGCTAGGGACATCTTGAAACTCTAAAAGCGCGTACAGACGAGAACGCAGAGAGAAGACAGCACGAAGTGCTTACTCACAACTGAAAAAAAAGTTGAAAGGAAACAAATATATGCACGCAAAACGTAAAACATAGTAGGAGGGTTATGCATGCGTGTCAAGGATCATAGATTAAAGCGTTCGAAGGCGAAGTTATAAATTAAAGAAAGTCTAACTATCGAGAAAGTTAAGTTCCTTTAATGTAGCGGGACCGAGTGGTCGCTGACGCAGTTATCTCCTCTTTTCTTTAGGTGGTAGGCCTCTGCCATTTCACGGTTTAGCTGGTCGTTGCTCTGGAAGATAATCTGAGCATCTTTCAATCTGAGATAATCTGAGTATCAAAACATACTCAGATTATCTTCAAGATCAACAACCAGCTAACCGTGGAGTGGCCGAGGCCTACCACATAAAGAAAAGAGGAGCTAACTGCGTTAGCCACCCCTAGGTCTTGCTACATCATGAGGAATTTAACATTCTAGAGAAATGTATTGAAAGATACTCAGATTATCTTCAAGTGTAGAAAGAATAAGCTAAAGGGAAATAAAAGTGGATGAAAAGACAACTTTCTGGTGGTTGTGTGTGTGTGTGCGCGCGCGTGTGTGTGTGTGTGTGTGTGTGTGTGTGTGTGTGTGTGTGTGTGTGTGTGTTTGTGTGAGCGTGCGTGCGTTCGTGCGTGCTTATTCGCCTCTTAGGCATCTCTAAAGAACGCAGACCTTTTAATGCATGGTGGCGTGATAGCCATTCGTGTCATTATAAAGTTGTACACCAC
Source organism: Dermacentor variabilis (assembly GCF_050947875.1). NCBI lineage: Eukaryota > Metazoa > Arthropoda > Arachnida > Ixodida > Ixodidae > Dermacentor > Dermacentor variabilis. The sequence continues at coordinate 7,759,168 of NW_027460346.1, forward strand.
GCAAGTTGTTGCAACATCGCAGATGTCTGCGAACTCGCCAGACTCACGCAGTGTATCCAAATAAACACTTATTCGCTTAAAAAATCTTGTCCTATTCTACTCACGCGGTGTCCAAGTTACAAGACTTCAAATGCCAATTGTTTTGTCAGACCAGTGCCGTTTAGCTGAGTTGAGAGGCCTCCGTGCCTGCTTTACGAAGCATTAGAAAGGAATGTTAGCCAAAAAAAAGGTGGTTTTCAGCTTTCATGCGCGTGAAGTTTACTCCACAATCTTTTTTCACGCAAAAGCATAAATAACGGATGCTATCTGGTTGAGCTGAATGTGTTCACTCTCTAAAAATAGCGATGTGGGCGAGTTAGTTTAACATCATGGTGTAATTTCTGCAGCGTGAAGCACAAAGTGCGGAAAGAAAGGTGAGAAGTACGAAGTAATAGCAAGGGAGTCTTTGTCCTTTTCTTGCTATTCCTTCATCCCTTTTACGTTCCTTTCCCCTTTCCTCACGCAATTAATATCTAGTGAGGAGCAATGGGAGGCTGCCTTGCGCAGCTCGAGGCCCGACCTCCAGGAGGTCATCCTGGAGTGGGCTGAGAGGATAGAGGAGGCCTACTTCAAGGATATAGTTCCTCCCCCACCCTCTATTCCGCTGCCCGCTTCCCTTTAAAGAGTGATAAATAAAGTTTTTCATCATCATCATCCCGCACTTTAGTGGTTCGCGGTGCATAAGTTACACCGTGTTCACTGTCGAACGAGCATTGCGTTCCATGAGATTAGCGTCCGCTTAAAACTGCATCTGAGTGACGTATTACTTGATTTGTCTGTTCTGCACTGTCCTTATTTTTCTTCCTTCTTGGTTCTGCTTATTTTAACCTTTTCCTGACTCTGTTGGCTCTGTTGTCGCTTGCGTTTGGAGGTTTATGTGCAAATATGGATGACGCGAATCAGTTAAGATGGGTGCGCATGGTTTTAGACGGGCTGAAGTTATTCGGTTCTTGAAGTGATCAACCAAGAAAGAATAACGTATGCCGCAGGAGCTAACGAAGTCCCCTTGTCGAAACGTCGGCTCCAGCATCCATCCTTGTTCTGCCATGGTTGATCACTTGAAACCTTTATCTTCCTCTGAACCTCTGCTTGTTTATATTTAGTCCGTGAGTGATGGAATGCTATATAGCAAGTGAAATGTATTCTGGTCATCGTGTTATGTGAGAAGGCTGTTTGAAAGAGTGTGAGAGAGAGTTGTTTCTGGAAGGAAATAAAATAAAACAGTATACAAAGGAAAGGAAGGAAACTGGCGTACCAATTGAGGAAGTGAGGGGGGGGGGAGATAATATATTTATTGTGTGCGAGGGCGAATGAGAAAGTCCTTGCCCCTATATTTTTACCCAAATTATAGCTGTAAGAGCGAAGTCAACATATCCATTCCCAACGGTGGACCTTTCTTGGACCGGTTCGGTCTTATCTGCCGGTAGCTTCGCGGCACGGCGCTTCTGTCAATTGTTGAAGATGGCGGTTGTGCTCCGCGCGTTGACGGTGTACGAGCAACGAAGTGGGATTCGTTTTCTATGGAGCAAGGGGCGAAAGCCCATCGAAATCCACAGGGAAATGCAGCCCACGTATGGGGAGAGGTGTCTCGTTTTTATAAGTGTGAGGTGGTGGTGTTGTGAGTTCGAAAAGGGCCGTGAAGACTTTGCATGACAATGAGAGTTCGGGGAGGCCGCATGTGTACGAATTTTACCACAGGGGCATCTCAAATTTAGTGCTGCGATGGGACAAATGGTCTGAACCAGTGTGGGGGCTATGTGGAAAAATAGCGTAAGGTACCTAGAATAGTGCGTATATTTGTAATTACCTGTACGCACCTTATTTTGGCTAATAAAAAATAGGTGTAAACACTTTCTGATTCGCCCTCGTAGATAGGAATTAGGCTGTGGTTCTCGCTGGGAGTTAGGGGTCCTTGACACCGAAATAGATGGAAAAAGGTGTAGTTCATTCACATGCAGAGACATATCAACAAAATAAAGGGAAGGGAGAGAGAAAATAGAAATTTTGCGCAAAGTAAAGAACTGGCTTAGGAGGACACGTCGTGGGGCTATGCTCATGCTCAAAGCCGGAAAATATAGTGATTGCTTATTTTCGAGTGCACCTGCACGTCATCCATGTAAGTTAAACGAAAAGTTAATGCCTTATCGCAAAAAAAGAAGAAAGAAAGTTAAGGCCAATTGGCCGTTTCGAACGAGGGCCGATTAGGAAATTTGACATATGGGACTGCAGCGACTGTACCGTATATGTATACATGTCACGTTAGGAAATTATGTTTTCCTTATTTCGCTTGTGGCACGCACACACACACACACACACACACACACACACACACACACACACACACACACACACACACACAAATGACTCACAGTTGCTGTCAGACAGATTGCTGCTCTTCAGCGTTCCATTCACCTGATATAAAAATGACAACAAAACAGAAAAACAGAGAGTCTCTTATTTATTTTCTGGTTCCACAGAAAAGAAATCCACAGACATTCGAAAGCTTAGCTGCAGTCATTTGCAATCAAAACGCACGGAGCGTGGGGTCGCTATCCTAGCACATGTCAAGAGGATCAAGTGATCTCGTGCCAGTCACAGCTGCCATGAGCGAGGCCAGAGAGCGTATAAAGAGCCCTGTTCTTCCGGGACATGCAGATGTGCGTGTAGACACGTGCCTAGCTGCAAGCGCAATTGCTGGTCCACCTTTGATCGGAGACCCCACCATTCGTAAAATGGAAGCCCTGTACACCACCGCGGCTATGCCCCGGGGCGTCATCGATGAAGGGCATGAAGTCAAGTCGGACCATTGCAGGGAGCTCATGGACCCGGTGGGCTACGCCCGTCACGAGACCTACCTGTGGCAGCTGGACCAGTCGGCACTGGACCGGACCGAGTTCCTCACTGAAGCACAGGTGCACCACCAGCACTTGGACGTGGGATGCGGCACGGGCGGCTTCACCTGCCGCGCCCTCCTGCCGCTGAACCGCCCAGCTACGAGGATCGTGGGCGCTGACGTGTCCCCTTCGATGCTGGAGTATGCCCGCCGGCACAATAGCCAAGTGAGCATGGCTTGCGTGGCAATGCGTCACGAATTATTGTAACGGCACAATCACGGGGAATTCGCCGATTTTACAACTTTCCAGAAAAAGCTACACTCTGCAGCGATGACATTCTTGTCGCTGTCATCCAACGGCACGATACACGCAGAGTGCCGTGTCCACGACCCGACATTCACCATGCCGTTCTCGGTGGCGAACAGCAGAGTTCAGTACAGGCTCCGCCAACCAAACCGTACTGTATCTTGCTTGCTGTGCTCATTCATGCCCCAAAAAACATATTTCCCCTCATTTGTAGTATAGTTTCTCGAGTTCATTGAGGAAACATATTGCCTGCATCGTGGAATGCCTGAAAATGAATTGAATAATGGGGTTTTACGTGCCAAAACCACTTTCTGATCATGAGGCACGCCGTAGTGGGGGACTCCGGAAATTTCGACCACCTGGGGTTCTTTAACGTGCACCTAAATCTAAGTACACGGATGTTTTCGCACTTCGCCCCCATCGAAATGCGGCCGCCGTGGCCGGGATTCGATCCCACGACCTCGTGCTCAGCAGCCAAACACCATAGCCACTGAGCAACCACGGCGGGTCGCCTGAAAATAGGCGGAAAGCGAGTGTGCTGCAAATACGTGCAATGATTATGATTAATAGTGTACAGGCACTTTAAGGTTTGTCACAACACCGAGCCAAACACCAGGCCCCTGTTTACACCGAATAGGAACTCGGCGTCACGTGCAATTCTCATAGGATACTGGTAAACAGAGTGATCACGGCCGTATAACCCGTTCGAGTACTTGCTCAAGGATTTTTTAACAAACGCTGTTATTCATCCACATAGATCCAACTCCGCATGCACATTGACCCCAACGTCCCCACTATAATTTTCTCTAAATTTAGCCTTCATGACTGTTACAATCCTCTTAGGACATCGGATTCAATTTCGCGTCGTTTTCCGTCAGCAGCGTTTGGTGTGTTGCGAGACCACGTACCCGAGCACACGAGGGTTGGACCCTCCCGCCTGTAGCCGTGCGCGGCTTAGCCATGTCCGAGGAAAAGGGGATCCTGGGGATTGAGCCGATGCTGAGTGTCCGGACCTTTTAGGCCCCTGGACGGAGGCAACACATCTCTTTGGCCTCGGCTTCACGTAGACGGCACCCCCGGACTGACCCACCCGGGGGAAATCGGTAGTTGCCTCTTCCTGTCCTCTTCTCCACTCTTCGTCTTTCTTTCTCGCCTTTTTCATCTTGCCTGTCTTCTCATCACTTCTCCTCACTTCCTAGTTTCCCGGCGGCAAGGGTTAACCTTGTGTGCCTAGCCAGCCTTGGTTATGCTGTATTTGGTTATAGCAGCGATGTACGGCTGGCGTTGACAGGGTTTCTCTAGCAGGAACTTCTGTCACGTCCCCCTGTTGGGCTCCATGATGGGTGGTCGGCATTGCGGCTGAAAACCCAACTGCGCCTATGGAAAACGCTTTTCCTAAGCTCCCTGATCGCCCTCAGAAACAAGGGCGCACCGAAGAGGTCTTTCCGTTTTTCGGACGCCAAGTCCACGATTTTCCTCGTTTTCATGTGAAAAACCAGCTAAACAAGTGCGAACAATCTCACCGTTCCTTGTATAGAGGACTCTCACCGAAGTTTTTGGTCCAGGATATAAGGCGTCGAGGATGGCTAGCGGTGACCTCTTCTTGGAGCTCCGCGATCAGAAGCAATTTGAGAAACTGCCTAAACTAGTATCATTTGGGGAGACCCAAGTAGTAGTAACCCCACACCGCACGATGAATACCTCCCGCGGCGTTGTCTCGGACGATGATTTGCTGGAGCTCACTGAGGCTAAGCTCTTGGAGGGCTTCAGTGAACAGAATGTCATAAATGTCAAAAGAATTAAGATGAGACATGGAAAAAAAAATCCAAACCAAACACTTGATAATCACTTTCGGTTCGAGTGTCCTGTCCGAGTCAATCGAGGCCGGGTACATCAAGCTCCGTGTTAGGCCGTACGTGCCAAATCCCCTCCGATGTTTCAAGTGCCAGCGTTTTGGCCACAGTTCGCAGAGCTGCCGAGGCTGCCAAACTTGTGCGAAATGCAGCGCGCATGAACACACCTCTGAAGCTTGTGAGAATTCTGTACACTGTGTAAACTGTGATGGGGAGCACGCCGCGTACTCGCGGTCGTGTCCATCCTGGAAGAAAGAAAAAGAAATCGTAACGATCAAAGTAAAAGAGAATATCTCATTCAAGGAGGCACGCAGGCGGGCTTCATACCTGCCCAAGAAAAGTTTTGCCGATGTGACGCGTCAGGGGGCAGCGACACAACGGCCACCGGCGGCTGTCTGCCCCACAACCAGCGAGTCGGCAGTTACGCCATCCGCTCCGCGGCGGTTGCAGCTAGCGCTGCTCCGTCAACCCAGCAGACGGGGCCACAGACCCCGAAGGTGGGCGCAGCCGAGGCTGCCCCAACCTCCCCGGCCCCTTCCAGTGCTGGCAACAGCCGGCGCAGCCAAATCCCCCAGGGGGCCCCAACGACCTCCGGGCTGGTGGATGCAGGAGTCTTGCCCACCAAGGCGGGACCCTCGCTGGTAACTTCTCGCTCGCAAGAGCACGTGTCCGGCGCCTCACTAGAGGCAATGGACACTACACCTACCCCGCAGGGGCGTCTGCGCAAGCAGGCGTTTGGTGTGTTGCGACACCGCGTACCAGAGCACACGAGGGTTGGACCCTCCCGCGTGTAACCGTGCGCGGCTTAGCCGTGTCTGGGGAAAAGGGGATTCTGGGGTTTGAGCCGATGCTGGGTGCTCGGACCTTTAAGGCCCCCCGGCGGAGGCAACACACCTCTTCGGCCTCGGCTTCACATAAATGGCACCTCCAGACTGACCCACCTGGAGGAAATCGGCAGTCACCTTTTCCTGTCTCCTTCTCTCTTCTATTTACTTCCTTCTTCTTGGCGGCCAGGGTTAACCTTGTGTGAGTAGCCAACCTGGGTTATGTCATATTAGGTTATAGTGGCAACGTACAGCTGGCGTTTGCAGGCCCTGGTTTTCAGGCCCTGCAGCGTCCCCTTGTTGGACTCCATGGTGGGTGGCTGGCGTTGCTGCCTAAAACTACACGTCCACTGATGGCTACTTCTGTCCCTCCACTACCTGATCGCCCTCAGAAAAGAGGGCGCACCGATGAAGTCTTCCAATTTTTTGTCCACCAAAAAGAATCCTTCCCGCGTTTCCATGTCATCCACTCTGCAAAACCAGATAAACCAGTAAGAACTATCTCACCCTTACTTGTTTCGAAGTCGCTGACTGAAGCCTTTGGTCCTGGATATAAGGCGTCGAGGATGTCAAGCAGTGATCTCCTCTTAGAGCTCCGTGATCAAAAACAATATGAAAAATTGTCAACACTAGTGTCATTTGGGGAAACCCAAATAATTATAACCCCGCACCGCACGATGAACACCACCCGTGGTGTTGTCTCTGACGATGACTTAATGGAGCTCACTGAGGCTGAACTCTTGAAGGGCTTCAGTGACCAGAATGTTATCAATGTTAAACGAATTAAGATGAGGAGAGATGGAGAAGAGATCAAGACGAAACACCTGATACTCACTTTCGGCTCAAGTGTCCTTCCCGAGTCCATCGAGGCTGGTTATATCAAACTTCGTGTTCGGCCATACGTTCCCAATCCTCTCAGATGTTTTAAGTGCCAACGCTTCGGCCACAGTTCACAGAACTGTCGAGGCCGGCTGACTTGTGCCAAGTGCATTGACAACGAACATTCCTCCGAAACGTGCCAAAACACTCCACATTGTGTCAACTGTGATGGCGAGCATGCCGCATACTCGCGCGCCTGCCCGTCCTGGAAAAGAGAAAAAGAGATTGTGACACTCAAAGTCAAAGAAAACATATCTTTCAAAGAAGCACGTAGGCGAGTGTCATACCTGTCTAAGAGCAGCTTTGCCGATGTGGCGCGTAAGGGGGCAGCGTCACAACGGCCTCCGGCGGCTGTCCGACCCACAGGCAGTGAGTCGGCAGTTACGCCATCTGCCCCTGCGGCGGTTGCAGCTAGCGCTGCTCCGTCAACACAGCAAGGGGGACCATCGACCCCGAAGGTGGGCGCAGCCGAGGCTGCCCCAACCTCCCCGGGCCCTTGCAGCGCTGGCAACAGCCGGCGCAGCCAAATCCCGCAGGGTGCCCCATCGACCTCCAGGCTGGTGGGCGCAGGGATCTTGCCCTCCATGGCAGGACTCTCCCTTTTAACTTCTCGCTCGCAAGAGCACGTGTCCGGCGCCTAACAAGAGGCAACAGACCCTACACCTGTCCTTAAGGCGCACCAAACGCCTAAGGAGCGTCGAGGCTCCCTCGAACACTCCAGAAAGGGCAGAACCCCTGTTACAGGGCCTCGAAAGAGCTCTGTAACCTAAGGCATCACCTCCCTTTCCATACACACAGCACTTAATTACTTCCAATATGGCTACACAAATAATTCAATGGAATGTCAGAGGTCTTCTTAGGAACCTTGATGACGTACAAGAGCTTATCCAAAAACACAATCTAAAAGTGCTATGTCTACAGGAAACACACTTAAAACCACAACACACAAACTTTCTCCGACCGTATGTCAAGTTCCGCAAAGATCGCGATGATGCTGTCGTATCATCAGGTGGTGTTGCCATTTTAATTCATAAAATTATCTCCTGTCAGCGTTTACAGCTACAAAGGCCCCTTGAAGCAGTGGTGGTTCGAGCTGTTCTTCTAAATAAACTCGTCACCATTTGCTCCTTTTACGTACCCCCACACTACAAATTAACGAAACATGAATTCCAATCCGTTATAGATCAATTGGCAGAACCTTATGTTGTTCTTGGCGATTTCAATGCGCACAGCTCCCTCTGGGGCGACTCTCGTATAGATGCGCGAGGTCGTCTTGTTGAACAGTTCCTTTTTTCTTCTGGTGCGTGCCTTCTGAATAAGAAGAAACCCACATATTACTGTCTTGCAAACAATACCTTTTCTTCAATTGATCTGAGCATAGTTTCCCCGTCCATACTGCCTGATAATAATATTTGTGGTTTTACGTGCCAAAACCACTTTCTGATTATGAGGCACGCCGTAGTGGAGGACTCCGAAAATTTTGACCACCTGGGGTTCTTTAACGTGCACCTGAATCTAAGCACACGGGTGTTTTCGCATTTCGCCCCCATCAAAATGCGGCCGCCTTGGCCGGGATTCGATCCCGCGACCTCGTGCTCAGCAGCCCAACACCATAGCCATTGAGCAACCACGGCGGGTGTATAGTGCCTGAACTCGAATGGGAAGTTACGAACAATCCTTACGGAAGCGACCATTTCCCCATACTATTAAGAACACTTAAAGAAGACGAATATCCACCACAGGCTCCCAGGTGGAAGATTGAGACAGCAGACTGGGAGAAATTCCGAAACTTAACTAGTATATCATGGGATGTCATGTCCGCGTTAGGAATTGATGCTGCTGTGGAATATTTTACAGCCTTCATAATAGATGCTGCAACTAAATGTATATCAGAAGTAAATGGATTTGCATGCAATGTAGGATGATTGTAGGATCGCTCGTAAGAAGCAAAACAAAGCGTGGGGGTTGCTACGCGCCTCCCCCACTGCGGATAATCTTATCAATTTTAAACAAGTAAAATCCCAAGGCAGGCGAACCCACCGACAGGCCAGAAGAGAGAGTTGGCAGAAGTTTTTATCTGGTATCAACTCCTATACAGATGAGGCCAAAGTCTGGAACAGGGTTAGCAGGATAAAAGGGCGACAAACATATTCACTTCCTTTGGTGAACACACAAGGTGAAACTCTGAAAGATCAGGCAGACTCACTTGGAGCACACTTTGAGAGCTTGTTGAGTTCAAACCATTATGCGCAATCCTTTTTGAAATACAAGCAAATAGAAGAATGTAAGCCAATAATACGAAAATCCAGACAGAATGAACCTTATAACCAGCCGTTCAGTATTGCTGAGTTGAAAGCTTCCTTGACCACATGCAAAAGCTCTGCACCGGGACCTGATAGAGTCATGTACGAAATGACCAGAAACTTACACACTGACACCAAACATACACTACTCACTCTTTTCAACGCTATTTGAGCTACGGGATACCTCCCATCCATATGGAAAGAAGCGATTCAAGTCCCTGTTTTTAAGCAGGGTAAAGACCCTTCCTTGTCGGCAAGTTACCGTCCGATAGCTCTTACAAATTGTCTTTGTAAGCTTTTTGAAAAATGGTTAACCGCAGACTTGTACATTTCCTTGAACTCAACAATATCCTCGATCCCTTTCAGTGTGGCTTCAGAAAAGGGCGGTCCACAACCGATCACCTTGTGCGCATTGAGGGAAACATTCGCGACGCCTTTCTACACAAACAATATTTCCTATCGGTATTCCTCGATATGGAGAAGGCGTACAACACTGCGTGGCGCTATGGAATCTTGAGAGACTTGTCGGGAATCGGCCTCCGTGGCAATATGCTCGTCCTAATAGAAAGCTATTTGTCCAACCGTACATTCCGCGTGAAAGTCGGCAATGTATTGTCGCTACCTTTAATACAGGAAACTGGTGTACCTCAAGGAGGTGTACTTAGCTGCACGCTCTTCATCGTGAAAATGAACACCCTTCGTGCTTCATTACCGCCAGCCATTTTTTATTCTGTTTACGTAGACGACATACAGATAGGCTTCAAATCCTGCAACCTTACAGTACGTGAGAGGCAAGTTCAACAGGGCTTGAACAAAGTGTCCAAATGGGCAGAAGAAAACGGATTTAAAATTAACCCCAACAAACGTTCATGTGTGCTTTTCACAAGAAAGAGAGGCCTCATTGCAGAACCCAGTATCGAAATGTATGGTCAGCGAATTCCTGGCAACAAAGAACACAAGTTCTTAGGCATCATACTTGATTCGAAATTAACCTTTATTCCACACATAAAGTACCGCAAGGTCAAATGCCTAAAAACAATGAACTTACTTAAAGTGTTATCCCACACAACATGGAACAGCGACAGGAAATGTTTAATGAATCTTTACAAGAGCCTCATCCGATCACGGTTGGACTACGGTGCCGTGATCTATCATTCTGCAGCCCCGAGCGCGCTAAAGATGCTAGATCCGGTCCACCATCTAGGAATCCGACTGGCCACTGGAGCTTTCAGAACAAGTCCTATTGAAAGCTTATATGCAGAATCAAATGAGTGGTCACTTCATCTGCAGAGAACATACATCAGCCAAACATATTTTTTGAAAGTCCACTCTAATCCTCAACATCCGTGTTTTAATACCATTAACGATACGACATATGCTACACTCTTTCATAATCGTCCCTCCGTAAGACAGCCTTTCTCGCTGCGTGTGAGGGAGCTTAGTGATGAAATGCGTGTCCGAATCCTCGAGCTTCGCCCAATGCACCTAGCCAAGCTGCTGCCTCCTTGGGTGTGGCAGCTGATACAATGCGATATATCCTTCATGGAAGTTACAAAACACGCTCCAGAGATTGAAATCCAAATGCATTTCCGGGAACTCCAGCACAAATACTCCTGCACGTAGTTCTACACTGACACATCGAAGTCACACGACGGGGTGTCCTATGCAGCCGTCGGTCCATCCTTCTCGGAAACCGATGTACTGCATCCGGAAACTAGTATCTTTACGGCTGAGGCTTACGCACTGCTGTCGGTCGTAAACATATAAATAAATCAAAACTGCAGAAATCAGTTATATATACGGACTCCCTTAGTGTTGTGAAGGCCTTGATGTCTTTCTGTAGCCACAAAAATCTGGTAATTAATGAACTGTACTCCGTACTGTGTAAAGCATATATATCTAGCCAACATGTGATTATATGCTGGGTGCCTGGACATAGGGGCATTGAGGGAAACGTACTAGCTGACCAGATGGCCACATCCATTTCATTGCATGCAGTTAGTCCTACTGCTTCGGTCCCTGTCACAGACCTGAAGCCTTTCTTAAGAAAACGGCGAAACTACTGGCAACACTTGTGGGACCTGGAAACAAATAATAAGCTGCATGTAATAAAACCACAATTAGGTTTCTGGCCTCCTGTAACAAAATCACGCCGGACAGATGTCCTATTCTGTCGTCTAAGAACAGGACACACACTTGGCACACATAACTTTTTACTCACGGGAAACGAGCCTCCAACCTGTGGTAGATGCGGGGAGAGGCTGACCGTCCTCCACGTCCTACTGGAGTGTCGGGAAGCCGAAGCTGAAAGAAAGAAACATTTTCTCTTAGCATTCCGCCAGCACATCCCCCTCCATCCTGTTATGTTACTTGGTCCAGAACCACTCTTTGACACCAACGCAGTCCTAGGTTTTTTGAAAGATGTTGTGTTGCACGTTATTAGCCCCACATGTTCGTAGCGCCTCCACTCTTCAGAGGATGCCGCTATGATAATTATTTTGAATAGCACATGCCTCTAGGCCCTTGTAGTTCAAGGGCTCTGGCGAGGCAGTAGTGCTGTAAGCAATTTAACTTGTCGCATATCTTAAATAATTCATCATTCTTCTACGATGGATTTTAATGTTCATAGTATTCATCATTAGTCATCGCCATAATTTTATAGCACGTAGATTTTACGCACTCTACAGCCACTATTTTAGAGCGCAGCTCTTTGGCGTCCGTTCCTGGGTTTCGCGTCGTCGTCGTCGTCGGCGTCGTCGTCGGCCTCGTAACCAGCTCCGCCCCCCTTTCATCCCCCCAGCGCTAGCAGCGACCGACTGATACCGCTGGATGCCGCTGACGCCGCTAGAGAGTCAAGATAACGTGACTGCATAGAACACCGTCGCCGCCATGCAGAAAGAGGAGGAAAGGGTCCCCCCCACCCCTGTTCTTGTGTGGCGGATAGCTGGGGTTGACTCACTATCGCCGTCAGCGGCATCAGTCAGTCGCTGCTATCTCTGCCCTCCTCCCTTTATCGTGTTGTCCGCTTGCTGCGCGCGCTTCTGCCCCCATCGTTTGCCGCTGGGTGTACACGCCGCCCCCCTCCGCTTCCGCTTACTGCTGGTTGCTCTCGACGGCGGCGATGAGCCTCCGCTTCGGCGGCGCGAACGGCAGGGTCTTCTCGGCGGCGGCGCTTAGCCTCTGCTTCCCCCACGGCTGTGACAACCTCGCGAGGCACTTGTATAGATCTCGTCTTTGAGAATCAAGCATTGGTGTACCAAGTCGAACATATATCAGTCTATTTCTCCGACCACAAAGCTTCCTTCATGAATGTCAAGAACTGTTAGTGGAGTCTTTGTTAAAGGAATACGTGTGAAAAATAAAAAAAAAATTATGTGATAGCGCATACATGTGTTGCTCGATTTCTTTGCCTCAATCTATCCAAAAGGTGAAACAGCTTATTTGCTGCGCTCAAATTTCGCATTAGGAAGTAACGTAATCGTCGGTAATTTTTTTTAGGCCTCTTTACAGCCAAGTCACATCTTCCATAATACATCCTTAACACTACCACTTGTCATGGCGCTCTTTGGCCAAACCTGGCCCTTGCGCCATAAAACGCCACACATTATCATCACTACACCTATCCTCAAGGCGCACCAAGCGCCTAAGGAGCGGCGAGGCACCCTCGAACGCTCCAGAAAGGGCAAAACCCCGATTACAGGGCCTCAAAAGAGCTCTATAATCTAAGGCATAACTTCGGGTCCGTACACACAGCAATAATTTACGTTAAATATGGATACACAAATATTACAATGGAACGTCAGGGGACTCCTACATAGCCTCGATGATGTCAAGGTACTCCTGCGTAAATATAATCCAAAGGTGCTGTGTGTCCAAGAGACCCATTTAAAACCTACACAGACAGGCTTCCTACCACAATTTAACATTTTCCGCAAAAACCGGGACGATGCTCTCGCTTCGTCCGGTGGTGTCGCTATTATAGTGGATAAGCGTGTAGCGCATGCCAGGCCTTGGAACTCCGAACGCCTCTTGAGGCAGTTGCGGTTCGAGCCTTACTGTTACGGAAACTCGTTACAATCTCCTCTGTGTACATACCACCCCACTATCGACTCCAAAGAACAGAATTTCTTAGCCTAATCGATGAGCTGCCTGAGCCCTACGTACTCGTTGGGGATTTCAACGCGCACCATTCTCTCTGGGAAGACTCTCGTTGCGATGTAAAAAGCCGACTAATAGAAAATTTTCTTGTTTCTTCAGGCGCATGCTTATTAAATAAAAAGGAGCCGACATTCTATAGCATAGCACATGGCACGTTCTCTTCGATAGATTTAGCTATCTGCTCGGCTACACTTTTACCATGCCTAGAATGGGAGGTAGTCGAAAACCCATATGGGAGTGATCATTTTCCCATCTGCCTCAAAGCTTTAGAACAAAATGAATTCCTACCACACCCCCCTCAATGGAAAGTTGCATCCGCAGATAGGAAAAAATTTGAGGAAATCACCCAGATGCAGCGAAACACTTTTAAAGATTTTAGTGTGAACGATGCTATTGCTCATTTTACCGCTTTTATAATTGACGCTGCAACAGGTGCATTCCACAAACGAAGGGGACTACAAAAAAGAGGCGCGTGCCATGGTGTAATGAGCGATGCAAGAATGCGCGTAAGGAGCAAAACAAAGTCTGGCGTTTACTAGGTCAATCTCCAACGGCAGAAAACCTCATCAACTTTAAGCACGTGAAATCCAAAGGCAGACGAACGCGTCGTATCGCTAAAAGAGAAAGCTGGGAAAAATACGTCACAAGCATGAATTCCTATACACAAGAAGCAAAAGTGTGGAACAGGCTAAGAAAAATAATTACTCGGCAAGCCTACAACATGCCTTTGGTTGATGATGAAGGCCACAGCCTTCAAGACCAGGCGAACACTCTGGGAGAACACTTCGAGCGAGTTTCTAGCTCTGCGAACTACTCGCAATCATTCCAGCAACATAAACAGATAGCTGTAAGTAAGGCACTGAACCGTAAAGCTAGCGGAAGTGAACCGTACAATCATCCTTTTAGCATTGCTGAGTTCAGAGCTTCCTTGAACGGCTGCACGAAATCGGCACCAGGAGCCGACAGAGTCATGTACATAGTGATAAAACATCTTCACCCTGACACGCAGATGGCTCTATTGTCTATTTTCAACACTATCTGGGAAACAGGAGACATTCCATTGGCATGGAAAGAGTCGATTGTCGTCCCAGTCTTGAAACAAGGTAAAGATCCGTCCTCTGTTGCAAGCTACCGGCCCATAGCGCTCACAAGTTGTCTATGTAAGCTCTTTGAGAAAATGATAAATCCTAGGCTCTTGCACTTTCTTGAATCAAACAAGCTCATTGACCCATATCAGTGCGGTTTTAGGGAAGGCCGATCGACGACAGACCACCTCGTTCGCATTGAAGCATATATTCGCGACGCTTTCATCCATAAGCAGTTCTTTCTTTCTCTATCATGTCCAGGAATTCTGGACATTCTCCTTCGGAACTTCACAGCAACGCACAAGTGTAACTCAATGGGAAATTTTTTTTCAAAATTATATTTCAGAATATCGGCTGAGGGTCAAATAGTTTCAACTGACTACAAGAAGAGGGTAGCCCCTTCTAACAACATATGTATTTTGGCACTTAGTCAGAACATTGGTGGTGCGTTAAAGCAGTTAAAACAGGTCAGACAGGGGCGGTGAAGTCCCACTACAGGAGGAAATCGTTTTGCACCCTCCCGCCAGAGGGCACAATGACTTGAAGAAACGCCAAATTTAAACCATAAAGCGGTTTATTACCGTTGGCATTGAGAGGGTAATGGTAATTCAATTATGGGGTTTTACATTCCAAAACCACTTTCTGATTATGAGGCACGCCGTAGTGCATGGGAGACTCCGGAGATTTGGACCACCTGGGGTTTTTTAACGTGTATCTAAATCAAAGTACACGGGTGTTTTCGCATTTCACCCCCATCGAAATGCGGCTGCCGTGGCCAAGGTAATGGTAGAGGGAGTGTTATGCAGCCTGCTAGCACGCGCAGGTTTTGGAGAAGCAGCGGAGATGGTACAGAGCGGTTATGCGTGTGGATGTCTTGAGTGCGCCTTGGCATGGTTGTATGCGCCTGCGCGCTCTGTGTGTGATTGAGCGGGCGTGTGCCTCCGTATTTGCGTTTGCATGTGCGCGAGTGCGTGTATGCGTGGCCGCGTGTGAACGTGTACGCGTTCCAACGTGTTTTCGAATTCCAGCATGCACGATTGCGAACAGATGTGTGCGTGTTTGTGTGCGCATGGATGCCTGTGCGTGCGTATATAGTATGTGTGTGTATGTGCGTGCGTGCGTGTATGTGTATGACGGTGTATGTGTGTGCGTGCGTATGACGGATGGAGAGGGAGTACGTTCGTGTGAGGGAGAGTGCGTTTGTGTGCGGGGGAGACAGAAAGTGTGTGTGTGTGCGAGGGAGAAAGAGCGTGCGTAGGCGCGAGGGAGAGAGAGACTTGCAGTGTGTGCTTGCGAGGGGAGAGTGTGTGCGCGTGCTAGTGCCTCCATATTTGCATATGCTTGCACGCGAGTGTGTGTATGCGTGTGTGAGCGTTCGTGGTGTGTGTGCATGCCTGCATCTGCGTGTTAGTGCATGTGTGCGTGCGCTTGCGTGCTTGCGGCGCATGCATGGCGGCATGTGAATGTGCACGTGTGCGACCGTGCGTATTCGTCTTTCAGCATGCATGCCTGTGGACAAAAGTGTGCGCGTATATGTGCGTGCGATGGAGAGAGCGTGTGAGTGCTTGTGAGGAAGAGGGTGTGTGCTTGCGAGGGTGTTTGTGTGTTTTCGGGCGTGAGTGAACATTTTCCTGCTTACACCTACTCTTGGAAACAAACGCGGGGTGGAGAGCATTAAAACCCCTGTTTAAATCCTCGAGACAAGAACGAATGACACTGCATTTGTAGCATTATCTCTTTCTTAAAGCGCAACCGACAAAACAAATTCGCCTGTGACGTCAGTATTGCCGCTCTTGGCTGGCACGGCCCCGTAAGAAGCTGCCAAGCAGTTTATTTTCGTTATCTTGCTTCCGTTGGCGGCAGCGCAATGCCTTGAGAGCAATGACGCGCTAAATCTGCACTATCATTCAATCGCGCATCGTTTCTGTGACTAAGCACGCTTTCGGCAGCGCATGTTCGTTGCTACATTGACATTTCAAGTTTAAACGGCTTGCCTTCGGAAAAACGATGTGAATAAATATCGACAGTCGTCTGGCCGCAAGGAGCATGCCCACGGAGCCGTGGCATTCATCGCAATATCTCGAAAGGCTGGAAGCGGTCAGGTCCATGTTACCCACGATCTTTTTCCGCGTCAGTTAGGCTTCCAGAGAACGGTTAATTACAAAATGTTTGTTCTTAGCTCTTACAGAAGCATGATTAATAAGCATATATTCGCTCAACTACAATATGTCGAAGACAGGCTCCAGACTGCTAATTTGCTTTAGCCACCCAAAAACAATTATTTAAATTATAATTAACATACATTCGTAAATTGGGCACACAACTGCTCAACTTGCTCCGTATCCGGTGGTTACCATCTGAACACTCGAATGATAATAATGTCAGGAAGATTTACATATATCTATTTCTTAATATTTGGTGCCGTTAAAGAAGACCGCCTGTATATTGATGGTGCAGTAGGCACCTAATAAAGTGGGTGCAAATACTTGGACAGGTTTTCTTGACGCCATTCAAGTTGATGAACTTAGAACAGATGCACCCAACCGTGCACCTCTGTCTTTACAATGTATTCTCCTACATTGTACAAGAAACGCCTCAGCGCCACGGTACATCAGAAAAGGTGTGCGGGAGCATAAGTTGCTCTAATAGATTTCTGAGCATTCGTGGCATCAGGCTTGGTTTCCTTGCGTCATCAGGAATGAAAGGAGCACATACCTAAGGAGACAGACAGACAGACAGACAGACAGACAGACAGACAGACAGACAGACAGACAGACAGACAGACAGACAGACAGACAGACAGACAGACAGACAGGTAGGTAGAGAGGTAGGTAGGTAGGTAGGTAGGTAGGTAGGTAGGTAGGTAGGTTCGAAATGGCTGAATAAAGGCAAATAATGCTATTTACCTTAATAACAACTGTCTGGAGGAAAGCATTGGATAATGTTTTTCCGTAATTCGTAACAGATGGGGCAGTGCAGACCCGATTAGATCTGGGTTGGGACGGAAAATGTCGGAATTTTAGGATGAGTGCTTTGCTGCTAATAGATTCATTGTTTAAGGTGAAGTATAATAAATACTTCGGTTTTACGAGCAAAAACGACGATATAATTATCAGGCACGTCGTAGTGGCAGACTCCCGATTAATTTTGACTACCTGGACGTTCTTTCAACTTCCACACCAATGCACGGTACGCTACACTTCTTGCATTTCGTCGCCGTGGAATTGCGCCCGCCTCGGCTGGCATTCCAACCCACACCCTCTCGCTTAGCGGCGTTGCGCCGCTAAGCGAGACGCCGCTAAGTCACAGCTTTATTGTGTGTCTAGAAATGGGAGGCGTGAAAACCGGCCTCTCCAAGCTTGTCGCGATGCGCAATCACTTCAAAGTGGCACTGTTGTTGGGGGGTGGGGAGGGGGGGGGGAGGGTGACTGGAAGACAGTTAATTAGAGTCTGATTTATCTTGCTTGAGTAATAGACAAACCGCGCAACAGAAGGTCCCCGGACTGATGTATGATGACGACATTCTGCCACTAGCGGACAACGCATGTGATTTAGACACTTGCGAATATTTGTGGCAAGGCAGCGACAAACCTAGACCTTAAGTTTAGCACAGAGAAATCGGGACTTATGATCTTTAATGAAAGGACGAATAATTACATGGTGTTAATTCAACAGCAAGTCATACGCATAGTCAAACAATGTATATACTTATGCGTATATACAGGGTGCCCCGCGTAGCTTGAGCCAAACATTAAAAACATGCAAATACAGCGTAGCTGAACAGACTCAAGGTAATGTTGTTTGCCATCGCTTGATTAATTTTTTATTCGGCTTAATTAAATAACTAGGCCTAATTAAATAATCAACTTCTCAAATATTATAATTCGGTGAAAAGTGTCAATGAGAAAATTGCATAGCAAAACGAAAACTCCCAATCAAACAAAAAATGCAATGCCTCATAGCCCCTTAAGACAGAGGCTACAAGTCCTCAGTAAAGTCAAGCGAACAGGGCTTAAATTCTTTGTAATCACGCATACAACATACAAAACAGCATGTCGAAAAATGTCATCATCAATGGCTCATACCCCAGTAAGCAAGCAAAAAATGCAATGACTCATAGTCCCGTAAGTTTCATAGCTACTCACTTTGCGTGAATTAGCTGCGATGACACTACCTCTGTTTTCGTTGTCGGTGATTTCAATGTGTATGTGTGGGTATCGAAAAGGGAGTGGTTTACGCTTTCTGTGTTGCAGACATATACCTTGCGATGCCACACTGATCCGGCCCAACCGTCCATCCAGCGGCGTACGTGCACCGATTTGACATTCTCAAACAATGTGATTGCAGTTGCGAGTGAAATAATGACGACCCTCAAGACAATAAATGAGTTTGTACCTTTTGTTCAAAATTATGTGTCACCTCCGAGTCATGTGCTAAACAGCTTCGCTGGTCAACCACCTTCACGGAGTGCAATGGCTCATGATTTTTATTTACTTTCTTTCTTTCTTACTTTCTTTGTTCTCTATTTCATTCTTTAATTCCTTCTTTCTTTCCTTCGTTCTTTTTTTCTTTTGGTTTCTTCATGCATATTCAGCCACAGCATCTTTGCTTGCTTACGAGTGTATGAGCAATTCCTGAGTATGTCGTTCTTTTTTTGGGAAGGAGCCTTGCTGCTAGTATTTTTTGTACCATTCCTCTACTTGTACTCATTTTCTTGTATCACTCTTCTACTTTGTGTCACTAGACTAGACACCGCTTATTGGGGGGGGGGGGGGGTATGAGCCATTGCTACGAGCCACTTGAGCCCTTCGCCTTAATGAGCCGTGTGCCAATGTAGCCGTGCGGTTTGCGGCTGCTTCCACCTCGGGCACTAGGGCGGAACTCAAGTTTCCCTTGACTGCATACGTATATCAACATTAATTCTAAAAAAGAAATCCGGTATTTTTTTTTCTTTGTGTTAACAATAGACAGTTAAAATATATTCCGCAAAGAACTCACCCCAATACTTCTGTACTTTTTGTTCTAAAACACACGTGCGCGCTACTCTATTTGATGCAATGTACTATAAAAATTATCCATTGCTTTCCGCCCGGCAGCTGTTCTTATTCTTAATGACGCCAATAAACCAACCCTGATGCCACCAACGCTTATATAGTAATCGGGAGCACGCACAATGTTCTCGCACACCTTGTGTGATATACCGTAGCGCTGAAGTGTTTCTTGTATAGCGTAGGAGAGTCCGTCGTAAAAGCAGAAGTGCACTGTTGGGCACATGTGCTTAAGTTGATGAACTTGAATTACGCCAAGAAACCCCGTCGAAGCAATCGCACCTGCTTTTTAAGAAGCCTACTGCACCATGAATATCCAGGCAGTTGTTTTTTTAACGGCGCCAAACTTTAATAGAGCAATATAAATCTTGCTGACATTATTGTTATCATTCGAGTGTTGAAATTGCTAGCCTCTAGATACGGAGTAAGTTGATTAGTTGTTTGCGTAATAAACGAAGGTACGATAATCAAATTGTCAATAATTGATATTAGGCAGCTAACGGACATGATTAGCTTGGAGCCAGTCCTCGAGATTATCTAGCTGAGGGAATAATTATTAAACATGCTTCTGTATTGCACAAATGTTTTTCAAGTAACCTCTTTGAAAGCATAACTCATGCTGAAAAAGAACGTTTATAAGGGCGACCTGACCGAGCCCAGTCTTCTGTGATAATGTGATCAATGGCATCGTTCCGTGAGTAGTGTACGTACACGGTCGTCCACTTCCAATTTGAACACGGCTCCGGGTGGCCGGCGAGGCCGGCGCTCCGCGGAGCGCCGCTCGTGGGCGCCGGGGTAACTCAGCCGGGGCCGGGCCTCAGCCGCCAGCACACACTAGTTCAGGCGCGCTGTAGCAGATGACGCGGCTGAGGCCACGCCTGTGGCTGCCAGTGCGCCGGCGCGTTAGTTACCCCGGCGTCCACGAGCGGCGCTCCGCGGAGCACCGACCTCGCCGGCCACCCGGAGCCGTGTTCAAATTGAAAGTGGACAACCGTGTACATTCCTTGTGGCCAGTCCGCTTTCGATGTAACATTCGTTTTTTTCGAAATCAAACAGTTTAAAGCTTTCATGTCAATACAAAAGCGAACGTGTGCCGCCGAAAACTTGCTTGGTCGAAGGAGGGATGCACGACGCAATGATGGTGCAGATTTAGCGCGTCATCGGCGTCAAGAGGCAAGGGAGATAACGAACGCGAACCGCTAGCAGCTCCTCGCGGGACCGTGCCGTTGGTGATAGTGCCGCCGAGACAAAATACAGGGCGGCAATACTGACTGCGCAGGTGCTTTCACAGCGAAGCTGTGTACCTCTGGCCCGAAATGCATTTGTCGTGTCAGGGAGCAAAAATGCCGGCCGATCCCGAAGGTTGTGGAGTATCGGACTGTCATGCGGCGGAGGTGAAGCAGGCTGCGAGTGCTCCGCCAATAATAATAATAATAATAATAATAATAATAATAATAATAATAATAATAATAATAATAATAATAATAATAATAATAATAATAATGAAGATGCATTGCTTCCCGTTGATGGGTATGCTGGAATCGCATATGGCCTCATGCGCAGAAGGCATTGCCATATATGCAAAGGAGGAAATGTATGTATACTACCATACAACCTTAACTCGTAAGAGCAGAGGGGCACCGGCTTTGGGGTTGTGTGTGCTGTACAAACAAAAGACGGAATTATGATATCCACTGTCTATATATATTCAGGCACACCCAACTGTGGTATTAAGAAGTACATAACCACGCACTTTGCATTGGTTAGCCGCGATGACACTACGCTT
This sequence comes from Dermacentor variabilis, assembly GCF_050947875.1. Classification (NCBI taxonomy): domain Eukaryota; kingdom Metazoa; phylum Arthropoda; class Arachnida; order Ixodida; family Ixodidae; genus Dermacentor; species Dermacentor variabilis. The sequence continues at coordinate 7,780,283 of NW_027460346.1, forward strand.
GTGATCACCAGTGGAGGCTTCAATGTGGGCATTTGAAAACCAGAAAAGAAACGGTTCACTGAGCTTGTGCAAGAAGAATTTGGTTTGAAGTGCTAGACCAATCGAAGTAACTCAATTAAGTAACGACGGTCGTGCATACATTCTACTTTGGCCAAGATTCTGTCTAAGGTTGTCACCAGGCCAACCCGTATATATCACAGTAATCACAAGGCTATCGTCACTAGCATTACCAAATGGTGAAAATAAATACATGACCCCTTGTCTAATCCTGTCTGATGTGCTACAGCTTAACTGGTCATCCAACTTCACAGAGTGGAATGGCTCCTAATAAGTATTTTTTTCTTTTTGCGTCGGTTTCACTTTCAGAAAGTGATAATGGTATAAAGGCAGTGCCGTTCAATCTTGTCTCTGTGAATATAAATAAGATTCAAGTAAACTCTATATCCGCGCCGTGCTTGCTTAGTGTCTGTGGTGTTGGGCTGCTAAGCACGAGGTCGCGGGATCAAATCCCGGCCACGGCGGCAGCATTTCGATGGCGACGGAATGCGAAAACACCCATGTACTTAGATTTAGGTGCAAGTTAATGAGTCGAAATTATTCTGGAGTCTCCCATTACGATAGGCCTCATAATCAGATTGTGAGCTTGACACGTAAAAAGCCCATAATTTTAACGCCGATATTTCATTTGCATGCGAGAATAGGTACAAGTAAGGAAATGCTAGCTTCTCACACACACCTATACACACAAGCATATTTTCACCACACACACTCTCTCTCTCAAGCACACAGACGTAAAGATAACTGGCATCTTCACCTCCACGCAAATTTACAAGCGCCCACGCATGTACACACACAGAAAAATGTGCGCACGCACGCACGTGCACTGAAATGCACGCATAGACAAATGCGCGTAGGCACGCAGACGCATAAACGCGCTCGTTCGCACGCAGATTCAAATACGGAGACACAAGCGCGGGCAAACACAAACTCAAGTACACGCGCATGCACACTCAAGACGTGCACACGCATATACACTCCCTCTCCCTCCCTGCTGCCTCTCAAGACGCTACTGCGTGCAGAGTGAATCACACTTGCACTGCAATTACAGTTCCAACGCCAGCTCTGATAAATCACCTCACGGTTTCAATTTCGTGCTTCATGAAGTCAATAGGGCTATGTTTTTATCTTACTGACTACAAGAGTGTAGTTAGTGTAGGAAGTCGCCATTTTTTACTTGGCTTAGAATAGTTTAGCTCCGCCTACCTACCTGTCCTGACGCTCCTGAGGAAGTTCCCAGCAGGCTCTGCTTCGCTGAGCACTATCGAGTCGCCCCACAAACCATGACCAGAGTCCTGCTTTATACATCTACACCTGTGCCTTATGGTGAGCGTGTTGTGTCTCCTCTCGCGGCAGTCCTCCTTGTTCATGACGTTGCTCTTCAGCAAACCGTCGTCAGTATCACCAACAACTCTACCAGCCTTCAGCTCGTCAACTTAGGAATCGGTGACCGCGTCCTACCACACGGCATAGCCTTAGGTACGCTGTCTTCCTCCCAAGTTTGCCTATTTTCAGCCTCGGCTGCTTATATTACGTCGTCTCCCGTTGACTCTTCTTCTTTACCGGCTGTTCTTCCTCAGCTCACAAACGTTATTGCTCCCGAACTTCCGCCTCACCACGCCAACTAGCTGCTCTCCGCGTTCAGCGACATTTCTGACCTGGGCCGCCCTTTCGGCCAGACCTCACTCACGACACACCATACTGAAATGGATGACGCACACCGTATTCACAGGCGACCATACCGTCGGTCCTTGCACGAACGACAAGTCATTCAAACGGAGGTCGAGAAGATTCTCTCTCGATGAATCGTTGAACCATCATCCAGTCCTTGTGCGTCCCCTGTCGGTCTTGTTAAAAAGGACGCCAGCTGGTGTTTCTGCGTGGATTACCGGCACCTCAACAAGATTAACAATAAAGAAGTTTATCCCCTATCACGCGTTGATCACGCCCTCGACTGCCTCCATGGTGCGAAGTACTTTTCTTCCATCGACCTTGGTTCCGCTTACTCGCAGACTGCGTCGACGACATGGACCGAGAGAAAACCGCCTTTATAACACCCGATGCCCGATACAAGTTCAAATTTATATCATTCGGCTTATGTAACGCTCCATCTACTTTTGAATACATGATGGACACACTCCTTCATAACCTCAAGTGGTTCATCTGTATTTGTTACTTAGATGACGCCGTCGTTTTTGTTCCTACATTTGCCAAGCACCCGGAGTGCCTCTCGCTCGCTCTTTCTGCTTTTCCCAATGCTGGCCTTCAACTTAATTCGTCTAGATGTCACTTCGGACGGCGCTAAATTACTATCCTCGATCATATTGTTCATTCATCTGGTGTGTGCCCAGACCCAGGAAAAGTTCGTGCCCGTACAGAAGTTTCCCGTGCCAACATGTGTTAAATATTTCCGGAGCTTCGTGGGCATGTTCTCGTACTTCCGCCGCTTCATGCACAATTTTTCAGACGTCACTCGTCCTCTGCTCTTCTGAAGGTAGATGCTTCATTATCTTGGGGACCTGAACAAGCAACTGCCTTTTCGAAGTTTATCTCTCTCCTTACATCTCCATTTCTTCTTGCGCACTTCGACCAGACTGCTTCAAGAGAAGTCAGCACTGATGCCAGTGGTCATGGAATCGTTGCCATTTTTTGCCAACGTCAACGACGCCACGACCGCGTCATTGCCTACGCCAGCCGTCTGCTTTTTCCAGCTGAGCGGAATTATTTCATTACTGAACGTGAGTGCCTTAAGTTCTCTAGACAGTAGCGAAATCGCGCCCTTACCTATGTGGTCGGCCCTTTACATTCACCACAGACCACCATGCGCTCTGCTGACTTTCGTCCCTCAAAAACCCTACCAATCGCCTAGGTCACTGGGCGCTACTCCTACAGGAATACTCGTACACAGTTGCTTACAAGTCCGACCGTTTATACCAAGATGCCGACTGCTTGTACCGCCACCCAGACGATGTTCCTGCGACCTATGCTTCTGCTCTGTATTTTCTCTATCTGCTTAGCTGACCTTGCTACCGAACAGCGCCGAGATCCAAGCATACGTGGTATCATGGAAAAGTTCACATCTAGGTCATGTGACCTTTCTCTTGGTATGTTCCTACTCAATGACGGCATTTTATATCGGCGTAGCATGTACCCCAGTGGAGTAGATGATGCTGGTTATTACGCGGCATGTTCGCACTGCTATTCTGTCCAAGCTGCACGATCTACCAACCTTTGGTCACCTCGGGGAATCAGTACGTACGACCGTGTCCGGCGACGATTCTTTTGGCCTGGTATGCACCGATCTGGCCGCCGCTACGTCGCTTCTTGTGAGTTATGCAAACGCCAGAAGAAACCATCTGCGCTCACTGTTGGTTTACTCCTACCTCTTGGCGTTCCTACCGAACCCTTCTATCGCGTTGGTGTAGATCTCTTGGTACCTTTCCCCAGATCTGACTGAAGCAACAAGTTTATTGCCGTCGCAACACATTATACAACTTGGTTCGCGTTCACCAGAGCCCTTCCAACTGACGTAATTTAATTATGGGGTTTAACGTGCCAAAACAACTTTCTGATTATGAGGCACGACGTAGTGAGGGACAATCTGCGGTATAGTTTGTACCACCTGGGGTTCTTTAGTGTACACCTAAATCTAAGTACACGGGTGTTTTCGCATTTCAACCCCATCGAAATACTGCCGCCGTGGCCGGGATTCCTTCCCGATACCTCGTGCTCAACAGCCCAACACCATAGCCACTGAGCAACCACGGTGGGTAAACTTCCAACTGGCGTAGCCTACTTATTGTTGTAATGCCCAACGTCGTTGTTCGCCCCGGCGCTCCTCGTCAACTTCTTACCGACAGGGGTCGCTGCTTTCTCTTTACCTAGGAGGACGAGGTCCTCTGAGGCATGTGGAAAGGTGTAATGGTTCCGGGACTTACTTTTGGAAACGTGGTTGTTTGCTCTAAATCAGGGGTACAATCAGGAGTCGATGGGAACCAAAGGTCAGTGGGTCGCCTCGCATTGGGCGCTCACGGGAAGACTACAAATGAAACTGTGCAGGGTGATATGGGCTGGACTAGATTTGAAGTGAGGGAAGCTCGCAGTAAAATTGAGTATGAAGAACGGCTGAGGAATATTGAAGAAAGTAAATGGGCTAGGAGTTTATTGAGATATCTGTACAGGAAAAACATTTATTCGCAGTGGAGGAAAAGAACTAGGAAACTTACCAGCAAGTATGCGGCCTGTAGGGTGGATAACGCAGCTACAAAGAACGTCAAGCTGAAAGTCAGAGAGGCTGAAATAATCTCGTGGGTGGCGGCAATGGAAAAGAAACTTCCCTTGAGTAACTACTTAAGAGGAAAAAACGAAATCAGGAAAGAAACCATTTATGATAACTCAAACGGAAGCTCATTACTTTTCGAAGCGAGATCGAGATGCCTTAGAACACGTTACTGTAAAGCCTGATATAAGAAGGAAGAAGAAGCATGTGCTTGCTGCGGTAAAGCTAGGGAAACTATGGAGCATGGTTTATTAGAATGTGAAGACGTCTACCCAGCAGTCGATTTAAGCACCACTGGCCTGCTTGAAGCGCTTGGGTTAAGCGGGAGCAGTGGAAAAGTAATCATGTCCGCAATAGGCATTAGTAAGAGGCGATTGGAGGATTGGTGGAAGTAGGGAAACGACAAAAAACGGAGACGTAAAAAAGCACTGTTCGCAATAGAGAATCAGAAAATTTGGGTGCGGTAGTCCATAGTGTTTTTTTATTGTTTAACCTAGGTAGGACATTAGGCAGTATAATAGCAAGAGCTTGGTGGCGCAACCCACCGCCCCGTTCCAAAGGGGATGCTCATAACATCCAGCCATCCATCCAGATGTGGGCGACTTCCTCCGTCCTTATTCTACCAAGGACAAATTTACTAATGCATGTCATCCGCAGACCAGTGGTCTTACGGAGCGGCTTCATCGAATATTAACAGACATGCTCTTCATATATGTTACTGATGACCATCGTGACTGGAATACTGCTCGCCCGTTTGTCATATTAGCGTACAACTCATCACTCCACGACACTGCACGTTGCTCGCCATTTGATTTGTTGTGCGGCCGAGATTCAGTATTGCTTTTTAATACAATACTGCTTACCACTCAAGAGTCCGTGTCTCAGTATACAAGCGATGTCATTGCTCGAGCCCAAGAAACACGCCAAGTTTCTCACCGTCGCCTTCGTGCTTCTCAGAACAAGAGCAAAAGCATTTGTGACAGTAGTCACCGGGACGCCGATTATATTCTCCGAGATCTTGTCCCTCTTCGATCTCTCACCCGCCGTTTCGGCCTCTCGGAAAAACTGATATCCCGCTACTCCAGCGCTTACCAGCTCCTCTGTGAGGTAACCTACGTAACCTACGATATGTCTCCGGTCACGCCTACTACTCACTCCATCCAGACTTCCCATGACGTCGTTCAGGTCAGCCACCTAAAACGCTACCAGTCCTTTTCTGCCTAAAAAGCAGCGGGACGGCGCTTCCACGCCAAGTGCAAATATGTTGCGCAGCTCTGCACAAAGCTGAGGAAGATTAACACGAGCTTATGTCTGAAGAAGTGAACAATTTAATGACTAGCCTGCTGTAGGCTTGGCTTTGTCAATTACTGTAAATTACTGTACATTCTGTAAGTAAAAAAAAATATGGCGTTTTACGTGAAAAGACCACGATCTGATTATGAGGCATGGCGTAGTTGGGGAATCTGGAAAATTTCGACCGCCTGGGCATCTTTAACGTACACCCACCTAAATCTAAGTACACGTGTGTCTTCGCATTTCGCCCCCATCGAACTGCGGCCGCCATAATGTATATGCGCTACTCGTCTTGCTTCTTCTCTCAGCAAAAGTATTAGTCTAAACCTAACCTAACGGGAAGCTTTAGCTCCTACCTGGGAAATCATCGATCCTTTCTTCTTACAACCACTGCACCGCAATTCATGAGTTATGTTGAACTTAAAAGAAACAGTTAAAATTAGATTTCAGAAAGCCAATTTTTATTTAGCTTCCACTTTTGTAAATTCTGAAAAAAATGTGAAATCCCAAGAAACAATACTCAAAGTATACGACTCTGTACCTCAGCAACTAAAAACGATATCGGAATTCTCTAAGCTGCACCTAATATTTCATTTAATGCAGGCAAAATTGATATATCATATGCCACCCTGAAATACACCACTAACTCCTGAATATGGTATTCGCAAAATCTTAACAGGCATTGTAACTTCACATAAGTTATAAATTCATACATCGAATTTGTCCGATTGAGATGCTCCAAGGGATGCAGTTTAGAGGGATGCGATATCAGTTTTCATCCGAAACTAACGGATTTGTAACCTTCGTACTTCTTTTTAAAATTTCCCGATTTCCGATAATTCTTGTCAGTAGTGCCATGGCCTAGATCAAAATTATTATTGCAGCGTTCACTGTGATCTTGCGTTCCCTCTTGAATGCAACAATTCTCATTCATATGGGTTGTGCGATTTTCTCATAAAATCATTTATGCGCCTTACATGTATTTGAGCAGCCGGCATCGAAGAAGGGCCAGAGCCAAAGCTTCCTCTTATTGAATCACACTGGTTCTTAGAAAGCACAAGAAAAATAACGCTGACTATACCGAAGCCCGCGGCCGCAGTTGTCCACAAATAAACAGAAAAAAAAACATCGAAGAAAGGGAACTCAACGCAAGCTTTGCGGGAGCTGTTATCTCGGCCAGACATCTCACCCTGAATGCTGACGAAATGTCTGGCAAGGTGTCTAGCAAAATCGTCGGTTCATTGCAAGTGGAGCAAGTAGCAGGTTGTCTTCAAGACAACACTGATACATAAGCGCGCTCGTTTCCAAGCGCCGAGGGGAAGCAACAGTCTCAGGGTGTGCTTCTTTTGATTGTGTTTTCTTTAGTTGTGCGTCACGGCATACGTCACGGCGCGAATTTCAAATCTTTAAGGTTGATACGCCACGTGGTGGCGAAAAAAGAAACTAAACGCATGTCCAGAATTCCTGGGTATGTCTTAGATATGGAAAAGGCTTACGATACCACGTGGCGGTATGGAATTCTACGTGAATTATTGGAAATGGGCATCCGCGGGAAAATGCTTTATGTAATAGAAAGCTATTTATCAAATCGCACGTTCCGTGTTAAAATTGGTAATATCCTCTCGAGGCCATTTCTACAGGAAACTGGGGTACCGCAGGGTGGCGTGCTTAGCTGCACACTTTTTATCATAAAAATGAATTCTTTGCGCTCATCAATACCGCGTAATATATTTTATTCGGTATATGTTGGATGACGTTCAGATTGGATTTAAGTCATGTAATCTCGCTATATGTGAGCGACAATTAAGTACAGCTTTGTCTAAAGAAGGTGTCTAAGTGGGCCGATGAAACTGGCTTTATGTTCTATGTCAGCAAGAGTACCTGTCTTCTTTCCACACAAAAAAAAAGAGGTCTTATAGCAAATCCTGAAGTTGAACTTCAGGGGCAGCACATACCTGGGAGCACAGAACACAAATTTTTAGGCGTAATTTTAGATACGAAATTAACCTTTATTTCACACATTAAATACCTCAGAAACAAATGCCTAAAAACCAAGAACATTCTTAAAATTTTGCCACACACAACGTGGGGTAGTAATAGGAAATGCATAATGAACCTTTACAAGAGCCTCATTCGAACACGCCTAGATTATGGAGCAATAGTTTATCAATCGGCTAGCCCGAGTGCATTGAAGATGCTAGATCCGGTACACCACCAAGGTATCGGCCTGGCGACCGGTGCCTTCAGGACAAGTCCTGTGGAGAGTCTATACGTTGAAGCTAGTGAGTGGTCGCTTCATCTTCAGAGGTCGTATTCAAGTTTTGTGTATTTTCTGAAGGTAAATCCAAACCGTGAACATCCCTCTTACTCAAGTGTAAACAACATGACATCTGCAACTCTATTTAATAATCGACCGGCAGTTAGAGAACCTTTCTCACTGCGTGTACGGAAACTCAGTCAAGAAACGGATGTTCCACTTTTTGAAAACCCTCTAATGGCTCCTGTCACGCTATATCCGCCGTGGCAATGGCAGCTCGTTGAGTGTGATACTTCGTTCGTTGAAATAACGAAGAACGCTCCCCAGGTACACATTGAAATGCACTTTCTTGAGCTTCAATCGAAGTACTCTTGCCAGGAATTTTACACAGATGCCTCAAAGTCGCATGCCGGCGTTTCGTATGCAGCCGTCGGTTCATCATTTTCAGACTCTAACGTCCTGCACCCAGAAACAAGCATATTCACTGCTGAGGCATATGCTGTACTGACAGCTGTTAAACATATCAAGAAAATGAAATTGCAAAAGGCCATTATATTCACAGACTCCCTTAGTGTCGTAAAATCTCTAATGTCACTCCAGAAACGCAACAATCCTGTACTCAATGAGCTATATTCGCTCCTGTGCACAGCATATACATCTAATCAGCACGTCATAGTATGTTGGGTACCTGGGCACAGAGGCATTAAGGGCAACGTGCTTGCAGATGAAATTGCCACATCCATTGCAATGAAAGCTGGCAGCTGTTCCGTAGGTATCCCTGCCTCAGACTTAAAGCCATTTTTGCGCAAAAAACTTCGACGGCATTGGCAACACAAGTGGGACACCGAAACCTCGAATAAACTCCATTTGATCGAGCCACAATTAGGAAACTTGCCACCGATAACGAAAATAAGGCGAATCGAGGTCATTTTCTGCCGCCTTCGGATAGGTCATACGCATGGCACGCACTCTTATCTCTTGACCGGTAACGAACCTCCCATATGCTGTAGATGTGGCGAGACACTAACCGTCCTCCATGTCTTGCTGGAGTGTAGAGAAATCGAAACTGAAAGGAAAAAAGACTTCCCTCTAGCCAACCAACAGAACATTCCTTTTCATCCTGCAATGTTGCTTGGTGCTGACCCATTATTTCACAGAAAGTCAGTTTTTAACTTTCTGCAAGATGTTAATTCATTGAAAGTTATAGGCCGAAGAGATTCGTAGCACAGCATCTTACCAGACGCTGCTGCTGCGATAGTAGCATTTTGTAGAGCACGTGCCTACAGGCCCTTGCATTTAAGGGCCTCTTGAGGCAAAAGTGCTATTGGAATTTGCATATTTTATTCCCTCCTTCCATCAGAACATATCTTTTAAATTCATAGTACATCTGAAAAGTCATAGTGACAATTTTAATAGATATTTATTTATTTTACGATTGTTTTTAGGCCCCTATACAGCCATGTTCCATCGTTATAGCCAACCACGACGCCATTGATCATTATGTGCATCACTGACTCCACTCAAGCATTGCTTGGCGCTCTTTGACCATGAGTGGCCCTCGCGCCATAAAAACCCACATATCATCATCATCATCATTCGCGTCGTTTGTAAATTAAATACTTTTGCAACGCCTCTAAAGCTCTTCCATGCGTGATTTAATTCACAAGCCAGTATTGACCCAAACATTTTCAATTTCACCTACATATCACTCATAACCCACCCCTTACTTTAACCAAGTGTAAACGAAGTACATTGTTCAGTTCGCGGAGGACACTAGGGAAACCTACTATATCTGAACCTCGTATAACACATAGAAATAAGGAGAAAACGAGCGTTGAGTAATTATGTTCAAATGTCATGATTAAGCAAAATGCGTTAGAGGGGTCCTGAGATTATATTTTCATGTATAATTCGAACACTAAATATTACATTGAAAATATACAGTAGAACCTATAATGTAATGGGCGCACTTTTCTTCTTCGCCTCCCTGAATGAAGTTGGCAATTTCTTAATGTTTATTTCTGTTTTGTCACAACGCCGTTATCTCCAGATTGTGTAAAAGTCCTCTATCAGTAATGTTGATAAAGCTAATGCTATCTACGCAACTAACTGCTTGCATAGGTGGTTTATATAGCATGCGCTTTGGCAGACATTTTTTGCGAACAAGAGAACCGGCAATTGAAAATATGTTATGTTAATTTCAGGATTTATGGTATATATGTTCATATTATAACCTTGAGTGATCAATTCAAAGACAACTCCATTTCGTTTGATTCTTTAAGAACATTTCCATTCCGAGATAGTATCTATCAAATTTGACACTCAGTATGTACTTTGCATAAATACCCAAGAAAGTGGATGGGAAAACGGCGCCGCGGTAGCTTAATTGGTAGAGCATCGCACACGTAATGCAAAGACGTGGGATCGTTCCCCACTTGCGGCAAATTGTGTTTTTCGTCCACTTTCAGTTGTATTGATTTATCATTTATATAACTGAATACGTAAGTACAAGTAATTTCCTCTGTGTTGTCCTTGGTGTCTTTGTTGGCTTCTTATGATATGATTAATAAAAATGAGCCCTCTTTCCTTTTTTCTCGTTCACACACACACACACATAAAAAAAAAGGAGTAACCGTCACAGGGTGACCATCTCTTTCATTTATTTGCGCATAAAGAAAAGCTACAGGGTTAGTCTTTGCGTCCGAGACTCGCTTCTGACTGTGAAATTAACATACCAAGTGTCAAACTTGATGACGAAAACAGTCGATGATCAATGGTTCGGATATTCCAAATAATCGGACAGTCCAAGAACACAAAATTTAGCAGTAAAGTTAATTTCGTTGCCTTTCTTGCAACTTCATTTTGATCTGTGCAGTGCTGCACCGATACGCCCCACCTACTTCAAGTACCACGATGATCGACACCCACGGGGGTGTTTCGCTTTCGCTGGTCGCGCCAGCTCCTTGTGCGTCGCGTGCCGTCGCGAAGTGCAGGTATGCGAACGCGACTTTCGACTGCGCCAGTTGTGCGCAATCGCCGGGGCAGCTTGCCTGGTTCGAACATATCGAGAGCCACCTTGCCAGGATAGCTCGCTGTTCGCCACCGTGCACGTCGGCTTGCAGTGAATTTTTGTCGCGGCCGCGCTATGCAAACGGGCCTAACTATGGTGCCGCTCGGTCAGTGTCCAGCGCCGAAAGTGGCTCTTTGGTGGGTAGTGGACCAAAGCCGCGAAATCTCTTGGCGAACTAAAGCAGGGTATATACAGGTTGTCCCACACAACTTGGGCCAAAGTTTTAAAAATGAAAGGCACTCCGGACTAGAGTTGAATCGAATGCATAATGTTGGAACTGGCCTAAGTTACTCAGGTTATTTTTTTTATTTTTCTCTTAACTAATGAATTAGTTGTGTTTAATGAATCAACTTTTTAAATATTGGCTGCAGACCACAAGTGTGATAGGCAAAGTTGTAGGGCACCTTGAGAAACCTCTCAATATATTGTTTCCAACACGATATATATCTCACGAGGTCCTTTCTTCCGCGTTCCAAAGAAAGCCCGCGATATATGAAAAAATACCACGTGACGGGGAGATTTCGCACTGTTATTGTGCTGCTGTCAAGCGTGCTATGGATGAACAAGGTCGGTTGCAGCGAGACTGGCCCTCGACAGGGCGTTATGTCTGGTGTAGGTATCTGGGCATGCAGCTTTTATCGCATGACGGCGCAAATTTGTGCTGCTGGCCGAGTGCTGAAGCGATAAAGCGTCTAAGGAGACAAAAGAGCTGAAAGAGACGAAAGAAGACATAGCTTTATTTTTTTATGCTTGAAATGGGCAAGAGCTGGCAGCCTGCCGACGGAGTGTAATGGGGGTGAGTGGGGAGCCGGCGTTAGGGGCCGGAATGATTTTCCAGTGACCTTCAATCCAAAAAGCGCCCTTTGATTATAATGCGCGTTCTAAGAGGTCACCATCTGCTGCAATGCACACTTGGCATCTCATAGGCACATTTTCCGAGGTGTTCTTGCTCATGGTATCAGGGATGCAGTTGCAGACTTGTCTTATTTTTTCTGCTAGGTTCTCTGATGTTGCGGTTGGTGTCCGGATATACTTGATCCTTGACGTAGCCCCAGAGAAAGAAATCAAGGGGAGTTAAATCTGGCGACCGTGCCGGCCAAGCAATGGGCCCGTGCCGTGCAATCCACTGCCGCGGGAATACTTCATGCAGCCATTTGCAAGCCTTGCTGCTGCCGCGCGCGGGAGCACCATCATGTCGATACTAAATATCCTTGATCCATCAGGGATGTTGTTGACGTCCTGTAAGCGTGTTATCAAAAAACAAAGGACAAAGTTAGTGCCACCGTAATTTCCACACCACACATTAACCGACCACTGATATTGGTGATGTGTCTTCAAAACCCAGTGAGGATTTTCGTCGCTCCACTAGGGAGCGTTGTGGATGTTCACTTGGACATTACGTGAGAAGGTTCACAGTATTTTGTTGACAAAGCCTGGGTCCTCTTCCGTCTTGTTTATAATCTTGTATCTGCTCTTTCCTGATTGAAGTAAGCAATATCTGCTACTCAACGTTGGTCACAGCCAAATAGCGTTGCTGTGGAGAGCACGCACGGATACGGGCGCCTGAGGAGCACTGTGTATATTACAGTTCGCTGGAATTGGTTCAAATGAGGTACTTAAGGTATGATCTACATCCGGTAAACTGGAACAGCCTGCGGGCGCACACAGGGACTGACGCGCCAGTCACGCTGCACAAGTGTGAAGCCAGGCGCGGCCACCCGATACTGCGACCACGAAGCGTTGCGCACGTGCGGGGTGCGAGATCAAAAAAGGACGTCTGGTAGACAGTAAGTGTGAGAAGGAGAGCAGATGGTGTGAGAAGGAGAGCAGTGCGAAAAGAGTCATAGTCTGAAGAAGACATGCGTAATCTTCCTTGAATATAGCCAAGTTCTTTTTTTTACCATTTGTTGCCTTCACACATTAGTTAGTTTTGTCCCCGTGTGATTTATCCGCTGTTATTCGAGCCCTAACGTTTAAAGTTGTATCATCATCGTTGAATTCGAAAACTACTACAAGGTCATTTGTGTACAAAGTCAAAATTGTAGCAGCCGTCATCGCCTTCCATCGTTCCCACGCTCTCCACCCTTTCCTTCTTCCAAGCAGAATCAAAGTGCTGCTTTCGTCTTTACATTTTGGTGGCCTTAGACGCTTTATCCCTTCGGCAACGCTCGGCCAGCAGCATGCATTTCTATCCGTCATGCGCTAAGAGCCGCATGCCCAGATACCTACACCAGACATAACGCCCTGTCGCGGGCCAATCTCGCTGCAACCGACCTCGTTCATCTATCGCACGCTTGAGAGCAGCACAATAACAGTGCGCAAGCGCACCGTCACGTGGTATTTTTCATCTTTCGCGGGCTTTCATTGGAACGCGGAAAAAAGGACCTCGTGAGATATATATCGTGTTGGAAACAATTTACTGAGAGGTTTCTCAAGGTGCTTTACAACTTTGCGTATTAAGCCTGTTTCACATGATGCGATTTTCGTCGCACCGGAAGTGCGATTTCCGTCGTTTGCGATGAAAATCGCAGTCGCAGTGCCGACCCCCCGATTTTCGGCTGCGACCAACCGGTTGGTCGCACAGTCGCACCGTCGCACCGATCGCTGCGATTTTCCGTCGAAATTGCGCGGAGAGCTGTCAACGGAGCTATTCCGCCGGTTTGTTTTGGAAAATGGCGTCTCGCACGACAAGTGCAATGCGCGGAGAGGTGGATCGTCGAATTCGGTACGTACGCGAAGGGAGAATAAAAAACTTGTACCGCAGATTGCATTCTCCGATTGCTATGCGTTTGTTGACACGCTACACAGCAAATGAAGTGCATTTTCACGTTTGCTTCGTACGCCTTTGCGAGTTCTCAGTGCTAGGAGGTGTTCGAACCCCAGCAGACGACGAGGTCGTCACAATTTTCTTTTGCTGAGTAGCATGCAGAAATCGCGCTTACAAAGCAGCTTGAATTACTTCAAACTTGGCAAGGGCAAATGACAAGACAGCAAAGTACCCGAAGTTTCAACGTTGCGCTGAACGCGGTACCGTTCAGTTGCATTTTCTTGTCGGTTTTCAAGAATGAATTTCCCGATGCATCTTGAAAGCTTATCTTGCCTCTTATTAAATTTGACAGAGCGAAAGTGTAGGCTATCGTAATGAATTTGCTACGATAGCATTAAATCCGTGGCTTGAATAAAACATTACATGCACGTTAAGTTGCACCTCTTCTCTGGATATTTTTTTTTCTTGCACAGAAACCAATAAACATTGACTATGTTGCGGACTTTGTATCCTTACTGCATCTGTATGAACACATGCTCTGCAAGGTACTTAACTGTACAGCTAGTAGATTAATTGCTTGCTATAATGGCACAGTGACAACGTACCCTCCTGCACAATTATGTAGAACTCGTGCAACAATGCGAAAAGCAGGCAAATGGCCTGTTCTTGTGGGGATAAAACAGTATAAAACGACACGCTGAAGAAAAGTAAATCAAAACTGTGCAGTGAAGTCAGCCAGTACAAGCAGTTCTTGCACGTTCACGGCTCATCAAGTGTGCAGAAACATTCATGCCTTACATGTTTCTAGTAAGTTTCTAATAAGTTTGTGATCACATATATTAGTGTGTAAAACCATATAACGATATCCGCTGCGATTACTATCTTTATAAATAATGAAATACCATGCTACTTGCAAGAACATATATCACCCGAGGATTTTAGAACAAATTTCTGCATTTCAACTATACACAATATGTGGTTTATTCAATAAAATAACACAAACTGGGCTTTTTTGCAATGACAAACTTATTCCAAACTTTACTTACATACAGGCAAGAAAAAAAATTATAGACAGAAATATTGTTCTTCAATTTGTTCACCTGCCACTGTGGCTATAGCATTCTGCTGCTAACACAAGGCGAGGGGTTGTTTTGCCAGCCATGGAAGTCGCATTTCAATGGGAGTCATAGGTGAAAAAAAAAGCTCTTGCACTTAGATTTAGTTCATCACCTTTTATTGAACCCTTACACTTCAATATACTATTGCATAGGGGGGCATGCTTATGCAAAATCTAACACCAATAGAAAGCAAAGGGCAGAATTGTAAAACAACCATGTTTCGTGATAATTCGAGTGTGTAAATATTCATTGCATCAATATGTATTGTTCAACAGCACTGCACAAATAAGCATGATCAGGTATAGCAAGTACTCTGTCAGGAAGCTGGTTCTACAGATGTATAATATCAAGGCATGAATGCTCATACTACATATACGTCGCACACATAGCACAAAGAAAACCTTTTTCAAGAGTTGTCCCTTCTGGCAGATATGAGTGGGCCATAAGCAGCAGGAACTTTATTGCAGGACATTGTGTAATACCGCTTATGAAAGAATGAAGAGAGTTAAGAGGCTTTTAACAGGAGTACCTCATGCTGCTCTAATAAGAGGAACGATGAGCAAAAACATTTTTGGTAGAGCACTTAAACAGTAACTTTCTGAAAGGCAGAAAATTCCAGGTGAGAGTTGGAGGTACATTTAGCCCACACATACCAACAACACGGGCATACTACAAGAAACACTACAGCCTATGGTGTATTACAGTCTATGGGAAAGCTATCTTATGCAGAAATCAAGAATGATGCAACAAGCCCTCGATAACACTTCAGACTTTCTTGGCCGGTCTGGCCTCTCGCTTTCTGATAAGTCAGCTCATATCAACGTCGAAAAAAAAAGAAAGACTAGAATCAAGAACTGCCCCAGATTGCACATTGTGATCCACATAGCTGGACAAGTATGCCCACAAGACAACATCCACAAATCCTCAGCCAGTGTAAGCCCATGACGGCAGAGCCAGCACGTGGGTGAAACAATTATGCAATGCCTGGACGCAACTTCCACACCTGGTGAAAAGAATAATCTCGAAATAATGGGGGTGGACAAGTGGATACTATAGAAAATCGCAGATGCTGTGCTTGTGTCCAAGGTATGGTACGGTATGAATTACCAGCAGCACACAAAAAAGACAACTCGTCGAATACAGGCATCGGGTAGTAATAACAGGTCTTTCCAACTTTACCATGCTTGAAGACCTCTATGAGAAAGAGCTAACGAACAAGCACCTAGACAGTAGAGTTGCAGCCTGCAGCACAAATTCTTTGTCTCAAGAGCTCAGAACCTCGTCCCAAGATACTATGCCAGCTAGCATATGAGATGCAAAGACGACTACCCCTCCCTTCAGAAACACAACCTCGGGAGTGCCTGAACTTGAAACACAACAGGCCCATACCGTGGAATATGGGGGCAAACAATTAAGCCAGGAGACTATATGCAACTGCCAAACACACAGAGGAGGTTGCTAATCATGAAGATGCAAGCAAACATAAGGCACATATGGCATGGCAATAGCAGTGTAACAGTAGTATGACACTACATAAAGCTAAACCCTATATAAGTGAGTACCATTCCAGGTCATCCTACACCTAGAAAAGCTGAACTGAAAGCAATCAAAGCAGCACTTGTAGTGCAGATTACACCCTGCACAACACCCTGCATGGATTCACTAGAAACTATTTGGGCCTGCACATCACACAAGATTGTCAGGAAAATCAGGAGATTGACACGCGACTTGCAAGCACATGGCCAGAAATTAAATTACAGGATACATAACCGTGCAGATATTCCAGGACACAAGCAGGCTTATAAGCCCGACATAATAACTGAAAACTAGATGACTTTGTGTGTAATCATTATTAACTAAAGTGCAACAGATTGACAACAGACAAGAACGAAGTGCTCTGTGTGTTCACTTCGTTCCTGTCCATCGTATTTCTGTTGCACTATAGTTAATTACTATAGATTGTAACACCATAACTTGATACAAACATGCACACTATAAGATGCAGACAAATGCTCAGGACAAACTCCAGAATGTTTGCATCCTGATACTTATGAATGTGAACGGTTTCATTCCATGGCTGTCAATGAGACGGAGAGAGAAAACTTGATTGTGTTCGTGGAACAAAAATGCATTGATAAGCTTAGACATATAGTCATTGCTTAACACTTTCGAAATGAATAATTATAGCTTGCTATTGACATTGAAGCAGCCTTTAGACAGCAAGAAAAGGAATCGGTTTTTCCAGCTCTGAACATCGAATTGCAGGAAATGCAAGCAGACACAAAATTCTGCCAATATAATCTGTTTAGGAATACCAAATTGGAATAAACATGGAGGCTTGCATTTGTACTTTCTCTGGCTGAGCAATCTAGTTTGAAATGACTCCCATAAGCATGTCGTAACAATGTTGATCTAATACAGGTTAAATGCATGACTATCTTAAGAAATCTGGAAGGTTGCTATAAATTATAGTGAAGAAACTATAATATCTAATAACATTGATAATAATATTTATTTCCACAGAACAGGCTAACCGTGAGAGGCGTGCGAGGCTGAGCAGAAAGCTGAAAAATTCTACGGCAAGTGCGCCTGCCGTGGGCCCACGATCCTGCATTATGGATAGCGCGTATTGATATGGTCTTCTTGTTAGAAGTTCCGAGTATAGTACCAGCGCGAGACACGGGACAACAAAGTGGACGAGAAGTGTGTCTTTTAGAATGCTATGTTACAACGTACAGGTTTCTACAAAAGTGACGGTAACTGCTCGAAACATTTGATTCGTCGGCTTTTGCGCCTTTAGAAATATTTATAGAGGTCTCCCATATATATATTCGCAGCGCAAGCACGGCGATGGACGAACCAGGCTAGCGCTAAGGTTGAATTTCACAACACAATTTTCATTCCACGTCGTAATCACACAGATCGTTTGAGGCTTCGTTCAGAGGCACACGCGGGCGTTCGGGTTGGTGCTTCTTGATGCGTTTGGCGTAAGAATATGGCTAGGAGCAGGCACCACATATGCGCAATGACGGGCATTGTACACGCATCATTTCTCCAAAAGCTGACGCCGAGCACGGGTAGCGCGAGGATCTTGTTGGGCTGACACGACAACTTCGTGCAGCCGAACTCCGAATACTGCATATACGGTGAGGGCAGCTATATGAACTTGTCGGTAGGCCATCTTGTAGATTGTTGTAGCGCAGGCAAAACGAAACGGTCATAGAAGGTAGATAAGACAACACACAGCGCTGAACCATAGAATAAAGAATTGCTGAACCACCTGCGAACAGCTGTTTACGTGCGCGATGTTGCACTGAACTACAGAAACCGCCGTCGCGCACTCCAAGACAAATCTTAACTAACGGTTTTAAATTAGTAAACGTACATATTATTTGCTTCTAATCAAGATAAGTCAATAATATTATAGTGTAAACGTTTTATTCACTACAATAAAGTAATTATGCAGCGTGTGCCGCGAAACCTGGCTGTAAGCAACCCTGGGCGTCGCACCAGTCGCATTGTTGAAATCGCAATCATGTGGAGCCCTCTAAAAATCGCATTGCGACGCGTGCGACAGCACCGATTTTCGTCGTTGCAGTCGCTGCATGTGAAACAGCCTTTACACTTGGGGTCTGCAGCGAATACTTAAAAAGTTGAATAATTAAACATGACTACTAATTCGTTAGTTAAGGGGAAAACAAAAACAAATAGCCTGAGTAACATAAAGCCAGGGCCAACATTATGCATTTGGTTCTACTCGCGTCCGGAGTGCCTTTCATTTTTCAACCTTTCGCTCAAGTTATGTGGGACAACCTGTATAGGCGACAAATTGAATGGCGGGCACCCTGTTTCCGGCCGCCACGTCTGCGGCGTCGTGCGCGTCATGTTCCGAAAATCGAGCGACATACCGGGCAGCGTCCGAAACTTCCGTGGACATTTGGCATTTCCATACAGGAGAAGAGCGCGGAGTCTCGCAATCGCTCGGCGCCGCGTGAAAAGCGACGCGTTTCCGTTGAGCCTGCACGCGGCGGGGCGGAAGGCGTTGAAATTGAAGAAATAGCGGCACGATCCATGCTTATTAACCGGAGAACTCTAGGCTCGGTCGACCGCGGCCGCTGGTCGCCGCCATGCTGCTTTCGATGGTGCGGAGAAACGACAGTTGTTCAATTCCATTGTCGAAAGCTCGAGCGATCCTTTCGCCGCAGGATGGGCGCACATTTCTCATATTTTGCTCTGAAATGTAGTAGGGTGTAGCAGCGTTCGCCAAGCGGTAGTATCACTGATACGGCTTGTATATATATATATATATATATATATATATGATGTGTGTGTGTGTGTCCGTTGCTTGAGTGACCATTTCGGCCACGCACAAGCCGATCAATGAACGCTGGCACGAAGCAGACTAATATCGCCCTCTGGTTTCAGTTGGAAGGACTGCTCGCAGTTAAGCATCTTGGCTTCCTTTTAAAATATCGTAGAGTCAATACAAGTTAGTATACTAAGTCCGTGTAAAAGGTCGTGCTTGTTTTGTTTTCTAACCTTTGTATAGCGTTTGCTCGCGCACGCCACCTTGACATCGTTTTTCCGAGACTTGCTATTGTTACAATACCGCAGGGATCTATCGCATACGAGTTGCTCGATGTCACCTCGTCCCTGGAAGTGTCCGCCTTCGTCGCCAAGAACGGACAGTTCCAGCGCGTCTATTCTTTCCTCTGTTTCCACTTGGTGCCGGACCTGACGGTCGCCTTCCAGAACATCCGCGACCTGCTGACGGTCGACGGGGAATGCCTGGTCACGGCGTGCGTCACTAACCCGGCGCTGGACGCCTGGCTGGATGTTCACGTCATGCCTGAGTGGAATACTTGGGTTGCCGTAAGGCTCTCTTTGTGCGCGGTCGCGGTGTTGTCCTCTTAAAAGGTAGCCTTATCTCGTGAACTCCTATCTAATGACGTCAAGTGTTTGTCGAAACTCGTGAATGAGTGAATGAATTCTGGGGTTTGGCGTGCCAAAACCACGATTTTGATTATGAGGTACGCCGTAGTGGGAGACTTCGGATTAATTTTGACCACCTGGGATTCTTTAACGTGCACGCAACTCGTCTGCTCGGGATTAGCATAGTCAAAGGTAAAATGAACGCCGACCACACACATAAGTAATAACAAGACCTTTCGGCATCACGGCATCAGGGGAGTTTTGCTCACAACCTAGCTCGTAAACGAGGATTCCTTCCGTACGTGTGTCGTGCGTCTTGTTATGATTTGTGTTTGTGGTCAGCGTGCATTTTACCGTTGATACCAACCCCTATCTAAATGCAGGGGAACGGAGAAATCGTCTTGCTCGACATTCGCTGGTAGGCGCTTGTAGCCACTCGCTGCATCAAATTCGATGAGGTCTATTGCATTTTAAAGGAGGTGGAATATAGTTAATATAGCAGGCAGATATTGTTTCTTTATTCCTGCACCTTTTTATAATAATTGCAGGCAATCGAAAAAAAAACAAATTGAGGCGTCAGCCTTACAACTTTGTAAAACTAGCAAGAAGAAACGGTATCACAACGCACAACTGCATTTCTTTAACATCTAAAGGGGGCAAGATTGATCCATACCACTTTAGTTATATGAATAATTTTTCTATATAACTTTTTCATTCCACGTCAGCTATTCGATCATTTAACGTAAGTTGTGAACTAAACATCTTAATCGACTGCTTCAGACGCTCTAACGGATGCGGCAGCTCCTTGCATGCATAGAATGCTCGTTGTATGTATGTATGTATGTATGTATGTATGTATGTATGTATGTATGTATGTATGTATGTATGTATGTATGTATGTATGTATGTATGTATGTATGTATGTATGTATGTATGTATGTATGTATGTGTGCATCGCCGTTCACAGCGCCGATAGCGACGCTGCGAACGGCACTCCAGGTGACGTCATTCGGGGGACTCACCTTTGTCGTCTGCTACGCTCCGGCTATAAAATAGCTCCACATCCATGCGTTTTCTCGTGCTCTGACTGCGTCTCGCGTAGCACGGCGCTTTACAGTTACTGGCTGTATACTTTTTAGAGCGCAGTTCATTGGCGCCCGTTCCCGCGTTTCGCGTCGCCATCGGCCTCGCCGTAACCAGGGTCATCATCCGCGCGCTGCTCTATCTGCGCGCGCTCCTGCCTCCATCTCTCGCGCACGGCGCAAGTCTTGTTCTCCCCTTGTCCTCTAAAGCAGGATCACCTAAAACCCCTCAATTTTTCAAAAGTAGCGCCATTCTTAAGGCCAGAATACATGGAGCGAACTTAAGGCCAGAATACATGGAGCGAAGTTCGGGCGGCAGAAAATCTGCCGCGGCGCGACGCCGTATGTTCGTCGGGCTGCGCTACATGGAGCGAAGACAGGCCGGCCGCCGCCGGCGAGTCGCTGCGTTGTTATCAGTGTGGCTAGACGAGGCAAATGCGCTCTCGTGAAACACATGAAAAAAAAAAACTTTAACGACAATTATTATCGCTTTTGAATTACGGAACACTCTAAAAACGCGTAAAATTTTGTTTAGAAATGATTTCTAGTCTTTTTTATGTGTTCGAGACATTCATGTGCCGATGTAGTTTAAACAAAGCGGCGATGCTATGCGTTGTGGCAACACTGGGCGGGTAAACAACTTTCGGCTCCTCCAACTTCGCGGCTCTGTTCTGTGGCTCAACGCGCGCGCGGCCGAAGCAAGCAGACCCGAAAGTAGCGCACGTGAGCTTGTCTAACCATGGCTGTTATTAACTTGTTCCAGCCGCGCCGCTTTGGATGCCATGAATACGAAAAGCGGGAGACCGGCGTGAACGACAGAGCGGGATCGGGATACACGGACAAGCGGGGAAGCCTAGTCGGAAGTCGGGGCGGATAGTGAGACCTGATTGGCTCGCTTTGGGGCGCCGCTCGTTTGCCGCTTCCGGTATCGTCGCCGCCCGACGAACTTTTCTGCGCCAGCTGGATCGGCGGCGAACGACGTTTTCTCCGCCGCAGCGCGTCGCGCGTACGCCGCCGGGCGTCGATCGCCGACTATTCGTCGCACATTCGCTCCATGTATTCTGGCCTTTAGATCTTTCCGGCACCCCGCTCACCCTGGCGCTTCCTCCTCCACGCCTCCTGTCTCCCCAGCCTCCTCCGCTCCCCCATTGGCCAATCTGTGTCACGTGGAAGCAGACGCTGCGCTTTTGTATACTTTTTTCTTTCCAGAGCGGAGCAGGCGCCGCGCTTTTGTATATTTTTTCATTCCAGCGCGCTACGACCTCCATTGTTGGGCCTGCGCGACGAAAGTACGGCAGGCGGACTGACGGAATGCGTTAGCGTAACAGAGTGTGTTAGGGACGAGAACTTAATTGCGATGCCGTGCTGCTGCGCCTTCGGTTGCCGCAACAGACACAGCGAGGGCAAAAAGCTTTTTCCTTTGCCATCCGGCGGGCGCAACGCAAAAAAAGAAAAGTGTGTATTCACAGGATTGGGTCGGTTGACTTCGAGGAAGTGGCAAAGTACGCACGGCTTCGTGAAGTAAGTGGCACGGCTCCACACAACCTCTTCTTTTGAGCCTAGTTGACACCTTCCGCTTCGAGAAAGTCATGCTCTGCGTGGTTTTTAGCACGTTGAAGTTGACTTTTTTTTCGAATGTGCTCTCTTTATTTCACGTAGTTTCGTCTTGAGGTGAAAATGTACGCATCTGCAGCTGGCCTGTGACATAGAAGCGACCTTATACTGGGTGTATTTTGAGCTCCACCAGAAGTTAGCACATTCTCGATGCTTTTGCAAGGCTCACTATGACTTATGGATGCAGTCTTTTAGCTTCGAATGTACGCCCGCATGTATTGATTTGGTTTGTGATGATTAACGTTTTTAACGTCCCGAAGCGACTAAAGCTCTGATGGAGGTCGTAGTGCATGGCTCCGGATAACTTTATCTAGGTCGCCAGGGGATGTTTAACGTGCACTTTGATCGTAGAGTCGTACGTGGGCCGGTAAATTCCTCGTTGCTTAGATTTAGGTGCACGTTAAAGAACCCCAGGTGGTCAAAATTTCCGGAGTCCTCCACTACGGCGTGCCTCATAATCAGAAAGTGGTTTTGGCACGTAAAACACCAATTATTATTATTATTATTAAATTCCTCGTTGGCGTTTCATAATTCTCGCGCGGGCGCACTAGCGCTGCTTTAGGAGTTGTAGCCTCAGCGCGATTGTATTTCTTCAATATATTTTATTTACTAGTTGTAACGACGTGTTATTATTTCGTACTATTGACGGCGCCTCCAGGGCACCAAAGCTGCAATGGGAGCACCAAAGCTAGAACCAGGGCTGGATGGGGCTCACCGAAGCCTGTGCATGCCAAGGGGGTATAAGATCGCGGACAGCCAATTTTGTATGCGAACACTCCCTGCGCCGCCTGCTTTACGTATCCAGCTTTTCTGGACATGAGGGTTTAGTTCGCGTGAGTGCCACCACGTGGCGTACTAACATTAAACTTTTCAAACTTCCCGCGGTGACACATGATGACGTCAACCAAAAAAAAAAAAAAAAATAAAAGCTATCCCTGCGCATTGAACTTCGCCACAATGCTTGTCCCGCCGGTGTTATCAGTGGTCTTGATCAAGCGTATTCGCTCGTCGCCTAGAAATTACTCGTCATCCTAAGAGCGTTTAGTCGCGACATACAATGGTTGATTCTGGGCTTTTGATGCGGTTCTTTTTTTTCTTTTTTCCTTTTCTTTTTCTTTTTTTTTCATTCTACGGAGTAAAGAAGCTAGCCTAATCGTCAGAAGTACTTCGGGGCAGCCTTTCTTCAGTCGGCACACATTGTTAACGTCCGAACATCGAACAGCGTCTACTAGAGATGCCGTCGTGGACGGATTTTGATTTTCCACTATCGAATTCGTTAAGGTTCACACAATTATTTCACTAGCGACATTGCAATGCGCACTCATGGGCCACCGCCGCAGCTGCAAATCTAGATGTGCTTAAGTATAAATACATATACATGGATAAGTTGGTTTTTCACCTTAACACAAAAGTCACGATACAAGAGTTGAGCAAACTGTCTCTGTGTCGTCGCAGGGTGTGAGACCGGGCTAGTTGGTATTCCATGTTAAAGTGACTAGCGCAAGAGTGGACACGGGACACTAGAGGCGACAAGGATAAGCGCAAACATCCAACTGGGCGCTTGTCCTTGTAGCGTCTTTAGTGTTCCCTGTCCACTCTTGCACTAGTCAGTTCAGTTTGTGTCGTCGTCCGTTAGCATGCTATAGGCGAAGCTGTTCGCAATATTACGTCTCCATTTACCGGCCACCAGGCCAGGTACACCATTGGGTACGACATATACAGTACTTGCGGTTAGTTTCCAAAGTAGTCTCCTATGGCGGTTATCCACGTGCGTGAAGCAAGAACGATATTTAAAATTATTGTGCAGTAATATATGCGGGATTAGTGTGTTCTCCACATTCTCTACCATGTTGCCGTATTATATAGCCGCAATGTAGACTAGCAGCTATCGAACGCCATAAAGGCTATCCACATACTCAAAGACCTCGCGCACAACCCCTGACGCTTAATTGTATTCAAAAGTTGTGCGACTGCCCAGGACATCCTTAACGATTGTTACATAACACATTGTGAGGTTTTACTTGCCAAATTCAAAGGGAGTATGGTAGCGCGATTCAAAGACGGGACAAGAGAAGACACAAAGGGACACACACAGCGCTGTGTGTGTCCCTTTGTGTCTTCTCTTGTCCTGTCTTTGAATCGCGCTACCATACTCCCTTTGAAGATGCATTACAACAAGCCCACATTGCAACCCTCGTTTACTTGCCAAAACCACGATTTCATTAGGAGGCACGCCGTAGTGGACGATTCGAGAATAATTTAGACCACTTGGGATTTTTTAACGTGTGCCTAACCCTAAGTACGCGGGTTTTCGCATTTCACACCCATTGAAATACCGCTGCCGTGGTTGGCATTCGATCTCGAGACCTCGTGATTAGCAGCCGAACCCAATAAAAGCTAAGCAACTACGGAGGGGAAGGAATGTTGGCAGTAGGAGGAAGGTGACAGCCGCAAGGTGAGACAATTTGTTCCAATACTCATTGCGCGAAAATCGGTAACATCTGTCGAAAAATGACACCGAACAATGCACTGTATTCAATGAGTGAAAAAATTATGCGAATCCTATGTATGTGCGAATCGATGTAAGCAAAGCTTTCTGCGTTTGTTGTCATTGTCATGCGTAATCTCCACAGAGTAGACAGGCACTCTCTTATGAAATGCTGTAAATGTTTGCCTGATTACGCCTGCCATTGTGGTGCAAATAAACGGGCGCCTTCAACTCTTTTTCTCAGAAATAAACGCTGAATGAAATGCTGACGTGATCCTAAACAAGATCAACAAGCGCCGTAGTGCTCGATCTTACGACGCCCATATTCGTAAGCTTATATTCGTGATTTTTTTTTTGGGGGGGGGGGGGGGAGGGGCGTCGTACTCTTGTACCCTAGAAATGTCCCTCGGACGTCTCCGATGTGCTCGTTTTTATTCTCAAGTAGGCAATGAAAACTCTCATCGCTGCAAGTTCATGATGTATTGGTGGCAGGCCACCATGGCACGTCGCGCAAGTATGACCACGCTGATTCGTTTGGGTTTGCATATACTATTTTGTGCGTCATACTTCGCCACATTCAT
This sequence comes from Dermacentor variabilis, assembly GCF_050947875.1. Classification (NCBI taxonomy): domain Eukaryota; kingdom Metazoa; phylum Arthropoda; class Arachnida; order Ixodida; family Ixodidae; genus Dermacentor; species Dermacentor variabilis. The sequence goes on from NW_027460346.1 coordinate 7,805,821, forward strand.
TTTTCAAACTAAGCCAGAGCTCGAAAAGGGCGGCCAACTCACTACGTCCCTTTCCTCTGTTTACTTCCGCAAAATGTGTGTTTATCGCTGTGGTTACCAAATACGCCCAGCTGTATGCTACGACACAAGCCTTTCTGGCGGCTGAGCAACTAAAGTCGCAGGCTTTATTCGACATGGCGCCGACGTTCAATATGGCTATCCTCAATTACTTTTCGCGGACTTCGCTCACCGCCTTCTCTCCAGTGTCATCTCTTACGCTACTCGCTCCTGCTAGACACAACACAAACACGCAACGACCTTAATGAAGTATCAATTACACGCTAGTTGACACACTGTCGACGTATATTTCCGCTGAGCACCGGGATTGGAGCGTTGTCCTGTCTATGGTGACATTATCCATCTACAGCCTCGCTCAACAACACCACTCGTTACTCATCACGTTTTTTTTTGTCGGCAAGAGCGTAGTGTATTTCTTCTGAATGTGCTTTCGGCTTTAGGCGTGACCTTGCACGCCCGATTATTCTGTTACGTTGACGGCGACCGTTGTCGTCAGGATGCCGCATCATTCTGAGCTTCGCAGTCACCAGAGAGCACAGAAAGCTGTCTTCACAAACAAACCACCGAGATTCGAGCCCATCTCCCAAATGCTCCATCTTGCATTTGGGAAATGGCCACGCTAACCATTACGCTACCACCTGCCTCCACCAATTTCTGTTTATCTATCTGCCTGGACCCGCCGTGGTTGCTCAGTGGCTGTGGTGTTGGGCTGCTGAGCACGAGGTCGCAGGATCGAATCCCGGCCACGGCGGCCGCATTTCGGTGGGGGCGAAATGCGAAAACACCCGTGTACTTAGATTTAGGTGCACGTTAAAGAACCCCAGGTGGTCTAAATTTCCGGAGTCCCTCACTACGGCGTGCCTCATAATCAGAAAGTGGTTTTGGCACGTAAAACACCATAATTTTTTTTATCTGCCTGGAGCAATTGCCGGACTTGTTCGCCAAGCTAAACCCGCCTGCTGCTACAATTCACCACCACCATCACCACCACCACCCTCCCACTTCACGTTTTTGCCGCAGACGCAGGCAGACTGGATGCAGAAACGAAAAAAAAGTAAAGATTGCTTGAGCGGCCAGCTGACACATGACCTTAACTTTGGCAGGTTATTCTCATTGGAGCGCATGTAGGCTTGCGGTTGTGTGCAGATTGTGGGTCGCCTTAGCTTTATTGTAAATTTGCTTTCACCGACTCTTTTCAGCTAGAACTCAAATGCCGGACAAAAATGATACCTACCGCTTGAATATTTTTTCTTGTTTTCTTGGTTTCAACCAAAAACGCTGATTTACACAAATAGTGATCTTTTCAAGAAATGGCATAAGGATACTACATTTCGGGTCATGTCGTTGTGTCAGTACGGGCCGGCACCACGTATCGACGAAAGGGCATCACAATGCCGATGCACGCGGCAGGTTACTGAATGAAGAAAACAGGAAGCGACTGTTTTTCAGTTCTCGCAACATATTGTAACAGATACGAAAGGCACGCACAAGAAGAGAAGAAAGGGAGGGCGAAGAAAACTAGGAGTTAGAGAGGCCGGGCTGCGCTACGATCACGCTACCATCATTGTCCAATTCTCCTGTAAATAAAACCATTTCTCCGCAGCTTCTCGTAACAGTTGTGGTGAAAGGTGATGCGTAATCGACACCCGAAGAGGGAGGCTGAACCACAAGTTCTTCGACGGAGCCATCGCCTTGCTGGACTCCCACCGAATTCACCGGTGCTGAACATGTCCCACGACGCAGAAGAACAACGGCCCATTTCAAGTGCTGCCCCGACAAGTTCTGTTCTGCAACTGAGAGATGCGCGTCCCTTCGCCGGAAGATCGGACGAAGACGTCGAGGAATGGCTCATCCATTATCACCGGGTGAGTGCCGCCAACAGGTGAAACAGCGCTTCTCAGCTTTCGAACGTCGTGTTCTTTCTAACGGATACTGCGTTGGTGTGGTTCGACAACCACGAGGAAACATTCACAACATGGGGAAGATTTCTTTCGGAAATCAAAGAGCGATTCGGCGACTCCGCGACGAAAAAGAAAAGGGCAGAACAGACGCTACTGCGGCGTGCGCAAGTACCAGGCGAAACCTGCACGACCTACATTGAGGCAGCCTGGCTTCCGCCGCTGACATCATTCGGCACTGTCGTACTTTCGAGCAACTAAAGACGAGGCGCATAACGCGGAAGTTTGGCAGGCTAGCCAATGTAACGACAGTTGCAAGCGTGGACAGCAACCAGCCCCTTGATCTTGAATCAACAATCCGACAAATAGCTCGGGAAGAACTCAGCCTGCACGCGCAAGTGACACATCCAGGCACTCATAGCTTCCGCCTACCACCAGATTTTGAGCCAAACGTGGCATCCTTCTCCCCGTATCCTGCGGCAAGGGGCACTGAGGATTATGAACTCGCGCCCCGACAGCAGTCACGTCTCTACGACAGAGGCCCTACTTATGACGCTCGGCCACAACGAGAGCAGCCGCATTTTTACCCCCGAGGCCCTGCGACTTCTGTCAGGCCACGACAAGAACAGCACCAACCCTACTACAACGACGCGACTTATGAAAGATATAACGGATTTCAGCAAGCAGCAGAGATACGTCATCCACATGATCACGAACTTTCTCGCCGCCCGCAGCCGTCTACCATTCGTTTCGAGGAAGACGCTGTGAACCGCGACCCTCCCGTGTGCTACAACTGCGGTTCCACCGGCCATATAGTTCGGTATTGTCGCCAAGCCCGTCAATCACGTAGGACACCATCGATGTTCTCGCCACCCAGAACCCGTACTTCATATGACCTGCGGACGACCGATTTGCTTCCAAGAGATCACTTCTCACACGAGACCAGACGCAGCGATTCGCCAACATCTGAGCGGAGTTTAACGCCACCAAATAGCCGTCCACGTCACTCTCCGTCCCCTCAGCGCCGTTCTTCCTCACCGCCCCCGGGAAACTAGCATCCGCGGCCAGTGGATGTGTGGTCACCGGACGGTCTTTGCAAGAAATACCTCTGCCTGTTGTGATGTTCAAAAACACAGTGAATGTCTCGATTGACGGAATACCGACCATGGCGTTAGTTGATACTGGGGCGACTGTGTCTGTGATGAGCCTCACTTTCAAAAACCGGCTAGGCCGCAAAGTTTTTTCTTGGAACGACGGTATTACCTTTCGTGGAGTAGGCGGCGAGTGGCTTCATCGCCTTGGTGTTTGTGTTGTGAGTGTTTTGTTGGGTGGGAAAGTGTTTGTGTCGGAATTCCTTGTTCTTTCTCGTTGTTCGCACGACGTTATTCTTGGTATCGATTTTCTTGAACAGTGCGGCGCTTCCGTGGACTGTGGTTATGGTGAAATCTCATTGAACAAGTTATTTATATCAGCACATTCCGAACAAAGCTTGGGTGGTGAAGAGGGGGACACAGACACACTCAGTGTTCTTGATGAAATGAATGTACCATCGTGGTACCTGACGCCCGTTCGTGTTTCTACAACTCCTGTTGATGCTGATTGTGTTGACCTTGTAGTTAGGCCTCTCCGCATAAACTGTGCTAAAAAAATATACTTGTGTCTGCTCTGTCGTGTGAATGACGAAAGGAGTCGCCACATTGTGGGCGCTGAACTGTTCCGCCACGCCGGTTGTCCTTCCTCGCGGTATGAAAATCGTTCTTTTCGATGAAGCCGCATGTAGTTCCATAGCGGCACTAACTACGGACGTCTCTACAGCTTTCTTTCCTTGCGATAATCGCCATTCTGAAGACCTAATGCTTCGCATGATCAGCAAGGCTCTCGGTACATCGGAACGGCAAGCACTGGTACAAGTCCTTGCCAGCCATGAGGCCGCATTCAACTTCACGCATGGAGATGCACCCCTTCATTTACCGTCGTCCCGCGCTCGTCACAGAATAGATACCGGCTCAGCACACCCCATCCGTCAGAAACCCTACCGAGTGTCATCGTCCGAGCTCAAAGTTATTGCCGAGCAAGTCAAGGGGATGATGAACAAAGGTGTCGTTCAAGAGTCATCTAGTCCATGGGCAGCCTCAGTAATCGTGGTCCGAAAAAAAGATGGTTCCTGGAGATTCTGCGTGGATTACAGACATCTAAACGCAGTGACGAAGAAGGATGTCTATCCAATACCGCGAATCGATGACGTCATTGATTGCTTACACGCTGCTTCTTACTTCTCAACACTTGATTTGCGATCGGGGTACTGGCAAATATTTATGGACCCTGCCGACAAGGAAAAGATCGCTTTCGTGACTCCAGATGGCCTATTCGAATTTAATGTTGTGCCTTTTGTCCTTTGCAATGCTCCTGCCACCTTTGAAAGATTCATGGACACAGTACTGCGTGGTCTAAAGTGGGAGATATGAATGTGTTACCTCGATGATGTTGTAATCTTTGGCCGCACGTTTGAAGAACATAACGAACGCCTCAGCCTCGCTCTCGACTGCATTGAGAAAGCTGGGCTGGTCCTAAACTCAAAAAAGTGTCGGTTCGGCGAACGTCAAACACTGGTCCTGGGACACTTAGTCGACAAGGATGGCGTCAGACCCTATGCTCGTAAGATTAAAGCAGTGAGCTCCTTCAAGCCGCCGCAGTCAGCACGAGAACTCCGCTCATTCATTGGCCAATGTTCGTATTTTCGTCGTTTTCTTCCCTGGTTTGCCGACATCGTTTACCCGTTGACAAGTATTTTGCGACAAAATGCATCCTTCAATTGGACACCAGAGTGTGACCCATCATTCTCTCAACTGAAGTTTATACTAACGTCAGCACTCCTCTTGCGTCACTTCGATCCATCTTGCCCGACTGAAGTTCACACTGATGCGAGTGGAATCGGGATAGGAGCGGTGCTTGTACAACGTCACAGTGGCGCAGAACATGTTGTCGCATATGCCAGGCGTTGTCTGAGCAAATATGAACGCAATTATACGGTTACGGAACAGGAATGCCCGGCAGCCGTTTTCGCCGTACAAAAGCTTCGATGTTATCTTTACGGTAGACCATTCAAGATTATCAACGACCATCATTCTTTATGCTGGCTGGTCGGTTTGCGTGATCCCTCTGGTCGCCTCGCACGTTAAGCGCTGTGCCTCCAGGAATACGACTTTGTGGTATCGTTCAAGAGTGGCCGTCGTCACGCTGACGCAGACTGCCTCTCTTGCGACTACCGACTGCGATGCTGAGAATTTTGACGACTGTCTCGCTGCTGTTACTCCTACGTTCCCTGACGCGGCAGACTTTCAGCGAGAACAACGGGATGATGTTACCCTTGATCCGCTTTTTGTCGCCGCCCGTACTTCTAAAGGCAGCGGACGTTTTACGGTCCGTGATAAATTGCTGTACAAAACTAATTACTCCGGGCATAGAGCGCGTTTTCTGCTTCTTGTCCCCGAGAGTCTCCGCTCCGACGTTCTACGCGTCATGCATGACGATGTGATATCCGGCCATTTCGGCTTCGTACGAACGCTGCACCGCAAGCAGGAGCGCTTTTACTGGCCCAAGATGTACGAAACAACCAAGCGCTATGTCGCTAGTTGTGGAACGTGCCAACGTCACAAGCGACCGACCACCGCAGCCCCGGGTCCCCTTCGGCCATTGACACCGCCCAGTACGCCGTTCGAGCAAGTAGGCATTGACCTTTTGGGTCCATTCCCGTCATCTAACAACAGGAACCGCTGGATAATTGTCTGCGTAGACCATCTTACACGGTATGCAGAAACTGGAGCCATACCGTCTTCCACCGCTGCTTGCGTGGCGGCCTTCCTGCTCCGTTCCGTGGTCCTTCGTCATGGCCCACCACGTGTCATCATCAGCGGCCGTGGTCGCCAGTTCACGGCTGATGCCATTGAAGAGTTACTTCGTTTGTGCACTTCACAGTTCCGTCATTCCACGCCGTATCATCCACAGACCAATGGCCTCGTTGAAAGGACAAACAGAACGCTGACTAACATGCTTGCTATGTACGTCTCCTCCAATCATAAGAACTGGAACGACGTGCTGCCCTTCATCACTTATGCATACAACACTGCGAAGCACGAAACCACGAACTATAGCCCATTTTATCTCGTGTATGCAAGGTTACCGCGAAGCCCTCTGGACACTTTCTTACCCTTCGTTCCGCACAGTGATGATTCCGTATCGAAAACTTTGTGTCTCGCCGAAGAAGCGCGTCGAATAGCTCGTCTTCATACTCTGGCCTCGCAAAGTCATTCGAAAGAGCGATACAACGACCGTCACGTACAAGTATCGCTGCAAAAAGGTGACTTATTCCTCCTTTGGACACCGCAACGCAAGCGTGGATTGCGCCAAAAGTTCTTGTCACAATATTCAGGCCCATTTGTAGTTGTGGACCGCCTGAGCGAACTCATTTACGTCATAGCTCGCCTCCCGTGCAATGGTTGGCGATCAAGCAGAACTCAGCTGACTCATATTGCTCGCCTGAAGCCTTTCTACCCTGCTTGTACATCCTGACTCGCCCCACGGGCTTCGTCTGCTTGCGGGGAAATGTAACAGATACGAAAGGCACGGACAAGAAGAGAAGAAAGAGAGGACGAAGAAAACGAGGAGTTAGAGAGGCCGGGCTGCGCTACGATCACGCTACCATCATCGTCCAATTCTCCTGTAAATAAAACCATTTCTTCGCAACTCCTGGTAACAATATTGCACACACAACACAAGGCACCCACCACCATGACATTTTATTTTTGACAACTGCAACACAAAATGCCGGACTGATATACTTCCTAAAGGGGTTTAATTTTATTTTTTCATCGCAGAACCGCAAGTACAGGTTGCGTCGCGCGTATACCGCAGCCACGTACTGTGGCCGCGCTCCTTTTCCTCTAACAAGGTGGCCCCCGGCGGCTTCATGCGCTCCCGTAGGTGGCGGATTGGACTGTCACTCCAGAAGTTTAAATACACACCCTCTTTTCATAGAAACGACGGCATGATTGTTAACATATTGTTGGCTTGGATATGTTTGGCACGAGGCCCAAGACCCTGTCGTCTAACACGTTCTTATGTTTGCGTTCGCGTCTCTGTCTTGAAGGGACTCACACCGTAACATGCTACAATGGTGCTTGAGTTGGGCGTAAGTAAGGCGAAAAACGCGGTTCTAAAATGTCTGTTCACTAACTTGTGCAGTAAACCCATGTTTATAGTATTCGCGCAGTATAGTAGTAGTATAGTAAGAGTCACGAGTATGGCATCAGTAACCGCAAGCGCCACGTTATGGTCGTAACTTGTCGGGACAGCGTAGATGTAATCCACAGACCCTGCCACTAAGGAATACGTGGCTAGGCATGGCTGATGAATAATTGCGAAGATTGGTTTTCAGTAAAGGTTTGTTACCAAGAACGGTGGGAGCGTATACTGCCGCAAAGTACGGATGCTGGGCGGTGACTCCAATCATTTACTGGGCACATCACACATCTACACTGGAATTCAACTGGTTTCGCCAACTCTTGCTTATATTCTCTCGCCTCTAAGCTGCGACTTCGCCTGCCACCCAGGCCCCAGCTTTTCCTCTTTGTCCCCCGCTTCTTTCCCAGTCTGCTGAGACGTGCTTCCACTGAGGCTTGCTCCTCCTTTTTCTCAATAAATAAAGGCATTCATCCATGCATGCCTAAGTTACTGCAGAAAATAGCGTGTCTTTATCTCCATAACCACACTGTCTCTCACCTGGACTCTCCCATCGCAAAACAAAGTAGCTGTGTTCCAAATGGCTGGGCGTCACATATACAATTTTCTAGGAATGGCCAGTAGCACGGCGGGCAATTTTCGGTGGGTGACGAGACATTATATAGAACACCTTCTCTGCCATATCCACACTCAGTGCTCTGCTTCGTGAGCTCCTATTAGCCGCTACGACGATGTACGAAATGAAAGAAACCTAGCTGGGCTGGTCGCGCGCTGCTCTTTTTGGATTCGTGATGCGTCGGTCTAAAATAATAATATTTCTTATCTAAGCCTAAATGACAGCGATATAGGCGAGGTGAGTTACGGTAGCTAGTTGGCTTGGACTAACGACGCTCTTCACGCAGCACTTTCGTCCTATGCGTGTTTGCGAACGGGAATGAAAGACAGGAGGGTAACACGCCTTCCTGAAATGAAACATTCGGAATACCCCTTTGTTTGGCGGTTGGACATATGTCGAGGGTGCCCAATACGAACAATCTGCGAGTCTGTATCATCTTGCAAAGGGGAGCTCAGATGAAACGTTGTCAAACGGATAGGCTTTTAATTATCGTGAGTAGATCTTTATTGAAATTCCTTACCATGAAGTGAAAGCCGACTAATAAGCATTTAAATTGTCTGTGTACTTAAAACATCCTGTTAGTAAAAGGTTGCTGTGCTTTACAGCCCCCTAAATTAAAACGTAAGTTATGGAAAATAAATTGGTGCGGTAAATGTGTAAACGCATACGCAAGAAAAGGCCTAGTCCATTTCCCAGTATTCTCTCAATAAAGATGGAGCACCTCTATACTCTCACGTTGTAGCAATGTCAAGAACAAAACACTTCCAAAAGAGTCAGTCACGAATGTTACTCATTATAAGATGAGCTTGCGCTGGAAAAGAACATAACACTCAAAGATACCGATGGCTGCGCGCAAAGTTCATCCTCTGATTCTGCTCTACGGATCAAGGCGTCCGTTCGTCAGATTGGAATGCTCGTACATCGCAGCGCAATCTCGGGTCGGGAAATGTGATGGAGAATGTACGCCAGTATACGCTTCACGCGCGCAATCTGATAAGATAGCGCTCTTTCGCTATTGAATCCGTGCCAACATACTGGATATTAGAAACACATGCAGGCGCATCTTGAGCTGATAACTTTGGAACTGTGGTTAGACGCTAAAAAAGCCCCCCCCCCCCCTTAAAAGAAAGAATACAGTTGCTTTCAATATTAGCTGAAACATAGTGCTGGTGGTATAAAAAGGGCTCCCAACACTGCACAGCGGCGCCGATTGACATACAGGAAACTCAAGAGCGAACCACTTTACAATTACTGGTATTTATCAAACCAGCATATCGTGGTTTAATGTAGCCCTGTATTCCAGGGGCCAGTTCTACCACGGGTACTGTGTCGGAGCTAATATTTCATGTCAGCATTATTTTCACAAAATCAAAGCATTTTTTCTTTAGATCTTAACATTAGACAGCCAAAATACATGCAGCGACACCCTCACCCTAATATTTCAGTACTTTTCGTTCTAACGTACATATCCGTGCTGATCCATATGTTACAAAGTGCCGAAAATGTACCCAATGCTTTCCTCCAGGAAGCTGTTTTTATTCCTTATGATGCCAGGAATCCGAGTCTGATGCCACACGCGCCGAAACCTAATCGGGAGCGCGCACAATGTTCTCGCACACCTTGTGGGATGTACCGTAGCGCTGAGGTGCTTCTTGTATAATGTATGAGAATCGGTTGTAAAGACAGACGTGCAAGGTTGGGTCATGTGCTTAAGCTCATGAAGTTGATTTGTGCCAAGATAACATGTCCAAACTTTCACACTTACTTTATAAGAAGTCTACAGCACCATCAATATGCCGGCTGCTTTTAACTGCACGAAACAAAACTATTCGAACGATGCAAACAATGTTAACATCATTTTATCATTCAAGTGTTCAGATTGGTGACCTCTAGATGCGGAGTAAGTTGAGAAGTTGTTTGCGTAATTAACAAAGCTACGTTAATTAAATTTTCAGTAATGGTTTTTACGTGGTTAAAGAAAATGAGCAGTTTGGAGCCCGTCCTCGAGATTAAGCAGCCAAGCGAACAAATTTCGACTAAATGTGTTTCTGTAAGAGCAATGCGAACAAAAATTTTCCAAGTAAACACTCTTGGAAGACTTAACTGACGCAGAAAAAGAACATCTGTAAAGTCAAAGAAAGAACAGCACTTCACGACGGGACGCACACAGGGGGAACCACACACAAACTGCGCTAACATTAAGCGCTGTTGTTTATGTGATAATGAAGCAACTAGCCCGTCAGTCATTCCTTCCAAACCTGTAAAGTCAACCTGACCACATCTAGCCTTTTGTGATGCTGTTATCAATAGTATGGCCCTGTGAACATGTTCCCCATGGTCACGTAGTCGCGTTCCATTTTTATTCACGCTGCTTTCTCGAAGGCAAGCATTTTAAAGTTTTAGTGTCAATACGGCAGTGAACGTGTGCCGCCGAAAGCTTGCTTGGTCACAGAAGCGATGCATGACGGAATGATGGTGCAGATTTAGCGTGTCGTCGGCATCAAGACAGTGCACTGCCGCCGAGGGAAGGAAGATAACGAAAGTGAACAGCTTGGTAGCTGCTCAGGCAGCCGTGCCGATGGTGGCGGTGCCATCATGACAAAATCTGTGGCGGCGATATTGACGGCTGAGGCGATTTTTTTCTTTTATTACTTTTTTTTACAGCGAAGTCGTTAAGAGGAAGCTTTAGCTCGGGCCCAACTCCGATGCGGCCTATTCAAATACATGTAAAACGCAAAAACGTTTTTATGAGATAACCACTGGACCGATTTTGATAAAATTTGTTGCATTTGAAAGAGAAAGTTAAATTCTAGTGACTGTTGGAAGCGGAATTTCGATTTAGAGCTTGAATTTTCCTACAACGATTTTCAAATGTTTGACCGTTTGAAAAAAATAGAAGCACGAAGTTTACAAATTGATAGCTATGCATCAAGAACTGATATCGCGGTTCTGTAAACGGCATCCATTAGATCATTCAAAGCGGACAAATTCAAGATGTCATTTTACAGCTTACATGAATTTGTTACGTTGGTTACAACGGTTTTATAAGAGTTGTATTTCCCTATGATTAAACTTCTTTTATATTCATGTGTGACATATCAATTTTGTCCGCTATGGATGTACTTTTAGACGCAATTCACAGAATTGTATTATAATTTTTAGTGGTTGAGTTACAGAGTTGTAAACTTGATAGTTTCGTTTTATGAAAATTTTAGATTTTCGCCAATTTTTAATAAAAGATTGACCACCTAACTCAAAAATTCGAAACCAACAGTCTCTAGACTTTAAGTTTTTCTTTTAAATGCAACAAACCTCGTCAAATTTGGTGCAGTGGTTGCCGAGGAAAACGAATTCTCCTTTTACATGTATTTAGATAGGAGCACTCGAGCTAAAGCTTCCTCTTAAGAGTATGCTTTAACTCGGGTCCAACTCCGACGTGGCCTATTCACATAAATGTAAAACGCCGAAACTATTTTCTGAGATAACCCCTTGGCCGATTTTAATAAAATTTGCTGGATTCCGGAGAGAAAGGTAAATTCTAGTGACTATCAGAAGCGGAATTTCTATTTAGGGCTTGAATTCTGGTAAAAGCTTTTCAAAAATTCGAAAGTGCGAAAAATACAGAAGCACGAAGTTTACAAATTAATAACTCCGCATCAAGAACTGATATCGCGGTTATGTAAACAGAATCCTTTAGACAATTCAAAGCGGACAAATCCAATATGCCGATTTATATCTTACGTGAAGTCGTTACGTTGTGAACAAGGGTTGTGGAAAAGCTGTATTTCCACATTACTAAATTTTTTTAGATTCATGCGTAATATATCAATTTTGTCCGCTTTAGATGTGCTGTTAGATGCAATGTACAGAATTGTGATATCAGTTTTGATTGCCGAAAGACAGAGTTGTAAACGTGGTTTCGTTTTCTGAAAATTTGTTATTTTTGCCAATTTTATATAAACAAATGATCACCAAAATAAAGAATTCTAAACCAACAGTCACTAGATTTTAAGTATTTCTTTTAAGTGCAACAAACCTTGTAAAATTTGATGCAGTGGTTGTGGAGAAAACCAATTCTCCTTTTAAATGTATTATATAGGACCACCAGAGCTAAAGGTTCCTCTTAAGGGCCACTTTCCCCACTATCGCGTCCGCGTATAGAGCAATATCCCGAAGATAGCGTAATACCGGCCTGACCCGCAGCAGAGGTGCAGCAAGCGTTCAGCTCTCCCCATACGTGGGCTGATCCCGAATGTAACGCCATGCGAGGCCGACCAGCGGCGGAGGTGAAGCACGCATTAAGCACTCCCCATACGTGGGCCGATCCCGAAGACAGTGCTACGCGGTGCCGACATACGGCGGAGGTGCAGTTCGCCATTAAGGGGCTGTTGGTATCGCACTGCTGGCACGAGTTGTTGGAATCTCAGCGCTGATGCCCGTTGTTGCAGCTGGGTCGCAAGCCCCAAGGGTAGCGTTGGTCTGGCGGCCTGGGGCACAACTGGAAGCATCCGAAGGTCCGAGCAAAGCATGAGTCGACTGCTAACAGAACAACTTGTTTATTCTATCATCGCATAAGAGCGGGCGGTCAGGTCGACCGAAGTGGAGAGACGGGAGTGCACGTTACTCAACAGAAGAAATCGGAGCCTCTCTCGGCGTCCGGGGGCAGCTGCTTTTATACTCTCGCAGTTGAGGGCAAGAAGGAACGCCTCTATAGACGCGCACGTGACGGCGCCGATCGGGCACATTGAGACGAGTAGGTGACGCATCCGCCGGGCCGGCGCCGTACGGACCTCCTCGCTTCACAGTTGGGGGAGCTCCTCTCCCCGGCTGCCGCGCTTCGACAAGCGTGGGCACCAACATGCACACACACACACACACGCACACGAAGACACGTGGCATTGGAACATGCCTGGACGCGCTTGGCGGGGAGGCGTAGCGGCGGCGCCGAACGGGCCAAAATGTCTGCCGCTTTGAACGAAGCCCCGGCGTCCGTTGCATCCGCGCCGGCTATACCGCGCGTCGTAGGCGAAACGTAACAGACCGCCCCGCCGGGGGAAGGAGATCCCGATGGTCAGGGGACTGCATCCGCTGTCCGGAGGGATGTCGCTCGATGATGCTCATAACCGAAGTCGGGCGTCCCTCGAAAGAAGGCCTCGTTCTCTCGTTCAGGTTCACACAGGACACTGCAAAGTGACTTCGGGAGAGTTGACATTTTTGTTCTCGTTCCCGGCAAGCGTTAGAACTACGCCGAAACTCAACCGGTCAGTCAGCAAGCACGGCACAACCTTCACTAAGCCCTGCCAGGCTCTTTCCCATTTTATACCACTGCCTAGTTCCTTACAGTAGTCTAGCAGCACTCAGAACGCGTCCACAAATTGGAAAATTGCACTAGAAAGCACATCATCACTTTGAAACACTACACAAAAGCAATATGTTAAAAATCCTGCCTCAGGAAGAAAAACATCAGTAACAAAAAATTTTGAGGCTGATTCCTACGTTAGGGGCTTCGACTTAAGCCATCGGCGTTACCGTTGAGACTCCCCTTTTTGTAACGCACCTCAAAGGAATATTGTTGCAAAGCGAGGCTCCAACGCAGGAGGCGGCCATTTTTGGGATAGATGGTCTGCAGCCATTGGAGAGGGCAGTGATCCGTCTCAATGATAAACCTCGAGCCGGCTAGGTAGCATGACAATTTCTGAACGGCCCACACGATACACGCACACTCTTTCTCGGTGGCGCTGTACGCCTGCTCACGACTGGTCAGCTTACGACTAGCATACAGGACGGGGTGTTCTACTTCTCCATTTTCCCGTTGGCACAGTACAACGCCCATGCCTCGCTCACTAGCATCGCACTGAACAACGAACCCTTTTGCGTAGTCGGGCGATCGTAGCACAGGCTGGCTTGTTAGGGCACTCTTTAGGGCGCTAAAAGCTCTTTCCTTTTTCTCGTCCCAGACGACTGTTTGCGGCTCTGTCTTTCATAGAGCATCCGTCAGGGGAGCCGCGATATCAGAGTACCTGGGGATGTACCTCTGATAGTAGCCGGCGACACCTAAGAACGACCGAATATCGGTCTTCGTGCGCGGTTGCGGGAAGTCTCGCACAGCGGCCACCTTTATTTCAGAGGGGCGGCGACGACCCCGACCAATCACGTGACCGAGGTAGACAACCTCGGCCTGTGCTAACTGGCACTTGGGAGCCTTGACTGTCAAGCCCGCATCGCGCAGGCGGGTTAGCACTGCCCGCAAGTGGGCCATATGCTCAGACGAGGATGCGGAGAATATCGCTACGTCGTCTAGATACGGTAAAGCGAATTCTTGCTGTCCCCGCAACACTTTATCCATGAGGCTTGAAAAGCAGTATGGCGCGTTCTTCAAACCAAAACTCAAAACTTTAGGACGGAACGTTCCCATTGGTGAAATGAACGCCGCATACCTACTAGCCTCTTCTGTAAGTGGAACCTGCCAATAACCCCTGACAAGATCTAGGGTGGAAATAAACTGAGCGCTACTAACTTTCTCAAGGCGCTCCTCGATGTTAGGGATCGGATAAATTTGATCCTTAGTGATGGAATTAAGCCTGCGGTAGTCGACGCAAGGACGAGGTTCCTTGCCCGGTACCTCAACTAAAATCAAAGGGGAGGTATAATCACTCTCACCCGCCTCAATAACACCGAGCTGTAGCATTTTCTTTACCTCAGCCTCCATAATATCGCTCTGGCGGGGTGACACCCGGTACGCCTTGGATCGTACTGGCTCTGGGGAGGTAAGTTCTATGTCATGAGTAAGGACAGAAGTCCTACCAGGCCTCTCAGAGAACAGACCTTGAAACCCTTGTAAGAGCTGGTGTAGTTCGGTTTTCTGCTCAGGCGACAGCGATGCTCTACTGATTAAGTCACTAATGACTTGATCGGTGTCTTTCCTGTTCGTCACTGAGCCTAGTCCCGGAAGCTCGACCGGAAGCTCTTCAGGAACGTTTACCATCATGCACACCACTGCTTCCCGTTGTTTATAGGGTTTGAGCAGATTACAGTGGTAAACTTGCTGTGCTTTCCGCTTTCCTAGCAGACTCACCGCGTAGTTGACGTCCGACAGTTTTTGAACAATTCGTGCTGGGCCCTCCCACTGCACGTCTAGTTTGTTTTTTAGCGATGTGCGCAATATCATGACCTCATCGCCCACCTCAAAACGACGGGCCCTGGCTGTCCGATCATAATAAACCTTGGCCCTCTGCTGGGCCTTTGCCATTGCTTCACCTGACAACTCCTGTGCCCTTCTTAAGCGTTCGAGGAGCTTAAGCACGTACTCCACCACGACTGGGTCGTCGCCCCTGCCTTCCCACGATTCTCGAAGCATGCGAAGGGGAGATCGCAGCGAGCGACCGTACACCAGCTCAGCTGGCGAAAACCCCGTAGCCGCATGCGGCGCGGTCCTTAATGCAAACATCACCGCAGGCAGACACAGCTCCCAGTCCGTTTGTTGTTCAAAACACAATGTTCTCAACACGCGCTTCATGACAGAGTGGAGCTTCTCAACGGAATTCGACTGTGGGTGGTGCACCGAGCTGTGTAACAGCTTTACCCCGCACCTTTCGAGAAAGGCTGTCGTCAAAGCGCTCGTAAACACCGTGCCCTGATCTGACTGGATGTCCGCAGGAAAACGAACTCGTGCAAATATGGACAGTAGTGCCTTGACTATCTCAACTGAGCTGAGTTCTTTAAGCGGCACTGCTTCAGGGAACTTTGTCGCTGGGCAGATCACAGTCAAAATGTGTCTGTACCCCGTGGCTGTTACCGGCAGAGGTCCCACTGTATCAATAACGAGCCGTCTAAAAGGCTCCGTAATGATAGGTGCCAACTTCAACGGCGCCCTCGATTTGTCCCCTGGTTTGCCCACCCGCTGACAGGTGTCACATGTCTTCACAAAGTGGTCTGCGTCCCGAAAACACCCTGGCCAATAGTACTCTTGCAAGAGACGGTCCTTAGTTTTCTTAACTCCTAGGTGTCCGGACCACGAACCCCCATGCGACAAGCGCAACAGATCCTGACGATAGCATTGAGGCACGATCAGCTGATCGAACTCCACTCCCCTGCGGTCTAGATACTTCCGGTACAGGACCCCACCTCTTTCCACAAAGCGAGCATTTTTCTTGGCGATACCTTCCTTGACAATGCAGCGTATGTTTTCTAGGCTCCCATCCATCTTTTGCTCGGCTATCAAAGCCGCCCTGCTGACTTTTAGCAACCTATTAAGTCCGTCTGACGTAGGCGCGATGAGCAAATCTGCAGATAGCTCTTCTAACTTTCCCGTGTCGGGAATTTCCTCTCCAGTATCTGGTGCCTTCAACGCTACAGCCCTCAATTTTATTCAGTTTGGATGTGCTCTGAATATCAGCTTGCTGCGCCTCTGACCCTTTCTCATTGTTCGACAACGTCGGCCCCGCAACTACCGCCTTTGCAGCGAGCTCCCGAACCTTCGATCTGGTTAAGGCCTGAACGCTAGCCTCACCAAACAAAAGCCCCTTCTCGCGCAGGAGGTGATCGGACCTGTTCGAAAATAGGTACGGGTACTGGGGGGGCAGCATAGATGACACTGCGGCCTCCGTCTCAAGCGCTCCGAAAGGTCCTTCAATAAGCACTTTGGCTACGGGCAGACACACGCTATGAGCTTCCACGGCTTGCTTGATCCATGCGCACTCGCCCGTGAACATATCGGGTTCTACGTAGGAGGGGTGAACTACATCCATCGTAGCTGCGGAATCGCGAAGCACTCGGCACTCTTTCCCGTTCACGAGGAGGTCTCGCATGTAAGGCTCGAGAAGCTTCATATTCTCGTCAGTGCTGCATAATGACAAAAACACGACTTTTGTTTTTGTTTCCGGACACTGCGCCGAAAAGTGACCCGGCTTCTGGCACGTATAACACACGCGCGCTTGCCTCGTCTCGAACCGCTTTCTGCGTTCGGCTTCGGCTGCCGCCGTCTCCTTACGTTATGTCGGACTGCTTTCACTCGCATCCGCACTACGTGTGTCCCCCTTTAATCTCATGGGCGTGAACTTCGGCCTCTCAAACTTCGAGCCAAATTCACCCTTTTGACCGTCCTTAGCTCCGCGAGCCCGACGCGTCACAAACTCCTCGGCTAGCTCAGCGCCTTTAGCCACTGTACTTACGTCTGGCCTATCCAAGACCCAGTACCGCACGTTCTCAGGTAACCGACTATAAAACTGTTCTAGCCCGAAACACTGCAGAACTTTCTCGTGGTCACCAAACGCTTTCTCTTCTTTGAGCCACTCCTGCATGTTTGACATTAACCTGTAGGCAAACTCTGTATATGACTCACTTCTGCCTTTCTCATTTTCCCGAAACTTCCGACGGAAAGCCTCCGCTGACAGCCTGTACTTCTTTAGCAGACTCGATTTCACTTTGTCGAAATCCTCTGCCTCCTCTCTCTTCAAGCGAGCGACTACGTCGGCCGCCTCGCCGGGTAACAAAGTGAGCATGCGCTGTGGCCACGTTTCCCGAGAGAACCCCTGCTTCTCGCACGTTCGCTCAAAGTTAACCAGGAACAAACCAATGTCCTCTCCAAGCTTAAACGGCCGCATCAGATCAGTCATTTTGAACAATACTCGTTCTCCTGCTCCGTGTGCCTGACTTCCATTACGAGCGCGTTCCATCTCTACCTCGAGACGCTTCATTTCCAAAGCGTGGTCGCGCTCTTCTTTTTCTTTCTCTTTTTGTTCTTTTCGTTCGCGCTCATCTTGCTCTTTCTGTTCTTTTCGTTCGCGCTCCTGTTTCTCTTTTTGCTCTTTAAGTTCGCGCTCCTGTCTTTTTGCCGTCTCCCTCTCCTCAATGGTCTCAAGGCATTCCGACAGCTCGTCATCCTCAGCTTCTAACTCAAAAATAGCCCTTAGCAGTTCTGGTTTTCTGAGTTTGTCCGAGACATCCAGACCCAACTCTCTTGCAAGCTCCAGCAATTTCGGTTTGCGCAACGACTTCAAATCCATGGCTGCTCTGAATGCTGCTTTCTCTACTGCCTACTATTGTCTTGCCGCAAACTAACCCGGCAGCAACGACAACCACAATTACCAGCTCTGTTTCTGACACTAACAAAAGCCTGGCAAAACTCAGAAGAAGAAAGTCCCGCACTCACCAAACCTCGCAGCCAAGAATTCAGCGCAGTCGTTCCGCTGCAGGCAACCAGTCATCACACAGGGCTCGTTGCACTGCTCCCGGATGGTCGTTGTGCTGCTCAGCATACAGTCAACCGCATATCTTCGCTGCTGGCCTCCGTTGGCGCGATCTCACCGCTGGCAGACAGTTGTTGGTATCGCACCGCTGGCACGAGTTGTTGGAATCTCAGCGCTGACGCCCGTTGTTGCAGCTGGGTCGCAAGCCCCAAGGGTAGCGTTGGCCTGGCGGCCTGGGGCACAACTGGAAGCATCCGAAGGTCCGAGCAAAGCATGAGTCGACTGCTAACAGAACAACTTGTTTATTCTATCATCGCATAAGAGCGGGCGGTCAGGTCGACCGAAGTGGAGAGACGGGAGTGCACGTTACTCAACAGAAGAAATCGGAGCCTCTCTCGGCGTCCGGGGGCAGCTGCTTTTATACTCTCGCAGTTGAGGGCAAGAAGGAACGCCTCTATAGACGCGCACGTGACGGCGCCGATCGGGCACGTTGAGGCGAGTAGGTGACGCATCCGCCGGACCGGCGCCGTACGGACCTCCTCGCTTCACAGTTGGGGGAGCTCCTCTCCCCGGCTGCCGCGCTTCGACAAGCGTGGGCACCAACATGCACACACACACACACACGCACACGAAGACACGTGGCATTGGAACATGCCTGGACGCGCTTGGCGGGGAGGCGTAGCGGCGGCGCCGAACGGGCCAAAATGTCTGCCGCTTTGAACGAAGCCCCGGCGTCCTTTGCATCCGCGCCGGCTATACCGCGCGTCGTAGGCGAAACGTAACAGGGCCTACATACACAGCTTTGCTGGTCATCTTTCTCCACAGAGTGGGAGGGCACTGAGCTTTTTTTACTTATCAAACATCAGGTCATCGACGGCGAAACTAGGGACACCAAAGCCGTCCTCGGGCTCCACCTAGAAAGCGCCTTCGACAAAGTTACGCACTCTGCCATCCTCGCGCAGGTATCGCATCTAAACCTAGGCGAGAGGTCATACGAATATTTCAAAGGCTTCCTCACCAGCAGATGGCGGAGCTAAGACCCGGCGACCTGAAGACGGACGAGAAGACTTTAGGGAGCCAGGGCACTTCCCAAGGCTCCGTCATCTCACCCATGCTATTTAATCTTGTTATGATTCAAGTTGCCAAAAGACTATGCCAGCGTGAAGGATTGAAGCACACGATATACGCGGACGACATTACGCTGTGGGTGGACGGGGGCAGTGATGCCCGCACAACATCCACGCCACAGACGGCAGTCGACACGATCGAAGAAAGCTTGGAAGGTACGGGACTGCGTTGCTCCCCAAGTAAGTTGGAGCTCCTGCTTTACCAACCGATCAAAACGCACAGAATCAAGAAGCAAAGGAAACACGAAAAGATCAAGACCCGCACCAGGGATGGTAACACAATACCGACGGTCAGCAAGATCCGAGTCCTGGGCATGACGATCGAAGTGCTCGGCAGGAACGAAGACACCATCACCCGCATCGTGGGTAAGGCGTCCAATGCCAGCAGACTGCTCAAGCGCGTTACCACCAAGAAGGGAGTAATGAAGGAGGAAAACTTCATCAGGCTTATACACTCCTTCGTACTCTGCCAGTGTACGTGGCAGCCTTCCACAAGTGGGTGAAAAGCGAAAAGAACAAGCTAGACATTCTAATCCGGAGGGCTTACAAGACACCCCTCGGTCTACCTGAAACTACCAACACGAAACGACTCCTCCAGCTGGGCATACACAACACGCTCGACGAGATCATCGAAGCGCAAAGAGCCGCTCAGTTGGAAAGATTGTCATCAACAAAGGCCGGCAGAAAGATCCTGTGCAGTCTAGGCATCGGTTATCACGAACAGCAGGGACCAAAATGCCCCGTCCCCGACCACGTACGATGAAACGTGCGAGTTGACCCCTTGCCGAAGAACATGCACCCGGAATTCAACGAAGGCAGAAGACGCGCTATAGCCAAGGCACTGACGGACATGCACGCGGAAGACACCGGTGCCACATACGGGGATGCAGCCGAATAGGCCGGCCGCAACTGCTTCGCGATCGCGGTGGTCGACTCCGTGCGGGCGACTGCCAGCACATCGAGCAAGCAAGTGGAGGAAGCAGAAGAAATAGCCATCGCCCTGGCCATGGTAGCCCGAGAATGGCACATGATCCTCAGCGACTCCAGACAGGCGGTGAGGAACTACGCCAAAGGAAGAATTGCCCCAACGTCGGCACGCGTCCTGCTCCGACAGGCATACCGCGACAAGAGGACTCGAATCAAGTGGTTCCCGGAGCACGCAGGACAAGCGTCGGAGAAGCATGCCCATCGCAACGAAACGGCACACGCCTGAGCGCGAGGATTAACCGACCGCGCCCAAGGCAATGGCTGCCCGCTGTGTTTCAGCGCCAAAGACCGGATGACCACCTATGACGAACTGACCAAGGCTTTCGGCTGGCCCGTAGACTTCTCCTGCCGCCCTGCAAAGGGCTCGACAGGTCGCAGACGGTGCTGTTCAGGTAACTACAAACGAGAACACTTCCAAGCCCGGCGCTATTGCATCGGATGTACCCAGAATCGCACCCCCATGACAAGTGCAGAGCGTGCTGCAGGGAGAAGGCCACATTCGAGCACATGCTATGGGATTGCTCCAAACATCCAAGCCAAGCTAACTCAGGACATATACCACCGCAGCTTGAGGAAGCAACGTGGAGCGAAGACCAAGAAAAACAACTACAGGCCGTCCAGCAGGTCATCGAGGCGATGGCTAGGC
Organism: Dermacentor variabilis; assembly: GCF_050947875.1. Classification (NCBI taxonomy): domain Eukaryota; kingdom Metazoa; phylum Arthropoda; class Arachnida; order Ixodida; family Ixodidae; genus Dermacentor; species Dermacentor variabilis. The sequence continues at coordinate 7,826,577 of NW_027460346.1, forward strand.
AGGAGCCTGGAGAGCCGGCAACGGCGAGCGGGGATCCTCGCAGAGCACCCGCTGCAAGAGTTGGCAGTCGTAGCTGTAGGGAGGACCTTGTGGCGACAGGACTACGCGAGCAGGATTTATTTACATATTAACATATTAAGCAAGATACATTGGCAGTTTAGCGCGACTCCCATATGGAGCCCGCAATACTATCATACAGCAAACAGCTTACGAGCACACAGCTCACTAGTACATTTCTAGCATGACAACGAGCACTCAGCTCCCGACGACGAGCACGCTCTAGCAGCCGGTAAACGCTACTTATAAGCTCTCCGCTCGACGTCATAGTTCGACTTCATCGACGTCACCGTTCGATGTCCCCGTGGACCAGCCCTTCTGGCGGAGGGCTCACAAACACGTGCCGCACACACGCACAGGGGAAAAGGTTCCGGAGCCGACGTCAGAGGACTTCGTAGAACTCTGCTTTGTCTCGGGTGGCGCAGCCGAGTACCACATTCCTGAGTTGACCGCGCGCCACGTGGCTGCTGGTCATCCGCAGTTCTCTGAAGTGCGCCCCGTCTGGTGGGATTGGAACACGTGCTGCGGGCTGAAAGCTGGCACGTCGCGTTGCCACCCCGTACGGCCATTCCTAACACCGCCACGATGACGACGTAGGCCACGTCCGAAGCGCGCCTTCGCGCTTTACTGCAGGCTCAATAAACGTTTTCCCAATCTAATCCATTACTTATCCGCGTTTGTCCTGCATGCGTGTGCGATAGAAACAAGACGCAGGTATGCATAGAAAATCTGAGGTGGCGGCGGCAGGTCGTAGCGCAGAAGTTAGCATGCCCAGCCCCTCCAAGTACTTACATCTGCATTGACATGGGTTCGTGGTAGTGATAGCGACCACAGCTCTACTTTTTCTGCGCGCGCTAGCCATTGTGAAACTAAGGATGTAGTTAGCATGCCCAGCCACTTAATGCAAATTGCAGCAGTTACGAGTGGTGGAACCCCGCTGGGGCTGATTGTGAAGAAAGCTTCCTTTCTCTGCCCATTCTCGCGATGGTGAAGCTAAAATGAGGAGGAGGCCTGACGGACGCAACGTTGATGGCCACCATAACAGAATGGATGGACGACCTGCGGAAAGGACGAACCACACCAAGTTTTTAGCACTTGGCCTAGAGTAAAGCGCTACAATGGCTAGTATGGCCTCACGGAGATGATAGACCAAACTGCTTCTCACTGCTAACACTGGACTGATACTAAGAAAATACTCCGTTCGCAGACACCACGCTACACTGAAATTAGCAAAACAATATCAGTTTATGAACTGATAGTGTCAATTATCTGGTGTCCTTATTGTGCGTGTGAATGGCATAATGGTCCTCTCAATGAAATGGTAGTATCTGTTTGTGCAAAATGCAAACAAAATGCGTTGAAGTGATCGGACAGCGATCTACCAGCAGAGAAGTCCAACCCGCAAATTAAAAATAATTGCTGGTTTCAGATCTTCCAATGTGCTTTGCACTCAGCTACTATCTGTAATATATTTTTTTTCTTTTTGTGCTCTTATGAAGAGAAAAACTCCACATTACAACAATATCAACAACAGTACACAAAATAGACTGGCTTTGAAGCTGTGACCACGCACCGCACTTTTGTACATTCAGCACATGTAGTATTGGGGCAACGCGTTTGAGAAAAATGATTAGGTTTTCGGTGAAAGCACTGTGACAGGTGGGAAGAAATCGTTGTCATGCCCGGTCGAAATAATACCATCTGAAATCTTATTTACCTAACATATTTTTTGAGAAATCACTATAACCCTTTATACGTTTGCTTCGTATGAGTTATGTACTAGCTTGCCTCGTCAATCTCAAAAATGTATTGTCTTTGTGGGAGAAGGCTTTCGTGAAAAACGGCCCAACATAACAGTAAAACATCCGGCATGGTTTCTATTCAGATGATTGACGAAATTCCGCACTGAGAACGTGTCGACTAGCGTGAGATTGAAAGTTGAATTATGATCGTTGTAAGCTTGTGTTGCGTCTAGCACGAGCGAGTAGTGTTAGCGATGTCATTGGTGTGAAAATGTTCAGCTCGGTCTGCGATTTGTTTTTGTGGATCTCCATATTGAACGTCGCAGTCGTCACGATGAGAGCACTCCCATGACATCATTAGCTCAGTGGGCTGGGAAGGCTCGAGTGGTAGCTCACCTTGAGGGATATAGGTAACAATTATTGATGTACGTACTTTGCGATGATGAAAAATATGCAGAAACACCACTGGTGTTGTCTGACTATTCGTAAACAGGCCCCCAAATTTCAATTGGCCCACCCCAAACATTAAGTAGGCCCACCCCCAAATTTCAAGTTGGCAAACCCTCAAATTTAAATTGGCCCACCCTCAAGTTTAAAGTCGGCCACGCCCGATTTTCTATTTGCCCAGTCTTAAACTTCAAGTTGGCTCAACCCCGAATTTCAATTGGTCCACCCGTAATTTTCAAGTTGGTCCACAGACGAATTTCCATAAATCGTCGTCCAAATTTCGAGCCGACGCACCCCAAAATTTAGGTTGGCCCACCCCTATATCACCCCCAAATTCAAATTGGCCGACCCCGAGATTGCTCCCACATTTAGGTAGGACCGATCCCATATCACCCCCAAATACAGATTGGCCCGCCTCCACAACACCACCAAATTTAGATTGGCCCACTCCAATACCACCCGAAAATCTAGGTTGGCCCATCCCCATATCAGCCCCAAACTAACGCTGGCCCACCCCTCGATCACCTCAAATTTAGGATGGCCCACCGCAAATCGCCCACCAACTAAGGTTAGTCCACCCATATTTTACCCTCCAATTCAGCTTGGCCCAGCCGCGCATCACCCCACGGTTAGGTTAGCCCGTCCCCATGTCAGCCCCAAATTTAGGTTGGCCCACCCCCATATCATCCCCAAACCCAGGTTCGCCCAGCCCCATATCAGCCCCAAACTTAGCCTAGCGCACCCCTCTATCACCTCAAATTTAGGATGGCCCACCGCAAATCACTCCCACATTTAGGTTAGCCCACCCCCGTATCACCTCCGATTCAGCTTCGCCCAGCCCCATATCAGCCCCATGGTTAGGGTGGCCCACCCCCCATATCCCTCCCAAATTTAGGTTCTCCCACCCCCGTATCCTCTCCAAATCCAGGATGGCCCACCCCCCATATTCCCTCAAACTTAGGCTTACCCATCCCTATATCACCTCAAATTTAGGTTTAGCCACCCCCTTATCAGCCTCACATTCAGCTTGGCTCACTACCATTTCACCCCAAATTTAGGCTGGGCCACTCCCATATCACTACCGCATTCAACTTGACCAATCCCTGTATCACGGCCAAATTTATGCTGACGCCACTTCCAATTTCAAGTTGGCCGCCCCACCCCTTTTTATAAAGACCTACGTATTCATATGAGAAATGCGTCAAGTTTTTTGGCGTTACAGACACGATTTCGCACGATGTTGCTACCAGATCATTGGGGCACTCACCAAAGAATGCTTCGCATTAAAAGCAACTGCACCGAACGAGCGACGCCATATTTTGTTCCTAAATACTGACTGCTAGCCAAGCTAGCTTCTCTGTAGAGCGACCGGGGCAGACACAGCAAGGGACATTTATTCAAATTGTTTTTTTACGGCCACACGTACGGATTCATACCACTTGGCTGTAGGGAACACATTACCAGTAGCTATTAATCCACACGCTGCACATCTTCTCCTATTTGGTGCATGTCTTAATTGGATGAATCTTTAGAAATAATTAACGTTAGGGCAGCGACTCAGCTTAGCAGACACTTTGTTCCGCACGAATGTTGCATAGGAATGGCACTGGCCACCGGGTGGCATTGTGGCCCAGGTGGACCTCATTCGCTCGGAGTATGTGCCATTAAGGACAGGGGAAAGTCGAAGAAAACGCACCTTCCAGAAGGACGCAATAAGAATGGCCATTTTGTTCTCCCAGGTTCCACGCTACAAAGCATGAAAGTATTTTTTTTTGCATAGCACAAAGCTTTGTGCAAGCTTCTAGTTATGATGTGCAATGAATAAAACCTTCATAAATGCGATGACTTAACAAATGAACACGACATTGCTGTGTTTTAGGAAGGAAAAATAGAAAACATAATATTTCAAGAGAACGACTGGAAAACCAGAACCGAAAGCAAATCATGAGTTTTCTGTTTCTTCCATCTGGTGGCAGACTATAAAACTAAGTCCTATGCGGCTGTAAAAAAAAAAACTGCGCCGCTGAAAAACCAGAACCGAAAGCAGATGTTGGGTTTCGTGTTTCTGCCATCTAGTGAGAGACTACAAAACTACGCCCTATGCGGAAAAAAAAAGTCCGAAGCGAGAATCGAACCGCGGGCACCGCGAAGCGTGACTAAAGGTGCGCGCAATTCTACCGCTCGGCCACGGCTTCCAAGGGTTTGCGCTGTGGTACGAACATCTTTTTATAGATACCACGTGAATTTTTACGACAGTGTTGCAAAAAACGCTTTTGGGAACAGTGTTGCGCCATGTGTGGAGAGTCGAGATCGGCATCAATCGAAAGCTGAGTCTCCGGACTACATACGCTGCACTGCGTATTACGATAGACGCCGTAGGTTAATTACAGGCACCGTTCGTGCCTCGAAAATCGAGTACAAATTTTCGTCGTTTCCATAGGCTTCCATTGCTAAACCTTTAACCGCTGTGGGAACAAAATTCTTACGTGCCATAACGTGATCACTGCATTTGGATCGTGTGGATTGTCTTCCAGAACACGTCTGTCGCCTGCGTTTTTGGATAATCGACCTGCAGCTTTTGTTATGCGCGAAAAACCCGCTCGTTCCATTGAAAACGCGCTAGCTTCGTGCCGGGGCCGCTTGGGGCGCTAGTTGGTACGTGTCCAGGAAAGCTGGATATGTTGTAATTTCACGTGCTCTTCGGAAGCCTCCGTTAGCCGTTACGTGTGCCCTCCTGGAGCAGTACTTGTAAAAAAAAAACAATCTATCGTCACGATTACCAAAGCACCTCGCAATAAAAAAAGCGGCCCTGTTGCCAGGCATCGCTGACCGCAGACAGTCGGAATCTTTCACGCGCCGGCCGAACAAAAGCATCCTGCAGGTACGTAAATGAACCTACGAAACCACGTACACATACTTTCACGCTGTCAAAACCTGAAACCTTGCTAATTACGCGCGTGTTTGAGCACACCGCGTGCTTGCGTCGTGTTTCACCAACACGGACTCTCAACGTGCGCACACTTTACGCCTTAAGTACGCCTTGAACAATAGTCCTTTTCTCTATTTCTTGCACAATTCCAACACGACATATCTTGAGGCCAGTTACCGATTGACGAAGCAACATCTGTATTAAAAGAACTGCTCCGCAGGGCTCGAACAAGCTTTTCGGTGGATTTCTTCCCGTAGCGTGTTAGCCGTCGTCTGCTACGGGACCCCGCAGGGGCGTCTGCGTCAGCAGGCGTTTGGTGTGTTGCGACACCATGTACCCGAGCACACGAGGGTTGGACCCTCCCGCGTATAACCGTGCGCGGCTTAGCCGTGTCTGGGGAAAGGGGGATCCTGGGGGTTGAGCCGATGCCGGGTGTTTGGACCTTTAAGGCCCCCCGGCGAAGGCAACACACCTCTTTGGCCTCTGCTTCACATAGACGGCACCCCCGGACTGACCCACCCGGGGGAAATCGGTAGTTGCCTTCTCCTGTCTCTCTCTGCCTCCAGCCTTCGTCTTTCCCTTACTTTCCACCTTTTCTGTCTCCTTCTCTCTTCTATTTACTTCCTTCTTCTTGGCGGCAAGGGTTAACCCTGTGTGGCTATCCAACCTTGGGTACACCATATTTGGTTATAGTGGCGGCGTACGACTGGCGTAGTGCAGACTTGCATGCAAGCTCTGCCGCGTCCCCTTCGTTGGGCTCCATGGTGGGCGGTCGGCGCTGTTGCCGAATTTATTATGCCTATTCGTGGAAAATTCTTTTCCCCCACTTCCTGATCGCCCCCCTAAACGAGGGCGCACCGAAGTCTTTCAATTTTCGGGCAACCGAACATGTAACTTTCCCCGCTTTCACGTCGTCCACTCTGATCAATCTGGAAAGACGGTGAGGATGATCTCACCTTTTCTGGTATCGAAAACCCTGACTGAAGTCTTTGGACCTGGCTACAAAGCGTCAAAAATGGCAAGCGGCGAGCTCCTACTGGAGCTTCGTGATGAGAAACAGCATGAAAAACTACCTAAACTAGTGCCCTTGGCGATGTTCCGGTTACAGTTACCCCACACCGTACCATGAATACCACGTGCGGCGTCGTCTCCGATGCTGATTTGCTAGAGCTATCTGAAACTGAACTCCTGGAGGGCTGGAGTGATCAGAACGTCGTCAGTGTCAAACGAATTAAGATTAGTCGGGAAGGGAAAGAAATTCAGACAAAACACCTAATACTTACTTTCGGCTCTAGTGTTCTGCCCGACACCATCGAGGCCGGGTACCTCAAGATTCGTGTTAGGCCATATGTGCCAAATCCCCTGAGATGCTTCAAGTGTCAAAGGTTCGGCCACAGCTCACAGAACTGTCGAGGCCGGATGACTTGTGCCAAGTGTAGTGAACACGAACACTCCTCTGAAACATGCCAGAATACCCCACACTGTGTCAACTGTGATGGCGAGCATGCCGCTTACTCGCGGTCCTGCCCGTTTTGGAAAAAAGAAAAAGAAATAGTGACCATATAAGTAAAAGAAAATATCACTTTCAAAGAGGCGCGCAGGCGGGTTTCATACCTGCCCAAGAAAAGCTTTGCCGATGTGACGCGCCAGGGGGCAGCGACACAAAGGCTTCCAGCGGCTGTCCGACCCACAGTCAGTGAGTCGGCAGTCACGCCATCTGCCCCCGCGGCGGTTGCAGCTAGCGCTGCTCCGTCAACCGAGGAGAAAAGACCATCGACCCCGAAGGTGGGCGCAGCCGAGGCTGCCTCAACCTTCCAGGTCCCTTCCAGCGCTGGCAACGGCCGGCACAGCCAAATCCCCCAGGGAGCCCCATCGACCTCCGGGCTGGTGGGCGCAGGGGTCTTGCCCTCCAAGGCGGGACTCTCCCTGGTAACTACTCGCTCGCAAGAGCACGTGTCCGGCGCCTCACAAGAGGCAATGGACACTACACCTATTCTCAAAGAGCACCAAGCGCCTAAGGAGCGGCGAGGCTCCCTCGAACGCTCCAGAAAGGGCAGAACCCCCGTTACAGGGCCTCGAAAGAGCTCTGTAACCTAAGCGGCATCACCTCCATTTCCGTAAACACAGCACCAATTTTTCTTTAAATATGGATACACAAATCATTCAATGGAATGTCAGAGGTCTTCTTAGGAATCTCGATGATGTGCAAGAACTTATCCATAAACACAATCCGAAAGTGCTGTGTTTACAGGAAACACACTTAAAATCAAAATACACAAACTTTCTTCGACAGTATGTTACGTTTCGCAGAGATCGCGATGATGCTTTCGCATCATCGGGCGGTGTTGCCATTGTTACTCAGAAAGGCATAGCGTGTCAACATTTGCAGCTACAAACGCCCCTTGAAGCAGTGGCGGTTCGTGCTGTTCTCCTCAACAAGCTTATCACTGTCTGCTCGCTCTACATACCCCCACATTACAAATTAACTAAACATGAGTTTCAGTCCTTCATAGATGAATTGCCAGAACCTTACGTTGTGCTTGGGGATTTCAATGCGCACAACTCCCTGTGGGGCGACTCTCGTATAAATGCGCGAGGTCGCCTTGTTGAACAGTTCCTTCTCTCTTCTGGTGCGTGTCTGCTGAATAAGAAGGCACCCACATATTATTCTCACGCAAACAGAACATTTTTTTCAATTGACCTCAGCCTAGTTTCCCCGTGTATACTGCCCGAAGTCGAATGGGAAGTTATCAACAATCCTTACGGAAGTGACCACTTTCCCATACTGCTAAGAACACCTACAGAGAACGAATATCCACCACAGGCTCCTAGGTGGAAGATTGACACAGCTGACTGGGAGAAATTCCGAACCCTAACTAGTATATCATGGGATGATATGTCCTCGCTAGGAATTGATGCTGCTGTTGAGTATTTTACAGCCTTTATAATAGATGCCGCATCAAAATGCATATCAGAAGTAAATGGCCTGGCATGCAAACGGCTTGTCCCGTGGTGGAACGACGATTGTAGGATCGCTCGTAAAAAACAGAACAAAGCGTGGGGGTTGCTACGCGCCTCTCCCACTGCGGAGAATCTTATTAACTTTAAGAAAATAAAGTCCCAAGGCAGGAGAACCCGCCGCCAGGCTAGAAGAGAAAGTTGGGAGAAGTTTCTATCGAGTATAAATTCCTATACAGATGAGCCCAAAGTCTGGAACAAGGTTAATAGGATAAGAGGGCGACAAACATATTCACTACCTTTGGTAAACAAACAGGGCGATACACTGAAAGACCAGGCAGACTCACTTGGGCAACACTTTGAGAGCGTGTCGAGCTCAAACCATTATTCGCAATCCTTTTTGAAATACAAACAAATAGAAGAATGTAAGCCAATAATACGAAAATCTAGACATAATGAACCTTATAACCGGCTTTTCAATATTGCTGAATTGACAGCTGCCTTGAACACATGCAAAAGCACTGCACCGGGACCTGATAGAGTCATGTATGACATGATCAGAAACTTACACACTGACGCCGAACTTACACTACTCACACTTTTCAACGCTATTTGGGCTACGGGATACCTCCCGTCCACATGGAAAGAAGCGATTGTGGTCCCTGTTCTTAAGCAGGGTAAAGACCCGTCCTTGGCGGCAAGTTATCGTCCGATAGCTCTAACAAGCTGTCTGTGTAAGATTTTTGAAAAAATGGTTAACCGCAGACTTGTACATTTCCTTGAACTCAGCAATATGCTCGATCCCTTTCAGTGTGGTTTTAGAGAAGGGCGGTCGACAGCCGATCATCTGGTGCGCATTGAAGGAAATATCCGCGATGCATTTATACATGGGCAGTATTTCCTATCGATATTCCTTGACATGGAAAAAGCGTATGACACGGCATGGCGTTACGGGATCTTGCGAGACCTGTCGGAGATGCGAATCCGTGGAAATATGCTGAACATAATTGAAAGCTATTTGTCGGATCGCAGCTTCCGCGTGAAAATCGGCAATGTATTGTCGCGACCTTTTATTCAGGAAACAGGTGTACCCCAGGGAGGAGTACTCAATTGCACTCTCTTTATCGTTAAAATGAACACACTTCGTCCTTCAATGCCACCCGCCATTTTTTATTCCGTCTACGTAGATGATATACAGCTAGGCTTCAAATCTTGCAACCTTACAGTCTGTGAAAGACAAGTACAGCAGGGCTTAAACAAGGTGTCCAAGTGGGCAGACCAAAATGGATTTAAAATCAACCCGCACAAAAGCTCCTGTGTTCTCTTCACAAGAAAGAGAGGCCTGGTACCTGATCCCTGTGTAGAACTGGGTGGACAACAAATTCCCTTCAAGAAAGAGCACAAATTTCTAGGTGTCATTCTCGACTCGAGGCTCACTTTCATTTCACACATAAAATATCTTAAAGAAAAATGTCTAAAAACGATGAACTTACTTAAAGTTCTATCCCACACTACATGGGGTAGCGACAGGAGGTGCCTGTTGAATCTCTACAGAAGCCTAGTTAGATCACGGTTAGATTATGGTGCCGTAGTATATCACTCTGCTGCACCGAGTGCGCTAAAAATGTTAGACCCCGTTCATCATCTAGGTATCCGCCTGGCCACTAGCGCATTTAGAACAAGCCCGGTGGAAAGTCTATATGCAGAGTCAGACGAGTGGTCACTACATTTTCAGAGAACGTACATCAGCTTTACCTATTTTCTCAATGTGCGCTCCAATAAAGAACATCCGTGTTTCAAAACTGTTAACGACATAACGTGTCAAACACTGTTTCATAATAAGCCCTCCATGAGACTTCCTTTCTCACTGCATGCAAGAAAACTTAGCACGGAAATGGATGTCCCGGTTCTCGAACATCGACTAATGCCTCCAACTAAGCTATTACCGCCCTGGGAGTGACAGGTGATAGACTGTGACGTATCCTTTGTAGAGGTCACAAAACACGCACCTGACATCCAAATCGCTATGCATTTCCGCGAACTTCAATCGAAGTACAGCTGCTCTGAATTCTACACAGACGCGTCTAAATCACATGCTGGTGTATCTTATGCTGCTGTTGGTCCCTCTCTTTCTATATCTGACTTACTGAACCCGCAAACAAGTATATTTACTGCAGAAGCTTATGCAGTACTGTCTGCAGTAAGACATATACAGAAATTAAAGCTCGACAGAGCAATTGTATACACAGACACGCTAAGTCTCGTAACAGCGTTAATTTCACTACAAAAGCTTAAAAATCCTGTATTCATTGAACTTTACTCCCTCTTATGCAGTATTTATATATCACATATACATGTAGTAATATGCTGGGTACCTGGCCATAGAGGTATCGAGGGTAATGTACTGGCTGATAAAATGGCCACATCGCTCACATCACTAAACACTTCTTCTGCAGCTGCTGTCCCAGTCACAGATATGAAGCCTTTCTTGCGTAAGAAACTGCGACAACACTGGCAACGCATGTGGAACGCAGAAATAAACAATAAACTGCACGTTATAAAGCCACAGCTAGGTTTTTGGCCCTCCCCATCAAAATCACGGCGAACAGATGTCCTATTCTGCCGCCTCATAATAGGGCACACATTTGGTACACACAATTTTCTTCTTACTGGAAATGAACCGCCAACCTGTGGTCGATGTGGTGAGAGGCTGACCGCCCTCCACGTCCTCTTGGAGTGTTGCGAAGCCGAACCTGAAAGAAAGAAGCATTTTCCTCTTGCATATCGTTATTGCATACCTTTTCACCCAGCTATGTTTCTTGGTAAAGAACCATTTTTCAACACCAAAGCAGTCCTGAATTTTTTAAATGAGGTTGTCCTACATGTTATAAGCCCAATAAATTCGTAGCGCATCCTCTCTCCAGAGGATGCCGCTGTGATAGCTGTTTTATATAGCACATGCCTCCAGGCCCTTGTGTCTCAAGGGCTCTAACGACGCCATGGTGCTCTAGTTAATTTTAGAAACCTATGAATTTTTTTATATATCGTATCATTATTTTGCAATGCACCTAAATGCACATAGTACACGTCATTTGTCATCGCCATAATTTTATTACACGTACATTTCACGCACCTTACAGTGACTATATTTTAGGCCCCTTTACAGCCACGTCACATCAGCTTCACAGAATTCATAACTCCACTGCGACATCACTAACACTTGCATGGCGCTCTTTGGCCATACCTGGCCCTTGCGCCAATAAAAACCACACATTCATTCATTCATTCTGCTACGGCAGGCCCACCACCAGCGGCGCCACCGTCGAGGCCGCGCCGAGCGGAGGAGGAGGGAAGTGAATGGCGCTACTTTGGGAGATTAGGGGCTTTAGGATCACCGTGTTCTCGCCTATCCTCTTGCCCCCTTCTTCCGCGCAGCGCCGTTCGGCGACTCTCGCCGCTGCCGTCCACTCCGCCCTCACCCGTTGTCGCGGCACTGCCGTGGTGCCGGCGGCGGGCGATCCTTGCCGCCTCGCGCGTGATCCACAGCTCTCCGCTCCTCCATCTCCGCGTCGCGTGGCTGTACGGCTCTCGGCTGTGTCTCTCGCTTCCCCGTTTGCGGGGCGCGTTCCTCAGTGGCATTTGTCGCCCCTGGCATTACTTGCGCCTGGCTGTCCTTCTCCCGCCTCCACTCTTGCCCTATGCCTTCCCTTACCTGGCGCAGTGCCGTTGCGGTGACTCGAAAGACAGTTATAGAGTTTCCTCCGTTCACTTCTACTTCCCGCCCCAGCCTTGTGCGGCCACATTGATGCCTGTCTGCGAATGAATGAGTGTGTGACGTCTACTCAGTACCCCTGTTCTCCACCCGTTTCCTCATCCCACTTCAGAAGAAACGTTAAATAATAATTGCTAATCTCCGCCCGTCTCCGCGGCGGTGACCCACTGTAATGTGGCGCGATGGCGCGTCGCCGGAGCGCCGGCTCGATAGCGGCGGATCGCGGTGTGGGCTGCCCAATCCGAAACGCAGAAACGCCTCCATTCGGCACTGCGCGTTCTATATGCGGTTGCTTGTTGTTGAAATAAGGCAGCAGCTGCGCTCAAAGATCGCATTACCAGGAAGCGTAACCGTGGACCAATATTTTTTTTAGTTTTAGTTCTATAAATGAACGCATTAGGAAGACGACAAACGTTATATATTTAATGTACACCTGCTATTTCACCACTCGATGTGGTAGCCCAGTTTGCTATGACGTTGCGCTGCTAAGCTCGAGATCGCTGATTCGACCCCTGCCTCGGCGGCCGCATTGACATGCGACAGCACTCGCGACACGGAGTAAGACATTTAGGAGGTGAAACTCCCGTCAGCGGGAGCGAGCGCGGGCGACCAAATAAGATCACAATTGTATGCGCCGACGGGGCCGTATACAGTGGCGGCGCCATGCGGCGCGTCGTAGAAGCCGCAGCGAAAAAAAAAAAAATGCAGCGCCCGGGCAGGCTGCTCCGGCGCGCTCTCAACGGCGGTAATTTCTTTCCACGCCGCTGGGCGCCGCCAGCACGATAACGACTCCGCGAGCTTGTGACGTTTTCTGGTCGCCGCAAACAGCGGAGTTTCCTCTCCTAAATGTTTCTTGCTCCGTGGCTCGCGATACTTAAATTTGGGTGCACGTTCAAGAACCACAGGTGGTCAAAATGAATCCGGAGTCCTTCATTAAGGCGTGCCTCATAAACATAGGGTGGTTCTGGCACGTAAAATTCCAGAATATTATTTTTAAGCAAAAAAAAAATCATATAACCACAGCCTTGGTGGCCAGGACCTCATGACTCAGTCATAAAACATCGCGCTGAGGAAGTAAACGAGGGTCTGCGCACGAGAGCAGGACTCTTTCACAAAATTTCTCGGTGACTAATTGGCAGTATAGTTGAATACAAATTTTATATTTCGCTCACAATTCTAGTTACATGATGTTTCATATATAAGGCTTTTTGTGATCAGAAAGATCTTTTGCACTAGCAAGCGGTTTATGTAGAACATTAGTTTCACCACGCTCTATCAGGCTTCGCACTCGTCAAGCATGCTTTACATAATTTTCTTGCAAAAAAATCTCATTAACACTTTCTAATGCAAAAATATTGTTTCTTTAGGTTAGAATAAGACTACTTCTGTTCAACGCATTCGGACTGCCGGAGGCCACTCGGAAAGCATCACTTTATCGACGTAGAGATAAAAATATTGCTATTAAAAAAGAAAACGCAGGAACACCTGTGAACATATTATTGCGCCTTTGTTCGTCTACCATCCGCCCCCCGCCCCCTTATCTTTCCCCTAGTGTGTTTAGGCTCCAATTGCTTATTCGGTCAAGTACCAGCCAGCCTGAACTTCTGATCTTTCTTACTTTAGTTTTACATGCGTATGACTCGCTTACCGAATAAAGTATATTGAAATCGGTGATCTAAGCAAAGGTTGTCACCTGTTTTCATAGGGCTAATTATCATCGCTTGACGAACCTCGCCCGGAAAATGTGCTCGCTATACATGGCTGGAGCAAAGAAAGAAAGGGTTACGCTGAGCTGACTAACTTGCAGGGACGAGCTGTTGGAGGTAATCAAGCTTAATTAAAATTATTTTTCGAAGGTCAGCACAGCAGCCCAAGAATGCGTCACTTTGTTTTGCCCAGAAATTTTGTCCGCCCTGCTATCAGACGTTCCAGACAGAATTTGGATCAATGCTGCTAAAGCAGTGCACGCATTAACGTATCGCAGCGACCACCTCGTTTCCTGAGAATGGCATCAAACGTCTTTCGTGATATGCTTAACACGTTGGGCAGGAACAAAATTGGAATGGCTTTGTCCAACAGAGCGGGCGACCGAACACGCAAGCATGTGCTGGATAGACATAGTATTACAGCGCAGACGCAGTAACGAAACGCCAAATGCTGCAGTTCATCGTCGCAAATGGGCCTAGAAACCATTATGAGTGCGCCGCGACAGCGGAACAGCAATGACGGGAAACCAACGACGTACACGCATGTGTACACACTGATGCCTATAGCAGACGACGCCAGGAGCAATAGACGCTAAGCGCGGTGACGATGGCGACTACGCTCGATTTCGCAGGAATTAGTGTCCTGGAACGTTCCGTATATACTGTTCTACAAGCCTGCAGACTAGCGTTCCAAAAACTCGAGCACAGCAGGTTGGCCGACAGCGCGAAGCTGCCTTCACGCACCGTACGTGCGCGCGGCGTGGCATCGGACTCCCCCCTCTGACGTCACACGCGAGAGGGCGCCACTCAATGATCGCATGACCCTTCGTCGCTGCTTAATCACCTATTCTGTTCTCGTCATTTGTTTTTTTATTACAGCGGAGCTGCGTATATGTCTACCCTCCCATACATTTTTCAATGTCCGTGCCTCAAACTTCCCGTGCCCTCTATGAAGAGGCAAAGCAAACCAGTAAGGCATGTGCTTTCCGTAGCAAGAGGAAAGCTAAGAAACCACCCAATGCACAGTTTCATACAATAATTACTAGAGGAAACTCTGGCGCTATTGTATACGGGAGCTTAAAACCCCTAAATAATTAAAGGTAGCGCCATCTCCGCCGCCCTCCCCCGCTTAGCACTCCTTTCTCCTCGCGCTCTCGCCCCTCGATGCAGCGTAGCAGATGACGCCACGCGTTGATACTATAGCGAGATGACAACGTTTTAGTTTGGCGCTTTTGTTTTTTTTACTCCTGTTTATTTCCTGACGCACTGAAATTACACCCGAAAGCCTTATTTAAACCTGGGAAGAAGAAAAAGCGGTACGAACGAAATTTTAGGGGAAAACATGTAAAAAAAAAAATGCACGCTCTGGATTCACGAGAGGGGTAGCGCGGGTACAGAGACGTTCGCGTCTCTGTACGATTTTGCGCTGAGTACGCTTTGTGAACCGTGGGTAGTAGCTGTGAGGCATGGCTGCTTCAAAGTGTTCGTCAAAAATAGAGGCTACAAATCTGTGTTGAGTACGACCAACTCTAACTGCTCAGTTATACGGCCACGCCGTTAAGGCAAACGGAAGCTGTGACTGAAGCCACATCAGCCATTCGGGCATGATGGCTTCGCCTACAGCCTTACAATAAACATTAAAATTTAGTACGTTGACTATGCGCTCTAGCTGATACCACAGAGCATGCTGGGTACATCATCCGGCTCCAGCTTCTTTTTGCCGAAATCGCGCATAATCAAATGCTCAAATTGTTCATAAGAAAAATGATCCTAAATATAAAATAAATGACAAAAAACGTCCTACGCGAATTAAACATCACATGCCATGAAAAGGATTCGTCGCGGACAAAAATTAATGAAAAAACTCAGTAAGGATATCGTAAATCTTGGTCGAATGAGCAGCGTTTTCTACACAATTTTTGAAGCTGAAACACCATTTTTTCTGCTAAAGTATTAACGCGTGCAAGTCTGAGTTTCTTGAGTATTCTAACAGTTTAATTACCGCTATATTTTTGCCGTGGCTACATACACATGCTCCAAAAACGCATACTATAGTCTTGAGTATCACTCCATTTTTCTTATATAAAAAAGCATGCAGAAACTCCACTGGAGTTATCTAAGTATGCATAAGCATACCCCCCCCCCCCCCCGCCATTTCAGTTGGCCTAACCCCTAAGTTCAATTGGCCCACACCCACATTCAAGTTGGACCGCCCTCGTATTTCAAGTTGGGCCACCCCCAAATTTAAGTTGGCCCACCTCCCAGCTTCATGTTGCCCCAACCCAAAATTTAAGTCGGTCCACTCCTAAATTTAAGTTGCCCCACCGCCCTATCTTCAAGTTGGCCTACCCGTACTCTTGCCTCCCCATGCATTTTCTATGGAGATCTACGTATCCTGTGGGTATTCTCTGTGATTATTTTCAGTATTTTGCTTCCATTGTTACTTATCGCTTATAAAGCAACCAGTAAACTAGATTTACACTATTATAACGATTGTATGTCATCGAAAATTGTGCATCTTTGTGCAGATACAAGGCATTTTCTGTGGTATTCACCAAAGAATGCTTACGCATTAAGAAAAGTGCGCACTACTGCTCAAGGACGAAAAACGCTGTCGACATGGTGCACAGCGAAGGGGCGCACGACATCCGCGGGGACATCGTGCGGTGTGAAAGCTCGGGAGTAAATACCCCTGATACACTGTGCTATTTAGAAACATCCCATTTACCTCACTAGAGCGCGCGCACAGCGGCCCGTTGAAGTTTGCGCGACCGATGCGGTGCATCCATATCTTCGCTCCACATCATGCTTGCCGGAAGGCAGCGTAAAAAGCCTTTTTCCTCCACTGAAGCGATTGCGAAACCGTAGTCGCAGCAGCTCATGATGAACGGTTCAAACAGCGCGAAGACAGTGCGCTGTTCTTAATGACGCGCTCGCGACGAAAGCTACCGTCACACTACGTACACTACGGCGCATATTCATTTATTGCATCGGAAATGGCGCCAGGGAGACTTCTGTAAGCGCGCTATTTCTGCTGGGATGAAAAAACAACAAAATGGAAAAGCGCCAGCTGTCACGTGACGGGGGTAGTCCAATCGGAAAAGGGAGACGAGCGGCGGAGGGTGCGGCCAAGGGAGAAAGGCGGAGAGCCCGCGTGGCGGCGGAAAAGTTCGAAGGATGGCGCTACTTTTACATATTGAGGGGTTTCACGGCAGCAGCAGTCGGGGCGGTTCAGCCAGCATGGGAATTATGGGAAGTACAGTTACGGACAGCATAAACTGAAAAAAAAATAACAGCAGAAGGCAGATACTGGCAGCGCAACCCAGTCGCGCTGCCATTGCGATGACATCGTGGCCGCACGCCGTATGCTGTGGGTGCGAGTGAAAGCTTGCAAGGGTGCGCCGAGTATGGTGGCTAGACCTAGCGCGCGCAAGGGAGGAAGGCGGGGAGGAAGCACGCCGTCTGCCATTGCGCGCAAGGCAGCAGAGGGAGGGGGCGGGCGTTCTACTCCGGCGGCACCTGCGTATGGCGCGGCTGAGCGCGGGCGCTCGGGTCTTATATTGAATGTGAACTATGATGGCTACATAGGCTGGGACGCGCCGAGGTCTGATAGCTTCGTGTTGGCTGTGTTCTCAGTGCTTAGTTTGCGTTGAAGCGATATGCAGCACGAAGGTCAATTCGCTCCCTCCTGTTGTCGCTCTTCCTCACGCTGGCGTTTTCGCAGCGAGTATCCGCGGTCGTCGAGTGAGATATGGTCATATGTTCGCCTGTGCGCGCATGACATCATGCTCGTTAATTTAGTTAGTAAGCGAATGCTCACAAGCTTATACTGCCGATAAAACTACTATCATTACTGCCTATAGCTATCTAATGATTTGCTATCGTTGCTATCGCAATCGATGCTCCGCATTTTGGGCGGAACTGCGACTCTTTTTGTCTTTGATTACCATTCCATTCATCCGTTAACCCTGGCTTTCAGTCAGTTAAGCATACTTTGTATTCTAATCAGTTAACGAATGAGGAATTGAATTAATATACCAGTTTATTGATTCCTCGATGTGATAATACGGTGCGAACTATGTTGGCAATATTCAAGATGCGCAAAGCCTCTACCAAGAACGTGCCTTGCGACCGCAGAATTCCTCTCCTGACGGCCGTACTTTCGCCGTTTCACACTGCGTATAACTGAATCGCCGATGGGGAAGAAAAATGGATAATTTCATATGGACGACCCTAGTTATGTTGCGTAGCGAACTACGAGTACGGCTCGATTTTGGGTTCACAATATACACGAAATGTTCACCCTTGTAGGTAAGACACGGCGAATTCGAAAAACATTCTTATCGCGCAATGGAGCTTAAAATAAAGCTCACCATATAGTAAACGTTTCGACAAGAGGGACTTGTTCTCGTAATTTGATTGCAAATCAACTTAATAACATAAAACTTTCTTCGAAAGAAAGGACTTCAAGAATATGTAGGACTTAGAGAAGAAAAAGTGTCATCCTGAAAGAGCAGCGCAAAGGGAGGAAGAAAGGTAAGTCACCCAGCGCCGCGTCCGGTTTTCTACCGTATACATCGGGGAAAGGGGTTAATAAATGAAGAAGAGAGAGAGAGAGAGGTCGAACGATTAGCAGTGCGCACGCGTGAAACTGCTGAACACGCCTGCAAACGAGCACTGTTGCCAGCTGATTTTAGAAATCATAGCAATACCCGCGTTGCTTTGTGAGCTTGTGACGCATGAAAACCTGGCCCAGAAATTTCGTCTCGAAAATGGACTAGACTACATCTGGTTTAGCGCAGTCCGAAGAGGACCGCGCTCGACATCATAAAGACGACAAAAACACAACATGTGTTCGATTGTCTCTTGACAGCTGCGCGCGGCGCACATGGGTGTGTTTCCCAATCCAACGAGGAGTGAGTAAGCTTCCGTAAAAGGCAACTCCAATATAGCCAGAGGCAGCACAATAAATTTGCATCTCACCGGGAAATGTGCGATGGCATTTGTACTTAATTGTAGGGTTCAATTTGTGGAGACGGCAGTTTGAGACATTCGGAGTGTTCCAGGAAGCTTGCCTTTTGGTGTGAGCAGGCAGATGAAGACGCCTCGCCTGCAGCGTTCGTCAGGGGTATTGAAACTCTTAGAGACCCCTTATGGCCTCATCGGGCAGCAGCATTAGCAAGTGCCTTACTTACTATGCCAAAGTGACCCGGCAGCAACTGGGAAATGATGTGCTCATTACAGCGGGCTTAATGGAGAACTTATTTCAGATGCTTATGAGTCATGCATTGTAAGGCTGAAGGGCAACTCTGGCGGGCTGCCTCAGAGTCACAGAACAAGACCTACTTTCGAGGTTGTGGTTACGGAGATAAAACTGAGAGAAATGCGTACAGCGGCAATTTCTTTTGCCGTAGGCGTGGTCATGTATTTAAATACCAATTTCCAGTTATTGTTATCTGTGAACCTAATATGGATTCTTCTTTCCGTATTTCTGGTTATGTCCAGATGTGGTCTCGTAACGACCAAACCTCGAGCAAAGTATTAGTTTGTATACGTCACGACCTGGTGTATTTCAGACATGACGTCCCAACGCATACTACTAATGATTACGTATGCCTCACCATAAAATACAGATGTCGCACGGTTACAGTGATTGGAGGATATATCCACCCAAGAGCGAGGATCGATTGCTCGCAACTGATGTCTCTGCTGCAAGCATCGCAAGGCCCTCATATTGTGATTGGTGACTTTAACGCGCACCATCCCCTGTGGGGTAGCACTTCGATGAATTCTCGTGGCAAATATTTGGCTGACTTTATGTGCAGTCGGGGACTAAATGTGCTCAATGACGGGTCTCCTACATTTATTCGTGGCACGTCCTACAGCAGTTGTCTTGACCTAACGTTTGTATCAAGGAGCCTTCTGTCTTCAGCATCCTGGTCGACGGATCTAGAGACTCATGGTAGCGACCACCTCCCCACTTACGTTCACTTTAGCTGGTTTCGCCGTTCAGCCTCACGTTGCATTCGTCAAACAGACTGGATTGCATTTAAGACCTCTGTCGACACCGCCTGTCAGAGTATGACATCTCCATCCGAAATAGAGGACATCATTGCCTCTACCCTGCGGGACAAAACTAGAGAAGTCAGCATACCGAGGCGCAGGTCATCGGTCGACATACAATATGAGGCCCTTCGTGCGATCCGTCGCCGCGCAGAACGGCGATACAGAAGAACAAAGTCACCGTTCGATCTTTCGAGCAGTCGCCGAGCTCAACGACATGTTCTTCGACATCTGGAGAAGCTTGACAGACAGCGTTGGAGGGCTTTCTGTGGATCCCTAGATCCAAGACAGCCTCTATCTAAGATATGGCGGGTCATACGAAGTCTCCAGGCAACTCCACAACAAAGACACCCATTCCATGCGGTGGCTCTACATCAACGCCGGACCGAATTGGAGGTAGCAGAGGACTACTGTAAACTGATTGTGGACGCATCTAATGCAGTGACTTCATCCCTTGTCACCATCGCACCCCCGTCACCTGATGAGCGGCTCGAAGTACCGTTTACGATGCAAGAGCTTGACGCTGCGCTTTCAGTTTCTCGACGCTCCTCGGCACCAGGACCAGACGGAATCACGTACGCTGCACTCTGCCATCTTGGCACCGAATCACGACGTCTTCTCCTATCTTTTTATAATACGACGTGGGAGAAAGGAAATGTTCCAGATGGTTGGAAATGCAGTCGCGTTGTAGCGCTGCTTAAACCGGGAAAGTGCCCCAACGAGCTTTCCTCCTACAGACCGATCGCCTTAGCCAGTTGCGTCGGCAAAGTAATGGAAAGAATGGTTTTGTCAAGACTGGAATGGTTTCTAGAGAGAAATAATTGCTTTCCTGATTTTATGCATGGATTTAGAAGAGGCCGTTCTTCGATTGACGGAGTTATCGACTTGGTCTCCACTGTTGAACAGGAAAGAAGTCGACGTCGGTTAGTTGGAGCTGTCTTTCTGGATATTAAGGGTGCATACGACAATGTACTCCATTATGCAATCCTTGATGCACTGGAAGATTTAGACATCGGTGGCCGACTATATACATGGATTGTTAGCTACCTCAGTGGCCGCACGGTGTATATGTCGACAAGTGATGGCGACACCGGACAGTACCATATACATCGAGGTGTTCCACAAGGGGGAGTTCTCAGTCCAACTCTTTTCAATGTTGCATTGATTGGCCTTGCATCCGAACTTCCTAGCACGGTAAAGATTAGCACATATGCCGACGACATATGCATATGGGCATCTGGAGCCACCCGTCCCCAAATGCGTGCTAGGCTTCAACGTGCAGTGACAATCACAGCTAAGTATCTTCGGCGTCAAGGCCTCCGACTCTCAACTGAAAAATGTTCTGTGATTACGTTCACGCGAAAACGAATGACCAGGTATCCGATCATTGTTGACGGCGTAGCGATACCTACGGTTACACACCACAGATTCCTTGGCTTAGTCATAGACCGGGGATCATCTTGGTCAAGACACGTCGCCGCACTGAAGTCAAAGCTGAAGACTTTTGTTCACGTCCTTCGCGTCGTGGCAGCAACAAGATGGGGCCCCTCGGAGTCGTCATTACTCCAATTGTACCGAGCACTATTCGTAGGGTATATACGGTACAGCATGCCGGCGCTCTCAAGCATGGGACTTAGTTGTGTGCGCGCGCTGGAGAGCATTCAAGCTCAGGCATTGCGCACATGTTTGGGCCTCCCACGATGCACGTCAACCAATGGAACAATAGCGGAAGCTCGTGCTTGTCCTATTCGGGTGTACTTGCTCTGCGAACCTCTTCGAATGTACCTCCGCGTGTTGACCCGACACAGGCACCATCCTCTGTCATCGCTCCCTACCACACACCCAGGTTCCAGCTTTTCAATGACTATATCGCGGCATCAGAGTGTTTTGCCGTCGAGATTCTCTCCCGCCTGTATTCCGAGAACACCCCCGTGGGTTCTGCCTAAACCTGTCGTTACATTGCAGATCCCTGGAATTACTAAAAAGTCTTTCGTTGCATCTATTGGCCTCAGGCAACTCACCCTGTTGCACATTTCTACAGAGTACGGAGATTCTGTACATGTGTATACCGATGGCTCTGTCACACCATATGCCTCCACTGCAGCCTTCGTCATTCCACATATGATCATCGCTCGCCGGTTTAAACTAGACCATAGCTCAACATCAACTGCCGCAGAACTTGTTGCTATCCGGGAAGCACTTCGATTTCTCTCCGAGGAGCGTCCTCACGCATGGACGATATTCTGCGATTGCAAGCCAGCTCTGCAAACGATTGACTGTGTCCTCAGACGGGGCCCGTATTATTCTATGGCTATAGAAATTACAGAGTGTCTCGACCACGCAACTAGAAATGGCCACAATGTCACCTTTCAGTGGATACCGTCACACTGTGGCGTGATAGGGAACGAACAGGCAGACGCTGAAGCAAAAACTGCTTTAGATAATGCTTGTGAAGTACGCATTCCGTTCTCACGAACAGACACAAACGCCCTACTTCGTCGCGTAAACCACAACTCTACGTTGGAACACTGGGCCCAACCTGATCGACGACACAAGCGATTACACAAATGGGACCAAGAAATGCGATTTCGTATGCCTCAAAAGTTCAATAGAAACCACACGAGCATGGTGCACCGGATTCGCCTTGGTGTCGCATTCACCAACCGTTATAGAAATATGATAGGTGCCAGTGATACTAGCCCAAACTGTGAATGCTGTGAGGTGCCAGAAACACTTGAACATATATTTTGCGTGTGTCCCGCGTACGCGCAAGAACGACAGCAACTTGTCTCTTCCATAGCAAACATCCATGAGAGACCGCTATCGGACGAGTTTCTTTTAGGTCCTTGGCCTAATGCAACCAGCGCAGCCCTGGTCACAAGAGCCGCTGTAGCTTTTCTCCAAGCCACTGGGCTGGACGCACGCCTTTAGAGATACCACAACTCTGTGAATTTGTATATACGCATCTCTTCCTTATACCATCATCATTCATCAGCCCTTTCCCTCCCCGTCCCTTTTCCCCAGAGTAGAGTAGCAGGCCAGAGCAAGTTATAGCTCAGGCCGACCTCTCTGCCTTTCTGTAAATAAATTTCTCTCTCTCTCTGAATTTGATTTAGGCAAGTCTGGTCAGGATTACAGTGGCAGATGTAGAGCTGGTGGAGGAGACCAATCTATCGGTGGAAGTTTGCATTCTCTTTCTCTACTCGTCGTTCAATGACAGCTTAACTGCTACAACAACAACGACGACGACGACAACAACAACAACAACAACAACTACTACTACTACTACTACTACTATTACTACTATTACTACTACTACTACTACTACTACTACTACTACTACTACTACTACTACTACTACTACTACTACTACTACTACTGCTGCTGCTGCTGCTGCTGCTACTGCTGCTGCTGCTGCTGCTGCTGCTACAACTACTACTACTCGCTATTGGCGTGACAGTTTGTTAAAGTTGACCAGCAGAATTACCTCGGTATAACCCTAACGACCAAGCTGAACAGGGATTTACACATTCCCAACATCACTGGAAAAGCATTGCATAAAATTTTTTTCTTAAAAAAGTGCTTACGGCTAGCCACAGCACAAGCTTAACTACTAGCTTACACAGCCTTTGTGAAACCAATTTTAGAGTACGCTAATATCGCTTGGTTTCCGCATGTACTACCTAACACGTATTAACTGGAAGACGCCCAAAAGAAGGCTGTCAGGTTCATCCATAACAAGCTATACACGCCATGATTCGCCCGCCAACCTTTCAGCACACTCGAGGCTTGCCACGCTCTCAACCAGAGCGAAACACGCTCACTTAAAATGTGTGCATCGATGAATTCATAGTTTGTATAAGAATGACTAATCAAAATATATGTCCTTTCCACAATCTCGGACTTCACGTCAATCATTCCCTTGCTCCTTGATTGAGTTCAGTAGTCATAATGGCACTTTCAAATATTCATTTTTAGCATCGTTGTCGGGCGAATCCTCGGCTTAGTCGGCTTCCATGCTTGAGTTGTCCGTTTCCTCGCTATTGTCGTCCAAGATCGTACGGCGCGGGCCTTCCTTGTAAGACGCCACTTAGCCAACACGTTCATAAAGATAACTTTTTTAGACTGCGACGAATACAATTCCCCTGGTCGAAATTCGGGTCGTCGATCCGAAGCTTGTCCGGCCCCCGTTGATCGCGTCTCCATCCTCCTCTGAGCCCTTTGTGTTGTATGACACGTATGAACTATACATGTGAGCAGGCCATCAAACATTCACCGCTCAACGGCATTCGGTTGGTGAGGCCGGCGTAATACTAGAGCGTATAAATGATGTTACGGAATTTTGAATACGATATTTCGATATCTTAGCATTAAAAGGACGAAAACACGCATAAAAACGGGCGTCAGCACCTACATTTTCATTCATATAGAAAGAAGAAAAATTAAATGGGCAGAATAGCTTCAACCTCATGAAGTATACGTAATGTCATGTTTGAAAACCAGAACCGTAAGAGTGCATATTGAATCCAAGATCAGATATTGTGCGGGCGTTATCTCGGATGCCATCGCACTTCACGTGACTAGCGCCTTCTAAAATTTTGGTTATAATGGAACGATATCTGCCTCGACTATGGCGAGGGTATACATGCTAGCGCTGCGGTGACGGGCTTCGTAGGAAAGAGTGACCGCGCGCCACAGAAAGGGGGGGGGGCACCGCAAGTATGCAAGGCGTGTTGCTAATAAGAATTGTGAGATCTGTTCATGCTCGCGCTTTCCACTGTGCGCGTGCAGGACCCGAGACTGGTGTTGCCATCGTCCGTCTATTTCAACTATGGTGGCTCCGTGGCGCAAATGGAGGAAGAGACGCGCAAGTGCGTCGGTGACGCGGGACTCGAGTGCATTGCGTGCGAAGTCATAGAGTGCACGTGGTTGATGCGAGACATTTGGCACATTTTTGGTAAGAGGTTTTCTTTTGCGCCAGCCTTTAGTAAAAAGAACAATTGCGTTAACCTCGGAAACAGCAGCAAGACTATCATAAAAAATTGATGCGCCTGGATGAACGCATCGGCATCGGCTTCGCGTTCTTTTCGTCTCGACTTAACATTACCCATGACTGTGAAACATGGGTATCACACGTATAACATACACGTACCTCTTTGTGTTGCTATTTTCGAAACTTACTTTGACTCTATCTTATCAACTGTTAATACCGCAGTATAATAATGCGAGCCGGTAAAGCCGATAATCGTGTCCAGCGCTACTAAATCACCCTGCCCGAAAACCAGTAGCTGCAGACATAATTTCGTGTTTTCAAACGTGTGTTAACCTGCACTTTTTGCTTTAGCTGATGACTTTTGTGGTGTATGTCGCTGGAGTCATCTCCCTGTTCTGTTGGCACAGGAAGAGTTCTTACCCAGGATGCGATACTGGGTGCGCCACCTAGCTGTGAACCGTCGTGCAGTCGTCGCGTCGTCATCGCCACACCCTACCGTCGACGTCATTACGTGGCTTTGCCATTCACCATCCTTCGGCCACCTATACCACTTATTTTGACAACGTTCGAGTTTTTCGCTTGATTGGTCACCCAAAAAGGTTGCCGTTTTTTGTTTGTTCTTGAAACGTTTGTTTTCCAGCAAAACAAGAACACGCAGCAGTATTACGCAAAGACACATTTGTCTTCCCAAGTAACCTTGCTTTCCAGACATACAGTATGTAGCATCAGTTATGCACATTCCTTTAAGAAATTTTTGCTGTGTGATATAAAAACCGAACGACAAAGTTCAAATATGCGAACATCCGAACATCAACCATGAGCCTAACAGGCATTAGATGTACAGTGACAGAGCGAAAAAAAATCAACACGATGACTCGATGCACTACTATGCCACCCCATATTCTCGGTGCTGAAATTGAAGGTATTTAAAGAGCGGTAGATAAGAACTGTAAACTAATACGTCGAGTCAATAACAACGCAAATATGATATATTGAATCTATTGCTTTGAGTGATCGCAAGAACACT
Organism: Dermacentor variabilis; assembly: GCF_050947875.1. Lineage (NCBI taxonomy): Eukaryota > Metazoa > Arthropoda > Arachnida > Ixodida > Ixodidae > Dermacentor > Dermacentor variabilis. Next base: position 7,852,271 of record NW_027460346.1, read on the forward strand.
ATTTACTTTCTAACTTGCAGAAATAAGCTACAGAATGTACTGCACTGTATTCTAGCCTCGGGAAATTGCGATACTGGTATAATTTCTTATTTTAATTTATACACAGACAAAAATCGGAGGACACCTAAGCACTTCTCATGTGTTGTGCATGCGAAAGTATTAGTGTCCAACCGAACTCCGCTGAACGGTCCTTCGAGTATTGCGCTGCGAGTAATGTACCATAGCGGTACGTGTTGCCCGAGCCAGCAAGCAGCAGCAGCCTACGGTGCCAACGCCGCATGCCACCGACGTCCTGTGCGACGAGAGGCCGAGGGAGCAGCAGCGGCCGCCTAGGCCGGCAGGCGCGCGCAGCAACTAAGCCCAGTGGGGGTAAGGGTCGATTTACGCTCGAGCCGCCCATCGCCGCAAGCCGCACCGCATGCGTGCGGTCGCGCGAAAGATTGCACGTATCCAGCACTTGTGCACAAATTACCATTTACACTGTGTGCACAGTGTATACCTCACACATTGTAAACCGAAATTTGTGCCCAATTGTTTGAGACGTGCAATATTTCGCGCGACTGCACGCGTGCGGTGCGGCTTGCGGCGATGGGCGGCTCAAGCGCAAATCGGCCCTAAGAGAGAGATGCGGACCGCTCACCGGCTTCCGAGAGCGAGACGACAGCACCCGCACGAGCGCGTCACGCGATTGCCTTGCGGACAACAACCCGTCTTGCCCCGCGGCGTCGCGTCGCCGTATCTGATCCGTGGAGACGCACTGGTGACGTGGCGTCGCGGCGATGCCCTCTCCCCTCACCCGACACCGTTTCGCCCACTCTGCTTCGTCGAGGCGCGCTCGTGACGTGGCGTCGCAGCCAGTGGAAATATAGGCGCCGTTTCGTTGCTACAGACGCCAGCTTTTTCTCTCAATGCGCCATGTGATGCTTTCGCATTAGTAAACCCGAGAAGCTCTGGTGTCATGCTTGCAAACCGAGGCGCTGTAAATACAGCAGATTTCGCATTTGCCCCACATAGGGTGCTAAATTCTCTGCAACTTGCACTTGATGCGCCTTTTCGTTTTGTTGATACTCAAGAATAACAGTGGGCTACATAGGCTTAAAATATCGGGACGTTTTCTGTTCTGCATACAAGCCTATTGGTGTAGCCTACATCAAACGCCACGGCAGCATACATCCCTTAATTTTGTCATCGATATTCGAAATTTTCGCCGTTTCCGGCCAATTATCGACGAAAACAACCCATTTAACTACATTTTGTGGCCTTCATTGTTGCAGAAGTATACTCGGACTGCTTCTTGATCGGCGCTGACATGACGTCGAGTGACAAGAATGCCCTCAAGGCGGCCTACATCAAGCGCCTTCGGCCGCGGGTCAAGGAAACGACCCGTGGCTGCGAGATGAGCGTGGGAATCTACAGAGTCCATGCCACGCCACATCATCAAGCAGCTGCCGAGGACTAATTCCTGTTTCTCAGGGTTTATGCTAAATATAGCGTTGTCTAAGCGTTGTCTTGTCGTGACAAAAATTGCCGCATGAAGTGGGGGAGGTTGTTACAGTGGTGGCCCTGCTTTCCGTATTTGCGCACTTTAGGGCCCCGACAATGGAACGGCATACAAATCATAAAAACGAAAACCGACACGCACGAACAGGAAGTTAGACAGAACCTCTAATCGCAAAAGGACGGAAAGTTGGGCCCGTTGGTATGGTAACGCATTTTTACATTCTTTGGATATTTGATATTTAGACCATGTGATGTTTCATTGCTACGGTTTTTGCAGTCTTTTTTTTTTTATTGCGATAAAGACTTGCCCTTACAGTCAACGTCGAGTCTCGCTAATTTCGACTAGTTTGGCAGTCACTTACATATGTTGAATGTTTCAATAAAGATTTAGTTGAGAGTTAGCGCTTGTCCTGTCTGCTTCTAGTCTTCATCTGTGTCCCTTCGTGCTATAAACGAAAATTAAGATACTAGATGAATCGCACCATCAATACTGACATCCTCAATTATGTTATAAAGCGTAAGAACCCTGTGCTTCAGAGCATAAAAGAAGTGATATCATAGCAGCTGCGAGGGTACAGGGACAAATATCGCCCGACATGCCATATCCGGTGCGGCTGCCATGGCTCGCTTCTATTTTCTCCTAAACAACAACGACGACATAGTGGTGTCTTACAGGACCTGGCGCCCAAACATTATTTAAATGCATTCAGCATTATTTCGGAACTAACCGTGATTTACTTTGTCCAACTGCTTTTGTGGGCCGATCTCGAAGATAGATCTGACTAACCACAGCTCTAAAAAAATCATGACGATCTCACGCGCTGCGGGAATTGACGTAAGCGCAACTTTTTGAACTGTTTGCGTTGATTGATGATAATTGGTGGGGATGTTGACGGCAAATTTTCAAGTTCTTTAGCGTTTAGCGCAATACGAGGAGGGAGTTGGCGTTGAACGTTACCTTGCGTGCACGACTTGTTTTTGTCTACGTAGTAGACGGAATACGTAGCGAGACGTGTTTGCATGAGGCATTGTTGCGCGCCATTGTTCATAGCCTGCGAGAAGGTTAGCATTGATATTACCTCTCACGGATCATCGCATCGATAATTGTTGGGCTTTAAAAGAGCCCCGAACAAGCCCTCGGGTTTGGTTAAAAAACAGAGTCCGCGGATAGCATATACGCTGCTGTGAACATCTCAGCCAAATTTTACAGTCGTGCGCGGCGCGTACATCTTGCTAGCGGAGCGCGAAGTCTTACCTTTCTTTCAAACGCTCTCTTTTCAACAGAAGCCTGGTTCTTCTGGACGCTCTATTTCGTAATATAGCAGATTCCCATAAGCAACTGCTATTGGCCAATAGCTGACACCAATCAAGAAGGGCGTTTTGATAAGTTCGCTTCTTCCTACTGTTATCGTGTATATTTATTGACGCAGTTTAATAAACAGGCTGAAGTAAGCGAAAGTATATCTATATGCTTTCGAATTTTGATAATAATTTCGTACTTCTGGAAGAAGCCGACTATCGTCTGCTCGCGCTCGGCCGCCGCAGCCCACATTGCACTTTGGCCACTGTGCTTATCGGTGTCGTGGTCGTCGACTCTCGCTAATTTCGACTAGTTGTGAACGCTCAACTAATCTCGAAGCACGTGAGAGTTAAGGTCACGCCTGCCCACGCACGCCTGCCTGCGTGCGCTTACTCCGGCCTGGTTTGACAGACGCCTTGGCAGACTTCGCTTTGTATAATGATCGAGCTATTGATCTTCAAAATGCGCAAGTTGTATGTGGCTATACTGTCTGTCGGTCAAGCTAGTGCAGGACAAAGCCGGTCCGCGCTACGTAGCCCAGCCAGACGGGCGCATGTGAGCGCGAGCTCTAGCCGTGTCGTGCACAAAGCAAACGCTGCAGTTGCACACGTAGCTTGCGGTCTGCTACGTAGCGTAGATAGTGCTATCGCCGCGGGGAGCCGCGATGAGTCCACTGGATGAGCGCACTGCGGCTGGCTGAGGACACGTTTGGCTAGTGTTCCTGTATATAGAGGCACACTACGTTTGCCGCGTCGTAGGTGCCGAACTCGGAAATAGCGGCGTCTGCGTGACCGTCCAAAATCAAATTTGAACTGCGCGCCACGGTGACGTTCGGTAGGCGGAGCGTTGCGGGCGCATGCCCCGCTGCGCCGTAGCCTTCGCAGTGCAAGGCATTGAAGAAGGAGCGGAAGCACCGCGAAGGGGGTGTTTGATCGCCAATAACCCCGCTTCTGCTGAGAGCATCGAAGTACTTTTCTGGCAACAAAGTATTCCCTAAACAGCCTAATTTAACATCAAATGCTGTTCTCCACTTCGATAAGAAAGTGGTTCAGGGCCCCTTTCTGGGGCTTTACTTGCCACAACCGCAACCTGTTTGTGATCCTGTGGATTAATTTCGACCGCCTCAGGTTAGCTGATCTGCACCTAAATCTAAGTATACACGAGCGTTCTTGCATTTCGCCCCATTCGAAATGCTGCCGCCGCTCGTTGGGATCGAACCCGCGACCTCGAATGACGACATAGCCACTAAGCTATACCGCAACTGAGTGTTGATTTGCTGGGCGGCCGCTGGCGTGGTGTCGTTTTGACGCTGCGGTGCTTTAATGCGGCTTTGCGTCTGTACGCCCTGCGTCAGTTGTCCACTCCACAAATTATTCAAAGTAGGAGGAGGTATGACGATAAGTCCAAGTTAAATTAAGCGTTTGACAACTGATATAGGAAGTTTAGACGAGATGTCGTTTCTCCGGACATTTAGCGTTTATATAGTCCTGCTCTTGTTAGCAGGAATAAACGACGCGTTCGTTGCGCCGTGGCGAGTACACAAGGTTTCGTGCATCTGGTACACTGTGGTATTTCACGCACAGCAGCATTTGAATCCAGGACCGCCGTGTGGCTTCACCACAAACGCGTATTCCCCCTTTTTTTACGTGGTATTTATTGCAGCAAGTTAGAGCGCGTAAACGAGCACATGCGAGATGACTATTTTAGTTTGGCTTATGTATCTGCAAATATTCCTTTAAATTTGCAGTGAGCATGAATGCTATTGTCATATTGCATATGATAGTGCAAGTGTACTCTTGTACGTTCAGCACGTAGCATCACCGTCCGCAGCAGCGGCTGCCTGCCACGACCTCATCATTGCCTCAAGTTCCTGGCGCTTCAGCGGCTGCGCAGGACGGGTCTCCATCACGTGAGCCCATCAGCAGCATCCAGGAGGCGCTGCATCGGCCGCACCATGGGCAGCCAGGCTGCATAACCACCAATGAATCGACGCCCCTTCGCCGTCGGTGGCGGGCATTTGGCACGATTTAACCGTCACTTTTGCTGCAGGGGAGGCGCCAAATTGCACTTCTCATTGTCAACCATTTTTGCTTGCCACCGACTGCACTTTTGCTGCATTGCGTATGTCCTGTGCGTGAATCATGGCGTCTGAGTCCAATTGCGGGAAATGTATGAAAGTGTTGCCTGCTGAAGGGAAATTTTTGATCTGCACAGAATGTGATGTTAGATTTCATTTTGGCAAAAACTGTGCTGGTGTAGCTGAAAATGCCATGTCAGGCAAGGGAGCTGCGAAGCGTGAAACAGCTTTGCCGGGACTGTCGCTCACAAAACCACACGCCAGCTGAGGGTGATGCGACGCAAAACTGCCATTCGCTCTCAGAGCTAGCCGCTAAAATTGAAACTCTTCTGCCTTTAAAGGACGCTATCAGCTCTCTTGTTCTCAAAGTTGATGAGCTTTTGCAACTGAAATCGAAGTAGTAGTTCTTCAACAGTCGGTTGATTCCGTTCAAGAATCAATTAACTTTGTTTTAAAAAAGTGTGATGCGGTTATCGCTGCTGCTGCTGCGCGACAAACTGCAGTGGAACAATTGCAAAAAGAAGTTCATGCCTTAAAATCCACTGCATCAGATCAATCAGAAGAATTGGCGAGCTTTCGCAAATAATTAAATGACGTCGAACAATGCAGCAGAAAGCCGAACTTAGAGAGAGAGAGAGAAAAAAAACATTTATTCGGACCATCGAGGTGGTTGCTCTTGAGAGGTCGAGTGGGTGGTGTCCTCATTCCAGGACTCCACTGGCCATGGCTGCTCGACGTACTTGCTGGACGAGAGCTTCTTGTCCCGCCAGGGTATCGCCGGTCAGCTGTACCTCCCACCGCTCAAATGACGTGCTAGGAGTCTTTCTGCCGCAAAAGAAAGGTTGAAAAGCTTCTGCCTATCATCTCTGATTTGGCACAAAAGTTGAAGTTAAAATAAACGGAATCTGATATCGAGGCTATTCATCGCCTTCCTACCAACCGAGATTGCCCGCCAGTTCTGCTCGTTAGATTCACTTGTGTTACGCTGAAAGAAATGTGGTGGAGCTATAGAGGCAATTTATTAAGGCACTTGCGCAACAGGACGTGATCCCTCAACTTTATTTTGCAGACAACTTGACAGCACATAACAGAGAACAGTTCTGGGCAGCTCGCCAAAGAGGAAAAGAAAAACTGTGCAAGTTCGTCTGGGCTAAGCACGGCAAAATTTTCACCAAGAAATCTGAGGGATCGTTTGTTGTCCGTATATCAGAGCATTCTGACCTTGATAAGCTTCTTTAAACATGAACGATTACATTGACCTTGACTAATTCCACAAAATGAACAGTGCATTTCATAATAGTGAAAGCATGAACGACTTCATCAGTTCATCAAGTCAAGGGAGACGGTCCTTGACGGTTTTGCACGTTAACATCCGCAGTATCCGTAGGCACTGGAACGAATTCCTTGGCATCACACAATATACCGATGCTATCGTTGATGCGTTTGTACTAACCGAAATTAACATTGATGAAGAGCTCGTTTCTTCTTTCAAACTACCAAATTATTCTAGTTTTGCGCTAACGCGTCATGTCATGGCTTTTGTACATGAACAATATGTGACGTCATCTGTGCTATCAAGGTTCACCTCAGCCGAATGCCTGGCATTGCATATTTCCTTTTGAGATACAGATAGAACCCCACTTAGAATTTATAGACCACACTCCGAAAATGCAAATGTTTTTGTAAATGAACTGGATGCGTCATTACTGTCCTTGCCTTCAACCTCACTCCTCTGTCTGGCAAGTGATGTTAACATAAACACTTTATCTCTGTCGCGCCCGATTGTTTGCGATTACTTAAATGTCTTAGATAAATCGGGGGTTCTTCCGACTATCTGTTCTTGTACAAGAGAAGAATACCTTGGGACCAAGCATGTGACATCTTGCATCGGTCACATCAACGTTAGAGCTCTGTTTTATCATGTTGATTCGGCTGTAATCCAGCACAAACTGGCTGACCACTATTTTGTGGGCTGCCATATTTATTTGCCCATGCTTAAAAAGGTATCGTCCGAACACTTCCAGGTATCAATCCTCGACATAGCCGAATTCGATAGTTTGGTTAAGGCCTTTGACTGGAATACACTTACGGAAGGGGCAACCGTACAAAATGTTTACACTAAATTTGTTAATGTTTTTGACCCATTTAAATACAGGGCACGGAAAACCATAAACATTAAAGAAAAACGCAATACTAACTTGCCTTGGCTTACACCGGGGATTCTTAAGGCGATAAAAGAGAAAGATAAACTTTGGAAAAAATGTAAGAACTCGCCTAACAACAACGCTCTGAGGAATTTATACAAACTTCATACAAATAGGGTAACTGCGTTACTTCGGTCTGAGAACGCTCATATTACAGTAAATCATTTTACGAAAATAGGCAGAACCCTCGAAAAATGTGCTTGACGATTAATGAAATATTTGGACGCCATCCAGGCCATTCAGTCGACGTTTTTGGCAAGGATTTCGATAATTTGGGATCTGCCGTTACTGATTTCAAGGTTCACTTCGCTAAAAGCATCGTCGATTACTCAGCCAGCTCACACTCATGGTTCCGATAATATTATGAGTTCAGAGTTCTCTGAATCCATCCTTTTATCACTGCTTGCGATCTGCGCAGCATATTATTCAGTTTTAAACAAAAGAAGGCACCTGGTTTAGATGGCATATCTATGTACGAGCTGCAACGTAACTTTCCCGTTCTAGAAAATATACTTTTATTCATGCTGAACGGTTATATTGTTACGTAGGAAGACACTGACGAAAAGCTATTTACAAGTATATTTACAAGGCTACAAGGCAATACGCTGCGCTTGGCCAAGAGGCAACAGCCCGCGCTAGCTTCTAATCGTCGTTGTCGTCTTCACACTGCTCGCCTTTCGTGATCGCACATATTGTGTCGTAGCACTACTCCCGGCGGCAAAAGTGCCGTCCCGGAGCGACTAAAGATCGGACTCGGAAGCAGTGTAGTAGGCCTTGAGCCTACTGACGTGTACGACATCACTAGATGCCAGAGGAGTGGACGAGGTTGAACCCACAGGAGCAATTTCGTAAGTCACAGGCGTCACCTGGCGCAGCACGCGGTAGGGCCCTCTGTATCGCGAAAGGAGCTTCTCTGAAAGTCCGACGTGATGGGAGGGCGACCACAGGAGCACGAGCGCACCAGGCGAAAACTGTACGTCACGATGGCGGGCGTTGTACTGGCACTGCTGAGTAGTTTGTGAGGCCGTCAGTCGAGCACGGGCAAGCTGGCGTGCATGGTCGGCGAGGGCGATGGCGTCGCACGCATACTCGCTTGTTGAGACCGCAGCAGGAGGAAGTGCCGTGTCTAAGGGCAAGGTAGGTTCGCGACCGTACAGTAGATAAAAGGGAGAAAATCCAGCGGTGTCGTGCCGGGAAGAATTGTACGCAAATGTTACGTAAGGAAGGGCAATGTCCCAGTCGTGGTGGTCCTTTGAAACGTACTTGGGCAACATGTCGGTAAGAGTACGGTTTAACCGCTCTGTCAGGCCATTGGTTTGAGGATGGTATGAGGTAGTCAATTTGTGTTGAATGGAGCAGGAACGCACAATGTCAGCGATAACTTTCGAGAGAAAGTTTCGACCACGGTCAGTAAGGAGCTGTCGCGGGGCGCCATGAAGCAAGATAATGTCACGCAAGAGAAAGTCCGCGACGTCAGTGGCGCAACTGGTAGGGAGAGCCCGAGTGATAGCGTATCGGGTGGCGTAATCAGTCGCGACGGCTACCCATTTGTTCCCAGAGGATGACGTGGGAAAGGGACCGAGCAGGTCTAATCCAACACGAAAGAACGGTTCCACAGGGACGGTGATCGGCTGGAGATGACCGGCAGGTAGCACCTGAGGTGTTTTCCGACGCTGGCAGGGATCACAGGCAGCAACATAGCGTCGAACGGAGCGAGCGAGACCAGGCCAATAGAAGCGGCGGCGGACGCGGTCGTACGTGCGGGTTACCCCAAGATGTCCTGCAGTGGGTGCGTCATGCATCTCAAAGAGCACAGTCTGTCGTAGCTGTTTTGGCACGACAAGAAGAAGGTCAGAGCCATCAGGGAGGAAGTTCCTTCGATACAGAATGCCGCCCTGGAGGACATATCGGCGAACGGATGCGTCAGTAGGTGTAGAACGCAGACGCTCGATAAGTGCTCGCAGCGATAGGTCTCGGTACTGCTCATCGGCGATGTTAGCGAAGGCAGACACAGAGAAAATGCCGTTGGCGCTACTACTGTCGGCGTCGTCAGGCTCGTAGACCGGGTAGCGAGACAGGCAGTCAGCGTCCTTGTGTAGTCGGCCAGATTTATAGGTGACAGTATAAGAATATTCTTGGAGGCGTAAGGCCCAGCGATCAAGTCTTCCTGTAGGATCTTTCAGTGAGCATAACCAGCAAAGCGCGTGATGGTCTGTGACAACGGAAAAGGATCGGCCATATAAGTATGGGCGGAATTTCGCAACCGCCCAAACAAGGGCCAGACACTCACGCTCAGTGATGGAATAGTTGCGCTCCGCGGGTGAGAGGAGCCTGCTGGCGTAAGCGATAACCCGGTCGTGGCCACGCTGGCGTTGTGCCAGTACCGCGCCAATTCCGTGACCGCTGGCATCAGGACGGACTTCGGTAGGCGCAGAAGGATCGAAATGGGCCAGAACGGGAGGCGTTGTGAGAATGTCGATTAGATGTGAGAATGCAGAGGCCTCGTTATCGCCCCACTGGAAAGGGGCGTCTTTTTTCAAAAGCTCGGTTAGTGGTCGTGCTATGGCGGCGAAATTTCTCACGAAACGGCGGAAGTACGAACAAAGGCCGATGAAGCTGCGCACATCCTTGACACACTTCGGAACAGGGAAGTGCGCAACAGCATGGATCTTGCCTGGGTCCGGTTGCACTCCGTTCGCGTCAACGAGATGTCCAAGGACGGTAATCTGGCGACGGCCGAATTGGCACTTGGATGCGTTGAGTTGCAGACCGGCTCGACGAAAAACGTCCAGGACTGCTGAGAGGCGCTCGAGGTGCGTAGCGAACGTTGGGGAGAATACGATAACGTCGTCCAGGTAGCACAGGCACGTGGACCATTTGAATCCGTGAAGAAGGGAGTCCATCATGCGTTCAAAAGAGGCAGGGGCGTTACATAGACCGAACGGCATCACTTTGAATTGATAAAGACCGTCGGGTGGGACAAAAGCAGTCTTCTCGCGGTCGAGATCGTCCACGGCAATCTGCCAGTAGCCGGAGCGAAGGTTAATAGAGGAGAAATAGCGAGCACCGTGGAGGCAGTCAAGGGCGTCATCAATCCGAGGTAGGGGATACACGTCCTTTTTGGTAACCCTATTAAGGTGCCGATAATCCACGCAAAAGCGCCATGAGCCATCCTTCTTTTTGACCAGTACTACAGGTGACGCCCATGGACTATATGATGGTTCAATAATGTTCTTGGCAAGCATTTTTCGAACTTCTGCGTGAATAACTTGACGCTCAGCTGGTGACACTCGATACGGGCGGCGATGAATAGGAGGGGCATCGCCGGTATTAATGCGATGTTTGACAGCTGTAGTTTGGGCCAAAGGACGATCGTTAAAGTCAAAAATATTGTGGTAGGAAAACAGAACGCGGTAGAGTTCACGAGCGTGCTCGGACGGCAAGTCGGGGGCAATCATTTTCTGGAAGTCAGCGATGGTACAATTTGCCGACTGCGATGGTAGAGGAGTATCGGATGAAGTGTCGTCAACTGCAATGGATGCTACTGAGTGATCCTCGAATGAGCAAAGGTGGGCCAGAGACATCCCACGTGGCAGCACTTGTGTCGTCAAGCCAAAGTTGACCACTGGCAGGCAGACGCAATTCGCCGTAATAAATAAAACTGTATGAGGTACTGTGATCCCGTGTGTAAGGAGGACGTCTTGCATAGGAGCCGCGATGTAGTGACCGGCGGGGACTGGTGGGGATGACACTAGGTCAACGTAGGTCAGTGCCGAAGGTGGCAAGCGAACGAAGTCGGCGGAACTGAGGCGACTGGGGTGTGGTTCAGCAGGATCGAGAACAGGCAGGTCAAGGCGGAGAGTACTGGCGGAACAATCGATGAGAGCAGAATGTGCGGAGAGGAAGTCTAAGCCGAGGATGATGTCGTGGGGACAGTGGGCGATGACTGTGAATAGCACGATTGTTGAGCGATCGGCGAAGGAGACGCGGGCGGTACACATACCAATAACGGGGGCTGTTCCGCCATCGGCGACACGGACAACAGGCGTCGTGGCGGGCGTGATAATTTTCTTGAGCCGGTTACGAAGGTCAGCGCTTATTACGGACAAATGCGCCCCAGTGTCTATGAGTGCAGACACAGAAACACCGTCGACTTGCACGTCAAGAAGGTTCAGATGAGTGGGCAACGTCAGTAGAGGATTTGGCGGCGTATGGAGCAATGCAGCGTCACCTCGAGGCGCTACAGCGTCGAGTTTTCCGGCTGGGAGCGGCGTCCGAAGGGAGTCGGCGAATAGGAGCGACGGGGCTGGGGAGAGCGAGATTGTCGTCGTTGGGGCGAAGGCGAACGAGAATAGGGGCGGTTCGTTGCAGGAGAATCAGTGGCGGCATTATCGGAGCGTGCGGCATAGGGACGAGAAGGGCCACCTGGGGAGCGAGAGTAGGCACTGTAAGTAGACCGGATCGGGGAACTCCGGCGACTGCGACAGTGCCGAGAAATGTGCGCGATTCGATGGCAGTAGAAACAAATGGGCTTGTCGTCAGCAGTGCGCCATTCAGATGGGTTGAAGAAACGTGGTGGGTAAGAAGATGCGGGACGGGGCGGAATGGAAGAAGCCGGGCGGGTATCAGGGCGATGGGCCGAGCAGATGGTGTGAAGACCCATGTTTTCGAACTCCTGGCGGACAACTGCCTGGATCAGTGAGACCGTGACTGCAGATGTGTTGGTGGGACTGGAGTCGAAGGCCGCCGGATAGGCGGCCTCGATCTCACGCCGGACGATCCTGGTAACATCAGCAGTGTTGTTGGGACGAGGAGCGTCGGCACAGGAAGATGTCGCTGGGGCGTTGGGCAGACGGGCAAACTTCTGGTCAATACGTCGGCTTTTGGCGAGTTCCAGGCGGCGGCACTCTTTTATAACAGCATCCACCGTCGCTACGTTGTTGCACACGAGCAAGTTGAAGGCGTCATCGGCAATGCCTTTGAGGATGTGGGAAACCTTGTCTGACTCAGTCATGTGGGTGTCAACTTTGCGGCACAGAGCCAAGACGTCCTGAATGTACGTGACATAGGGCTCTGTTGACGTCTGCACACGGCCGGAAAGCGCCTTCTGCGCGGCAAGTTGGTGACCGTAGGGGTTGCCGAACAAGTCTCGAAGCTGTGTCTTAAGTGAATCCCAACTGGTGAGCTCATCTTCGTGCGTGCGATACCAAACTCGAGGTGCCCCGCAGGGGCGTCTGCGCAAGCAGGCGTTTGGTGTGTTGCGACACCACGTACCCGAGCACACGAGGGTTGGACCCTCCCGCGTGTAGCCGTGCGCGGCTTAGCCGTGTCTGGGGAAAAGGGGATCCTGGGGGTTGAGCTGATGCTGGGTGTTTGGACCTTTAAGGCCCCCCGGCTGAGGCAACACACCCCTTTGGCCTCTGCTTCACATAGACGGCACCCCCGGACTGACCCACCCGGGGTAAAGCGGCAGTCGCCTTTTCCTGTCTCTTCCTCTCGAATCTTCGTCTTTATCTCTTACTTTTTGACCTTTCCTGTCCTCTCCTCTCTTCCATTTACTTCATTCTCCTCGGCGGCAAGGGTTAACCTTGTGTGGGATAGCCAACCTTGGTTATAACAGATTTGGTTATAGTAGTGTCGTACAGCTGGCGCGTGCAGGCCGTCTTTTCACGGTCCTGCAGCGTCCCCTTGTTGGGCTCCATGGTGGGTGGCTGGCGGCGCTGCCGAATCTTTACACATATATATGGCAAGTTCTTTTCCAACCCTTCCTGATCGCCCTCATAAACGAGGGCTCACCGAAGAAGTTTTCAAGTTTTTTGGCCGATATAATGACAATTTTCCAAGATTTCATGTAGTACATTCAGAGAAAAAAGAAAAGGTAGCGAGAATGATCTCACCTTTTCTTGTTGCGAAGATACTTAGTGAAGCTTTTGGCCCAGGCTATAAAGTCTCTAAGTTGGCAAGTGGCGACCTCCTCTTAGAACTGCGTGATAAGACACAGTACGAGAAACTCTCTAATCTAGTATCCTTTGGGAATCTTCCAGTGACGGTCACACCGCACCGCACAATGAACACCACCCGCGGAGTCGTTTCCGATGCCGATCTCATGGAACTGACTGAAGCCGAACTACTGGAGGGCTGGAGCGATCAAAATGTGACCAATGTCAAGAGAATAAAAATCAGGCGCGATGGCAAGGAGATTGAGACAAAGCACTTAATTTTAACTTTTGCATCAAGTATGCTACCTGAGACCATTGAGGCTGGCTACATAAAGATCCGAGTCAGACCGTACATCCCCAATCCTCTCCGATGCTTTAAGTGTCAAAGATTTGGCCACAGTTCACAGCGAGGCCGCCAGACATGCGCAAAATGTAGTGCCCAAGAACACCCATCTGACAATTGCGAGAATGCTCCACACTGCGTGAACTGTGATGGAGAACACGCCGCGTACTCGCGGTCCTGTCCATCATGGAAAAAAGAAAAAGAAATAGTCACAATCAAGGTCAAGGAAAATATATCGTTCAAAGAGGCACGCAGGCGGGTAGCATACCTGCCAAAGAAAAGCTTTGCCGAAGTGGCGCGTCAGGGGGCAGCGTCACAACGGCCTCCGGCGGCTGTCCGACCCACACGCAGTGAGTCGGCAGTTACGCCATCTGCCCCCACGGTGGTTGCAGCTAGCGCTGCTCCGCCAACTGAGCAGAAGGGACCATCGACCCCGAAGGTGGGCGCAGCCGAAGCTGCCACAACCTCCTCGGCCCCTTCCAGCGCTGGCCACAGCCGGCGCAGTCAAATCCCTCAGGGAGCCCCATCGACCTCCGGGCTGGTGGGCGCAAGGGTCTTGCCCTCCAAGGCGGGACTCCCTCTGAAAACGTCTCGCTCGCAAGAGCACGTGTCTGGAGCCTCACTAGAGGCAATGGACACAACACCTATCCTCAAGGCGCCCCAAGCGCCTAAGGAGCGGCGAAGCTCCCTCGAACGCTCCAGAAAGGACAAAACTCCCGTTACAGGGCCTCGAAAGGGCTCTGTAATTTAATCTCTGTAATTTTCATAATCACTACTTCTGTTTCTGTACACACAGCACCTACTGACCTCCAATATGGATACACAAATAATTCAGTGGAACATCAGAGGTCTTCTAAGGAACCTTGATGATGTGCAAGAGCTTATCCAAAAGCACAATCCAACAGTGCTGTGTCTGCAGGAAACACACCTAAAACCACAACATGCAAACTTTCTCCGACCGTATGTCAAGTTTCGCAAAGATCGCGATGATGCAGTCGTATCATCAGGCGCTGTTGCCATTTTGGTTCATAAAAGTATTTCCTGTCAGCGTTTACAGCTACAAACGCCCCTTGAAGCAGTGGCGGTTCGAGCTGTTCTTTTAAATAAACTCGTCACCATTTGCTCGCTTTATGTACCCCCACACTTCAAATTAAACAAACATGAATTTCAGTCATTTATAGACGAATTTCCAGAACCTTATGTTGTTCTTGGCGATTTCAATGCGCACAGCTCCCTCTGGGGCGACTCTCGTACAGACGCACGAGGTCGTCTTGTTGAACAGTTCCTCTTTTCTTCAGATGCGTGCTTGCTGAATAAGAAGGAACCCACGTATTACTCCCTAGCAAACAGAACCTTTTCTTCTATTGACCTGAGCATAGTTTCCTCGTCCATTCTGCCTGAACTCGTATGGGAAGTTATGAACAATCCTTACGGAAGCGACCACTTCCCCATACTATTAAGAACACTTAAAGAAAACGAATATCCGCCACAGGCTCCCAGGTGGATGATTGACACAGCAGACTGGGAGAGGTTCCGAAACTTAACTAGTATATCATGGGATGACATGTCTTCTTTAGAAATCGATGCTGCTGTGGAGTACTTCACAGCCTTCGTAATAGATGACACATCTAAATGCATACGTGAATTAAGCGGCTCGGCATGCAAACGGCATGTCCCGTGGTGGAACAATGAATGCAGAATCGCACGTAGGAATCAGAACAAAGCGTGGGGGTTGCTACGCGCTTCGCCCACTGCAGAAAATCTTGTCAACTTTAAAAAAGTAAAATCCCAAGGTAGGAGAACCCGCCGACAGGCCAGGAGAGAAAGCTGGCAAAAGTATCTATCGAGTATTAACTCGTTTAGGGATGAGGCCAAAGCCTGGAACAGAGTAAATAGGATTAGAGGGCGGCAAACACATTCACTCCCCCTGGTAAACACAAAGGGCGATACACTGCAAGACCAGGCAGACTCACTTGGGGAATATTTTGAGAGCGTGTCAAGTCCAACAAATTATACACAGTCCTTTCTCAAATACAAAGAAACAGAAGAACGTAAGCCATTAACAAGAAAAGGTCGAGAGAATGAGCCTTACAACCGTCCTTTTTGTATTGCTGAATTGAGAGCTGCCTTGAGCGTATGCAACAGCTCCGCACCAGGATCTGATAGAATCATGTATGAAATGCTCAAAAACTTACACAATGACACGCAGGTTACACTACTCACACTTTTCAACAACATTTGGGATGCAGGGTACCTTCCAACCGCATGGAAGGAAGCTATTGTGGTTCCTGTTTTGAAACAAGGCAAGGACCCTTCCTCAGTGGCAAGTTACTGCCCGATAGCCCTCACAAGTTGCATTTGTAAGGTGTTTGAAAAAATGATTAATCGGCGACTCATCCATTTCCTTGAACTGAGCAAAATCCTTGATCCCTATCAGTGCGGCTTCCGAGAAGGGCGCTCCACAACTCACCATCTTGTACGTGTAGAAGCAAATATCCGGGACGCATTTGTACACAAACAATTCTCCTTATCCATATTCCTCGATATGGAGAAGGCGTACGGTACGACGTGGCGTTACGGAATCTTAAGAGATTTGTCAGAAATGGGCATCCATGGTAATATGCTAAACCTAATAGAAAGCTATCTGTCCAGTCGTACCTTCCGGGTAAAAGTAGGAAATGTACTTTCGCGTCCTTTTACGCAAGAAACGGGTGTACCGCAAGGAGGCGTGCTCAGCTGCACACTCTTCATCGTGAAGATAAACACGCTTCGCGCTTCATTACCACCGGCAATCTTTTATTCTGTCTACGTGGACGACATACAAATAGCTTTCAAATCCTGTAACCTCGCAGTGTGTGAGAGACAGGTACAGCACGGCCTGAACAAAGTCTCAATGTGGGCAGACAAGAATGGATTTAAGATCAATCCTAACAAAAGCTCTTGTGTTCTTTTTACAAGAAAGAGAGGCCTGGTTCCGGATCCTTCCTTAGAACTGCGTGGACAACGAATACCTATCAGCAAACAGCACAAATTCCTAGGAATCATACTTGACTACAGACTCACTTTCATTCCACACATTAAATATCTGAAAGAAAAATGTCTAAAAACAATGAACTTAATGAAACTTCTATCCCAGACTACATGGGGTAGTGATAGGAAGTGTTTAATGAACCTATACAAGAGCCTAATTCGGTCTCGATTGGATTATGGTGCTGTAGTATATAACTCTGCCGCCCCGAGCGCACTAAAGATCCTAGATCCTGTCCACCATCTAGGAATCCGACTGGCCACTGGCGCTTTCAGAACGAGTCCCATACAAAGTCTATACGTAGAATCAAATGAATGGGCTCTCCACCTACAGAGATCATACATTAGCTTTACATATTTCCTTAAAGTACGCTCTAATCCTGAACATCCATGTTTTGATACCGTTACTGATATGACGTGCGCCACTTTTCAGCAATCGTCCCTCCATGAGACAGCCTTTCTCGCTGCGTGTGAAGGAGCTTAGCGATGAAATGCATGTCCCACTCCTCGACCATCGCTTAATGCACCTAACCAAGCTCTTACCTCCTTGGGAGTGGCAGGTGATACAATGTGACATATCCTTTATAAAAGTTACAAAGCACGCTCCTGAGGCCGAAATCCGAATGCATTTCCTAGAACTCCACACAAGCACTCCTGCGCAGAGTTCTACACAGACGCTTCGAAGTCAAATGCCGCGGTATCCTATGCAGCCGTCGGCCCATCGTTTTCCGAATTTGATGTACTGCATCAGGAAACAAGTATTTTTACGGCCGAGGCCTACGCATTACTCTCTGCTGTAAAGCACATAAGAAAATCGAAACTTCCAAAAGCAGCGATCTATACAGACTCTCTCAGCGTCGTGAAGGCCTTAATGTCACTCAGCAAACATAAAAATCCCGTATTTAATGAACTATATTCGGTCTTGTGCAAAGCGTACTCATCTAACCAGAATATCATAATATGCTGGGTCCCTGGCCATAAGGGAATCGAAGGTAACGTTCTGGCGGACGAGATGGCCTCATCAATCACATTGCAAGCTGTTAACCCTACCGCTGCGGTGCCTGTCACAGATCTGAGGCCTTTCTTGCGAAGGAGGCTGCGAGATCACTGGCAACACATGTGGGATGCGGAAACGGATAATAAGCTCCACCTGATAAAACCACAGTTAGGATTCTGGCCCTCTACTACAAAATCGCGCCGAACAGATGTCCTATTCTGTCGTCTCAGAATAGGACACACGTTTGGCACCCATAATTTTCTACTCACCGGAAGTGAGCCTCCAACCTGTGGTAGATGCGGGAAGAGGCTGACCGTACTCCACGTCCTCCTGGAGTGTCGGGAAGCCGAATCTGAGAGAAAGAGATATTTTTCCTTAGCATACCGCCGGCACATCCCTCTTCATCCTCTAATGTTTCTCGGTCCAGAACCGCTTTTTAATACAAACAGTGTCCTAGGTTTCCTCAGAGATGTCGTCTTACATGTTATTAGTCCCATGAATTCGTAGCGCCTCCTCTCTCGAGAGGATGCCACTGCGATAATTGTTTTGCGTAGCACATGCCTCCAGGCCCTTGTGCTTCAAGGGCTCTAAGGAGGCAGTAGTGCTCTGGCATACCTTATAATCGTGATATATTTTACCTATCGTATCATTCTTTTTATATGCATCTAAATTTTCATAGTACAAGTCATACGTCATCGGCATAATTTTATCATACAGATTTTACGCACTTTAGAGCGTATATTTTAAGGCCTCTTTACAGCCACCTCACACCAAGTTCATAACAATCATAATTACACCGCAAACTCATTACCACAGACATGGCGCTCTTTGGCCATACCTGGCCCTTGCGCCATAAAACTCCACGCATCATCATCATCATCATCAAACTCGAGGTGTGCCACCGAGGGAAAAGACTACGTTGGCGAGCATAATAGTAGGGTCCCACCGGTTATTGCGGCTGACGTGTTCATACAGGCTGATCCAGTCATCGACGTCTTCCCCATCTTTGCCTGAGAATACGCCAGGATCACGGGGAGCGGGGAGAGTGATGTAGGTCGTCGAAGTGGCAGCAGTAGTCGGAGCTGGCGGAGTCGGGTTGTCGTCGCCGGGAGCCATGACGCTAGGCTCGACGTACCGTCCACTGCGAAGCTCCGTGACGAGGTACAGGGAACGTCCACCTCCACCAGATATGTTACGTAGGAAGACACCGACGAAAAGCTATTTACAAGTATATTTACAAGGCTACAAGGCAATACGCTGCGCTTGGCCAAGAGGCAACAGCCCGCGCTAGCTTCTAATCGTCGTCGTCGTCTTCACACTGCTCGCCTTTCGTGATCGCACATATTGTGCCGTAGCAATATTGAACGCGGATTTATTCCATTTGAGCTAAAAAATAGCAGTTAAACAATTACACAAAAACGACTCTTTTAAATACGTTGACAACTAGAGGCCGCTTTCAATTTTACCCGCAATTAGTCAAATTCTGGAAAAGCACTTATACAGAGTGATGACGGGCTTTATGCAAAAAAACAATTTATTGCCAACTTCTCAATTTGGCTTCGTTCCTGGGAAGGGGAATGTAGTACTCTTGGAATAATTAGCTGATTTAATCTTCTCTGCTTTCGATAACAACGCGGTAGTAACGGCTCTTTTCCTGGATGCAAGCAAAGCTTTTGACTCCGTAGTGCACGCATTACTTTTGCGCAAACTATACCTCTTGAGATTTCGGGAGCTTTTTTAACAAATTATTAACTAACAATTTTTTAATAGTTCACAGGTAGTCAAGATAGGGGATCACGCTAGTTCGAAGGTTTTCTTAAGATCTGGTGTCCCGCAGGGATCCGTGTTATCTTCCCTACTACTTAACGTTTATGTAAATTATCTGTCTAAAGCTACATCCCAATGTCAAATGTCTCAATAGGCCGATGACACTGTTCTTCTTGCCACACACTCTGTTTTCATTTCATCAGTTACAATGCTGCAAAGTGACATTGTGTCAGTCACGGACTGGTTTTCCAGAAACTTTATCACTATTAATTAACAAAAAAAACATACCTGCTTTGTTTCCACCATCCACATAGACGAATTGATCCCACTCTCCTAATCTTCCTTCGTGGTTCACGATGTACAAATTGTCAATGGTCCCCTCTCCTACCATCGCCGAATGTAAAGTACATGGGAATTATCTTCGACTCCGATATGACATAGAAAAGTCACCTATCTCTTCTCTGTAATAAAGCCCGGGCGTTATCATGTACTATCTACAATAGCCGCTTCATCCTCCCCTTTTCTGTGCGCAAGATAATCATTTACGCCATCGGTTACAGCATCCTGAGATACGGTATAACAGTATTTTATCATTGTTCTTTCACATGGCATTCAAAAATAAACTGTATATGAAAACTACTGCTACGAAATGTGGCCTATAATGTTATCATTCCCGGTGGTACTAGGTTGTTTTCTGCTTTACAGTTGCCTTTCTTTGATGCATTATTTTTTCAGAGTGTTATTTGCCGTCTTCTACGGAATAGGGATTTTCTGTTTTTCTGCCCACAAGACCACTCAGGCGTCATCCCATCTTTTGCACATCCCGACGTTATACGCGATTTGGACGTTTTGTGTGAAATTTTCATGTTCCCGAGACATTTAATTCCGTGCCCACGGAAATTTTTTCCATTTCATCGAAACGTGCTCTGAAATTGTAATTAAGGGAAAACTCATCTGACACTGTCTGATGTTTGTTTGTTTTCAGTATTTCTTCATGTAGCATTGAACCCCAATTTACTGCCTTCTCCCTTCCTTTTTTCTTTGTTCTTTGCTTTTTGCATTTTTTTTTCTCACTCCTGTAGTTTACTGCGTCCCTGAAACTGACTGCCGGGTACAGCCCGACAAGCCTCATTGGCTTGGGCTGACCCGTTTTGTATCTGGTGCTTTTACGACAAAAAAAAAGCATTTATTATTATTATTATTATTATTATTATTACTATATGAGCTGGATATATGCTTTCTTTTTTCGTTGGAAGTGACTTTATGTCTACGTATAGGTCCGACGGGCAACACCTGCGTGTCCTGCATTTGCACATCGCTGTTGGCGTGCAAACGTAAGATTCATTGCTACAGTGTGGTTGTGCATTGGGCATGGAGTCCGACTGCTAAGCGCTCAGCTCTTTCGTTTTTCCCGTCCTACCTATATAGCTGCTGCTTTTCGATAAAATGCGAAGTGTAAGCCCGCCTGTTTGCTCTTTGTGTGCGCACTTCGTAGCCACAGCTGGGATTCTTGTGTGATGTCGCTAGTTGCCCGAGTTCCAATTCGGGACGTTGAACCCCTGTAACCTGCCTATCCAACGATCGCTGTGAGAGTGCTTTTCAAATATCACCGCTACCGGCGCCCATGCGTATACTTTTTTTTCCATAATTCAGATGCGTACTTGCCTTGTGGCATATATACTTGAATCGGGTGACTAGAAAGTATCTAGTATCCAACGTATGGTTCCGATGATGTGGTGGTGATGGTCTTGCTACAGGCGAGGTTGGCCTGGCAGCACTGGGCGGCAATTTCTCCGCGTCCAAGCACAAAGGAGGTGTCAACGCTTCATGCAGTGACGTTTACCGTGGGGCATGATTTGAACATTACACTGCAGGCATAACTTCCGAACAGCAACAAAAATGAAGTTTCATGTCGAGGTAGACGCGAAGAGTCACTTCATTTGTGCGGCGGCATGAAGATGAATCACAAGGCTCGCACTGACTTTTCAGCCTATATTGGTAGCCTGGCTCCCTTGTTCACGTGCACATTTGCCTGTGTTTGCTGTAACTGATCTGTGTGCGTGAAGTGACGCAGTACTTGCGTCGGCTGCTTAGAATGCGTCAGTGCCTGTTAATTCCTGCATGCACACCACACCTGACAGATGAACTGATAGGAGCGAGCTCACTGCATAAAAATTGCAACATTTTAATCAAATCTACTCCCGTATTGTAAAGCAAAGGTATCTTTGCCTACGCTCCCGTATTTGGCGTGGCTGCAGGCTGTTGCTGGGTCAGTCGTTATCTCGAGAATATGCATGCGGATATGCGTATACACGAAGTTTATGCGTGCACCAAATACGGGGGCCACAGAACTGGCTTATATTGCACGCGTGTACTGACCGACAATGTAGGACGCACCTCTCTTCAGCGTAATAAAAGAAATAACTTCCTACAAAAAACCTAAACATGTAATGCCGGCTCATAGGTCACTCTAGAGCACATGGATTTTCCTAATGGAATAGCTCATTATATTCAACAGGTGCTGAACATTACTTAGTACTTTATTTAACCATGCGGTATGCCTTGTTCAATCCTTCAGAATGGGTATGTGCGATACTGTGGTACAAGTGGTACAGAATTTTTAAATGTAGCAAGATCTGTGTTGTGCTTCTCTGTGCATGAACTTGTCATCCCTGTTCTTCTTCGACAAACGCCATACATCGACTACATCCTAGTGACAGCGCTACATAGACAAGACGTCTCGCACTATATATATATATATATATATATATATATATATATATATATATATATATATATATATATATATATATATATATATATATAGCTTGAGCATCGCTGCAGTGTCTATTACCGTTACTTGTAAGGTGTTGAAATTACCACTTGGATAACTCTCCGCTTCACGTATATTTCAATATATGCGCTTAATTTGCATAATTTTTTTTCATATTTGCCTTAATCGCAAGTTATGAAGAGAACTACTATATCAGAGATCGTCTCTAAATGTGTATAAGACACTCACTTATCGCCGCGTCGGTGCGCCTACAGCTTGTGTGAAGTATTGAAATGAAAAGGCTAAACTTGTACAAAACTTTCCTGCATCGAAGGAATTCTCTGCTTCATACGTATGATCACACATGCATTAGTTATAATATAGATGCGACCAAGTATGCACCAGCAATTCTTTTTGTCATTGCGCACATTGCGCAAAAATCTTATTTTAAGCCGTATACTGCCACAAGGCAACATACGGATTCCCTGTTTGTGTTATGGTCATCTGTTCTCCCCAGCTCCTAGCACTTCTTTAACTGCAGTCAACAAAATGCCCGGCTCCTCAGAGTGCCCTCGATTTTAAGTCCTGAAATGACGATAGTATGTAGCTAAGGTTGCACAGAACTTGCAACTATAGTATATTTTATTGCGATAGAAACTGTATGGACACTCCAGGCGCCTTTGATGTTCCATATATAGACCGTGATGTTCCATATAGAGTCCAAGGTCGCCGCGCACCGTATGCTGTATGTGTGAGTGAAAGCTTGCGAGGGTCAGCCATCGATCGCGGCTCATTCTCGCGCCTGCAGATAAGGAAAATGGGGAGGAAGCGCGCCGTCTTCCATTACGAGTGAGGCATTGGGGGGGGGGGGCAGGGACGGGGTGGGGGAGGGGCGTTCTACACCTGCGGCTGCTGCGTACGGCGCGGCGCGCGGGCGTTCATATTTTGAAAGCGATCTGCGATGTGTACAAAGAGCACCGGGTGCTGGTAGCTTCATGTGCGCTGTGCTTCCCACGCTTAGTTCGCGTTGAAGTGGGGACGCAGCACGAAGGTCAATTCTCTCGCTGCAGCTGCCGCGCAGCGGGAGTTTCTGCGGTCTTAGAGAGAGATGTGTTCATGTTTACCTGTGCGAGCGTGACACCATGCCTGTTAACTTAGTAAGCGAGTGTTTAATACACGCTATATAGCTAATAATATTACTAAGGTGACGGTATATAGCTGTCTGAAAATTTCTTATCGCAATCAATGCTTCGCCTTTTGAGCGAAACTGCGACTTTTTTATTTTTTGCTTTGTAATAGGAGCTATCGGGATAGTTGGTTCATAGATGCCAATTTAAGAAGCACATACCTTCGATGAAACAAAGAAGGTAGACACGAGACAAGCGTTTCCTGCTTTTCTTGTGAAGAATCAAGTTTGCTGTCGAAACTTCATAGATATTTGCTGAGATGTTCCCGTATGCTTACTCTACACCTTGATATGCAATTCCTTTAGGACTGCTGGTATCTCTACTAAGTCGAACGCCCTTAGATAATCTATGAAAAACAGATAATAGAGAGGTTGGTTACAGCAGGGTGCGGAAACTCCCTATAGGTCCCTTGGGAAACTCGGTCCCATGCCGATGCGTGGCAGCAGCACTACTTCCACCACTGGCAGTTCCCGGATATCCAACTGGAAATAATTCACGAACGAAACAATCCCCCCATGATGTAACTGATGAGGTCAGAATGTAGAGAGAGAGGGCGCACCGCCGGGAGGAAGAGGCTTGCCTCGAAGCCCTCTATAGACCGTTTCATCGGGCGAGGAGGATAGGGCGCGCGGAGGGCCTTTCCTCCTCTCTGGCTTGGGCGATCCGGCGCGGCGCTGCTTGAAAGTATTGCTGTCGCGTGCTGCGGAGCGATTTTGAGATGTTTTAAGCGATAGCGTTAAGGAGCTCGTGTCGCAGAAAAGCCGGTGTCGTCGGCGTCGGTGTCGGCGTCCGCTGCGTTGGCCGTGAGCGATAAATCACGGCAGGCACTTCATAAATAAAAAGCAACTTCCAAGATGGGCTGGGTAGGAATCGAACCAGGGTCTCCGGAGTGTGAGACGGAGAAGTTACCACTGAGCCACGAGTTCGATGCTTCAAAGCGGTACAAAAGCGCCTCTAGTGAACGCGGTGTTGCCTTAGAAACGAGCTGTTTCTAAGGCTCAGGCGTGCGTCGCTTGCTCAGGCGCACATTTCGTTGCCGCGCCGAACGCTGCGTTGCTCGACGCTCACCGCGTCCGATGCGGGGCGCGTAGTCGCTGCGCCGTAGCCCATTGTCTTACACCCCTTGGCGGGTCGACGAGAACGCTGTCGCGTTCCACTCTTAAAGGCGAAGCTTAAGCGTCCTCCAATTTTTAGATGGTATTTTGTGAAATTTACGCCGTGTCCGTTCATATAAGGTTGTCAGGGAAGCCTTTCGGTGCATCGGTAACTACAGTAGGCGGAAATATCTTTTGGGAGCGCAGAAATATGACGCGTTTTAAAAGCCGCGGTGTACGCACATTATCAGTCGCGGTGTGTGTATGTGTTGTGAACTATTTTACTTATATCGGTTTTAATTCAACAAAGAAAGCCGGTGTCTCTGTATTAGCAGCATGAAATGGTAAATCTGCTCAATATCTGATCGCTTGGCGTAGGGAGCAAAGCATAAACATAAGAGCGCGTGCTCGTGCACGGCCAACCTAAGGCAACCACGAAACATCTAAGCGGCAGGCGCAATCAAATATTTGTGATACACCAGCATCGTTCTCGCGCATTTCAAGTCTAGTAGGCTTCAAATTACCATATGTCTACGCTAGCCTTCCTGCATGAGGCCGATGGCGCTGCTCAACACAGCGATCACTGCGGTTTGTGAACCAGCACGGTACATATGTAAGCTGTGCGCTTCGGCATTGCCTTTTTTGCCTGCATACAGCCATAATAGATGAAGGATCGCATAAGAAGAATGCGATGCCTATTTCTGAGGACAAAATTTTCGTAATGCGTGTGAGTGCGTCGTAGTGAACGGAACAAACACAACCGAAAAAGAAATTCGGTTATAATCCTCTTTCTCGAAAAAGCAAGAGAAAACGGGCTAACGCCGCAATAGGGCCACGCATAGTCACGTCGCACAACGTTTATAAATATATAACCGCTGATGCGGTATGCTTGGACCATGCGGTATATAGAACAAAGATATATGTAATCCAGCACTTACCACTGCTTAGGACGCTCGCGCAGTTCGTAAACAGTCCCTTTGCTGGACAAGCGTAATTCAGACTGTAAGGTATGCTGCTATCACTTGCCCAAACTATTTTATTCAGGTGCGGAAACCTCACCCATCGAACCAAGTAGTCACGCAATGTAACCTGCAGCGAACAGTTTGAACGCTTGCCAAAGTATAACATCACAGCTCCTATCGTAGCAGAACGGTACCCACGATCACGCTGTTATGATCGTCGCGTATGTTTCCGCAGCTTAGAAATAGAGGATAATACTGCACTAAGGTCACATTAGTGACTGGAACATTCAGAAATACACAATTCATCTCCGAGGCTGATTGCAGACTCGAATATGCGCGCACACATCGCGTTGCGTGTTCTGTCCACCTCAACGCCAGCAGAAATTCCGGCCATGATGCCTTAAACCACTTCAGCTCGTCTCACAGAACCGTTTACTACGTAGAAGACGCACGTCATACTAAACAGACCGCACGACCGCGAAAACAAACGCCAGAAACTGCCGCCAAGCGTGTACCTGCCATGCAAAAGACCGCTTTCACCCAAGCCAGTATGGCGCTGCTCATAGGCGGCGCCACTGCGTTCGCAATATGGCGGCGCCTACGAAAAAACGGTCTATAGCCCTCCACTTCGCAAGCAAGCGGGCCGTGTTCGTGCTCTCTTGCAGGTTTACTGGCCGCGCGGCGACATTGGCAAAATTGCAGAGCAGAACACGCTGAAGTGTGCCATTTTTACGAAGCGGTTTCTGCCGCGTTTACGTTGGAAGCTTCTATGCATCCTTTAAAGCATTGGTAGAGCGTTCGTACACACCCGTGCCAAGCAATTATAATGAAAAAATATTTATGTTGCAAACCATCGTTAACCATCAATATTCGCAGGTAATACATTACATTTCGTCATTTCCTAAAAATAGTCGCTTTGTAATTCTTAACTTGTGGTTAAGTTAACTTGTGGTTAAGTTCAACTATTCCACAGATACAGTGGTGGGTAGTAGAAAGAAAATAACTTCCTGGCACCATCAATTGTTAATTTTGTTCGTGTTGTGAAGCGGATGAACTAAAGATGACCGATTTCTCAGTAAGCCAAAACTGAACACAAGTAAAAGTTGAACGTTTTTGTTTTTATTCACACATTCCGTACTGCAAAAAGACTGACCTCCACGCAGTGCGAAAATGTCAATTTGCAGAAGATATTTGAATTCGCAACTGAAATTTGTACATAACGAGTGAACATAGATTCCAGAAGGTCAAAACCAATGGGAAAATTAACCATCAAGGGCCGGTCGCACGGAATTTGACTATCACGTATGTTATGACGGTGACACTTTTGTGGCTTGCAGATAGAAGGTAGAGCACAATAAATCTATTTCATTGACAGTATGAGAAGTAAAGACCCACATAATTTTGAACTGGCTACATGCATCTGCATGAACAGAAAATAGCCTACAATTGTTCTCATTGTTTGAACTACAATGAGAGAGCATATTTCTATAGCGCTTAGAAGCGCATATACTCTGCCTGTCGTCATACTTTGCGTCATATTCATATTGTTACGTTTCAGAAGTCACATATAACGATGTATTTACAATATTTACAAGAGAGACAACGATGCATAATCAAGATGGCTGTTGAGACGATTTCACCTACACACGTTAAATCGTCTTTTTCTGACTGGCTCCACTCTTGGTTGCGCCGCAACAATACACACAGAAAAGCACGGCGAGTATTAGGACACTATTTTGACACAACAGGAACGTAGGGAACCAACCGTTCATTTAAAAAAAAAATTAATAGCACGCTTCATCGCAAGAAGGATTACCAGTTCGTGCTTATAATTAGCGTTAAATAGTCTATGCTTGTACACTCTAAAAGAAGTTTGCGCCCTTTGGAGTGTATCTCTGCCACACAACGATAATCATCACCTGCCGTAGGTGCACGTTAAAGAACCCCAGGTGGTCAAAATTTCCGGAGTCCTCCACTACGGCGTGCCTCATAATCAGAAAGTGGTTTTGGCACGTAAAACCCCAAATATTATTATTATTATCACCTGCCGTGATACGTTTCCTTTCTTTAACGCTGCGAGCCCAGTACTTTCCAGTAACGAACGGCATGCGCGCTATCAGCATGACATAGCATTCACACATTAGCAGCATGAAATGGTAAATCTGCTCAATATCTGATCGCTTGGCGTAGGGAGCAAAGCATAAACATAAGAGCGCGTGCTCGTGCACGGCCAACCTAAGGCAACCACGAAACATCTAAGCGGCAGGCGCAATCAAATATTTGTGATACACCAGCATCGTTCTCGCGCATTTCAAGTCTAGTAGGCTTCAAATTACCATATGTCTACGCTAGCCTTCCTGCATGAGGCCGATGGCGCTGCTCAACACAGCGATCACTGCGGTTTGTGAACCAGCACGGTACATATGTAAGCTGTGCGCTTCGGCATTGCCTTTTTTGCCTGCATACAGCCATAATAGATGAAGGATCGCATAAGAAGAATGCGATGCCTATTTCTGAGGACAAAATTTCCGTAATGCGTGTGAGTGCGTCGTAGTGAACGGAACAAACACAACCGAAAAAGAAATTCGGTTATAATCCTCTTTCTCGAAAAAGCAAGAGAAAACGGGCTAACGCCGCAATAGGGCCACGCATAGTCACGTCGCACAACGTTTATAAATATATAACCGCTGATGCGGTATGCTTGGACCATGCGGTATATAGAACAAAGATATATGTAATCCAGCACTTACCACTGCTTAGGACGCTCGCGCAGTTCGTAAACAGTCCCTTTGCTGGACAAGCGTAATTCAGACTGTAAGGTATGCTGCTATCACTTGCCCAAACTATTTTATTCAGGTGCGGAAACCTCACCCATCGAACCAAGTAGTCACGCAATGTAACCTGCAGCGAACAGTTTGAACGCTTGCCAAAGTATAACATCACAGCTCCTATCGTAGCAGAACGGTACCCACGATCACGCTGTTATGATCGTCGCGTATGTTTCCGCAGCTTAGAAATAGAGGATAATACTGCACTAAGGTCACATTAGTGACTGGAACATTCAGAAATACACAATTCATCTCCGAGGCTGATTGCAGACTCGAATATGCGCGCACACATCGCGTTGCGTGTTCTGTCCACCTCAACGCCAGCAGAAATTCCGGCCATGATGCCTTAAACCACTTCAGCTCGTCTCACAGAACCGTTTACTACGTAGAAGACGCACGTCATACTAAACAGACCGCACGACCGCGAAAACAAACGCCAGAAACTGCCGCCAAGCGTGTACCTGCCATGCAAAAGACCGCTTTCACCCAAGCCAGTATGGCGCTGCTCATAGGCGGCGCCACTGCGTTCGCAATATGGCGGCGCCTACGAAAAAACGGTCTATAGCCCTCCACTTCGCAAGCAAGCGGGCCGTGTTCGTGCTCTCTTGCAGGTTTACTGGCCGCGCGGCGACATTGGCAAAATTGCAGAGCAGAACACGCTGAAGTGTGCCATTTTTACGAAGCGGTTTCTGCCGCGTTTACGTTGGAAGCTTCTATGCATCCTTTAAAGCATTGGTAGAGCGTTCGTACACACCCGTGCCAAGCAATTATAATGAAAAAATATTTATGTTGCAAACCATCGTTAACCATCAATATTCGCAGGTAATACATTACATTTCGTCATTTCCTAAAAATAGTCGCTTTGTAATTCTTAACTTGTGGTTAAGTTAACTTGTGGTTAAGTTCAACTATTCCACAGATACAGTGGTGGGTAGTAGAAAGAAAATAACTTCCTGGCACCATCAATTGTTAATTTTGTTCGTGTTGTGAAGCGGATGAACTAAAGATGACCGATTTCTCAGTAAGCCAAAACTGAACACAAGTAAAAGTTGAACGTTTTTGTTTTTATTCACACATTCCGTACTGCAAAAAGACTGACCTCCACGCAGTGCGAAAATGTCAATTTGCAGAAGATATTTGAATTCGCAACTGAAATTTGTACATAACGAGTGAACATAGATTCCAGAAGGTCAAAACCAATGGGAAAATTAACCATCAAGGGCCGGTCGCACGGAATTTGACTATCACGTATGTTATGACGGTGACACTTTTGTGGCTTGCAGATAGAAGGTAGAGCACAATAAATCTATTTCATTGACAGTATGAGAAGTAAAGACCCACATAATTTTGAACTGGCTACATGCATCTGCATGAACAGAAAATAGCCTACAATTGTTCTCATTGTTTGAACTACAATGAGAGAGCATATTTCTATAGCGCTTAGAAGCGCATATACTCTGCCTGTCGTCATACTTTGCGTCATATTCATATTGTTACGTTTCAGAAGTCACATATAACGATGTATTTACAATATTTACAAGAGAGACAACGATGCATAATCAAGATGGCTGTTGAGACGATTTCACCTACACACGTTAAATCGTCTTTTTCTGACTGGCTCCACTCTTGGTTGCGCCGCAACAATACACACAGAAAAGCACGGCGAGTATTAGGACACTATTTTGACACAACAGGAACGTAGGGAACCAACCGTTCATTTAAAAAAAAAATTAATAGCACGCTTCATCGCAAGAAGGATTACCAGTTCGTGCTTATAATTAGCGTTAAATAGTCTATGCTTGTACACTCTAAAAGAAGTTTGCGCCCTTTGGAGTGTATCTCTGCCACACAACGATAATCATCACCTGCCGTAGGTGCACGTTAAAGAACCCCAGGTGGTCAAAATTTCCGGAGTCCTCCACTACGGCGTGCCTCATAATCAGAAAGTGGTTTTGGCACGTAAAACCCCAAATATTATTATTATTATCACCTGCCGTGATACGTTTCCTTTCTTTAACGCTGCGAGCCCAGTACTTTCCAGTAACGAACGGCATGCGCGCTATCAGCATGACATAGCATTCCCGACAGGAAAGTAACGGGCGCGGCATTTTCAAAAAAGGAAACGCATCAAGGCAGATGACGATTATCGTTGTGTGGCAGAGATACACTCCAAAGGGTGCAACCTTTTTTTAGAGTGTATTACTGGTATCAATAAATACACTTTGCCGGTGAAACATATATCAGTGCGCCTCGTCTATGATACCGCAGGTGCTCAAAAACTTGCACATACCGAAGCTGAGCCTAAAGCAGGTAACTAAGCGTATGGTAGCATCTACGCTCCGAAATTCAGATAAAATAGAGAGTTTAAGCCTTCTTCAGTACGATGTCTTAGTAGTGATGCATCAAAACGCAACAAGAAATTACGTGCGTGTGTCCTTTTGCCGTCATTGCCCTTGAAAGTTTATTGAGCGTTACGGCTGTGTTTCTCCTTTTGCATTGGCTGTATGTGTTGACAAAGTAAAGGGTGCAAAAAATTGTATAGCCCAACAAACACGCACTCAAGCCCTTCAGTACAAGTGTTTAACCCACAGCAGATGGGCTACCGTCATGGCGAATGGCTCGAGCGACACTGCTCCTATGTAAGTCCCCTCAGGCTTGAACAGCTGAGTACAAGGTCGCGGGATCAAATGCCGGCCACGGCGGCCGCATTTTGATGGGGGCGAAATGCAAAGACACCGGTGTAGTTACATTTAGGCGTACGTTAAAGGTCCCCAGGTGGTCGAAATTTTCTGAGTCGTCCACTACGGCGTGCCTCATAATCAGAAAGTGGTTTTGGCACGTAAAATCTCATAATTTAATTGAATTTTTTCAAGCTTGAACAGGACTGGTTTACTCATGTAAAATGAATACCTACTCAAAAAATAAATTGAAATACTTGTGATTGCCTGTTGTCATTAGGAAACCTGAAAAACTTCGCTAAAATGGAATTCCCGGTGTTAGAATACCACAGAGCCGCGCAACATATGTGATGCCCCAATTTAGCCATCTTCATTTAATGTTTTGCTGACTTGGGGCCCTTTAACGTAAAACTATTCCAAAGTATTTTTATTCCAATCTCCTGACGTCAGATTTACGTAACCACCGACGCAAGCATCAAGTGATGACCCGCAGCGTTGCCTGAACAGCCCAATCAAACGCTTTCCTCGTTTATAGGAGGTCACATTTGTTTGCTTTGAAAACGAATAACATTATCCAGATTTAGCTGTTTTTCTTATCTAATTGGCTGACAAGAGGCGAGGAGCTCGCTCAAGTGGAGAGGATTCGATGGGGCTGAGCCGGTGCAATGAAAAACGATAACCGGAGGAAGAGGGAGGCGCCGGTGTCTGCGATTGGTCCGCTTTCCCTTACTTAGATTGCGGTGGCTTGTCTAAAACCGTGGTGACGGGCAACGGACAGTTAAGAATGCCGCTAAAATGGATCCTCAGCAAAGAATAGTTGGCAGAGCGATGGCGTATACGTGCCGAAAGAGCTCGATAATGTTATAGAGCCATGGAAAAAGTTTTGTTATACTCAAATAAACCCATGCTCTCCGGCAGTTGGAAGTACGCAGTGCCTGAGCGATCGGCGGCAGCCATATTTTATTCCTTTCGGAACGGGGCAGCCTCCTCCTGTTCAGCAAAAAATTCAACTGTGTTCGGCATATTAATATATCTTTAACGCATACACGTCACTTTGACGCAATGAGTTTTGTGGTTTTGTGACGTCGAGTGACAGACAGGTGAAGTGGGTTAATGTTTAATGTTACTGTTAATGGGTTAAAGTGGGTTAATGGTTAACCTTTTCACCAACAGCAGATGGTTAATGGCGAAAAGGCGTCGCACGGCGGCCGCATTTCGATGGGGGCGAAATGCCAAAACGACCGCGTGCTTAGATTTAGGTGCACGTTAAAGAACCCCAGGTGGTCGAAATTTCTGGAGTCCTCCACTACGGCGTGCCTCATCATCAGAAAGTGGTTTTGGCACGTAAAACCCCACATATTAATTAATTAAAAGGCGTCGAATGAGAAACAATTATTTTTATTTCGTTCGGTCGAATCATGCGTAATGGGTGTGTACACGTCATGTCAAATCGGCAGATATTGCGGTTTTCGTAACGTTGCATGATTGACAGGCGACAGGGGGGTGGTCCAAAAAAAGTTTGTGACTAATCGCGAAGGGCTGATTGCAGAGCTGGAATAGAAAAGTTTGGAATACCTTTACGTTATAGCACCCTTGATCCCGCGTCTTCCATTCGTTGTACGCTTGATCAGGCTTTTCTGTCTTTCCAATCTTCACACTTGGGACGACCACCAAAGCAGATGACCAGGCGCGATCCGACTTGCGATATCACTGAGCGAGTGGCAAGGGTGAGCGGTGATAAGCTAGACGGACGCACGAAGACAACCACTTCCCGCGGTTCGCCCGATTTAGAATTCACAAAAAGGTAAATTAGAAAATATAAGTTAGGATGTCCGGCAACCGCTTGGAGCGCGCATATTCCTTGAAACCGAAACTAGCACTCGCCTTCCGGGGGTTGGTAATAATACCTAGATTTCTGAATTTCCTGATTGATGACGTGGACATGACCCATTGTTTATTATCCCTTCCTATAGCCAGCCTTTTGTGATCTTATTGAGGCCAACTGTCAAGTGTGCGACACGAAACATACCCGCAATTATATACATACAAACAAAGATGCTAAGTACGTTCCTATATCAAATCTTAAAAGAGAGAGAGAGAGAGAAACAACTTTATTTAGTCGCCTGCAGAACGACGCTATGACTAAATGGCGCCGCGACGCGGGCCCTGACATCTTCTCAGCGTGTGATCTCTACTCAACTCCAGCGCGTGTTACTCCCGCGGTCGGTCGCCCTGAGGGGCAACGTTCCGTCGGTTTCGCTCGGCCTTTGTCTTTCAAGAGCCGCCGAGACCTGCTGGACGGCCCAGATTTCTCTTTCGTGGTCGTAGCATTCCACCGCAGCCGCCAGTCGCGGCGGAATTGTACTTGTCGAAGCTTCGTCGGGGAACCTGGTGCAATCCTGTAGGATGTGCGTCAGGGTGGCCCTCTACCGCTGGCACATGCGGCCCACATCACTCACACGTACTTTCGGGTACAGATGATTCATTAACACTGGGGTGGGTAAGGAACCAGTTTGCAATTGTCTGAACAGTACCGCCTCCGCTCGGCTCAGCCCCGGGTGCGGGGGTGGGAAAGTCCTTCGAGCCAGGCGGTGAAACTGTGAAAGTTCGTTGAACGTCGTCATGCGGTCCTTGGCACTGCACCACGTTGGACGGTCGGTTGCAGCGGCGTGGTTGGCTAGCGCTTACGCCACTGCGTATGCCTTCTCGTTGCGGTTATCATGCTTTTCCCACGCATCGTTGCCCGCGTGCGCCGGGAACCACTTAATTCTAACATACCTATTCTCTCGTTGCAGGTCAGCCGAGCACAGAACGCGCACAGCCTCACCACACACTTTGCCCTTGGCATAATTCCGCACTACAGTTCGCGAATCACACAACACCGTCTGGCACCCGGGGTCGGCAATGACCAGGGCAATGACCACCTCCTCCGCCTAACACGCCTCTGGGACCAGTAAGCTCGCCGCTGCCCTCGTCGCGCCGGACGACGCCTCGATGACGGTAGCTACGAACGCCGCGCCGTCTCCCTGGTTTTCTGCCACATCCGCGAACCTTGCGTGCTCGTCCTTCGCGTGAAAGTCAATGAGGGCCTTGGCCCTCGCCGCTCTTGTCTCCTTGTTAAACTCCGGGTTCATGTTTGTCAGGATAAGGTCTACCCGAATTTGGCGCCGGGTCCCGCCCGGGACAGAAATGTCGCTACTCGCCTTTTTCGTCCCGGGCGTGAAGCCCAAGTATTGAAGTATGCGCCTGCCGGCTTCGGTCATAGAGAGTCGCTCCATCTGGGCAGTCCGTTGCGCTTCCGCAATTTCCTTGAGGGTATTGTGTACCCCTAGGCTCAGGAGCTTGTTGGTGGTCGTACACTCGAATAGTCCGAGCGCCGCCTTGTAAGCTCGGCGTATCAGGGCGTTGATCTTATTCTTTTCACACTGCATCCACTTGTGGAAGGCTGCAACGTAGGGGACGTGGCTGATTACGAAGGAGTGCACAAGCCGAATCAAGCTTTCCTCCTTCATCCCCGCCTTGCGGTTGGCGACCCGTCTGATGAGACGTATTGCGTTGGTAATCTTGGCTGTAAGGCGGGAAATGGTCTCGCCGTTGCCCCGTCGCTTGTCTATAATCATGCCGAGCAGCCGGATTTTGTCGACCTCCGGGATCACTTGGCCGTTCCTCGTCACGACCTTGATGGCATCATAATCCCTCGGTTCGCTCTTGTTACGCTTGACGTACTTCGGTGGTAACACCAGCAGTTCTGACTTGCTCAGTGAGCAGATCAGACCGGAACCGTTTAGCTGGTCTTCGATCGCGTCGACGGCTTCTTGCAGCGTGCTCTCAATCTGACGATCGCTGCCTCCCGGAACCCACAGCGTGATGTCATCAGCGTGGATGGTGTGCCGGACCCCCTTGACTCGAGAGAGTCGCTTGGCCACCCCGATCATAACAAGGTTGAATAACAACGGTGAGATGACCGAGCCCTGGGGGGTCCCGACACTGCCGAACCTCTTCTCTTGGAGCCATAGATCGCCGGCGCGGAGCTCGATAGTCCGCCCGTTCTTAAAAAGTTCTTAATGTAATTGCACGTTCTTGCGCCCATGTTGAGTCTGGTCACCTGGGCTAGGATCGCAGAGTGCTTCACCTAGTCGAAGGCGCTCTGCAGGTCCAGCCCCAGGATGGCCTTGTTGTCTTTCCTTAGGGTGTCATCGTCAATGATATCTTTCTTCAACAGAGTCATCGCGTCTCGGGTGCCGAGAGAACGCCAAAAGCCGATAATCGTGGTGGGCTATAGTCCCGACTTCTCCCGGTAGTACTGCCACCTACACATGAAGACGTGCTCCAACACCTTGTCCACGCAGAACGTGAGCGAGATGGGCCGGAGGTTGTCCGTGTTCGGCGGCTTGCTTTGTTTGGAGATGAGGATGGTTTTGGCAGTCTTCCACTGCTGGGGCAGTGACCCCGCCCTCCAGCATTTGTTGTAATAACCGGTGAGGTTTTCGATGGCCGCATCGCTGAGGTTCTTGAGCGCTCTGTTTGAGATGTGATCCGGGCCGGCCGCCGACTTGCTGTTTAGTTCGTGCAGGGCCGCGCGCACCTCCTCGACGCTGATGCCACGGTCGAGCTTCTCGTTGGCTTGACCGCTGTACTCAGAATGCCTTTCCGTGGGTGTAACCCGGAGGTACTTGCTGTCTATGCGTCTTATTACTTCGGGTTCCCCGTTTTCCTTGACTGCTCTGTGAATGATCTTTGCGAGGCGGTCGCGTTGGTTGGGATTTTGTTTTAGTATCGTCGAGCACTTGCCGCATCAAGTTCCAGGTCTTGACGCAATGCATCTGCCCGTCCGCAGCGCTACAGATTTCGTTCCACTGTTGCGTGCAGAGCACCCTACAATGGACTTCGATGGCGCGATTCAGCTCCGCCACCTTCTTCCTTTGGCGCGGATTTAGCCGTTACTTCTTCCACCTGTTTAGGATAGATTTCTTTGCTTCGATTAAATGCGCGAGGCGGATGTCAACCTTGTCGGCCTGATCATCCGTTTCTATGATTTTGGTCGCCTCCTTGATCTTCCCCGCGATGTGGGTCGACCATTCTTCTATGTTATCGATTTCCTCCATCTCCGTTGGTAACAGACTACGGAAGGCATCCCAATCCGTAAAATTATGTTTTCTGGTGTCCTCCGAGGCCCTGACCTCCTCCGATATGATGACCTCTACGATGTAGTGGTCGCTGCCGAGCTCAGGCACCTTGCTGCGCCAGGAGATATTTCATTTCTCGTCGTTCTTCATGAACGTGAGGTCCGGCGTCGTGTCCCTGGACACAGAGTTCCGAATCCTCGTAGGATCAGTCGGGTCTGTGATTAGGGTGAAGCCCAGGTCTATTGTGTCTTGGAACAGGTCTCGCCCCTTGGCCAATTGCTTGTTATATCCACATGCCGGCTGCGCCGCGCTAAAGTCCCTGCAGGCGACGAGCCTGTGAGTCCCCGCCACGGTGATGGCTCTGTGAAGAAGCGTCTTGAATTTTTGCTTCCAGTGTGAAGGGCTACTGTAGACGTTAAGCAGAAAGGTGCTGTTCTTTTGTTTCTTGGCCGTAACGACCTCAGTGAGAGTGTATTCAATGTTACTGTTGTGCAACTCGTGCTCAAAAAGGTGAGTCCCTTGCGAACCAATGTGCATATCCCTCTACCGCCGCTGACCTTCGGGGACTTGGCGTATACCCGATAACCGGGTAGCGATACCGCATCAGTGCGAGTCTCTTGTATCATGATTATATCGGGCTTGCGTGCTACTTCTGTTATCTGTTGCTGCAACACTGCCCTCTTGTTATAGAAACCGTTACAGTTGCAGTCGCTGGAACTGTAACGTAACGCCCTCTTGTCGCTGGAGCGGCCGTGATTGTTGCTGATTGTACTGCTGCGTTATTTGCTGTATTGCGTTCTTTAACTGCTGACACGTCCGCTCGATGGTGGCGAACCTGTCGTTAATCATTTTGGTGAAGGTTGTCTTAATATAATCTTCGAGCCCGTCGAGGTGTTCCTCGATTTGGTCGACCTTGTCTTTCAGGTTGTAGAACGTATATTTAGTCACACCATTCCATAAATCAAGATTACCTAACTATAAGGTAAGACAGACACTTGAGTTTAAGAGAACTGCGAACACTAGTTCCATTGATTTCAGTGTAGTCGGAATGCGTAGTCCTCGCAGCCAGGTGGGATGTTGAACGGTGCATGCTAACCCATGCCGAGAGGGCCACGGGTACGCACTAGAAAATAGAGAGCGCTCTATAATAAGTTGATATATCATTGATTCTACTGCAATTAGAAATGATTTGCCCTCATGTGTATATAACTCTGGCGATTCGGCCGCTACATTGCGCATATTCGGCGTTCCCTGAGCAGAGCGTACCCCCTCGGGACGTGCGGAAAGTGGTGGAGTTATAGAAGCAATCGCTCTGCGAAAACAGTTAGCGGCGAATGAGTCCACACGACGTCCGCTGCATGCGCTCTTCACTCTGCATAATACACCTGTGGGAAAAAGAATACTGATATTTAGAACGATCTTCGCTCGTCTCCAAAACTTACGCGGTCACACAATGAATTGCACAGCAAACAAACAACGATAATACTTTGCAACTTTCGTTCTTCTAAGTGAACTTATTCTCGGCGCGATTGCATAAAGCATAGCGGCGCGAAAAAGAAAAGAAAAAAGGAAGTGTTGCGCCACGGCCGAGAGCGCCGATGCGCGTCTCGAGCGGTGCCAAATCTCAAGGATAAGTAAGCGAGCCCTCGAGGTCTAATCCCGGCTATGGGTCTTATGTATACTGAGAGCTCTAAGGGCGGAGCGGTGGCAGAAGAGTAAAGGGCAGGCGCGGGCCCGGATGCGTAAAAGTGCAGCGCCAAAGTTCGTTCTTTGTCATCGCGCAGAGTGTATACGAAAGCGCAAACGGTCCGGGCGAGGGAAAAAAAGGGTCGCAGATTTGGTCTCACATCCGATCCGTAGCCGATTTCGAAAATAATGCACCGCGTGCATAGTAAAAAAAATAAATGAAAATAAATGCTAAGGAAGCGCAAAGGCACGCGCACGCACGCGCGTCGGTTACTGAATGCGTCCGTTTTGGCGTGAAAGCGGGCGGATTGAAGTGCAGCGTCTTTCCCTATTCCTTATTCGCCTCCTTCACCGTCCACGCTCGACGCGGGAAGAAAGGGACGCGAGGTTATATTCACACACACGTAGAAGAAAGCGCTCGTAGAAAGAAAGAGGCCGAAGAACTAAAGCTCCGAGACAGACAGAGAGAAAGAGGGAGATTTAGGAGCCCTTCACGAATATACACCACAGGCTTCACCGAAGGCGCGTGATGTCGCTATAGAGGGTTAGAAGGGAGCCGGAATCCGCGCAACACGCAAAGCGGCCTAGCGGATTTCGACAATACCTTTGGCGCATCCCGTAACATCCCCGTTTTCCCCATCGCGTCGCGAGCGAGCGCTCAGAGCCTCCATTTCGGGAACGATAGAAATGTGCATACATTTCGACCGCTCCCTATAGCTTCCCCAGCAGCATCACCTCCCGACGCCTCCTCACCTTACAGCCGTTATGCGAGCCTGCTGCGGGGCATAACGGGCAATCGTCGCCGAGCTCCGGGTCCCCTCACAGAGTGTTACTAGTGAGGTGAAGTGGGAGCAAGGGGCGGAGGGGACGGGGGGGGGGAGCGTAGGGAAGATCGGTGTGAGTGCTTGGGCGTAATAGGATTTATAGGATTTATTCCTCGCTGCAGCGGGCAGTAATTCTTTTCGATCAGAGTTGAGGGAGCGACAGACGAGCGCCGCCGCTGTCGCGGGCGCCGACGACTACTTAAACGCCGGGCGCACGGCGGCGGCTGTAGGCGCGCTGCTCGCGGTCGACGGCGACGAGGGCTGAAACCGACGTGCCGGCAACCAGAGTAGTGCCGTCACCGTGCTGCTGCTGCTGCTGTTCGAGCTGTCCAGACAGCGTCAGAGGTTTCTACCCGCTAAGGTGTCTCCTTGGGCCTCAGCGGTCACAATCCGGGGTAACGGTGAGCGATGACCGGCGGCACCTATTTTCCTCCGTGTAGAAAAAAAAACGCGACGGTTAAGCTTAATCAGGCAGGCCGTGCATATCACTTGGAACATCTATTTGAGTAACAGTGCGAATACCATAAGAAGAGATACGCGGGGAGGGGCATTAATCGAATCCGCCAGCTAGGGCGAACTCGGTCCAGGTCACGATTTTAATGCTCACGTTCTGCAGAACGCTCTAACCGGATCTTGAAACGTAGAAAACAGCAGTGGGGAAGAACGTGAGGGGGCGATCATCATGGTAGTAAAAGGGGGTATACTATAGCTGACGCTGATTTCTTTGCTGCAGCTTTGTGTACTCTTTCATTCCATATATAGATGTTACGATTCCCTGCTGGAGATACAGGACTAATAGCCTTACTGCGCACGCTTGTAATAGCCTTACTAATAGCCTTACTACGCAC
Source organism: Dermacentor variabilis (assembly GCF_050947875.1). Taxonomy (NCBI): domain Eukaryota; kingdom Metazoa; phylum Arthropoda; class Arachnida; order Ixodida; family Ixodidae; genus Dermacentor; species Dermacentor variabilis. Next base: position 7,891,431 of record NW_027460346.1, read on the forward strand.
GCGTGACACGAGCGCGGTGAGAACTGTACACGACTTGGCGCAGACGGACGCGACACTCTAAGTGCGACTTCGCCATCAGTTTCTGCATTCTATATATATATATATATATATATATATATATATATATATATATATATAGACGATGCATTATGTTGACATTTTATTAAGCCTCTTCCCGAGCTACGAAAAGCATACAACGGCTATCAGATCTGCTGAATTATAGTAAACGGACGCAAGTTGGAGATAGATAGACAGTAAACTTTATAGAAAAGAGCACACGAGCGTAGGTAGCTCTTCCGCTGTGCACTGAGTGGGCCCCTCAGTCCAGGAGTCCAGCAGCCTTAGCTGCCCTTCTCGCTCGGTTGACGGGGTGGAGCTGGTTCGTCGAGTCTGAGCTGGACAGCGCTGCCTCCAATCACCGTGTGGTGGGGTGTGTTACGGGTGTGAGCTGTGGTGTGCTTGCGCAAGCCCATACCAATGTGGCGTCACACATTGATCGCAGTGTGGACACTTAGGAATACATCGCAGAGTGCATGGCGTGGTGGAGACTGAAAGGAGGACATGCCTTTGTTTGGAGTTTTCTCCATATTATGGCTTCCTATCGCGTCAAAGCATTATGAGGCGGTGGTAGTGTTCATCGTGAAAGGCGACAGTGTTGTAGGATGTGTGTGTAGGTTAATGGTATGGGCTCGGGTGGAACTGTTCGGCGTGACCCTCTCGCGGCTCCAGGCGTGCATGCGATCGGGCGTATAGGCATGTGCGTGCTGATTGCCGTGCAAGGACTCATGCCCTCGAGTCCACACGACTTGTGTGTACCTGTATGGCGGGAGCTGGTGCGCTCCAATCAAAATGCGATGTGCAGCCCTGGAAATCTTGGCCCTGGAAAAATTTCTGCATGCCATCTGAGAGTCCGTCAGAACTATGACGCACTCCCAGTACGCTGTGGTCGTGATGGCTAACGCTATCGCTAGTTCCTCTGCTTCTGCAGCGCTCGCTCTAGAAACCGACGACACATTTATTTCGGTGCCGTGATTGTGGACTACGCTGGTGACAAATGCAGTGCTTCTTGCTATGCTGGCCGCGTCTACGTACAAGACATCGGGCTGGTTCTCATACTTCGTCGCGAGCGCCTGCGCTCGGGCACCTCGCCGTCCGATGTGGAAGTTCGGTGCTTGTTTCTGGGAATTATTGAGACGTGCATAGTTTCCTGTATTCGTGTCGGGAATTTTGTCAGTGCGCTGGTCTTCCATACGGAATATCCAAGATGTTTCAAGACGCAGTGTCTCACTGTTGTGCGTCGTAGCCTTTTCTCCTGGCGTACAAGGTGTGCCTGTATCATTCCGCGTGCGTTGTTGTACGCCTCTGTCTCCTCGAGGCGAAAAGTAGCCGCTCCGGGTGGGAGTCCGAGCGCCCGCTTATACGCCTTGCGTATCAACCGGTCGAGTACCTCCTTTTCTACATTGCTGAAATTTGTATGTGGTGCCGAGTACGCAATGCGGCTCACAACCAGAGTCTGCACTCGTTGGATCAGGTCCTGTTCCTTCTATCTTCCTGCTGAATACTATCTTCCTGCTGCCAATTCGTTGCATCATGCGCAAGATATGCGTGGTCGTGTATTGTAGCTTCTGTATGGCGTATCCTCCGCCCCCGTCCTTTTGTAAGCGTAAGCTGAGGATACGAAATCTGTCCACGTTGGAGATGTCTCTAGGACCTATTCGCAAATGGCTAGTTGGTGCCTGGGTCGTCGATCGTCCTCGTGAGCACTTCTCGATTATGAGGAGCTCTCACTTCTCCGGCGCGCATTGCAGTCCGCATGTCTCCACGTATCTCGCTATGACGTCCACTGCCTCCTGCAATGCCTCTTGTTGTTCTCCTATAGACCCTCGGACCGTCCATATCCTGATATCGTCTGCATACAAGGCATGTCTGATCCCCGGTATTTCCTCGAGTTGGGCTGGAAGTTTCATCATGGCCACGTTGAAGAGTGTCGGTGACAGCACAGCTCCTTGTGGCGTTACTCTATTAGGTGTGTCTGCTCGCTGTGACCTCACACTTCCCAGTCCTATTGTGGCTGTACGATCTGTGAGCAAAACCCCTCACGAAGTTGCAAGTTCGTCGGCTGCGCTTCGTGTCACTGCAATTTGTTAGTATGGTTTCAGGCCACACGTTGTCAAAGGCCCCCTTTAGGTATAATGCAAGAACTGCTTTCGGGCAGCACGGCGTTGCTGCATTGAGCACTTCCTCTTTGAGCTGCAGAAGCACGTCTTGCGTTGATAAGTTGGGCCGAAAACCAAACATCCTGTTGGGCATCAGTTGATGTTCCTCGATATGCGTCTGTAGCCTGTCTAAGACCACGTGTTCCATCAATTCGCCGAGGCAAGACGTGAGCGAAATGGGTCTTAGGTTCTCCAGGCAGGGCGTTTTTCCCGGCTTTGGTATCAGCGTAATCTCAGCGTGCTTAAATTCCGGGGTCAGGGTGCCTCTGCTCCAGTGTATATTGAATAGTTCAAGTATTGGAACAAAGCGCAAGTTCTGGAACATTATCAGTGGCTCGGAGAATCGTCCTATCCAACTTGCACGTGAAGATAGTACTTTAGTCCCTCCTCCACGGTGCTGCTTAGTGTTTAACGATGCGTTTGTTTTTCTGTAAAACCCCACCTGTTTCTTTTACATCTTTTCACGACCATAACTTTCCTCCTATGGATCCAATAATCATTGATTTTGTAGGCATTGGTAAACTCATTAGTAATCTTAAAATTTCACCTTCGTCTGGCTGTGATTCAATTACGTCAAAAGTATTGAAAATAACTGAAGTGCACTCCTCTGTTATCTTGTCCAACATTTTTGCTCAATCTTTAGAGTGCTCCGGTGATTGGAAGGTAGAAAAGGTGGTTCCTGTCCATAAGTCAGGTAATGTACATCTTCCAGATAATTACAGACCCATATCGCTTACAGGCCTCCCATGTAAGCTTCTTGAGCACGTTATTTATTCTCATTCAATCAAATTTCTACAGAAAAATTCCTTCTTCACTAACTCCCAGCATGGTTTCAGGAAAATGTTTTCCTGTGAAACGCAGCTACTGTCTCTTACTAATGATCTCTTTATAAACAACGACATCAGTTTCGACACTGATTGCATATTCTTGGATTTCGCTAAAGCTTTTGATAGGGTGGCGCATGACTTACTTCTTCTGAAATTAAGCAAATTTAACTTAGACACCAAGGTATTCCGCTGGATTAAAAATTTTCTTTCTGACCCCACTCAATTTGTGACTGCTAACAACTGTTCATCTACTCTTTCGCCTGTCTCATCCTGCGTCCTACAAGGATCAGTGTTGGGACCCTTACTCTTTCTCATTTACATTAACGACCTCCCTGACTGCATCACGTTTTCACCAATAAAACTGTTTTCCGCCAACTGCGTACTCTATAAAAAACTCCCCCAACCACTGATCAGCATGAGCTTCAAAAAGGTCTTAACCACTTGTCCTCATGGTGCGGTAAATGGATGATAACATCAAGAAGTGTAAAAGTATGCGAATATCTCGACAGGACCACGCTATTAGCAGCGAGTATTTTTCTTGACGGCATCCGACTAGGTCTTGTGACTTTATACAAGTACCTCGGCATCCACATCAGTTCTGATCTTTCTTGGCGCATACATGTTAATTGCACTCTTAAAACGGTTGCACCCTTTGGGGTGTATATTTGTCCCACAACAGTAATCGTTATCTACCTTGCTTGCGTTTCCTTTCTTGAAAACTCGGCGCTCGCTACTTTCCTGTCGAGAATAGTGTCTCACACTGATAACACGCAAGCCGCTCGTACGTGACTGGGAAGTACCGGGCTCGCAGCGTTAAAGAAAGGAAGTGCGGGCAAGACAGATGACGATTATTGTTGTGGGACAAGATAAGCCCCAAAGGGTGTAAGCCGCAAAGCTACCGCGGCGGGCACAGAAGTGTTGAGTTGACGTGCCGACGCTTCCGTGGTGTCGCCTAGACCCTGCGGTGCGTTTTAATTAATACGGTTCTTTTTCTGCACGCCCTGCGTGAGTTGTCCGCTTGACATATTTGCATGATGTTTATTTTTCAGAAATAGCAGGGACGTATCGTGCCGTACCTTGAACTTAAATTTATGCCGTTCCCCGCAACCACCGTCGTCTCTATAGTAATAGCGTTTCGTTGCCTTCTCATGTCATTTTTTCTCTATCCCTTTCTCCTTTCCCGTTGAATGGGAATTGCGAGCAAGAAGTGGCAAGGATGTTATTCACTCGTGCAGCGACTGCGTCTGTTCTACCCTATCTCCGCTTCCCCTCCCCCCTCCTCTTTACCATTCTATCTAGCTAACCTCTGGACTTGCACGTTAGTAGAAAGGTAAGCGCTGAAGTTTCTGCAATGCTTTTGCAGGGGGTCACGGATAATTACAGCTGCCAAGAGGCTAATGTGGCGACGCCTAGGAAGCTCGAAACGGTATGTGCACATTCGACGTGGTGCAAAGTCCAAGCGAGTTTCTCGCGTTGCCTTCTCTGCCACGCTCCTGTCATGTGATGTTGCCTTAGGATGTCGCAGAAAAGGTCCATTGCCGACTTTTTTTCGAACGCAATCAAGCGGGCCAAGCAACAATGCGTCCACACTGAGCGTTCTGCTTCAACAATTGGAGATTTGAAGACGCTCCATGAACAAGAAAATCCTTCTCAGCGCTCCATTTTGATTTCACTTGAAGAGACTGTGAACAGCATCACTTCTGACGATGCTTGCCCGTCCTCGCCGGCGCAAATGGACAGTAAGTGCGACGAGCTTTCCGCATCGTTTGCCGCAAGGGATGAACCTGATTTCGCGACCGAATTCACCGCCTCGGATGTGGATGTCCACCATGCAGGTCAGTTGGACATTTCGATATTTAAGACACAGTCACCCACGCGGCCAATGCTGAACCCATTTTGAAGTACGGCAAATTCAGCAGAAGCTTCCACTCGGACTCGTACCTTTATCCTATATCCTTGGCTGATGTACAGCGCGCAGGATGACGCAGCTTTCTGTTACTCTTGCAGAATATTTTCTACTGTTGCAAATGAGAAATCTGCATTCGTCAACGCCGGATACAGTAACTAGAAAAAAGCTCTAGAAAAAGATGCTGTTTTCCGAAAGCACGAAAACTAACTCGCGCGGAAGTCCTGCCAGACATCGTGGGTTTCCTACACGCAGATGAAGTCGGGAGGACAGAGCAAGTCAGTTGCAGACATCTCAGCGACGCGTACTCCAGGGAGGTGCAGGAAAATCGCCTCTATATTTTATTTCATTTATCTTCACCTTAAAGGCCCGGAGGCATTACATAAGGGAGAGCTTTAATCCTTGTAACAATGTTTGAACAAATGTACAGAACAGTAAGGAAACAACAATAAACAAATACAAGCCAGGAACAATTGTGAGAAAAAAAGGGGAACATAGTGTTAGAGTAAGGGTAGGTGGGATCGGTAATTAAGCAGTGTGATTATTTAACATTTCGCGGAACGTTTTACGGTCAGTGCATGACACGATATCTTCTGGGAGATGGTTCCAATGGGTTATAGCTTAGGGGAAGAATGAAGTGTTCATGGCAGATGACCGGGTGTTAATGTTTGCTATGGGACGACTATGGCTTAAGCCAGAGGATGTACGTAAGGGTGGATTTAACAGGGAATGCCTGGAGTGTGGATGGTAATAAAAGGCGTGAAGCAAGCAGAGACGAGAGATGATCCGGCGGGAAGCGAGTGGTGGTAGTTCAAGTGTACGTTTTAGTGCGGTTATGCTGGTTTCACGAGAGTAATTGGAAGTTATAAACCGAGCAGCGCGGTTTTGTATTGCTTCTATGCCATAGGTTAGATATGATTGGGAAGCGTGCCAGATAGATGACGCATATTCTAACTGCGGACGCACGAATGTAAGATATGCTAGCTTTTTTTATTTCTGGTGATGGTGGCTCTAAGGTCGCGTTTTAAATATCCAAGGGTGCGTGAAGCATTAGAACAGATGGTGTCAATATGAGTTGCCCATGATAGTGTCGATGTCATGTGAACGCCAAGATATTTGCAAGACGGGGCTAGGATAGGAGCTGAATTTATGGTGTAGGTGTGATTGGTTAAGGTGTGGTTGCGGGCGAATGACAGACAGAGCTTTGCATTTAGTCAGGTTAAGCGGCATGTACCATTTTTCGCACCATACTGCGATGGAATCGAGATCCTGTTGTAGTGCGGTGATGTCATTCGAGCCTTTGATTGGGGAATATAAGACACAGTCATCCGCGAAATGACGTAACTTATTCTTAGTGTTAGCAGGTAAGTCATTGATGTAGATCAGGAAAAGTAGAGGTGATAAACCAACGCCCTGTGGCACACCCGATGTTACGCTGCTAAGAGATGAATTATGGTTATTTGCAGAGGTAAACTGTGTGCGCCTTTTTAAGAAGTGTTCAAGCCAGGTAAGCAAGCTATTCGAGATTCCGATAGATGCGAGTTTTTGAAGTAGGTGATTGTGGGAAACGCGGTCGAATGCTTTCGAGTAATCCAAGAAAATGGCATCAATCTGCAAATGAAGGTCCATGAAATGCAGAATGTCATGGGTGAACTCGGCGAGCTGGGTCTCGCATGAAAATAGTTTTCTGAAGCCGCGCTGGTGAGGGTAAAAGACGTTGATAGATTCCAGGTGACACGTTAGGTTGGATGAGATTATATGTTCTAGAAATTTAGAAGGAATGCTGGTCAGAGAAACTGGGCGATGATTTAGAGCACGGGAGCGGTCGCCAGTCTTGAAGATTGGTATGACATGAGCCTTTTTCCAGTCGGCGGGCAAGTTCTCACTCTTTGAAAATGGCGTAAATGTTAGGTGTAGTACCCGGCTAGAAGTGTTACTGGTTTTAACACGTATTTTGGCGTTAATGCCATCACACCCAGCTGAGGTGGTTAGTTTTAGTGAATCAATGAGGCTACATATGCCATCAGAGTTGATCTTGATGTCTGGAATTAATTTTACTGAAAGTGACGCTATTGGTTCAATGGGAACGCCATTAGTGTTGGAGAAAACTTAGGTGAAGTAGTCGTTAAGAGCCGACGCGCATCTCTCATAGTTAATGAGATTGTCATCCGAATCTGTCAGTTCAATCTCTCTAGTATGTGTCTTTACTGAAAGTAAGCTCCAGAATTTATTGGGGCTTGATCGTAGAATAGTCAGAAGGTCATGATTAAAGGAGCTATCTTTGACTATAGTCAGCTCTTGAATGTATTGGTTAGCGCACAGTTCGTATTTTCCCCATGATTCTGAGTTATTTGTAAGTTTGGCTTTTCTGTAATACCTTTAATTTTTAGTAAGGAGAGTTTTGAGCCATTTATTAAGCCATTGAATTATAGAATAGGTTTCGACGAGAGCTGTTCGTATGTATTTAGCTTCCAATTTGGGCAACACATTTCTATAAAGCTTCCAGTTGTTATCAGCAGTTCCTGTTAGGTAAGACTGCTGAAAGTCATTAAAACATTTTTGCAGTTCGTTATTTATGGTGCTAAAGTCTGTCCTTTTGTAATCTTTTATTTTTGTTGTAGGTGACTTTTTCTTAAGCGGTGTTGCCATTCAGATATGGATGAGGTTATGATCGCTGAGACCGGGTAGCGTGGTAACACTCTCTAAGCTATCAGGGCAAGATGTGAGCATAAGGTGAAGAGTGTTATCCCCTCTTGTAGGAAGTGATATCACCTGATGCAGGTTGAAGCCTAGAATAAGATCGATAAATTGTTTAGCTGCGGATAACGGCGACCTGTTAGTTACACAAAGCAGAGGTCAATTAATGTCAAAGTAATTGAAGTCGCCAAAAAAGGCGTATAAGCGCGTGAGAGAATTTGCCAGTGATATCGGTTAGGACTTTACGCAGTAATTTGCGAAATGACGTATGGCTGTCCGGTGGCCTATAGCACACGCCAAAAATTGTCTTTCCAGGACCTTTGTAAGCGCAAGTCCACAATAGCTCGAGATTATCATCGCGACTGATCAGGGAAGATGAGAAGGGGCCTCTGATAGCTAACGAAACGCCCCCTCTTCCCCGGCTGCTCAGATCATGGCCATAGAGACTATAGCCGGAATTTGGAGGGAAATTTTCGCTTTCTCTTACGTCTTCGTTTAGCCACGTTTCAGTTAATACTATGATGTCGGCATCGATGTCGTGAGCGAAGCTGCGAAGTTGTTCTCATTTGGGCAGCAAACTGCGCATGCTAGTGAAAGCTATGTTAAGGATAAGTAAGGATGAGGGACGACTGCGAGATGAAGTTGAAGCGTTAAGCTCCGTTGCCCGTGATTGCACGTTTTCGCGTCTTGTGCTTTGGGATGCGCTGTTACCAGGCGTGTTTATGAACGACCTCACAATTTCAATCACGCTGTCAGAAGTAGTGTCGTAGGGATAGCGTTTATTGTTGACAAGCAACTTGTCTACGTGCAGTTTGAACACGCATTTCTGTGGTCGTATAAAATTTAACAGTTTGGAGCGTGCGATGCGAGTAGCAGGAGCGAAATCTTCACGTATAGCGAAGTTTGTTGCCTTTAGTTTCCGCCCACAGGTCAGGATGTTTTCCTTTGACTTAAAATGAGCCAACTTGATAATTTTTGGGCGGTTTCTTTCAGGACGGTATTTGCCTATGCGATGTGCGCGTTCAATAGCGCTTGGTTCTAGATGCATTTTAGGCTTGCTTGCGCAGAAATTGATGATTTTGTTCTTCAGACTCTTTCCAAGTTTCTTTTTCGTTGTCTTCCAGTCCGAGGAGCAGCAAGTTATTACGGCGCATTCTGTTATTTGTGTCAGTGCTCTCACCTTTAAGCAGTGTTATCTCTTTGATGGCATTGTTTTGTCTAGTCCCAATTATTCCATCCTGATGATCATTTTTTAGCAACGGTTTGTCAGTGCAGCTATTGTGTTGTCTGTGAGAACGTTGGTTTCTGTCAGCTCACTTATATTGGTACGCATTTCTGTTATTATTTCTTTTAGTTCTTTATTCGTCTGTGAAAGGGAAGAAACAGTGTCTCTTTGGGGACCTGGATTCAGTTCAATGTCTCCAGAGAGCAACAGGATTGGATCGGACAGAAGCGCAAAAGCGACCGCTTCATAGTACAGACGGACTCTACGCCATTTCAAGTCGCAGGAGCACAACACCGTGAAGAGACAACGATTGTCGCTACGAAATTCCTTAGCATTGTGTAAGTAACTAACCTGGAAGGTTACGAAAGCGATGAGCATCCTGCGTTCAGCGGTGTCGGGCCCCAGCCAGTCAGCTTTGCCACGCCGATTAAGTACAGCCTGGCTTGACCTTGTGACTTATGACGTCGCTTTTGTAGGGCGTTGCCAGGTGAACGAAGCTTCTGCCGCTAAAACTGGATTTTTCTTCACGGCTGTGGTGAGGAGAGGCGGACCGGTAGCCCAGGATTGTGGCGGTTTCAGGGAAGGCAATCCGGCTTGCAGAAAGGGTTCTGGGGTAGGGCACTACCAGCGCATGACCAGTACCACAGCATGTGGCAGGTTAGGAAAGCGATGAGCATCTTGCGTTCAACGGTGTCGTGCCCAAGAGTCACAGATATATTGCGATTCATTGCCCTTCAGGGAATCGCTCAGAGGGGCCGCAAGTGAAAACAAGGGAAACTTCGTTGAGCTCTTGAACTTGTTTGGCAAATATGAAGATATTATCGGAAAGAAACTGAATGGTGGAGCAGCGAACGCGAAGTACGTTCATCATTTGATACAAGACCAGATCCTCGAAATTCTCAGGCACATCACTTTAACAAGTACAAAGGAAGAGTTGAAAAGCTCCAAGTATACCTTACACTTATTGTCGGTGAAACCAAGTACCTAAGCAAGACGGAACAATTATCAGTTGTAGTAACGTACTACGCAAGTGGGGCTGTCTTTGAGTGGTTTCTTGGATTCCGCAACGCTGAGAACTTGGATGCAACGTCACTCCTGAGCTACGTAAGGGAAACGTTGAATCGCTGCGGCATGGATACTCAGCTGTGCATTGCTCAAATATATGATGGTGCGAGTGTCATGAGCGGTACCCCAAGGTGCGTCCAGGCGCTGTTCTGGCAGGAAGTGCTGCAGGCAGTTTGCATCCACTGCATGAACTGCCGCCTCAGTCTAGTCTTTGTGGATATTGGCAAGGTGATCAAACCGGTGATGTTTTTTTCTCTCTTTTAGGATGCAACTGGATCTGCAATTCACTCTCTGTAAGTAGATGTGCAGTAAAGGTTCTCTTTACCAGTGATAGAGCTGCAGCGTCTCAGCGATACACGATGGGCCTGCCAGATGGCGGCTTACGCAGCGGCAATGAAAAGCTTTCCTGCTATCCTTGTATGTCTCGCCGAGGTCATCGTTACAAACAGCAGGCAGGCAACGGAAGCTAGGGGCCTGCTTGAGCAAATTAACTTCTCGTTTCTCTTCCATTTAAGCCTATTTACCAAGGTACTCAGCCGCATTAAGGTTCTTTCGGACCTATTGCAAAGTAGAGACTACAATATTAGTCAGGCATGCCTCATGGCACGCACAGTCACGAGTTCTCCGAAATGAGAAATTCGCAGAACGCATTTGACAGTCTTGGCGCAAACCTGCAGTATTTCTGAGGAGAACGGGGTATCCTAAAGAGAAAAGCAGAGAATGACGCGCCTTCCACTATATTTAGAACAGTGTATATTGAGCGAAGGACGGCCCGTTGAAGAAGAGTCTCCAGATTCAAAGGAAACATACAGAGTCAAAGCTTTTCTGCCCGTTTTGGACCCCCTGATTGCGGAGCTGACTGGGCGGTTCACGGAGAATGATGATGTACTCTGAGGAGTATGCGCCCTCCACCCACGGAGTGAGAACTTTATGGACATCTCCTTGCTCAAGCCTTTCGCCGAGCACTATGCACGTGACATCGGAAGCGTTCAAGTTGAGTGCAAGCTGATAACGAAACCTCTTCAGCGCATTGAATCCGAAAGGCAGTGCAAGATAGAGACACTGCTGCAATTGATGACTGCCTTGGGAGAATATAAACGTGCCTTGCACGAACAGCACGAGCTAGGTGTTATCGCCGTGACGATACCGGCATCGTCGTCATCTTGCGAGTGCACGTTTTTTGTGCTTTCGAAGATTGAAGACGTATTTTCGCAGCAAGATGACGAATAACCGTCTGAGCGACCCAGCTGTGCTCGCGGTCGGGCGATCTCTTGCCAATAAGATATATCTTGAGCGTGTTGTCGACATTTTTGATGCTGCCCACAGTAATGGACATATACGCCTGCACTAGTATGCCGGTATAATGATACTCCATCGTATCTTTGAGGCGCTTTCGTGGGAAAATTGTGCGGCACGGGCGTAGAACCGATACCGGTATCAGAACACCCGCTTCACGATCAAATAAATCCCGGCTATGTTTTGTCTTATACTGTGACAGCGCAGGCACTGGCATCTGTGGTTGTGACGAAACCTTCCTCTGTCCCTGTCATCGCTTTCAAAGAGACTCCATATAGGGTGCTGTCCGAGGCCACGTCGGTGGCTTAGCTTGTGTTGTCAACAGTGGGTAGTAGGAGAGTTTGTGTTTGTGAGACCTGCTGTACTGTATGACCAAATGTGACACTGACTGAAATGTCCATTGCGTGCTCTATTTTTGCAGTTCTCTCCTCTCTTCTATTTGTTTTTATTATTATTTTCCCATATACATTTTTGTTGTTCTTTTTCCCATTTCCAGCGTTTAGAATCACCAACCGGTGCCACATTATTATTATTATTTTTGCGATCTAGTGCGTCTTTACCAAAGTTGGAATAAAGATGCACATTCCTTAGAGGTGTTAGTTCTCTCTACTGTTAATAATAATAATAATATTTGGGGTTTTACGTGCCAAAACCACTTTCTGATTATGAGGCACGCCGTAGTGGAGGACTCCGGAAATTTTGACCACCTGGGGTTCTTTAACGTGCACCTAAATCTAAGCACACGGGTGTTTTCGCATTTCGCCCCCATCGAAATGCGGCCGCCGTGGCCGGGATACTCTCTCTCGACTGTTGTGAAATATATTCTTTTGAAGCTATATTGCGATCTAGTTAACCGATGGTATTTTGTTGCTGCTGGGTACCTGTTCTTTTTTCTTCATTATTTTATACAGTTTTTCGTGTATTTGCTTTACATTGTATTATATAAATTTTCATTTTCTTAGCAGAAGCACTGCTGTGTAAATATGCTAAATTTGAATTGATATCTTACTGCAATGCAGGAATAGTTTGTCTACACTGATGTGTTGACAAGGCCTTCAGCCCAGTTAAAAATAGTCAAAACACAACGCATGAGTTCCCACCCCCCCGGAGGAACAAAATTGCTCTTGGTGCCCCTCTCCCTGAGTCAAAAAATCCTGGCGCTGCCTCTGTAGCTGATCGTCTGTGCCTCCAAAGTTGTGCATTACTCGGCTCATCGTGTGCTTGCTTTCTCTCTTGCTCTGGGTCGGATCTAGTAGGTGTCTTAGTATGGCCCACGTTTTCGCAGTGCCCAGCGTTCCTTGGAGGGATTTACAAAACTGGTCCCAGTTCTGTCGTGCAAGTTGTTCTGAGTAACGCTCTGCCTCGTCCGTTAGCTTCACGATGCGAATATTTAGCTTACGATGGTGCCGCTGCCTTCGCCATCTCCTCAGCAGACTGTGGCGCGCTTCCCACATGTGTAAGAGGCGCGGGACCACTGCCGGATTGTCCGTGGTGAGTGTAATCTCCTTGGAGTGTTTGACCACCGATTCCTGCAGTTCTTTAGCCCAGCACTCCAGATTACTTGTCGCCTGGGCTTCTTGCGTTTCTCTTTCGCTCCGGAACTTTGCCCAGTGCGTGATTTTGGTGGAGCGTATCTTTCTTCTTGGGAAGTTTCCCGCGTGTGCCGCGACGCCGAGTATGAAGAGGTCGCTTCCTAGCGTCTCGTGAGTGTTTTCCCGCTCGACGTTCCGAAGTCTGGACGTGAGCGCAAGATTACGCTTAGATCGTGTAGTGGGCCGTGCTGTTGCCTACTCTTGTCGGATATGTCGGGTCCGTCACTATCGTAAGTCGATGATGTTATATGACGTTGTACAGGGCTGTTTCCTTTCTGGTGTGTCCGACGTACCCCCCCACCCCCCCGCGCCTCGTGCGCCCCGTTGAAGTCGCCTAATATGAGGAAGCCGTTTTGTACAGCTTCCTTGCTTGCTGCACCAAGTTGTCTAGGGGTCCCAGCGTTACCTTCGGCGCACTGTATGTATCGTCCTGTATCGTCCTCAGAAATGTTCGGGTCAGCCTTGGCACAAAGGGCTAAGACGTCGAGAATGTACGACACGTAGGACTTGGTCGACGTCTGTACACGTGTGGCAAGGGCTTTTTTGGCATTGACTTGGCGCTCAAACGGATTGCCAAAAAGGTCGCGGATCTTCTCTTTGAAGAGAACCCAGCTCGATATCTCCTCTTCGTGAGTCTGGAACCATGCCAGTGGAGCTCCGTCGAGATAGAAAAGAACGTTGGCAAGCATAATAGTCGGATCCCACCTGTGACTGGTGCTGACATGTTAGTATAAGCGGAGCCAGTCCTCAACATCAGGACTGCCGACTCCGTCGAAAACACCAGGATACCGAGGAGGGGAAATGGCTACGTAGGTCGGGGCTGCAGGCGGAGACGCTTGCGTAGATGAAGTGCCACCAGCAGGAGCCGAAGTTGCACTATCGCCGTTGCGACCGCTGCGAAGCTCCATGACGGGTATGGGGAACGTCCACCTCCATCAAATTAATGTTACGTGTAGCTGATGCCCAATGCTATTTACAATTTATTTACAGGGAAGCTAACGGAGGCCAAAATGGCGACGCTATATCAAGCCAGCCCACGCCATCTTCTTCCTCCTCAGTGAAGCCACACTGTGGCGGCTGTTCCGTAGCAATATTAAGTACAAAAAGACTTGTGTTTCCCCTGCGCGGCGGTTTCCGCGAATACGTGATCGATTCCCGTGTCCGCATAAGTGTGGTCTATTGTAGTGAAGTGTCTGCTCGTGAGTATGGCCGTACGTGCTTTTGCTGCTGCATGAGTGAGATACCCAGTGATTATCGGTGATTTTCCTCTTTCCTGTAAGGCTAAAACGTCCGGTGGTGCGTCTTGTTGACAAAGTACTGCGGCAGCGTCACCCTCTTGCGAGTGAAGCCACGACAATTCCACTGCCGCACGGTGATCCCTTCAATTTGATCATTCGGTTATCTGGCCATTTTGATCCTCTTGTAGCATTTGCTGGAGAGCTACCTCTCTGTGTGGATAGACTCGTGGCTTCTTATGGCGTTGATCGTTTACCAGAGGGGTGCGAACCTCGTGTAGTTGCGTTATCATGTGCCGGAGCTCGTCCAAACCCTTCTCCATTTGCGCATGTAGCTCTTGGATGGCTTTCCTGTTTTCCTGAATACCTCTTTCGCCAGCCGTTACTCTCGCTTTGAAATCTGGACGCGCTGTCGGATCCGGCTCGGGCAGCTTCTCGGTGTTCATTTCGTCGACCTTCTCCTTCACTACCGAGGGAGTGGACGCGCGCTGCGGTGGCAGTGGCGGTGTTCGGGGTTCGGGCAAACTTTCTTGTGCTGGTGGCTTGTTTCGGCTTCGTTCCTCCTTTAGTTGTGCGCAAAATTCGGCTATCTTTAAGCGCAGTTCCTGCGCTTAGAGGCCGCAAGCGCCTGCACAGTGTTGTTCGGGTTTGTGTCTGCGTCTCGTTATGGCTCGCTGCCTCCCGAAGTCACAGAGAAAAAAATGACAAAACCAAGCAACCCGTATACGTGTTGCTTGGTTTTGTCATTTTTTCTCTTTGACTTCGGGAGGCAGCGTTCTGCCCAGCTCACCTGTCGCTCCTTGGAGCCCACATGACTCAGGGTTCTCGACCTACTGCCGGACATGGTTCTGCTCTTGGACCTGGATCTGCTGCCGCCTCGTTGTTGCGATGCCGCCCTGGGTCTCGACCTGGAGCGCGTCCGAGATCTGGATCGCTGTGTGCGACCCTTGCTCGGTTGTTCCATCGTGGTGCTTTCTTTGTGTGCCTGTTCCCTGCGTGGCCTGTGCGACGAGCGTGGCGCGGGTAGCAGTCTCTTGGGGCATTCTTTCAGCGCCCTCTCATAGTCGCCGCCGTCGCACAGGGAACATTTAAGTTTGCACTCGTGTCCATAGGCTCTGCTGCACCGCATCTTTCGCAGGTGGGTTTGTCTGGGTGCGGGCAAACGTTCGTTCGACGCCCCATTTGATTGCATGTGTTGGATACCTTGACCGTGTGTCGATAGGATAGGCAGCGTAGCTCGCCTACGTCGAAGGTGATGTACCTCGGCACCGTTCTTCCCTCGAAAGTGATTAATGCGGTCGCACATGGTTCTAGCATCCGCGCGTGTAGGATTTGTCTTCTGTGTGCGTACAGTTCGCGCGTGAGCTCCGCGTCCGTTGTTCCCTGAGGGATGCCATGGGCCACTCCACGAGCTGAGTTCGCAGGTGGTGTGATATATGTTGCCACTGCATACTCTTTGGCGCCGAGATGCACAGTGTTGATGTCCCGTATTCTAGCTGCCATGTTTTCGCTAGAGGTGCTCAATATTGCGATGCCCTGCTTGCTTTCTATCCGCACGATAAGGTTCTGGGTTGGAGTGGTGCGTGGGTATCCCCCCGCCGTGAGTACTGTACGGGCGATGACCGGAGTCGACCACTTTGAAAAGGCGCGGCCTTCCCTTGGCCTCAGTATCACTTTCAGGTGCTGCCTCGGGAGCGGTGGTGGTCTGTGCGGCGAGTGCTGCTGTGCCTCGGGAACCGAGTCGGAGTTGTTAGGTGCGCCGTTTAACTGTGTGCCAGTCACATGCGCATTCGGGTGGATTCTTCGTGCGGTTGCGAGGGAGAAGCATCAAACTCCATGGTGGTTTTTATAGGCTTCGAGTGCTGGAGTGGGGCTTACCCCTTACTCTTGGCTAGGCCTAGCGGAGCGGTATCCGCTTGCGAACTCTCGAGGTTCCAGAATTCCGATAAATGTGACTCACGGCCTGGATCGTAGTCTCTACGGACGTAATCCAACTTACTGCATCGAGTGGCATGCTTTTCAAAGGTCTCGGATGATTTGGCGTGGAGATAGAATTTCTTGAACTGGGAGCCCATGCAAGCACGACCGCTCCTCACTGACTTCTCGAAGCGAGTTGGGCACCTGTTAGGTGCAGCATGAGAGTAACTATCTTGAAGCAGTGTCATAGTGCTAGGGAGGAACAACCCGCCCTTTAAATGAGTAGCATATAAATGTCTACACGTTGTTGTTTCTTCTATTAGCGGCGAGAAGTTAGAGTTACGCCCTCTCGCGAGTGACGCCACGGCCAGGACGCCGCTCGTTCCGGCTCGCCCGGCTGCCACGCGCGCTCATTCCCTTCGGGCATGCTGGAGTATTGGACGAGACGTCCATTTAAGGGATCGCGAGCCGTTTGTGCGCAGGCGCGAGTTAGAGCGGGCGCGAGAGAAAGAATCTGGGGGCTTTTCCTCCTTGAATATATGACTGCCTATAGGCACTACGGAAGAGATTTCTTAGCGCGTGTTGTAGGCGTTTGTCCCCTAGTCATACCGGCATTCCCGAGTGGGGTCGAGTTTGTTTACGCTCCAACGCTAGATGCCCGCGCGGTGAGGCAGTGGGCAAGAACGCCCCATTTAGTAAACGCTGTGTCTGAAGCTACGTCGGACAGACTGTCTCGCGCTTGCGGCGCTGGTGCTGAGTCAGCAATGCCGGATAAAACCTTTCTTGCCCCTCACAGCGCTCTATCCCAAAGAAAAAAAATACCTGATTTTTGTGTGTGTGCATGGGAGCAGTAGGGGCCGTAGTAGAGGACCAGCCTGCTCTCTTGGAGCAGTATCTTCACTCTTGGCAGGCTTTTCGTATGCTGCTGTCCGCGACTTTTCAGGAGCATTCTTGAGTGGACCCCTTTGAGTGAAATAAACGCACAGTGCCTTAGCAACCGCGGTTGAACGCCACTGCCTGATGCCACGCCGTGATAATTATCGGCATAGCATCTCGCCCACGTTAGGTTAGGTTAGCTAAGGTTTAGGTTACCTTATGTTTCCTTAGCGCAAAAGGCGTTAGGGTGGCGCGGCGTATTCTCACAGCGGTTACGCCGTGCAGATTGTCTTTTCATCTCGGCCACGTTAGGTTACATTACCGTTAATTTAGGTTAGGTTAGCATAAAAGGCGTTAGGGTGGCGTGGCGTATTTTCACAGTGGTTACGCCGTGGGGATTATTGTCCTTTCGTCTCGGACACTTTTGGTTAGTTTAACGTTAGCTTAGGTAAGGTTAGCGTAAGGGGCGTTAGGGTAGCACGACGTAATATCATAGCGGTTGCAGGGGCGTCGAAACTCACCGGTGGCCTTTACGCCACTTGCGTTCAAGCGCGGTTTCTGAGGCGCTCTGCCTTCTAGATTTTCAATATATGTGGCCCGGCCTCTACTACGCTCCCTACTGCTCCCACGGAAACGTCTGTGATGTCATTTTCAAGGTACATCACCGTAAGGCGCGAGAAAGCTATGATCCGGTACGACTGACTTAGCGCAAGCGCCACAGGTGCGAGACAGTCTGTCCGACACAGCGGTTGCCAAATAGGGCGTCAGTGGCCGCTGGCTCACCTATTTCACCGCGCCGGTAGCCAGCGTCCGAGCGTAAACAAACTTGGCCCCACTCCGCAATTCCGGCACACCTAGGGACAAACGCATGCAACGGGCGCTAAGAGACCTCCTCTGTAATGGCTAGGCACAGTTATATGTTCAAGCAGCAAAAGCCCCCACATTTTCTTTATCGCGCCCGCTCTTACTCGTGCCAGCGCGCAAACGTCGGGCGAAAGCTCAAATGACCGTCTCGTGAGTATTGGCGGCTCGAGCGGTACTGATTGAAGGATATTTCAGATTATTTCTGCTGCCATGCCTGAACCGCACTTTCTTCAAAACCACGTGAGTCGTGAAAATTTGCGACTTGGATATCGCAAGCTATGTCGTCCGGTTCTTGCACCAATTTAATTACTATGGCAAATGACTTCTTGCGCAACCTATCTTATTGGTCCACGGAGAACTGTTTAAAAGTAAATACGGGGAAAACAAAGGCCGTAATTTTTCATACCAAAGGCATGAGTCTTCCTTCAGATCTAACATTAGCGTATAGATCCACAAATACAGAACTTGCTCTTTCTGCAAAGGTGTTAGGGGTACACTTGACAAGTACTTTGCAATGGGACGACCATGTAAGCTTTGTGCTCCCAAAACTTAGCCACATAACAGGTGTTTTAAATTGCTACAGATATACTTTACCCGTCTCTGTAAAATTATTAATTTATAATGCCTTGTTCGTGTCTCACATACATTATGGGCATCTTGTATGGGGCACCACAACTGAGTGTAACTTGAGCAAATTATTTCGTATGCAGAAGAAAATAATGCGTGTCATCGCTAATGTACCGTTTGCCGCCCATACTGAAAACCTGTTTGAGAAAAACAACATTGCTACAGCTCATAACATCTATAACTGCAGACTATTACGCGAGTATTACTTTAGTACCAAACGTAACAATACTTTATTTGTAGAACTTGCAAAACTATCCATCAATTCATACCGTTATTCAACTCGTACACCAGAAGTATGGAAGGTTCCGCGCTCTAAAACTAACTAAGGTTGTCAAATGTTCTGTAACAACCTTCCAAGATTACTGAATTCATGTGATAGATCAGACTACAATTTACAGGATTTATCGCTGTCAGAATTTAAAACTCTACTGCCTTCACCTCTTTAGAGCGCGTATGTGAATGCTTAATAATGTATGTTATGTTCTTTTTTTGTCTATGTTACCAAGTGTATATTATTTAATTATTTCAATGCCGCAGTATGTTTTGCATTGTTATTACTTGTGGAAATAGTTCACTGTTTTTCATATATTGTATAACTGCAATGTTTTATGGCCACTATATAAATGTAATTTATATGGCGCTTGATGTGTTACCCCATGCAGCCATATTGCACCTAAGGGGGAGAGGTTACCTCAAGCCGCGTCTGTGCGGCTTTTTTTGCCTCATCCACCTCCATTTACCACTCCTCTGTACATGTGTGTGTGTGTAAATGGAAATCAATAAATCAAATCAATAAATCAAATCAAATCAAATCAGTGTAGCGCTGAAGGGATCTACTGGTTTTGCAATGCATATACGCGCCGTGTCTGTCCATAAATTTTGCTTAAAAAGAATGTCTGCAGATTGAACACGCGAAATTATATGTGATGCTCCTCTAAACGCTTAACATTTCCTTAGTAGTTAACTGTGAGAGACGTGCATTTTACGTGGAAGAAAAATCTTAGTATTTGGTGTTAACATTATAAATCCGTGTTAAAAGAACACTGCCCATAGAAGCCTTCATCATTATTGTTATTACTCTGGTGAATTGTTTAAGTCAAATGTGGCCACTGTATTAATGCATAAAAGGAATAGTTGGACGCACATGTTTTGTAAAAAGGTTTGCTACTACTTTCACCGTTCTCTGAAACAGGCACCCAGAAAACGCATTGGCTGTTAACACGACG